>NC_065451.1:172051322-173340072 GCF_917563875.1 Diabrotica virgifera virgifera
CACCCTGCTGAGCTGCATATTAATGAGTCTCTTAGAAAGATAGTAGTACTATATATGCGTGTTTTATTGACTATCTGAAAACATTCGATATGATCATATCGAATTTATACTACACTAAGCGCCAAAATTAACGCACCACCTCAAAAATGGGACATTTTGATGTCTCATATTTCCTAAACTTGTTGTCCGATTTTAGTGATTTTTTAATATTTTATAGCTTTATTCTTCATGAATATTGGTGTAATAATATTGTTGCTAAACAGATAACTGTCATTGTATACCGGGTGTAACAATGATAGTGTGTTTTTTTCTTAAAGTTTGGAACACCCTGTGGAATATTCTAGCGTATATAAAATATTGAAATGAAAGCTCAACTGTAGCTTTAGGCTTTCTTAACATTTTGCTTTTTGATTCATTCGCTTATGTTGGATAATAAAAAAATTAGGTAATTTAACAACTAGCAACGTACTTCATCAATAAAGGCTGTTTCTAAATAAGTGCGACAAACTTAAAGGGCCAATTCTGCATGAAAAACGTTTACTTTATAAACATATGTCCGCAAATGCTTCGTTTCCTAGATACGGGATGTTGAATTTTTCTTACAAACTGACAATTTATTTATTGCTCTGAAACTGGTTGAGATATGCAAATGAAATTTGGTAGGTATTAAGAGGTAGTTGCGCATTTTTTGGCATACAATTAAGAATTTTATATTCACCTTTGGCGCGCATACGGGTAATATGACCGGGCAATATGACGTGTATGCACACCAATGGTGAATATAAAATTTTTAATTGTATGTCAAAAAATGCGCAACTACCTCTTAATACCTACCAAATTTCATTTGCATATTAGTCCAGGGCGCATCTGTTTTGAGATGGACGTTGAGAGGTGACTCATTTTTTTTGCAGAAATTGCTTGAAAATAAATCAAATAATAATATTTGAGTTATCCTCCCTCTCAAAAAGGTCCGGAACATTGTTTAAATAATCAAAATGTCAAAAATTGAAGGAAAAATTCGATTTCTTTCTTCGTTTTTTGATTATAACTTTAAAAGTATTCATTTCCGAGAAAAGTTGTACTGACATAAAAATTGTGTAATTAAATTTCCTACAATATAGAATTGGTTAAAAATTTAAAAAACAGTCACCCTAGTTGCAAAATAGCAATAATTGCGAAAAAACCATACAAAAACAAGTATTCGCATTTTACGTTTTTCAACCATTTGTGCTACATTTAGGACCTTCATATTTCACCCAGAAAAACTTTATGATACAGTAAAACAATACTGTAAATTTCATTAAGATCGGTTTAATAGATTTTGCAAAATAAATTTTGAAATCCAGCTTTCGCAAAAAAAATTCATTTTTTCAAAATGTTACAGGACTGAAAATAAAGCAGATAGCAAGTCGAATTTTTTTTTTGCTTATATAAGTGTACTGTACCTTTCATTTGCAATTTTCAAAATTAAAATCGATTAATTACCACGGCGTCAGAAAATTTTTGAAATACACAATAATTTTTGGTGCTACGCGCAGGACAGCGGTGTTCGATTCACACAAGTTGATTTCCATCAAAATTTCTTCCAATCTTTATCTAATATATTATTTTCTTACTCTATATTTTGTTGTATTTTAATATTTTAATTCCACAAAAATCAAACTAATTTTATTATTGTTTGTGAAATATTGTTTAAACATTGCATATGTTTAAAAATAATAAACTTTTATTTTTTAAGTTAAAATATATGAACAAAGAAAGTTTTTGCTAATAAAAGTATTATTTCAAAGGATAGAGTATGTGTTTTTATTTTGCAATAAACAAATTTATTTATTTATATCGAAATGTAGTAAAAATTAAAATGTATCAATCATTATCAAAGGTCATTGGAATGCCCAATCAGAGCAAACTATCCGCTGTCCTGCGCGTAGCACCAATAATTAATGTTTATTTAAAAAAATTCCTGACGCCGTTGTGTTAATCGATTTTAATTTTGAAAAATTGCAAATGAAAGGTACAGTACACTTATATAAGCGAAAAAAAATTTCAACTTGCTATCTGCTTTATTTTCAGTCCTGTAACATTTTGAATAAATGATTTTTTTTTACGAAAGCTGGATTGCAAAATTTATTTTGCAAAATCTACTGAACCGATCTTGATGAAATTTACAGTATTGTTTTAATATATCATAAAGTTTTTCTAGGTGATATATGAAGGTCCTAAGTGTAGCATAAATGGTTGAAAAACGTAAAATGCAAATACTTGTTTTTGTATGTTTTTTTTCACAATTATTGCTATTTTGCAACAAGGGTGACTATTTTTTAAATTTTTAACCAATTCTATATTGTAGCAAATTTAATTACGCAACTTTTATGTCAGTACAACTTTTCTCGGAAATGAATATTTTTAAAGTTATAATCAAAACACCAAGAAAAAAATCGAATTTTTCCTTAATTTTTTGACATTTTGATTATTTAAACAATGTTCCGGACCTTTTTGAGAGGGAGGATAACTCAAATATTATTACTTGATGTATTTTCAAGCAACTTCTGCAAAAAAATTTGAGTCACCTCTCAACGTCCAAATGTACTAATATTTTTACAGATGCGCCCTGGTCTATATCTCAACCGGTTTTAGAGCAATAAATAAATTGTCAGTTTGTAAGAAAAAATGCAACATCCCGTATCTCGAAAACGAAGCATTTGCGGACATATGTTTATAAAGCAAACGGTCATTAATTGTTCATGCAGAATTACCCCTTACAGTTTGTCACACTTATTTAGAAACACCCTGTATTGATAAAATACACACTATCATTGTTACACCCGGTATACAATGACACTTATCTGTTTAGCAACAATATTATTACATCGATATTCTTGAAGAATAAAGCTATAACATATTAAAAAAATCGCTAAAATCGGACAACAGGTTTAGAAAATACTAGACATAAAAAATGTCCCATTTTTAGGGGGTGCGTTAATTTTGATGCTTAGTGTATAAACAGCGAGCAAAAGTACGTGTTGACGAAAAGCTGCCAGAGAAAAATGAGAGTGGGGTGTGACAGGGATTCGTATTGTCGCCAATTATTTTTAATGCTTACTAGGAAGAGATCCTGAAAAATACCCTTGATGGTGAAACGGCTGGAATAAAGGTAGATGGAGTTACCATTAACAACATATAGATATGCGGATGGCTACAGGCGCGGATCCAAGGGGGGGTCAATGGGGTCAATTGCCCCCTCCTTGAGACTGCGCCTGGTGTCGCCTTTTTTTAAGAAAGATATAATTACGATTGAAAAGAAATAGTGAGTTTTGTGTCCTGTTGACAACTGAATAACGAAATGAAACAAAACAGAATTCGTTCTCCAAAGTACGTGTTCTCGGTCTTACTGTATGGTGTCGAGTCTTGGACTGTTAATAAAATCGATCTACTTACCTAAAGCGCCTTGAGGCTTTCGAAATATGGTTCTATAGAAGAATTTTAAAAGTATCTTGCGTGAAGAAGATTCGAAACTCGACAATACTAGAACGTCTCAGCAAGTGGAGTGTTTTGGACATGTAATGGGATGGCACTGTCATCTTGGCACCGACAATATTGAAGATATTCTCCAGACTGGTGACCAGGATATCGGAATATAGAAAAGAATACGATTTAACAAGGAATGTCAAGAAGACAAAATTTATGAGAATATCGGAACACTCAAAGAAATAACGAGAATCTTCGAATAAACGGAACCAATGTCGAACGAGTGGACAAATGTGCATGTGCATATCTTAAAACAATGATTACTCTACAAATAATGATTTATTCTAGGAAATCAAAATTAGAATAAAAAAGTCTAAAGCAAATTTCCACAAACTGAAAAGAGTACTCCGCACAAGACATTTAAAGTTGGAGCTAAGAGTTAGGTTGGCAGGTGCTTCGTTTTCTCGACCTTTTTATATGGAATGCGACATCAATGAAAATACTGGAGTAATTCGAGCTGTGGGTGTCAAAGAATTCTGAAAATATAGTGGACAAAAAACTTCATAAATAAAGATGTTCTGAGAAGGGTGAACAAAGAAATGAAAATCATAAATTCAAACAGAGCAATAAACTTAAATATCGCAGTAATAACACGTGGAGAGAGATACAACTTGCGCTAACTGATTATGCAGGGAAAGATGTAGTGAAAGAGAAGCATAGGGAGAATATCATGGATATGCAACCTGAGATAATGGTACGGATGTACATCAAATGAAGTTTTCAGAGCAGCCATATCTAAAGTTCGAATAGCTATGATGATTACCGATCTCTGTAGCGGAGATGCACTTGAAGAAGAAGATTGATTGTGGACTTAGCTTTAATAAAACTGGTTTAATATTATCTGATTATTTTCAATCACTAACCAGCTTACTTGTTTTAACCAGACATAATCCAAAGTGATTTTTTTAAAGCAATAATTTTTTGTACAATAATTATTATGCAATGAACAAAACTCTGGTCATTATTTGATTGATAATTTTGTTTCAAAATATACAGTATTTAAAAATAATTATAAAATTAAACTTACCGAGTCGTATTTGTGTGCTACAAAGTTGCTTTGTTTACACTGTAAAAATTGTATTGCTAAACTAACATCATTCTTGTACCTTTCCTAAAAAAAAGTAAAAAAAATATTATTTAGCCCAGTCAAGAGACATTCAAGGTTACATAAATTCACATATAGCTAAAAATTACCACATCTACAGTATGTCCCTATAAGTTGTATCCACATGGAAAACTTTTTTATTGTTAATTTTACGAAAAAAAATTATTCTTTATAAAAAGTTCTGCATGGTCCAGAACCCAAGATTCAACCATCAGATATAAAATTTTATGAATGTTATACGCGGTATGTCAAAAAGTTTGAAATTCACTCAAGAGTAAAGTAGCTTTATTTTTCACAATATTGAAAACTACTATTATGAAAAGTTGTTTGGAATTAAAAACTATATTCTAATATGCAATTACGTCCTTCTAATAGAGAAATTTTTTTTCAAAAATTATGGACAACTAACATTATTTTCAGTTATTTCAATTCTGATAACTCTTTTATTATTAATTTTGCAAAAAAAGTGATTCTTAATAAAAAGTTCTGGATGGCCTAAAACCTAAAATACAACCATCTTATATCAAATTTTATCAATTGTATAAGAGGTATGTCAAAAAAGATAAATTTAGATAAAAAGTAAAGTACATACCTTTATCCTTTATAATTCTGAATATTTCAATTAGAAGTAATTACATACTGAAACATAGTTTTTAATTCTAAATCATAATAACAATTTTTGATATTGTGAAAAATAAACGTATTTTACTCTTGAGCGAAATTGATATTTATTGACATACCTCGTATAAAATTGATAATATTTAACATAAGATGGTTGTATTTTAGGTTTTAGACCATGCAGAACTTTTTACTAAGAATAATTTTTTTTTGTAAAATTAATAATAAAAGAGTTATCTGAATTGAAATAACTGAAAATAATGTTAGTTATCCATAATTTTTCAAAAAAATTTTTCAATTAGATGGATGTAATTGCATACTAGAATATAGTTTTTAATTCCAAACAACTTTTCATAATAGCAATTTTCAATATTGTGAAAAATAAAGCTACTTTCCTCTTGAGTGAAATTCAAACTTTTTGACATACCTCGTATACTATTCCAAAAATTTGATATTTGATGATTAAATCTTAGGTTTTGGGCCATGCAGAGCTTTTTATGAAGAATAACTTTTTTTCGTAAAATTGATTATAAAAAAGTTTTCCATATGGATGCAACTTACAGGAACATACTGTATAGTATAAAAAAAGTTATTGAAGGGTAAATGTCGCAAATATGGTAACCTTCTTCTTTAGGTGTCGTGTCCTTATTCAGACGTTGGCCGTCATCATGTTTAGCGGTTCCTAAAGCCTTTCTCTATAGGATGCTGCGCGAAGTAAATCTTCTACTGTCAACCACACCATTGTCTAATATTACATAACCATGAAAGCTTCTTTCGACCAATCTATTTTCCACCACTTTTCTTTGTATTATAAGGCGAAGTAGATGTATTTAGTTCCTCTAATTATATGGACGAAGTATGGCAGAGTTGAACTCGGTCGAATGCCTTCTCGAAGACGATGAAACAAACATAAACGTTATTTCGGAACTCACAACTTTTTTGTAAGAGAACGCGCATACGAAATATTGCCTCTCTAGTTCCTAGACCATCTCTAAATCCAAATTGTTTATTACACATTCTAGTTTCAGACAGAAGGAATACTCGGTTTTGTATAAGTCGTAAAAGTACCTTAAATTTGTGACTCATCAAACTGATAAGTAACCGATCCGATATGGTAACCAAAACGTCCACAAAATGCATCTTAGCATTAGGTTAGTTAATATGGTTACTAGCAGGACATGTTTCCAGCGAGAACTCGTCCATAAGGGAACGATTGATAAGATGCACCTACGGATGGTTTCAAATACATGTTCCATGCGTGAATGTTAGCAATTGAGACATCTACAGTATACAAAAATATAGAATTATAACAATGAAAGTGTGAAAAATTTATATATCTAAGCAACGATCTAAGTCACCGTAGACAACAATGTTAGCTAAAACGTTAAAAGGATACATATTACGAATAAAACATATCACGGACTAATTAAATGTCGAATGGATAACATTACAAGAACAACATAGAATAGAATAGAAATATGCTTTATTGTCACGAAAAATTGTACAATTTTATCGACAAAGCTTATAGGCCTTGGGCCCGCATATACAATTATTATTTATGACCACACCGTTGAAACTTTTTGTACTTGTTATTTTTGTGGAGTCGGACAAATTTTGAACTTGGCGCATTATGGTAGTGGTGCGTTTGTCTGTCAAGCGGTGACGAAGTTGTCAATTTTATGCAAGAAAAAAATTTATTACCACATTGGTCATTCTATTTTAATCAATGGATTTTATCATATAAACAACGAAAACAATTTTGTCGGACAAAAATATTGGGGCATATGACGCGTCGGACACGCTAAATATGTCAAATTTATGAAAATAATAAATTTATTACCACATGGATAATTTTAACGGTATCTACCATAAAACATTTTTACAATAATGTGGTAACCTTGTCGGACAATTTTCACGGGGCATATGCGCAGTCGGACGCGCCGAAGATGTCAATTTCCTGAAATTTTTTTATTTACAACCATTTTTCCGACAACATTAGTAGGTTATAAGTAATTATATTCTTAATCAAAAAATCAAAGTGTCGGACAAAAATATTGGGGCAACTCGACAGTCGGACAAAAAATTTAATTTTTATTAGTAAAGTATACTTTCAAATTATGCTGGGTTCGTGCATCCCTTATCTTTACAACCATTTTTCCGACAAAAGTAGTAGGTTACAAGTAATTATATTCTTAAACAAAAAATGTAATTGTCTGACAAAAATGTTGGGGCAAACGAACAGAAAACTTAATTCTTTTAGGCTATCGACGAGGAGGTATTATCAAAAAAAAAATTTTAAAACAGTGTTTCTCGGTTACTTTTGAATCGATTTAGCTGAAAATTGGTACACACACTAAGTAAAGCATTTAAAAGGGTATGACGTAGATCGGAACCCAAAATTTTCTTAAAAAATTTTCCGACAAGAGGGAAAATTTTAGAAAAATTGTGATCTGATAATTTGTGTACATACTTCTTGAACAACGACAAAGGTCGTTCTGTATTTTTTCTTGAATTAAAAAAAATTTTTCAGCACATGTATCAGGTTATAAGTAGTTATATTCCAAATCAAAAAATCTAAGGGCCCGACATAAATAGTGGGGCACATCCAAAGTCGGACAAAAAATTTAATTTTTATTAATTAACTATACTTTTAAACAATTCTGGGTTCGTGCATCCCTTATCTTTACCACCATTTTTCCGACAAAAGTAGTAGGATACAAGCAATTTTACTCTTAAACAAAAAATGTAATTGTCTGACAAAAATGTTGGGGCAAACGAACAGGAAACTTAATTCTTTTAGGCTATGGACGAGGAGGTACTATCCAAAAATATTTTAAAACAGATTTTCTCGGTTATTTTTGAATCGATTTAGCTGAATATTGGTACACACACTAAGTAAAACATTTAAAAGGGTATGACGTAGAGCTATACCCAAAATTTTCCCAAAAAAATTTCGGACAAGAGGGAAAATTTTAGAAAAATTGTGATCTTATATTTGCGTACATACTCCTTGAACAACGACAAACATCGTTCTGTAGTTTTTTTTTCCAATTAAAAAAAATTTCCGACACAAGTATCAGGTTATAAGTAGTTATATTCTAAATCAAAAAATCTAAGTGTCCGACAAAAATATTGGGTCAAATCCAAAGTCGGACAAAAAATTTAATTTTTATTAATAAACTGTCTTTTAAACAATTCGGGGTTCGTGCAACCCTTACCTTTAAAACCATTTTTACGACAACATTAGTAGGTTATAAGTAATTATATTCTTAATCAAAAAATCAAAGTGTCGGACAAAAATATTGGGGCAACTCGACAGTCGGACAAAAAAATTAATTTTTATTAGTAAAGTATACTTTCAAATTATTCTGGGTTCGTGCATCCCTTATCTTTACAACCATTTTTCCGACAAAAGTAGTAGGTTACAAGTAATTATATTCTTAAACAAAAAATGTAATTGTCTGACAAAAATGTTGGGGCAAACGAACAGAAAACTTAATTCTTTTAGGCTATCGACGAGGAGGTATTATCAAAAAAAAATTTAAAACAGTGTTTCTCGGTTACTTTTGAATCGATTTAGCTGAAAATTGGTACACACGCTAAGTAAAGCATTTAAAAGGGTATGATGTAGATCGGAACCAAAATTATCTTAAAAAATTTTCCGACAAGAGAGAAAATTTTAGAAAAATTGTGATCTGATAATTTGTATACATACTCCTTGAACAACGACAAACATCGTTCTGTATTTTTTTCTCGAAATAAAAAAATTTTCAGCACATGTATCAGGTTATAAGTAGTTATATTCCAAATCAAAAAATCTAAGTGTGTCCGACAAAAATATTGGGGCAAATCCAAAGTCAGACAAAAAATTTAATTTTTATTGCTAACTTTACTTTTAAAGTATGCTGGGTTCGTGTATCCCTTATCTTTACAACCATTTTTCCGACAAAGGTAGTAAGTTACAAGTAATTATATTCTTAAACAAAAAATGTAATTGTTTGACAAAAATCTTGGGGCAAACGAACAGAAAACTTAATTCTTTTAGGCTATCGACGAGAAAGTAATATCAAAAAATTTTAAAAGAGTTTTCTCGGTTATTTTTGAATCGATTTAGCTCAAAATTGGTACACACACTAAGTAAAATATTTAAAAGGGTATGACGTAGAGCTGTACCCAAAATTTAAAAAAAAAATTTCCGACAAGAGGGAAAATTTTAGAAAAATTGTGATCTGATATTTGCTTACATATACTCCTTGAACAACGACAAACATCGTTCTGTAGTTTTTTTTCCAATTAAAAAAAATTTCCGACACAAGTATCAGGTTATAAGTAGTTATATTCTAAATCAAAAAATCTAAGTGTCCGACAAAAATATTGGGTCAAATCCAAAGTCGGACAAAAAATTTAATTTTTATTAATAAACTGTCTTTTAAACAATACTGGGTTCGTGCAACCCTTACCTTTAAAACCATTTTTCCGACAACATTAGTAGGTTATAAGTAATTATATTTTTAATCAAAAAATCAAAGTGTCGGACAAAAATATTGGGGCAACTCGACAGTCGGACAAAAAATTTAATTTTTATTAGTAAAGTATACTTTCAAATTATGCTGGGTTCGTGCATCCCTTATCTTTACAACCATTTTTCCGACAAAAGTAGTAGGTTACAAGTCATTATATTCTTAAACAAAAAATGTAATTGTCTGACAAAAATGTTGGGGCAAACGAACAGAAAACTTAATTCTTTTAGGCTATCGACGAGGAGGTATTATCAAAAAAAAATTTATAACAGTGTTTCTCGGTTACTTTTGAATCGATTTAGCTGAAAATTAGTACACACGCTAAGTAAAGCATTTAAAAGGGTATGACGTAGATCGGAACCCAAAATTTTCTTAAAAAATTTTCCGACAAGAGGGAAAATTTTAGAAAAATTGTGATCTGATAACTTGTGTACATACTCCTTGAACAACGACAAACATCGTTCTGTATTTTTTTCTCGAATTAAAAAAAAATTTCAGCACATGTATCAGGTTATAAGTAGTTATATTCCAAATCAAAAAATCTAAGTGCCCGACATAAATAGTGGGGCACATCCAAAGTCGGAAAAAAAATTTAATTTTTATTAATATACTTTTAAACTATTCTGGGTTCGTGCATCCCTTATCTTTACAACCATTTTTCCGAGAAAAGTAGTAGGATACAAGTAATTATACTCTTAAACAAAAAATTTAATTGTCTGACAAAAATGTTGGGGCAAACGAACAGGAAACTTAATTCTTTTAGGCTATGGACGAGGAGGTATTATCCAAAAATATTTTAAAACAGTTTTTCTCGGTTATTTTTGAATCGATTTAGCTGAAAATTGGTACACACACTAAGTAAAACATTTAAAAGGGTATGACGTAGAGCTGTACCCAAAATTTTCCCAAAAAAATTTCGGACAAGAGGGAAAATTTTAGAAAAATTGTGATCTGATATTTGCGTACATACTCCTTGAACAACGACAAATATCGTTCTGTAGTTTTTTTTCTCGAAATAAAAAAAAATTTCCGACACAAGTATCAGGTTATAAGTAGTTATGTTCCAAATCAAAAAATCTAAGTGTCCGACAAAAATATTGGGGCAAATCCAAAGTCGGACAAAAAATTTAATTTTTATTGATAAACTATACTTTTAAATTATGCTGGATTCGTGTATCCCTTATCTTTACAACCATTTTTCCGACAAAGGTAGTAAGTTACAAGTAATTATATTCTTAAACAAAAAATGTAATTGTTTGACAAAAATCTTGGGGCAAACGAACAGAAAACTTAATTCTTTTAGGCTATCGACGAGAAAGTAATATCAAAAAATTTTAAAAGAATTTTCTCGGTTATTTTTGAATCGATTTAGCTCAAAATTGGTACACACACTAAGTAAAATATTTAAAAGGGTATGACGTAGAGCTGTACCCAAAACTTTTTAAAAAAAATTTCCGACAAGAGGGAAAATTTTAGAAAAATTGTGATCTGATTTTTGCTTACATACTCTTTGAACAACGACAAACATCGTTCTGTAGTTTTTTTTTCCAATTAAAAAAAATTTCCGACACAGGTATCAGGTTATAAGTAGTTATATTCTAAATCAAAAAATCTAAGTGTCCGACAAAAATATTGGGTCAAATCCAAAGTCGAACAAAAAATTTAATTTTTATTAATAAACTGTCTTTTAAACAATACTGGGTTCGTGCAACCCTTACCTTTAAAACCATTTTTCCGACAACATTAGTAGGTTATAAGTAATTATATTTTTAATCAAAAAATCAAAGTGTCGGACAAAAATATTGGGGCAACTCAACAGTCGGACAAAAAATTTAATTTTTATTAGTAAAGTATACTTTCAAATTATGCTGGGTTCGTGCATCCCTTATCTTTACAACCATTTTTCCGACAAAAGTAGTAGGTTACAAGTCATTATATTCTTAAACAAAAAATGTAATTGTCTGACAAAAATGTTGGGGCAAACGAACAGAAAACTTAATTCTTTTAGGCTATCGACGAGGAGGTATTATCAAAAAAAAAAAATTATAACAGTGTTTCTCGGTTACTTTTGAATCGATTTAGCTGAAAATTAGTACACACGCTAAGTAAAGCATTTAAAAGGGTATGACGTAGATCGGAACCCAAAATTTTCTTAAAAAATTTTCCGATAAGAGGGAAAATTTTAGAAAAATTGTGATCTGATAATTTGTGTACATACTCCTTGAACAACGACAAACATAGTTCTGTATTTTTTTCTCGAATTAAAAAAAAAATTCAGCACATGTATCAGGTTATAAGTAGTTATATTCCAAATCAAAAAATCTAAGTGCCCGACATAAATAGTGGGGCACATCCAAAGTCGGACAAAAAATTTAATTTTTATTAATAAACTATACTTTTAAACTATTCTGGGTTCGTGCATCCCTTATCTTTACAACCACTTTTCCGACAAAAGTAGTAGGATACAAGTAATTATACTCTTAAACAAAAAATTTAATTGTCTGACAAAAATGTTGGGGCAAACGAACAGGAAACTTAATTCTTTTAGGCTATGGACGAGGAGGTATTATCCAAAAATATTTTAAAACAGTTTTTCTCGGTTATTTTTGAATCGATTTAGCTAAAAATTGGTACACACACTAAGTAAAACATTTAAAAGGGTATGACGTAGAGCTGTACCCAAAATTTTCCCAAAAAAAATTTCGGACAAGAGGGAAAATTTTAGAAAAATTGTGATCTGATATTTGCGTACATACTCCTTGAACAACGACAAATATCGTTCTGTAGTTTTTTTTCTCGAAATAAAAAAAAATTTCCGACACAAGTATCAGGTTATAAGTAGTTATGTTCCAAATCAAAAAATCTAAGTGTCCGACAAAAATATTGGGGCAAATCCAAAGTCGGACAAAAAATTTAATTTTTATTGATAAACTATACTTTTAAATTATGCTGGATTCGTGTATCCCTTATCTTTACAACCATTTTTCCGACAAAGGTAGTAAGTTACAAGTAATTATATTCTTAAACAAAAAATGTAATTGTTTGACAAAAATCTTGGGGCAAACGAACAGAAAACTTAATTCTTTTAGGCTATCGACGAGAAAGTAATATCAAAAAATTTTAAAAGAGTTTTCTCGGTTATTTTTGAATCGATTTAGCTCAAAATTGGTACACACACACTAAGTAAAACATTTAAAAGGGTATGACGTCGAGCTGTACCCAAAACTTTTTTAAAAAAATTTCCGACAAGAGGGAAAATTTTAGAAAAATTGTGATCTGATATTTGCTTACATACTCCTTGAACAACGACAAACATCGTTCTGTAGTTTTTTTTTCAATTAAAAAAAATTTCCGACACAAGTATCAGGTTATAAGTAGTTATATTCTAAATCAAAAAATCTAAGTGCCCGACAAAAATATTGGGGCAAATCCAAAGTCGGACAAAAAATTTAATTTTTATTGATAAACTATACTTTTAAACTATGCTGGGTTCGTGTATCCCTTATCTTTACAACCATATTTCCGACAAAGGTAGTAAGTTACAATTAATTATATTCTTAAACAAAAAATGTAATTGTCTGACAAAAATGTTGGGGCAAACAAACAGAAAACTGAATTCTTTTATGCTATCGATGAGGAGGTATTATCAAAAAAAAAAAATTTAAAACCGTTTTTCTCGGTTATTTTTAAATCGATATAGCTGAAAATTGGTACACACACTAAGTAAAACATTTAAAAGGGTATGACGTAGAGCTGTACCCACATATTCTAAATAAAAAAATCTAAGTGTCCGACAAAAATATTGGGTCAAATCCAAAGTCGGACAAAAAAATTTAATTTTTATTAATAAATTATACTTTTAAACTCTGCTGGGTTCGTGCATCCCTTATCTTTAAAACCAATTTTCCGACAAAGGCAGTAAGTTACAAGTAATTATATTCTTGAACAAAAAATCTAATTGTCTGACAAAAATGTTGGGGCAAACGAAGAGAAAGCTTAAGTCTTTTAGGCTATCGAGGAGGAGGTATTATCAAAAAAAATTTAAAACAGTGTTTCTCGGTTTCTTTTGAATCGATTTAGCTATAAATTGGTACATACGCTATGTACAACACTTAAAAGGGCATGACGGTGAGTTTTACCCAAAATTTTCCAAAAAGATTTTCCGACAAGAGGGAAAATTTCGGAAAATTTTTCTAAAATTTTGGAATGTTCTCTACGTTACGTCCTTATAAACATTATAAGGAGTATTTCTACAAATTTTCAGTTTGATCTATGTAGATCTAACCGAGAAAAATAGTTTATAGTTCGCTTTGGTCTCCTTGATGCTTATTATTTTTTTATATCCCAGAGAACGGCTATTCCCGTACATGCGACACTATATTATACAAGAAATTTTCGATTTTCTAAATGTGACTGAATTGAAAAAATTGGGCCAAATCTAATCTTAAAATATAGGAAGAGAGAAATATGTCAACCATCCATTTTGGTACAAGGGTGTGGATGTTACGGCCATTCCCATTTTGGGTCTGTTTTTCGTTCTCGTCCCCAAATCTCCCAAAAATTTCGAAAATTTAAGTCCGATTTTCAACGCATGTTTAATTTTGAAAATTCTTCTCTTCTTCTTCTTCTTTTTATATAGACATTACTCTGTCTGTTTTTCAATGTGCCTCCAGTAAGTTGTCATTCCATCTTTTTCGTGGTCTTCCCCCTGATCGTCTTCCTATTGGGGAACCGTCTCTGTCCGTTCTTACTACTCTATTTGTTGTCATTCGGCTTATGTGGTCGTTCCATTCTACCCTTCTGCTTTTCATCCAGTTATTAATGTTGTCCACCTTGCATCCCCTTCATATATCTACACTTCTAGCTATATCCCACAGCGTCTTACCATTGATTTTTCGCAATGTTTTCATCTCTGCTGTTTCTATAGCTTTTTTTGTCCTTTCTGTATCAGGTTGTGTTTCTGCCGCGTATGTCATTATTGGTTTGATGACTCTTTTGTAAATTCTGCCTTTCACATCTTTTCTGATGTTTTTATTTCTCCATATTGTTTCATTCAGGCAACCTGCGGCTCTGTTTGCTTTATTCATCTGATCTTCCACTTTTGTTTCGAGCTTTCCGTAGTTGCATAGTTTGATGCCTAGATATTTAAACTCCATGACTTGTTCTATTATTTGACCCTCCAGCTCTAATTTACACCTTATTAGATCTACTGTTGTAACCATGCATTTAGTCTTTTTTGGGGAAATTAAAATGTTAAATTTTCTAGCGGTTATATTATATTCGTGCAGCATACGTTGTAAATCATCTTCACTTTGAGAGATTAGTATTGCGTCGTCTGCATAGCAGATTATTTTAAGTGGTTTTTCTCCCATTTGGTATCCTTTTTTTGTTATTTTATAATACTTTCAATAATATACTTTTTTAATACTTTTTTTATTATTTCGTCCATGATCAGGTTGAACAACAGAGGACTCAGGGAATCTCTCTGTCTTATCCCATTGCCATTTTGAAAATTGTATATATCATTCAAAAGTTACCGATCTCAGAAATTTTACTCAATTTCTATTTAAAAAGGGGAAAATGTTTTGTATGTTTGTGTGTATGTTTGTGGAAAGGTTATACCGATCTGAATTTCTTTTCTATGTTTTAAGAGGGGGTCAGGGCCGATTCAGAACCGGTATAGCTTGTGACTTTCGACCACCCATAAGCCAGCTATAGGACTTGGTAGGTACAAAACGGCATATTTTTTGGGGGTATAAATCTTAGGTTCAAGAAGAGACAGGAAAACCAAAAGTGCACCAAATTAATAGCGTTGAGTTAAGCTTTCAAATAGTGCTTAAGTGGTTAAGATCAGAGATACACACGGCTCAGTACAGCTGAAAAACCGAAAAACTAAACTTTGAAAATTTTGGTTTTTAGACAATTACTCAAAATTTCAACCTACAAATTGCGCCAACAAATAAGGAGGACTCCAGATGCGTCTATCGGTGTATACCTCTATCTGGAAAAATTCGAATTTTTAAGTTATAGCCTTCATAAGTGTGATCAAATCTATTTCCTATAGGAAAACCGGTTTTTCAAGCTCAATAGTCCTATAATACCTCCGGTTATCCTACTTGACCTTGGATGCATCAGACACTACTTCTCAATACGTTTCAAACTCATATTTAGTGATCAAATTCGGTAATACCGATTAGAAGGTATCTAGTTCCAAAAGTATAATCCATTTGATCATTATCGCCGAAATGGTTTATGTAGTTGTAGTGGTTGCGACGCTAAATTTAGATAGATTTATATAAAAATAGAGCAATACGAGTTCATTTACCGGCCATTAAAATAATTTTTTATTCTATTTCGAATAGAAAAAAAACTCTAGTGTACATTCGATGGACACTAGATCATTTGAGAGATAATCATAGAAGGCGACCATATATATCTTAACGTGGAATCGAGAAACAATACATTCAATTTCATTTAATTTATATACAGGTAAAATTTCGTAAATAATGGGCCATAGCTTAACGTCAGGTTCCTGAGGTAATAATAGACCGATTTAAGCTTAGTTAGTTAGCTTAGATTTAAACTTATCTTAGTACAAATTTTATAATAACCGAGATACAGGATATCAAAGTTAAAATTTTTTTTATATATTATTGAATATTTCCTGACAGGTATGAGATAACAACATGAAATTTGGTAGTGGGGGTTTTTGGATCGAGAAAACTAAATTCCCTACCAAAAATTATGTATTGCCCAGAGGGCGCCACATACGCCTTTCAGCACTCATTTATTACGTTCAATTTTTTTTATACCTCACTCTGTATAATTTTGACATTAAAATTTTTATTTTCCTATTATTTTTACTTAAAAAAGGTATACTTCTTTGATCTCCCTAAACTCAACCGTTTTCGAGATAAACGCATTTTAAATCTGCGATACACCATCATTTTTAGCATAATCTTAGCATAATATATAGCAGTTCTCAAATTTATGTCATTGCATCGCAAATTCCATTTAAAGAAATTTGCGATACATTTTTGGATAATTTTATGGTTTTAAGTTATTTTTCGGGTGTAACTACAATGATGATGGGTTGGCAACGTGGCATTAGATAGAAAACAAAGTGTTTTAATTTTCGCCTGCATTTTACCCGATTTTCGCGTGGTGCAGCGAACATTGAATGCTGAGTGAGTGAAAAAGGTAAGGTATAAACTGTGCCCTACCTAATGCAAGAATAATATAAGTAAAAACGGTAAAAAATAGTATAAAATACTAAACGGACAAATAAAAGTGAGGTTAACAGCTAACAGATAAGCTTATAAACACTGGCGAACGCTGGTCAAATTTCAAGCGGTGTTGCCGGATTTAAAAAAAATAGAAACACCTGCCGAAAAACAAAAGCAATTTTGGTGCGTGGATAATTGGGCATACCTCCTCGTGGTTGAAACGGGTGTGCCCAGTTAACGCTACGTACAAAATGGCTGAGAACGAGTATAGTGTGGACGAAAAGACAAGAAAAAGAGGAGATGAATCGGAAGATGAGGCAGACGATAGCAGAAGTAAAAAAGTACATCGGTCGCCTGGGAATGATAGGCAACTAGAAAAAATATTGGAGAGCCTAAATATTATCACAATGGAAATAAGGGAACTAAGAGAAGAGCAAAAAGAGTACAGAGCGGAAATGAAGGAACTCAGACAAGAAAATGAAAAGCTGAAACAGGAAAACAGAGAAACCCAACAAAAAGTGGAAGAATTGGAAAATAAAATAGACAGAATGGAAAAGGACAAAAGACGAAATAATATAATACTGCAGGGAGTAGATATGGATACCTACGATCAAAACATAACAAAAGATAACGTCCAAGATTTTTTATGCAATGCACTAAAAGTTGAGACAAAAATAAAAAGCGCAAGAAAAATTGGAAGTAAATCCTGCTTGATTGAGCTCGAAAATGCAACGGACAAAGAAGAAATTATGAAAAATAAAGGCAAATTGAGAGACATAAAGGGAAAAGAAATATATATTAATGACGACATGGACAAAAATGAACGGATCATACAGGGTAAAATCAGAACGAAGGCAAAAGAGGCTAAATTGGAAGGAAAAAACGTCAAGGTAGGATTTCAAAAAATAAAAATAAATGAGGAGGTATGGACATGGAATAAACATCAGCAACAACTCTTAAAAATAGAAAACCAAAACAGAAACCAAAAAAACTAAACGACGTAAATGAAACGGTAGCAACAACGGCAATGGACAAGGAGACGATTGGGATTAAAAACAAGAAAATGAAAACTAATTTGGGAACATGGAACGTAAGAGGCACTTATGAAACGGGAAAACTTAAAGAATTAATTAGAGAAACAAAAAGATATGAAATAGATATATTAGCTTTACAAGAAACAAAACAATTAGACACAGAAATAGTAGAAATAGATGATATAGTATTTTTTAAAAGTGGGGGGAATAACAGATTGCTAGGAACAGGCTTTATCATACAGAAAAGATGGAAAACCAGAGTGATGAATTTCAAGCCGATATCAGATAGAATGTGCACAATCAGGTTAAAAGGGAATCAACGAAACATAAGCATAATAAATGTACATGCACCAATAGAAGACGCCACCGAAGAAGACAAAGATGCATACTATGAGCAACTAGAGAGAGAATATGACAGATTACCAGCATTTGATATCAAAATAGTAATGGGAGACTGCAATGCTAAAGTGGGAAAAGAGGATATATATGAAAATATAACAGGAAAATACAGTAAACACGATGTATCAAATGATAATGGTCAACGAATTATAGGTTTTGCCACAGAAAGACAAATGGTAATAAAAAGCACATACCAACGCAGAAAAGATATACATAAAGGAACGTGGATTTCCCCTGACAAAAGGACAATAAATCAAATAGACCACATATTAATAGAGAAGAAGCACGCCCATAATATAATAAATATAAAAAGTATGAGAGGAGCGGAATGTGACTCAGATCACTTTTTGGTAAGAGCAGCCTATAGAATAAATGCTAATATAAAGAAAGACAATCAAAGGGACAAAGAAATCAAAAAACAATTCAACACAGCAATACTAAAAGATAATATGACACAGAAGAAGTACGAACAACAAATAACCAGCAGACTAAACGAAGAACCAGAAACACTAGACCCGGAAGAAAAGTGGGAAAGCATAAAAGAAGCAGTTTTAAACACCAGTAAAGAAATATTAATTAAAGGTAATAGAAAACAAAAAGCAAAAGAATGGTATGATGAGGAATGTCAAAAAATAGCAGAAGAAATTAGAAAAATAAGAATAAAAAACTTAAGAAATAATAGTGACATTAGCACACAAGAATATAGAGAATTGAAGAGAATTATGAAGAGAACATGCAGAAATAAAAAAAGAAAATACAACGAAGAAAAACTCAAAGTGATAGAGGAAAAATTCCAAAAAAAGGAAATAAGATCCTTTTACCAGGAAACAAGAAAAATGGAAAGGGGATATCAGAAACATAACCCATATATGAAAAATGAGGAAGGAATATTAATAAATGAACCCGGGGAAATAATGAGAAATTGGCAAACTTATTTTACACAACTTTTAAACAAAAACGAAGAAGAAAGGGGAACAATCCAGGAAATTGAAGATGACCATATAGTAATAGAAACACCTACGAGGGAAGAAATAGAAAATGAAATAAGAGGGCTAAAAAACAATAAAAGCCCAGGAATAACGGAAATATCGGCGGAAATGATAAAGGCAGGAGGAAAAAGACTACACAAGGAGATACATAGCCTGATAAAAAGTATATGGGAAACAGAAAGAATGCCAGGAGAATGGACCAGGGCAAGGATATGCCCCATACATAAAAAAGGTGATAAAATGAGATGTGAAAATTATAGAGGTATCGCGTTGCTAGAAGTCGTGTACAAAATATTGACAAACATCTTAAGAAAAAAGCTGAATCAATACACGGAAAAGATATTGGGCGAATATCAGGCAGGATTCAGAAGTAATAGGTCGACGACAGACCAAATATTTGCGTTAAAAGAAATCCAAACTACGTGCTACGAACATAAAATAGCAGTATACGTCCTGTTCGTCGACTTTAAACAGGCCTATGATACGGTAAAGCGGCAACAGATGTACGCACTAATGAAAGAAATGGGCATACCAAGTAAAATCGTCAGGATGGTAAAGATGACTATGGATAACTCCACAAACGAAATAGCATGGAAGGGACATAAATCAAATAATTTTGAAACAAAGGAAGGATTAAGACAAGGAGACCCACTATCAACGACTCTTTTTAATGTAATACTGGAAGGAATAATCAGGAAAAGTAAAATAAGCACACAGGAAACGATTTTTAAAAATGGCCACCAATGTATTGCATTCGCAGATGATCTAACATTATTATCGACAAGTAAGAAAGAGCTAACAAAATTAATGAGCAATATAATAAAACAAGCCAAACCTTTTGGTCTTCTCATAAATAAGGAAAAGACAAAATACATGATAATGGGAGAAACAGATAAAGAAAATGAAGACAATTTCACATTGGAGATAGAAGGAGAAAATGTATGCGCATTTAAAAGAGTTTCAGAATTTACATACCTGGGTGTAAAAGTAGATGAAAAGGGACATGGGGAAGGGGAAATAAAAGCAAGAATAGCAAAAGCAAACAAAAAGTATGGAGCATTGCGTCCATTAATGAAATCCAAAGATGTGTCAAGAAAAACAAAAATAAGAATCTACAAAACAGTTATCAGACCTACAGCTACATATGCATGTGAAACATGGGTGCTTAAAAAATCAGAAATAGACCTTTTAGAAAGATGGGAGAGGAAAATACAACGAGCAATATATGGAGGCGTGAAAATAGACGGTCAATGGAGAAGAAGAAATAATAAGGAACTTGAAGAACTATATAATGAACCAAAAATAACGACGGCAATCAAAGCACAGAGAATCCGATACTTAGGACACATAGAAAGAATGGGAAAGGCGAGAATGCCAAAAATGGTTCTATTACGTAAGCCAATACAAAAAAGAAGAATAGGAAGACCAAGAAGGAGATGGAAGGACAGCGTATATGAAGACTTAAAACAAAGTAATATTGTAAACTGGAAAGAAAAAGCTTTGGACAGAAAACAATGGAAGGAAGTGGTGAAGAAATGTATGGAAAGACTATAATGTTAAGTGTAGTATTAAGTGTTTTATACAAACAAATGTAATATTGTATATATTATAGTAGTATAGGATATAGCATTATATATAAATATGTAATAGTAATTGTAAGGAAAAATTAAATCTTTCAGCCCTAGGCCTTCACGGCCTGTTGAGCTTAATAAATAAATATAAACTACAATGATATGCTAAAAATGATGGTGTATCGCAGATTTAAAATGCGTTTATCTCGAAAACGGTTGAGTTTAGGGAGATGAAAGAAGTATACCTTTTTTAAGTAAAACTAATAGGACAATAAAAATTTTAATGTCAAAATTATACAGAGTGAGGGATAAAAAAATTGAACGTAATAAATTA
The DNA here is from genome assembly GCF_917563875.1 of Diabrotica virgifera virgifera. Classification (NCBI taxonomy): domain Eukaryota; kingdom Metazoa; phylum Arthropoda; class Insecta; order Coleoptera; family Chrysomelidae; genus Diabrotica; species Diabrotica virgifera. The sequence goes on from NC_065451.1 coordinate 172,072,647, forward strand.
GTGCTGAAAGGCGTATGTGGCGCCCTCTGGGCAATGCATAATTTTTGGTAGGGAATTTAGTTTCCTCGACCCAAGAAACCCCCACATACCAAATTTCATGTTGTTATCTCATACCTGTCAGGAAATATTCGATAATAAATAAAAAAAAAGTTTAACTTTGACACCCTGTATCTCCAAAACGCCCCATTATTTTTGTCCGACAAGTGATCCAATATGCATTACACATGTAAAAGAACAGCACAAAATAAAAATGACATCTGTGGTAATAAATAAAAAATTTTCAGGAAATTGACATCTTCGGCGCGTCCGACTGTGCATATGCCCCGTGAAAATTGTCCGACAAGGTTACCACATTATTGTAAAAATGTTTTATGGTATATTCTGATAAAATTAGCAATGTGGTAATAAATTTTTTATGTTCATAAATTTGATATATTTAGCGTGTCCGACGCGTCGTATGCCCCAATATTTTTGTCCGACAAAATTATTTTCGCTGTTTATACGATAAAAACCATTGATTAAAATAAAATGACCAATGTGGTTATAAATTTTTTTCTTGCATAAAATTGACAACTTCGTGACCGCTTGACAGACAAACGCCCCACTGCCATGATGCGCTAAGCTCGAAATTTGTCCGACTCCACCCAAATAACAAGTACAAAAAGTTTCAACGGTGTGGTCATAAATAATAATTTTATATGGGGGCCTAAGAACTATTACAAAAAGTCAAGAAATCAAAACAAGAACAATTCAATTTACTAAGATTACCTACATAAATCGTCAGTTAATTAAAAAAAAATAATAACAATGAAGTTAAACAGAAAGAATGAATCAATTGTAAAATTTAAAAATTTAAATAAATTGCAAATTGCATAGTCTACCTAGTAATTAAGTTTAAAAGTTAAAAGTTAAGCTGCTGCATATGACACCCAAATATGGATGAAAAATAATAATAAAAATACTATTTGTGCAAAGGGTACTGTAATTTCTTAGTTATTGATTAAGAAAATCTTCTACTGCATAATATGGTCTTTCAGATAGGTAGGCTTTTGTCAGTTTACGGAATTTGGGGAAAGATGCTGCAGATTTAAGTTGTAGAGGGAGATGGTTGTAAAGTTTTTTTGAGGAATATAATATAGATTTCTTTACTACCTAAGATAACGAGATCGGTAAATAGACGTCAAAGGTAGAAGTTCTCGTGAAGTAGTCATGATTAGGTCTTGGTGGAAATACATGTAGATGTTTACGAATTAAGCAAACAGTTTCTAAAATATACAAAGATAGAAGGGTTAAAATTCCGTGATCTTTGAAGTAACTTCTGCAATGTGTTGTTCTTCTGAGGCCAAACAGATATCTTATTGCTCGTTTTTGTAATTTGAAAATAACATCGAATTGGGCAGCTGTACCAGAACCTCAAAAAGGAAGACCATGACGAAGATGTGACTCGAACAAAGAAAAATATGTTATTTTGGAAGATGCTAAATTGAGTTCATTCGAAACAGATCTTATAGAATAGCACTCTGAAGATAGTTTCTTCCATAACAAATTGATATGGAGGGACCATTTAAGGTTGCTGTCTAAAAAGATACCAAAAAATTTTACAGAATCAACGGTACTGATCTGGCTGTTATTAAGAGGTAAGGGTTGAAGAGCTCCTTTATAAGATAATGCTACTGTTTTATCTGCGTTAAACGAGAGTAAATTAGAGTCAGACCAGGTTTTTATTGTAAGTAGATAAGAAGTTATAGTAGCATGAAGAGTTGCAATATTTAAGTTGCTCCAAGTAATACTGGTGTCATCAGCAAAAAGAAAGATTTTTCCATCGATTTTTAAACTAGTGATGTGATTAATAAAGATAAGGAAAAGTAAAGAACAAAATACTGAACCTTGAGGTACCCCACATACAATGTTTTTGAGACTAGAGTCTGTATCATTTGCTCTTACCAGTTGTTTCCTAACATCCAAGTAAGATTGGAACCAATTCAAAGAAATACCTCGAATTCCGTAGAACTTTAGTTTTTTTTGTCAAAATTTTGTGATTTACACTATCATAAGCTTTGGCGTAGTCACAAAAAACGGCGGCAGTGTGAAGATTATTGTTCAGTGCTTGATAAACCTCATGTAGTACAGAAAACATGGTATCAGTGGTGCATTTATTATTTAAAAAGCCGAACTGATTTTGTAATAAAATGTTGCTTTCAACGAGAAATGACATAAGTCGGGCTTTTATGAGTCTCTCAATAATTTTGGAGAGTGCCGGTAGTAGTTCTACCGGAGCAATAGTTCTATAATTGCAGGTATTAGATATTTCACCACACTTATGAAGAGGAATAATGATGGTAGTCTTTAGGCACTCTGGAAATTTGCCTTTCTCAAAAGAATTATTAATCAGTGAGATGAGAACTTCCAACACATTTTCTGGAAGATTAGAAAAAAAATTTGCTACAATTGCTACATTTGCAACCAAATGTCAAATACATAAAATGGACCTGCTTAGTTTCTAGGTCATAGAGTAGTGTTTTAATTTAACTTACATTGTCCTCCTTCAATTTTTTGACACTGTAGTTGGCATCGGCTAATTTGTGCGATAAAGTGGCTACATCCTTAGTAAGTGTCGTTTTTTCAGTCTCACATACATCTACTAATTTTAAAAGCTTATCTTCTAGTCCTTGGTTTACTCTTTGTACTCTCCTATGGGCTTCATATAACCTACAAAATAAAAGATTTATGACAAAAACTAATACTAATATTTGTCCCTTGAAGTGTGTCAAAAATTGACAACTGGACGGATAGGCGCATTTGCTATTTGTGCTTATGCGCTATGCGTGCGCATAAAGCGATATTGACGAATGAACCCTCCACACTTCGTCCTATGCGGCCGAGTAAGGCGCATAACAAGTAACACATAGCGAAGTGTGGTGTCGCCATTAGTATACAACAAACCGGCATATTTATGTTTCGTGGACCTTAAGAAAGTAGGGTAAAATTATACCCTTTGACAGGGTAAAATTAAAGGACGTTATCCATTTGTTATATTCAAGAGAGGTACCTCTACGAATAATTAACGATCGAAAACATCTATCAGAATAATAATCTAATCTATCATAATAATAATCTATCATAATAAAAGTAGAAGATGAACTAACTGACACCCAATTGAAGGTGGCAAAGGGATAAGACCGTGGAATTCCCTGAGTCCTTAATTGTTCAACCTAATCATGGATGAAATAATAAAAAAAGTAAAAACTAAAAAAAGAATACTCAATGATATCAAAGACGATGCAATACTAATCTCTCAAGGTGAAGATGATTTACAAGGTATGCTGCAAAAATTTAATATAACCGCACGGAAAATTTAACATGTTGATCCCCGCCCCCCCAAAAAAACAAAATGCATCGTTATAACAGCAAATCCAACCAGATGTAAATTTAAGCTGGAGGGTCCGATAATAGAACAAGTGCAGTTTAACTATCTAGGCATTACACTATCTAGCTAAAGAAAGGTCGAAACAGAAGTGGAAGATCAAGTGAATAGAGCAAACATAGCCGCAGGTTGCCTGAATGACACAGTATGGAGAAATAAAAATATCGAAAAAGAAATGAAAGGCAGAATTTACAAAATAGTCATCAGATCAATAATGACATACGCGGCAGAAACACGACCTGACACAGAGAGGGTAAAAATATTGCTCGAAACAGAGGAGATGAAAACCCTTACAAAAATCGATGCTAAGACACTATGGGACAGAGCTAGAAGTACGACGAAGATGCAAGGTGGAGCACATTAACAACTGGGTAAGAAACAGAAGAGCAGAATGGAATGACTACATAAGCAGAATGACAACAAATAGAGTAGTAAGGACGGCGAGAGACGATTCCCCAATAGGAAGACGATCAGTGGGAAGACCATGAAAACGATGGAACTTACTGAAAGCAGCTCGAAAAACAGACAGTCATGTCTATACAAAAAGAAGAAGAAAAAGGTTTGATGATAGTATACCATCTCACCGTTATTTACAATTGACGTCTAAATGTATACTTGAGGTTGATGTCTATGAGGTTTTAATATTAACATTTCATGATTACAAAGTTTTTTTTTATATATACGCTCAATACTTCAATATTAGATGATCTGACAATTGTAAATATGTATTGTATTTATTAAAAATTATCATAAATCATTGCATTCTACTCCATCTTCAAATTGCAATTGGCCATTAAGGTGTATATTTTACATTAATAAAGGTAACTGGTTTAGTAACGTTTTTGCTTTATCTTTAGCAACTCAAGTATTAAATTTTGCTTCTCCATTGTATTGAAAATTTGTCACAAAGATAACATGTTAGTCAAATATTTTTAGGGTATCTAAAATGATAATAGTATGTACTAGAATATTACAATGCGACTAAAGCAAACACTAAGTGCATACCTACCTTTAGTGTGGTAAAATATTTTTTAAATCTTTTTAAAAATATTTGTTTACCTTGTTATGAGTATTAAAATATGTTTATAATTATTATTTTAGTTGTACCTCTCATCTCTATGTACATATTTTCAATTTATGTTATACATAATAAATATTATTTTATTTTTTACTTGATAAAATATTATTATAAATATTATAAAGCAGAGATACGCAAAAAAATTCTAATAACAACATTATAATATGCAAACTTTAAATAATACACCTCTTCTCTACAATCCACAAAACAACACTTTATTTCATTAATTATTTATATTTTAAACAAAATATACATATCGGTACGTAATATTAAAATAATAAAAGATGAAGTTACTTTTCAATCCTAATAGCAAAATTAATAATATTGAAAATATTAAAAATATTACTAAAAGATTTTTAAATTGAAAACTTATTGGTACATTTCCCTGGTGACACCTCCAAGGCTTCTACAATTTGCAAGCCAAATGGATGCTGCAGTGAAGACAAAGGGAAGGAATTCTACACTATGCAATTCACATCCCCCGTCTGCAGCTCGGTAAAGTTCCAACGGAAAATGCACCTGGTTACTCTACGGAGTAATACGACTATAAAATAAAAATTTATACCATTTTTATTCAGTTGCAATGCGAAGGCAAAACAATCTTACTTTTCAATTAGAATACGGAGCGCAGTCCAGTCCTCTGAATCGCGATTTTCGGCTCTTATTGGAGCCTCATCGGAAAGAACGTAGGCACTGTTCTCCATACCCCAATTTCAAAAAAACATTTCTCCAAGTCGAATTTCTTAAACAAACACTTCAAATTAAGTACCAAATTCTTGGTTATAGATATACGTGGTATTCACACTAAATCAAGAGGGCAATTGATATACGTGGTTTCTTTTTTCGGCTGTAGAAAATAGTCTGGTGTATTTGGATTTTTTCTAACAGTTTTAAATCGTGAGATACAAGGTTTTCAAACTAAAACCACCAAAATGTTATTTTCGAAAAAAAATGAGATACGAGGTTTTCACACTAAGTCATCGAAATATGATTTGATATAGTCCTGTCGCCAGGGGGGGGGGGTACAACGTCCTCCTTAATTCAGATGAACAGTTGATCCGGATGTCGATAAGATTGTTATAGACAAAGAACTTGAGGAATTACATAACAGCGATTTCTCGCAAAACAAAACATCTTTTTGTATTTTTTGGGTCATTCTAGGCAAAAAATGCCCCGACAAGTTTTTTCGTAGGATGCATAGTTTTCGAGATAACCGCGGTTGAACTTTCAAAAAATCGAAAAATTGCAATTTTTGAACCCGAATAACTTTTGATTAAAAAATAAAGTAGCAATTCTGCTTACCGCATTTGAAAGTTCAAGTCAAATTATATCGGTTTTGATTATTTGCATTGCTAAACATTTATTATTTTATTGTTAAACAAAGCTATAAACACCTAGTGCGTGAGTGATGTTTTCAATGATTTCTCATTTAAAATCGAACGAGTAGGTAGAGTAGCTACAAGTGAAAGCGAGGCAATTAGGCCAGTGTAATAAGACAAAAATATACCCTGTTCGTGACACTTCAGCAGCCAGGCTACTGAAGCGTTTTTTCGACAATTAATACCTATAGGAACACATTGTAACTATTTCCTACGTAGGATCTGGCGGCCATTTTTATTTATAAACAATTAACTGTCAAAAAATGGCATTTTTCCCTTTTTTTTTCAAATCAATGGAAAACAGTGAAACTTATGATTTTTTTAGTACAAATAACTTTGAGATTATGGAAAAACCTTTAAAATGACATATTACAAAGTTTGATATACTCATTTATTGTTAATATAATTGCGAAAAAAGTCGGAATTGCAAAAAAAATTATTTTCGCAATAACTGTTGTAAAAATTAGTGTACAGGTTTGAAATTTTTGTCAAATGAGTTTTCTTTGGTGATTAATATGTGATAAAAATTTCAAAGCAATTCATTCAATTGTTTAAATTTTATTCGAACTGTTTATCTCAAAAAGTATTTTTTTGCAATAACATAAGTCAGAAAAAAATGACGTTAGAACCATTCCATGGTGTCAAATGGAAGAGCATGAGCTATATTTTCAACTTGGTTTAAAAAAAGCTAATAAAAATGCTTTTATTAGTAATAAATAATTATGCAAAAGTATCGTAAATCTATCCTTATAAACTTTTTGGATAACTTTTTCCAAAAAAATTAACTTTTTTACCCTGTTTTAAGTGCACAACTACTATGCACAACTAATGTTATTTATATCATAATTGATAAAAAATTGTAATAAATATATATAATTTCTTATGTAACAAAATAAAAAGTGTATAAGGAAAGATTTACGATACTTTTGCATAATTATTTATTACTAATAAATGCATTTTTTATTCGCTTTTTTTAAACCAAGTTGAAAATATAGCTCATGCTCTTTCATTTGACACCTGTGGAATGGTTCTAACGTCATTTTTTTCTGACTTATGTTATTGCAAAAAAAATGCTCTCTGGGATAAACAATTTAAATAAAATTTAAACAATTGAATCAATCGCTTTGAAATTTTTATCACATATTAAGCACCAAAGAACCCTTATATGACAGAAATTTCCAAGCCGTACATTAATTTTTACAATAGATATTGCGAATTTTTTTTTTGCAATTCCGACCTTTTTTCTCAATTATATTAACCATAAATGAGTATATCAAACTTTGTAATACGTCATTTTAAAGATTTTTACATAATATCAAAGATATTTGTACTAAAAAAACCATAAGTTTCACTGTTTTCCATTGATTTGAAAAAAAAAGGGAAAAATGCCATTTTTTGACACTTAATTGTTTATAAATAAAAATGGCCAAGCTTGCTCTTATAGGTATTACCTGTCGAAAAAACGCTTAAGTACCCTGGCTGCTCGAGTGTCATGGAAAAAAACCTTATTACCCTGGACTAAATTTCTACGTAGCATGCGTTAAAACGCATGTATTAGGCACGGGATACACTATGTGTTTATAGCTTTGTTTACCAATAAAAAAATTAATTTTTAGCAATTCAAATAATTAAAACCGATAAAAATTGACTTAAACTTTCAAATGCGGTAAGCAGAATTGCTATTTTCTTTTTTAATCAAAAGTTATTCTGGTTCAAAAATTGCTATTTTTCGATTTTTTGAAAGTTCAATCGCGGTTATCTCGAAAACTTTGCATTCTACGAAAAAACTTTTAGGAATATTTTTTGCTTAGAATGACCCAAAAAATACAAAAAGATGTTTTGTTTTGCGAGAAATCGCTGTTATGTAATTCCTCAAGTTCTTTGTCTATAACAATCTTATCGACATCCGGATCAACTGTTACCCAAAAAATTCGTATTCTACGGGTCAGAATATATAAAAAAAACTTGGGTAAGTCCATCTGAATTCAGGAGGCCGTTGTACCGCCCTGGCGACAGGACTAATAGTAGCACAAACCTTATGGAAATTAGATCCTAGTGGATTTAGTTCATACTTTGGAATAATAATCTTTGAAGCAGTGTGATGAAAAGTTCTCATTGACACAACTCGATCGTATGGAGGATTCTCAAGATATAGAGGCACAAACTCGGAAAGTATTCCAATTCCCTGAGCTACTGGTTATCTGTCAACATGTAGAAGTTTGGATCAAAGAAAAGTAGTATTTAGTCGAGGATTTTTTCCTGGCTATCCAATGGCGACCTTTACTTTGACCTTGACCTTCAACAGACGTCATTTTCTAGAGTTTCGAGAGTTACCGTCATTAAATTGATTTAAACAGATTACTCATGGGTTTTTGGGATACTCATGACGTACCTTAGGTACCAGGTACTCCGATGTCAGTTCTGATGGGGTATTCGTATTCAGCAACTCCAAAAAGCTATGAGTAATCCATTCGTATCAATTTAATGCCGAAAACTCTCGAAACTCGAGAAGATGAATAACCTTAGGCACCAGCTGCTCCGTGGGTCGGATCTGATGGCGTATTAGCGTTCAGCGACCCAAAAAAAGCCATGAGTAATCCGTTTTTATCAATTTAATTCCGAAAACCCTCGAAACTCCAGAAGATGACGTGCTGTAGGCACAATGTGATTCGTGGGCCAGATCTGATAGTGTATGCATGTTCAGTAACCCCAAAAACAAGAGTAATCCATTTGATTCCTTCGAAACTCCAGAAGATAATAACCTGTCTTATGTCCTGTGTCTGTGCTGATCAAGTATTTGTGTTCAGCAACCCCAAAAACCTATAACTAATCCGTTTGCATTAATGTAGTACCGAAGACGCTCGAAACTCCAGGAGCCCCTTTCATTGACCTTGGAAACTAGGTGCTCCGGGAGTCGGTTCTGGTGGCATATTCGTGTTTAGCGACCTCAAAAAACCCTCTAGTAATTCATTTGCATCAATTAAATGCCGAAAACCATCGACACTCTAGAACAGTGTTTCCCAAACTTATCTAAAGCGCGACCCCTTTTTGTTAAAAAAATTGTGCACGACCCCCTACTCATCACCCAAACCAAAATAGCAACAAAAATAGCGTGCCTAATTTACAACTGATGGTTTCTCAAATTTTATTTTACTTTACTGTTTAAATTCAAACTAAATACATTTAAAAAATTCAACAATTATTTTAATAATTGCGATCTGTCCCACTAATACACTAGTAGTACTTCTGTCAGACTAGCATTTACAATAAAAATAAATAATAAAAAGTCGACTGCACATTGTACACCGCGACATCTTTGTGTCTACATCGCAATACTTTTCCATGATATTCGCGAAGGCTCTACTCCTTACTTCGCTACTAGATGGCACTCTGGAACGTTCTCGTAGCCTCGTTTTGGCTTTATATAAGCGGCGATGTGCAATGAGACCTCAGTTCGAAACAGCACGTTGTGGCGAATGCAGCGGTATTAAGTAATGAGTAAATAGAGAGTTATTGCCACCGGCAAATAAAGGATCCTTTATTACAGGATACTTTAATAAAGGACAAATACAGGACGGGTCTAAAAGAGTGGTATTGCAAACGCAGTTAAAGAATCTTTTATTTTGACAAATGACATGAAATATTTTTGTAAATATAAAAATAACCTATAAAATTCCATTTGTCGATATAAATTAAAACAAGATAATTGAAGAGTAAAACGTTAAATTTAATTATTTTGTCATTTAAAGATGTTTAGAGAACAACATAATATATCCTATAATACTCATCGTTCAATAATATGGAAGTGCAATAAATTGGAAATACTATTTTATATATATATAAATCCCGTTCACAGCGTAATACGCCTTTGGGTTCCCGTTCGCCAAGCCTGTCTATTCTGCCAGTCTTCTTCAGATAGATTTCTTGCTGACATTGCTTTTGAGATTCCTTGGATCCATGTTGTTGGTGGTCGTCCTCGTTTTCTTTTCTCTGGTGGTACCCATTCTAATATCTTTTTGGGTAGTCTTTCTTCCCCCATACGTCTAACATGTCCGTACCATATTAGTTGTTGTTTTTCGATGTCTTCTATAATTGATCTTTGTACTTTCATTTGTCTCCTGTAAAAATACTATTTTAGGAGTTTTTAAATACTTTTGCATTATGGGTATATGTAATGGGGAATTTCTGGAGAATATATTATTAGGGAATAGTGGATATCCATTCCTCAACTACAACTACCGAATGACACCATTCCAGAATTTTCAGACAGAAGTTGTGTTTTTATAATCCATCACAAATCCCTTCAAGAATTGTTATTGAAAGAACATTTGGTATTGTGAAGAGATTTCCCATTTTACCATATGTAATGCGATGCAAGTTACCTTTTATTCAAAGAATAATATCAGCTTGTTCAGTTTTACATATTGCAGTAGTACATAATAGAGAAAACGTTGAAATACTGGCAAATGAGTGTGCTGTTGATATTGATATAGAAGCTGTGGCAGTACATTTTCAACCAGGAGCTAATCTAATGCGACTAAATTGTGTGTGTGTTTGTTTAAAATTATTGTTCGACATTTAAAGCTAGCGCTTAAACTAATTTTATTTTTATTGGACTGCAGTTTGTTAATAAATTTATATAAATATTATATTGGTGACTGATTTTAAGTATTTTATGATCATTAGCAGGTTTTAAATAATAAATTTATAAATATATACATACATGCTATTGGCGTTTGATCTTTTATCCATTATGGCCCTCTCTTTCTTTCTTTTCACCTCTGGATAACTAGTTATCAGGAAGTTTATCTGACAGATTAGATACTAATAGATATCTGACAGAGAAAAACTTCCCGTTAACTAGTTATCCGGTGCTCAAAAGACAGATACTAAGGATACTGTTATATAAACTTCCCAATAATTAGTTATCTGAAAATGAAAAGACCTCTAATCTGTCAGATAAACTTCCCGATATGCAAAAAGATAATAGAAGAATTAAGCTTTATGCTGGTTTTTATTAATTTTTTTGGCAATGTTTAAATAAACAAATACTGATGGCATGAAATGGATCACGAACAAGGAGGAATGAAGAAGGAATTGGAGATTGTGTTTACCATTAAACGCATAAAACTGCAGTATCTGGGACACATATGATAAATCAGCACCGTTATTCCCTGCTGCAGTACATAGTGCAAGGTACAGTCAAAGGTAAGCGAAGACCTGGTAGAGGGAGAATATCAATGGAACTGTTTCGAATCGCAGCTAGCAAGGTTACGATTGCTATATGATTTCCAACATTCGAGACGGATAAGAACCAAAAGAAGAAGATGGCATGAAAATGAAAGTGTATTAATACTTTTGATTAAAAACTTTATAGATACTAATCTATAAAAGATTAAATTTTCAAAAATAAATACTTGAACCTTTGTTTTATTTTGTTAACCTGTTGTTATATATCTGTTGAATAGAACTCCTAGAATTTTAACAAATCCTAACTTTCATTAAAATTTATTGATCTTATATCTTCAATCTCTTATGTCTTCAATAAATATTTATTTCTATAGAAAAATGTAAAATATATTGAGTTTAATAAATGAGTTACTGATATTTTAAGTCTGATCATTGTAATTAGTAACAATTTAAAATTATTTACGTAATATTCCTTTTTACAACTTCTTGTAATAACTCAAGCTTCAATAAAATGTTCTTTTCTATATTCGTTTGGGTCAAAACATCAATAATCTATATCTCAGAATATTACTTAGAGTTGTTTTTAATAAAAAAAACCCAACATACAACTTTAATGATGAAAGTTTAATCAAACATCAATCCCACAATACATAAATTATCAATCCAAAGAAGCGACAAGATAAATTCAAAATACAAGTGAAGTTAGACCTTTCTTCACATTTTTGACACGTTATGTCAAAATAAAGGAACTTTTATTAAAATAAAGGTGTCCTCTAATTTTCCTTAAATACAGGCGGCCTGTATTTTATTAAAAGACAAAAATAAAAGACGCAATACTGCGCATGCTTATATGTCAAAATAAAGGATCTTTTATTACAGGTCGACTTAAAAGACGTTGGCAATAACTCTCTAATATTTTGCGACTTACGTCTTTATTCAAAAGAGTATTTGACTTAAGAGCAGAGCTTTTAACGTATTTGAAAGATGAGAAGTCCCCATATGAAAATCAATTTTCCGATCCTATTTGGCTTTTGAAACTAGGTTTCCTTGCTGATATATTCGAACAATTAAATATTTTGAACAGTAATTTGCAAGGTCGCGACATTAATATAATTATAGCCACAGATAAAATTAAGGGGTTTATAAGAAAAATCGATTTATGGTCAACTTCACTTGGCAAAAAGCAGCTCGATTCATTCCAGTGCGTTCAGGAAATTATAGAAAATGTATGTTACAGTGCTACAAATTTTGAACAAGTTTATGCAGGCATGCAAGTTACTTTGCTTAATTTAAAACAACAGCTCTGTGATTATTTCCCCGAAGAAATTCAAAACAGTTACGACAGTTGCAGATGGATACTGAATCCGTTTTTAGCCGATTCCTTTCAACATGCTGAAATACCAATAAACATGAAAGAACAACTTATTGAAATATCAAGTGATGGAATGTTGAAGCTCCAATTTTTTTCCCAGAACCCGGACGAATTTTGGACCAAAAAGATGCAGGAATACCCTCAGTTGGCGAATGAAGCTGTAAAATGTTTGGTTCCATTTGTAACATCATATTTATGTGAGTTAAGTTTCTCGTCTATGACTGCCATTAAAACAAAAGTGAGAAATCGTCTCGTACTTGAAAACGATATAATTGTGTGTGTCTCAAATACACAGCCTAGATTTGAAAGACTAGTTTCAAAAAAACACGCGCATGGGTCTCATTAACATTGTAATATTTGACTTTATTTTTTTCTTTTACTTTTAAGGACTTTTTAAGGACTTTTAATATTTAGTTTTATGTTTCGTTTGATAATTAATTGTTAATTTTGATTTACGGCTTTATTAAAATAAAAATACATGATTTAACAAAGTAGGTAGTGTTTTTGTCTTATTTTGGAAATTTCCGGCGACCCCCCTAGTACCTCATTGCGACCCCCCAGGGGGTCGCGACCCACACTTTGGGAAACACTGCTCTAGAAGATGACGTCCCTTGCAGTAGCCCTGACCACCACGTCCTCCGGAAGTCAATTCTGATGGCATATTCGTGTTTAGCGATCCCAAAAACCCATGAGTAATCTGTTTTTATCAATTTAGTGCTGAAAACCTTCGAAACTCTAGATGACGTCCGTTGAAGGTTAAGGTCAAAGCAAAGGTCGCCATTGGATAGCCAAGAAAAAATCCTAGACTACTAGTACTTTTATTTAATCCGAACTTCTACATGTTGCCAGATAACCGGTAACTCAGGGAATTGGAATACCCAGTAAATCTTATAATTTTCCGAGTTTGTACCTCTCTATCTTGAAAATCCTCCATACTATCGAGATGTGCCTATGAGAACTTTTCATCACAGTGCTTCAAAGAGTATTTTCCCAAAGTATGAACTAAATCCACTGGGACCTAATTTCTATAAGGTTTGTGTGGGGTACTTAAATTATTATATAAAATAAATAAGATGTTTAAAAATACAGTTCAAAACATAATCAACAATAATCTAATAAAAAAGAAAGCACCTGGCTATGACTTAATCACAGGTGAGGTAATTAAAAATCTACCTACCAAAGCAATTAAAATGCTAACTCAATTGTGTAATGCGGTACTAAGGCTAAAACACTTCCCAATCCAATGGAAAATTGCGGAAATTATCCTTATACAAAAATCAGGAAAACCTCCAAATGAGCCCACTTCATATCGACCAATTAGTTTAATGCCAGTAATGTCTAAGATCATGGAAAAAATAATAGAAAAAAGACTTCTACAAATACTAACAGACAGAAATATGATACCCGACCACCAATTTGGCTTTAGGAAAGAGCATGGTACCGTCGAACAAGTTCACAGAGTGGTCAACGTTATAAATAAAACCTTTGAAGAAAAAAGTTACTGTTCAGCAGCATTCCTCGATATTAGCCAGGCTTTTGATAAAGTTTGGCATCAAGGACTGTTGTATAAACTGAAAAAGACCAGAGGAACTATATACACTCCTTAAGTCGTATTTATCAGAAAGATACTTTCGAGTGAAGTTTGAGTCAGCCTATATAAAACTATATCCCATCAGATCAGGGGTACCGCAAGAAAGCGTTCTTGGACCACAACTGTATCTGATTTACACTTACACAGCCGACTTACCCACAAATCGTGATACAACGACCACCACCTTTGCAGACGATACTGAAATCCTAGCAGTACACAAAAATCCCGTCGAAGCTGCTGCAAAACTCCAGAGAGTATTAAATCAAATAAATACTTGGTCACAAAATTGGAGAATTAAATTGAATGAACAAAAATCAAACCATATTGTTTTTACAAAATGTCACGGTGAATCACCTACAGTAACAATAAATAATAAGGTAATTCCCTCAGTTACCTCTGTAAAATATCTGGGCATGCACTTGGACAGGGGATTAACCTGGAGAACCCATATATGGAACAAACGGAAACAACTGGGCATAAAATTTAGTAAGCATTATTGGCTTCTAGGGCGTAAGTCTAAGCTCACGACAAGAAATAAACGGCTAGTCTACAACACAATATTCAAATCAGTATGGGCATATGGTCTGCAGCTCTGGGGAACAGCATCCAAGTCGAATGTATCCATAATTGAGAGATTCCAGTCCAAGGTGTTACGTTCAATAATCGATGCTCCGTGGTTTGTTACTAACAGGGATATTTACAATGATCTGGAAACGAAAACCGTCAGTGAAATGATAGTGGAGTTAAGTGCAAAGTACATCGTACGTCTTGAAAGCCACGCGAATGTGCTTGCAATTAATTTGTTAGACAAAAGTCAGGAAACAAAACGGTTAAAGAGACAGACACCATTAGATTTACCGCACAGACATTAACATTGTTACAGTAGCTAAGTTAATATATTTATGTAATACAGTAATTTAATATTATCTCTATAGAGATGTGTGGCGCTGGTGACAATCTCTCTTCATGTCATTATTTCTCAGATAAAATGTGCCTATTGTTATATGTTATAACAGATTGCCTAATAAACATATAAAATAAAAAAAATACAGTACGTAAATCGTTCAGCTGGACATAGGGAACATACACTGTATAAATATATTTAGATACATAAATACATACATTGTATTATATTGAGACTATTGTGGCAACTGAGCTCTCTCGATGACAATATGGTTGTTAACATTAAGGGGCATTAACCTCAAAATTGACAACTCATTTCGACTGACACAAATAAACGTCAAAATATTACAATGTAGTAGCTATGTAAGTATTTTTGGCCTAAGGGAATGGGAAAACGGTTTAG
This sequence comes from Diabrotica virgifera virgifera, assembly GCF_917563875.1. Taxonomy (NCBI): domain Eukaryota; kingdom Metazoa; phylum Arthropoda; class Insecta; order Coleoptera; family Chrysomelidae; genus Diabrotica; species Diabrotica virgifera. The sequence goes on from NC_065451.1 coordinate 172,087,987, forward strand.
TTTTGAAATTAGTTTTTAAATAAAAAATATTTTAAAAATTAAAGTCAAACTTAACTCATTAATCATAAACTTTGTTTTTGATTTATTCATGGACAGCCTTGCTTCAAAACTCATTCATTCTATTCGTTTTAACTGCTCTATTGCACCAAAAACTCGTACTCGAACAGAAGCTTCAACTTGCTTCAACTAACACGGGTTAGCGCAGTTGCCACAATTCTCTCAATGTATATTCCCTATGTCCAGCTGAACGATTTACGTACTGTATAATTTGAGTATAGCTTGGAAGAAATTTATTTCTTTTTCTTAACGTGCCCTATTAAGTTCCCTTGACGTTGGCAATTAACATGGTGAAACTGTCTCTGTCTCGAGCTATTCTAAATAGTTGCTCTGCTTTCTTTATTCCTACTCACTCCCTGATTTTCTTCAACCAAGAGGCCTATTTTCTACCAATTCCTCTGGTTCCTTCGATTTTACCCATCATAATAAGTTGAAGGATATTATATCGGTTTCCCCTTACTACGTGTCCAAAATAGACCATCTTTCTACATTTGATATTATCAAGCAGCTCGCGAGCAGCATCTGCTCTCTTAAGGACTGCCACATTTGTCAGCATAGCCGTCACATTTCAAAGGCCTCCAAACGATTAATGGTGGATATTTTTAATGTCCATGCTTCGAGACAGTATAAGAGGACTGACCAAATGTAACATTTCAATCGGATCGAATCGAATGGAATCGAACTGAATCAAATCGAATATAATCGAATATTGTTCACTTCTGTCTGTACCCCACAAGTGCCACGCACTCATTGGCTACAGTTTTTATTAAAAAATCATATTTATCATCCTTAGTTTCCTATTTAAATTCATATCTTCGTTGAGGAAAATTAGAATTCAACAGCAGAAGTATATTTCTTGCTTTTTGTTGATTGATATTGTTCAAGTACCATAAGTTTTATTAGTATAACGATTTATTTGTTTGCATAAATTTCATAAGCGTAAAGGGACAACTAGTTTGTATTTACATGTGTAATGTATTTACTATGTTGGCAAGGTTATCTGGTATTTTTTTAGACCACGAATAAAGCAGACGAAAGGGACACTAAAATATGCATTCACATTCATTGGAATTTTTCCTAGACGAAACGTGACTGCATATTGTACAGTCCCTTTCATCTCCTTGCCTTATAAATAGTAAAATGGAGGAGATTAAGAATTTCACAAGGAAAAACTTTCCTTATGGAAAAACTTGTGAAAGAAAAAGATTAAGAATGTTACCAGAAAGTGGTTCCACGAGAATTTTCAGATTTATTGTTTAGATCTGGAAATTCCCATTTCTCTCTAATACTCTAATAGATATCGCTACCCCTACAACTTAAAAAGGCAGCTTGGTTTCGTTTCAATTCAGAGGTGTTTCTGTAGCCCCACTGAAGATGTCTGGAGAGATCGAAACGGACGTATGAGGATGGTGGATCATCTCTGAACCGAAATGAAATATAAGCTGTTTTTAATTTTCCATTTTTACTCATATTTTGAGTACACGGAATCAATTTTGGTTGGGATTTTTCCTAGGCGAATAGACGGAGTGTGACTGCATATTGTACAGTCTTTTTCGTCTCCTTTATTCGTCGTCTCTTCGCATTATAAATAATTGTAAAAGGCAAATATTAATTATGTTGCCAGAAAGCGGTTCCACGAGAATTTTCAGATTTATTGTTTAGATCTGGAACTTTTTATTTTTCTCAATAAAAAAATCTTAGTGTTGTTTTATAGTTACACGACTGAGGTGTCACTTTATTGTTGAACAATTATCACTCAATGATATAACTAGTCACTTAATTGTTATACATTGTTTGTTATATTGTTACACATTTTTTATGGTTTATGTTTATAAATAAAGTATTGTAGGTGGACGAAACAGAGAATAGTAGCGTAAACCAGAGGTCGGCAACGCGGCGCCCGCGGGCGCCACTGCGCCCTTCAATAAATTTTAATGCGCCCTTAAACTATTGTTAATTTAGACAAGAAATTCAGAAATTCAAAACATATATTTTTTATACGTTTATATTAATATATTTGTTAGGTCAAAAAATAGTTGGCGCCCGCCATGAATTTTTAATTTAGTATTTCACTCTTTACATTAAAAATGTTGCCGACGGGCCGAAGGGCGGATTCAGGACCGATTTTCGGGAGGGGCCATGAACTTTTTTTGGGGTGAGGTATCAGAGGTACGGGGTATAATTTTTAAAAATTAGGGTTACAATGGTGAGTAGGTTACACGGTAAAAGTGTGTGAAAAGTGCCTTAAAATTCACTATTCATGCCGTAGTACCGATTCCTACACATTTCTTCGGATCCAAGTGCAGTTCTTCCAACAAGTTTAATACTATTTTTCAAAATACTTCTCCAGTCAGGCATTGTTCTTTCCCTCTTTCTTGATTTTCACTAATTATTTTTAGGTTCTCATAAGCGTCAATGAACTTGACACAGTCTTCACGAATGTTGTTATTGTGTATATATCTCAAATTTTGAGAAAGCTGTTCCACGTGGTATACGTCGGTCGTTTCGTCAAATATGACAGACAGAGTAATAATTTGCACTTTGAACCTGATTCATTATTTGTTCAATTATTTCTTCACCACAACACATTATTAATTGATTTTGACTGGTGCTACTAATGTATGTTGCTCAGGAAGATACTGTGGATAGGTGTTATTTAAGAGTCTTATCTCCTGATGCGATTTTAAACCTTAACAATTCCCCTCATTGCTAGATCCAGCATCTTTGTCCAGAAGCAGAAGGCCATCATCACGATGGTCTCTTAAAGGAATATTTTGTTGACCTAAGATAAGAACACTACAGCCCCTACTATTGGTCGTAGTCTTTCTTCATTTTTTTTGTATCTGTTTAGACTTCTAAGAGTCTATCTGATTAATGACTGACTTTTGAGGGTTGCGATAACTTTGTAGAAAATCCAGCTCAAGCTGAACGCAGTCCTTGTGGTATGATGTTATTTCATGGGTTTGCATGGCTCCGTCATGACAGGGCCTTGGGCTGTCATCCCTTTATTGTGACCATATTTTTCATTTGAAAAATAAAACGCAATATGTACTTGTAAAACAATTCCTTTTGACTGTGCGAAAATACTAACCAACTCCTTTGTTCTAAGTGCTAGTGGCCCAAGTAACGGTTCATTTCTTTTTTATTCTTTGTGTGTATAGAATATGGAAATTGATACGATTTTGATGGCTGTCAAGGTCGTTCTAACAATTGGCACATTGTAAAATTATCAACATTTTGATTTATAAAACATCCTATGTCATTCTTGAAGCTTCTGTTATTGTCTTTGTTCAATTCTGGTTCAGAAAACATATTTATCCCCTGTTTTGTACATGTGTTTGAAATTAAAAACATTTGAACTGCAAATATTTAAATTTATATATTTTTTTAAATTCTCGGAGGGGGCCATGGCCCATGGCTCCCTGGATCCGCCCTTGGTGTGAAGGTCAACTTAGGCCTATTGAATGATAAAATACAGCTTCCTTAAAAAATGGTTTAAAATATTTTGATAACGGGAGTAACGACCTGATTATTGTAGATAAAATTCCATAAAGATTATAGTATTTATGAATAATATTACACACTGCAATTGTGAAAAATGTTTATTTAAAACGATATCACAATGATTAAAAATCAAGGAAAATGTTGTAACATTACAGAAAAATCTAAACAGACCACTACATATATAGTGAAAAAAAAAATGAAAAAAATACTAGGTACTCAAAAATGGAAAAGAAACATATGTATAATCAAACAAATCATAGCCAGTGAAACAAATCATATCGTTCATAAGAAATACATGGGTTATCTCCGCAATGTTCTATTATTCGCGGTGTTCAAGTACTTGAAGGGGATACGAGAAACGATCGTGCGCGAATAGCGGATAAATCTTGCAACTTTCTTAAATAATTCATATTGTCAATTGAAATAGTCAAATTGACGTATATTGCATACCTACTCTCATTGAAGAAGAAAAATTACATGTTGCTCCGCAATATTGATATGATATGCAATTATTATATAAAAGTAAATTTAATCAATTGTATATACTTTTATGAAAATGAAGTCATTTCTTTGCAATAATCATCTCAGTTTAGAACTAATACAAAGAATGGTTAACCGCTATGTTTGGTATGTACTGTTGTATGGTGTAGAAGTGTGGACGCTAAAAGTATCGATCATGAACATAATTGAAGCATTGGAAAAGTGGATTCATAGACGGATGTAAAACACCGGAAAATGTCTTATCTGGGACATATAGTGAGCGGAAATCGATATAAAATATTACAACTGATCCTTAAAGGCAAAAGTAGAGGACAAGAAAACAAGTTTCTTGGTTAAAAAAAAATTCGTGAATGGACTCAGATATCAAACGTAGGACAATTATTCAATATTGCGGAAGATCGAGAAGCCTTTGCAATGGTGATCGCCAACATCGGATAATTCTGATATGGCACGTGAAGAAGAAGATGCTATCTTTACCGTAAAGTTAGCATATGCGTTGTTTCTCTGAAACAGTTGCAGCAATAAATTGTTTCTTGGAGTAGAACTTCAGGGAAAAAAATAACAATTAATTCCTTGCAGTTCACTTTTCTAATATCATGAGGGTGTTGTTTCACGGTCACATACTTGATATTTTTTGTTAATCCGGAACTGTTTTTTTTTGTGATTAGTAGTAATAATTATCGTACGGCATTTTTGCCGGGGATTCTTTTCGGATTGTTCCGACTCCACTGCATCTTTAACCCTTTTGAAGTAGCTAGTGTCGATGCACAACTAGCCCAGGAGTACCGACGGCTTAACGTACCCTCCGAAGCACGGTGAACGGCTCGTTTCATTTTTAGAAATGAAAACGTCGTTGTTTTTGCCGATAATCAAACTGGCTCATGAAGCCAGCATCTTGCCGCTGAGCTACAGCCGTTCAAGTGCCTAGTAAGTGGGTTGTTTGGGTTCTGAGTGAGACATATGTGTACCAAATATCAAAAAAAATTACAGGGTGATTTTAACGTTATGGATTCAGAAACAAATGAGCAAAATCGATAAAACACCTTGTATCTCTTTTATAAAAACTGTTAGAGCCAATAAATGTGGTATATCTAGAACCGCCTCGGTTACCTCTATTAGCCATTTAAGTATTTCCTGATGAAACACCCTGTATATAAACTTATTTCAGTTGTTTAAGTATAATATTATGATATATTGTTGAGTCGCTTTTTAAACCTTTTTGTATTCCAGATAAATACTGGTGTTGCATTAATTTAGATAACAGCAATGTTTAAGATAAGTGTACAAATGGGTAATTAATTTTAACTGCATGTATGCAATAATTATCATTTTAAACATGTGCAATTTATGCGTAATACCATTATTACACATGAAAAATATTACATTTAAAATGTCTAGTTATCGAACATAAGTAATAGCTACATGTTCACGAAAAGCTGTATATTTTCATAAAAAAATATTTATAGTGGAGTCACTGAAGGTGGATATAAGCTATTACCTCCGATTTCGTTGAACCTCCATCGATTTGCATGAAAATTGGTGAGTGGTTAGAGGATATCTCAAGGAACAAAGGTGACATGGTGCCAACTTGCGCTTTTACCCTGGGGGTGGATGCCACCCCTTCTTGGGGGTGAAAATTATTTTATTAAAAATCACCACATAATTCGATAGAGGGACAAATTTCAAGCAAAATTTGTTATATAAAGTTATTAAAATAAATCAAAACTTTTTGAGTTATTAAAGATCAAAGATTTTAATTTTTCTTGAGAAAAATGCATGTTTTTAACCAATTTTTCATCAATAACGCAAAAAGTGTGAGTTTTTACAAAAAAGTTATTATTATCAAAATTGAAGCTAATAAAAAATGAAATACAAAAACCTTTTAGTGTTAACTAAAAGTGAGTTATAGGTAATTGAATGTATATTTTTTTCGGCGAGCAAAAAACTCTTATTCAACATAAACTTATAAAACATTTGTCAAAGTACGTTAAAATTTATGCTCCAAAATTTTTTCAAAATTTATCTTTTAAAAATTTTTCCAAAAAATGTTATTGTTTTTTTTAATAACTCCGTTCGTGTTTACGATATCAGCTTCATCTAAAAACTGTTTGAAAGTTAATTCCAAGTGCTATTTAAGCACGTTGAACCTAATCTTCTAAACCCCTTACTTTTTTAAAAATGAAAGGTTAAATGACCCCGGTTGCATGGTCCCCACAGCAAAATTTAAGATTTAAACGTTTCTATCTCGGTTATTTTTTACCCTATAGAAACAGTAAAACAAATAAAATATTTGGCACAGAAAAAACTAAAATTTGCTTAAATAAGTATATTTTTTTACGTATATTGAGTATTTTTGGAGATATTATCAAAAGAATATGAGAATTACAATAATTTTAAAAATAATGATTTTTTTAAATTATATCTTTTTTTCAAAAATATGCGTTCTAAACCGGTCAAAATTATCGAAAACATTACTTATGCTAATATAAAGAAGTTCTTGTAAGGATTACTATAAATTTTAATTTTTGTGGAAATGGCGTATGCTTTAGTTTTCACTTTTTCCTAAAAAATTCGAACCGGTTCTTTTATTTTCATTATAACTTGCTTAATTTTGACGCTATTACCTTGTTCTGAAGCTCATTTGATAGGTATTCCAAAGTACTTAGCAAATGCCCAAAGGCAAATGTTTAGCAAGAATATTTTATACATTGCATCGTTTTCCCGTTATTTAAGCTTGAATACTTAGATTTGAATAATTGATGGATTCGACCGTTACTTGATGGAAGTTCATTTTATCTAACAATAAAACACTGAAAACGTTTGTTTTTTATACTTCCACAAAATTTAAAAACAAACGTTTTCAGTGTTTTATTGTTAGACTTAGATTTGAGCACTCGTCGAAAAAAATACACATTCAATTGCCAATAACTCACTTTGAACTATTATTAGTTTAGTTCTTTATGCGAGGAATATATTAAGTTTTTTTATTATCTTCAATTTCAGTAATAATAACTTTTTTGTAAAAGCTTATAGTTTTTGATGTATACGTGAAAACCCGATTTGAAACATGCATTTTTTTACGAAAAAATAAAATCTTTGGTCTTTAATAGCTCAAAAAGTGTTGATTTATTTTAATAACTTAATATAACAAATTTTGCCTATAGTTTGTCCCTCTATCGACTTATGGTATTATTTTTAATAAAATAATTTTCACCTCCGAGAAGGGGTGGCATCCACCCCCAGGGTAAAAGCTCAAGTTGGCATCATGTCACCTTTGTTCCTTGAGGTATCCTCTAATTACTCACCAATTTTCATGAAAATCGATGGAGGTTCAACGAAATCGGAGATGAAAACCTTCAGTGACTGCACTATTAGAACATATTTTTCTCTCCTTCTATGTAAATAGACAGTGATTGATTAAGAATAGTTGCCTCACCTGCATATTGCAGATTAATAACTGGGATTTAAGAATTAAGGCATATCGCATTCCACTTGAAGCAGATAGACAATTAATACATAAAAATGTATATGATGTTCCAATAGATTCATATTTTTGATGTAGTATTCTTTTATTCATTAGAGGAACAATGCATCTAATCCTATGATTAACCAGCATTTTACATTTAAGGAAACTTTTATTTCAAATTTTGACGGAAAACAAAATTTTGTTTACGTAAAAACATTTCTTAATATGATAGAGATAGGACCTACTGCCCTAAAATTTTATTAAGAAATTCTAAATAGAAACGAAGTTATAGCTGTATTTACTACGGTACCTACCCGAGCCAAACCTCGTGTATTTACAACACTGCGCGTGGCGCCTCACCTGTGCACCAGCAACTAAAACAGTTGCTTTCTAAAACTTATAAAGCTAGCACATGTTTTATGTTATTGAAATGTATCGAAATAAACATTAGTTTTCAATCAATTTCAATAATATAAAACACATACTCGCCAGTTTGATATTGTTTTGAAAATCGGAAAAAATGCCTGGATCTGGTGGTAATTTAAAAGGCAGTCACAGTAAGGGGACTCATCGTAACAAGCATATTATTAAAAGAAAATTCAAAGGTAATCAGTTTGCTGCAGAAAATAATTATAAATTAACCATTTCCTCGGCAAAAATTAAAATCTAGTGATGTATTGCAACCTCTAGCAAACTCTATAAGCTCTATAAAATATGTAATATTGTGCTTTAATTTTGTGTTTTCAGCTCTTTCTCGACATATAAAGTGCAAAGAATGTAATGGTCATAGTCTCCCATACCCAGCTTTTCGGGTGCTTTAAACTATAATATACATATTATTATTATCCAAAGTATACAAAATGTAATGTGCAACATCTTCACGTCTGCCCCCCCCCTAAAAATATTTATATGGGCGCCCGTGGTAATGGTGAAATTGTATTTACACAACAAAAAGTCAGAGATATTCGCTTCAAAATTTGTATGAGTCTTGGTGTGGGAGAATTTTTATTGAACCTTCACCTTCAATGACTAAAAATGTTTTGTTTGTAACCCAAAAAACACTAAATAGAATTGAGCAACAAAGATGGCAATGTAGCCAATTATTTGACAGTCTCTGCAGATGGAATATAAATGAAGAGAGGTTTTCCGTCTTTGATGGGCGTTTTTTTCAGTTATTGCGAAATTAACAGGAAAAGTTAATATTTGTAAGCGATACACAGAATTGTATAATGTATTTTAAGCAAATTAGCCACACATTAAACCGCATCTATCTGCGATTACTAGATGTAAAAAAGAAAGTGACACTGTTAAACAAATAAAGAAAACAACACAAAGAAAAAAAAACAGAATGGACAAGAAGCAGAAAAAAGAGGCAGAAGATCAAAGGCTGAGATTCAAAATGCTAAATCTTCAACCACCCACGCCCCTAAAATGACTAAAGCCGGTTTCACCAACAACGAATAGTAGTTTATTTGATGAATAAAGTTATTCAACCAATAAACTGACACATCTATGTTTCACTAACGCCAAATAACATTTTATTTATTTATTTATCTAATAAGAAGTATTTTCTCTTCGAATCAATTGACAAGTTAATCTCGCTTTAAATATCTATAACAAAGAACATTCGTCAGTTTAACTTTAAATTATCAAAATTGTATTGAAACAATAAAAATATAATTAACCAATAAATTTTATTCGACGAATCATTATTCATTGATTTATTTGTTGTTGGTGAAACCGGCCCTAAGTTGACTTTTAAACCTTAATTCTAGAAATGTCAGTTTTTATGGTATTTATATTCAGAGATACCCAAATTGTATCAAACACATGAAAAAATAAATTCTGGATGGATATTACCGTAAGATTTTCACAAATCCAGAACCTTGGCATCAATATCATTGTAACGCGGAGTGGTTCAAGTTGTTGATCAGAGTTTTATTTCAAATACATTGCTTATGATTGGCAAAGTATTTAAAATCAACCAATTTTACTTTTACACTGATATTGTAAAAACCATACAAATAATTTCAAACATAGTGCTATAAGAGGATTTATTTTAAAATAGGTCTATGGGTATATTAATGCAACTGTTCGCTTACCTTTTATATTTATCCTGCCACGTTAATAATTCTTCCTTGATTGTAGCTAACTCTCCACTAGGAGGCTTGTGTGTTTCATTCAAAAAATTAGTTTCCATTGTTACAATATGGTTTTCCCTTTCTAACAACCTTTGTTTGAGATTTTCGATCTCTATGTGAAGCTGAACATCGTGATCATGGGATATGCATCTCTTGCATGTACAACCACAGTCCTAAAAAAGGATGTTATTTATGATTGGATGATGCTAGGCAAAAATAATTTGTCAGAAATTAAAAGTTTCCACATGTCTCTAGTTTGATTGATTTGTTATTAGGACAAGAAAATAAAGAAATACGAACTTCTTCAATAATGTAGTCTATAACAAAATCCATGGTTTAAACTGGCCAAAAATTTCCAATTTTTTGACAAGTCACAATTGGAATTATAATATATAAGTACAATCCTAGAAAATTTTAAGTGACACTAGCTATTTGATTGAATAACTTTGATGTTGAATATTATTTTACTACCAAAAGTTGATGAATAAAATGAAATAGTGACAATAAAAACTTAATGTGCTGATAAGATTAAGTAGTTCCGAAATTGTGATTACAGTCCAGGAAGTTTTCTATATTTTTCTATATTTTAATAAATAAAAAGGATACATGCGCCAAGTGTAATAATCAATTTAACTTCAACCAAGCTTTTTCCCTTTATGAATGCAGAACAATTCTTTGTAATGAATGTGATAATCTAACGGAGTCTGAAGTTAAATGTATACAGTTTAAAACAAAACTCAAACTGAAGTTTTTCTGTGAACACTGTGAAGTGGGATTTCAGAAGGTACCAGCCTTGTTGAAAGAAATAAGTGAGCTTGTCCAACTAAAATTCTACACAAGGAAAATGTTGCATCCGTTGCACAAGATCAAAGTGATGAATTGACAGAAGAGTGGAGAAGGTGCCGCAATGCTAAAGTGGTGATGTCGAAAAAATATCTGAGCAATGGAACACAGCACTCATCTGCCCAGTTCACAAGAAACGTGATAAAACTATCTGTGAAAATTACAGATGAATCATACTGTTAGAAGTGGTATATAAGGTAAAGTCCTTTTCATGAGCATTTTTCAGTGCGTCACAGTTTTTCGATTTCTTTCTAACGCATTAAATTGTATGTGACAGAAAAAAGGCACGTCTGTGATTACAGACATTTATAACATTTATTCTAGTTATTCTAGTTGTCGATAGATGGCGCTATAATCGAAGAAAAAATTATTTACGAAATATATAATATATCTACGAATCTAATGTGTACAATTTATAAGACTATGCAAATCAAAGAAAATACCATTTTATAATAGACCAGTAAGGATCTGCGAAAAAACGTCTATTTTTGGATGTGAGAGGTGGCATTCGGATTTCTGCAGATAAAGTTAGGTGAGACCTTCAGTAATAATAATTGACTTATGCTCCTTCTCAAATATGCCCGGAACATTAATAAGAAAATTAAAATATTTAAAAATTTCGAAAAACATCGATTTTTTTCTGCTTTCTTTGATTATAACTTTAAAACGGTTCGTTTTGGAACAAAGTCGTACAGAAATAAAATAAATATAATTGAATTTTGTATGACATACGACTGGTAAAAAATGTTTTAAGGTATTACCTTTTCTGCAATATAGCAATAAATACAAAATAAGGGGGCAAAATAAGTCTGTTGTTATTCAATATTCTTTAACCACTTTGGTGGCACTTAGAACCTTAGTAATTCGCTTAGGAAATTATTTGTAACATACTTAAATCGTGTATCAAATTTCATTAAAATCGACCTAATAAATTTTGCATAATAAATTTGCAATCTAAATGTTTTTAAAAAAGTTCAAATTTTTTAAAATCTTTCTGAACAAAAAGTAGACCATTTAGAAGTTGGCTAATTTTTTTACATATAAAGAGGTGCTCTACCTATCTAATACACTTTACAGAATTAAAATCGGATTATTTAAGGGGCCCAGCAATGTTTTAAATTTATAAACAATTTTTTGGCTTATAAACAAATAGCTTTGTTTAATAATAAAAAAAATAATTTTTAGCAATGCAAATAATTAAAACCGGTATAATTTGACTTATACTTTCAAATGCTGTCAGCAGAATTGCTATTTTATTTTTTAATCAAACGTTATTCGCGTTCAAAAATTGCAATTTCTCGATTTTTTGAAAGTTCCACCGCGTTTATCTCGAAAACTATGCATCCTACGAAAAAACTTGTAAGAACATTTTTTGCTTAGAATTATCCAAGAAATACAAAAAATGCTTTATTTTGCGAAAAATCGATTTTATGTAATTCCTCAAGTTCTTTGTTTATAACAATCTTATCGACATCATGATCAACTGTTACCCAAAAAATTCGTGTTCTACGGGTCAAAATACATAAAAAAACTTGGGTAAGTCCATCTAAATAAAGGAGCCCGTAGCACCCCCTCCTGGCCACAGCACTAATTTGTTTATAAGCCAAAAAATTGTTTATAACTGTAAAACATTGCTGAGGCTGGTTAAATAATCCAATTTTAATTCTGTAAAGTGCATTAGATAGGTGGAGTACTTCTTTATATGTAAAAAAATTTACAAATCTTTGTATGTTCTAGTTTTTGTTGTACAAGATTTTAAAAAAATTTAATTTATTAAAAAAAGTTTAGATTGCAAAATTATTATGCAAAATATAGTAAGTCAATTTTAATGAAATTTGGTGTACGGTTTTAGCACATTACAAAAATTTTCTAAGCGAATTAAGAAGGTTCCAAGTGTAACCTAAGTGATGGAAAATCATTGAATAAAGACAGGCTTGTTTTGCCCCCTTATTTTATATTTATTGCTATTTTGAAGCAAGGGTGATAAATTAAGACATTTTTAGCCAATCGCATCTGATAGAAAATTTAATTATCTTTGTTTTATTATTATAGGACTTTGTTCTAAAATGAATAGTTTTTAAGTTATAAGCAAAAAAAATTAGAAAAAAAAACGAAATTTTCTGAAATTTTTAAATATTTTATTTTTTTTATTAATGTTCCGGGCATATTTGAGAAGGAGCATAAATCAGTTAATATTAACGAAGTTATCACCTAACTTTATCCGCAAAAATCTGAATGCCACCTCTCACATCCAACTAAAAACAGATCCTTACTGGTCTATAAATGCAATAAACACAATTGATTTGTTTTTATGCCAAATTGCAAATAAAATGTGACAACTGTCAGATTTAACTAAAGTGTCATGTTAGAATAAATGTCATAAATGTGTATTATCACGGACTTACCTTTTTTTTATCATTTGTGACGTACTGAAAAATGCTCATGAACAGGACTCTATTGGCAAAAATTATAAGAACCAGAATAAAACCTGTGAATCAGAGATATGAGATACCAGGAGAATAGGAAAACACCAGGCTGATTTCAGACAGGGAAGAGCAAAACAATGGGTGCATTCGGACGACCACAGCAGCTGACTGTCAGCACAAATCGGCTGAGTGCTTGTATCCAGCGCTCATAGGGAAAGCTTAGTAATTCTCTCAGCGGCTGACTTCAAGCAGTGTAATCTGAACGCTACCGCTTACTCAGCTTTCCAGCCGCTGTGGTCATCCGAATGCACCCAATACTTATAAAGAAAATCTAGTAAATAAACTTATCATAGAAGGAAGTTTTTTTAAATCAGTTTAACGTCAATAGAGGATTAACCTGCCAGTGGTCGCTATATGAGATTTTCTCTCACGGTTTCAGAAAATTATGCACAACTTTTTTTCTGGGAAATTATACGCGCTGTAGTTCCTTCTAGTCTCCTAACTATCCTCCCTCAACAATCTAATAGACTCGTCCACTCAGATAGTGACTCAGTTCACTTAGTATCACCATATTGTTGAGTCAGTGTGCTTCATGTGAGAGATTCTCTCATCAAGCGACCACTGGCATCACCAACTGTGTATAAAAATTAATTTTATTTTTCCCCTTAAAACCTAAAATAACATCCTTCTATGATGTAATAAAAGGCGCCGTGGATGTGGTCAACGATATGAAAATCCTATATTCTGTTTGACGGGTTAGTTGTAGATGGTCACTTACCATATATTTTTCAATGTTAAATATTGGCGGCATCAATAGTCACTTTTTGTATAAAGATACTAATAATAAAACAGAAAAACGTCGTGTCTTTTTAAAGCAAATGGCTTTATCGTTGATGAAACCTCATCTTTTTTGTAAAATTTTGTAAAGAAAGGCAAAAGTTGATAATGTGAGAGAAAATCTCACGTGCGACCACTCCTGTAACAACCTACTTAGCGACCAATGCCAGGTTAAAACAAGGAGACTCCCTGTCAACAGATTTATTCAACCTAGTACTAGAAGAGATAATTAGAGGAGCCAATATCCAGACAAGTGGCACAATTCTGAACAAAACACAACAGAGTACAGTGGAACCCCGATAAGTCGGCCCCCGATAACCCGGAAGTCCGGCTAACCCGGATCGATTTTCATCAGACAAAACAAACATTTTTTCACTTTGACTAAGTTTTTTACCAAGAAGTAAACAATACTGTATAGGTTAGGTATGGTCGAAGCGAAGATCGGTAGGATATGTGCATTTTATCAATGAAATTCGATATTTTTAAGATATTCCAGAAGCCGCTACAGATAAAATGTTTTAACAACCTATTAACCATTCAGAATTATTCGACGGATATTAGTACAGTTAAAATAATTAAGACAATAACCGGACAATAATGATTTAATGAGTGAAATTTGAAGTTTTTTACTTTAATGACAAAAAGAGCAAGCCCATTAGCAGAACCCAATTAAAAATTATTTTGCACATCATATTTGAAACATTATTTGGTTGAAAAATCTCATTTTTGTTGGCAAAAACATATATTAATTTGTTTGGACTAAATTACAGTTGTGTTTATCTTAAAAAGGATATGTTACTATCAACATTTACACAGTGTTGCCAAACTGAATTTTGTTATTTTGGGTGTAAATTTTTTCCACGGATCTCCGAGGGCACAATACAACTGTATGTAATTTAGATGTGCATATGTATTTCATGTTTTTGCAATTATAATAGAGTTTATCTGTAAGTATACAGTATTTTATTCATTTTTACCATGTTCTCCGGCTAACCCGGATTTTCGATAACCCGGATCAGCTGCAGTCCCGCTTAATCCGACTTATCGATGTTCCACTGTATAGGTTTTTCAGATGACTTGGTGTTTCTGACAAGTTCAAGAATAGAACTTCGAAATTGTTCAAGAAATTTGAAGAAGAAGCTGGAAAATATTGAGTGACTCTAAACCAAGAAAAAACCAGGTAGTATATGCAAATGAGAGGGAGAAATATAGAAGAAAATACATGGATCACTCTAAGGATGAATGACAGATAGTATAAGTTTGAGAAGGTAACTGAATTTGAGCTTGGAGTGACAATAATACATAGAGGACACAGAAAGAGAGAAATAGATAAACGGTTGTTGAAAGATAGCAAAGCAGTAGGATCATTAAATGTACTGTTGAAGGTGAAAAACGTATCCAGGGCAGCTAAGATTCGAACTTATGAAATAATAGTGAGACCAATGTTGTTGTATGCATATGAAATTTTGACAATGAATCAGAAAGAAGAAAAAAAGCTGGAGATTTGGGAGAGGAAAATCGTGAGAGAAGTTTTTGATGGTATAAAGTAGGCTAACTGGGAATGGCGTAGAAGGACAAACCAGGAACTAATGGAGATGTATAAGAGACCTAAAATTACACAGAAAATTAGGGAACAGTGAGTTAGATAGTTGGGACACGTTTCATGAATGCCATGAGAACGCAACATCCTAATAAGACTTTCAGGAAAACAAGGGAAGAAAAGAAGAGGGAGACCACGAAGGAAGTTGCTTGATGCTATCCGAACTGATATAGAAGAAATGGGTACACGAGACTGGAGAGAACAAGTGAAGGAAAGGAAAAAGTGGAAGAATTTAGTGAAATTAACGAAGCTAAGGGCCTCTAAGGCCTGTAGTGCTGTTATATATATATTTATTATTACCATTAGACCATATGGCAGCAAATGTACCTTCAAATATGATATTTTAGGAGATCTACCTACCATTACATTAAATTTAGTAGTTTTAAAAAATAATTTAAGTTTACATAATATTTACCTTGCATTTGTTGGCATACATAGTTTCAAAATCAAATACAAAAAGAATACTGCGTCTGGAAGCACTGTTTTATCATAATCTTCGGAAAAACCACTTCTAAAATTCCCAATAAGTTTGAAATTGATAGCCTTGGATCTTTTCAGGAATACTTGTTTAAAGAAAGTGGTTTATGAAGTTTTTGGTTTTTTTTAATGACCAAATAAATACCCTATTTTTAAAGCAGATTGTCGCTGTACAAACAATTTCACGGTTTGATTTGCAATAATTAAATGTTTTGTTAATCCTTTTATTAGGTGACAGTATCAAAAAACCCAAAACAAGGAATATGATTTTGACATTTTTGACATATAAATTATATTTGACGTTTAACAAATTCCCAACATTCCAAATGTGTTTTGTGTTGGTTTCGTGCCAAGCTGTGCCTTTTCAATCATAGTTTAATTTGTAGTTTAATTTATATCAAACGGTAAATGTTAGAAATTGTTTTTAAAAAGCATTTTGAGACAAATATTATAATAGACTGTAGTACAGTACCAAAATGCTTACAATTTCTTGTGTTATAATATACTTACATTTATGCAACCAGAAATACTTATAGTAGGGGAGGAAAGTATGCTAAATTTGCAGTTACTTAAGCGTTATGGGGACTTCTTGGGTTGTGAAGAGTACGTCGTAAAACCAAAAAAGTTAAGTTTTACAAACTGTGGGACTTTCCATTTTTTAATTGAATTTTTCATTTCCAACGATCGTTATTTCCGATTATAGCGCCATCTATCCATAATTCGAAAAAATGTCTCGAATAAAAGTTGCTTACTTTTACGTAAACAATCCAAATCTGGAATAAAAATTGGCGGGCCCTGTTGAAGATTTTAAAGTAACCGGGAGTCGTGTTTGGTGTCATTCGATAGATTTTTCAAAAATATTGAATACATGTATTTCGCAGTTTTCCGATCTTATGCTCATTACACAAAATATCGCGGGGTTCGTATTTAAATTTTAAAATTTACCCCCCACCCTTCTCCATGGGGGTTGTGTTTGGTATCATTCGATAGATTTTTGAAAAATATTGAACACATATTTTTAGTTTTTCGATCTGATGTTCATTTCGCGAAATATTCGCTTTTTTTGTGAAACTTTGTGACTCACCCATTTCCTTACCCCCGCTCAAATCGTCAAATTTTTGAAATATACACTGTTTTGCATGTATGTACTTAACTAACCTTATCTTAATATGACGATTTCGAGTTTTTCTAAGGATATACTTTTTTTCGGACCCCCTTAACGAACCCCCCTGTATTAAGAGCCAATATATTGTAGTGGTACATTTACCTACAGGGTACAAGGTTTCTCCCCATGTGATAATGTGACGCGCTCGAGTAACTGAAAAAATCCCCGCTTGGGCTCCCCTACCATTAGTTCCTTTCCCTTTTGTTTTATTTTTGTATATTTTCTTTTTTTTTCGAGTTATTAGTGATTTAATTACTGTTATTGTTGGTTTTAATCGTAACCTTTTTCTTTGCCATATTCGTTATGTTTATTTCCATGTCGTTTTTACTTTTTATTGCTTGTTTAATGGATTTGTTGGTTCGACTTGTTCCATCAATTTATTGTAACCAATTTTACATAAAGTCCTTTAAATTTTTATTCCTCCTTACTTTCTTGTTCTTCTCACGCTCTTTTATTGCCACATCGTGATTTATGTAGACCTTTTACGAATTCCATCAACCAGATTTTTCCTCCTAATTTGTGTAAGTACCTATCTACTGACCTTACCTTTACCTATGTTTTAGTATAACCAATATTTAAAATGAAAGATAGAAGGCCAAAGAACAAGAGGAAGATCTTCAATACGATGGACAGGTCAAATGAAGACTCTTAAAAACCCTGGGAAAATCCGTACATAAAGCCGTCTAGCTTGCAAAGGGTCTAAATATTCGTCTTCTTCAACTCAGGCGAGATTCGTTAGTTTTTGGCACTTGCTTATAAGACCTTTGTACCATTTTCACAAGGTCAACAATATTCTTATTGGTAGTTTTAGGATCTCTTCTGGTTCACTGGACCAGTGAATTCCTGCCTTACATCACCTTCTCCTTCTTACAGTACCACCTCCTATCGGAGGTTGGCTACCATCACAGCAATCTTAACTTTGTTGGCTGCAGCTCTGAACAACTGTATTGAACTTCACCCATACCACTCCCTTAAATTTCGCAACCAGGAAATCCTCCTACGTCCCACATTTCTCTTTCCCGAGATTTTTCCTTGGATTATGAGTCTTAGCAGAGAGTACTTTTCTCCTCTCATTATGTGGCCTAGATATTCCAGTTTTTTCGTTTGTATGGTTTTTATCACTTCGCATTCCTTCCCCATCTTCAGCAAAACATCTTGATTTGTTACTCTTTCTGTTCATGGTATTTTTCACATTCTCTTGCAGCACCAATCTCGAATGCCTCAATGTTTTTATGTTTATCTTTTTCAGTGTCCAAGCTTCCATGCCGTACCTACAGCAGAACGGAGAAAAGATAGCATCTTAACATTCTCGCTTTTAAGTTTATATTTATCTCCCGGCTGCATAGGAACTTTTTCATTTTGACAAACGATTGTCTCGCTATCTCTATTCGCCTCTTGATTTCTCTTGTCTGATCAGTGAACCAAACCTCTAAATATTTGTAGGACGTAACTCTTTCAACTGGCTGATTATTTGTGCTTAAATTCACATTGGTGTATTGGCACCGTGCAAGTTCGGCAAAGCGACATCTATTTCTACGCGGTGCAATATTATTCGCACTTTTAATTGTATTGGCCAATTATATTAGTCCTGGTTACTGGATAATTGTCAAGGCCATAGTCCAAAAAAATAATAAGAAGAAAAAAATAAGAATCAGGTTATGTTATTCAAACATAAACAATTGTATGTAGTAAATAAAATTAGTTATTAAAATGCAGTACTGCAAGCAAAATACAATTAATTAAATTTACCTTTATATAATAATTGCATATCATATCAATATTGTGGAGCAACATATAATTTTTATTCTTCAATGACAGTAGATATGAAATATACGTCAATTTGACAATATGAATTATTTAAGAAAGTTGCAATATTTCTCTGCTATTCGCGCACGATCGTTTTTGAATTCCCTTCCAAGTACTTGCACACCGCGAATAGCTTCTTTGTTACAATCATGAATTTAGTCTTTTTGATGTTCAGTTTTAGTTTTACATCACCTAGCACACTGCAATGGCATAATATGTGTAATTTGCACTTTCTACACCATGGTTCATTCAACTTACCTAGTTTGTATAGGTGATTTCTTAAACGGCAATATCCAGTCACTAGTGCAGTGACCGTTTTGACCTCTCTTTTATTGAGGTTCATCAAACTGTTCAAGAGTTTTTTATCAATATTCTTGATTATTTTTTTAGTTTGGATTTGCCCTTAATTGAGTGGTTCTCCATTTCTTTTGATGATCCTTTGTCAGCCATTTCTGAACCGCGTTTTTCGTAGCATCTTTAGTGAAGTTACAGAAAGGTTCTGGGCCTTCAAAAGTTTCTCTCGAGCCTGGTAAATATTGTTAGCTTGCTATCTCCATTAGCTGCGATTGTGTGCCAGATGATCGACTTCATGTAGGAATTTTTCCACCAGTTTTCATTTGGTGTGCCCATTGTATGTTGCCCATCTTCGTCTTGATCTCCGGCCTTTCCTTTCCTTCTGTTACCAATAGTTTCATTCGTCTGACTATGTGACCGAAGTAATCTAGGTATGCTCCTATGCTCGGTTTATTTTTTTAATAGCCTACCTTTTATATGAAGCTCTTCCAGCATTAACAGGTTGGTTCAGTGTTCTGTCCAGGACACGCATATAATTATTCTGTAGTGCCACATTTTTAAGGCTCCGATACTCCGATCTTACTTCTGTCGATATTTTTGATAGTCCATGGTTCAGCTAGGGTAGGGTGACCAAATCATAAACTTGAAAAAACGGGACACATCCAATGAGCAGTAGCGCACCTAGAATTTTTCTCTGGGCGGGGGGGGGGGGGGTTGGTTTGGGCACGGACATTTTTTTGTGTTGTTTGTGAAAGACAAGTTACATTTTCCTACGATTCTTCATAATTATTCATATACCCTGGGTGCGCCACTGCCAAGGAGGGTTTGGGGCGATACCCAAACAGGTAGGGACGATTGAAACATGGGAAATGAAACATAACATCTTTTAAAATAGAAGCATCTTTTAGCTAATTTGGGACCTATAAATCCTTTTCAATTTACCTTTCACTATGTAATTTACGTACGATCACGACTTCGAAACAGACAGAACACTAAAAAACTCCGCCAGAATGACAAGGATCAACCACCCGTCAGAACAAAACAGGAAAGAATACAAAATAGCGAGAAACAACCAACTCAATAAATAAAAAGAAGAAAAATGACCGGTAGAAAATAATTTTAAGCATTAACACAAGAGGACTAAAAAACCAAAAAGGAGAAACCTTATTTGAAGACAAACAGATCAGCAGAATAGGGGAATAATATGTATTACAAAAAAATGCTATTTAGTATGTAGGAAACACACTGCGATGAAAAAGTAAGGCCGTAGAAGATAACGACAAAGTAGAAATTTTTACAGAAGTACAAAAACAAATATTAAAATCCTAGGAAACGGAAAATCATCAGGAGAAGATGAAATAGTTGTGGAATTAATAAAATACAGGAGGAACAGAATTCCATAAACAAATAAACCAGCTAATACCACAAATCTGGACAAATCAGACTACCAGACGATTGGAACACAGGTATTATAGTACCTATATACAGTGATGAGCGCGCTAATAACCGGCAAAATTAACGCAAAAGATGGAAAACATATTAAGTTGCGAGAAAAAAAGAAATGAAACTAGTGGAGGTGGGAGATTTAGCGATAAAAACCTATAAACTTTCATTTTTTTATCTCACAACTTAATGTGTTTTCCATCTTTTGCGTTATTTTGCCGGTTATTAACGCGCTCATCACTGTAAAGGAGATCTGGAGGAATGCGAGAATTACAGACCAATAACTTTATTAAACACCATATAACATTTTAGCAAACATATTCATGAGACTTAAATCATGCGCTGAACGAATATTAAAAGAATATCAAAACGGGTTCAGACCGGGAAAACGACGATTAATTCCATACATACAGTGGAGCAAATAATTCAAAAATCAAGAGAATACAACAGAGAAAGGCACCTAATATTCATAGATTTCAAAAGCGCTTTTGATACAATCATTCGGACGAAAATGATGGAGGAGCTAGAGAATGTTGGAATCCCAGAAAGATTAAGACATATGCTAACAGTGAGCCTAAAGAACACCAGACCAAGGATCAGTTTCAACGGAACAACTCCTAAGGAGATCAATGTAACAAAGGCTTGAAACAAGGTGATTCTATCTCCCCGACACGATTTAATCTTATATTGAAAGTAATCATACGGAGGACAAACTGTGCAAACAAGACGAAGATGACACTTATAAAAACATTTGGAAAATTAGATAAGGAAGCGAAGAGAATAAGACTAGGGATAAACCAGCACAAAACAAAATACATGACGATAGGGAAGGACGACACAACTCAGAAATATCTAATATCACAGAACAATAAACTTGAAACTGTATCCACCTTTAGCTACTTGGAAGTAACAATCGGAAAAGCCGGGAAAGAGAGAACAGAGGAAAGAATTCTGAAAGTCAGAAAACTAATATGGATTGAATAGAAATCTGCTGAGAAACAAGGATCTAAAAGTATAATATGAACTTATAATATAAGATCTTAATAAGACCTGTTGTTACATATGGGATGGAAATAACGACGATTAACAAGAAAGAGGAAGATTGCCTTCTGAAATTTGGAAGAAAAATTATGAGAACAATACTGGGCCACAATGTAATAAGAGAGGGAGAAATAAGAATGAAACAAATGGCGAGATTGAAAAAGAATTAAAGATGAGAAAATAAGTCAGATACATAAAATCAACTCAACGCAAATACGGGACATTTAGGCGTCCCGAGAGACTTTTTCGGGACCCCGGGACAAATCGTTAAAAAACGGGACAATCCCGTTTTTTCGGGACGTTTGGTCACCCTAAGCTAGGGAAGATATGCATGTGGTAGGCAGTGCTCGAGAAATCTGACTAAGATGCCAAATTTGTGGCAAGTGGTCATATTCCGAATGTGCCGGTGTACCCAAGACTGCAAAAAATTTATTTGTGACATGTCGAGATTAGTGCCTTTATTTCAAGGGTATGCCATCTTACCCACATGTATGTGGGTGAGATGGAACATGTAATACTTTACAATTTATTTTTTCAGAAAAAAAGCTATAATATGTACATTGTGTGTACAAAAAATAATGTTATATTTATGTAAATGGTCCTAGCACTGACTTTGATTTTTATTACATGTCTAACTCTATCGATTATCGATTACAAAACATTTAAAAAAAGTATGCCGTCTCAGGCATATCTCCCCTACGTATGTAGCAATGGGGAAAATGAGGGCATTGATGTTTTAGGCTATTGATTATATTCAAAATAAGATAGCTAAAAGGAACTACAACGTTAACGTAGTTTTATTATTTCATATGGTCAATGGACATCTATATATGAAAAAACCGCGGAGTGCTACCATTTAAAGGGGTGCGTTTTTGAGAAATGGGTGAATTAGTCCCTGGGCACAGGTTATATTAGGGTGTGTTCTATGCACTTTTGGTACAAACATACCTACATAAAAATTGTTCCTGGTTAAATTTCCTATCTAAATATCACTTTTTAAAGTCAATCATACTTTTTTTTACAAAAATATATTCAAAAGAAAAAGCACAAAGAAACCCAAAAGAAAGAAATTTTCTTTTTTGTCCCATAACTTTTGTCCACGATAATATAGGTATAGACATTGCTTTACAGAGAAAAACCTACATATTTCTTCTTTAAAATACTGTTTAGTAAAGGTAATTAGGATTTACAGTTTTCGAAATATGATTTTTCAAACTTCGCCACTCACAGCAATTTTGGGCAATTTTTCTTGTTATTTCGCAAATATTATTCTGTAACTTTTTTCTACGTAACTTTAGGTATATGTAATGGTAAACGTAATAGGAATAGAAATCAATTACCTTTAAAATGGTCTACTGTATAACATTGTACGACTTTTTTTTAAAGAGATTATGATTTTTCAAAATTTTATACATTTAATGATTTTTTATAATATAATATAAAAATAAAATAATATTATTATATAATATATTATATATAATATAATATAATATTATATATTATATATAATATTATTATATAATATATTATATATAATATAATATTATATTATATTATATAATAAAAAAAGCCTATTTTGTTTACTTTAAAATGGTGTATTACAAAAAATTCTAGGATTATTTTTTAAATTTCTCATTATAACTTTTTTTCTTGTACATGAATATACTATATTTGCTCAACAAAGAGAGCTTACATTCTGTTCTTTAAAATGGTGTACCATCTATATTTAAATAATGGAAACCGAGTGATTTTTTGACATTTTTTTACCAGTATTATTTAAAATTATTTCTTTTAAAAAAATTACATAAACATTAGTCTTAGAAAACATCACTTTAGTTAAAATTATTTACAACGTTGACATTTCAAAAATTTTCAAAACCAAAGTCCATTTGTTTGTTAGCATTAGCTTCATTATCTTCCTCTAACACCTCAGTTATCTAAGAGTTCCCACAATTAGTCCCATGTACATGCACCCTTTGCAGAATATTGAACAACTAATTCCTATCTTCCTACAACCGCAGATTTTTGTACATCCTTTGGTACATTTACGTGCTATTTTTCAAGCAAAGCTTGTGGTGCAGGAGCTTTGACAGTAAATATTGGAATTAATCCATATTTTGAAGTTTGCCCGGCCGAGGCCCGGCCGAGAAGTGGATCCAAAGTATTATCTATAAAAAATAAGATTCAATCATAAATCAAAAATCGTTGAAAGTACTCATTACATTTTGAAAAAGCATATCTTATTAAAAAATAATCTTAGAATTTTTTATAATAGACCATTTTAAAGCAAACAGAATAAGCTCTCTTTTTTATTATATAATATATACCTAACTGTAGAAAAAAAAAAAATAGAATGGAAAGTTTAAAAAATAATCGTAAAAAATATAAAACATCGTTAAAATTATAAAATCTTGAAAAAGGTAACCTCCTTAAACGAAGTCGTACAACATTATACAGTAGAACATTTTAAAGGTAATTGATTTCTATTCCTCTTACATGTACCATTGCATATGCCTAAAGTTGCGTAGAAAAAAGTTACAGAACAATATTTGCGAAATAACAAGGAAAATTGCCCAAAATTGCTCTGAGTGGCGAATTTTGAAAAATCATATTTCGAAAACCATAAATCCTAATGACCTCTACCAAACACCATTTTAAAGAGAAAATATGTAAGTTTTTTTTCTGTGAAGCAATGTCTATACCTATATCCCCGTGGACAAAAGTTATGAGACAAAAAACAAAATTTCTTTCTTTTGGGTTTCTTTGTGCTTTTTCTTTTGAATATATTTTTGTAAAAAAACGTATCTTTGACTTTAAAAAGTTATATTTAGATAGGAAATTTAACCAGGAAGAATTTTTATGTAGACGTGTTTGTACCAAAAGTGCATAGAACTTACCCTAATGTAACCTGTGAACAGGGACTAATTCACCCATTTCTCAAAAACGCACCCCTTTAAATGGTAGCACTCCGCGGTTTTTTCATATATAGAGATTCATTAACCATATGAAATAATAAAACCCCGTTAACGTTGTAGTTCCTTTCTATAGTACATAATCAATAGCCTATTATGAATATAACCAATGTTATTCTATTGCTATCTAGAACTAAATTTCTTTAGACTTTGACTAGGATCCGAATGCTTTTGTATCATCTTAGTTTTCGATTGCTAAAGCTCATTATGCAGGGAAAGATTCAAGGAAAAAGGAGCATAGGGAGATGCAGAATATCGTGGCTGCGCAACCTGAGAGAATAGTACGGATGTACATCAAATGAACTTTTCAGGGCAGCCGTCTCCAAAGTCCGAATAGCTATGATGATTGCCGATCGCCGTCGCGGAGATGGCACTTAAAGAAGAAGAAGTTTTCGATGGCATCAGAGAATCAGTCCAGTATGCTAGAGGGCTTCTTTTGTGGTGTACCTATACTTTCTTAATTTCTCGTCCTGTTACATATAGTAGGGGAGGCAAGTATGCTAAATTTGCAGTTACTCGAGCGTTTTGGGGACATATTGGGTTGTGAAGGGTCCTTTTTTTAAGGTTTTGAGGACCTATTAGGTACTAAAACTAAAAAAGTTAAGTTTTCCATTTTAGTGGTGACTTTTTATTTTTTAATTTAATTTTCTATTTCCAACAATCGTTTTTTCCGATTATAGCGTCATCTATCCATAATTAGAAAAAATGTCTCGAATAAAAGTTACTCATTTTTAAGTTAGGAATCCAACGTGTTTAAAACAAATACAGTCGAACCGCTTATTAGAATACCGGTTATAGGAATATCCCGGTTTAAGGAATAGAAATTTGAAGTCCCGAAACGTTTCTACTAGCCACTAATGCTCGGATATTAGAATATCCCGGTTATAGAAATACTTTTGCTTAACACGAAGGCTATTCCAATAAGCGGGTTCGACTGTACAGTAATCCCTCATTATCATCGGATTCATCAACCGCGGTTTCACTTATCCGCGGTTGCGATATCTGTTGAATCTTTAATGAGAATGTTCTATTATTTTTATATATTTTTTATAATTTGACCAGTCGCGTTAAATTACTCGTGATACACCACTGGCGCTTGTTCTTAGTAGTAATACTACGGCAATTAGTTTATAGTTCAGAAGGTTTAAAATACCCGCGAATGTAGATGCTGATCTCAGTGTCTTTATTTTTGTTGATATGATAATACATATTTTACAGATACGCAATTTCATTATATTTATTTCTATGTACTAATATACGTATCCAAATTGGGATTATGTCATATTCTTCTTTGGATCGTGGATCCCTCGCCAACCACGGTTTCACCAACCGCACCTTTCTCTTCGGAACGTAACCCCCGCGGTTGAAGAGGGATTACTGTATACCAATTTATTTAAAAAGGAAAGCTTTTACCCAGTGCGTTCTATCAGTCCTCACATATTATGGAGCAGAAACCTTAACTCTTAGTCCAGAGAAATAAGATTTTTCTGGTAACATCCCCCTCCAGGCAAATTTTTTGAGTAGTACGGACATCTATAAAAATATCCTATATGTTTCCTGCAGCCGATTTTGATGATATAAATAGTTATAAACAAATCAAAAAATGGTAAATTTTCGCTTTTTTCGTCTATTGCCAAAAAGTTAAGCATTTTAAACAAATTTGAGAGTAAGAAACTCATAAATCGTATAAAAAACTTCAATATGGCGTTCGCTGAATATGTCTATCCTTATTGGTTGCTTATAAAATTGCAAAATAAATAATAAATTTTCAGTTTTTTTAAATATTCATAACTTATGTAAAAATTAACTTAGAACCTTCTTATTACACGGAATTCTGAGACTTCTTGTGGTTAAAGTATATTTTAAATTTCAAAGCAGTTGGTTAAATAGTTTAAAAGTTATTTAATTTGTTTATCCCAGATTCATTTTTTTGCAACACTATAAGTAAAAAATTATGAGGTTACAGTAATACTTCGGGCAGTTTGTTCGGATTCGAACAGTTTCGGAAAGAATTATGAAAGAAGAATATTTATACTATTAACTTAATTAAAGAAAAATGACAAAAAGTAATTTTAAACAGTGTAAAATTATTTTGCAAAAACATGTCGATTTTTTGCTTACTTATAAACAAATAACTTTTTAACCGTTACCCGTAGAAATTTTTTTTTTAATTTGGGATAAACACATTAATTTGGGATAAACAAATTAAATAACTTTTAAACTATTTGACCAATTGCTTTGAAATTTAGGGTATGATTTAAGGACCAGAATTCTCAGAATTTCGTGTAATAAGAAGGTTCCAAGTTAATTTTTACATACGTTATGAATATTTATAAAAACTTCAAAATTTATGATTTATTTTGCAATTTTCTAAGCAACCAACAAGGATAGACATATTCAGCGAACGCCATATTGAAGTTTTTTATACGATCTATGGGTTTCTCACTCTCGAATTTGTTTAAAAAGCTTAACTTTTTGGTAATAGACGAAAAAAGCGAGAATTTACCGTTTTTTGATCTTCATTTGTTTATAACTATGTATATCATCAAAATCGGCTGCAGGACACATATAGGTTATTATTATAGATGTCCATACTACTCAAAGAATTTAGTTTCGGCCTAAGGGGGTTGTGTCACCAACAGGATATTTTTTTTCCTTATTTCTCTGAACTATCTCAAAAAATGTTCATTTCGAGAAATATCGCCGGGTTCCTATTTAAAATTTTAAAGTTACCCTCACCCCTCTTCGTGGGGGGTCGTGTTTGGTATGATTTGATAGATTTTTGAAAAATATTAAACACGCATTTTTAAGTATTTAGATCTGACCGTTTTTTGTGAAACTTTGTTACTTGCCCATTTCTTTATGCCCCGCTCAAATCGTCAGATTTTTTAAATATACACTGTGACGATTTCGAGTTTTTTTAAGGATATATTTTTTTTACGGACTGCCCCCAACGCACGCCCCTCTATTAAGAGTCCATATACAGTGCGCACGTAAAGGTTTGAATAAATTCATTTTCTCGAGAATGGACGACTATGGAAAAAAATCCCGAAATAGGTCAATATTTATTTTTAAATTACGACTCTTTGGCATATATATCATACTAGTGACGTCACCCGTCTGGGCGTGATGACGTCATCGATGATTTTTTAAATGAGAATAGGGGTCGAGTGATAGCTCATGTGAAAGGTAATTCATTTCTCTATTCAGTAATATAAACATTAACATAATTATTTATACAGGGTGTCCAAAAAAACATTTTTTTAATTAAATTTATTGACATAAAAAGAAGAATGTGTGTAATTTATTTAATTCAAAATACATTTTACTGCTATTAGAAAACAGGAAAAACTGTTTATTTGATAAATAAATATTTTTTTTGCTTAAATTCAATATTAAAGCAACCATCCAGTTGCCTCTTGACAATTTGAAATTTAATTTAAGCGAAAAGCAATGATTATTTTTCAAATTAACATAGTTTTTCTGTTTTCTGAGAATAGTAAAATGTATTTTAAATTAAATAAATAACATACATTCTTCTTTTTATGTCAATAAATTTAATTCAAAAAAAATTTTTTTTTGGACGCCCTGTATAAATAATTATGTTAATGTTTACAGTACTGAATAGAGAATTAAATTACCTTTCAAATGAGCTATCACACGACTCCTGTTCTCATTTAAAAAAATCATCGATGACGTCATCACGCCCAGATGGGTGATGTCACTAGTATGATATATATGCCAAGAAGTCGTAATTTAAAAATAAAAATTGACCTGTTTCGGGATTTTTTTGCCAAAGTCGTCCATTCTCGAGAAAATGAATTTATTCCAACCTTTACGTGCTCATTGTATAGAGTAGGGGTACATTTACAGAGTACAAGGTTTTTCTCCATGTGGTTTTCTGACGCGCTCGAGTACTGCAAAAATCCCAGCTTGGGCTCCCTTACCAATAGGTATAATTCAAAGAGCCGCTTTAAAACTGCAAGAGGACCTCTTATTGTTCTGTTACATGTCCATAAATCATAGAGACTATCCATTACTTTTTTCTCTCTCAGGTCGTTTCATCTCTCTATTTAATGTGTTTTTAGTTATTTTAATATCTTTCTTCGATATCTTCTGACTAAGTGCTCTAATAAGGATTGTTTCGAATAAAAGAACAGTAATTCTTTTGATTATTTTATTGATAACGTAACAAATGGTACAATAAAACGTAACAATATTTCTACAACAATAGAGATATTTGGAATGCTAATATTTTTCTAAATTGACTTGATTTTTTGGTAAGTAGGTATCTATTAGGTCTGCTCTATATTCTTTGGCTGGTGCTGTATTTAAGGATATATTAACTGTACAGTATGTCTCGTAATATGTTCTTGTATTATTTTTCTTTTTGAGTTTTTACAAGAGCTTGCGTTTCTACGACTGATTGTCTAAGAGTTGGACAAACATTTTAATTTACTGATATATTAAATATACAGAAAAATAGTTTCTTCGATGATTCTAGAGAGGATAAATTAATACCTAAATGAAAATTATATTTACTACAAGATATTAAGGTATATTAAGAACTAGAGTACCTATAAGCATATACAGAAATATAATTTAAAAATTTAAATAAACTCCTTATACGATAAAGACGTTTTGCTGTTCACAGTTTTCAATATATTTTGATAATATAAATATTTTTAGTCCATCTTCAGAAACTATTATTCTGTCAAATATCTCATGCTTACAAAAAATAAATGGCTTGAAATGTGTTTAAAGCAGAACAAAAGTTAACGCTATGAAAATTCGAGATTGATTGTGCTTGCTTTATGTGAAAAGACAACCACAACTTTTTAGCTAAATATCAACACAGATGATATCAATTAAAAAATATTAATGTCATTTCATCTTTTTGTGGTGCCACTAGGCACCTACTATTGGAAATCGGATATCACCATAGTTAGTCTAATATCTAAATAAACGTTATAAAACCAAATCCATGAGAATAAACGCAGAAGGCAACATACTATGGGCAGTCAATGAGGGTATGTGGCTCCGAATTCCATCCTACTATATCGATTTACGTGATATTTTCACAGTAAGTAGGGAATAGCCCAAGAAACAAAGTCTACCCTATGCCGATGTGTGCTTTTGTCTTGGGGGCGGTTCCCACCCCTTCTCGGGGGTGGAAAATTTTTTGCTTAACTAACTACGGAAGTTGCTAGAGAACCTAATATTAAGCAAAAACTGTTCTATAAGTTTTTTTCGAAAACTCAATACTTTTTGAGTTATTCCTGGTTGAAAATTGACTATTTTCATTGAAACAACACCTTTTCAAACGGTTTTTTGGGAATACCTTAAAAACCATGCATCTAACTAAAAAAACCATATAAAACATTTTTGTAGCTTATAAAATAACAAAGAGATTCTTTTCTTTATGAATCTTCTAGTTATAACACAAAAAGAGATAATAATATGGTAAGCGAAAAAAACTTGTTTTCTTGGTGCATACTCAAATCAGTGTATTTAACTTGAAATAACAGAGAAACGGTCGATTTTAGGTGTATAATGCTACCAATAACTTTTGTTGTGCTTGAAAAGATCTTTAAAATAAGCAATATTAAATGTCGATTACATTCAAACTATGCGAGATAAACTAAAAAATTTGACGACTAACGTATTTTAAGAAAAAAAAGAGAAGTATATTTAACTCCTCATCCACAAGAATTTAAATGCATCGTTTTCCTTCTACAATACATTTTACTATAGTGTTATTTTTTGTTTAAAAAGTTGGGCGGGTTTAAAATGAATGGTTTTTGAAAAAAATAAGATCAAATTATTGGGCCCATTTTTAAATTTTCTTAAAAATCTTCCCATTTCTCCATGTAACCCGAAAATGATAAGAGATGCCAAAAAAAAGATGCCATACAAAAATGTAGATTTCTTCTAGATAAACATTTAGATTTTATTTTTTATAACAGTATCATTTATCATTTTCAAGTTACATGGAGAAAAAAGAAGATTTTTAAGAAAATTTAAATATGCGCTCTATAATTTGATCTTATTTTTTTCAAAAACCGTTCATTTTAAACCCGCTCAACTTTTTGAACATAAAAACAACACTGTAGTAAAATGTATTGTAGAAGGAAAACGATGCACTTAAATTCTTGTGGATGAGTGGTTAAATATACTTCTCAATTTTTTTCTTAAAATTCGTTAGTCATCAATTTTTTGCAGCATATCTCGCTTAGTTTGAATGTAATTGACATTTAATATTGCTTACTTGAAAGGACTTTTCAAGCACAATAAAAGGTATTGGTAGCATTATACACCTAAAATCGACCGTTTCTCTGTTATTTCAAGTTGAATACACTGATTTAAGCATGCAGCAAAAAAACTCTTTTTACCTACCATATATCTTTTTGTGTTATAACTAGAAGATTTAAGAAGGAACGAATCTCTTTGTTTTTTTTTATGAGCTACAAAAATGTCTTATAATATTTTTTTAGTTAGGTGCATTGTTTTTAAGTTATTCGGAAAGAACCGTTTGAAAAGGTGTTATATTTCAATGAAAATGGCCAATTTTCAACCACGAATAACTCAAAAAGTATTGAGTTTTCGAAAAAATATTATAGAAAAGTTTTTGCTTAGAATTAGGTTCTCTAGCAACTTCCGTAGTTTTTTAACCAAAAAATTTTCCACCCCCGAGAAGGGGTGGGAACCACCTCCAAGACAAAAGCACACATCGGCATAGGGTAAACTTTGAATAAGGAGATATTTTCAGGCTATTCCTAAAATTTCATTAAAATCCATGCAGTAGGATAGAATTCGGAGGTAATAACCTGTTCTTGCTCTCATTGACTGCCCTATTAACAATATGCTGATTGAAAATGTGAAAAATTGTATGAATCTTGAAAAGCGGCGGTATAAAAGGAGACATCCTTATGAGGATACGAAAAGCTCAACAAGCATTTAGCATGCTCAACCGTGTTTGAAGGTCTGACCAGTATATTACAAAGACAAAGATGCGAATATTCCAGTCAAATGCCATGTATTTTCTACCCTACGGATATAAAACTTGGAAAGTGACAAAAACCAAAGACAAATTGCAGCTCTTTGTTAACAAATACCTACGAAGAATTGTTCGCATTATTTGTCCTAGCATCATCAGAAGTAAAGATCTACTCCAGCTGACCGAACAAAAGAGGGTATACAATGGGCACTTCACAAAAGTAACTCCAGTATTGCAAAGACTGCCATAGAATGGAATCCCCAAGGAAAAAGAAACAGGGGTCGCCCAGTACAAACTTGGAGAAGATCAATCATGGACGAGATAAGATGTCAAGGAAAGTGAGGAAGGATATGGTGAAGCTCTATGCTCCACCTAGGGGTTCAAGAACCTTATGTATGTAGGTACCTATATCCTCAGTTTGCTACATTCACATACAGTTGATCTCTTGTGTCCAGAGGACGATTTACAGTTTCCATATTCTCACTCTAATAAAAAAAACTGCGAAATAGAGTCTCTGGTGGACAAACTCTGTGAAAAACTGAAGGAAATCAATTGCGAAATCATGTTTCCCACTTTCATTCGTCGGAAGTTATAGCAGAAACTATCTACAAATCTAAGAAGATCACACCTCAAGAAGATACTAAAAAGATTACGTTGCTTTCTCCCCCTCTTTGTCCGCAATAATCCTCCAAAGAATCGAAATCACCTCCTCCTCGTCTCCATTGGATACTTCTCCAATCAAGAACTAGAAAGAATTGTAAAGTCGGCAACGGAAACAAATCCCATGCCAAAGAAAGTAACGATACAATGAAAGCGCTCACAACCAAAGTAAACAACGTCTCAACTGTTTTGCTCGCAGTAAGAACAACTTGCATAACAACGTCATTTTCCATAGCTGGGACCTGAGTTTTTACCCTGCCAACAAAAGGTTCGCTGACAATAATGGAAAGAGGATCAGTTCGACAATGAGGAATATTTCGATCAGTGCGTAGAAATTAATAGAAACATTTGGGACAATGAAGATGAACTTGATATGTATGAGGATTTGCCTGTTGTCATCATAGATTTGCTGGATTCTCCGACTCCAAGTGATGATACAATGGAGATGATGAATATCACAAACAGGAAAGATACTGAGAAGCGAATATTTATCTCTTACGAGACGAACATTATGAGCTCCATATGGTCAACTGATCAAGATGTAACGATTGACAATAATTTCAACTCAACCATCGATGCCTCACAGAATGTCGCCAATAATACAAAACTAACTGTAGACTTCCAATTCAGCGAAATATCTATTTACAATCCATCTGTTAAGTCCTCGTTTGATGATTGGCCGCCAGCTAATTCTATAGTTGAAAACGATACCAACGCTCTATTAGAAACCAACAAGGTTTTAGACATAAATATTTTTCTCCAATGATTTCCATAGCCTTCATGGTAACTGAACCGTTTGGAAATGGAAGAAAGATGGACGCAGAAAAGGAAATATACGAAAGAGAAAAATTGTTGGCTTTCAGGTTAATGAAGTTAAATCACAATAAGGAGAACAGTGGCTTTCGAGAAGGAACACCACGATCAGTGTCTCAGTCAAAAGCCTTAACCCTTTTTAAAAGTCGGTGATAACGTTTAACTTCAAGGCTGACAGGGATTATATCGAGAACTCAGATAAAGAAGATTTGTTATCATCATAAAGCTCCCATTTCAAGCCTATTTGTGAAAAAGATGTTTAACATCAGTCGAAATACTCTGATGGTGCAACATTCATAATTTCCAATAATTTTGATAAGGTTGATTACAAAAGACCTGACAGTGGTACAATGTAGCTTGAAACGGAATGTGGTCAAACTAAAAAATATTATGAACATAAGGTGCCTGGGAAGCTTGTTCTTACGGATCCAGTGGAATTCATTCTTAAATTTAGTATTAACGAAAATGACACTGCTTGCCAAACGGATGATTAGGAATCGGATAACGAGGTCGAAGGTTATACTAAAATTAAGAATAAAACAAGCATTAGTGAAATGTTAGTCTTCCACATATAACGATGATCATTTAGAAAAACCTCAGCACCACTGTGCCTGTTCTGACACCATCACAGCCAATGCGACAACAACCGCTTCGAACAAGAATAACTCTGCAGCTTGCCCTATGAACCTCATTAAATGCCCTGAAAATATGCTCAGCGAAGTTTTATGGAAATTTGAAGAAAAATCGTGCGAAAAATGTCATGGTAATAATACAGCATGGAATAATAGTCATTGGACTTCTAGTAATAAGAGGAAGGTCGATTCTGATTGGGATGAAAATGGATTGAGAAGTATCTGGGGTGGAGGAGAGATTTGTCAGAATTGTTTGATCCTAAACGGCTCTATCCTACCCCGGTCTGCCCCTAATCACCAGCTTCGCGAAGACATCAGTCAAAACGTTGAACAGCTTTTCTCCGATCTAAGTACCATACAGAAGTACTACATGGACCATCTACCGGTCGTACTTGAACGCTCCTTGGATATTTCTGATCGCTCTGGCAACAGAATAGGCCCGGCGCAAATTGAACCTAAGCCAGACACAACCTGCGTCGGCGAACTGCGTAGACATTTCTGCGCATCCTACTATCAGTTCATTCGTTCGCAGGTCAAGATTGGGAACGTTTGTCCTCGGCGTACAGTTTTCTTGGGCCGTGGGATGCGTGACTCACCGCCAGATGTTTATTTTTACTTGTTTTTGTTTGTGAGGCGGACGTATCTGAAATGAATACGGATGGTACCTAAGTACAATTTATTATGATAAATAAAAATATTAGCATTGTCAACACCCCGAGTGAAAACTGCGTTGTCTTTGTCATTAAATTCTGATAACTTTTGGTAGACTAAATAAGCGGCTATACGAAATTAATAATCAAAGTTATGCCTTTACAAAAACACATTATTAGAAAATATTCATGTTTGTTAAAACCGTGATCGATAAAAATATCGTATTGCTCTCAAATTCAACTTGTCGGCATATTACATTTTTGTTTATTACAGATAGTGTTATTTTTTATGACCGATCAGTAACGGAGGGATTATGAATTATGACCTGCAGTAATTGTAACTGATTGCGATCCTGCAGTAATTGTAAATGATTGTGATCCGAGCAGTAATTTGAGGAATATGAGTTAGGCTTTGGCCACACGGGCGATTTTTTACGGCGCCGTAAAATTACGAGGCAGTAAGCGCTGTAAAAAGCATGGCCACACGTGGATGTAAATTAAGGCGTGTCGCCAATAAAATGAATTCGTCCCTTCGTTTGTGACACGACGCCAAAGATGGGCCGGTTCGATGCTGCTGCGCTATATTTTACAGCACAGTCTGTCTATCTACTATTCTCAGCGTGGGACCCATTTTCGCGCTTATTTTTACGGCGCCGTAAAAAATCGCCCGTGTGACCAAAGCCTTATGACCGAGCAGTACGGGAGAGATTATTTTAAATATGTAGGTATTATGTGCAGAAATAAAATACTCAGTGTAAGATATCTTTTTATGCACCCGCCTATGATCAAATTCGATGTTTTCGAAAGTCATACCGCTACGACTACTAGAAACGTGTAAGATATTTTTAAAACATTACTAGTTACAAGTACGGAAATACCGATTTTAAGTTGCCTACTCAATTCAGTACAAGGATCAGATACATCAGTATTTTGTAATCAGTATTTTTACTCAGTACTACTGAGAACCGGTACCTATCAAAAGTAACTGTTACATGTCCGCACTGATTTTGCCCGTCTCTATTCGCCACGTCGATGGCCAACGGTTGGGTTGGCTCGTGTTCAATATGCGGCACGCTAGAAAAATAAATGCACGGGTCACCCGTCCCCCGCAGGTTGTGTCTGGCTTAGGTTCAATTTGCACCGGGCCTAAATGCACGGCAGTGGACTGAAGCCGGTCAAGTGCTCCAAAAAGGCCAAGAATGGTAGAATGGGTTAGAAAGGATATAGCAGCTGTATTTTGGTAATGCAAAAACATAATTTTAATTGACTATCATGAAAAAGGTAAACCTATTAATAGCCAATATTAGAGTACATTATTGGACAAATTAAAGCAGAAACTCCCCATGAAGTTAAAAACGGCCCCATGTGCAGAATAAAAGGTGTTGTTACTCCAAGACAATGTAGCGGCTCAAAAGAGAGTTATAACAATGGCAACAATTATTGATGAGTTGTGAGTTGGGCTTGGAAAGGCTTTCCCATCCGGCTTATTTTCCTGATTTTGTCCCCTTCGATTATTATGTATTCCCCAATCTGAAGAGATAGCTCGTAAATGAACAATTCTGCTCAAACAACGAGATAATTGATGAAACAAAACCCTGCTTCGCAGAGATTAAAGAATTGTTTTATTCGGACGGCAAAAAAGTTGGAAAATCGCTGGAATCATTGTATTGAGCCAAAATGTCGAATAACGTAAAAGATTTTTCTAGAAAAACATGTTTTTGATTTTAAAGGAGGTTACTTATTAGACCACCTTGTAGCTACATTTTGTTTTTCTTTCCTTAATTTTGAGGAACTGGTTTAAGATCATTTGGCAATTTTGTACTGTTTAACATAATATTGGATGCAATAATAAAACAAGTGAAGAAAAAAAGAGGGTACAAAATGGGCAATAGAGAGATAAAAATACTCTGTTACGCTGATGACACCGTGTTAGTAGCAGAGTGCTAAGACGACCTACAAAGATTATTGCACGAGTTCAACATTAACGCAAAAGAAATGAATATGAAAATATCAGTCCAAAAAACAAAAAGCTTAGTAATTGCCAAAGAACCAATAAGATGCAAATTGGAGTTAGACAATCAAATTATACAACAAGTAATGACTTTCAAATATCTGGGAATTAATCTATCAGCCGACAACAATATCGAAGAAGAGGTAAAAGACCAAATAATTAAAGCCAGTAGAACGGCCGGATGCCTAAACGACACAATTTGGAAAAACAAACACCTAAGATTGGAAACAAAGGCCCGAATATATAAGTCAGTTATTAGGCCAGTTATGACTTACACGGCCGAAACAAGACCAGATACAAGCAAAACACGAAGACATCTGGAAACCAACGAAATGAAGATCTTAAGAAGGATTGCTGGAAAAGGACTACAGGATAGGGTAAGAAGTGAGGAAATCAGACGCATATGTGGAGTAGACAATATAAATACCTGGGTAAAGAACAGAAAAGAAGAGTGGAATGAGCACATAAGCAGGATGTCTGAATCAAGGATAGTAAGAATAGCCAGGGACAAGTCACCGTTAGGCAGGAGAAGTATAGGACGCCCAAGGAAAAGATGGAATGACAACTTAGGGGCAGAATGAAAGGCACCGTTGAAGAAAAACAGGCAGTACTGCCTATATAAAAGAAGAAGAAGAAGAAGTACTTTTTTATTCTTGGCTCAGGCTTACTATATATTCTTCTGATTTACTATAACTTTCCTGAAAAAAACAAATGAAAACAAACGGCAATCTGATGTACCACACTAGTTTTTTCTTGTAATTTTTTATAAAAAGACTTTTTGTGATACTTTTCCATAAATGTTATGAAAATTCTATCAAATACGTATTTACCTGTTTATTTTTTGTAAGCATTTCGAATTTCTTCATTTTATTAGTATAATGGACGAAAATGTTTATAGATTAGATATAAAATCCTATCATATATATCGCCTTCACAGAAAACTTTAAGTACGTTCCTAATACCAACAGTCTTGCCAAAATCACTCACATTTTAGTCACTTATATTTACTTTCTACTTAATGAAATTTGAGTTACAGTTTTGTAAAAATTAAGAGGTAACAAAATATTTGACTCACTTTGATGAGACTATCAAAATAGTATACAAAATTCATCTTATCTTTGTCAAATTTATTTTTTGCAATTTTAACTAATTTTATTATCGAACCGGATGTTTTTAGTTTCTCAGAATTTTAAAATATTGCAAAAGATGTCTCTTAACTTGCTTGTCTTATAAATGATTGCATGTAAGTTATGTTTGCATTTAATTGTAACTTAATTTCTGAAGAAGTTGAAAAAATAAACATTCAACGAAATATTGAATTCTGAAATAAATATAGTTTAATTTCAAGTCGCAGACCACTGACCGATATTTGAACACTAATATTTGCATATTGTTTTCACGAAGATTCTGTAATGGTTCCCACCAAGTTTTTCAAATATTTTGTTACGTAACATTATTTACGCATACAAAAAATAGTATATTAAGTATGGAGAACGGTAAGGGTTTTATACCGATCGAAGACAATTGTTTGGAGGAGGAGCGGAGCGACGACTCCAATTATTGTCTGAGATCGGTTACCCTTAACGGTTGACATGCTTATAACGTTTTTTGCACGATTGATACCATTATAAATTATAAAATTAAACATTTTCGTCATATTGACTAGTTTCATTCATTTTATCAAGATAGATACTTTGGTTGTTAGGTAGTAACTAGGGTGCATAACAACAATGGAGAATTGAGTTTTTATTTAGTTGTCAATAATTTTAAGTACAATTTTGATTATTATAAATTAAAATATGAGCGAAAGTGAATTTGAAGAAATTGAAGGGCTTGGGAAGAAGGGTGTTCCGCAATTATTCCCGAAAAATCCAAAATCCGTTATCAAAATACCTACCAAAGTTTTAAAAAATGGTGCGAAGGCAAGAATTTAAGAATCGAAGAAAAGACTCTATTGGCATATTTCTTTCAAAGACATATGCAGTTGAAAGCTCCTGGAAGCCTCTGGGCAGAATATTCAATGATTAAATCCACCGTTTTTCTTTATGATGGCATTGATATTTCCAAGTTTTCAACTTTGATCGCGTATTTGAAGAGAAAAAATGTTGGCTATAGGCCTAAGAAAGCGAGCATTTTTACACGGGAGCAATTTGAAAAATTTCTGACGGAAGCACCGGATGAAGAATTTCTAGTTCACAAGGTAATATATGCTAGTTTAGGTAAAAGAAATACTCTAATGAAGATTTTTTCATAATTTGTAGGTCGCAATGATATTGGGAATATCTGGTGCCTGTAGAAGAGAAGAATTATATAATATTACTATGAATGACATCCAACAAACCGATGGTTTAATGACTATAAAAGTACCCAATACAAAAACGAACATCCAGCGTACTTTTACAGTCGTTAATAAACCAGATGATAAAATTCCATATTTAGAAATTCTGCAAAAGTATATAAAACTTCGTCCATTACAAGTAAAATCAAATCATTTGTTCTTAAGATACGCCAAAGGAAAATGTTGTGCTCAGTAATAGGGAAAGGGACAATCGGGGGCTGGCCTTCTCAAATTGCGAAATTCTTAAATTTGCCTAATCCCGAGAACTATACTGGCCATTCGTTCAGGAGGACATCAGCAACGCTTTTGGCTAATAAAGGTGTTGATGTCCTCGGATTAAAGCGTCATGGAGGTTGGCGTTCATCGACAGTGGCAGAAAGCTATGTAGAAGATTCTCTTCAAAATAAAATAGATTTTGCCGAAAAAATATTGTGCAATACTGGTAATACTACTAATGTATGCGATTCTGCAGGAGTTTCTATTAGAAGTGAAACCACAGCCCAAACAAGTGGGATTTCATTAAATAATTTAACAAATTGTACCATAAGTTTCAATATTAATAAATAATTCGTTAGTTTTCTTTATTCTTTCAAAAAATAAATAAAAATTAAGAGATTTTTTAACTCGACGGTAAGTGAATTACTTACCGTCGAGTTGGAGTACTTACCGTCGAGTTGCTAGTAAATGTCACCTACTGACGTAAAATCTGTCACGGTAAACAGTCAAAAATGATCAATCGTGCAAAAATTAATTTTGAAACACTACGTTTACTACGTTTGCTAAATCGTAATACTGAAACATACATTTACATTTTTTGTACTATGTACCTATTTTTCCTGTAATATTTGGTAAATAAAACTCTGGTATGGAACATTAATTTTGAGAAAAAGCTGGTTTACAATTTGGGACACTATCACTATATTTTAGAATTTTTGATCTTCATGTTAGTACCTACTGTATGACTTAATTACATGGTGGGATCTCCTTTGTAAATCAATTAAGTCAAAACAATAAATATATTAAAAAATACTCTTGAATATTGTCTTCCTAAAACAGAAGGTAGGTATTCTGTAATTAAAAAAGGGGTATTATTTTCAAAATTTCGAAATACAATATATTTTCTGCAAATTAACGATACGATGGTATTCTTAAATTCATAGTACGAACCATCAAACGTTTATGACAATAAATGAAACGACGAAAAAAGCATTTGAATTACTCTGAAATCCTTAGCAGTTTCTAAAAATATTGGTATTCTCAGTATGAGAAAGAGATACTAATTTCTGAAAAAGACGAAGATTTCCAACCTGTTGCCAATTCCTTCGAAAATATTCCTTGCCCCTTGCGTCCTCGTCTAAACGATCCTTCCACTTCAGTCTTGCCTGTCATTACGTTTCTCTCTCTTGTCTCATTTCCCACAGATATTGATAACAGGGTCCGTGTAAGAGAAGGAATACATGATAGAGATTACAAGTACAAAGTTGCAAAATTGCAAAATAAATCATACTTTTTTTGTTTTTATAAATATTCATAACTTAGGTAAAAATTAACTTAGAACCATCTTATTACACGAATTGCTGAGACTTCTGGTGCTTAAATTATATTTTAAATTTCAAAGCAATTGGTCAAATAGTTTAAAAGTTATTTAATTTGTTAATCCCAAATTCATTTTTTTTTGCAACACTACAAGTCAGAAAATTATGAGGTTACAGTAAGAGTTCTGACAGTTTATGGAAGAAGAACACTTATACTATTGACTTAATAAAAAAAATGACAAAAAGTAATTTTATACAGTGTAAAATTATTTTGCAAAAACACGTCGATTCTTTGCTTACTTATAAACAATTAGAATAACTTTTTAACCGCTACCCGTAGAAAAAATTTCTTTTCATATTTGGAAAGACTGAATTTTTATACACATTTAGAAAGGAAAACAATTGTCCTAGGACACTTATGGACGAAGTAAGGCCCCCCTTTTTTTAATTCACATGTTTCTGCAAAATAATTTTGCCGTATTTAGAATTATTTTTTGGCATTTTTTTAAATTAAATTAATAGTATAAATCTTCTTCTTTCATAAACTATCCAAAGTATTACTGTAACTTCATCATTTTCTGACTTATAGCGTTGCAAAAAAAATTAATTTGGGATAAACAAATTAAACACCTTTTAAACTATTTGACTCATTGCTTTGAAATTTAGGGTATGATTTAAGCATCAGAAGTCTCAGCATTCCGTATAATAAGAACGTTCTAAGTTAATTTTTACATAAGTTATGAATATTTTTAAAGACTCAAAATTTTTGATTTATTTTGCTTTTCTGAGCAACCAATAAGGATAGACATATTCAGCGAATGCCATATTGAAGTTTTTTATATGGTGAGTTTCTCACTCTCAAATTTGTTTAAAATACTTAACTTTTTGGTTATAGACGAAAAAGCGAAAATTTACCGTTTTTCGATCTTCATTTGTTTATAACTATGTATATCATCAAAATCGGCTGCAGGAAACATAAAGGTTATTAATATAGATGTCTATACTACTCAAAAAATTTGGTTTCGGCCTGGAGGGGGTTATGTCACGAACAGGATATTTTTTTTTCCTTATTTCTCTGAACTAATTTGATATTCTTGGTATATATTTTATTCAAGATCATCTGTTGGCTATTTCTATAAAAAGGCACTTCAACGTTTTCATTTAGAGCCAGGATTGAGCTACGTCTATCTGGTTGGTACATGAACCTCCCACCGGTGTACCAGACTACATATAAATGAGTATAAAGGTTAATTTTTCTCAAAACTAACGCCCCTTACATTAATTAGGTATTCGAATATAAGAAATACATATTATTTACTAAAAATATATTTTTATACAAAGAATTGTAAAAAATGAATCAAACAAATAAAAAATACCGGGGTCAAGAACCCAACTAAACTAAACATACTCTTTGGCATCTATATAATAGTAATAGAAAATATATGTGATATTATAGAGTAAAGTGTACTTTTTTCGGACTTTTCATACGTCAAGACCTCGGTCTGGGTACGTTTTCTACAAACTGTCCAATGTAATTTCCTCGTGGAGAATAGTTGGCCACGACGTATGTCTGTCCCCTCTTGTTCTTTGCCATACCTGTAATAAAAATATCGTTTGTATTAAGAATTACCATAAAAGAAAACACAATCTAGCTTTTAAAAGACATCATGATCATCTGTCAACCTCTTGCATCTAATGTTGGACATGGGGTCTCTTCTATTCTATTCCACAGTTCTGTCCTGTGCTTTCTGCATCAAATTTCCTCCTGTTTTTTGTCTTCCATCCATCTTATTGGTGGTCTACCTCCATGACTCCTACTTTCTGTATGTTTTCATTCTATGAGTTTTTTGGTCTACCTATTTTCTATTATTATTTATGAAAATCACTTGTTATATAAACGCGATTTATGGCCAGCTATCTTCTATGACATCTCTTGTTTTAGTCCTATCTCTTACTATTTTGTTTGCTATCGCATCTCTTCTTGTTATCCATAGCCATTGCCTTTCCATTGTTCTTAGGGTTACTCTGAATTTACTGGCAGATTTCTCAAAGGCCTCCAATTTTTTCATTAATGTCTATGTAAGATTCCAGCTCTCCATAGCATAAATGTAAAGAATGGAACGGCCACTCCTTGGACTGACTATCAGAGACAGGGGCAGAAACGAAGAAATCAGAAGAAGGACAAGCGTCACAGATGTCATAGAGCGAGTAGCATGTCCTTGTTTATCAAGTAAACTACTTGCAGTTGACCTATACGGGTCAATTACTTCTTGCACCTATTTGTACATTACATGCGAATATTAAATTGTTTCATTATTTTCTGCAGTTCTTCTATTTCAAGACTTTACTGATGTTTTTTTCTTTTGTGCCTAGAATGTTACTTCTGATCTCTTTATTGATCTTGTTGTATTCTTCAGTGTTTTTGTTTTTCTGCTTTCGTCTGTTTTCCATGTGTTCCATAGCATGTCCGAAACTCAGCTTTCTTCTTAGACTAATAGATATCTTCTTCTTAACGTTACCTATCAAGTCCCCTTGACGTTTGCGATTAACATGGCGAAACTGTCTCTATTTTACGAGCTATTTTAAATACATAGTTGTTCTGCTTTCTTTATGCCTGTCCT
Source organism: Diabrotica virgifera virgifera (assembly GCF_917563875.1). Classification (NCBI taxonomy): domain Eukaryota; kingdom Metazoa; phylum Arthropoda; class Insecta; order Coleoptera; family Chrysomelidae; genus Diabrotica; species Diabrotica virgifera. Next base: position 172,130,817 of record NC_065451.1, read on the forward strand.
CTCTCTGATATTCTTCAACCAAGAGCCTGATTTCTACCAACTCTCTGCGTCCTTCGATTTTACCCATCATAATAGGTAAGTTGTAGGATATAGTCCCCTTATAGTCTAGGCCAAATAGAGGTCATCGTGTCCTTTTCAATTCTGATGGACAAACTCAACGGTTTCTTATGGATTTTTGGCTGCTGATTACGAATTTCGAGGGTAGAATTCGATCTGAGTGGTCAAACAATTGTTATAAACAATTTAATTGTTTATAAATTGTTTATGAGGCTCTGGCTCATAAACTAAAAGAGATAAAAAATAATGTTTCAAATAAAATTTTTTCGTTAATAAAAAACGAAGAAAAAACGTTTACTAAACTTAAATCCAACAATTAGAACTCAAGATATTGTAAAATTAGTGCATAATGCAAATTGCAAATTGCAAAATAAGTATTTTTCGAAGCTTTATCGATCGTAACTCGGCTTCTACGCATGCAAATGAGCCCTAGAAGGTCTCATTTTAAAGCTTCATTAATGGGCTTTCAAACAAGGTTTGTTAAATTACCTTGTCTTCATTTGTTTTAAAGTTATATCCGTTTGAAGTTAAAATTTTCTTAAAAAAATTGTACATTAATTTGTTTATAAGGGTTTCAAGCAAATTTGAGCTATAAACATTTATACTTTAATTAACAGTAACGATAGAAGAACTAAAAAGAAACATTTTGAGCGTAAGAAAATGTTCGTATGTTTATTTTTGGCCAAGATATCGATATTTTAATAGCGCGCTCTGAGGCGCGAGATTGGCTCACCGCGTATAGGTTCACGTGCTAACTTCTCCATGCAAATTATAATTTCTGTGTACATATACACTATCTTCATTTTTCATTTTTGAATATCCTAATAATATTTTATCATATAATTCTTATAATTAAATCATCATACTCTACCTCGTATCACCTTTCATTCTATTTACATACTTTGTCTTCTATTTTTTGTACTAAATGAGAAAAAGAAAACATTAAAAACTAATATTTCAGAAATATAACTAAAAAATAAGTTGATATTATTTATTAATACTATTTTTACAAACATTATCGTTCATGCATCTGCATCGAGATATACAGAGAATCTCAGCTTTTTTACATCTGCATAAGTTCTTAGAGCAATTTTTACAGTTACATGGTGGTACTAAGTCTGTTCTTGTAGGCAGTAAAACTAAAACTTTTTGGGGCTTCAGAGTCTAATTATCTATATGATATCCATATAAAGTGGATCTAGTTCTTTTGCAACATCATGAAGGCACGTCAATTGTGTGTATGCGGCCACAACATAAATGCTCGTCTTATATGCAATGATGATGCTGTAAAAGAACTCGATTCATTTTTATATGGATATCACATATTGGCTCATTTGCATGCGTGGAAGCTGAGTTATGATCGATAAAGCGTCGAAAAATACTTACATACTTGACTGTGAGCCGATTTTGCGCCTCATATCGCTCCATTAAAATATCGATATCTTGACCAAAAATAAACATATGTACGAACATTTTAAAAAGCTCAAAATGTTCCTTTTGAGTTTTTATATATCATAATTGTTAATTTAAGTATAAATGTTTGCAGCTCAAATTTACTTGAAACCCTTATAAACAAATTAATGTACAATTTTTTAAGAAAATTATAACTTCAAACGGGTATAACTTTAAAACAAATGAAGATAAAGTAATTTAACAAACTTTGTTTAGAAGTCTATTAATGAAGATTTAAAATGAGACCTTTTAGAGCTCATTTGCATGCGTAGAAGCTGAGTTACAATCGATAAAGCTTCGAAAAAGACTTATTTTGCAATTTGTAATTTGCATTGTGCACTAATTTTACAATATCTTGAGTTGTTGGATTTAAGTTTAGTAAACGTTTTTTTCTTCGTTTTTTATTAACGAACGAGTTTTATTTGAAACATTCTTTTTTATATCTTTTAGTTTATGAGTCAGAGCCTTATAAACAATTTATAAACAATTAAATTGTTTATAACAAGTTTTTGACCACTCGGATCGAAATCCACCCTCGAAATTCGTATCAGCAGCCAAAAATCCATAAGAAAACGTTGAGTTTGTCCATCAGAATTGAAAAGGACACGGTGACCCCTCTGGCGTCTAGACTATTACTACGTGTCCAAAATAGGCTATCTTTTCTACATTTTACGGCTATCAATAGCCTATCTTTTACGGCTACAGCATAGCCGTCCATGGTATTTTTAGTGTACGTTTGTGCAGCCACATTTTAAAGGCCTCCAAACGATTAATGGTGGAATTAATAAACATGCTTCGACACCGTATAAGAGGACTGACCAAATGTAACAAATAGATATCTAGAAATTTTAAAGAGAGATACAACTCACCTATTCCTAACTCCTTACTCTCCTTCCATATGACTTGAGTAAAATGCAAAGATCCCTGGTTAACTCTCTCGACTCCGAAGGTGTGGCGTTTGACTTCATCGTACCATTCCTTTACTGCGTCTCTGGCACTTGGTGTGTGGCTGTAATCTGAAGAATACACAGAAAAAATGTTTTCTCCATATTGAGAGTTGGCTCTGTGTTGTAAACTTGCAGTTCTTGCGCAGGTGTCAGCCCATTCTTGAGCATATTTGCAGATCTATACAACAGAAATATTATTTTGAGACTAGAAGTTCAAAAAATCACAATGTATTAACAATTTCAATATTAAAATAAGAAAATCTACGGTTTCGTTTTGATTAAAATCTGTCTTCCTCCATCCCCCGATAGTACTATTTCTAGGTCTACCTGTTGTCAAGGAGGCTCTGAGGAAGACAGATTTTTACCATCACTACCGTAGATTCTCGATATAAATTAAAACAATTTATATAGCAGTATGGTTAGAACGCCCTCTAACAGGGAATAAGCGAAATGAATTTCGACTCGATTCAAGTTCTCTGTTTACCCAGGTATAACCATACCAACAGGCACCACTAGGAAAACATTCCATTTTGCGGTTCAGAGAACCCGTATGAAACGAGTCTGTGTACTCCATACAGAGTATGGCATTAGTAAAATAGGAAAATCTACGGTTTCGTTTTGATTAAAATCTGTCTCCTCTCTCCCCCGATAGTACTATTTCTAGGTCTACCTGTTGTCAAGGAGGCTCTGAGGAAGACAGATTTTTACCATCACGACCGTAGATTCTCGATATAAATTAAAAAAAAAATTATATAGCAGTATGGTTAGAACGCCCTATGGTATGGTTATACCTGGGTAAACAGAGAACTTGAATCGAGTCTAAATTAATTTCGCTTATTCCCCGTTAGAGGGCGTTCTAACCATATTGCTATATAAATTGTTTTAATTTATATCGAGAATCTACGGTCTTGATGGTAAAAATCTGTCTTCCTCGGAGCCTCCTTGACAACAGGTAGACCTAGAAATAGTACTATCGGGGAATGGAGGAAGACAGATTTTAATCAAAACGAAACCGTAGATTTTCTTATTTTACTAATGCCATACTCTGTATAGAGTACACAGACTCGTTTCATACGGGTTCTCTGAACCGCAAAGTGGAATGTTTTCCTAGCGGTGCCTGTTGGTATGGTTATACAGTTGAGTCCGGGAATCTTTACCCGTGCGTCATCATTTAAAGCATACAAAATAAGTCGATGATAAGTCGGAAGTTAAAATTTACTAAACGCAACAGCAAGTCACTTACTGTCACTTGCTGTATGCTTTAAATGATGACGCACGAGTAAAGATTCCCGGACTCAACTGTACCTGGGTAAACAGAGAACTTGAATCGAGTCGAAATTCATTTCGCTTATTCCCCGTTAGAGGGCGTTCTAACCATACTGCAATATAAATTGTTTTAATTTATATCGAGAATCTACGGTCGTGATGGTAAAAATCTGTCTTCCTCAGAGCCTCCTTGACAACAGGTAGACCTAGAAATAGTAGTATCGGGGAATGGAGGAAGACAGATTTTAATCAAAACAAAACCGTAGATTTTCTTATTTTACTAATGCCATACTCTGTACAAAGTACACATATTCGTTTCATACGGGTTCTCTGAACCGAAAAGTGGAATGATTTCCTAGCGGTACCTGTTGGTACGGTTATACCTGGGTAAACAGAGAACTTGAATCGAGTCGAAATTCATTTCGTTTAATTTCAATATTATTAAATATCATCAAAATCTAAATAACCCAGAAGAATTCAAAATAAATAGGTACTACACTTCTCCAAGAAATTAACGCACCACCTTAAAAGGCAACATCAGCACGCGGAAAACGCGTTCCAAGATTGCAGCTTTAATTTTGAATATTTTGTCGAGATATTTGGCACACATATTCGTAATATAATAAAGAATGGCGGTACAGAGCTCATTTTGAGAAATGTGTTAGAATGTGAAAATTACTCTATAGTCTATAATTAAATAAAATATTAAAAAACGAATCTGTATCGCCATGAAGAAGAACAAAAAAATACAATTTCTTTAAATAAACCTTTTCATCCCATGCCTAGATTTTGTGTCACATTGGAATTACTAAAAATCGATTATCTATAACAAGAAATCGAACTTGACTGACTTGGCAGCATTGCATTTAGCGCGCCTATGAGTATAATAATTATTGTTATCAGAATATTGTGCAGTTTGCCTTCATTTTTGATAGTATAGTGTCACTGTTACCGTCGTACTGCCGACGAACTGTTGCCGCAGTGTTGAAAGTTCTCAGAATTTTCGAAAAAAGATATTGATGATGCGCTGATGTAGCCTCTAATTTTTGATGTCTAGAATGAGTCATTTTAATTAAAAATGGGTCATTTTTTGTCCGAATGTCTCGAATTTCCAAAACCTGTTGTCCGATTTTATTGATTCTTAATATGTTATATAGCCATATTCTTCAATAATATCGCTGTAATAATATTGTTGCTAAACAGGTAATTGTCATTGTATACCGGATGTACCAATCAAATTTTTTCTAATCTTCCAGGAAATGTGTTAGAACTCCTCATCTCACTAATTAATGATTCTTTTGAGAAAGGTAAATTTCCAGAGTGCCTGAAGACAGCCATTATTATTCCTCTTCATAAGGGTGGTGAAATATCTAATACCTGCAATTATAGACCTATTGCACTAGTACCGGTACTCTCCAAAATTATTGAGAGACTCATAAAAGCCCGACTTATGTCCTTTCTAGTTGAAAACAACATTTTATCACAAAATCAGTTCGGCTTTTTAAATAATAAATGCTCCACTGATGCCATGTTTTCTGTACTACATGAGGTTTATCAAGCACTGAACAATAATCTTCACACTGCCACCGTTTTTTGTGACTACGCCAAAGCTTTTGATTGTGTAAATCACATTTTGATAAAAAAACTAAATTTCTACGGAATTCGAGGTATTTCTTTAAATTGGTTCCAATCTTACTTGGATGATAGGAAACAACTGGTTAGAGCAAATGATAGAGACTCTAGTCTCAAAAACATTGTATGTGGGGTACCTCAAGGTTCAGTATTGGGTCCTCTACATTTCCTTATCTTTATTAATGACATCACTAGTTTAAAAATCGATGGAAAAATCTTTCTTTTTGCTGATGATACCAGTATCACTTGGAGCAACTCAAACATTGCAACTCTTCATGCTACTATAACTTCTGATCTACTTACAATAAAAACCTGGTCTCACTCTAATTTAATCTCATTTAACGTAGATAAAATAGTAGCATTGTTTTATAAAGGAGCTCTTCAACCCTTACCTCTTAATAACAGCCAGACCAGTACCGTTGATTCTGTAAAATTTCTTGGTATTTTTTTAGACAGCAACCATAAATGGTCCCTCCATATCGATTTGTTAAGAAAGAAACTATCTTCAGCTTGCTATGCTATAAGATCTGTTTCGAATGAACTCAATCTAGCATCTTCCAAAATAACATATTTTTCTTTGTTCGAGTCACATCTTCGTTATGGTCTTCCTTTTTGGGGTTCTGGTACAGCTGCCCAATTCGATGTTATTTTCAAATTACAAAAAAGAGCAATAAGATATCTGTTTGGCCTCAGAAGAACAACACATTGCAGAAGTTACTTCAAAGATCACGGAATTTTAACCCTTCCATCTTTGTACATTTTAAAACTGTTTGCTTAATTCGTAAACATCTACATGTCTTTCCACCAATACCTAATCATGACTACTTCACGAGAAATTCTACGTTTAACGTCTATTTGCCGACCCCGTCCTCGGAGTTAGTAAAGAAATCTATATTATACTCCGCAAAAAAACTTTACAACCATCTCCCTCTACAACTTAAATCTGCATCATCTTTCCCCAAATTCCGTAAACTGACAAAAGCCTACCTATCTGAAAGACTATATTATTCAGTAGTAGATTTTCTTAATCAATAACTAATAAATTACAGTACCCTTTGCACAAGTAGTATTTTTATTATTTTTTTATCTATATTTGGGTGTCATATGCAGCAGCTTAACTTTTAAAACTTTTTTTTATTAATTACTAGGTAGACTAGCATTTGCCATTTATTTTAAATTTTGTAATTTATTATTTGTGTTTAACTTCATTATTGTTATTATTATTTTAAATATATTGACGATTTATGTAATTTTAGTAAATTGGATTGTTATTGTTTTGTTTTCTTGACTTTTATAAGCTTTGTCGATAAAATTGTACAATTTTTCATGACAATAAAGCATATTTCTATTCTATTCTATAAACTGTGTTTTTTCTCAAAGTTCGCAATACCATGTGGCATATTCTAGCATCTATAAAATACTGAAATTAAAACCCAAATATAGCCTTAGGTTTTTTTAATATATTATTTTTATATAGTCATGTTTTTCATCAATATATCCTCATTTTCGGCTTAGTTTAAACGAGTTTAATAAACAAGCCTAAAGTAGAGGCTATGAGAAATTATTAATTTGATAAATGTCAAATTGTTAAGAGTCAGAAACTGTCTGGTTAGTTGTGAAAATTGGTAGATTTATTATTTGAAGATTCAATTCAGTAATTGTTTTTGTTGTTTGATGGAAATGGAATGCGCTACAAGGAATTTGGCCCGCGATGAGTGTGTTCAAGCAGTAACTTAATATAGCGAAGGACTTAGCTGCTATGATACGGCTCTTTATATTGGTAACAATTTTTTGTAGATAGATATAGATGATGATAGATGTAGATTTTTTTTCCGAGATAATTGAAGCGTTCCATACATAAAATTCACTCTGTATAGCAATCCCGTCAATATCACGAAAGCTGCTGAAGTATTATTATATGTTCCACAAAAAACAAGAGGATATAAAGGAGTAGAATCAGACAGTATGCTTACCTCTTCATTTAATACCAAATCTTGTGTCCCGTGCCGTCTTCTATACTCGTTATGAACTTTAAGAGCTTCAAGTGCAAAATCGGAAAAATTTCCTTGACTGGATAAACCAGGAGAAGAAGGAGAAGCAAGAGATTTAGATGAGGATCTCGGACTAGGATCTTTCTTCGGTGACGAATCTGCAAACCAAGTAGGCTTTACCGGAGGAACATTCTCTACGTAGTGGCCTACGAAATTTCCGGCTGGAGAGTAGTTGGCAACAACGTAGATGCTACCTAAAATAAAGCATTTTAATATAAAGTATACAGTTTTTCCTATAGAACAAATGTCTTAATAATATAAAAGTTATGACTGCCTCTTGTATGCGGTTCTTTTCTATTGCCTTTTAGTTTGTATTTTCAAAGCAATAAAACATTTTTATAATCCACCATTAAGAAACATTTTAGTAAAAATATAACGATAAAAACTACACATGTGTGATTTATAGCTTACAGTTTTATACAAGGTGAGTGGGGAGGAACGCGTCAAAATTTAAGGCTGTATAATATACGTAAAAATAATCAAAAATAACTCATATGTTGTTATTCGATTTTCATTTATTTCCGAGATATGGGGTGTTAAAATTTTTTTTACAAACTGACGATTTATCTATTGCTCTAAAACCGATTGAGGTGTACAAATGAAATTTGGTGGGTTTTAAGACATAGTTATTGCGCATATTTTGACACACAATTAAGAATTTTACATTCACCATTGGCGCGTACGGATAAGTGTCTGAAATTTTTTAAAGAAAAAATAGTACGCCGTTGAGATATTTCAAATTAAAAATTATTTTTAAATTCCCTGTTCAATTTCTGACAAACCATATATCTTCATGTTTGTTCATACGACGCTTCGTTTTCATGCAAAAAATAAAATATCTTAACGCTTACAAAGTATTCAAAATAATTTTCTACACGTTCATATACAGGGTGTAACGAAAATACACGTCATAAATTAAATCACATATTCTGAGACCAAAAATAGTTCGAATGAACCTAACTTACCTTAGTATAAATATGCACATAAAAAAAGTTACAGCCCTTTGAAGCTACAAAGCTACAATATATCGAAAACTATTGGAGATTTTTATTGAAAATGGACATGTGGCATTCTTATGGCAGGAACATCTTAAATAAGAATTATAGTGAAATTTGTGCACCCCATAAAATTTTATGGGGGTTTTGTTCCTTTAAACCCCCCCAAACTTTTGTGTACGTTCCAATTAAATTATTATTGTAGTACCATTAGTTAAATTCAATATTTCTAAAACTTTTTTGCCTCTTAGTATTTTTTCGATAAGGCAGTTTTTATCGAGTTGCGGCTTCTTTTTTAATATGTTTACATAAAAATTTTATGGGGGTGTTGTTCCTTTAGACCCCCCAGATGTTTGTGTATGTTCCAATTAAACTATTACTGAAGTACCATTAGTTAAACACAGTGTCTTTAAAACTTTTTTGCTTCTTTGTATTTTTTCGATAAGGCGCCTTTTATCGAGATGTGGTTTCTTTTTTAATATGGTTCAAAATATTCCTAAAAATGTAAGTCATAAATAAATTTTCATATTATTACCAAGTCTCCATAATCGTACTTAGCCATATACAAATATGTGGTGGATTTGACAAATATTCAAAATATCTCGATAAAAACTGACTTTTCGAAAAAGTACTAAGAGGCAAAAAAGTTTTTAAAATATCGTGTTTAACTAACGGTACTACAATAATACTTAAATTGGAACGTACACAAAAGTTTGGTGGGTTTAAAGAACAAAACCCCCATAAAATTTTTATGGGGTGTCGAAATTTCACTATAATTTTTTCTTAAGATACTACTACCATAAGAATGCCACATGTCTATTTTCAATAAAAGATCTCTAATAGTTTTCGATATATTGGAAAAAATCGATTTTTATTTTGTAACTTCAAAGGGCTGTAACTTTTTTTCTGTGCACATTTGTACTAAGGTAAGTTAGGTTCAATCGAACTATTTTTGGTCCTAGAATATGTGATTAAATTTATGACCTGTATTTTTGTTACACCCTGTAGAAACTTCGTCGAAAACTTTGTAAGCGTTACGATGTTTTATTTTTTGCATGAAAGCTAAGCGTCACATGAAAAAAAGGGAAGATAGATTTTTTGTCACAAATTGAACGAGGAATTCAAGAAAGACTTTTAATTTGAAAAATTTCAGTGGCGTACCAGTTTTATCTTTAAAACGTTTCAGACTATTGCTTGTACGCGCGCCAAAGGTGAATATAAAATTCTTAATTTGTGTCAAAATATGCGCAATAACTATGTCTTAAAACCCACCAAAATTCATTTGCACACCTCAACGGGTTTTAGAGCAATAAATAAATCGTCAGTTTGTAATAAAACAGTTAACACCCCGTATCTCGGAAACAAATGAAAATCGAATAACAACATATGAGTTATTTTTGATTATTTTTACGTATATTATACACTCTTAAAGTTTGGCGCGTTCCTCCCCACTAACCCTGTATATTCATAGGCAAAAAATATTTTACGACCGGCTATTAAGACCTTTTGGAGAAAATAGAAGATGTAGATGTGTACATGAGGGGTCAATTCATTGTATTTTATCGGGGTTGACTAAAATTAACTACCGTCTAGAGTTTTCACTTTGCAAATAAAACTATGTAACTACCTATGTAAATAAAAAATGTCTTATTTATAAAGGAAACATACCATGAAGTGGTATTTAATAAAGAAATATATATGTTGAGAAATAAATTTATACAGAGCCAGCCATATTAAGGTGATACAGTAGCGATCAACAGGTAGCCAAAACGCGTTCCAAGATTGCGGCTGTAATTTTGAATATTTTTTCAATTTGCAATTTGAAAAATATATTAATATGTGGAAATTACTCTGTAATTAAATAACATATTAAAAAAACGAGCCTGTACCGCCATTAAGAAGAACAAAAAAATACACTTTCTTCAAATAAACTTTTTTATCCGATGCCTAGATTTTGTGTCATTTTGGAACTACTAATGAAATAAAAAATTTTAGTAGTTCCAAAATGACACAAAATCTAGGCATCGGATAAAAAAGTTTATTTGAAGAAAGTGTATTTTTTTGTTCTTCTTAATGGCGGTACAGGCTCGTTTTTTTAATATTTTATTTAATTACAGAGTAATTTCCACATATTAATATGTTTTTCAAACTGGGCTCTGTACCGCCATTCTTTATTATATTACGAATATGTGTGCCGAATATCTCGAAAAAATATTCAAAATTACAGCCGCAATCTTGGAACGAGTTTTCGCTACCTGTTGATCGCTACTGTTTCCTCTTAAGAAATATATTTTGTAGATATATAATGGTTGTAACAAAATTTATAGCAATTTTCATGATATTAACCAACTATTTCTAAATTGTTCGAGGCTATCTATCTTGTATAATTACTTGTCTTGTTATTGTTAAAATATTTGATGAAAGAACAGCATGGTTTTAAATCAGCTAAGTCTAAAGAGGGAAAACAGCGGGAATAGGTAACATTACCACTGAACTACTGAAAGCAGATAGAGAAACATCGGAAGAAATCCTGTATGTACTAATAAACAAAATATGGCAGGAGGAGAGAATACCTGATTATCAGAAAAAATGTATATTTCTAAAGATACCTACCCTAAAAGGGAGATCAAACTAATTGCAGCAATTGGGAAGAAATAACACTACTATCTACAGTGAGTAAAGGCATGACAAGGATGATACTAGAAAGGATGAAAGAAACTATAGACCAGTTGTTAAGACCAAACCAAGCAGGATTCAGAAGTAATAAAGCATGCACAGATCATATTAACACATTAAGAAACATTGCAGAACAAACAATAGAATGACAGAGCAAAATCTATATAAATTTCATTGACTTTAGACAAGCCTTTGACCGGGTTAACAGAGAAAAAATGTGGGAAATATTAAAGAGATATGGGATTCAATTAAAATGCATAAGAATTATCCAAATGTTCAATGAAAATTATACCGCACAAATCATGTACGATGGGAAACTCACAGAACCAACAACACATACAGTGGAGCCAGACAGGGGTGTATTTTATCTCCAACCATATTTTTGATCTTAATCGACTGGGTCATGAAGAAAGCAACGAAAAATAAAACAGGAATTAGATGGAATGCTTTCGGTCAGCTTAAAGGTCTAGACTTTGCGGATGATATATGTCTGGTGTCCGAAAAAAGACAACATAATATGCAGAAAAAAAAAACAGAAAAAAAAAACCAAACTTATGAAGAAAAAAACGGAAAAAGAAATGGGGATATTCATTTAAGGAAAAGAAGTAGAAAATGTACAGAAGTTTTGCTATCTGGGAAGCATAATTGACGCTAGCGGTGAAATAGAAGAAGAAATTAATGGAAGGATAACTAAAGCCCCGAATGCATTCTATATGCTGAAGAAAACATGGGAATCCAATAAATTAACAACCAAAACCAAAATATTTAATACGAATATTTAATACGAATGTAAAGAGCATTTTGCTTTTGCTATACGAAGCAGAAGCTTGGAAATTAGAGAAATAGTATATTACTTTATGAGGCGGAGAAGCATGACTTTTCTTGACGCGCCCGATATTACGCGCCGAACGAAGTGAGGCGCGTAATAGAGGGCAAGTCAAGAAAAGTCGTTTCTTTGCCGAATAAAGTATACTATTTTTTCTTCAAACGTAGCAAAATCAAGAATGCCTCAAACGACATGGGGGCTGGAAATCAAGCACGGTTGCCGAAGGATATATAGAGGATTCAATAAGAAATAAGAACGATAATGCTCAAAAAATTTTAAACCCTCATGATTCGCCAACATCGGGAATGATTGCTGAAAGTTGTGCTCGACCATCAGTATCATCAACAATTACCAATGCGTATCAAGAGTCGGGAACATTTTTGCACGGTTTCAATTTTGAAAATGCCTCATTAACTAATTGTACTTTTAATATTACTATAAATAAAAATGATGTTTAATTGTTGTTAATGACATTTGTATTGTTGCTTTGTGACATGTTTCATATTGTTGCCATGACAACATTTTTCCCTCCGCCGTAAAGAAATGGGAAAAAAAACTGCTGCCGGCGGAGACATCAAACTTTGACAGGATCAAGTTAGATAAGTAATGTCATCATTATTTGACGTTTGAAGAAAAAATATTATATAAAAGGTTCAAACATTTGTAAATAAATGCCTTAGACGAATATTGCAAATATATTGGCCAAATCGGATAAGTAACACGGAACTTTGGAGAAAAACTAATCAATAGCCGATAGCCAAAACGACAAATAGACGCAAATGGACGTTTATTGGATACAAATTAAGGAAAAATGAAGATTATACAGGGTGAGTCACCACTAAAGCGACGGAAGATTACAGCGAAATTGTAAAAGATTTGAAAATAATTTAAATTGAATAGTTTGTAAGTTGATAAAAGCTACATTTTAAAATTATTTTTAAATATACAGGGTGTCCCAATAAATGGCGGCGTATCAAAGTTATATTTTTTCTTATGGAATACCCTGTATTTTACTAAATTTTTTAATTGTCCGCAAAAAATAAGGTATAGTTTCATAAGGCTTCCCTATACCTATGTACAGAGTGTTCTGAGTTATGTTGACTTTTCTTAAAATGTAAAGTTTTAAAAGAAGGCTTATTCTCAAGTTATTTACGAAATTATAAAAACATTACTTTTACATCTAAATATTTGGATATTGTTTGAATGTATTCCATGATTAATTATTACACATTTGTCTACAGGGTGTTCAAAATTTACACAGGGTGTTTCATTAGGGGAGTATTCAATGTGTCAAATGATGCTTATTTTAAATGGAACACCATGTATATTAATAAATAATTATACTAAACAAATTTATCTCTTTCGAATGGTATATGGATGTCCTATACCTAGGTGTCATAGTTTTTGCGTAATTTACAATTATTTAAATTCTTAATCTGTAAATCGATTTTAAAACAAAATATGTAGTTAATTAACGTCATTGTATGACATTGTCAGTTTATGACAGTACGGTCTGGTAATTATCAAAACTGTAAACATCGCCGTATGATATTCAATTTTTTTTACTTAAAAATGGCTTTGGCAGAGCCAATTACATTCAAATTTAATTGTTCCTGAAAATTAATAATCACGATGTCTATGAAAGAGTAGACATGCTACTTTTCATTGGGGAATATTTTTAACATTGCCTCTTAGCTTCTAAAGTTTACTCTTAAAGGTATCCTGATAGAAGACACCCAAAAAAGCACGTTTTTGAGAGATTTCTCGATAGATTCCGTGCTACTGGTAATGTTGCATAGGTACGAAAAGTTAAATAAAAATAAACCATTTATTTTTAATGACGTCAACGAACTTGATGTCCTGCTTTCTGTGACGGAAAACCCAAATACTAGTACGTGAAAAATTTCGAGTCAATTGGAAATCAGTCAAACGAGTGTATGTAGAATACATAAGAAAAACCACTATCATTCGTATAAAACTCAACTACACCAGCATTAGACAGAACAGGAACGTTTAACTTTTCGTTTATAGACTTAAGAATTTGGAGAAGATCGTGATTTTTTTTAAGAATGTATTGTGTACAGACGAATCTACCTACTTTTCATAATAATCGTCTAGTTAATAGACATAGCTTTCATTTTATTATGATACAGTAAACAAACATTTTACTGTTGATCACCAACACCGATGAAGTGTTAATGTTTGGAGCAGTATTCTGAGCGAGTACGTTATCGATCCATATTTTTTTGACGAAAATCTGAATAGAGCAGCTTTTTTAAATTTCTTAAAACAAGTTTTTTGGATCCTTCTTAAAATCCTCCATTTAGCGTGCGAACAAACATGTGGCTCCAATTGGACGGAGCCCCTGCTTATTTTTGACGTGATGTTAAGAACAACCTCAACATAAAATTTAGAAATATATTTTTGGCCACCTAGGTCACCAGGATTGACCAAGATGATTTTTTTTAAATGGGGTTATATTAAAAATATTGTAAATGCTACACTTCCTACCCTACTACTACAGATATTTTTATGAAATTAAGAATTTCTAACGCTTTTGCGGCTATAACACCAGCTATCTTAAATAATGTAAAAAATTGAAGGCACTCGTGGGAGTGCCGACAGAAGTGAAAACTTCTTATAGTATATACATTACGAGCTCAATGCTTTTACCCCATCCTAAAAGAAGTGCTGTACCTATATCATATACGATATGCGCGATGCGTATGTCCTATGCTATTTATGTATACATACACATAATTTATATATGTACAAAATTGATTTCAGCGAAGTGATGACCATAAAGAAATTTTCAATTCAAAAATTTATTTCGTCGAAGCGATAACGGTCGCTAATTTAATAATTTTCCCCATCCAAAAAGTGCACAACGTCCCTCAAGAAGTTTTCACTTCAAATATTTATTTCGTCGAAGCGATGATAGTTGCTAATTTATTACTTTTTTACATCGAAGTAGTGCACAACGTCCCTAAATAAGTTTCACTTTAAATATTTATTTCGTCGAAGCGATTACGGCCCTAATTCCATATTTTTCCTCCATACAAAAAGTGCACAACGTCCCTAAAAAAGTTTTTACTTAAAAAATTTATTTCGTCGAAGCGATGACGGTCGCTAATTTAATAATTTTTCCTTATCCAAAAAGTGCACAACGCCCCTCAAGAAGTTTTCATTTCAAAAATTTATTTCGTCGAAGCGATGAAGGTTCGCTAATATAATATTTTCCCCATCCAAAAAGTGCACAATGTCCCTCAAGAACTTTCCACTTCTAAAATTGATTTTATCGAAGCGATGACGGTCGCTACTTTAATACTTTTTTCCATCGAAAAAGTGCACAACGTCCCTAAAAAAGTTTCACTTCAAATATTTATTTCGTCGAAGCGATGGATGACAGTCCCTAATTCAATACTTTTCGCCCATCCAAAATGTGCACAACGTCCCTAAAGAAGTTTCACTTCAAATATTTATTTCGTCGAAGCGATGACGGTCGCGATGACGTTCGCTAATTCAATACTTTTTCCCTATCTAAAAAGTGCACAACGTCCCTAAAGAAATTTTCACTTCAAAAAATTATTTCGTTGAAACGATGACGGACGCTAATTTAATACTTTTTCCCCATCCAAAAAGTGCACAACGACCCTTAAGAAGTTTTCACTTCAAAAATTTATTTCTTCGAGGCGATGAGGGTCGCAACGGCGGTCGCCAATTTAATACTTTTTCCCATCCAAAAAGTGCACAACGTCCCTAAAGAAGTTTTAACTTCAATACATATACGTACAAAATATTTATTTCGCCGAAGAGAAGACGGTCGCGATGACGGTCGCGAAATAAATCCTTTTTTTCTATCGAAAAATAGGTTTTACATTTATTTTAAATTTAAATACTTCTATACAATTTATGTATAGATATACATAATATAGAAAAGTACAAAATTTATTTCGTCGAAGAGATGACGGTCGCTATGACGGTCGCGAAATAAATCCTTTTTCACCATCCAAAAATAGGTTTCACATTTATTTTAAATTTTAATACTTCTACACAATTTATATGTAAAGTGGAATAAATTCAATATCTCAAATACTAATTGTTTTTTTGGAAAATGCTCAGACCCGTCGATTAGTATTTCAAATTGTCCTTTTTGACATTCAATAAAAATGTATACAGGGTGTCCCAATTTAGAGATATGACGTCATCGTCGATTTTCTTAAATGGCAACACTGTCATTTTGATAGCTAATTTGATAGGGTTTGTAAAGTTATACATAACTGCAAAATATCAAATTTTTATTCTCTACCATTTACAAGATAATAGAAAATAACAAAGTTATATCTGTAATTTGGAATATATTCAATAATTAAAATACTAACTGTTTTTTTAAAAAATGCTCAGACCCGTCGATTAGTATATCAAATTGTCATTTTTGACATATAATAATAATGTATACAGGGTGTCCCAATTTAGAGATATGACGTCATCGTTGATTTTCTTAAATGGCAACACTATCATTTTGATAGCTATTTTGATAGCGTGTGTAAAGTTATACACATCTGAAAAATTTCAAAATTTTATTCCCTACCATTTACAAGATAATAAAAAATAACAAAGTTATGAAGAACAAGAAGTAATCAAATAATAATTGAATTTATTTATTTCAATTAAGCAAATGCTCATAACGTTGCCCATTGACAATTTGACAATAATTGAGGGCAACATTATGAGTTTTTGCTTAATTTATTGAAATAATTAAATTCAATTATTAGTTGATTACTTCTTTTTCATAACTTTGTTATTTTTTATTATCATCTAAATGGTAGAGAATACAAATTTGAAATTTTGCAGTTGTGTATAACTTTACACACCCTATCAAAATAGCTATCAAAATAGCTATCAAAATGACAGTGTTGCCATTTAAGAAAATCAACGATGACGTCATATCTCTAAATTGGGACACCCTGTATACATTATTATTATATGTCAAAAAGGACAATTTGATATACTAATCGACGGGTCTGAGCATTTTTCAAAAAAACAGTTAGTATTTTAATTATTGAATATATTCCAAATTACAGATATAACTTTGTTATTTTCTATTATCTTGTAAATGGTAGAGAATAAAAATTTGATATTTTGCAGTTATGTATAACTTTACAAACCCTATCAAATTAGCTATCAAAATGACAGTGTTGCCATTTAAGAAAATCGACGATGACGTCATATCTCTAAATTGGGACACCCTGTATACATTATTATTGAATGTCAAAAAGGACAATTTGAAATACTAATCGACGGGTCTGAGCATCTTCCAAAAAAACAATTAGTATTTGAGATATTGAATTTATTCCACTTTACAGACTCTCTCTGTATATATATGTACCTACAAAATTTATTTCGCCGGAGAGATGACGGTCGCTATGATAGTCGCGAAATTAATCTTTTTTCCCCATCGTAAAATAGGTTTTATATTTATTTTAAATTTAATACTTCTATACAATTTATATATACATACACATAATAAATTAATATATATATATATATATATATATATATATATATATATATATATATATATATATATATATATATATATATATCAAACAAATGAAATAGAGAATGTGGAAAAATCCCCTTACGAACAATTCACACATCATTATATATATATATATATATATATATATATATATATATATATATATATATATATACAAAATTTATTTCGCCGAAGAGATGACGGTCGCTAAATTAATCTTTTTTCCCCATCGTAAAATAGGTTTTATATTTATTTTAAATTTAATACTTCTATACAATTTATATATACATACACATAATAAATTAATATATATACAAAATTTATTTCGCCGAAGAGATGACGGTCGCTATGATGGTCGCGAAATTAATCTTTTTTCCCCATCGTAAAATAGGTTTTACATTTATTATAAATTTAAATACGTCTACACAATGTATATATACATACACATAATATATAGCATGAGCGATGACGGTCGCAATGACGGTCGCGATGAGGGTCGCGATGACGGTCGCGAATTCAATGCTTTTTTCCCTATCCAAAGAAAGTGCACAACGTGCCTAAAGAAGTTTTCACTTCAAAAATCTTTTAAAATCGCTTGTTGTATTAACATTTTGAACATGTATTACATAACTGATAATTATTTACTTATAGTAAGTTGTGGTTCCTTTTGTATTTAGTTATTTTCTTAATATTATTACTTAATAACGAAAAAATTTATTTTACAAATCAGCAAATAAAAATATATCTATATTTATTTACAACTACACTCTATAACAGCTATGCCAAATTGATGGGTTTAAACATTGAGAGTGACTATACCTAAATATTTTTAATACCGATGTACCGTTTAAGAAAATTGTAAATTACGCAATAACTATGACTCCTAGTTATAGAACATATACCATTCGAAAGAGGAACAACCTGTGTTTAGTATAACCCTTGATTAAAATACATGGTGTTCTCATAAAATAATCATCATATTATGCTACATTGAGTAATCCAATAATGAAACTGTAAATTTTGAACACCCTGTAAATAAATGTGTAATAATCAAGCATGGAATGTATTAATTATAAGATAGTTACCAAACCGTATTGTCATAAAATGACAATGTCATACAATGACATTAATTAACTTCATCTTTTGTTTTAAAACCGATTTACAGATTAAGAATTTAAATAATTGTAAATTACGCAAAAACTATGACACCTAGGTATAGGACATCCATATAGATACCATTCGAAAGAGGTAAATTTGTTTAGTATAATTATTTATTAATATACATAGTGTTCTCATAAAATAATCATCATATTATGCTACATTGAATACTCCACTAATGAAACTGTAAATTTTGAACACCCTGTACACAAATGTGTAATAATTAATCATGGAATACATTCAACCAATATCCAACTATTTAAATGTAGAAGTAATGTTTTTATAATTTCGTAAATAACTTAAGAATAAGCCATCTTTTAAAACTTTACATTTTAAGAAAAGTCAACATAACTCAAAACACTCTGTACATCGGTATAGGGAAGCCTTATGAAACTATACCTTATTTTTTGAGGAAAATTAAAAAATTCAATAAAATACAGGGTGTTCCTTAAGAAACAATATAACTTTGATACGCCGCCATTTATTGGGATACCCTGTATATTTCAATATAATTTTAAAATGTAGCTTTTATCAACTTGCAAACTATTCAATTTAAAATTTTTTTCAAATCTTTTACCATTTCGCTGTAATCTTCCGTCACGTTAGTGGTGACTCACCCTGTATAACCAAACAAGTCATGGATTACCAATCAACTGATAAAAGAAAACAAGGCAGACCAATGACATCCTGGAAAAGAAATATTACCAGAGAGCTAGAAGACAACGGGTTAACATGAAAAGTAGAGGCCCTATGTTCCAAATGGAATCAACAGGAGTAAAGTAAAGTAAGTAAGTCGACTTTAACCAATCTTTCGTCTTTCTTATTTTATCTTTGTTCTTATCTGTTCTGTATCAAAAAGTGTTTTGCTAATTTCTCTGGTCTAATTACCTTGTGAGTTTTTGGCGACACCAACTCCTAAAGATTCACTAGACTTCCAGATCACTTGGGAAAAATGTCCCGACTTCAAGTTACTAGGTTCTCTTCCAAATGGATGATGTGAAACCTCCTCGTACCAAGTGTCTACTGGCGTATGTCCATTGACAGTAAAGTTTGGATCGGAAGAATAAAGGCAGTAAATGTTTTCTCCATAGTTACTGCCAGGCCTGTGTTCTAGTATGTTTCGTTGAGCTAGATAGGCCGCCCATTCCTGGCTATATTTACAAAGTTTTTTGTCTAGTTTAAGAAGTGGCACTCCGTGGCGTTTTCTGTAGTTGTTGTGCGCTTCGAGGAAGTCCTCTTCGAAGTTGCCTTCTGTGGCATTCTGATTTAGCTTTTGTGGGATAGACCTAAAAGAATATATCGGTAACAAAGGAAAATACCAAAATTTAAAGGGTACCCCCGTTAATATTGGCAAAATACTACCAGATTTCATTTTTTTAAATTCTTTTTACATACTATTGGGTTGAAAAATGCCAGGATACTAGAAATACCAGAAAATACCAGGATACCAGGATACCAGAAAAATTGGATACCAGGGAAGGCGGAACGAAGATATATAAAATAGCCAAACAGAGAGCAAAGAAAGCAAGAGATGAAAATAATAAAATACTAGTTCACGAAAGGGATGTCAAAAAGAGATGGAGAAAGTACTTTGACAGCTTATTAAATGAAGAATTTGACAGACAGCCTGTAGAGTCAACGGAGACAGTAGCAGAAATGGTCACCAAAATAACCAACGAGGAAGTGGCTCAAGCGCTTCAAAAAATAAAGAAAGGAAAAGCGGTAGGACCAGATGATATTCCTGGGGAAGTATGGAGAGCATTGGGAGAGACAGGAACAAGGTGGCTAGCAGGTCTATTTAATAGAATTATGGAAGTTGGACAAATGCCAGACGAATGGAGAAGCAGTATATTGGTACCTGTTTACAAAAACAAGGGAGATATACAACAATGTACAAACTACAGGGCTATAAAACTGCTTAGCCACACCATGAAAATATGGGAAAGAGTAATTGATAGACGGATACGTGAAGAGACCGAAATATCCGAGAATCAATTTGGCTTTATGCAGGGTAGATCAACAACAGATGCAATTTTCATTATAAGGCAGTTGATGGAAAGATACAGGAGTAAAGAAACAAACGCTCATATGGTATTCATTGATCTTGAGAAAGCATATGATAGAGCTCGTCGAGAGATTCTGTGGTGGGTACTCAATAAGAAAGGAGTCCCTGGTGAATATGTAAAGATTGTGAGGGAGTAACGACTAGTGTTAGGACAGGTGTGGGAGAGACTGATAAATTTCATGTGAAAGTAGGATTGCACCAAGGCTCTATGCTTAGTCCGTATTTATTCTCATTAGTTTTGGACCAGATAACAGCGAAACTACAGGGTAACATTCCATGGTGCTTAATGTATGCTGATGATGTCGTGTTAGTAGGAAATAGTGAAAGAGACTTAGAACAAAAACTGGAACAGTGAAGGCAAGCTCTGGAGGAAAAAGGTTTAAAACTTAGTAGGACAAAAACAGAGTATTTAGAATGTTCATTTAAAGATGGAGTTACTACAAATAAAATGGTATCTTTGGAAGGTGAACTGATTGTAAAAAGCAATAGTTTTAAGTACCTGTAATCGGTATTACAGAGTAATGGAGAAATAGATGGAGATGCATGCAGTAGAATTAGGGCTGGATGGATAAAGTGGAAAGAAGCGAGTAGTGTGTTGTGTGACAGAAAAATTCCAATGAAGCTGAAAGGAAAATTCTACAAAACAGCCATAAGACCGGCTATGATGTACGGAAATGAATGTTGGGCAGTGAAAAAGAAAGAGGAACAACGAATGCATGTGGCGGAAATGAGAATGCTTAGATGGATGAGTGGAGTGACAAAGAAGGATAAAATTAGAAATGAGTATACTAGGGGAAGTCTAGGTGTGGCACCAATTGATACCAAAATGAGAGAGCATAGGTTAAGATGGTTTGGTCATGTTCAACGTCGAGACGTTAATCAACCAATACGAAGAATAGCTGAAGTGCAGATTCCTAGAAGTTGTAGGAGAGGAAGACCAGACCTGGGGGGAGACGATAAGGCAGGACATGTTGGTAAAGTGGATTAACATTGATATGACCCAAGATAGAATTGTGTGGAGAAATGCAATTAGGGAAGCCGACCCTGCATAGGGATAAGGCAAAGATAATGATGACTATTGGATTGAAAAATAAGACTCAGCTCAATTTTAATACTCCACTCCTTGACCCTTCGCCACACCAAAAAAAAAGTATTTTTTTGTTGATTTTATTTTTTTTTTAGGTTAGATGCAATCGATCTAAATTTTTTAAAAAATTAATACGCATTTTTGAGGCATTTTAGGCGGATCCACATCAATAAAAATTTATGTTGTACGTTGTATTTCACGTAAATTTGCTCGTATGCGCTGAACTTTTTGTTGATGTGGAATGTGCGCCGCATAGAATAACGCAAAAATATTTTCGTGACGAACAACGCACGCTATCCGTCGTGCTGTCCACACTAACAGCAATGTTAGTGTGAACTTGATTATCCACTTTTCGCTAAGTGGATTCGACGGTACAACACACGACTTAATGTTTACGTCGTAAAAATACTTGACCAGATTTAAATATGCGCCGCAAATATTTTTTCTGTCTTTTAAAATACAACACATACATACATTTTTATTGATGGGGATCCGCCTTTACAAAACATATCTATTTTTTATACACCCCTAGGTGAGTGTACGTAACCCCAAAATGCATTATTATTTATTTTTTAAAGCGTAGAACTTTTTTTTGGAGGTGGCGGCAAGTCTAGTTTTTTTATTTTGCGTATTTTACCAAAAACTATATTTCTATTTTTTTTTTCAGATTTTTCCATAAAGCCACCTTATAAAAATCCTAAAAACTATTTTTTGGGGTTTTTTTTGGATATTTTATAATATACTAAATTTAAAGTAAATGACTCCTTTACTTTTACTTTACTTAATCAGTAGACCCATTTGTACCTTTCGGTGTTGGGCTGTTAGTGCGGCAGATTCGTGCAAATATTATAAGAATTGCACATTTAATGATACAAGCGTATAATTTGGTCCACATATACTGCACATATTATAAAGGTTCAAATTTAGATATGAGGCCATCTCAGATTTTGTCTTTTACAAAAATGGCGGTCATTCAAAATGGGCGACTACACATATATGACTAATAGCACGATATCTTTTGAATGAAAAGTCCGATTTCAACCAAATTTGGTACGTAGGTTCGTTTTGTGATTTAAAAGATCGATGTTATGAACTGGAAGAATCGGTTTACCAGAAGTGTTTTTCCTGGTTTTTTATGTAAAAGTATTTTATATTATGTAAATAATTTATTTTCAATTTTTTCACCCTGTATATATTAATTTTTCAAAATGGTAATACCACTATTGAAAAGAGCGTAAGAATATGTTTGAGGAAATATTTTGAACTTTTTAGTTATGTTAATTATAATTACCATTTAATAAATGCATAACGTATCTTCACATGTACCTATGTGTGGCAGATTCATGCAAATATTATAAGAATTATTGTACATTTAATGGTAGAGTCATATAATTTGGACAACATATACTACACATACAAAAGTTCAAATTTAGATGTGAGGCCATATCAGATTTTGCCTTTTACAAAAATGGCGAGCATTCAAAATGGCGGCTATACATATGTGACTAATAGCACGATAACTTTTGAACGAAAAGTCCGATTTCAGCCAAATTTGGTATCAAGTTTCTTTTTTTGATGAATAAGATCGAGGTCTTGAACCGGAAGAGTCGATTTACCAGAAGTTGTGTTTTTACTGTTTTTCATGTAAAAATATGTTGTTGTTTTTTTCAATTCTTTCACCCTGTATATATTAATTTTTCAAAAAGTTAATACCGCCATTGAAAATAGTGTAAAAATATTTTTTATGAAAGATTTTGAACTTTTTAGTTATGTTAATTACCATTTAATAAATGCATAACGTATCTTCACATGCACCTATGTGCGGTAGATTCATTTTGAATGCCCGCCATTTTTGTAAAAGACAAAATCTAAGATGGCCTCATATCTAAATTTGAATCTTTATATGTGTAGTGTGTGTGGTCCAAATTATATGATTTTACCATTAAATGTACAATAAATCATATTATTTGCACGAATGCGCTACACATAGTTTCATAGGTACATGTTAAGATAAGTTATGCATTTATTAAATAGTAATTAACATAACTAACTAAAGAGTTCAAAATATTTCCTAAAAAATATGTTTACGCTCTTTTCAACGCCGGTATTAACTTTTTGAAAAATTAATATATACAGGGTGAAAGAATTGGTTAAAAAACAACATGTTTTTACATAAAAATCAGGAAAAACACAACTTTTGGTAAATCGATTCTTCCGGTTCAAGACCTTGGTCTTACACATTAAAAACAGAATCTATATAACAAATTTGGTTGAAATCGGACTTTTCGTTCAAAAGTTATCGTGCTATAAGTCACATATGTATAGTCGCCATTTTGCATGCCCGCCATTTTTGTAAAAGGTAAAATCTGAGATGGTCTTATATCTAAGTTTGAACCTTGATGTGTGTAGTATATGTGGTCCAAATTATATGCTTTTACCATTAAATGCACAATAATTCTTATAATGTTTGCACGAATTTGCCACACATAGGTTACATGTGAAGATAAGTTATGCATTTATTAAATGGTAATTAACATAACTAAAAAATTCAAAGTATCTTCTACAAAATATTTTTATGTTTTTGTCAATTGCGGTATTACCTTTTTGAAAAATTAATATATACAGAGGGAAAGAATTTAAAAAAAAACATATTTTTACAAAAACAACCAGTAAAAACACAACTTCTGGTAAACCGATTTTTCCGGTTCACCACATCCCTCTTGTAAATCAAAAAGAAAACCTATATACCAAATTTGGTTGAAATCGGACTTTTCGTTCAAAAGTTATGGTACTATTAAACACATAAGTATAGCCGCCATTTTGAACGCCCGCCATTTTTGTAAATGACAAAATCTGAGATGGCATCATATCTAAATTTTAACCTTTATATGTGTAGTATATGTGGTGCAAATTATATGCTTGTATCATTAAATGTGCAATTGTTTCACATATCGGCCGCACTATGTTTATAATACAATTCATTAAATTACAATATTTTACAATCTTCTGAGTTGTCCTAGCTCTTAACGAACTTTCTGTTGATGATGAGTCCTTTAGAATATTCAAAAATGGGAGAAACACGGTCAAGCCACGTAGAAACGTGGGGGTTATTTTTGGAGGTCTTTTTTTGGGGGTTTGAAAGTGTTTCTCCCATTTTTGAATATTCTAAAAGACTCAGTTACTTCAAATTAATAACCTATAAGAAAACCTTGATTTGTCTGATCTTTTTGAAGTCCATAAAATGGAAAAAATCCACAAAAACCCCCTAAAAACCCAGTTTTTCGTATTTTTCAAGGTTTGGCATCTTACGGAAATATCTGAAAAAAAAAATAAAAGTATATCTAGTTTTTAATAAAATACACAAAAAAAAAATAAATCGAAAAAATGACGATTCGGGTGAACGGGGAAGGGAGAAAGGGCAAAATTGAGTTGAGTCTTATATTTTTATTACATAGAACCTAAAAACAATGAAAAATGAGGGGGGACATTTTGCCTAACTTAACGTGGGGTACCGTTTTTACACTTAGTTTAACCACAGAATCATAGTTAATAATTATGTGGTTTAATTATCAACTTATAAAAAGATACTTAATAAAGATATTTACCTTGATGAAGCAATTGACAATTTACCAACGCTTTCTGATAGATCTATGTGATTGTTATTACTTCTGAAACCTCCTACAGGTGGGACATTTTCTGCAAAGTGGCCTATTACGTTTCCGGCTGGTGCATAGTTAGCCACTACAACGATCTTTCCACCAGATTTGGCAAAAGCCACACCCAATTCCCTAGATTCTTTCCATACCACCTGCAATTAGAAATTGTATGATACAATGATTAAAAAAATTAAGTTAAAATGACCAAATATGAAAAAATGAAATCCATAAGCCAATATCAGACAGAAAAGGGCAAGGGATAAATGGGTAATAATGTATTAAAATCGTATATATTAAAGCTAATAAAAAGCCAAAGAAAAAGGAACAGTTCTAGTCTGTTTCACCAGTTGCTTCTGACAATTTCTCGCCGCAATCTTCCTCAGTCCTCGTATACCATCCTTATTTAGCAAGTATTATCCCGATATTCTTTTTCTCATGATCATCTTTCAGTGCGTCACAGTTTTTCGATTTCTTTCTAACGCATTAAATTGTATGTGACAGAAAAAAGGCACGTCCGTGATTACAGACATTTACAACATTTCTTCTAGTTATTCTAGTTGTCGATAGATGGCGCCATAATAATTTTTTTTAATTAGATAATAATATTACAAATATAATCTGTATAATTTATAAGACTATACAAATCAAAGAAAATACCATTTTATAAATGCAAGAAACACATTTGATTTGTTTTTATTCCAAATTGAAAATAAAATGTGACAACTGTCAGATTTAACTAAAATGTCATGTTAGAATAAATGTCATAAATGTGTATTATCACGGACTTACCCTTTTTCCTATCATTTATTTATTTATTTATTCAATAAACGGCAGAGCCAATTTACAAAAAAATGTATAAAAAAAATGAAATATTATGGTAAACAGTAAAGATAACCAATTTTAACCTAAAATAACAAATAACAAAAGATAATAAAAATGACAACAATGACAACAATAAAAACCAACAAAATTAAATTAGTAACAATAATAAATAATTAATAAATTATAGGAACTTAGTGCTTTACTTCAGTTACTGAATTATGTATGCTTCTTTTAAATACACGAAGACTGTCCACAAATGGATCAAGACTGTTTTGATTATGATTAATTAGACGCAAGGTGCGTGACAATGGGGAGTAAAAGCAATAGTTCGTATTATGATAAGGTATGCGAAAAATTGGGGAAACCCGTCTTTGGACAGTATTGAGGCTTATAGCTTGTAAGATAGTTGGGCAATGATATAGACCATTTAATATTTTATAAATGATTGTTAAATCTGATTTAGCCCTTCTTACTTCCAAGCTATCCAATTTAAATGTTTGATTAACCAGATCATAATTAATGTTAAAACCCTGACAAATATTGATGTGAGCTCGAAATGCCAAAGAACGAAGAAATGTTTTCTGGACGGACTCAATATTTCTAATGTGACAATCATAGTAAGGTGACCATATAATTGAGGCATATTCCAGCAATGAGCGCACAAAAGAAACATATAACCTTAAAAAACAATTCGGTGACAGTTGAGAACTATTACGTGTTATAAATCCAAGATTTCGCATACTCCTATTAATCATGTCTGTAATATGTGGTATAAAAGTTAATTTTTTGTCAAACAAAACACCTAAGTCTTTAATACAGTCCACAGATTCAATAACAGTATTGTTCAATATATACGTTTTTACAATGGTATTGTTAGAGCGACTGAAGGTAATACTAAAGCATTTTTTAACATTTAATTCTAGACCATTATCAGTACACCATACACATAAGTTATTTAGATCCTTTTGTAGCGCACTAAAAAATGCTCATGAACAGAACAATACTACCTACATTTCTACTAAACATCCGTTTAATAGAACCGTTTTGGTGTGTAATTTTTAGGGGCAACTCCGAATTGCATGAAAATTTGGAGTTAGGTTCTAATTACCCTCTACTTCAAAGTTGAATTTGTTCCGTTGGTTGCTTTTGCTTGGGGGGTGACAGTCACCCCTTCTCGGGGGTGAAAAAACATACGTTCAAGATAAGCCCGGAAATAGATAAATTGACTGATTATAAGCAACTTTCATTATAGAGAGTTTTTTTATGTAAGTCAATACTTTTCGAGTTATTTGCGATTGAAAATGTTTTTTTTCGACAAAACAACTACGTTTTCAGACGGTTTTTCTCAAATAACTATTTTATCGAAAAAAATATTTTTAGTAAAAATATAGCTTAGAAAATAACAAAAAGAGTTGTGTATTCATGAAGCCCATAAATCCAGCAAAAGGAAATTTGTAGCTCATGAAAAATACGTTTTTATTCGTCCAATTCCAAATCGATTATTTCATCGTGAAATAACCAAAAAATCAAGCCATTTTCGGGAAAAAGCCATTTAGACTTTTTAAAAGTACCTATTTAAAAAAAGCTTTATTTTAATTGTTTGTAAAAGTTTCTAGCATTAAAAATAAGCGAATATGTTCAAAATAAAGTTAGTTGCCTTTTTTCAAATCATGAAATCTCCCCGGGTTTGGCTCCCCAAATAAAATTAGTCGTTACAGCTTTACAAAAAATTTACTTTACTTATCTATTTTTTATATGATCTGTCAGTTTCACCGGTTTAAAGTGCTTATTTTTGAAAGGGTTATAGCTGAAAAGGTTTGAACCAGTCACTAATCACGAGTGTATGCAAACTTTGAACAGCCATATCTTAACCAATTTTTGTCTTACATAAAAACAAAATAAAACTAGCATATTTATAACAGCAAAACCTACATTTTTTTACTCCGAGATTTTTCGTATAACTAACACTTTTTAAGTTATTTTAAAAAAAGGAAATTTTTCCAAAATTTTTAGAAAAAATTTTTTTATCATAAAATAAATTTTTAAAAAATAAGCACTTCATACCAGTCAAAATTACAGATCATACAAACAGAACACATACATTTAAAGTAAATGGTAAAGAGGTAACGACTAATTTTATTTAGGGTGCTAAATAGAGGGAGATTTTCACGATTTTTTCTAACAAAAAAAAGATGGGGGCCAACATTTTTTTCAGTGTAACTCGTTTATTGTTGACGCTAGAAACTTGTGTAAAAAATAAAAAAAAGTTTTTAAACACTTTAAAAAATGTTAATAAGTTTTCTCGAAAATTGCTTAAATTTTTCGGTGATTTCACGTTGAAATATTCGATTTGGAATTAGACGAATAAGAAAGTATTTTTCATGAGCTACAACTTTGCTTTTACTCAGTTTTTAGACTTTACTGATACACCATTTTTTTTGTTCTTATATAAGCTATACTTTTGCTAAAAATATTTTTTTCGATAAAATATTTACTTTTTGAGTTATTTGCGAAAAACCGTCCGAAAACGTGGTTTTTTTGTCGAAAATAAACATTTTCAATAGCAAATAACTCGAAAAGTATTGACTTACA
Organism: Diabrotica virgifera virgifera; assembly: GCF_917563875.1. Classification (NCBI taxonomy): domain Eukaryota; kingdom Metazoa; phylum Arthropoda; class Insecta; order Coleoptera; family Chrysomelidae; genus Diabrotica; species Diabrotica virgifera. The sequence goes on from NC_065451.1 coordinate 172,159,641, forward strand.
AAAAAAACTCTATAAAACAAAAGTTGCTTATAATCAGTCAATTTATCCATTTCCGGGCTTATCTTGAACGTATGTTTTTCACCCCCGAGAAGGAGTGACGGTCACCCCGCAAGCAAAAGCAACCAACGGAACAAATTCAACTTTGAAGTGGAGGGTAATTAGAACCTAAATCCAAATTTTCATGCAATTCGGAGTTGCCCCTGAAAATTACACATCAAAACGATCATTTACTGAGCTAATACGCCGTATAGTAGTAGTGCTTGTTTATTAGTAGGATAATTATTTTTCCACCTAGCTCTACCGAAAGTATACTTTTCCGGACCTGATTGTAGGGAGCAAAGTTGTACTTTTCCTCCCTAGGGAGGAAAAATATTTTCCTCCCTAAGGAGGAAAAGTAAAAGTGACGTCATGGTATTTCATTCATGAAATATAACTTATTGACGCCCTGTACAATATCTATTTTCTATTACGCAAGTATCTATACATTTTAACGTTTATTTATAAAACACCCTGTATTTTGCAGAATGGTAAAAAACAGTAAATTGTTAGTTTTAGTTCTAATAAATTTTGTTGGTTAGTTACATAAATAAATTAAGTAAAAATGAAAAAATGACTTGTTATTTGAGGAAGGTGGAAAAACCATATGTATAACATGGGAGTAAAGTGCCTTTTCCTCCCTTGAATGATTACTGCCCTCCGCTTTCATTCTCGGGAGGAAAAGTAGCACTTTCCTCCCTTGTTATACAAATAGCTATTTATTTTGCCTGATATGTCGTTATTGGTGTCGATCTGATTGACTAGAGCCTAGATAGATTAACTACTTCACACCATTGAGGTTTTGGTCATTCATATTCATATTTACTGCAGATTACTGATTGCTATTTAAAATTCTTAAAAAATTTATACGGAATAGCTGATCGGTTGTTCCAAAATATAGAATCAAATTTGTAAAACAATGTTCGCCTCTAGTTTTGTAACCTATATAAGTGGGAGCCTCAAATCATATCACATTGGATATTCAAGGAAAGTATGTCACCAAAACTGAAATCGATCCTCAAATGTTTAAGCATGCACGTGACCGTATTCAATAATAAGGAAAACAAATTTAAAAATGGATAAAAATGAGGAAAATTTGAAAGAAATATAACGTTTTGTACTCCACCTTCTAGTATATTATAGTATGAATGTGAAAATAAAAGTAATAGTTACTAATAGCAGTTACAGAAGATTGTTTTGATATTAACTGTTATTTATGGGGCGATAATTCTTTTTTAAACAATGGTAATAGTTAATAGTTTATGGGTTCAAACTTTTTACAAAATCTATTTTTCCTAAATTGTAAAATAGTGTTTTAATACATATTTAAGTATTTTACTAAATGTATGAAATATTATTTGGTTTCGGAAAGCAGGAAAATGGAATTTACATTTTTAAATATGAAAAAGAAACTAAAGCTTGAATGCATTCAAAAATTCAATTTGGCAAAGATTTAATTATTCTAAATCAATTTTAGTCATCAAAACTGAGGTGTCAAATAAGTACATATGGGTTCAGCTCTTCTTTTTCCTTTTCATTTATTTTCGACTTTCCTCTTGACTATTATCCCACCTACAACATGCGCAATAAGATTGGGAACCACAGAAATCCAATCTCCCCAACCTTTTATGCAGTGAATGATTTATTCAATTTGCTACTGACCTGTGTAAAATGTCCTGATGCTAAACTGCTCGGTTCAACCCCAAACGTATGACACTTGATCTCTTCGTACCAATTTTCCACAGCTTTCTTTCCGTCAATGGTAAAATTAGGATTAGACGATTGGATACAAAATAAGTTTTCTCCGTAGTCTCTACTATTGCTATGTTTTAAGACACTCTTTTTTATCAAATTATTCGCCCAGTCTTGGCTAACTCTACACATTTCCTTATTGAGCTTTAATGGAGGGACACCGTGCTTATGTCTATATTCATTGTGGGCTTGAAGGCACTCTTGTTGGAAGTCCATTTTGGAATTCTTTTTCTAGAAATAAAACGACAACACAAATTAGTTAAGAGATACAAAAATAATTTAAAATTTAACTAAAAATATTTATTTATCTTCTATAATGAATAATGTAAATCAGATATAAACAATGCAAAAAGTTTTGTTTTCGTTAGAGATGCATTTAAATTAGTCATACGTAAATGAACGGGAAATACGGCGATACCGTGTAATTTTCAGTGTCAATACGGAAATGCATGAAAATTTGGATTTAAATTTCTCTTACACTCCATTTCATTTTTGGACTTGAGCCGTTGGTTGCTTTTTCTTGGGAGGTGAAAGTCACCTCTCAAAACATTCTTTAAATAAGTCTAAAAATGGATAAATTGATCTCCACAATTCTAAGCAACTATTTTTCTATAAAGTATAGAGTTTTTTTTTATGTAAGTCAATACTTTTCAAGTTATTCGCGAGTGAAAATGTTTATTTTTCAACAAAACCCATGTTTTTAGATTTTTTTTTCGCAAATAACTCAAAAAGTAATTTTTATTGAAAAAAATATTCCTAGCAAAAATGTAGATTATAAAAAACGGAAAAATTCTACATTCATAAAGTCTATAGACCCAGTAAAGGCAAAGTTGTAGCTCATGCAATGTACTTTCTTATTCGTCAAATTTTAAGTCAAATATTTCAACGTCAATTAACCAAAAACTTAAGCATTTTTCGGGGAAAACTCATTAAAACTATAAAAAAATTTTTCTATAAAAGTTTAATGGATCAAAACTAAGTGAATTACGGCCAAAATAAAGTTGGCTCCCTTTATTTTGGTAAAAAAATTGTGAAAATCTCCCACTATTTAGCAACGTAAATGAAATTAATCTTTACTGCTTTACAATTTACTTTACTTATGTATTTTTTATATGATCTGCAAGTTTCATTGGTTCAAAGTGCCTATTTTTATTTACATTGAATTGAATATTAATTTGTTTTGTTGTATAATCCACGTTTACGATAATTATGTGATCTATTTGATTTAAAATGGATTCAGGATTTTTTTATACTTTGGCAACTACTGCGGTGCAAAAAAATTCGATCTGCTAAAAATTTGGTAATTTTGGATGTTTTGAATTTCCTAAACCTGTTTAAGTGATTTTTTTTACCACGTTATAGTCTCTTTTCCGCACTCGACTGCTTGCCGAACTCCCGCTTCGCGTCGTTCGGCAAACTGCAGTCGCGTGCGGAAAAGAATGACTTTCCTTATGCCTAGAAAAATACTGTGAGATGCGAAAATCAATAGAGAAGGACTCCTAGGACTCCTTGGATAGGTGTGATAAAGGCACATATGCTTAGATGGAGAGGTCACCTAGAAAGGATGTCGAACACGAGGACTCCAGAAAGAGTACTAAAGTACACTATAGCTTCAAAAAAGGAAAAGTAAGGCCAAAAATAGATGGAAGCAAGAGGTCGAAAAATACATGGAAAGAATGGGACTAGAAGACCAGAAAAGAAAAATGAATAACAGGAAGGAATGGAGAAAAATCACTATCAAGCCAAAGAAGATCTCAGTACATAAAGAAGAGTGAAAATGAAGAAAGAACAAACTTTTCAATCCATGGGCCTTTAAGGTGTTTTTGTATATACATATCCTGTATTATTACAAAATAAAAGATAATGAAATAAAACAAAACAATCGATTGCAAAATTTAAATAAATGGCAAATTGCGTAATACAACCTATAACTAATAAGTTTTGCGCATAACACCCAAATATAGATAATAATAATAAACCTAATAAACTCTACAAAAGTCGAAAAATAGATTTGAATTGTTAAGACTCATTGTTTGAAAACAGATTTAGTTTTTTCAAGCCAAGGATGAATTTACATTGAAAATGAGCTTAAACAGAGGACCTCGTCTTTTGACATAATAGCGAGCGGCCGGCAAATAGATATACATAAATAAAATTTATAGATAAAGAACAGGTTACACGAAAATATACCCGAACAATACACACTGTTTCAAAAAGTTTCAAAAATCCAAAGGTAAAACGATTACAAAAATTGCAATTTAGCATTATACATTATACAATGTCTCACATACAGCCAATGGTGAATAGACAATGAAAGGTAGCTTGAAAGAAAAGCTCTGTTGTTATGGAATAACGGCAAGCGGCAGAGAATAGAAAATAGATAAAAATATAATTTATATATAGATAGAGAATCCATTACACGAAAATGTTGATATCCAAACAATACGCACTGCTTTGAATATTTTATTCAATTTTTTTAAATGAAATTTTGTTTCGACATGCCGCGCTGGGGCCCCTGAATGTCGGGGGCCCCGTATAATTGATACGGCTGATACGGCGGTAGCTACGCCTCTGAGCCTAAATCCTGATCTAGAAACAAAATCGAGTATAGAAGAGGCCAGGAAATCTTTCGAAAAAATCAGTAGACTGCTACGAGATTCTCGAATAAAACTTTAAATTCTACTACGTTTATCAAAATGCTACATCTGGTCGAGTACTTCTGAAAACATGGACCTTAAAAATATCAACCGTAAATAAATTGGAGCCATCTGAAATGTGGATCTACTGGAGAATCCTCAAGTTTTCATGAACATCTCATGAATCAAACGAAGAAGTGCTGCAAAAAATAGAAAAAGGAACGAGAACTTTTCAACACAATGAAAGTTAGAAAAAGCTCATACCTAGCCAACATACTGAAAAATAATAGGTAAGTACCAATATTCTTAATAAATAGTGAAAGGAAAGATCAAGATAAAGAGAAGATTAGGAAGTAAAAAACTATCGTGTCTAAGAACATTCGACAATGGATAGGGCTACATTTTGAACAGCTAATAAAAACAGCTGAAGACACAGAAAACTTAGAAATTGTAGCAGCCAACCTCCAATGAGGAGGGGGCACTTTAAGAAGAAGAGAAAAGTAATTGAGGATTTTTATGTTTAATATTAAATACTTATCTAGACAAACAATAACTTAATCTATTTTTCAAAAATATATTTTTGAAAAAATTAATACTATTACCTTAAATTTTTAGTGATATCAAAATCGTCATTGATATTCTTTTTAATACTTGAACAATAAGAATAGTAGGTTCTAGAAAGTGCCTGTTACCGATAAGTACAGAATTATAAATGCAACTATTGTTATATTTATGCTATCACTTAACTGTCTCCGGAAATACCTAATAAAAATTATATTTATTGCTAGAGATAATAAACAAATATACACTAAGAAACGTACAATTCTACTGGTTTCTCTTTTATTTTGATTATACAGTAAAACCTCCGTTAACCGATTTCGGATAATAAGAATTTCGGTTAAAAAATAACATTTTTTGTATTCCTCTTGTATCAAATTACATATTATATGTGTACGGCTTATGTGCTACTTCAGGTAGCCATATATACCACTCTGAGGATCTCTAATGACAGTGAAACGTACGTAAGGGCGTTTATGGCGCTCCCTGAATGAACTGAAATATAAGAAGTCTTTTAATTTCGTTTTACAGCGAATTATTTTATATTATAACATTGAATTTTTTCCGTTTTGCGATAAAAATTTAATTTTTGACGAAATTGTTGAAACTGTCAGCAGTTTCGGTTAAACGATGTTTCGGTTAAAAAGGTTTCGGTTAACGGAGGTTTTACTGTATTATATTATATCTAAACTTTCTTCTGATTTCGAAAGAAAATGTTTTAAATAAAACAGCATTAACAAAAGGTATATACGAGAAAATATAAAAAATATAATATATTATACCACAATCATTCATTCATTCATTCATTAAGCATTACAATTCCTAGGGATTATAATCCCTAGGGATTATAGCTAACGCCAGTGGCGCACCCAGGGGGGGTTTTGGGGGTTAAAACCCCTCCCAGGGCATATAACAAAGATAAAGAATAGTAGTAAAGCACTAAAATCGCCTAAACCTCTAACTTTTTTAAAGTAACACGAATTATGAAACCTTTTGCATTCGATTTGGGAGAGCTTCAGGAAAATTCTTGAATACTTGGCATGAATAATTACAAATGAGAATTGCATTCTTGTAGGCGGAAAATCCATTTTCCAAAGTGCATCTCAAAGTGTTTACACAACAAAAATTCACAACTTAAAAAATAATCATGAGAATGAGTTCAATTTTTATATTCGGAGGACTTTGAGGTCGCTAAACAGGAATATAGGGTCGGCGAAGCTGTAAGAGTTACCTGGTATCAGGAATCTACGTCATCTCTATAGTCCAGTCAGGATGTACATCCGTGCTTGCAAAAGGTTAGGTCATTACGAATTTTTTATATGTTGTTCGTACCTAAGCCGACATTAAAAATCCAGATTTGCAATTTTCAAAGTGCTGTGCGAGCGGCGGCGTGCCCAAAAAACCTTGAATTTTTTTGACTATTTTCAGATTTTGCTCAATATCTCAGTGAAAGAGGGGTCTGACCGGTTTAGAAACTCTATACAACTTTAGAGAACAGTAAATTTGCTATAATTTAAGACCAAATCCAGCTCCGTATAACCAGCAGTTCTCAAGATACGGGCCTTGAAAAAAAAGCCATTTTTCCTGAAAACTGATTTTTTTCGAAATGAACCTTCATTTTATAGAATATCTTGAAAAATACTAATCCCACACACATGTTATGGAAAATGAAGTTGTAGAAAATGTTAGTAGCTTTCATTTGAGACCAAAATTGTACATATGAGCTTAGCAGTTCACTCAAAAACGGCAGATAACCAAAAACAGTCAAAAGTGGGTTTTTAGGGGAATTACATATAAACCGTTCTCACGTCTGATGCTACCAACAAAAACACCAAAACAGCCGAACGACTCCGGCGTTACGCAACTCATTCCAGCTACGAATTGACGTTTGAAGAATCCACAGTGATTCAAATTGCTCAAGAACATGTATTGGGCAATGAGAACAACAAGCGCCGCCTGAAAACTCTTCTTTGTGGCGCCTTTCAGAAAGAGGGAGTAGAAGTTGCCGTTGCAGAAGAAGATGCGGATCGAGAGATAGTCATGACGGCGCTTTCAAAAGCAGCAGCAGTATCCGATCGAGTCGTCATAGTCGGAGAAGATGTTGACCTTCTCGTTCTTCTCAATGGTTTAGGCGCTGAAAAGAAAAACGTCTACCTTCAGAAGAGATCGAAGGGCGAAACTGGATTCTGTCATTATTATACGACCTCCTACAACCACCAGACATCACCAGGGACAATACTGTTCACCCACGCATTCACCGGTTGCGATACCACCTCAGCACTGTTTGGTCAAGGAAAAACCAAAATCACCACAATCCTGAGCAAGAATAAGTCACTTACTGAGCAAGTGGAAGTCTTTCTTCGCCCCTACTCTACCCCAGAAGTCGTCAAGGAATCCGGTATCAAGTTGTACAATAAATATATTATACACGGCTCACTAAAATAATTAGTTACGCCCCTGTACTACTGATTACTTAAAATTCAAGTAGTATTTATGTAACCTTTCTGGAAACTCCAGGTTATTGTTGAGACTCGCATTTGAACCCCTCGCCGGGGCAGATCGTCAAAAGCTTCCTAACGAGAATCATCTCTAATCTATCGACGCTCCCGCTATTCGTAAAAAGGCCGCATTTTACCGGCTTTTTTTGCTATCGTTTTATACCGCTCAGATAATTCAATCTGCTCAGTATTATCGACGATGATTTATTTAGCGTATTAGTGAGTGCCTTACAAATGAACCAAATGGATTATGGAATTCAATCAGAGCTCTGATGTGACACGTCATCAAGGAATAAAACTGTAAGTACTCTACATGTATGTGAACATAACTTATTAGTCGTGATACTGTATGCATTTTGAACCATATACCTCTCGTAGCAAATATTCTTTGTGCCATTTATGCAGATAATACTTTAAATTACATATGAAAAATCGTTATCTACTCTTAACCAGCTTACCTATGGGAATATACTCTATAACCGTACAATAAGTATAGGTTACTATTGTTAAGGATACTTTACGTATTGCCTAAACATTTCTGTTCCATCGAGCCGTATCATATTAATTATTTATTAATTAAATCCTCAAGGTCCTTCGTATTTGCATATTTTGATAATCTCTATTCTGAGAATAACGGTTTTTCATTTATAGTGTCTTTCTGTTGCATTTGGAAATTTCCAAGCCACGCCGCCCCGGCACAAAAATAAAATATTCCTCTCTTTCTGCACTCAAATTCTCAGTATTTAACCCAGCACGTCTCTACAATAGCTGGTAGGTTGTTAAGCCCGGTCTACACGTGCAATTTCAGAAACTACTTGCTTTGTTCAAATAAAGGAGTCGTTTTGTTTGTATGAAAAAATATTTGCATATATTACATTATTTTATTTTCGTAAATATATTTTTCTGTTTATAGTATACAAAAAGTGTACTCATTTCTTGGCTGATAGTACGGGTGTTATAATTTTAACATTGTTTGTTCAACCTTTTGATTTAAATTAAATTTATAATTTTGAATCCGATTAAGCCTGGTTCACAGGTTACAAAAATTATTAAAAATAATTTTGTTTTCTTGCATAAATTGTAAGTTTTTGCTACATTTAGCTTCGCTTAAGCTCATTTTACACTTCTAGAAAACTATAGAAAATAAATAATTGTTTTTTCCTTCAATTTAATTAATTTAAATACTTGTTAAGGGTGTCTCACACTTGCTGAAAAATACCCATTTTGGAAAATTGCATATATTTTGAAATTTTATAGTTTTGCATTTCATATACTAATCTGCGCTCATACAGGGTGATACTATTAAGCCAATCTCACACTATTAAACGTGTAATATATAATATATTGTACATATTCTCTCATTTTCGCATCGATTTATAGGTTTAGACATTTGCAAATAATCTATCTAATCTCACATTCTCGCAACATGGCTGACCGATCAAAATATAACCGACAGAGGCTCACCGCAAAACTTGATATAACCAAGTTGGCTGATTCGGTTCCCACAACTCTTAATTCTCTAAACAAATATAAAATTCGTGAAATAATTTCACAACTCAAACATTCTTACGGACTTTTCCGCGATGCTCAAAATGTGCTGGAGACGATCCCCGAGGAACCTACCCCCTCTACTGATTCCTCTGTGGTTTTTGATAAATATTTGGATACAATTTCTCTATTGGAAGAAAGGTTAGAGGTCATTGAAAGTTCTAATGTGACTGCTACCCCCTCCCTCCAATTTGACCCTAATTCTTCTCTAACCTCACAGTCTATGGCTAGGCAACGAACAGTAAACCTCCCTCGTATTCAGTTAAAACCATTTAGTGGCTTAGTTACTGAATACAATTCATTCATTGAGACCTTTGATACAATAATAGGATCTGATACTACATTAAGTGATCTGGAAAAACTCATTTACCTCAAAAGTTTTCTAACTTCCGAGCCTTTGACGCTTCTCGAGCATATCCCACTCACAGGTGACAATTACAAAATAGCCCGGGATAACCTGACACAAAGGTACGCCAACTCTAAATCGCTTATCAAAACTCTCATCTCTCAAATTCTTGATGCGCCTCCTATTTCTGGAAACGCAAATCACTCACAATTAAGAAATTTTCATACGGTCATGTCAAATAATTTCAAGGCCCTATTGAACTTGAATAGGCCCCCTTCAGATCTCTTGCATTTACTTCTCATACATATCGCTACTCAGAAACTCGACGCACCTACCATTAGGGCTCTTGAGTTCCAATCCGGTGGTAGCCAAGCTACCCCTGATTTTGTCCATTTTCTAGGGGAAATCGAGACACGCGTTGTTCATCTTGAGAATATTCAATCTCAATCAAAACCAAAATCGACTACTACTTCCAGACACTCTTTACACCTAGCCTCAGACACTTCTACCAGTAACCTTTCGCCTCGCTTAGGTCCTAAGAAATGTTCCTATTGCAACGACTCTCACTCGATCTACTCTTGTCCTCAGTTCAAGCAGTTGAATTCTAAAGAACGTTTTAGTTTTGTCAAACAAAATAAATTTTGTATTAATTGTCTTGGGTCTCACATGCTCGATCAGTGTAAATCCAAATTCTCTTGCATAGTTTGTAAATCTCGTCATCACACGTTGCTCCATTTCGACAAAACGGGTCATAGTAACCCTTCCGCGGCTGTTGGCCAACACAACTCAAATAATCATAATAAAACCGCTATCTCAAATAACTCCCATACACAGGGTAATTCACAACAGGGGCCCTCACATGTTAGAGCTCCTGAAACGGAAGTTAATCTTCAAAATTCGACTCCACATTCAATGGCTCTATCTGCAGCCTCGCTTGATAATCATTTGGTGTTATTAAGCACACTCCAGGTCTATCTTGTCGCTCCTAGCGGCAAGAGGGTCTTCGCAAAGGCACTTTTAGACTCGGCCTCACAGGTTTCATTTATTAGTGCTGACCTCGTAAAGGAACTGTCACTCACCACTAGAGATGGAAAATTACGGATCAATGGAATTAACTCCACCTCATCCTCGTCTCAATCTATTGTAGATACAACAATTTTCGCTGTCGCTAACGACGTTCCTTTTGACATCTCGTGCTCTGTACTCCCAAAGATAACAAATCCGCTTCCTCAAATTTCTATTTCGGCGAGCAAACTAAACATACCCTCAGAGATACCATTAGGTGATCCGATGTTCCATGTAACATCCCCAATTGGTATCCTGCTCGGTGCAGACCTGTATAACGATATCATTCAACCTGAAATAATTCGTTTGGGAAAAGGTCTTCCCGTTCTTCAACGCACTCTACTCGGGTACACGATATCAGGGTCAGTTCCAGACTTTGCTCTTAAGTCGAAAAATACTAAAAAGGCTTTGGAATTTTATTCAAACTCTCTCGTTACTTGTTGTTCTCATAACACTCCTTCCGCCGTAAATGAGCCGGTAGTGTCCAACGAGGAACTATCCGATCATTTACAAAAATTCTGGGAGCTGGAAGAAGCCGCTCCTCAGAACACCGATCTCATTAATGATCACCCCGCTGAAATTAATTTTGTAAAACATGTTAATGTTCTCCCCAATGGACGATATGAGTCCACACTCAATCTCAAACTCCCTATCGAAGATATAGACATGGGAAATTCGTTTCTCTCGGCAAAAAGACGTTTTCTCAGTCTCGAGAAACGTTTTCAACTCAACCCTGATTTATTGGAAAAATATCAGGACATTATATCGGAATATCTCAATAACGGACAAATAATTCAAGTGCCGTTAAAAATGCTAAATGACTCAGGTAAACCTAATTACTTTCTCCCTCACTTTCCCGTTTTCAAATCCAACTCTACTACTTCCACTCGTATAGTTTTCGATCCAAACAATAAATCGTCTACGGGAATCTCCCTCAGTGACGTCATAGACAAAGGTTATGTCGTCCAACATGAACTTTTTGACATTCTCGCTAAGTTTCGTCAGTTTAAATTCGCACTAGTAGGCGACATCAAGGCTATGTTCCTACAAATCGCCATTTGTCCCACTGAAACATTTCTGTTAAATTTTCTCTTTAGGGACAATATTCAGCAGCCTTTACGGTGCTATCAATTTCAAAGATTACCCTTCGGGCTCCCAAGTAGCCCATTTATCGCTCAAAGAGTTATCAAGCACATCGCTGACAACAACAAACATACCCACGAACTTGCTACTAGTGTTCTGCAAGAATCTATCTATATGGATGACCTGATCAGCGGTGCTGACAGTCTTCATGAATTAAGTTGTCTTTTCGAACAATTAACTTCTTTGCTAGAAACCCATGGTTTCCTCCTCCACAAGTGGAACTGCAGTTCTTCAGAATTTCTGTCTCAACACAATTTAAATCCCGTCTCTGAAGTCAGTCTTAACTTCACGGGATCTGATAAAGTCTTAGGCATATTCTGGGATTCAGAACGCGACCACTTTTCGTTTAAAACTCCTATCTTCAAATTGGCTAATGTTGTTACTAAACGTACTATTCTCTCCTACATTGCTACTTTGTATGACCCGCTAGGATGGTTATCCCCTGTCCTTGTGAACGCTAAGCTCTTGATACAGGAAATATGGTCCCAGAAATTGGACTGGGATCAACCCATTGACTCACCCATCATTATGAAAAATTGGCAAAACCTCTTATCGACATTCAAAACTATAGAAGAGGTCAAGGTACCTCGATGCTTACTTTTACAAAAGAAAGTTGTTGATGTTCAATTAATTATTTTCACCGACGCATCGGAAAAAATATACAGCACTTGTGTGTATCTCAAAGCGACATACTCAGACTTTTCTGTATCGTCGCGGCTTATCGCTTCTAAAAACAAAATTTCTCCGCTAAAAAATAAACTCACCATCCCCAAATTGGAACTTTGTGGAATAGTGTTGGGAGTCACTCTGGCTCATAGACTTTTTCACATCTTCAAGAAAAATTTGAGTATATCTTCATCTCATCTCTTTGCTGACTCTACAATTGCCTTGTCTTGGATACTTTCTAAAAAACACATTTGGAACATTTTTGTACAAAACAGAATTCAAAAGGTCAATTCCTTGTTGGAAACTTTTCCTTGTGATTTCCATTTCGTCAGAAGTCACGAAAACATCGCTGACCCCGCTTCCAGAGGGATAAATGTCTTTGATAATCCCCAGACCACCGAAGACTGGTTATGCGGACCTAGCTTTATTAGAGACAATCCCATCGATTTTTCTCTTCATCAAATTCCTCATTTTCAGGATGATCTTCCTGAATTAAGGAAGTTAGTTGTCTCAAACATAGCAACAAATCACGAACTCAACGACACCTTTGAAAATCTATTCGCTAAATCTTCTTCTTTTCGTAAAATTCAAAGAATTGTCGCTTATCTTTTTAGATTCATCAGTAATATTAAAAAGAAAATAAATAACTCTCCACGAGATACGGATATATTGACGCCACCCGAAATGGAGATCGCTGATCACGCGATCATCAGGTATATCCAAAGTATCTACTTTAAAAAAGAGATTCTTGAATTGAAAAATGCTAAACTCGTGACCAATAAAGCCATTCGTAAACTCAACCCCTTCCTACAACATAATGATGGGCTGATTCGTGTGGGAGGACGTCTCCGACACGCCCCCATATCGTATAATCAAAAACACCCCATTCTACTTCCTTCTAAATGTCGAGTTGTAGAACTAATCTTGACTCAAGCTCATCATAAGTTATTACATTCAGGCGCGCAAACAGTACTTTCGTATGTCAAAATGAAGTACTGGCCAATTGACGGATTAAGACAGATTAAACGCTTAATTCGTAAGTGTGTAAACTGTTTCCGATTCATGACACCCAATTCTGTTCAACAGATGGCAGATATGCATCCCGATCGTGTACTCCCCACTAGACCCTTCCAAGTCGTCTCAGTGGACTATGGGGGGTTCTTCTTAATTAAGTCCTCACATTTGAGGAAGGCACCGCTTTACAAAGCATACGTAGCCTATTTCATTTGCATGAGCACTAAATGTGTTCATATCGAACTCGTCACAGGATTAAGCGCAGAAGCCTATATTCTTACTCTGAAAAGGTTTATTGCCAGAAGATCCACGCCCAGTATTATTTGGAGCGACAATGCCACAAATTTCCATGGGGCAAAAAATGAAATGCGCGAATTCTATGATTTTTTCTTAAATCAAAATAATTCGGAACAGATTAAGGAATTCTGTACTCAAAACTCCATAACTTTCAAGATGGGTGTTCCCCGCAACCCCCATCAATTCGGCCTCCATGAGGTAGGAATAAAGAGTGTGAAGTATCACCTCTATCGAATTATAGGAAATTCCCACTTCACCTTTGAAGTGTTTAACACAGTATTATGCCAAATCGAGGCTATTCTAAATTCGAGACCCATCACTAGGATGTCGTCTGACGCCAATGACTTCGCTTTCCTATCTCCAGCTCACTTCTTAGTTCAAAGAAGTTTAACCGCGCCCCCTGAACCAAGTGTTTCAGAGATACCTGAAAATAGGTTGAATCTTTTTCAGCGTATTAGTAAAATTCAACAGCAATTTTGGAAATTGTGGAAAAAAGACTATCTTTGCCTCCTGCAGCAAAGAAATAAATGGACCGACCCTACTGACCCTGTCAAGATCGGGGATTTGGTTCTGTTGAAGGAGGATGGTACTCCTCCACTCTTATGGCCAACTGCCAGGGTAATAGATGTATTGCCTGGTAAGGATGGTCTAGTTCGTACTGTCAAGATTCACACTACTCACGGTGATTTTCTTCGTGGTATTACGAAAATCGCTGTGATTCCCCTGGAAGATTAAAATCTATCCCTAGGGGGAAAACTTATCGTTTTCCTCCATTTTATCGTTGTTACCCCTTGTGTATATAAACTCTAATTTCTTCAAACATTTCTTATCGTTGTGCACATCTTTGCCAATCCCCTCTCTTCGAGGTGATATAGGCCATCTCTCTCGCCTGTCGCCCCCGGCAATATGTACAATAAATATATTATACACGGCTCACTAAAATAATTAGTTACGCCCCTGTACTACTGATTACTTAAAATTCAAGTAGTATTTATGTAACCTTTCTGGAAACTCCAGGTTATTGTTGAGACTCGCATTTGAACCCCTCGCCGGGGCAGATCGTCAAAAGCTTCCTAACGAGAATCATCTCTAATCTATCGACGCTCCCGCTATTCGTAAAAAGGCCGCATTTTACCGGCTTTTTTTGCTATCGTTTTATACCGCTCAGATAATTCAATCTGCTCAGTATTATCGACGATGATTTATTTAGCGTATTAGTGAGTGCCTTACAAATGAACCAAATGGATTATGGAATTCAATCAGAGCTCTGATGTGACACGTCATCAAGGAATAAAACTGTAAGTACTCTACATGTATGTGAACATAACTTATTAGTCGTGATACTGTATGCATTTTGAACCATATACCTCTCGTAGCAAATATTCTTTGTGCCATTTATGCAGATAATACTTTAAATTACATATGAAAAATCGTTATCTACTCTTAACCAGCTTACCTATGGGAATATACTCTATAACCGTACAATAAGTATAGGTTACTATTGTTAAGGATACTTTACGTATTGCCTAAACACAAGTGTTTTGTGGCTCTATATGGGGGTGACATCACGAAAGATACTTTGGACTACTTGAGATATAAGTCATTCATAACTTCAAGGAGTATAAACCTCGCCCGTTTGCCACCAACAGAAGATGCCGCAGGCCACCATGCAGCAAGATGCTACCTTCAAGTGCAGAAGTGGAGAGGCGTCAATTTAAATCCCACTGATTGGGGCTGGAAGCTATCTTCTCAGGGACTCATCCCCATCACCACTACCATGGATCCCGCACCACCTGCACTTCTTCGAAAAATTTCTTGTAATTGCAAGAAAGGGTGCTCTGGAGGCTGCTCGTGTAGGAAGGCAGGTCTGCATTGCTCGGTCCTGTGCCAATCATGCGGAGGACAAACGTGCAATAACATCCCGGATGTAGAGATAAGATGCTCAGACGACGAGGACGATCCAACAACAGACTGGGCTCCTCTGCCAGCGTCCATCGAAACACCATATTCGTGCGATCCCAAACCCGGGCCCTCTAAAATAAAGAGAAAGCCATAATTTGGCAACCAAATCTCAGTTAACTACATGATTATATTGGTTTTCTTTTTTTGTGAATCTAATTTTTGTAAACTTCTTATTAATAAAACTATACAAACACGTAAGAACAGTTCATTTGCAATTCCATATAGATATAATTTGCCCATTTAAACTATAAAAAGACGTGAGAACGGTTTATATGTAATTCCCCTAAAAACCCACTTTTGACTGTTTTTGGTTATCTGCCGTTTTTGAGTGAACTGCTAAGCTCATATGTACAATGTTGGTCTCAAATGAAAGCTACTAACATTTTCTACAACTTCATTTTCCATAACATGTGTGTGGGCTTAGTATTTTTCAAGATATTCTATAAAATGAAGGTTCATTTCGAAAAAAATCAGTTTTCAGGAAAAATGGCTTTTTTTTCAAGGCCCGTATCTTGAGAACTGCTGGTTGTACGGAGCTGGATTTGGTCTTAAATTATAGCAAATTTACTGTCCTTTGAAAATTGCAAATCTGGATTTTTAATGTCGGCTTAGGTACAAACAACATATAAAAAATTCGTAATGACCTAACCTTTTGCAAGCACGACCCCCTTCTCATGTTTAACTTGGCTGGACTACTAGGAGTTTTATAGAAATTCGTTATTGAAAATAATTTATTATCTCGGGGTTTTAAGATCGCTGAACAAGAATATTGCAACGAAGATGCTGTACGAGATACCTGGTGCCCTGTATCTACGTCGTCTCTGGGAATTGTATGAAAATTCGTAATAAAATTTGTTGCAACTTGTTATTCCGGAGTTTTTAAGGTAACTAAGAGTTCTAATCATATACTTGAGGTTCTGACATCTCTATATCTAAAAAAATTATTATTAATAGTGAAAGAAAAATTTCGAATTATTTTTTCTTTTCATAATTTTCGCTCTGAACTAAAATAACTGACTGTTATTGTTACTCACCGTTGAATTTTATAACGAATTTCTATAAAACTCCAGAAGACGAAGTAGAGTCCGGGCACCAGGTAACTCATACTCATACAGCATCGTCGAAGGAATATTCGGGTTCAGCGACCTCAAAAATCTCGGAACAATTTTCATAATCTTTCAATGATTTTCATAATGAATTTCCATAAAACTCCAAGAGACTACGCACGGTGGTCCTTTTTCATAATCTATGCTTGCAAAAGGTATAAAATTCATCTTTAAATAATTGGTTCAAATGACACTCATTGAATACCTAGATAACCAGGTAAACAAAATAAATCGTTCTTAGAACTCAACTTCCACCTCGAAGTGAACAATTAAAACCGAAAGTTGTACTTCTTTACCGAACTTACGCTCAGTAGTTTCAGGCAATTTACCAGCGCCCGCGCCCTTTCAAAGTGAATTTAAGTGTACCTAAAACTGTTATTTTAATATTTTTTTGAAATGGAAGTCGAGCGAACAGGTATATTTACAATAATTATAAAACAATAGTTGTACCTTTGTTGATAAAAAAATATTTGATTGTAAAGATGATGATAGATTAGCACTAAAATAAGAATTTGTAAATATTTTAATAGAGTAGAACTTTTGGGATTGTTCGGGATTGTTGCTAAACTATTTTTTTATTGTTACTTTATTTATTTATCTCTCAGAAAAAGTTACTCTTGTGTGCTCGAACGTGCTCTTTCTATATTTTTTTAATTTTTGTAGGTTCTTGTATTTTACATTATACAACAATGTTTTACCTGTATACGAATTTTCAGTCCCTTATATTTAGTCTAAGAGCTGGGAGCGGATTTTGTACGTGATAAGTAATATCGAAAAACTATACGGGGATATATTGAATTAATTGTGTACATGACTTTCCCCAACGGCCGGAAACCAGAGTGGGGGACGAGAGTAATTATAAGGGGTCAAAGTCGGGGTCAAAGTTGCGGTTTTTATTATTTTTTTTGTGACGCTAATGATGGAGATAGTGCACCAAAATTTGAGAATAAGTAGATCATGACATTACTAAGTAAATTCTCTAGAGGCGGATCGCTACGTGGCGGGCAAATGTTGTGATGCGTCACAAAAAAAGTAATACAAACTGTGACTTTGATCCCTTAAAACTACCCTCATCCCCAACTCTGGTTTCCACCCCTGGAGATTTTGCTTAGTTACGTCATGATCTACTTACTCCCAAATTTTGGTTCACTATCTCGATCACGAACGTCACAAAAATCCCTTATAATTTTTATATTCACCCCTGCCCCCATCCCTTTGTCGGCACGCAACGTTCCGCCCCTGGAGATTGTACTTACTTACGTCATGACCTACTTTTCTTTCTCGATCATGAGCGTCACAAAAAAATAATAATAAAAACCGTGACTTTGACTCCTTATAACTACCCTCGTCCCCCACTCTGGTTTCCGGATCTGGGGATTTTACTTAGTTATGTCATGGTCTACTTATTACCAAATTTTGGTGCACTATCTCAGTCACGAACGTCACCCCTACCCCCATCCCTTTGTCGGCCACGCAGCGTTCCACCCCTGGAGATTTTACTTAGTTACGTCATGACCTACTTATTCCCAAATTTTGGTGCATCTCGATCATGAGCGTCACAAAAAAAATAATAAAAACCGCGACTTTGACCCCTTATAACTATCCTCGTCCCCCACTCTGGTTTCCGGCCGTTGGGGAAAGTCATGTACACAACTAATTCAACATATTCCCGTATAGTTTTTCCATATTACTTATCACGCACAAAATCCGCTTCTATCTCTCCGACTAATTGTGGTGTAATACTTTTGCAACCATAGATCGTCAGAAAGGACCACTGTGCGACGTGTCTACTGGGATACCGGGCACCAGGTACCTCTTACAGTTTCGACGAACCCATATTCCTGTTTAGCGACCTCAAAACCCCCGAGTATAAAAATATAACTCATTTCCATGATTATTTTCTGAGTTGTGAATTTTTATTTTTGGCACTTTAAGAAGAACTTTGGAAAATACATTTTATCTACTCTATGTAATATTATGTATAAGTTTTTAGTTTGTGAAAACTGTCATTATAGATAGCAGTGCGTAAAGGGTTTAAAGTGTGCGTGAGGTAACAATGTATTTTAAATGGGATTTACTTTTTCGCACTGTTTTTGACACACTTTCATATAATCAAATATCCTTAACTTTCGCGTTGTCACGGTGATGACATATGAGCAATAAATTACTATCAAAAGTTTTGTGGTTTGAAAGAAGTTAGAATTTTTAAATGCCAAAGTTCTAAAAATTCTAGGATAGAAATGAATTCCAGTGACGAAGAGTTACAGTTTTTTTATTTGTTTATCGTAGATAAAATATTGCATGAAACTGTGCGTGAAGTACTTTTTGCGAACTTACGCGATGTATAGCACTCGCTCCGCTGTCGCTCGTGTTCTAAACATAGCGTGCGTTCGCAAAAAGCATACTTCACGAACTGTTTCATAAGCAACTATTCTGTTTACAACAATGCAATTTTATTTGTACCACATGCCGAGCATTCAAGAATTTTCCTAATGCTTTCTCGAATCTAACGCAAAAGGTTTCATAACGTAATGCTTTATATCCTCGCCTACAGGAAAATGTAACTTGTTTTTTTAAAAACAATACAAAAAAATTCGGTGTCCAAGCCAACCCCTCCCAGAGGAAAATTCTCGGTGCGCCACTGGCTAACGCCATGGCGCGGCATTGAAAATCCTATTCTTGAGTGAGGTGGATTACTCCTCTGTCATTTATAGCTTGCTGTGTGTCTTTGCTGCTGTCGTGACTATTTTCCATTCCTTCCTGTCCTTGCACTGAACTTTTCAGTCTTTTACATTCATTGCTCTTATGTCTTCTTCTACATCATCCAGCCATCTTCTTATAGGTCTTCCTCTACACCTGAGCCATAGTGGTGTCCAGATATAGTTATCCTTCTCAATATATCTGATTGTGGGCGTCTCTGTATGTGTCCTTTCCATACTAAGCGAAGAGATTTTATGTATCTGACTATATTTTCTCTCTTTAATTCTTCTTCAATTTTGACATTTGTTTTCATTCTTATTTCTCCCTCTCTTGTTACATTGTGACCCATTATTGTTCTCATTATTTTTCTTTTAAATCTGAGAAGCCCATCTTCTCATTTCTTGTTAATCATCGTTGTT
This sequence comes from Diabrotica virgifera virgifera, assembly GCF_917563875.1. Taxonomy (NCBI): domain Eukaryota; kingdom Metazoa; phylum Arthropoda; class Insecta; order Coleoptera; family Chrysomelidae; genus Diabrotica; species Diabrotica virgifera. Next base: position 172,179,387 of record NC_065451.1, read on the forward strand.
TCCATCCCATATGTAACAAACAGGTCTTCTTCTTCTTCTTCTTCTTCTTCAGCCTGTGTTCGTCCACTGCTGGACATAGGCCTCTTCCATTTGCTTCCATCGATTTCTACTCTTGGCAATTCTCATCCACTGCTTGCCCGCGAATTGTTTGATCTCATCTGCTCACCTCTTCTGCGGTCTGCCTACTGGTCTTATTAAGGTCCAGTTCCGGGAGGCCCCTAGGCAACCCAAGCTAGGAGGCCCCTCAAGAAACTTTTATCTTTTCCCTACAAAACCCCCTGATAACCCCTCCATCTCCGAGCGGCATCTCTTTGATATATATTAGTGGACATTTTGTAGATTTAAACTTAAATTTTTTGTTTCATTTTGTAAACGTGTTGTTTAAAGAAATAAAAAAAAGAAATAGTCAAGAAACTATTTAGGTATATAATTTTGATTAAATTTTGCAATATAAAATTATTTTAAAAAAATGTTTTTTTTTGTCATAGTTATCCAGAAACGAACAATTCATTTTAAAGTATAATAATTTTTCTAATAATGGAAAAAAAAGAAGGTCGTAGAAAAAGCATAGTATTCTACTCACATGTAATGGCTATTACTTACTCTGATGAATGCTAACTTCATACTTCATCATCGTGAGTAATACCCATCATTACATGCTCGTTAAGTAATACACCTACTATTACTTATTACATAACTAAGTAATTATAAATAATTTTGGATTAAATAATATAGTTTGAGTTTTCAAAGCCTTATAATTATTATAAAGCAACTTTTCCAAGTTTCATAGAAACAAAACTACTTAAAATATCTTCTAATTCCAAATTTTCGAGCACATCATTCTCAATAGTCATAATTGGAGGAAATGCTAGTCTATTTTGTGCCACTGTCTAACGGTGACAGTTTTTAATAATTTTCATTTTTGAAAATGACCGTTCGCCTTTTAGTCCATGTGGTGAGACCGCTCCCGCCTGAAAAAATTTCTGATTCGGTTTCATTGTGGATTCCTATTTAAAAATGTCCCCTTTAAACAAATCTGAAGGGTGCCGGGCAGAATTTTTGGGCAGAAATTGTTTAAACAATATTTTTAAACAAATACAAAAGATCACGTTTTTTTGCTCTGAGATATATATTTTTAGGTTTTTTGGGTCATTCTAAACAAGAAAGGTATCCTGTAATTTTTCTCAAAAATTGATAGTTTTCGAGTTATAAACGATATAAAATCTGACAAATGCGAAAATACGCATTTTAGAGGCTTAAAAACTCATATTTAAATTAGTATTTTTAAGGTTGCCATATACTTAAATTGAAGTTTAAACATTCAACTTCAAGATTTTGAAGAGTGATTGCGTCTAACCTTAATCTAAATAGTTGTTTTTTAATTGTTAAAATATGCATGTCCATCCGATTTTTTTGCCGGTGCGGCGCGCTCTATTCCAAAAATCTCCTATTTTCCTCCGAAAAATATTTTTTGTAGATTCTTTGGAACATTCTAAATAAAAAAAGTTTCTTGACATTTTTCTCAAAAGTTAATAGTTTTAAAGTTATAAGCGATTTAAAAACCGAAAATACGTTTTTTTGTAATTTTTCGGATTTTAAATCGCTTATAACTTTAAAACTGTTAACTTTTGAGAAAAATATCAAGACACTTATTTTATTTAGAATATCCCAAATAATCTACAAAAAATATTTTTAGGAGATTTTTGAAATTGAGCGCGCCGCACCGGCAAAAAATCGGATAAACATGCATATTTAACAATTAAAAAACAACGGTATAAATTAAAGTTAGACGCGATCACTCTTCAGAATCTTGAAGTTGAATGTTTAAACTTCAATTTAAGTGTATGGCAACCTGAAAAATACTAATTTAAAAATGAGTTTTTAAGCCTCTAAAATGCGTATTTTCACATTTTTCAGATTTAAATCGCTTATAACTCGAAAACTATCAATTTTTGAGAAAAATCACAAGATACCTTTCTTGTTTAGAATGACTCAAAAAATCTAAAAATATATATTTCAGAGCAAAAAAACGTAATCTTTTGTGTTTGTTTAAAAAAATTGTTTAAACAATTTCTGCCCAAAAGTTTCGCCCGGCACCCTTCAGATTTGTTTAAAGGACACATTTTTAAATATGAATTCACAAAGAAACCGAATCAGAACTTTTTTCAGACGGGAGCGGTCTCACCACATGGACTATTTTGCATTTGTAATAATTAGCGTAATAAATTATAAGATAAATCTCACAAGCTACTGGCAAATTTCGAAACTTCGATTCGAATTTGTTCTCATAAAAATAATCCAAAGAGAATATGAAGCAGGAATAAATTATTTTCGCTACGAATCCTGAAGATGTACTATAAAATATTAGAACTGCAGTAGTTCATTTTAAATTTCAGGTTCAATATCATCATTATAGTTTTCATGTAATTTTGAAGTACACTCCTTTGTTTGAGTATCACTCAGTTTTGGAAAAACACAAAATACCAAATAATGAGTTACTGACTCGTACGCTGTCAACTGACGACCCAGCTAAATAATTAGCTTATTCGAAATTGGTAGATTCGTTTCAACCTTAAATTTTCTCCACCCTGTAAAAAAACTTCATTGGAATTAGCATCATCAAAATGTAGTTTTCTTGCTCGCGTTTGTTTACTCTCGTCGGTATATTCAGAGTATTGTAGATCGCAGACCTTCTGCTCGTAGTAAGCAAAATTATCTCTTTGGGAATTTAAGAACTCCAAAAGTAATTTTAGAAGCTGAACTGCAGTTTCAAGTTCAATCTCTTCTCTCTGTAATGATTTACTGACAGCGTTGATGAGTTCTAAAATTGTTGTCAAAAACTCATTCATTATGAATGTTTCTATTTTGACATTTCTTTCAACAAACACTTTGCCTCACGAACTGTTTTAGCTTTCTGATTAGGGTCTTCAGCAAGAGTATAAAGAGCAGATTTGAAGGCGTTGTAACCTTTAGAACTTTAGGCAAAGCTCTGGTTGTATCAGCCCTTGCAGTCCATCTAGTGCTGCTTGGTAGCTTCCCAATGGTGGTTAGATGCTGAAAAAACGTTGTACACGGACTGAACAAATCCAATACATACGATATTTCTCCAACGGGTCCAACGCAACTTTTAGCAGCACTTACTCCGACTAAAGCGAGTGTGCGGCAGAAAAAATGTAAATTGCTTTTAAATTAAAAGTTTGTTAATCTAAGATATATGAGCCTGGAGACCATTGTATTTGCCTGGCATGTAGCGAAAGGCATGGGTAATAAAAGAGAGGGTAGCGAGGGAACACTGACTTATTTGTTACTCTTGCTCTTACTACTTTTCTAAGAAATCGTGCAGACTGATAGGGGCAGTACTGTTCCTTCTACCAAACGGCATTCATTAGTGACTTATTTTCACAACATAGGCTTTTTATGTGAACAAAAGTATGCATTGTAATGTTACAATTTGTAATGTAGTTTTATACGTCCACCATCAATTTTATGGCATTGCGCGATATTTGAATTTTTCAACATAATATGATTTATAAATTATTATTTTTTCCTTTTGGGTCCTGCGAGGCTACTTTGCCTATTGGTTAATCCGGCACTGTAAGGTCTTATAGGTCGTATAAAGGTTCATCTTTATACAGGTGGATACAGTTTCAAATTTATGGTTCTGTGATATTAGATATTTCTGAGTAGTTGTGTCCTTCCTTATCGTCCTTCCCTATCCCTATACCACTATCAACTAGAAAATAAATTCGAAAAATAGACAAAGTAGGCAAGGCCGACGAGATGGATGAGCGGGCCCCGACAAAAAGTTTAAGAGCGGGACCCGGCAAAAAGCGAAGAGCAAAAAAGTTACGTCTTTGGTCGGCGACGCGGCTCCTTATTAAGGCGGCTACAGACCTTCAGTTTTAACTGCACAGTTTCAACTAAACAGTCGAACTCTTCGGTTAAAACTAACATCCATATTGTCTACACACGTTCAGTTTTAGTCTACAAATGTTCAGTTTCAACCAGGGCCTATTTTACCACTAGGCCCATGAGGCCCCTGCCTCGGGCCCGCATTTTAATGGGGCTCGATAAGATCACTAACAGAAAAAACAAAATAAATTTTCAAAATTATTTCATTTTACGAACAGGAAATGATAAATGATAGCAAATTAGGTTAGAGTTATATTCATAAACTATAAACCATTCTTAGCATAAAACTGCAATAAGAGTAGGTATAATAGATTTCCTTGTCGGTACCTATAACAATAAACAAAATTTATACACCACTCCGAAAGATTAACAAGAGGTAGGATTAACAAGAAGTATCGTCACGTATTGTCATAAAACTTATTCAGAATGCACTTTTAAATTTAATATTTAGTTTGATGCCCTTTAATGAAAAGATAAGGTGTTTCTTGCATGCATGTATTAGTTCTCAGTGCTGTGTTTTTTAAGTTAGTTCAACTTATCAATAATTCATTAATCATTAGTCGTTTTATTAAATTTCTCCTTAGAGTAGGGAGAATTTCACGGGAAGTGTCAAATTATCCCTACTCTTTTTTTTTTCCCATAATCATCACTACGATGATGATTATTACAATTACAATCTGGTCATACTTGACCAATGAGCAATTTTAATCTAACCTAAATTATTACTGTTCCTTAAAATTAAGAGCTTGCCCTATAGCGTCTCTTATCTAACCTAACAAGATAGTGCACTATTCTAGCATACACACTAACGCGCACAAGCACTATGCTCTGCTTTTCACTATCACCTATCACTTAAACTAGTTCATAAGGTTTTGTCCTCTTCAGTCTTCTAACTTGCCCAGTAGTATCGAGGAGCTGGATTGCCTCAATATTTTCGTGCATGTGAAGTCGTTGCTCGTGACTTCCTGCCATCTTCTTGATGATTATTTCCACAGTTTCCATTCCTAGGTCCTTATGGAGATCTCTGTTTGTAACATACCAAGGAGCATCTACAATATTTCTTAGTATTTTGTTCTGGAATCTTTGTATTACTGTTATATTACTTGGTCTAGTACACCCATAGTGGGCATCCATAAGTCCATACAGGTCTCAATATTTGTTTGTAAATTAGTAACTTATTATGCATCGACAGTGTGGAGTTTCTTCCAGTTAGCCAATACATTTTTTTATATCTTATATTTAGTTCTTCCCTTTTTTTCTTAACGTGCACCTTCCAGCGTAGTTTTGCATCTAATGTTATACCCAAATACTTAGCAGTATCTGCATATGGTACTTGGATATTGCTGATTATAACTGGTATATATTGTATTTTTTTGTTGGTGAAATTAACATGGACAGATTTAGCTTCATTTAGCCTGATTCTCCATTTTTGTGTCCACTTATAGATTTGGTTAACTGCTATTTGGACCTTGTTGGTCGCCTCTTCACTTGTCGTCCCTACTGCTTGAATAGCTGTATCATCAGCAAAGGTGGCAACTGTGTTGTTTTCCAGTACAGGTATATCACACGTGTATAGTAGGTATAGGACCGGACCCAACACACTGCCTTGTGGAACACCTGCTCTAATTTCTTTTAAGTCTGAAAAACAGTCTTCTTGCTTAATTCTAAAATGTCGTCCTTTTATGTATGACTGTAAAAGTTTTGAGTACTGTATAGGTAAAAAAAATTTTAGTTTGTATGTTAAACCTTCATGCCAGACTTTATCAAAAGCCTGTGCAGCATCAAGAAATACAGTTGAACAGACTTTCTTTTCTTCTAGGGATCTTTCGATAATATTTGTGATTCTGTGCACCTGGTCAATTGTTGAATGCTTATTTCTAAATCCGAATTGATGTGTCGGTATCAAATTCCTTGCTTCAATAATTGGTTTTATTCGCTTAAGGAGCAGTTTCTCAAACAGCTTCGATATTACAGGAAGCAGAGATATCGGTCTGTATGACGAAACCTCATGTGCTGGTTTTCCTGGTTTAGGAATCATAATGACTTCCGCCATCTTCCATATCATTGGTACATATTTTAATCTGAATGCACCGTTAAAGAGGTTTGTTAATTTTACGATAGCTCTTCGGGGAAGATTTTTCAACAGCTCACCCGTAATTAGATCATAGCCCGGAGCTTTCTTCGGATTAATATTTTCCCTTATTTCTTCAAGTACTTCTTTTGGTGTAGTTAGCCGAATCTCTTCCTCTAATTGAACAGGTTCCTCCCATCTTTCTTCATCCCCTTGAGGTTCATTTGGTTTGAATGTATTTTCAAGATGTATGGCAAATAGCTCTGCTTTTTGTGCACTACTTCTGGCCCAGTTACCATTTTCTAGTTTAATAGGAGGAGAGTGCATAATAGGTCTTTTCAGTCTTTTAGTAGCTTTCCATAAGGAATAATCTGTACTACCGTCATCTGTTAGCTCCTGTAAGTAAGAATTAATCGAGTCATTCTTTAATTGTAGGATAGTTCTTTTGAGTTGTTGACTTGCACGATTTAGTTTAGTCTTATCTTGAGGAGACCTTGTTTGTTGCCAGATTCTTCTCAGTTTTCTTTTTTCAATTATCATGTTCCTTATTTCCTTTGGATAATTATTTCCTTTTACCCTAGGTTTCAGCGTAGGAGTGTTTTCCCATGCTGCTTGCTGGATATTGTTCACCAACAATTCTGCTTCTTTATCTAATTGCTCTGCGTTTTGTATTGGTACACTTAGATTTATTCTCTCTTCAAGGCTTAGCTTAAAACTATCCCAATCCGTCCATTTATTTGTTAATGTGGGGTTACTTTGTTTTTTAATAATCCTGTCACTCATGGTTAGTACTATAGGGGAATGATCAGAATTTAAGTCCCAACAGTCATCAATGTCTATGAAATTAGTTGAAATATTCTTAATAATAAAGAAGTCTATTAAATCAGGGGTCTTGTTTCTATCCGTAGGCCAGTAGGTTGGTCTACCAGTTGATAGTGCTTCACACCTCTGTTCTTTAATGGCTAACAAAAGCTCCTTTCCCTTAGTAGTAGTGATTCTAGAGCCCCAGTGTGTGTTCTTTGCATTGAAGTCACCTCCAATAATGAACCTTTCCCCTAAGCTTTTCAAGAATTCATTATACTGCTCTTTTTTAATGGAATGTTTAGGTGGGCAGTATATTGAACTTATATTTATTTTAAAAGTTTTAGTTTTTATGTGTACTGTAGTGGCTTGAATATGTTCAGTTTTATATTCCAACTCTTCATGATGACATATATTATCCTTTATGATGATTGCACTGCCTCCTTTGGCCGCATTGTCAGGGTGTATTGTATGATATACCTTATATCCTTTAAATTTGATGTAGGATTGATTTGTGAAATGCGTTTCAGAGACAAGATACAAATCAATTTTTTCGATGTCAAGGATTGCTTGTAGTTCTTGTTGATGATTAAGCAACCCGTTGGCATTCCATGCGACAATTCTAAGATCATTAGCCATTTCTTACCTTTGGAATAGCACCTTGAGCTCTATATTCCAGGGAAGTGACCCTTTCATTTAATTTTTTCAACTCCTGTAATATCATTTGTAGGGTTTGTTCTGTTTCTTTTTCAATCTCTGTTGTTTTTTGGTATTTATCATTCTGATAATTTTCATTGTGACCTTTTGTTACCGCATTATATGTCTTATTACTAGTAACTTTCTGTGCTTGTTTTCTTTCACCAGCATTTGACTTGGTTTCAGTTGACCTTCTGTCTGGAGGGTGTGGCAAATTCGTCTTTTTCAGACCTCTGTTTTTTATTTTCTGCATTTCCTTTGCGACGATACATCCTCGGTAGTTGGCAGGATGGGTTTCGCCACAATGGACACATTTTGGTTTAACATTTTCAGGTTTGTCGCAATCTTTAGTAAGATGTTTCTTTGTGCATTTAACACACCTTGGCCCTCTAGCACAGAACTTCCATGTGTGACCATATGCTTGACATCGTTTGTATTGCGGTATTAGTTTGGAATTTTTAAAAGGCTGAATTTCAACTTTTGTTCCTAGGATGTCCGTTATCCCATATATTTTGTTGATATCTTCGTCTGGTTTGAAGGTTAACATAAACATGTCTAATGGCTGTTTGGTTTGCCACTTTAGCTTTTTAACTGCGTCTATGGCTTTATAGCCTCTTTTTTGCAGATCTTCAACAATTTTTTGGGACGAGCAAGTGTGATGTAATCTCTTTACTATAACTTTTATCGGTCTTTCTTGTTTGTTTTCGTATGAGTGATATTGGATATTTTCCTCTCTTAAAGCTTTTATTAATTTTCTGTACTCTTCACCGTCTTGTACATTAACTTTTATCACTTCACTATTCACCAGTTTAGTAGTAAAGTTTGTTATCTTCGATTTAAGGAAGTTATATAGGACTTCATATTCTTTGAAGCCTTCCACTACCACAGGTGGAGGCATTTTGGCTTTCCTAACTGCAGTTTCTTTGGAGCTATGTTTTTGTGGTGAGATGTATGGTGAAGTATCCATCTTACGTTTCTTACTGGCTCTTGATTGAACCCTAATCCACTCTGTCTCCTTAGCGAGCTCTTCTTCATCTGTTAAATATTCTATTTCATTTTCTTTTTCAGTTAAATTAACTTTTGTTGCCAACTCTGTATATTGAGATTTTAACTGTGCTAGTTCTCTTTCAAGTATGCTTACTGTATCACACAATTTGGTTTTGTGGCTCTCGGCAGCTTTCCAAGCATTAAATAGAGTCTGTTCGTTTTGCGACCTTTTATAATTTTCTTCAAAAAGCGCCTGGTTCACTTGCATAATCATATTTTGGTTGGCTTCTGCCATTGGTTCCTGTGTGTCAAGCACAGGCTGCTGGTTGTAAGCCATATTTACAATAATTCATATAAATAAACAATTTGACTAATTTAATAATTATTGTTTGAAGGACTGGCCTATTTTATTTTTATTTATAACACATGCGATAAAAACGATAAAAACATACATAGCGATAGCAGGCCTGTCAAGTCCCACTCTGCGGAGACAAGACCTGCTCTCAACTTTTGTTGTTATTGTTTTTCTATTGTATACTAATTGCAGATACTAATAAATTATATTCAAATAAAAGAACGGCTTACCGCTTTTATACTGATTTCGTTTCACTACAGAACAGAGTCACATTCACGTGCTTCTCTTCCGACAGTCAATCGAATACTATCCCTACTCTAAGAATTTCTTTAAACACTTATTTTTCTTAACTAAGTAATCGTTTCGTTATTATCATAAGTTACAATCATTTAAGTGGCAGCGAAAGACGAAAAAAGCAAGAATTAAGAGAACAGGAACGACAAGCACAAAAAGATGCAATATTATCTTATTTTACACCTCAAAACTGTGCGCAAAAAGTAAGTCCGTCCTCTCATTCTATTCTTCTATCGCACTACAACAGCCCAAATTGAATCTTGGCCTCCTTCATTTTTTGCCTTCACCCTTTTTTATTTGCGGCTTCTTTTATCCATGGGCTCCTTATACACGGACTCCTAAAAATGCTTGTTCATCGCTGGTTAATGTGTCTTCCCAGCGCTTTCTTGGCTTTCCCACCGGTCTCTTTCCCCGCATCCTAGCGTTCATTGCTCTTTTTGGTAGCCTATCCTCTCCCATTTTTATCACATGTCCAGCCCATTACAATCTTTGTATTCTAATGAAGTCTGACAGGGGTGTTCCTTATACAGTTGATAAAGCTCGTTGTATCGAATTGTGAAGATTCCGTTTTCCCTCACAAGTCCTAGTATTCTCCTCAGCACTTTCCTTTCGAATGTGTCGAGTTTGTTTTTGGATGTTTCTTTCAGGACCCATACTTCACTGCCATAGCATGCTATTGGTCGAGTTAAGGTTTTATAGATTCTCATCTTTGTATTTCGGTAGACACTTTTAGATCGAAATATATTGGAGGGGCAAAATAAGCTCTGTTTGCCTGCGTTATTCTCTTCCGTATTTCTCCATCTTCCGATCTTTCGGCATATATTTCTACTCCCAGGTATGTAAGCTTTCCAACCGTTTCAATGTCATCTTCATATAGGTATAATGTTTTGTGGGACTAGTTTTTCGTTTGCGTTGTTACCTCTGCGTGTTTGTGTGCAAGTTTCCTGTGCTCCTGTTCATGTTCTACTCATAATATTAATATCATCGGCATAAGCGGCCAGTTAAATGGTTCTGTTGGTCAGGAGGTTTCTCGTTCAGTTTGCATTTGCCTAACCGCATACTCCAGTGCCAGGTTAAATAATTTTGGGGCCAGCCCATCTCCTTGCTTCAATCCCTGCGAGATTTTCAAAAAGTCTATCCGGTGGTTTTGTACTCGTACATATGCCTGAGTTACATCTTCATCCATTGTGGCTTTAGTGAGTCTAATTAGCTTGTGTGGTATTGCCAATTCAGCCAATATAATATGAACAGCTTATTTCAGAAAGGGACCTGAGTCAGTATTTTGTTATTTTTTGTTAAGAGTGGATTCATTTACTATGATGGTATACATATCGTTTATGGTAAAAAGGGACCCGATTCAGTATATTATAATAATAGAGAAATCGTATGGCGTACTTTTTGTTTACTACAGAAAAGTACTTCATATCCAGACAGTTTCTTGCATATATCTCGAAAGTTAGTTAACATGACTCGAGTCCCTATAAGCTGTTCATATAGTATAGTCTGTTCCTTTTGACTAAGTCGTATGCCTGTTTGAAGTCTACAAACACGTTGCGAACATCAATATCGTGTTCCCATGATTTGCTCAAGATCTGTTTTACTGTAAATATTTGATCCAGTGTCGATCTTCCCCGTTGGAAGCCCGTCTGATTCTCTCCAATAATATTTTCTGCTAGTGGTTGGAGCCGCTGGTTTATAATATTATACTTACGTGAGGACTTTATAATAATATACTGTACATACCTAGTAGAGAAATTCCACGGTAGTTTTTGCACTTTAAACAATTAAACATTGTTTAATTATTTAAATATAAATTTTATTTCTTGTTAATAAAAATTTAAATTTCTGGTGCAACTATATTTCTATTAAATAATTAATATATTAAAAAAAATATTATTATTACTATTAAATTTTTGTTAGGGGCCCGAAAATTATGCAGTGCCTCGGGCCTGATTTGAAGTAAAATAGGCTCTGGTTTCAACTGAACAGTTCGACTGTTGAGTTGAGATAGTGCAGTTAAATATCAGTCTTAGTCAATACTTTCAATCAGGATCCAACAGTTGAATCTTCAGCCCAGCACAGTAATGTAGATTTGACATAACGTTAATAGGGCAAATAAAATATCATTTGTGTGTTGGTGGAGAACTTATACCTATAGGAGATATCTAAAAGACCTGATAGTTCGTGTAAAGTTAATGGAAGATTTAAAATAATTGCTTGTAGTACGACGGCTACCAGAAAAGTGTAGAACCGGTGTACTGGTGTATAACAGAGGACTACCAGAAAAGAAAAATACCAACATAAGAAACAAGAGATGAGCAGACCGTGACTCTAACTTTTATTTAAGAGAAGGTCATTTGGTACTTTTTAATCCAACATTTAAAATAATTGCAATAAGCAATTTAAAAGCAAAATAATTTTTTTTAAAACCAACGTTGGGTGTTTCTCTTTCCAGATGATTAATTACCACAATTCTTTTTCTTCTTTTGGCACCATGACTCTGGATGGATCTTTGTCTGTCTAACTATCTCTTTCCATTAAGACATATCTTATGACCTTCTCCTCCATTTTCTTACATTCATAGTTATCAGGTCGTCTTCCACGTTAATCAACCATCTCGTTCTGGGCCTGGGCTTTCCTTCTTTTCGTCTTCTGTAGCCATTGTAACTGCGATTACCATAATACCAACAAAAAGAAACAGACGTTTGCAGAACCACAAAGAAACTATTTAAAAATGCAGAGCCATTTGGATTGAAAATAAACCAAGAACAGACAAATTATACTGATGTAAAAATCCGGATTCCAGATTCGAAGAAATCAAGTGAAGAGTACAGGGGAAAAACAAAGAATGTCACTTTTTCATGAATTTTGGCTTTTCTCGCCATGTAGTAGCAAACACTGAGGACTATCGACTAGCCTAACTTTTATTTAAGAGAAGGTCATTTGGTACTTTTTAATCCAACATTTAAAATAATTGCAATAAGCAATTTAAAAGCAAAATAATTTTTTTTAAAACCAACGTTGGGTGTTTCTCTTTCCAGATGATTAATTACCACAATTCTTTTTCTTCTTTTGGCACCATGACTCTGGATGGATCTTTGTCTGTCTAACTATCTCTTTCCATTAAGACATATCTTATGACCTTCTCCTCCATTTTCTTACATTCATAGTTATCAGGTCGTCTTCCACGTTAATCAACCATCTCGTTCTGGGCCTGGGCTTTCCTTCTTTTCGTCTTCTGTAGCCATTGTAACTGCGATTACCATAATACCAACAAAAAGAAACAGACGTTTGCAGAACCACAAAGAAACTATTTAAAAATGCAGAGCCATTTGGATTGAAAATAAACCAAGAACAGACAAATTATACTGATGTAAAAATCCGGATTCCAGATTCGAAGAAATCAAGTGAAGAGTACAGGGGAAAAACAAAGAATGTCACTTTTTCATGAATTTTGGCTTTTCTCGCCATGTAGTAGCAAACACTGAGGACTATCGACTAGCCTATCGATTTAGGACAATAACCAAAAATATCAGTCTATATCAATTTTCTAAGAATTTTTATTCAGGCGAAGAACGAGGATCGTCCACACGCTACCGAACAAAAACAAGGAATATCAGCAGTTTTTTGGAGCATTATAGAATATATAGAATATAGAATTTATTTCATCAAATATACAAAATTTCTTTTGTTTTTGACAAGTCAAAAGAGTACGTACCTACATTATAAAATTTTGACAAAATTTAAAAGATAAATATTATAAATTATAATGAACAGATATACAAACAGGTACTAACAAAAAATTTAACACACTATGTAAAAACGTAAAGACATGAAATAAACTTAAAAACATGAAATATCGTCATAATCGGCAAAAAAACCCTGACCAAACTAGTGTACTTATTATAATGTATTATAAGCGGTACCTAAGTACTCTGTCTTTGTGTAAAAACAATGTTTTAAAAAGTGTGATTTTATTTTATTTTTAAACGACTGTAAATGAAGACTTTTTACTTCATCTGGCAAAAAATTGTACAAACTAACATCAGTTGAGTTTTTTATACTTTTCGTCAACCTAAAACGTTGTGCTCTAATAGCATTACTCGATCTTGTATGGTGATCATGGAAGTTGGAGTTTATGTTAAACTTACTTTTGTTGGAATGAATTTCAATCAGCGTCTCATATATATATAGAGTGAAGGTAGTGACATAATACCTAACTTCTGAAATAAAGGTTTACAGTGTTCCCTATACTCTGCTCCAGCAAGTATCCTCACTACTTTCTTTTGTAACTTAAAAATTCTGTCTGCGTGACAAGAGCCACCCCAAACAGTTATTCCGTACTTTAAATGGCTATGGAACAGTGCAAAGTAGATCATTTTAAGGGTACTTTTAGGGATCATAAAAACTAAGTTGCGTATCAAAAATATAGTTGTAGCAAGTTTAGAACTTAAGTAGTCTGTATGAGCACTCCAGTCCAAATTATCATCTAGGAAAATTCCTAAGAGTTTAACACTATTTCCTAAGACATACTTCCGGTCAGAACTAAACATCAAATTCTGATTTTTGTCTTCATTTAGCTTCAGACCATTATGCAAAAACCAGTTTTTTGCTTTCTGAGTATCACTATCTATTTTAATTTTCAAATTATGATGATTAATGTCAGTATTTATGAGAGTGGTATCATCTGCAAAGCACACACATTTTATGGGAAAAGTGTAGTGAAATAGATCGTTCAGATAAATAAGAAACAAAGTGGGTCCTAGTATTGAACCTTGAGGAACCCCGTATTCGACCGTGTTCAAATCAGAATAGCTATTATTAAGAAAAACTGCCTGTTTTCTATTTGTTAAATAAGATCTAAATCATTATTATAATTCTGCTAAAAATCTCCTAAGTAGTTTTTATATATCACAAGAATTAAACCTTTATTGGTGTTTATCTCAATATGTATAAAAATGAAATTCCTTGTTTTTCCCCTATACCTACTCTTCAAGTAGTTTGAAAGTGAATTATTTGGGAATAAACACAAAGAACAAACATGAAGAATAGGAAAAAAGTCTAAACTAGATGGAAACTAAAATATGCAGCAATACGTATTTTAATATTATATTACGTATTATATGTTAATGAAGTCCACGTAGGCACCAAGGAAAAAAATAATATTTAGTAAACAGAAAAACATTTATAAATACATAATAGTAAAAGTAAAAAATAAGGGATTAGTCTGGGCTGATTATCGGAGAATAGGCCATTTTTGGGAAAAGTTATTTACCAGCAATTTTATTGCTGAAATCGAATCTTATGATGGTATATATTAATAATATAGGTATGCAAAGTCCGCAGATAGTGTGCTACTTTTTTTATAAACAAAATGGCGCCCGAAAATCGTGTTTTTTTCAATTATTGCTCTAGAACTCCGAAGATTTTAACTTTACAACAAAAACACTCAAATAAAAATTCACCGTGATTAAATTCTGCATAGAGACGTGTTTTTCCCGATCTGCTCCGGCGAAAATTTTCCTCGGAAAATGCGGGTTTTCCCAATAAAATCTTTAATTTTCAAATAAAGTTTTAGATAAGTAATTATTTATCAATAATTAAATAATTTGGTGACTTAAAAGCCTTCTTGGTTTAGATTAGAGTTCCAGAAGCTGGTGAAAATTAAACGAATATTTTAGCAACAACTCAATTGTTAATTAATAATTTACGGTCGCAATAATAACCAAAATAATTATGATACACTGATCAAACTTTGAAATCTTATAAAGATGAGATGCCTATTTAATATTTTGTCGACAAAATATAAATTTTTCATTTTTTTGCATAATCTTTAAATGTATAAAAAAAAAAGAATTATAAACAAACTAACGTTTCTCAGAAAGTTTTTATTATATTATAATTTTAAAAAATAGCTAAAATGCGCATTTCAAATATCTTGAAAATGAATGCTTTAAAACTTTTTTGCAACCATTTGCAAAAAAGTTATGAAACAGCAAAGTAAACATACTATTACTACGGTGTTAATAATTTTTTTTAATTCTTTCAAAGCGTAGAAGTGAGTTTAAAGTACAAGCTAATTATTTATAAAACAATATCGATTATCAGCTTAATGGTTATATTTTAATTAAAGATTATAAATATATTTTTTTGTAATTTACACGCGCGAAAGTAGAATAATACAGTACCGTAGCTACCCGCCCACATACACAACTCGCGCGTGTCAGTCGCTTCGAGTGAACATTTTATCTCCGGCTCTGTATCAAGCCTACTTTCGCGCTAAAAATTACAAAAAAACTATTTTTAATCTTTGATTAAAATATAACCATTGCACTAATTTTTGACATTCTTTGTGAATAATTAGATTGTACCATAGACTCACTTTTAAGCTTTGAAACAATTAAAACAAATTATAAACAATGGAGATATCGTATATTTATTTTGCTGTTTCCTAACTTTTTTGCAAATGGTTGGAAAATTTTTTTAAAGCATTCATTTTCAAGACCTATGAAATACGCATTTTAAGTATTTTTTAAAATTAGAATATAATAAACAATTTCTAAGAAATGTTAATTTGTTTATCACAATTTTTTTTAAACATTTAAAGATTATGCAAAAAAATGAAAAATTTATATTTTGTCAACAAAATATTAAATAGGCATCACACCTTTATAATCTTTCTAAGTTTGATCAATGTCTCATGATTATTTTGGTTGTTATTGCGACTGTAAATTGTTAATTAACAATTGAATTGTTGCTAAAATATTCGTTTCATTTTAACCGGCTTCTGAATTTATAATCTATACCAAGAAAGCTTTTATTTCACCAAGCTATATAATTATTGATAAATAATTACTGGCCCAAAAAATTTATTTGAAAATTCGAGATTTTGTTGGGAAAACCCACATTTTCCGAGGAAAATTTTCGTCGGAGCAAATCGGGAAAAACATGCCTCTATGTAGAATTAAATTGGGGTGAATTTTTATTTGAGTATTTTTGGTGTAAAGTTAAAATCTTCGGAGTTATAGACCAATAATTGAAAAAAATACGATTTGTCGGCGCCATTTTGTTTATAAAAAAATTAGCACACTATCTGTGGACTTTGCATACCTATATTAATAATATATAAGATCTTATAATTCGATTAAAGCAATAAAATTGCTGGTAAATAACCTTTCTTTGTACTTTACTAATTAGACCAACGTATTATAACTATTTTTTTCAAAATTTAAAGATTATGCAAAAAAAAAAAGAAAAATTTATATTTTGTCGATAAAATATTAAACAGGCATCTCATCTTTATAATCTTTATAAGTTTGATCAATGTATCATGATTATTTTGGTTATTATTGCGATCGTAAATTGTTAATTAACAATTGAATTGTTGATAAAATATTCGTTTAATTTTCACCGACTTCTGGAATTACAATCTATACCAAGAAATCTTTGATGTCACTAAGTTATCTAATTATTGATTAATAATTACTTACCTAAAACTTTATTTGAAAATTATAGTTTTTGTTAGGAAAACCCGCATTTTCCGAGGAAAATTTTCGTCGGAGCAAATCGTGAAAAACATATCTCTATGCAGAATTTAATTGCGGTGAATTTTTATTTGGGTGTTTTTGCTGTAAAGTTAAAATCTTCGGAGTTATAGAGCAATAATTGAAAAAAATACGATTTGTCGGCGCCATTTTGTTTATAAAAAAAGTAGCACACTATCTGCGGACTTTGCATACCTATATTATTACGTGACCCGTCAAAATAGCCCGGTCAAAACAGCCCCGTCAAAAAAGCCCCGTCAAAATAGCCCCAACACAAAATAGCCTCGACAAAATAGCCCGCAAACAAAATAGCCCCGACAAAATAGATCGCACACAAAATAGCCCCGGTCAAAACAGCACCGGCTAAAATAGCCCCGGCTAAAATAGCCCCGGCTAAAACAGCCTCTTATAAACAATTACATAATTATTTATACAAGGTGTCCAAAAACTTTTTTTTAATTTAAATTATTTGACAAAAAGGAAGAATGTATTTAATTTATTTAATTTAAAATGCATTTTACTGTTGCCCGGAAACAGAAAAAAATGTTTATACCATAAATTAACATTGATTTTCGCTTAACTTAAATGTTCAAACTTCCAAGAGGGAGGAAAGACAGGACTCGAGTTCTCTGAAAAGACAATTTTTATTTAATGTGGTTAAGATAAACATCTGAATAGAGGATAATTACCATTTCCGAAAAAATGTATTTTTAAGGAATTATTTCATGATGAATTCTGAAGGGTGTTTTTTTTCGGGGCTATTTTGGCGGGGCTATTTTGTCGGGGCTATTTTGTCAGCGGGCTATTATTCCGCGGCTATTTTGTCTGCAGGCTATTTGTCGGAGCTATTTTGTGTGCGGGATATTATGTCGGGGCTATTTTGTCGGAGTTTTTTTGACGGGGCTATTTTGACGGGGTACCATATTATTAATATATAGGATCTTATAATTCGATTCCAGCAATAAAATTGCTGGTAAACAACTTTTCCATGAATTTTGCTAATTAGCCCAGTGTAGATGTAAAACCTTTAAGAAGACTAGTTATGGAGAAAAGCTTCAACAGATCTGTTTAAAAGATGGGAATGATATATGTTAAAATCAGTTGATAAACGAATTGATTTATGAATTGGAGGATGGAACAGTGGAGACTTTGAGACTTTGAGATGAAATTGCATTGTAGGATGAAGCAGTTGTGAATCATCGTGAGATATATAAAAGCTAATAGACTAAGATGGGCAGGCCACGTGGACGTAATACGGAGTGATGACGACAGACTGATTAGCAATGTGTTTTGGGAAAGACCAGACGGTAGAAGATCGACAGGAAGGCCTAGAAGAAGGTGGAAAAATGCAGTCAGAGAAGACCTGGAGAAGATGGAAGTGAGACCATGGGAAATAGTAGCAAAGCATCGGAACCAACGGAAGACAATAGTAAGTGCGGTAGAGACTCACGAAGAGTTGTAAAAGCCAAAGATGATGATGAAGCAGTTTTGTTACAAGTCTTTTAGTATTGTTTAAGTGTTTACTCTGAGCCAAGGATTTAGCAATAGTTACACAAAAATGAGCTTCATAGAAGAAAATTAGATATCTATTCAATGATTCATGGACTGACTTATAGTCTCTTATTTATTTTTTATAAATGTCAATAAAATATATTAACGAGTGTTTTTTTAAGAATTTTTTACTTTAAGTAGGTAACTATGTCAATTTTATAAGATTGTTAACCTTTATTATATTTTGCATATTATCTATACACCGACACTCATTTCAGATATCAAGTACCTACATATTTTCAATTACATACTTTTTCATTCACTAAATTTTTCAGTTTAGAATGATGTGTTTACAAGTTATTTTTCACTAACTGGTTGTCGTTATCAGAACATTGTCAAACAACAACCCAATTAAAAACTGATTTTTATTCTTATCTTGAAACATAGCTTTTCATTATAAACTTGCTAATTTGATTATTATAAAGCTAAAAGTAAATAAAAATAACGCAATATTATATCATTGATAGGTGAAAAGGGACTAGATACATCTCATAATGCTTTTGAATCCGAGTCAAACGCAAAAAATGAGCTGTTAAAATTAAATTTGGCTGAATCTTTGTAGATATTTGCAATCGTTAAAGATGTCCCAGGTTGAGGGCCCCATATACGTGTGGTTCAATCACGCAATCATAAGTGAACTGATCAGAAAAAGTTCAGCAAAGAATCATTCCTCATACCTAAGCGACCGGAGGTTCAGTGTCCAGATAGGACCAGTTCTATCTGAACATGAAATTCCGGAAGCTGAAGTACCATAGGAGCTAGTCTTATCACCCTTCTTGTTTAGCATATACACACACCCAAACTTATATGGAATTATCTGATATTTCTTACTATTTCGTGCGAATTTAAAAAAACGAACACACGAAGTCAAACAATATTTATTTTAAAGCAATTTAATAACAAATACATAACAATTAAATAAAACAATAAAGTATTTAACAAACAAATTGAAAGTATGTAGTTGTTTTAAAGTCAATAGCATACAACATTTCAATGTAAAACGAATAACATTTAAATTGTTTTAATTAATTTTTTTGTATTTTGTGGTAGTCAGTGTTATCGCCGCCAGACCTTATGCAAGCTTCAGTTTGCGTGGGCACGCTCCTAATCAAATTTATCCACATTTTGTTGTGGTAGGTTGCTCCATCCTTTAAGAGCAGCTTGTACTAGCCGTGCGGTGTTTTGTAGATTATTCCGGCGAGCTCTAATTTTTCTTTTAAGCATATCCCTTTTAACAACTAGTCTATAGGACTAAGCTCGGGTGAGCAAGCAGGTCACTCCAAACAAGGGATACCTTCTGCTTCAATGATGTCTGTAGTCACTCTAATGGTATGTAGAGGTCCATTATCATGCAATAAAATTAAATATTCTCCTGTTGCAGCTCTCCAGAGCCTGACTACAGGTTATCAACATACCTGTGAGCAGTTAAAGTCGATTGGATGAAAATTAAAGGAGTTCTTTTTACGGAGCACAATTTCTCTCCAGAACATTACACTTACCCTTGTATATTTGTGAACAGATCTGACAGTTTTCGTTCTTGCTTGTCTTTCTCGACCTCTAAATACACGACACTTCGTGGGTCATCTGATTTTACACAAATCCTGACTTTTTTTGAAAATAGCACATTTTGTCAATTCCCAATGTTCCAGTTTTGGTGGTGAAGACACCAATTTAGGCGATCAATCGTGTGCTGCCTGGATAACTCGGGAACCCATAACTGCCTCCTGCTGTATACTTCTAGGTACGAACTCTTCTTCTTATCGTTTCAACTGAAACAGTTACACCTGTAGCTTCTAAAAGCTGCCTTTGGAGCTGTAGGTGAGAAATGCTTAGGTATCTTCCAGCTGATTGGACAATTAAACGATCGTAGAGAGCCGTTATTACTTTTGGCGACTTTCCCTTGCTTTATTTTTGAGCTTTCCTAGTTCCTGTTACCTAGCATAGGTTTTGGACAGAACGCCCTGTATTACGCCTAGCTCTACAGCTATGTCCCTCTGAGAACATTACTTTCTCCACAAGACCAATAATCTTTCCTCGTTGTAAGTTCTATACCCCACATGAGGCATATTTTCGTTTTTGGACGCAAAAGTCAGTTTATTTATTTTAGTTAAATTTGCAACTCAAGCAAATAACCTATACCGTACCGAGCTGTACTATATGATTGTCTTATATATTTGTTTATTTTCAATAAAAACCTTTATTCTTCGCAACAATAACAAGTTTTTTCAAAGGAAATAAATATTACTTTGAAATCATGGTGATTCCATAAAAGTTTGGGTGTTTGTATACAGCAGATACTCCAAGAACACCCGGAACACTAATCAGCCTTTATGCAGACGACAGTGCAATTGTGGCGAAATAAAGGAACCTGGATATAGCTATACGAAATCTGCAGACGGCACTGTTAGTGGCGGATCCAAGGATGTGTCACGGTGGTCATGCCCCCCCCCCAGACGAAAATAAATATCAATTCAATAATCCTAAAAAAATAAAAACCCAGAGCAGTCAAACGTCAAAATAATTGAAGCTATTAGTGCATGAAGGTGTTAACTCAAAGTGTTATAACCCATTTTCTTGCGTTAGTAAAGACTTTTGTGCATAGATGTCGCTAGAGACCCTAAAATCCAATGTTAAAAACACGTCAAGTTTTGTCTAAAGCAGTCGGAGCAAGAAGGTTTTAACTTTTGATATCTTAAAACTGTTAAAAAATGACTTGACACCTTCATGCACTATAATAGCTTCAATTGAAAACCCACTTATCGTAGAGGTGGTAAGACTAAGTGACCTTGCATCAGAGAAAAGTAATTAAATCGCACTCAAAATCCATGACCCCCAAAATTGCTGAATCCGCCACTGGGCACTGTAAACCCTAGATGAATGGAGTATCCAATGGAAAATGGCAATAAATCCAGAAAAGACCCAAACGGTTATCTCCAAAAAGGCCCAGATAAATAACCCAGAAGAACAGCTAAATAGACCCATCGAATGGCGAAACAAAGTTAAATACCTAGGAGTCACAATGGACTAAGACTAAGGTATAACATTCACACAATATGTTAGCACGACAGTTCAGAAAACAGCGATGGCCCGTGCCGCAATAATAGGATTCACAGGAAGATATACAAATTAGCTATGAAAACAAAATGAATGCTGATAAACACAGCATCATACTACCAATCATTACATATTCACCCCTTGCATGGGGATACACAAGTCAAAAAAACAAAAAGAAGATCCACGCAGCACATAACTGCCCTGGATAATCCCTTTTGGATTTTCGGGAGGGGCCATGAACTTTTTTTGGGAGGGGTATCGGGGGTCTGGGGTAATTTTAAAAAATTAGGGTGACAATGGTGAGTTTTAAGGCACTTTTCACACACTTTTGATTGCCATAAAGTCATTCAAAACTTATCGTTATTAAAGTATTATTAAAGTCACTACCGATTCCTACACATTTCTTCAGATCCAAGTGAAGTTCTTTTAACAAGTTTAATATTATTTTTTCCAATGCTTCTCCTGTCAGGTCTTGTTCTTCCCCTCTTTCTTGATTTTCACTATTATTTTTATGTTCTCATAAACGTCAATGGATTTGACAAATCTTCACGAATGTTGTTATTGTTTATGTAGGTATCTCAGATTTAGAGAAAGCTGTTTCACGAAACGTCGGTCGTTTCGTTAAATATGAGAGAATAATAATTTGCACTTTGAACCTGATTCATTATTTGTTCAATTATTTCTTCAAAACAACATGTTATCGATTGATTTTGACTGGTGCTACTAATGTCTGTTGCTCGGAAAGATGTTGTGGATAGGTGTTGTTTAAGAGTCTTATCTCCTGATGGGATTTTAAACCTTCACAATTCCCCTCATTGCTAGATCCAGCATCTTCGTCTAGAAGCAGAAGACCATCTATAAGCACGATGGCCTCTTAGAGGAATATTTTGTCGACCTAAGAACACTATAGACTCTACTATTGGTCGTAGTCTTTCTCTATTTTCTTATATCTGTTTGGACCTCTGAGAGTCTATCTGGTTAAGTATACTGACGTTTGCGGTTGCGATAACTTTGTAGAAAATCTAGTTCAACCTGAACGCACTCCTTGTGGTCTGATGTTTTTTCATAGGATTGTATAGCTCCGTCGTTGCTCATTAGTTTGGCGAAAGATATTAAAGGTTTCGTGACAAGGCTTTGGGCTGTCATCCTCTTTATTATGACCATATTTTTCATTAGAAAAATCCTTTTTGAATGTGCGAAAGTACCAATCAACTCCTTTGTTCTAAATGCTGGTGACCCAAGTAACGCTTCATACCATTTTTATTCTGTATGGGTACAGATTATAGAAATTGATACGATTTTGATGGCTGCTAAGGTCGTTCTAACCATTGGCACTTTGTATAATTATCAACATTTTGATTTACACAACATCTTATGTCATTGTTGAAGATTCCGTTACTGCTTTTGTTCAATCCTAGTCCAGGAGATATATTTATCCCCTGTTTTGTATATGTGTTTGAAACTAAAAACATAGAACATAGCAGAACTGCAAATACATATTTAAATTTATATTTTTTTATTCTCGGAGGGGGCCATGGCCCCCATGGCCACTTCCCTAAATTCGCCCTTGGTCTGATTTTGCTTATATTTAAAAAGAGGTGGCCTTAAAAAAAGTACCATTTCTTTTAGTATGCAAAATGCGTTTTTGTATAAATTCAGTCATACCAAAATTTTCTAAAAAAATTAAATGTTGGCCTTACGAATTATACAGTTACGAATATATGTAGTTACGAAGTGTCACCGTTACGAAGTATCGTCGTTATGGATTGACGCCGTTACGAATTGTCCGTTACCATTTGTACGCGTTACGAACTGTCGCGTTATGAGATGTCATGAACCATTTAGAATCATAAATATTCATAGTATACTAAAATATTAGAAAAAAAGAAAGAGCTTTTGAAAAGAACTTACCTTTACGCTAGGTTTTTTGTTTGATCTTAAAACTTTATCGGTCAAAGCTTCTATTATGTCTGGAGGGCACTTTTCTTCCGTATCTTTCTTCTCGGTTGTGATTTTGCATTCAGTCCTTTCTCCCCTAAAAGTTTCGATTGTCTCTCGCGTGATAGTCTCCAATTTGGGTTCCTGAAAATGATGTTGATTATTAAGTACTTATATATATATATCCGGGGTGTCATATCGGCTGACGCCGCATCCCCACACCTAACCGCCATCTATTTCTATCCTGGGCATCTTCCTCTTCCAAATCTCGGTGTTCCATGGCCTTCCTTATCGTGTCATTCCAGGATAGTCTTGGTCTTCCCCTTTTCTTCCTACCTGGGGGTTTCCATTTCAGGAGTTTCTTTGGCCATCGTTGGTCGTCCATTCTAAGTAAGTGACCGAGATTAAGTACTTAATGACCGATTAAGTACTTAATTAAAATAAACAGTTATGTTCAATTACAGACACCATCTCCTCTTTTCGATACTTCAAAAATATTAACTAGAAAAAAAGTTTAAGGTCTAGAAGATCATTTATCAACTTCAGATCAAGAACATTGTTGCGAAAACCATGAAAATACAGTTGTAGTTGTTTGGTGGAAGCTAAAATATTTTTTTACATTGTAAAATTAACCAACTTATACATCGGAATTAGTTTTACTTCTAACTGAGTATAGAGACCATGTTTTAGTAGGAATTTTGCCATGTTGAATAGATGGGAAGTGAGGTGCAACTTTTAGACTTCCCGTGTCTTCTTTCATTCATCATTTGTATGGTTTGCAAGTAATAGAAACCGCGAAGGCGTAACCAGGAACTTGGTCTCATTAAAAGTTTTATTTTCTTGGAAATACACTTTGAATTAAAATCACTGTATTAAATTGTGGTAGATACAGTACGTAAATAGGGAACATGTATATGTTTAGATACATAAATACATATATATATATATATATATATATATATATATATATATATATATATATAAGATCTTTTGATCACTGAGTGTGTTTCAAGGATCTACATCTCATGTTTTATATATATATATATATATATATATATATATATATATATATATATATATAATCAAATTCCCTTCTACCTATTGGTGTCGGGATTACATAAATACATACAAATTTTAAAAAGTCAAAAGGCAGATATCGAGCACTGAATTTATTAAATCTTGCCCAAGTATACTTTCGCTATCTAGAGCATCCTCAGGTGCATTTCGTCAATAAAAGAAGGTATCCTCGAATGTCATTTAATTAAAATAAATAATTTGTTGGCAAACTTAAATTAACATCTAACTAAACACTGAACAAGGGCCAAAACAGATAAATTAAAGTGCCAGTAGGTACTACATTTTGCAATATGGAGGCAGAATGAAGTATCAATGAAGTATTATTTTAATTAAATGACATTCGAGGATACCTTCTTTTATTGACGAAATGCCCCTGAGGATGCTCTAGATACCGAAAGTATACTTGGGCAAGATTTAATAAATTCAGTGCTCGATATCTGCCTTTTGATTTTTTAAAATTCATATATTCGAGCATTCAACCATTTCCTATTTTCATAAATACATACATTGTATTATATTGAGGTAATTGTGGCAACTGAGCTCTCTCGATGACAATTTGGTTGTTAGCATTAAGGGATATTAATCTCAAAATTGACAACTCATTTCGACTGACACAAATGAACGTCAAAATATGACAATGTAGTATTATTTTTCTCATGATCATCTTTCAGTGCGTCACAGTTTTTCGATTTCTTTCTAACGCATTAAATTGTATGTGACAGAAAAAAAGGCACGTCTGTGATTACAGACATTTATTCTAGTTATTCTAGTTGTCGATAGATGGCGCCATAATAAAAAAATATTTTTTTAATTAGATACCTAATAATATTACAAATATAATCTGTATAATTTATAAGACTATACAAATCAAAGAAAATACCATTTTATAAATGCAAGAAACACATTTGATTTGTTTTATTCCAAATTGAAAATAAAATGTGACAACTGTCAGATTTAACTAAATTGTCATGTTAGAATAAATGTCATAAATGTGTATTATCACGGACTTACCCTTTTTCCTATCACTTGTTACGCACTGAAAAATGCTCATGAAAAGGACAATAGCTAAATATTTTTGGCATAAGGGAATGGGAAAACTGTTTAGTTTTGAAATTGATTTTTAAATGAAAAATATTTTAAAAATTAAAGTAAAATTATTAACTCATTAATTATAACCTTTGTTTTTGATTTATTTATAGACAGCCTTGTTTCAAAACTCACTCATTCTATTAGTTCTAACAGCTCTATTGAACCAAAAACTCGTACTCGAACAGAAGCTTCAACTAACACAGGTTAGCGCAGTTGCCACAATTCTCTCAATGTATACTTATTCCCTATGTCCAGCTGAACGATTTACGTACTGTATATATATTGAAGAGATCCTTGATGTTTGTATCGTTATTTATACAATTTTTATCTTTCTTTAATGAATAATCTCCAATATATATCAAAATCAACAGCAAGGTTATTTTCTATAGAATGTTTGGTTAAGGCCGTAGCGTTTGTTGATTTGTACACTATGTTTGTGTGAAACAACCCTTCTATGTAGATATTGGTGTGTTTTCCCAATGTATATGTTGAAGTGCATAAACAACATTTGATTGCTGATCTTGAGTAAGACCAGGTTTAAATTTTGAAAAATATTGTCCGGATGTTTTGACGATTTATATCCAACATTGATATTACCTATATTATGCAAACAGTTTCGATATTTGTTCGGAGAATCCATTAATGTATTAGTAGGGGAGCGAAGTATGCTAAATGTGCAGTCACTCGAGCGCTTAGGGGACCTATTGGGTTGTGAAGAGTAGGTCCTAAAACCAAAAAAAGTTGAGTAAAATTTTCCATTTTAGTGGGCGCTCGCCATTTTTTAATTTAATTTTCCATTTCCAACAATCGTTTTTTCCGATTATAGCGCCATCTATCCATAATTTGCAAAAATGTTTCGAATAAAAGTTGCTTATTTTTACGTAAACAATCCAAATCTGGAATAAAAATTTGGGGCTCCTATTTAAGATTTTAAAGTAACCCCCGACTCCACCTCCGTGGGGGTCGTGTTTAGTACCATTCGATAGATTTTTCAAAAATATTGATTAAGTGTATTTTGCAGTTTTTCGATCTAATGTTTATTTTGCGAAATATCGCGAGATTAGTATTTAAAATTTTAAATTTACCCCCCACCCCTCTTCGTGGGGGGTCACGTTTGATATCATTCGATAGATTTTTGAAAAATATTGAACACTTATTTTTTAGTTTTTCGATATAACGTTCATTTCGCGAATTATTCGCTTTTTTTTGTGAAAATTTTTAACTCGTCCATTTCCTTACGCCCCGCTCAAATCGTCAGATTTTTGAAATATACACTGTTTTGCATGCCCTTAACTTACCTTATCTTAATCTGACAATTTCGAGTATTTTTAAGGATAGATTTTTTTTTCGGACCCCCCTTAACGAACTCCCCTGTGTTAAGAGCTAATATATGGTAGAGGTGCATCTGCAGGGTACCAGGTTTCTCCCATATGTTAATCTGACGCGCTCGAGTAACTGCAAAAATCCCCGCTTGGGCTCCCCTACCATATGGTAGGGATAAGTAGCGTTTGTTTGAGTTGGTGACATTACTATTATTCTTAGGTGTAGGTAGGTAGTTGGGGTTTGTTTTGGATTTGTATTGAAATTTGACTGATTTTTGATAATGTATCTTCTTTTTTTAATTAGATGGCTGTAAAATGCTGGTGGATAATTATTTTTTTCTAAAATATTTTTAACTTTTTTCAGATTTTCGGAATGGTATTGTAGGCTATATAATACATAGCTTAATTGCTCTGTATGTATGACAGAGTATAACACTTCTTTTATGACTTATATGTGCGTTGGTATTAAAGTTTAAAGATCTTTCGGACCAGACATCTTCTGAAAACCAGCTAGTAGTTATAAGTCGGATATTGTTGTTATACGTTTATTATAAGGTCGGTTATTATAACCTAGACTAGGTTTACTATTGATGCTAATATTAGGCGAATCTATAGCCACTCAAGAAATCTGAGAAGAGTATTCATTTTCATGTTACAGCAGGTTTCAACATACAATCTCTCCAAATATTTTACAGACATTTTGGGAAATGCAATCGGTAAGGCCCACTATCATAAATATACAAAACTAATGGAATTTTTACAATTACCTAGTAAATTTAACAATAATTTTTAAAAATTATATAATAATACACGTAGCTGCTATAATACACTTTAACCTATTTGATTTACTTTTAATTCTATACAATATAAGCGCAAAAAACTCTCAAAGTCACACTTTTTACGACTTTGTTACAGTCACTAGACCAAAAACAATGTCATTGTTACGACATTTTAGTTCGTTATCTGGAACAAATGTTTGATTGATCGAGGACGTATTTTCTGTACCAAAAAATTCGACCAGCTTCCTATACAAATTGTAAATTACTTTCACGAGAAAGAAATTAACTGTCTATTACACAAAATCGTGAGAACTTCTTGAATGATCTGACAGTCATGCTTAAAGTACGTAATTGTAGTTTGATTTGTTGATTAAAGTTACACGGCTTTTTCGCTTTTTCACCAATGTGGTTTTTACCGTGACGTGGACGTGACGAAGATTAAAGTGATCATAACCTTAGGAGGTGTTATTACTGAAATTTGAGCTGTTTGATTTTTCGTTTTATATCATATTTGTAACGTCATATAAGCCTATAATAAAGACAGTCTACAAATAGTAGTCCAGAAATTTAACACACCGACTAAAGATATAATATGTATAATGCAATAATGCCCTCAACTAAGAAAACCAAAATAATGATTGCAATTAGCAAAGAACCAACCACATATAGATCGAATTCGATAACGTCAACATGCAGAGAGTAACGGAGACAAAATCACTAAAGATTACACTGTCAAGTACAAAATATCAAGTACGCATGGCATAAATTGGCAAGATGGCATAATTACATCAACCATCTAAAACAGCGGTTCTCAATCTGTGGTACATGTACCACTGGTGGTACATTTCATTTTTGAGGTGGTACACAAAACGCAAATACAGCCAAAATCAGCACCACTATTATAGTTAATTAGATCACCTGGTTAGATAGGTATTTCAGTTAGGTGGTACCAAAAATAATAAAAAGTATTTGGTGGTACATGGCACAAAAAGATTGAGAACCGCTGATCTAAAACGCTCTAGTAATACAGATCGAATAAATATAACGAAATAGGCTATTGATTATGTATTTTAGAAAGGAACTACAACGTTAACAGGGTTTTATTGTTTCATATAGTCAATAGACCTCTATATTTGAAAAAACCGCGGAGTGCTACCATTTAAATTGGTGCCTTTTTGAGAAAGGGGTGAATTAGTCCCTAGGCACAGGGCGAAATAGGGTAAGTTCTATGCACATTTAGTGCAAACACGTCCATAGGAAAATTATTTCAGATTAAATTTACTATCGAAATATCACATTTTAAAGTCAAAAACCTGTTTTTTTACAAAAATATATTAAAAAGAACAGCAAGAAAAAAACATGAAAGATAGCAATTTTCTTTTTTGCCCCATAACTTTTTTCCACGGGATATAGGTATAGGCATTGCTTTACAGAAAAAAAACTTCCATCCTTCTTCTTTAAAATGGCGTTTGGTAGAAGTCCCTGTGATTTAAAATTTCCAAAATATGATTTTTCAAATTTCGCCACTCACAGCGATTTTAGGATATTTTCGTTGTTACTTCGCAAACATTGTTCTGTAACTTTTTTTTACGCATTTCTAGGTATACGCAATGGTACATTTAGTAGAAAGAGAAGTCAATTACCTTAAGAAAGCCGTATGTCTATATTTAAGCAAGATATGATTTTTCAAAATTTTATACTTTTAATGATTTTTGATATATTTTACGATTATTTTTAAATTTCTCATTATAACTTTTTTATTGTACATAATTGAGTATATTTGGGTATATACAGAGTGGGCCAAATAAAAGTGTCCACCTCGATATTTGGCAGTATTTATTAGATTTTAAGAAAATGACGAAACAGGTCGATTTTTGATCAAAGGGGGACACATTTTTACGGTACATACATCTGTCATTTGTCAACCCCCTCCCTTTCACATCCCCCACCCCTTATTTTTTAATAGAGAATAGGGGTCGTGTGCTAGCTCATTTGAAAGGTTATTCAATTCTCTATTCAGTAATATTAACATTGGCATAATTATTTGTACAGGGTGTACAAGAAAAATTATTTTAAATTAAATTAATTGACACAAAAAGAAGCATGTATGTAATTTATTTAACTCAAAATACCTTCTACTGCTGACAGAAAACGAAAAAAATGTTTATTTGATAAATAAACATTGTTTGTTGCTTAAATTCAATATTCCATCTACCAAGAGGCAGATGGGTGGCAACTTGAATATTGAAATTAAGCAAAAAACAATGTTTATTTATCAAAAAACATTTTATTCTGTTTTGTGACAGCAATAGAATGTATTTTGAATTAAATAAATTACATACATTCTTCTTTTTGTGTCAATTAATTTAATTTAAAAAAATTTTCTTGGACACCCTGTATAAAAAATTATGTTAATGTTTGTATTACTGAATAGGGAATTAAATAACCTTTCAAATGAGCTAACACACAACCCCTATTCCCTATTTAAAAATAAGGGATGGGGATGTGGAAGGGAGGGGGTTGAAAAATGACAGATGTATGTAACGTAAAAATGTGTCCCCCTTAGATCAAAAATCGACCTGTTTCGTAATTTTTTTTTTAAAATCTAATAAATACTGCCAAATATCGAGGTGGACACTTTTATTTGGCCCACTCTGTATATTGTGTAATAAAAAGGAAAGCTCATCTTCTTTACTTTAAAATGGTGTAATGTAAAAAATTCTAGGACTATTTTTAAACAAGATATGCTTTTTCGAAGTGTGACATATACACATGCAATAGTTGGAACCATATGGAAAACTTTTTTAGTATTAATTTTATGAAAAAAAGTTATTCTGTATAAAATGCTCTGCCTAGTCTGAAACCTAAAATGCAATCATCAAATTTTATTAATAGTGTACGAGGTATGTTAAAAATATGAATTTGCTCAGGAGTAAAGTATATCATACCTTTATATATAAGTGTATCATACCTTTATATTTCACAATATCGAAATGTGTTATTAAGAAAAATTATTTGGAATTAAAAATAATATGCAATTATATTCTTCTAATTGAAAAATAAAAATAATTTTTTTTAAATTACGGATCTTCTTCTTCTTAAAGTGCCTATCCGTTCCGGATGTTGGCGATCATCATGGCTATCTTGACTTTGTTTACCGCAGCGCGGAACAGTTCAGTGGTAGTCGTGTTATACCATTTTCGTAAATTTTGAATCCAGGAAATGCGTCTTCTTCCCGGTCCTCTTTTACCATTTACCTTCCCTTGGACAATCAGTTGGAGATTACGGATAATCTTGGATATCCTACGGATATCTTGTTTCAAAATAGTCCTAGATTTTTTTGGAATACACCATTTTAAAGTAAAGAAAATATGCTGTTTTCTATTATACAATGTATATCCCTAGATGTACAAGAAAAAAAGTCATAATGAGAAATTTAAAAAATAATCATAAAAAATATCAAAAACCATTAAAAGTATGAAACCTTGAAAAAGCACAACTTGCTTCAAGATAGTCAAGCAATTCTATACAATAGACTATTTTGAAGGTAATTGACTCCTCTTTCTAATAAATGTACCATTGCATATACCTATAAATGCGTAAAAAAAGTTACAGAACACTGTTTGCGAAATAATGGGGAAAATGGTCCAAAAATGCTGTGGGCGGCGAATTTTGAAAAATCCTTTTTCGAAAAATATAAATCCTAGAGACTTCTACTAAACGTCATTTTAAAGAGAAACAATGTAAGTTAATTTCTGCTGAAGCAATGAAGCAAAAAAGTTATGAGGACAAAAACAAAATTGCTTTCTTTCGTGTTGATTTTTTGCTTTTCTTTTGAATATATTTTTGTAAATAAAAATATTTTTGACTTTAAAATGTAATATTTCGATAGTAAATTTAACCTGGAACAATTTTCCTTAAGACGTCTTTGTACCAAAATTGCATAGCACTCACCCTAATTCACCCTGTGCCTAGGGACTAATTCACCCATTTCTCAAAAACGCACCCATTTAAATGGTAGAACTCCGCGGTTTTTTCAAATTTAGAGGTTCATTGACTATATGAGACAATAAACTCCCGTTAACGTTGTAGTTCCTTTTAGCTCTCTTATTTTGAACATAATCAATAGCCTAAAAGTAGCAATTATAATACCAATATTAACGTATGAAACAAAAACAAAACGAGACCTCGCCAAACTAGTGGAAACGGTGAAGATAATGCTAAGAAAAATACTAAGATAATACTAAGATAATACTAAGAAGAATTGCAGAAACTATGATAATCAAATCAGAAGTGAATGGTAGAAGTAGCGGCCAGCCATGCAAAAGATGGTGAAACCAAAGAATACAGCACCCAGCTTTAGGTGCTGTATTCTTTGGTGAAACAAACTTCCAGAAATACAACAATCCCGCTTGTATTCGTTCCGCAATGCGTTAAGTTCGTAGTACTTTTAGTACTTTTCGTAATTATTACTTTTCTGCAATTGTTGCAAACAGCTCCCAACACGTCGACCGAAAAATGAGTATGACAAAAACAAAAACAATGACAAACACAAACTACCTCAGACAAGGGCAATGTAAATAGCAAGGATAAGACCAATCCAAGAATAATCTACCTATACTAAATTTAAAATCAAGATGCAGTAGAAATAAACAAACCAAGACACGTTAAATGCTACTAAGAGCACTCAAAATAATAATTTACAATGTATGATACCTATGTTACGGACAATGGTGTAAATTGGCCATTGATGTTAATGACCGGCCGTTGTCGTGAATGTCCATTTCCCCTGGTTATTAACGACAATGCCCGGCCATTAACGACAATAACATTAGCTATTGGCCAATGTTGATAAATAAATAAAATTAGGTATGATGTCCTATTATTTTTTTTTAATTATACAGGGTGTTTCATTAATAATTGTCCATATAGTAAGTGGAGAAAGCTTAGCACAAAATACAAAGATTTAACCTAAAACACTTAAATAAAATGTGGTTTCTTACTGAGTTACAGGGTGTTTTATTTAAAAATTTGAAAACTATTTTTGCTCAGCATTTTGAAACTATTTGACGTATCCTTTTCATACTTATCAAAAAGTGCGACTAATATACACCCTACTAAATTATGATAAACAAACGTTTTTAGCTACTACCAGAGGCGTGCGACAGGGGATAGGGAATAGTTGACCATTCTCAAATTCTACGCCACTGGAGGAATTACTTTTTTAGTGCCATTTTTAGATTCTCCAATACTTTCTACGTAAATCTTCTTCTTCTTCAGGTGCCGTCCTCGTTCCGAAGTTTGGCTATCATCAAGGCTATGCGTATTTTTGATACCGTAGATCTAAATAATTGGCAGCTGCTGCACTTGTACCAATCTCTTAAATTCTTCAACCATGAATGTTTTCTTCTGCCAATGGATCTTTTACCTATTATTTTTCCCTGAATAATTAATTGTAGTAGCTGGTACTTTTGTCCCCTCATTATATGTCCCAAGTACTGCAGTTTGCGCTTTTTAATAGTAAGCGCAAGTTCTTTTTCTTTCTGCATCCTTCGCAACACTTCCATGTTTGTCACTCTCTCTGTCCACGATATTCTCAGTATCCTGCGGTACATCCACATCTCGAATGCTTCTATTTTCCTCGTATTGATCTTTTTCAGTGTCCAAGCTTCCATTCCATAGAAAAGAACTGACATTATCTACGTAAATAATGTACTCTTTATTGGAAACGATAAAGTCATTAGTTTTCGAGATATTTGAAGTTAAATATGAAACGGCACAGTTATTTTGATTAATTTATGATATCGTTCTTATTATGGTTAAAATTTAAAAATAATGTGTATCCAGTACTTTAAAACTATTTGGCGTATCCTCATCATACTTGGCAGAAAGTGTAGGTACTGTACACCCTGCTAAATTAAAATAAATAAACGTTTCTAGCTACTACCAGAGGCGTACGACAGGGGATAGTGGCTGGTTGACATTTCCCAAATTCTACGCCACTGACGGAATTGCTATTTTAGTGTAATTTTTTGATTTTCCAATACTTTTTATGCAAATAATATACTTTTTATTCGTAACGATAAAATGATTAGTTTTCGAGATATTTGAAATTAAAAATGAAGCGACACAATACATTAATCAAAATAACAGTGTCGTTTCATTTTTAACTTAAAATATCTCGAAAACTAATGACTTTATCGTTACGAATGAAGAGTATATTATTTTCATAGAAAGTATTGGAGAATCCAAAAATTAAACTAAAATAGCAATTCCGCCAGTGGTGTAGAATTTGGAAAGGGTCAACCATTCAGTTTCCCCCGTCGTACGCCTCTGGTAATAGCCAGAAACGTTTGTTTAACATAATTTAGTAGTTTGTACAGTACCTATACTTCCTGCCAAGTATGAAAAGGATACGTCAAATAGTATTAAAATGCTGAGCAAAAATAATTTTTAAATTTTTAGATAAAACACCCTGTAACTCAGTAAGGAACCACATTTTATTTAAGTGTTGTAGGTTAAATATTCGTATTTTGTGCTAAGGTTTCTCGAGTTACTATAAGGACAATTATAATGAAACACCCTGTATATTATAAGATAGCTTTTGAAGGCTTTTTATTTTGACAAGATAGTGAACCATGGCATTTTGTAACACTTTTTACATAAATTTACTACGCGTAATTTCAGCCCGAGCACAATAATAAACATAATCTATCTTTTAGTCTAAATTTCAACATTGACCAATGGGCATTATTGACATTGACCGGACAATGATGGAAATGTTATCAAGAATTTAAAATTATCATCAATGTCCAATTTCTATGGACAATAGCGTTAATATCCGGCCATTGTCGACAATGACTAGTTCAACAGGCCATTGTCGATATTGACCGGTTATTAACGATATTGGCCGGATTTATGTTATTGCCCGTAACATATATACATTGTAAATCCCAAATCATGATTTCCAAACTTTATACATTGTAAATTATGATTCGGAAGTGCTCCTAGTACCATTTAACGTGTCTTGGTTTGTTTATTTCTAGTGCATCTTGATTTTAAATTTAGTATAGGTGAAATTCTGAAATTTGACAAAGACAACCAAAGTGCGGAAATCACTACAAGAGCAAGACTGGCATGGGCAGGATTTGGAAAACTCATTTGGATACTTAAAAACTTCAAAATACATCAATATATGGCGAGGAAAGTCTTCAATCGGTGCATCCTTCCTACATGGATGTCAAACCTGAACCCTAACCAAGACAAATATGAATAACCTAGTCACAACAGAAAGGACAATGGAAATGGAAATGCTAGGTATACGACTGTCAGATAAAAAGATGAACGAGTTGGTAAGATCAAAAACAAAAGTCGGCAAGAAAAATTACCAAACTCATATTAGTCTAGTAAAATAAAATATCACAACATGTAAATCAAAATGTAAATTCGTACAGGTTGAAACAAATTTTATATCAAAGTTTAGGTGGGTACAAAAGATATTTTCAAGAAAGTATCCAAATCATACAAGGGGATCATTGTTTAAATAATTAAAAAGGGGTAATTTTTGCAAAAAAAATACTTTTTTAACTGCTGAGGTCATTAAATTACTAATGAAGGTATATAGGATTTTTTTCTGCAAAGTTGAATGGTAAATCTTTCACATATTACTTACTAAATTAAATATTTGACCGCCTATTTATTTAAATAATTATACATAAAACTTTAAAAACAAATTTGCAAAAAATTATTTTTAGCGTTTTAAATAAGGACTATAAAATATATTATTTTACAGAAGAAGTTGTGCTATGTTATCGGTATTAACAAAAAAAAAATTGGTCCAAAAATATTTAATACTTTTTGAGATATTGAATTTTGATATTTTCAATTGCAAAAACGCGGTTGTTGTCAAAGATATATTCACCTGTATTAAATCTTATTATTTTTATTTTTATGTATATTTTCGATAAATGTATTGATAAATTCAAATTTCAATTAAACTTCCCCCTAAAATGGCATTTGAAAATTATTCAAATTTGTTTATAATTTGTTTTTTTTTAATAACGTCGCGGGGATTAAATATTTTGAAATGTCGTTTCGATAATTGGGTTCCTGGGAATTTTTCACTAATTAACAAATTTTTTATCTTTTTTTCCTCTTCTTTTTTTTTTCTTGGATTTATATTACATACTACGGGCCCTTTTAGGGTTAAGTTTCATTAAAAATGTCGAATCTCTAACTTGTAGATTCTAGACCTAAAAATATTAAGATTGGTCTAAAATCACTTAAATAAAATGTGGCTACTTACTGAGTTACAGGGTGTTTTATTTAAAAATTTAAAAAATTTTTTACCAAGTACTTTCATACTATTTGACGTATCCTTATCATACTACTATATTGTTTACTATATTGTGATAAATAAAATTTTCTAGCTACTACCAGAGGCGTACGACAGGGGATAGTTAATGGTTGACCCTTCCCAAATTCTACGCCACTGACGGAATTACTATTTTAGCGAAAATTTTCGATTCTCCAATACTTTCTATGTAAATAATATACTCCTTACTGGTAACGATTAAGTCAACAGTTTTCGAGATATTGGACGTTAAAAATGAAACAGCATAGTTATTTTGATTCATTCATTCATTCATTCATTCTAAACTTCCAATATCTCTCAAACTGATGACTTTATCGATACCAATAAAGTTATTTACATACAAAGTATTGGAGAATCGAAAAATTTCGCTAAAATAGTAATTCACTCAGTGGCGTAGAATTTGGGAAGGGTCAATCATTCACTATCCCATGTCGTACGCCTCTGGCACAAGCTATAAACGTTTAATAACCACACTTTATGCCAAGTATGATAAGGATAGGTCAAATAGTATTAAAGTAGTTGGTAACAATAATTTTTAAATTTTTAAATAAGACACCCTGTAACTCAGTAAGTAGCCACATTTTATTTAAGAGATTTTAGTTAAATCTTAATATTTTTAGGTCTAGAATCTATAACTCAGAGATTCGACATTCTTAATAAAATTTAACCCTAAAAGGGCCCGTAGTAATATAACTCCAAGAAAAAAAAAGAAGAAAAAGCAACAAAAAAATTTTGTTAATTAGTAAAAAATTCCCAGGAACCCAATTTTTGAAACGGTATTTCAAAATACTTAATCCCGCCACGTTATTGAAAAAATAATTTATAAACAAATTTGAATAATTTTCAAATTCCTTTTGGGGGGGAGTTTAATTGAAATTTGAATTTATCAATACATTTATCGAAAATATACATGAAAATAAAAATAATGAGATCTTAAGCAGGTGAATATTTTTTGACCACAACCGCGTTTTTGCAATTGAAAATATAGTAACATTTAATAAACAAATTCAATATCTCAAAAAATATTAAATATTTTTCGACCAATTTTTTTTTGTTTAATACTGGTAACATAGCGCAACTTAGTCTGTAAAATAAGATATTTTATAGTGCTTATTTAAAACGCTAAAAATAATTTTTTGCAAATTTGTTTTTAAAGTTTTGTATACAATTATTTAAATAAATAGGGGGTCAAATTTAATTTAGTAAGTCTTATGTGAAAGATTTACCCCTCAACTTTGCAGAAAAAAATCCCCATAGACCTTGATTAATAAGTTTACACCTCAGCAGTTTAAAAATTATTTTTTTGCAAAAATGACCCAATTTTAATTATTTAAACAATGATCCCCGTGTATGATTTGGATACTTTTTTGAAAATATTTTTTGTACCCACCTAAACTTTGATATAAAATTTGTTTTAACTTGTACGAATTTACATTTTGACTTTTTTTATTTTATTAGGCTATATGGAGCTTTGCAAGCCACACTGTTAGGTAAAAAGGCCAAGTTTGGAACGCCACAATATAACATTGGAGACCTTACAAAAGTCGAAGACCAAAAAGAAGACAACAGATGAGATAGGTAAATGACGTTAAAAAGTAGCCGAAATAAATTGGAAGTATATAGCTCAGGACAGAGATCGATAGAAGAAGTTGGAGTTGGAAGAGACCTGTGTCCAAAAATGAGCGATAGAAGACCAAGAAGAAGAAGAAAAAGCACTTCGGCAAAATAATAATAGTAGAGGTAATGGATTTTGATAAGAGCTACGAGTTATACCGAAACATTATACAAGTTTACGTGCTATTTACAAGGTCATAGCTCTTGTGAAAATCCATGAAGTATATGTGACTGGTCTTGAAAAATAGCACACAATTGATTAATATATAACGACGGTAAAACTCTCTTGTTAAGACTGAAATGTGTGACATTTTTTAATACCAATCATATACTATCATTATTTTCTGACAGTTTTTCTTAAGGGGATGGGTACGTATTTTCGGCTGCAATGCTATTCAAATGGGGATTAATTTCTTTCGAATCCTGAGAAAACTAATAAGTATTTTTGAAAAATTTAAACACATAATGAAAGATTACGTTATTATCGAGGGCCGAAAGTCCCTGAGAACTTCTATAATGTTTATTTTAATAAGTTACAGGGGTGAAAAACTATGAGAAAATTTAATGTGATTTTTAATTTCAAATATCTCATTCAAAATAAACTTTTTATTTATTCTAAGGGTCTTTCGGCCCTCGGTAATAATTTAGTCTTTCATCCTGCGTTGAAATTTTTTAAAAATATTAATTGGTTTTTTCAGGATTTGAAAAAAATGAACACAATGTCCGTGGAAATATTTTTCAAATCTATCTTTGTCTTACACGCACTCAGTCGATTAGAATATTGTCAGCATATTGTCAGTCAGACAGTGACAATCAGTGACAATTTTAAATATTTGACATGGTATCGGGAATATTTTGAGTTGTTGAATAAATAATATTGATATATAGTGTATTTGATAAATAATTGATTTAAGACGTGAACTTAATAAAAAGTTAGTTATTGTGTATTATTTGTGGAAAATCCAAGCAGAGAATACATCAGGATAATATATTCTGTGATTTAAGTAGTTTGTTGTTAAAGATGTTCAAAATTGTAAGCGTTCCATAGTAACAATATGTTTGCGCCAATATGAATATATATTTCATTTATTTTGATTCGGGAACGTCTTGGCAACACCGTTCTAAGTAAGCATAATCTTCTGTCCTTTATGTTAAGTCAGTCAGTCGTTAACATACATACGGTCGGAACGTATAGTACACCTTGACAATTTTAATTTGATTTTGTGTGTGTTTTCCGTGAGACAAATTGACGATACCAGACAACATATTTTCGGTAAGTTCCCTTCTTTTATCCCATCCTTCATTTTCCTTAATGCCACCGAAAATAGTGCTTCAACATTTAACAACACGAAGAAAATCTAAGAAAATCTCGGTAAGTTATTATTATTAAATATTTTCCATTTGGTTTTCCTAAAAGCCAAAACATAATTGGTCAATTTCGAGCTCGGATATTCAGCGTAGGTTTACAGTTTGCTTTGCTTAGTTTTGTATTATTAAATAATAATATTCTTATTTAGAAACAAATTGTTCGGTAAAATTTAATGTCGGCACGTATCGGAAAAAAAAACTCTGTGATAACTTTTTGCTGATTTTGTATTTGTATCGTTTTTGTTTCTCGGAACAACTTAGGCTTCGGGCGTGAAAGAAGTTAGGTTTTTAAATATTTGCGGTGTTGTCAAACGTGAATATTTTTCGACTCAATCGGTTACGGAAAAATTCGGATGTATGAATAAAAATTATTTTGTAAACAAATACTAAATTTGATTCACGGTTCTAAACAAAATAAAGAGTTTGCATAATAACTGCCCGGAAGGCTTGTTTTTTAACAAATCTCTATAATTAATTAATTTTATTCAAAATTTATACTCAGACCTGGTTTGTTATATGCTACAGTTTTCTTAAAGTAGACTTTGTTTTTTTTCTGATTTTGCGGATTGATTTCAGTAACAATGACTACTTACGAAAGGCAATTTAAAATATTAACGGCTAAAAAGGAAACGCTTTATACAATCATTCAGACTTTATATGACTTATCGAAAAACTTAACTACGGATAACACCATTAAAAAATTCACAAACTTGTATCAGTCGATGGATTCGACAAGGACAGAAATTCTCAAAATTTTGGATGAAATCAACGCAGTCGGGTTTGACGTTGATGAAAACTATAAACCAGATTTTCAGGTGATGTCTGTTATTAACGAAATGTGTTGTGAAGCAAGGGCGGCTTATACAAAATTAAAACCAAGCACCAATATTGTAAATCCAACTTTACAGCAAAGTACACAACAACAGTGTAATGTACACAGTCTTTTGCCAAAAATCACTATTCCAGATTTCCACGGAGAACCAAAGGAATGGGAAACTTTTTATTCGATTTACAAACCATTGGTACACGATAATTTCCAGCTGACGGATGCAGATAAGGCTCGGCTTTTGGTTTCACATTTAAAGGGATCGGCCCTTAGTATTTGTGCGGGAATAGCTACTTCTGGGGATAATTATGACACGTTATGGAAAGCACTTTTAGAAAAATATCATAATAAAAGGTTGTTAGCAAACACTTATTTACAACAAATTTTTAATTTTAAATCCTTGCAATCGGAATCTGAAAAAAATCTAAACAGTTTTTTAGAAATCTTTGACGCCTCGGTTAATGCCTTAAAAAAGTTGGATGTCCCGGATTTAACGGATTTTATTTTACTTTATCATGCACTCTCAAAACTGGACAGGGAAACGGTAAAATCTTTTAAAAATCACATGCGCGGAACGGTTATTCCTACTTACACGGATTTAATTAAATTTGTTAAGGATCAAACAAAAATTTTGCATAATAGTGACTCACAAGAGGCTAGCTCCGGTGGCTATCATAAAAATAAAAATTCGAAATCATTTTTTGTAAGCCAGCATGAGAATAAAAACAATAACAGAATGCCTTTTTGTGTTTTATGTAAAAAATCGTCACATTTTTTGGGTAGGTGTGATAAATTTAAGGCTATGAATCCTACACAAAGGTACGATTTGGTAAAAAATAATAATTTATGCTTTCTGTGTTTTTCCCAGTCACATGGTGTAAGACAGTGCTTAAAAAGACCGTGTGCCCAGTGTGCCAAGAATCATCATTTTCTTGTATGCGCAGGAAAACCGGAAATAAGGGGTGCGAAGGAAAATAATCAAAATAATCAACCAAATTCTGGTGTCGGTATTCCAGAAACGGGTTCCAATAACCACAATTCGGGTTCAGTTAATTGTGCGTTTCAAAATTCTAGTTTTTTGAGTAGAAATCAGGAAAAAACGGTTCTATTAGCAACGGTAACGGTATGTGTGTTAAATAGTCCTTTACAAAATGCAACGGCGCGGTTTATTTTGGACAACGGTAGTCAGTGTAATCTTTTGACCACGGAATGTTGTAAAAAACTAGGTCTTAGATATACAAAAATTAATTCTTCGGTACAAGGTTTGGGACAAAACTCTCAGTCGGTAAGGGGAGTAACGGACATTATTATCGCTTCGCGTTTTGATCAGACTAAAAAATACGATGTTCAAGCTTTAGTTATTGATCATATTACAGATAAATTGCCAAAAACGAAATTAAATTTGCAAACTTTATCGGAATTTAAAAATTTACAATTAGCGGACGATAAGTTTTTTGAACCTAAATCAATCGATGGCATAATCGGTGCGCAGTTTTTTCCTATTCTTTTTGGCGGTAATCGGATTTTGAGTTCTTCAGGTTTAGGGGCGGCTTTAGAAACAACGTTCGGGTATGTTATTATGGGTCAGGTGGATACGGAATATTCCACTCCCATAAATTTGCTCACTTTAAGGGAAGAAACATCGATTGAACAAATTTTGACAAAATTTTGGGAATTAGAGCAGGTTCCAAAACGGGAAATTCCGGATTTAGACGCTATAGAATGTGAAAATATTTATAAAACCACGGTTTCCAGGGATATATCGGGCCGGTTTACTGTTGCATTACCTTTTAAATGTTCACCAAAAAATTTGGGAAATTCAAGGGTTTCGGCGGAAAATCGGTTAAAAACCTTGGAAAAACGGTTAACAAAATCGGACAGCTTGCGTGCGGATTACAATAAAATTATGCAGGATTTTTTGGATCAAGGATACTTAAAATTATTGGAAAAAGAAGATTGTGACTTATCCTATTATATTAGTCATCACCCTGTAATAAAATTAGAGAGTTTAAGTACACCTATACGTATCGTATTGGATGCATCTTGCCCTTCAGACAGTGATGTCTCCTTGAATGATTTATTGCATAGCGGGCCTAAACTGCAGGCGGACATATGCACTTTATTAATAAATTTTCGGCTTTTTCCAGTAGCATTGAGTTCGGATTTAAAAAAGATGTTTTTACAAATAAAATTAGTACAAGATCACTGGCGGTTTCAAAGAATATTATGGAGATTTGATCCAAACGAGGAAATAAAAACGTATGAATTTACGGTGGTTGCGTTCGGTTTAAGGTCGTCACCTTTTTTAGCGCTACGGACGGTTCAGCAATTGATAAATGAAGATGGCAAAGATTATCCTTTAGCTAAAAAATATATTTCTTCGGGGCTATATATGGATGATTTTTTAACGAGTGTTCCGGACGAAATTGAAGCTAAAGAATTATATAATCAATCGGTAAATCTCTTCAAAGGTGGTTGTTTTGACTTAGTTAAATGGTC
This sequence comes from Diabrotica virgifera virgifera, assembly GCF_917563875.1. NCBI lineage: Eukaryota > Metazoa > Arthropoda > Insecta > Coleoptera > Chrysomelidae > Diabrotica > Diabrotica virgifera. Next base: position 172,221,538 of record NC_065451.1, read on the forward strand.
GACTAATTTGGACAATTTGTTATCAGAAATTCCGCTGGAAAAACGTTTACAAAATTCGGTTACATTTAAATCGGAGACTAAAGTTTTAGGGATGCAATGGGATCCGCAGAGGGATGTTTTGAACTATAGGTTAACCACCCCCGATAAAAATTGTACAAAACGTAAGATTTTATCTCTTACTGCAAAATGTTATGATCCTATTGGTCTGATTGCTCCATTTATTTTGCATTTAAAGTTAATGATCAGGGAGTTATGGCAACTAAAATTGGGTTGGGATGACTCACCCCCGGATACGATTAAAAAATCATGGGAAAAGGTATGCAATGAATGGCAAGATTTTTCAAAATTTGAGGTCCCTAGACATGTAGGAGCCATGAGGGATGTTCCGATTAGGATTTTGGGGTTTGCGGATGCAAGTCAAGACGGTTACGGTGGGGTAGTTTATTTAAGGGTTGTAAATTCTAGCGGTGAAGTGAGTGTGAGACTGGTTGCTGCAAAATCGAGATGTGCACCTTTAAAAAAGACCATGACCATTCCGAAGCTAGAATTATGCGCGGCTTTGTTGTTATCATCTTTGCTGAAATTAATATTTGAAAATTATAGCAAACTTACTCATATTTCACAACTAGTTGCGTATTCTGATTCGACCACGGTGGTGAGTTGGTTAACTTCGGCAAATACCAAAGATATTTTTGTAGCTAATCGAGTGCAGCAAATTAAAGAAAACCTTCCTAATATTTCATGGCAACATATTGAAGGTAAAAATAATCCCGCGGACTGCTTGTCAAGAGGGTTGACACCCTCACAATTAATAAATCATGAACTTTGGTTACAAGGTCCTAGTTGGATAAAATTACGGGAATCGGACTGGCCTTCTTCAATATTAGAATCGGATATTTCGGAGGTTAAGGTTTTGGTTATTGAGGAGGAGAAGCAGGGTGAAAAAATTCATCCCTTACTTGAATTGGTTGAACGTCATTCTAGCTGGCATAAAATTTTACGGATTACGGTTCGGGTTTTAATGTTGTTAAAATTAATTCCTGTGCAAAAATTAATTACGGCTACTGCGCTAAGAACAGCAGAATGTTATTTAATTCAGTTAATTCAGTTAAAACATTTTGAAACTGAAATAAAAATGATAAAAGAAAACAAACAATGTAAAACACAGCTTAAGAAATTACGGCCATTTTTACAAGACGGTTTACTTATGGTGGGGGGACGACTTAATAATTCATCCCTTAGTTTTCGGGAAAACATCCACTAATTTTACCGGGAAAAGAAACGTTAGTTGAACGGATTGTTGATTTTTATCATATAATTTATATGCATACGGGGGCATATTTGCTTGAAGCTTTATTGCGTCAAAAGTATTGGATTCTTGGGGCAAGAAATCTTATAAGAAATCGGGTTTTTAAATGCAATCGTTGTTTTAGAAATAAACCGAAAATTTTGACACCGCTTATGGCAGATTTACCGGTATCGAGGGTTACTGCTACTAAACCCTTTTTACACGTAGGGGTTGACTATTTTGGGCCAATAAATATTACATTAGGTAAAAAACGTAATGCGGCGGTTCATAAATCGTATTGTTTATTAGCGGTTTGTTTAAGCACAAAAGCGGTTCATTTAGAATTGGTGAGTTCTTTAAGCACACCACATTTTATGCAAGCATTTAAAAGACTTTTAGCAAGAAGGGGCCCATGCAAGGTTTTGTATTCTGATCAGGGATCATCTTTTGTTTGTGCGAAAACGGTTTTAAGTGAAATTAATCGGTTTGCTAGTTCGGAAGAATATCAAAATGCACTGTTATGTGAATTAAATTTGAACGGTGTGGAATGGAAATTTATAAGTCCACAAAGTCCGAGTCACGGGGGTCTTTGGGAAAGTAATGTAAAGAGCGCTAAGTCGCATCTCTATAAGGTCATAGGGGATCAGTTGTTAACATATGAAGAGTTAAATACTCTATTAATTCAAATAGAGGCAATCTTAAATTCGAGACCTCTTTGTCGTCGACCAACTGATTCATCTCAAATATCGGTATTAACTCCATCACATTTTTTAAATTTAACACCGTTAGGAAGTTTGCCGGCCGACGATTTAACAGATTTAAATATAAACCGGTTAGATAGGTTCCAGTTAATCGATCGAATGGTGCAAGATTTCTGGAAAAGGTGGCGTTTGGAATATTTGACTACCTTACAAACTAGAGAAAAATGGAATATAGATTTGCCTAATGTTAAAATCGGAACGGTTGTTATTTTAAAGGTAGACAATGTACCTACACTTTGTTGGCCGTTGGCCATTGTTACTGAGGTTCATCCGGGTAAAGACGGAGTTGTTAGAAATGTTACTGTAAAAACTTCGAAAGGGACATTTACACGACCAGTTTTAAAGTTATGCCCTCTTCCGAATCAATAAATTTACAGTAATATCTTTTGTATATAGTTATAGGTATTTTTCATTAGAATTTATTTATTTTTTTTCGATTATTTTTTTTTGAGTTACGGTAATTAACTCTGAAAATTTTGGTATATTAATTTATGCCTGGTCCTTTGAGTATTTATTTGGAACTAGTTTTTTTTTTTATTGTGTTTTCGGCACAAATTGCATACAGATTTGGCTGAAAAATGGGTTTTTCAGGGCGGGGGCTATGTTTGCGCCAATATGAATATATATTTCATTTATTTTGATTCGGGAACGTCTTGGCAACACCGTTCTAAGTAAGCATAATCTTCTGTCCTTTATGTTAAGTCAGTCAGTCGTTAACATACATACGGTCGGAACGTATAGTACACCTTGACAATTTTAATTTGATTTTGTGTGTGTTTTCCGTGAGACAAATTGACGATACCAGACAACATATTTTCGGTAAGTTCCCTTCTTTTATCCCATCCTTCATTTTCCTTAATGCCACCGAAAATAGTGCTTCAACATTTAACAACACGAAGAAAATCTAAGAAAATCTCGGTAAGTTATTATTATTAAATATTTTCCATTTGGTTTTCCTAAAAGCCAAAACACAATATATTATTAAAAAATCACTTTAACACTTTTCCTCTTTTCTCGATTGAGTATTAGTTTTTGTTGTACATATAAATTATTACAATCACTGAATACATAGTTAGTGAAAAAATTATCAGTAATAATTGCACAAGAGCTCTGAAATTATTGAATTTTTCCCGAGTGACACTTTGACAGTTTTAATTTCACGAGCCGAAGGCGAGTGAAATTATGTCAAAGTGTCACGAGAGCAAAAATTATATATTAATTTCAGAGGTCGAGTGCAATTTGTTGCGATTATTTCATGAATAAAACTGTTCAAAACCAAAACCTTATTGTAACTTATTTATGTAAGTACCATTAAACGCACAGTTTTTATAAATATTTGACGATTGAAAGCCTTCACTTTTAAAATTTTTAAAACATTAATTGTCATTAATGTCACTGAATGTATTTTTTCATAGCAACGAAGGGCATCTGACGTAATATGCTTAACCACGGGAGATTATCAAAAATTATCACCTTAATTTGCATCTCTGTAGCTTTCTATTGGTCAGAATATCATATGAATGAAATAATCACATTTATTAACTGAATTAATAATTTGCAATTATACAAATAACAGTTATCCAAGAACATTCAAAAGCAATCTCTTTAAGTTAATGATGACATTTTCAAGTAGAATGACATTCTAGTATTGTTTACATATCTATACCAGTGTGAATTTTACTACACGTAATTTGCCGTGTAAAGACAGAAAAAGTAGGGATAGCCGTAAAATATTTGCGAATTATGTACCGATGGCCTTAATTTGAAGTTCATTTAATCATTAAATGAACTATCCTTAAATAAAGTCATCCCAGGAATGACATCTCTAAAATCATGAAAATACCAGTTTGAACCATTGGTTTTTGAAATAAAATGATTAGGAAATAAACTCTTGTAAGATTTTTTTTCTTTCTAAGTAATAAAATAAAATCTGTTTTCTGAAGACTCACTGTTTAAATGAATTACAAATGACGGGGATAGAAGTTTAGAAAGAATTTGCTGAAAATCATAAGAAAGAAAAGAGAAGATAAAATTTTACTGGAATGAATTATGGTGAGAAACAGGCGAAGGGGAAACATGTGTTAGGATACATTAGAGTCAGTAATAATAGAGCTGTTGAGGTTAGAAACAAATTAATAAGAGAATTGAATAAACGTAGAGACAGGGAAGCCAAGAGAGATGAGCGAGCCACGGTAAAAAGTGAAGAGAGAGCCCTGGTAAACAGTGAAGAAAACAAAAAAAAAATAAAAAAAAAACGGAAAACGCTGCATATATTGTGTACGGCATAAATGCATATGTACGGGTTTTTTATCAAGGTTGAATTTATTAAAAAAAAATAGAATTTTGAAAATTTTTACAATAGAGATGAAGGAAAACATTACGTCTTTGGTCGACACCTGGCCCTTACATCGTCGGGACCTGGTAAAATCTATCTGCTCTACCGCCCTTTTGGCCAGCCTGGGTAGAGGTTAGAGAGAGATTCTGAGAAACCAATGAAGAAGAGAAACCAGAAAAAAAGTAAACAAAAATTTACCGACCAAGTAACAAAATTTAGCTAAACTTACCGACTGAATAGTAAAAACCAGTACTAGTATTAGATAACATACCTACTTGAAATCAACTAGGAGCAAACACTTCAGAACTACGTGTGACAGTAAATCCATATATTGGTGGGTTATAAATTCACTATTATTTTGTTATCAGATGAAGATATCAGAAGTAATAAAGTTACTAATTGTTTTGTGGAAATGATGCGTACTTGTATTGCGAAAGCTTAATGACTCATTCAAATAATAGGCAACGAAAACCCGACAAGAAAAACAAAAACAACATGAAAAACTCTTGTAGGTGAATCAAAAATATTATTTCATTTAAATATGGGGAATAATCCAGTTCGTCAATAAGATATTAAAAACCTATATTGTTTAATACGATGGGCTTCAATTTAGTAAAACTACCTGGAAATTTCTGTATTTGATATCAAGGATTTTTATAGAGTTGCGTTTAGTTTGGAATTACGCAGCATGAAAGCATCGACTTAAATTGGTAAAATGTATTAAAAAGTTATCTCAACACTCCAAGCATTAATGGTGCTTGTGGAAATTTTATGCTATTTAATAGGAATTAACAGGCAAAATAATACGTACCCTATTCCTTTCCTACCCAACACTTACCATAATTTACCAGTTTCTCAAACCAACTCACCAACCGACCTGGTAAGTGTGGTGTTTAAGTGCAAACCCCCTCGCAGCATGAAAAGACATTCTCAAGAAAAACCCTCAGTCCCCGTCAGCTCGCTTGTTCTCAACCAAGGTAGCGGTAACATCAACCAAGGTAGACAGTGGGCAGAGGGTGCGAAAAATTTCTGGATTGTAGGTGGCAGGCTCGGATCTAGAAATTCATAATAGAGGGGGCCAGACTTACCTCAAATACAGTAATGCCACAGCTACCGATATTCCGTAAATCTACTGAATACCTGTCAAAACTACCGATCTACCTAATTCTCTTTTTTTTTCTAGCGAAAAATAAAAATTCTTAATTTTCAAATTAATCTGCCGAATTCTTTTTCTACCGAAAAATCAAAATTATTAGAAAATTTTTTTAGCGGATAGATTTGGCAACAGAGTTTAGTCAATCTTCAAGAATTTCTGAATTGCTTTTACCAGCTTGTGACACAATGTGCGAACCAGCAGATACAGATTTATCGATATCAATTTTATGACCAGTCCTTTGTCCTTTTATATTATGATTTTGGGAGTAAAATGTATCTACCTGAATCTGAATCAGGGCCGGATTTAAGGGGGGGTAGGCTGGGCAGCTGCCCGGGGCCCCCACATTTCGGAGGCCCCCACAAAGCCCCAAACATAAGAGGTTCAATTAAACAGATATTGGCAGGAGATACAGGAACTCGACATCGACAATGTATGTCAAGTATAAAATGAAGGAGTGTAGAAGTGATAATATAATACATTGTTCATCGTTATGTTTTTCACCTTCCACCGGCTGATAGTCCAATTAATGAAGCTTAAAATAGGACAAAACCTCGCAATTTTTACAGAATGGATCGATTTGCTTGAAAATTTGAAAATTAGTAGTGGATAGTCCAAGGATCAAAAGCTATATGATTCCATGGGGTGGTTCCCCATTACCATGGGGGTGGTTGCCACTCCATCTCGGGGATGGAAATTTTTTATTATATTTTTACCGCAAAAGTTGGTAAAAACATTCATTCTAAGCAAAAAACGTTATATACATTTTTTTTGATAAAATTAATAGTTTTCGATTTATTCGCTATTAATCGAAAGTGTTAGTTTTATATAAAAAAAAAATCAATGTTTTTCGATATACTCATTTACGATTCACTCAATTTTTGCCGTAGAAAAAATTTTTTCAAACCAAGTTATTGGGAATGAAATAACCTACAATTTCATATTCATTCATACTCATTCCAATTTTGGATTTTTATATCGTTTTGGAAAATTGGAAAATTTAACTCTCATTGAAATTGAAGCTCACTCACCAAAGCTTGCCAACATTTATAGCAATCATTTAGATGAAAACTTATGTGTCCATCTGGTACAGTTTGTAAGATTCTTCAATTCATTTAAAGAGGAAATCAGCTCATCAAATATAAGCAAAGAACTTCAAATGTACCAACTGCTAAAAGAAAAGAATATGAATGATACTTTTCCAAATGTTGAGGTGACACTTTGTTTATATTTAGTTCTGACAACGGCGTAACCAGGATGATCCTAAGGGGGGGTTACAACTTCAAAATGGCTTGGTTTGTCAACAACACATAATGATGTTAAGCGTATAGAGCTCAAAGTAGACCCCAATTGGGGGAGGTTATAACCCCCAAACCCCCCTCTGGGTACGCCTATGAGTTCTGATGCTAACTCTCTGCAGTGGATAGAGATCATTCTCAAAATTTAAGTTAATTAAAAATCGACTTCGACAGTCTACGATGGGCCAAGAGTGTTTAAATCATCTCTCTATAATGAGCATTGGCCACGATGTCTTAATGGAACTAGATATGTCCCACATAATCAAGAAATTTTTAATTAAGATATCTCGAAAAGTTCCCGGACTTTAACCATACATCTTACTATTATTTTTAATATTTTACTGTAGCAAGTTACAGCTCTTGTACTTTTTATTATTTAAAAATATATTTATAAAAGTAGATCAACATTTTTTAATGGTAGGAGGTAGGGCCCCCACACCAATTCTGCCCAGGGGCCCCACTGCCTTAAATCCGGCTCTGATCTGAATAGTGAATACTAAAGGATTGTGGCTTATTTTGATATAGAAGATAACTCCAAATTAAAAATAGTATTTATATTAAAATCTTATAACAGGAGAAATTTACTTTGCACCTTTTTAACTTACAGTATTTCGACATAACTAAAAACCATTAAAAAATTTTTTATAATAAATTATAGATTATAAAGTGTAAAAAATCATGTTTTTGCCTATAAAACATTCCTTGTAGATTTTAGAGAAAAACGTTTCAAATAAATATTCTAGATCTTAATAGTTTCTAATTTGAAATACATAAACAATTGGAGATAATTGCAAAAAACCCTTATTCAAGAATTCTTGAATTGCTTTTACCAGCTTGTGACACAATGTGCGAACCAGAAGATACGGATTTACCGATATCAATTTTATGACCAGTCCTTTGTCCTTTTATATTATGATTTTGGGAGTAAAATGTATCTACCTGAATCTGAATAGTGAATACTAAAGGATTGTGGCTTATTTTGATAAGGAAGATAATTCCAAATTAAAAATAGTATATAAAATATCATTTTTGTTATTCTTTAAATTAAGAAAAATATTTCCGTTGTTTATGGTTCCACCAGTACCCAAACAAATGCGCCTGCAGATTATTTTTCAGAGAAGGGTGTTTTATTAGATTTTATGGCTTCTTTCAATTCTTTGGAAGCGGTTGTCGTGTAATTAATGTTGTACTGATGGCTTAAAGTTTAGAGTTAATAGAAAAAATAATAAATAATAAAACAATACTTATAGACTAAATACAATAGGGGGTCCATGGACCCGTTGACCCCCCTGTATGCGCGCCTGGTAGGTGGCTACCAATAACATTGCACACAATTACGCATAATGTAAGAACCTTATCTAAAGATGAGAAAATGACGGAACTGGGGGAAGAACTCAAATGTGAAATAAAATATTATAAGAATTAGCGAAGGCAAAAGAAATGGTGAAGATCAGGTCATACTAAAATCAGGCAACCTATTCCACTATAATGGGGAAACAGAATCGACAACTGGAGAAATAGGTTTATTAGTACAAAAAATACAGAACATTGACCCAATTTTCGCAAGAGTTATGTATATAAATCTTAGACTGAATACGAGATACAATCTGAAAATAATCCAGATATACGCCCCTACCAACAATTACGAAGACGAACTTGTTGAAGCCTTCTTGGCAGAGTAAGACTCAAAGATGACAAAGTTTCCCTAAATATTATAAAAACTATTGAAAATATAAAACAGGGGGACTCTGTTACGCAGACGACACAATACTGCTAGTCCAGGATGAACATGGTCTGCAAAAACTAGCTGACAGATTTAACATAAGAGCAAAAGAATGTAATGAGGTAAGCTCAACTAAGAAATCTAAGACAATAGTAATTAGAAAAGAACCAGTCAGATATAAAATAGAAATTGATGGCATCAGTATTGAACAAGTAATGAAAATAATAAAATCTGCACTTAGCGTTCGTTGACTACGAAAAAGCATTTGACAGCGTGGAAATGTGGGCAATAGAAAAAGCTATAAACAATTGTCAAATAGATTCCAGATACAGAATGCTAATACATAATATATATAAGAAAGCAACAATGACAGTACAATTGGAGGAAACCACAAAACCCATACCAATTAACAGAGGAGTGCGACAGGGAGATGTTATTTCTCCTAAACTATTTACATTAGCACTGGAAGATGTTTTCAAAACAATGGAATGGACAAACATGGAAATAAACATAAATGGAAAGAAACTAAACCACCTAAGATATGCAGACGATGTAGTAGTCATAGCATCAAGTTTTGAAGAACTACAAACCATACTAACCGAACTAGCAAATGAATCCGAACAAATAGGTCTAAAAATGAATTTTGCCAAAACAAAAACAATGACAAACACACAAGACAATAGAAACGTAATACTAAACGACACCACAATAGAAGCGGTTAATGATTATATATATTTGGGACAGATTACCCAGATTGACCGGCTTGCTAAGGATGCTACCCATGCTGGATTATATTTACCTATATTCACACTGGATGACTTACAGCTACATTATAATAACACAACTTTAATAAAATGAAAAGAAAAATGGAAAAAAATAGCAGCGAACTCAAATAATCAGTATTATACTATCCACCCTACCTTACCACAAGATATTTCCTATATTTTTAAATACGCAATGTCGAAGAAGACTACAGCGACAATAACTCGTCTGAAAACCAATCACGGCGCATTCCCAGCTCACTTAGCTAAGTTAAATACTATCCCTTCTGGGTTATGCTTATGTGATAATATATCACAATGTGACATCAACCATATTCTTTTCAAGTGCGGTAAACATAAGTCTGAAACAGATCAGCTCTATTTAAAATTAACAGATCTTAAAATTCAGACTCCCATAAACATCACCCATTTACTTTCTTTAGATAGTAGAGAAATATTTGAGCTAATATGTAACTTTCTTTTTAAAGTTGGATATATTATTTAAAAACCAATAACCTTTACTACCATTCTGTGGCTAAAGGACTAGCTTCCAAGCCAACTCTTCAAACACACACACACACACACATATACACACATGGGACAGATTATAAAAATAAATAAGGAAAACCAAACAGCGGAGGTAAAAAGAAGGGTCAGATTAGCCTGGGCAGGATTTGGAAAATTAAAATGGGTCCTAAAGAATAAAAAAATACAACAATACTTAAAAACAAGAGTGTTTGACCAGTGCATACTCCCAATTCTCACATACGCATGCCAAACATGGACCTTGACCAAGGCAAACATGGATAAAATAATAAAGACACAAAGAGCCATGGAGAGAGCAATGTTAGGAGTAAAATTGACAGACAAAAAGCAAAACAACTGGGTCAGAAATAGAACAAAAGTCAAAGACGCAGGCCAACATATAACCAGGCTAAAATGGAGCTTCGCAGGTCATAACGCTAGACAAACGGACAATAGGTGGAATAGCACGATACAACAATGGAGACCATGGACAGGAAAGAGAGCAAGAGGACGACCCCAGATGAGATGGGGAGACGACATTAAAAAGATAGGAGGAACGCACTGGAAACAGAAAGCACTAAACAGAAGCGAATGGAGGAAACTGGGGGAAGCCTATGTTCAGAATTGGACGAATTAAAGGGCAAAAGAAGAAGAAGAAGAATGGAAATAAAATACCTTGGAATTACACTGTCCAGCTATGGGGACCTATGTAGACTAAGAATTGAGAGATCAAGTAAAAATAGCAAATAGACTGACAAGATGCATTAACAACTCTGTATGGGGAAACTGTCATTTTAATATTGATATAAAGTCAAGGATTTATAAAGCCAGTGTAAGACTAATAATCATCAGAAACAAGACCCGATACAGTCACAACACAAAGACTACTGGAAATGGTAGGGATGGGAGTACTGAGAAGAATTAATAAAGGAAATACTCTGAGACACTGAAAGAGGAGTGAAGACATTAGCCATTAGTAGAAAATGTACTGTACAGTGTGTAAACGAATGGACACTAAATAAAAAATGAGATAAATACATAGGCAGAATGGGGGATACTCTTATGGTCAAGATAGCAAGAGATAAATCACCAATCGGCAGAAGAACCATTGGACGACAGCGTAAAAGATGTAGTGACAACCTTCCATAGAGGTATCAATCCGCCAATGAACAAGCACAATTGCTTATAAAAAGAAGAAGAAGAAAAGCTAAAAGTACACTTGATTCTAAAAGAAAAATATAAAATTATCTATGTAAAAACTTACCGCGACACAGAAAAATCTGAGAAAACCCATAGCTTTTTACAATCCAAATTGTTTTAAATAATATTATTAATCTGACACAAACACATACAACGTATGACGACTAAGTCAAGGAACTAAATGACAATTGTTTTATTCGCTTTGCTACAATTCGTGATTCACAATTTAATGAGCATGGGAAAATAACAGTATACAAATTGTTTAATATTTTGTAGTTTTGCTATATTCTTAAAAAAACATGAGTCTCCCTTTAGTACCCAATAGTTTGTGGCGATTCATCGTAGGTGGGAATAACGTTTGAGAAACTCCATCGGAAGATTCATATACACAATGTTAAATAATGTTTATTAGTCAGCCAAAACAGGTTTCTTTGCATATGAATTAACTGGAGCGAGGAGAAATGTTTCTGTTTATTTGGTTTAATTATCATTATTTTAATAGATTAAACTACAAACATCGGAAAAGTCTAGGGATATTTTTAGAAAGAGACGTAATTTCTTCTTTAATTATTTTGAATAAATAATATTCGATTTGTAGACCAGGGCGCATCTGTAAAAATAATAGTACATTTGGACGTTGAGAGGTGACTCAAATTTTTTTGCAGAAATTGCTTGAAAATATATCAAGTAATAATATTTGAGTTATCCTCCCTCTCAAAAAGGTCCGGAACATTCTTTAAATAATCAAAATGTCAGAAAATTAAGGAAAAATTCGATTTTTTTCTTCGTTTTTTGATTATAACTCATTTATAAGTTAATATAACTCGAATATAAGTATTCATTTCCTAGAAAAGTTGTACTAACATAAAAGTTGCGTAATTACATTTCCTACAACATAGAATTGGTTAAAAATTTAAAAAATAGTCACCCTTGTTGCAAAATAGCAATAATTGCGAAAAAACTATACAAAAACAAGTATTCGCATTTTACGTTTTTCAACCATTTATGTTACACTTATGACCCTCATATTTCACCCAGAAAAACTTTATGATACAGTAAAACAATAATGTCAATTTCATTAAGATCGGTTTAATAGATTTTGCAAAATAAATTTTGCAATCCAGCTTTCGTAAAAAAAATTCATTTGTTCAAAATGTTACAGGACTGAAAATAAAGCAGATAACAAGTTGAAATTTTTTTTGCGTCTACTGTACCTTTCATTTGCAATTTTGTAAAATTAAAATCGATTAACATCACGGCGGCAGGAATTTTTTTAAATAAACATTAATTATTGGTGCTACCCACAGGACAGCGGATAGTTTGCTCTGATTGGGCATTCCAATGACCTTTGATAATGATTGATACATTTTAATTTTTATTAAATTTCGATATAAATAAATAAATTTGTTTATTGCAAAATAAAAACACATACTCTATCCTTTGAAATAACACTTTTATTAGCAAAAACTTTCTTCGTTCATATATTTTAACTTAAAACATAAAAGTTTATTATTTTTAAACATATGCAATTGTTTAAACAATATTTCACAAACAATAATAAAATTAGTTTGATTTTTGTGGAATTAAAATATTAAAATACAACAAAATATAGAGTAAGAAAATAATATATTAGATAAACATTGAAAGAAATTTTGGTGGAAATCCACTTGTGTGAATCGAACACCGCTGTCCTGCGCGTAGCACCAAAAATTATTGTTTATTTAAAAAATTTCCTGACGCCGTGGTAATTAATCGATTTTAATTTTGCAAATTGCAAATGAAAGGTGCCGTACACTTCTATAAGTAAAAAAAAGTTCAACTTGCTATCTGCTTTATTTTCAGTCCTGCAACATTTTGAAAAAATGATTTTTTTTTGCTCTAGCTGGATTGCAAAATTTATTTTGCAAAATCTATTGAACCGATCTTAATGGAATTTACAGTGTTGTTTAACTGTATCATAAAGTTTTTTTGGATGAAACATGAAGGTCCCAAGTGTAGCACAAATGGTTGAAAAACGTAAAATGCGAATACTTGTTTTTGTATGGTTTTTTCGCAATTATTGCTATTTTGCAACTAGGGTGACTATGTTTTAAATTTTTAACCAATTCTATTTTGTAGGAAATTTAATTACGCAACTTTTATGTCAGTACAACTTTTCTCGAAAATGAATACTTTTAAAGTTATAATCAAAAAACGAAGCAAAAAATCGAATTTTTCCTTAATTTTTTGACATTTTGATTATTTAAACAATGTTCCGAACCTTTTTGAGAGGGAGGATAACTCAAATATTATTATTTGGTTTATTTTCAAGCAATTTCTGCAAAAAAATTTGAGTCACCTCTCAACGTCCATCTCAAAACAGATGCGCCCTGGACTATTGTAGTGTTTAGTAGTATTTAATATACAACAAAATTTGATGAAATGTCAAAAATACCGAGAATACCTTTCAGAAACGTCAAAAATATCGAGAAGTAGGTACAATTAATAATAAAAAAAATAAGGTCGTTATAAAATATGGTCGTAATAAGAAGAAACAAAATGAGAAAATATCGCGTCCACCCTGGTTTATTAGGCTCTACATACATCTACACACACCTAAACTTATATGGAATCACCTGATATTTCTTATTATTTCGTGCGAATTAAAAAAAACGAACACACGAAGTCAAACAACATTTATTTTAAAGCAATTTAATACCAAATACATAACAATTAAATAAAACAATAAAGTATTTAACAAACAAATTGAAATTAGTTGTTTTAAAGTCAATAGCATAAAAAATTTCAATGTAAAACGAATAACGTTTAAATTGTTGTTATTTATTTTTTGTGTTTTTTGGTAGTCAGTATTATCACCTCTAGTCCTTATGCAAGCTTTAGTTTGCGTGGGCACGCTCCTAATAAAATTATCAATATTTTGTTGTGGTAGGTTGCTCCATCCTTCAAGAGCACCTTGTACTGGCCGTGAGGTGTTTTGTGGATTATCCTGGTGAGCTCTAATTTTTCTTTTAAGCATATCCCACAAATTCTTTATAGGGTTAAGCTCGGGTGAGAAAGCAGGCCACTTAAACAAGGGCCACTGCCACTCCAAACAAACTTCTGCTTCAACGATGTCTCTAGTCATTCTAATAGTATGTGGAGGTCCATTATCATGCACAAAAATTAAATTTTCTCCTATTGCACCTCTCCAGAGCCTACAGGTTATCCACATACCTGTGAAGTTCATTGGATGAAAATTAAAGGAGTTTTTTTATGGATCACAATTTCTCTCCAGAACATTACACTTCCTCTTGTATATTTGTGAACAGATCTGACAGTTTTCGTTCTTGCTTGTTTTCCTCGACCTCCAAGTACACGATTTCGTGGGTCATCTGATTTTACACAAATCCTGACTTTTTCCTGAAAATAGCACATTTTGTCAATTCCCAATTTTCCAGTTTTGGTGGTGAAGACACCAATTTAGGCGGTCAGTCTTTTGCTGCCTGGCTAACTCGGGAACCCATAACTGTCTCCAGCTGTATGCTTCTTGGCACGAACTCTTCTTCTTATCGTTTCAACTGAAAGAGTTACACCTGTAGCTTCCAAAAGCTGCCTTTGGAGCTGCAGGTGAGAAATGGTTGGGTGTCTTCCAGCTGAATGGACGATTAAACGATCATGGCGGGCCGTTATTACTTTTTGGCGCCTTTCTCTTGCTTTATTTTTGAGCTTTCCTAGTCCTGTTACCTAGCATAGGTTTTGGACAGAACGCCCTTTGTTACGTCTAGCTCTACAGCTATGTTCCTCTGAGAACATTACTTGCTCCACAAGACCAATAATCAGAGTTAAGAAGAAGAAGAGAAAACCAATAATCTTTCCCCGTTGTAAGTTCTCTATAACCCCATATGACGCATATTTTAGTTTTTGGACGCAAAAGTTAGTTTATTTATTTTCGTTTAATTTGCAACTCAAGCAAATAACCTATACCATACCGAGCTGTACTATCTGATTGTCTTATAGATTTGTTTATTTTCAATAAAAACCTTTATTCTTCGCAATAATAACAAGTTTTTTCAAAAGAAATAAATATTACTTTGAAATACATTTTGATTCCATACAAGTTTGTGTGTGTGTGTGTACATCTACCGTTCATATATAAAATGATATTGTCAATACCCTGTTGAGGTACGTTTGCTCATTCTTCTATCAGACGTTCTCAGAAACGAAACCATGTTACCCATACATATGTTACCCATATGTGGAGTAATTCTTCGTTGAAGCATGTCGCATATGCTCGATGAGATTCAGGTCGGGGGATTGTGCTGGTCAAGACTATACATCAATACCTTCGTTGGTAAGCCACTATGTCACTAGGCGTGCGACATGTGAACGAGCATTATCATGCATGAGGTGGAAGTTTGACCATCCGCATCAGCAAA
Source organism: Diabrotica virgifera virgifera (assembly GCF_917563875.1). NCBI lineage: Eukaryota > Metazoa > Arthropoda > Insecta > Coleoptera > Chrysomelidae > Diabrotica > Diabrotica virgifera. The sequence continues at coordinate 172,236,997 of NC_065451.1, forward strand.
CGGATTAACGATTGGTTGTAGAATGGTGTTGAGGTACTGCTGAGATGCAAGGAAGCGGTTTGAAAAACGATGTCCGTTCTGCTATCGACTATTATTCCACTCCATACCATTACTGCACCACCTCTGTATGTGTAAACGTCCTGAACATGTTTTAAGCGTTCTACATTTACAGATCGTTTCCACACTCTTACTCTACGAGAATCTGGATGCAGTTCAAATCTAGATTTGTCGGAGAATAAAATTCTGGCCTAATCAGTTGCATACCACTTTTAATATTCTTGACACCACTCTAATCTTGCAGCGCGATTGCCTCGGAGATGGGGGTGGATATCTCAGTGGCCTTGGATTGTGTAGATTGGCTTCATGGAGACTATTTCCTACAGTATCACAGCCTATAGTTACCTGGTGTGCCGTCTACAAGTCGCTAACCAATTCAGGTGCTGTAATTGTTGGTTGTCTTCTAGCGGTTAACACCAAAAATCAGTCTTGAGCTGCACTTGTGGTGCGCTCACGTCCTAGATGACGTTAGGCTGGACTTCCAGTATCACAAAAATACAGTTGCACAAGTTTGACTTGAATGTTTGAACTTGACTTGAATGTTTGAACTTGACTTGAATGTTTGAACTTGACTTGAGTTTGACTTAATTTCAAGTCGAACTCAAGTCAATCCTTCTGACAAATAATTCAAGTCAAGTCAAACTGGTCAATCGTACAGGTTTGAAAATTCAAACTGTTTGTCAAACTAGTTTGAAAGAGTTTGAAAAATAATTTATTTAGTAGATATACTTTTTTGTCGAGATTGACATGTTAGTTGCTAATTAAGATAAGAAAATTAATATTACAATGAGTGCCACTTAAAAGTATCTTGATACAGGAAGCGATTATAATCAAATAGGGTAAATTTTTTGAAAATGATTCCTGCATGTATGCTTTGAATTGCTTGCTGGTAAGTTTCGTTTTATCAATATAACTTTTTTATATTAGAGTGTCACTAGATTAAAACAAAGAATTCGTTAGATAGTTTTTTTATCATACCAAGTGCAATTTAATCTACTTTGGAAGCTTAAAAGTATTACGTTACGCAAGTTGGGGGAGGGTAACGCAAGTTAGTAAATGGACTAATTAAACATCTAAGATCTAACAATATCACGAGAAAAGCCAAATGCAAAATATACAAAACCCTGATAGAACCCGTCCTTATATATGGATCAGAGACATGGACACTGTCGAAAAGCGATTATAAGGGAGCGAAAGAAAATGACCTATGGCGCAGAAGATATAATTTTGAACTATACGCAACATACAACGAACCCGAGGTCATAACATCCTTAAAAATCAGACGTCTGCGTTGGATGGGCCATGTTAAACGGATATTGGAGACCGAAACACTAAAACATATAATGAAGCAAACACCAGTAGGGAGAAAGTCAAAGGGAAGAACCAAACTTAGATACATGGAACAAGGCCTGAAAACACTTGAGATTACCAATTGAAAGAACAAAGCAAGGAACAGAACAGAATGGCGGAAAATCCTAGAACAAGCCATTGTTTTTTAACTTAAATAAAAAAAAATCGAAATCACAATCGCCCAACTTTTCAACTTTCGTTTATATTTTACATAGAACCCCTGGATTTTATTATATTGCCCCCTCACGCTCCGCTCATGTTACAATAGGCCAATAATATTCAAGTGAAGAAATCTTAAAATTTGTCTAAAAGATCAAGCACAGTAACACATTTGGCAATAAATAGCTGGACCGTTCTTCACAACAAAAGATGAAAAGGTACACATGGGATAAAGAGGTTGTAAAATTGTGTTACTACGATACTTGAACGGCCCCTTTTTAACAAAAATTTATGAAGGAAAAACAAAATATTATATTTTTGATAGACTAGGTTTAATGATTTTTTTGCGACTTTGCAATGTCGTCTTAAAGAATTAGTTCACTTATTGTCATTTTATAACACTGTTCTTTATTTTTACATAATACAAGTATGTACTTTTCAATTTTCATTGTTTTGAAATAACCTGCCGCAATATCAAATAAATCAGTATATTTATTTTTCTTAATTAATTCTACTTCAACTACAGATTTATTTCTCTTAATTTTTTCAGTGGAAGAGAAGAGGTGCCTTCAAAATCAGACTCAATTTGATCTGGTACTTGTTCTGAGCCGAAAAATATTCAGGTTCAGATATTATTAAAAGTAAGAACAAAAAAAGGATACCAAATGGGAGAAAAACAACTTAAAATAATCTGCTATGCAGACGACGCAATACTAATCTCTCAAAGTGAAGATGATTTACAACGTATGCTGCACGAATTTAATATAACCGCTAGAAAATTTAACATGTTAATTTCCCCAAAAAAGACTAAATGCATGGTTATAACAGCAGATCTAATAAGGTGTAAATTAGAGCTGGAGGGTCAAATAATAGAACAAGTCATGGAGTTTAAATATCTAGGCATCACACTATGCAGCTACGGAAAGCTCGAAACAGAAGTGGAAGATCAGGTGAATAAAGCACAGCCGCAGGTTGCCTGAATGAAACAATATGGAGAAATAAAAACATCGGAAAAGAAGTGAAAGGCAGAATTTACAAAACAGTCATCAGACCAATAATGACATACGCGGCAGAAACACGACCTGATACAGAAAGGACAAAAAGAATGCTAGAAACAGCAGAGATGAAAACATTGCGAAAAATCGATGGTAAGACGCTGTGGGATAGAGCTAGAAGTGCAGATATACGAAGGAGATGCAAGGTGGACAACATTAATAACTGGGCGAAAAGCAGAAGAGTAGAATGGAACGACCACATAAGCCGAATGACAACAAATAGAGTAGTAAGGACGGCGAGAGACGGTTCCCCAATAGGAAGACGATCAGTGGGAAGACCACGAAAAAGATGGAATGACAACTTACTGGAGGCACATTGAAGAACAGACAGAGTCATGTCTATATAAAAAGAAGAAGAAGAGAAGATATTATTTCACAAAGCACACACTTCAAAACGAACGTAATAAACAAGCCAAGCACATACTTCTTAATATGAACTACAAACTAATTTGAGGAGTAGCAGAGTACATATTCAGACCTATCCAAATAAGTCAAAACAAAAGTCAGTAAGTACCCTCTTAATTAGAAATGGAAATAAACACGTTGCGCAATATGATATTCAAACTTCAAACTGTTTGAAAAAGTTTGACTTCAAGTCAAACCTAAAGATATCGAAATCAAGTCAAGTCAAACTTTTTTACAAAAAAAGTTTGGTTTTCAAGTCAAGTCAAGTTTGTTGAATAAAATCAAACTAGTTTGACTTGATACATCTTTACACAAAAATGCCACTGCAATTGACTTATAACACTTTGGGGGACTCCCATACGCTCAACTACATTAGTTTGCCGCGTGCCACATTAAAGAAGACCTACAGCTCTATTTATCTCATCCAAAGTTAAGTGACGTGGTTTCATGATAAAAACAATATTTTCAATACACTAACTATAAAAGAACTTTATAGCATGAACAAAATCGAAACTAGCAGAATATTGAATGTAGTGTAAAACATCGAGTTTGACTCTTTCCTGTAAAAAGCATTGTCAAATATTCGTTATCACTTTTGCCGTGTCTTTCACTCACAAAAATCTACAGGAAGAGCCACTATTGGCTGGAGGGAATGCACAAATGCACATGAATTAGCAGGAATCATTAGTTACGAGAAAACAGGGTAACACACTTTGGAACTAAAATAATTACTGTTTTATAGTTTTATGACAAAACATATGTGTGACATCTTCACAGAACCTTAAAATAAAAAATATTGCGAGCAACAAAAAGTACAAAAAGTTTGTTATTATGTTTCAAATTGAGGTTTTAAAGAATATATTGCTATAATTTACCAAATACAACAAGAATTGTTCCGTTGTTATTTTAGACGTAAAAACATGACTCAAATGAAGAGTTTAACGACAACAAGGCATACAAGATATTAAGACTAACACAATAGATTGTGGCGCAGATTTAAAAAAAAACATTTACAAAATATTTTATTCCTAATAGCAGGAAATTAAAAAAGATATCTAATACAAATATATAACCTTAATTGGAACTGATAATGTTATACATATAAAAGAAATATTCTAAACGGCGTCACATATCTTAGTTTAAAATCTAAAAATAAAAATGTACTAATCGTGATTTGGTGATAATCCTTTTTATTAGGTGGATCAACCCTAGTGTGCTACCTTCACGTACACATATTAATCTTTATCTATTCTGTATTTGGTAATAATATGTCAATAAAGGATTATTACATACTATAAAGGTCGCGTCATTTGGCTGACTTCATTTGCCACACATTTTTGAATGTGTAAAAATTGTATGGTAGGGGTGTCCAAGCGGGGATTTTTGCAGTTACTCGAGCGCGTCAGATTATTACATGGGGAGAAACCTTGTACCCTGAAAATGTACCTCTACCATATATTGGCTCTTAATGCAGGAAGAGGGGGGGGGCGAAAAAAAATCTATCCTTAGAAAAACTCGAAATCGTCATATTAAGATAAGGTAAGTTAAGTACATGCAAAACAGTGTATATTTGTAGTATTTACTCGCTACATGTGAGCTTGGCGTAAGGAAATGGGTGAGTGCCAAAGTTTCACAACAAAAAGCAAACATTTCGCGAAATGAATGACAAATCGAAAAACTAAAAAATACGTAGTCAATATTTTTGAAAAATCTCTCGAATGGCACCAAACACGACACCCCACGGAGGTGGGATGGGGGGTTACTTTAAAATCTTAAATGGGAGCCACCATTTTTTATTGCAGATTTGAATTCCTTACGTAAAAATAAGTAACTTTTATTCGAGACATATTTTCTAATTATGGATAGATGGCGCTATAATCTAAAAAAAAACGATTGTTGGAAATGGAAAATTAAATTAAAAATGGACAAGTCCCCACTAAAATGGAAAACTTTACTAGACTTTTTTGGATTTAGGACGTACTCCTCACAACCAATAGGTCCCCAAAGCGCTCGAGTGACTGCACATTTAGCATACTTTGCTCCCCCACCATAGAACTCGTGTATAACTCTTAAAAAAGTAGGAAAACTTCCAATAAAAAGCAAGTCACAGGCGTAAAAACGGAGCAAAATATTTAATATCTGAAAAGTACATAACATATAGGTACATCAAATTGGTTCGAGGATCAAAGAACACAAAACCCACCACAATACGGAGAGCAGTTGAATAACGTAGGCATTTTGAAAACTAGAATTGTACATAATTGTACACACAACAATATAAATGTTATTGTAAAGCTCTTCAATCATATATTTATTTATAAGTATCATATTTATAAGTATCATATTTTATTTAAAGTCTATGTTGTGAAGCCGTTCCCGAATGAAAAAATTCTGACTCCTGTCTGGCTTTTTTGCGGACTGCTGTTCAAAAATGTTTCGCTTAACCCGGCATTGGTCGCTATTCTCACGGTTTCAGAATATTGCACACAACTTTTCCCTGGTAAATTACATATTATGCTGTAGTTCCTTCCTTCTAGTCTCCTAATTATCCTGCCTCTACAATCGAATAGACTCGTCTGCTCAGATAGTACTACATTCTTTCACGGTTTTTGCTCTAAATTTTAAAGAACCGCTTGGATTGACATGAAATTTGGCATACGTATAGCTTACATGTCAAAAAAAAAGTGATATTGTGCCGATGTGTGCTTTTGCCCTGGGGGTGACTTTCACCCCCTCTTGGGGGTGAAAAAATATATGTCCAAATTAAGTCCTGAAATGGGTAAACTGACTAATTTTAAGTAACTTTTGTTCTATAGAGCTTTTTCGCCAAGTCAACACTTTTCGAGTTATTTGCGAGTGAATGTTCATTTTTCAACAAAATAACCACATTTTTATAAGGTTTTTCGCAAATAACTCAAAAAGTAAGTATTTTGTCGAAAAAACGTTGATAGCAAAAATATAGCCTATAAAAAAGTAAAAAAATGGTGTACGCGTTAGGTCTCTGGATCTCGTAGATCCAGAGTTATAGCCAATGAAAAATAGATTCATATTCACCAAATTTCAAATAGAATATTTCGACGTGAAATATCCAAAAAATTGAGCACTTTTTGGGGAAAACCCCTTATAACTTTTTTAAAGTGTTTAAAAAAATCTTTATTTCTGTTTTTACAAAACGTTTCTAGCATTAAATTTAAGCAAGTTACGCTTAAAATAAAGTTGGTCCCTTATGTTTTGGCAAAAAAAATCGGAAAGACCACCCCCTAATTAGGAACTTAAATGAAATTAATCGTTGCCGCTCCACAAATTATTTAACTTATATTGTGTTTATATGATCTGTAAGTTTCATTGATTCAAAGTCCTTATTTTTGAAAAAAAATTGGTTTCAAAGTAAAATTTTTAAAAATTTTAATTTTGAAAAATATCCTTTTTTTTTCAAAATAACTTAAAAATTGTTAGAGATACCAAAAATCTCGAAAAACAAAAAAAGTCAGCATTGCTTTTCTGAATATCATATATTTTTTTGTTTTTCTGTTAGACAAAAATTGATTAAGATTTGGGGTTTCTAAATTTGCATACATTCGTGATCAGTGACTCATTCAACCCCTTTTAACTACAGCCTTTTCAATAATAAGGACTTTGAACCGATGAAACTTACAGATCATATAAACAATACATACGAGTCAAGAAACTTGTGAAGTGGTAACGATTAAGTTCATTACAGATACTAATTAGGGTGATTTTCTCGATTTTTTACCAAAACAAAAAGGGACTAACTTTATTTTGAGCGTAACTTGTTTACTTTTGATGCTAGAAATTTATTTTATAAAACAAAAATGAAGCTTTTTCTAAACACTTTAAATAAGTTATAATGAGTTTTCCCCGAAATGTGCTTCATTTTTGGTTATTTCACGTTAAAGTATTCCATTTGGAATTTGACGAATATGACCCTATTTTTCATTAGCTATAACTCTGCTTTTACTAAGTACAGAGACGTGATATATACACCATTTTTTTTAATTTTTACGGGCTATATTTTTGCTAAGAATGTTTTTTCGACAAAATACTTACTATTTGAGTTATTTGCCAAAAACCGTCTAAAAGCGTGGTTATGTTGTTGAAAAAATGAACATATTCACTGCCAAATAACTCGAAAAGTATCGACTTAGTGAAAAAACTCTATAGAACAAAAGTTACTTAAAATTAGCCAGTTTATCCATTTCCTGACTTACTTTGGACGAATATTATTTTACCCGCAAGAGGGGGTGAAAACCACCCCCAGGGCAAAAGCACATATCGGCACAATATCACTTTTTTTCTTTGACATGTTAGCTATGTGTGTGCCAAATTCCATGTCAATCTAAAGAACGGACTATAGTGGTTCAGTTGACTTACTATGGCCCGATTGTTAAGTCAGTGCGCTTCACGTAAGATATTCTCTTATCGCGCTCTATTATTTTTTTTTTGTATTTGCAATATAAACTGTGCAAAGATAATTTTGTTTGTGTTGCAGGACAATAAAATAAATGTACTAGTTGTACAGTTTTCCTTTAGTCCACCTTAATTTGAAAGAAGAAGATATGGAAGAAGAATTGAAATTTTTGCCATAGTTACTTAATGTTTTTTTATGTAGATCAATTTTTTTTTATTTTTTTTACTGGTTTAGTACAAAATTTAGATCAACTTGATACCAGGGAAAGCGAAGCAAAGATAGATAAAATAGCCAAACAGAGAGCAAAGAAAGCAAGAGATTTTAATCAGATTAGATGTATCCGAGATGAAAATACTAAAATACTAATTCACGAAAAGGATGTTAAAAAGAGATGGAGAAAGTATTTTGACAGTTTATTAAATGAAGAATTTGACAGACAGCCTGTGGAGTTAATGGAGACAGTAACAGCAATGGTTACCAGAATAACAAACGAGAAAGTGGCTCAAGCGCTTCAAAAAATAAAGAAAGGAAAAGCAGTCGGACCAGATGATATTCCTGGGGAAGTATGGAGAGCATTGGAAGAGACAGGAATAAGTTGGCTAGTAGGTCTATTTAATAGAATTATGGAAGTTGGACAAATGCCAGACGAATGGAGAAGCAGTATATTGTCTACAAAAACAAGGGAGACATACAACAATGTACAAAATACAGGGCTATAAAACTACTTAGCTACACCATGAAAATACAGGAGAGAGTAATTGATAGACCGATACGTGAAGAAACCGAAATATCCGATAATTAATTTGGTTTTATGCAGGGCAGATCAACAACAGATGCAATTTTCATTGTAAGGCAACTTATGGAAAAATACAGGAATAAACGGACCAACGCTCATATGGTATTAATTGATCTTGAGAAAGCATATGATAAAGTACCTCGAGAGATTCTGTGGTGGGCACTCAATAAGAAAGGAGTCCCTGGCGAATATGTAAAGATTGTGAGAGATATGTATGAGGGAGTAACGACTAGTGTTAGGACAGGTGTGGGAGAGACTGATAAATTTCAGGTGAAAGTAGGATTGCACCAAGGCTCGGTGCTTAGTCCTTATTTATTCTCATTAGTTTTGGACCAGATAACAGCGAAACTACAGGGTAGCATTCCATGGTGCCTAATGTATGCTGATGATGTAGTGTTAATAGGAAATACAGTAGAGCGTCGATAATCCGAACCCTAGTAATCCGAACGATCGCTAATCCGAACGCAAAAAAAAATTATAAAATTAAAAAATATGATCGCGGACCGAATTTTTGGATTTAATATGACAATATGGGCAAAATATGACCGCGGATTTTTGTTTTGTTTATGCAGAAATACATACAATATATTTGTTTATTATGCAGGTGTTTTATTCCTTGTAACTAAAACGTATGTACATATGTACATGTACTATGTTTATGAGCTTTGTATGTATTTTGAACATATGTTCGACAATCCGAACAATTTGATAATCTGAACTACCCCTGTACCAATTAGTTCGGATTATCGACGCTCTACTGTAGTGAAAGATACTTAGAACAAAAACTGGAATAGTGGAGACAAGCTCTGGAGGAAAAAGATTTAAAACTTATTAGGACAACAACAGAGTATTTGGAATGTTCATTTAAAAATGGAGTTACTACAAATAAAATGGTATCTTTGGATGGTGAAATGATTGTGAAAAGCAATAGTTTTAAGTACCTAGGATCGGTATTACAGAGTAATGGAGAAATAGATGGAGATGCATGCAGTAGAATTAGGGCTGGATGGATGAAGTGGAAAGAAGCGAGTGGTGTGTTGTGTGACAGAAAAATTCCAATGAAGCTGAAGAGAAAATTCTATAAAACAGCCATAAGACCGGCTATGATGTACGGAACTGAATGTTGGGCAGTGAAAAAGGAGGAACAACGAATGCATGTGGCGGAAATGAGAATGCTTAGTTGGATGATTGGAGTGACAAAGAAGGATAAAATTAGAAATGAGTATATTAGGAGAAGTATAGGTGTGGCACCAACTGATGCCAAAATGAGAGAGCATAGGTTAAGATGGTTTGGTCATGTTCAACGTCGAGACGTTAATCCCCTAATACGAAGAATAGCTGAAGTGCAGATTCCTGGAAGGAGTAGGAGATGAAGACCAAAGAAGACCTGGGGGAGACGATAAGGCAGGACATGTTGGTAAAGGGGATTAACATTGATATGACCCAAGATAGAATTGTGTGGAGAAATGCAATTAGGGAAGCCGACCCCGCATCGGGATAAGGCAAAGAGAATGATGATGATGACTGGTTTAGTAAATTCAATTTTCCTAATACATGTTTAATTAATAAATCTAAATCAGTATAAAATTATTTCAACTACTGGAAACACAAAAAAGAGAACCACCATACAGTCCAGGGCCCTGAGCACGCCAAATAGAATTCTATTTTGCTGACGTCACAAAATAGAATTTCATAATGGGAGAATTGACGGTTGCTAGGCAACGTGACGTCACGAAAATAGATTTCTATTTGGCATGCTCCCGCACCTGATCCAGCCCCATGAATAAACTTGGGGCTGGATCTGGACTGTATATCAAGCTGTTTCTCTTTTTTGTGTTTCCAGTAGATGAAATAATTTTATACTCTAGTACAAATTTGAAATTTATATTGAATAATTAAAATTAATAATATTTCTACATTTTTAGATTAGATTAAAATGTACAAGCGCATCAACAGCCACAAAGTGTAAAGCTAATAATAACTTTATTAAGTTTAAAATCTATTTAGTTAAAAGTTTAGTTAAAAAAAGGCAAAAGTTGGATATGTGAGACAAAATCTCACGCGCGACCACTCACGTAAAAGCCAACCTAGCGACCAATGCTGGGTTAAACAAATTAGAAGTGCTGGCCGAAATTTTTGGGTAGAAATTGTTTGAACAATATTTTTAAACAAATTCAAAAGATCACCTTTTTTGCCCGGGAAAAGACTTTTTAGATTTCCTGGGTCATTTTGAACCCAGGTTAGGGGTTAATAACCCTCCAACGTGGGATTAATAGTTTTCGAGTTATAAGCGATTTAAAATCAAAAAATGCGCAAATAGGTATGTATTCTTGAAGCTTGATAACTCCTGTGTACCTAAACTATTATTTTTGAAGTTGGCCTAAATTGAAAAGTGCCTAAATTGAAATTTAAACATTAAATTTCAAGATGCTTCCTAGTAATCTGGCCTTACTTCAATTTAGACTGTTGTTTTTTAATTGCTAATTATGCGCATTCACTAGACTTTTAAACCGACGCGCGTCGCACTATATGGTGAGTCTCTTTCGAACTATATGATTGATATTTTTATTATGGAATTAATTGAATAAATACTTCTTCTTTAGGTTCCTTCCCCTATCGGAGGTTGGAAATCACCATCGCTATTTTAATTTTATTGGCCGCACTTCTGAATAATTCTAACGAGCTGCAACCGAACCGCTCTCCCAAACTTCTTAGCCAGGATCTTTTGCGTCGTCCTGGGTTTCTCTTCCCGTGTATCTTCCCTTACATAATTAATCTAAGTAATACGTACTTCTCGCCCCTCATTATATGACCCAGATATTGAATCTTTCTAATTTTAACAGGTTTTATGACTTCACATTCTTTCTTCATTCTTTGTAACACCTCTATATTAGTTACTTTTTCAGTCCACGATATTCTGTGGATTCTCCTGTAGCACCACATCTCAAAGGAGTTTAATTTTTTGATTTCAGACTGTTTTATTGTCCACGCTTCCATGCCGTATAGTAAAGTAGAGAAAAACGTAACAACGTAGCATTCTTGTGCGGATCGCTAGATTAAGGTTAAGGTTGCAAAGTAAGTTCTTCAATTTTATGAACGTGTTTCTTGCCATTTCTATTCTAGATCTGATTTCTTTTGTTTGATCTCAATCTTCGGTTAGCCACGTTCCTAAATATTTATATGTTGTTACTCTTTCGATCGTTGTATTATTGATGATCAGGTTATCTACATTTTGTGGTTTTTTTGAGAATATCATTGATTTCGTTTTCTTGAGATTCATTTGACTTTACCTTTCACATGCATTGTATACATGTATTATGTACTGTAAATTTTCTATGTCACTTGCAAATATGATCGTATCGTCCGCATATCTAATATTATTAATGCTATTTCCGTTGACCAAAATACCTTCCACAATATCCAATAAAGCTTCTTGAAATATCACTTCACTGTAGACGTTGAATAAGAGTCGTGAAAGTATGTACCCTTGTAGAACTCCTCTAAGTATACTTACTTCCTCTGTCAGTTCTCCTTCGACTCTTACTCTTGCTTTCTGATTTTGATACAGATTCGATATAATTTGTAGATCTCTACTATCTATGTTTGTGGTCTTAAGAATACTTAAAAGCTTTTCATGTTGAACTCTGTCAAAAGCTTTTTTAAAATCTATGAAGCAAGCATATATGTCCTGATTCATATCCAGACATCGTTGTGTCAGAACATTGACTCCGAATAATGCTTCTCTAGTTCCTAGACCCTTTCTAAAACTCATCTGTGAATCACTTATTTCTTGTTCTAATTTCACGTGGATGAATAAATACATAAATTATTAAAAAAAACTATGTTAATAATAAATTATAAAATTTTAATAAAACTTGTTCGACATTTTTCGCATAAGTTCGTATAATATGTATAAGTGCAGAGACGTACCATACAGTGCGACGAGCGGCGGATTAAAGTCCAGTGGAAATGTATAATTAACAATTAAAAAACAACTGTCCATTAAAGCTCCGATTACTCGTCAGAATCTTGAAATTTGTTTGAAAATGTTTGAACTTCAGTTTGGGCACTTAGCAACATTACTAATAATAGTTTACATAAATATGAGTTTTTGAACCTCGAAAATGCGTATTTTCGCGTTTTTTAGATTTTAAATTGCTTTATAACTCAAAACTATCAACTTTTGAGAAAAATGAAAAAAAAACTTTTTTATTTAGGTTTTTACATTGATCCAAAAAAGCGAAAAACGTGATATTTTCTGGAGCAAAAAGGTGATCTTTTGAATTTGTTTAAAAAAATGTTTAAACAATTTCTGTTCAAAAATTTCGCTCGGAACCCTTCTGATTTGTTTAAAGGGGACATTTTTGAACAGGAATCCGCAAATAAACCGAATCAGAATTTTTTTAATACGTGAACGTCCTCACAACTTGTACCATATGCGCATTCGGAAGTAAATTATTGCACTTGCACTTCAATTTTTTTTATATAATTTGTTTAGTTTGACGATACAGCCAATTAAAATAAAATTCATGCAAAACAATTTTTTTGATGTCAAGTACCTAATTGACTACGTTTGGCGTACAGTGGCGTACGCCTGTTAGTTTAAGTTAAAGTTAAAAGAAGGTTAATGGACTACTGTAAAATTATTAAATTGGTCTAGTGATTCAGTAAAATTGTGTTTTGACTAGGAAAGTTTTGGGGTAGTTCTGATTTCATTCATTATATATGGATTTTGGGCTGCTGAATCAGAATATGAGGTTTGCGGACAAAATTTCTTGCCGGAACATTGAAAAAATCGCGAAAAAAAGCGAAAAATTTCATCTTTTTTCCGCTTTTGTGCTCAAATCTCGAAAACTATTAACTTTTAGTAAACAGAAATTAAAGTACTTAAAATTATCTACAAATATCACTATTTACTTTTTTTTCAGACGAACCGTTCGGTCTAAAGTACAAGTTGAAAATTGCCACTTTTTAACGGTCTCGGCAAAACCCACTTTTTACATTCCAAAACTTTAGTTTTTATTAGAATGCTGTCATTTGATAAATTTCTCCTAGTTTTCTGTACAAATAATAAATGTTAGTTCATAGGTATGGTATGTCTCTTGTGACAGCTTCCATGAGTCCATTCCGTCCTAAGAGGCCGGGAATGTCTCTGCTTTTCCCTTAGAGCCACAGAAGATCAGGCACATATGGAGTCACAGTTTCAGTTGGTGTGAACATTTACTTCGGATCTGTTATTTTGATTTCTGATAAACCTTGAGGTTTTGTCTTTTTAAAATGAATTAGTTAAACAGCTCCCTGACTTCCATAAACTTCAGGCGCGGGTTTCTTTTTTATCCGAGTAATGGATTGCTTAGGAGCTACTGCATGTTTTGGTGCAATACAAGAAATGCCACATATGACGTGAAAAGTGTGGTATTTGTCAATTGTATGTACGTTAAAATCGGCGTAATCGTACACCTGCTGTGTAAAGCACGGCAGGTCAATTTTCTGAGGATCGCCTGCGAATGCTGACACTTGCAGGCGAACAGCTTCTGTATAGGATGAAAAAAACCCCAAAGAGGAAACTACATCAACCTAGTTTCTTGAGCCGTACTTTTTGTAGAGAAAACGGCCAACACTGCAAGGAATGGTGAGGCCAACTATCTGGGCCTTACTGCCGCTACAAGACTTTGAGCAAGCGCGTTGCTTATCTGGAAGTATCAGCAATCGCAGACGATCCGCAGAAAATTGACCAGCCGTGCTTTACACAACAGATATACGAAAACGCTGATTTTAACCTTTTCTATGCCAGGCCTTAATTTGCATGTTAGTCCCTTAACCCCAAAGGTTTTTTCATGCTTAGAGTCCCATTGCCTTATATATACGTCGCATATAAATAAACAAATAAATGACCAAAACATGGTTTTTAATGAGTTTTTTTTAACCAACTTAAACGATTTCTGTTCAAAAGTACTCATCAGAGAGCAAAACCAACTTGAAAAAATGTAACTAACTTAAAAAAATAATGTAATGTTAATTAACATTAAAAGTTTTCTTTTGTGTGGTACTCCTCCAGACATGACACTACGCAAAGGCCAACTCCGCATCTTTCACACATGTATCTCGATTCGCTTCTTTTTTTTTCTGGTCTTTTCTGTGGCTACAATCGCTTCACCTTCTAGCCGCTACCTATAAGCGTTGCCACCAGTGCTACAATATAGCATATTATATCTAAAATATCTGAACAAATATATACGGCAATGGGTCCGCATGAGCTGTCTTAGGTGCCAACATTTTGAGGCTTTGGGAACAATAATCTAACATTTTCGGACATATTTCTACGGCATTGGGACACCAATGAGTCTAAAATTGTATAAGCAACGCATATTTTCGGCTTTGGTAAATTGAGACCATAACACCTTGAACGTAATATATATACGGGGGCTGGGAATAAAGACCCACTTTTTCAAAAATATATATGCAGCGTTGGGACAGAAAGGGTTTACGTACATACAATCGACGGATACCACACTTTTTACCTCATGGGTGGCATTTCTTGTATTGCACCAAAATATGCAATAGCTCCTAACCAATGCATTCCTCGGCTAAAAACTAAACCCGCACCTGAGGTTTATGGAAGTCAGAGAGCTGTTCAACTAATACATTTTGAAAGGACAAAACCTCAAGGTTTATCAGAAATCAAGATCCGAAGAGCATGTTCATACCAACTGAAACTGTGACTCCATCTGTGCCTGATCTTCTGTGGCTCTAAGGGAAAAGCAGATACATTCTCGGTATTTTAGGATGGAATAGATTCATGGAAGCTGTGAGAAGAGACATACCATATTCATATTATGAACTAACATTTATTATTTGTACAGAAAACTAGGAGAAATTTATCAAATGACAGCATTCTAATAAAAACTAAAGTTTTGGAATGTAAAAAGTGGGTTTTGCCGAGACCGTTAAAAATTGGCATTTTTCAACTTGCACTTTAGACCGAACGGTTCGTCTGAAAAAAAAGTAAATAGTGATATTTGTAGATAATTTTAAAAACATTAATTTCTGTTAACAAACCATTTTCTAAAAGATAACAGTTTTCGAGATTTGAGCAAAAAAGCGGAAAAAAGCTGAAATTTTTCGATTTTTTCGCGATTTTTTCAATGATCCGGCAATAAATTTTGTCCGCAAACCTCATATTCGGATACAGCAGCCCAAAATCCATATATAATGAAAGAAATCAGAACTACCCCAAAACTTTCCCACTAGGGAGCTCATAGAGTACAAATTGACTGAATCATAGATATTATTGACCAAAAGAATATAATGTCAGAAAAAACACGACTGATTAATATTACCCATATTGATATTGATATTAGTAAACACAAGTATGGTATCGAAATGGCATTTCTTAATGTTTCCCTGTCAACAAAAAGTGGGATATCCTGGCTAAGATTGGAATATCCCAAATTGATGATTTTGAAAAATGGACTGAAAATGAAATGTAAAACAACAATTTGAAGCTCTATAACCCAAAAACACTTGATTTATGAGCCTTGGGGAAATGAGAATTTTATACCAGCAAGACTCAAGGTACACATCTGCAAAGTTTCAATTAATTTAACTGAAACCACTTTTATATTAGTGAATAAAAAATACACCCAGACAATTTGCACGAATGCGACAAACAATGAGGTTAAGAGTTGGATCTTGTATAACGTGTCAGGGAGGCCGTTTTGAACACTTTCTGTAGCTTTGTATCTACTTCAAATTATTATTGGTAATTTCTGTTATTGTTGTGGTTTACTGTTATTACATTAGATGGTTCCTAGAATCGCTCCACCACCTATCAGGAGACAGGTCAGGTCAAAGGCAGAACGAAAAAGCAGGAGACGGATCGAAGGCACCCCCTTATATGATCACCAGTCTCAGCCCAGCCAAGTAGACTAAGCTCTCGGAAAAGCTTTCTGAAAAAATCAAGATTCATCCCTGAAGCGCCAGAGATGCACCGAATACATATATGGCAAGGATCAGCTACCATAACCCATTTTGTCCCATGACTGTTAAACACAATTTACAATATCCGACATGGAAAGCGCTAAACAGACTAAGAACCCGAGTTTCACGTTGTGCTAGTAACCTGAAAAATGGGGATACCAGGTAGACGAAACTTGCGACTGTGGCACGGTTCAGAATAGGCACCATCCAATATCATGCACAAAGATGAGAGAGACCTGCACAGAAGAAAACCTAATTATGCCAGGGCCGTCTATATGGCCAACCATTGGAAGTACAGAAGTTGGTGTTCCAGACACGGAAAGTAAGTAATTATGATGGTTCTAGAGAATGTATTATAGTCCATTCTGTCACGGTTTTGGCTATAAATTTTAAAGAACCGCTTGGATTGACATGAAATTTGGCATACGTATAGCTTACATGTCAAAGAAAAAAAGTGATATTGGGCCGATGTGTGCTTTTTCCCATAGGGTGACTTTCACCCCCTCTTGGGGGTGAAAAAACATATGTCCAAAATAAGTCCGGAAATGGGTAAACTGACTAATTTTAAGTAACTTTTGTTCTATAGAGCTTTTTCGCCAAGTCAACACTTTTCGAGTTATTTGCGAGTGAATATGTTCATTTTTCAACAAAATAACCACATTTTTAGACGGTTTTTCGCAAATAACTCAAACAGTAAGTATTTTGTCGAAAAAAACGTTCTTAGCAAAAATATAGCATATAAAAAAGTAAAAAAAATTATGTACGCGTTAGGTCTCTGGATCTCGTAGAACCAGAGTTATAGCCAATGAAAAATAGATTCATATTCACCAAATTTCAAATAGAATATTTCGACGTGAAATATCCAAAAAATTAAGCACTTTTTGGGGAAAACTCATTATAACTTTTTTAAAGTGTTTAAAAAAGCTTTATTTCTGTTTTTACGAAAGGTTCCTAGCATTAAATTTAAGCAAGTTACGCTCAAAATAAAGTTAGTCCCTTTTGTTTTTGCAAAAAAAATCGGGAAGACCACCTCCTAATTAGCAACTTAAATGAAATTAATCGTTACCGCTCCACAAATTATTTTACTTATGTTGTGTTTATACGATCTGTAAGTTTCATCGATTCAAAGTGCTTATTTTTGAAAAAATTTGGTTTCAAAGTAAAAATTTTAAAAATTTAAATTTTGAAAAATATGCTTGTTTTCAAAATAACTTAAAAATTGTTAGAAATACCAAAAATCTCGAAAAACCAAAAAAGTCAGATTTGCCTTTCTGAATATCAAGTATTTTTTTGTTTTTCTGTCAGACAAAAATTTCTTAAGATTTGGTGTAATTTGCATACATTCGTGATCAGTGACTTGTTCAACCCCTTTTAATTACAGCCCTCTCAATAATAAGGACTTTGAACCGATGAAACTTACAGATAATATAAACAACAATATATACACGAGTCAAGAAACTTGTGAAGTAGTAACGATTAAGTTCATTTAAGATACTAATTAGGGGGTGATTTTCTCGATTTTTTTACCAAAACCAAAAGGGACTAACTTTATTTTGAGCGTAACTTGTTTAATTTTGATGCTAGAAATTTTTTTTATAAAACAAAAATGAAGCTTTTTTTAAACACTTTAAATAATTTGTACTGAGTTTTCCCCGAAATGTGCTTAATTTTTGTTTATTTCACGTTAAAGTATTCCATTTGGGATTTGACGAATATGAACCTATTTTTCATTAGCTATAACTCTGATTCTACTAGGTGTAAAGACGTGATATATACACCATTTTTTAAAATTTTTTACAGGCTATATTTTTACTACAAAAGTTTTGTCGACAAAATACTTACTATTTGAGTTATTTGCGAAAAACCGTCTAAAAGCGTGGTTATTTTGTTGAAAAAATAAACATATTCACTGCCAAATAACTCGAAAAGTATTGACTTAGTGAAAAAACTCTATAGAACAAAAGTTACTTCAAATTAGCCAGTTTATCCATTTCCTGACTTTCTTTGGACAAGTATTTTTTCACCCCCAAGTGGGTTGAAAACCACCCCCAGGGCAAAAGCACATATCGGCACAATATCACTTTTTTCTTTGACTTGTTAGCCATGTGTATGCCAAATTTCATGGTAATCCAAACGGTTCTTTAAAATTTAGAGGTTTTGCAATATTTTACCGTTAAAGAACGGACTATTAAATAAATGAAAAATGCGCGATACACTTACATTTTTTATTTTTTTTTTTGATAAAAACGGCGCCTCGTAAGAAAAAAAGAAGAAATATTTTTTGGCAAAAATTAAACGAATAATTCAAAAACTATTGTTATTGTAAACATTCAGTAACTACCTCGTCACTTAAAACTCGTCAAATTTCATGTGCAAATCTCAACCAGTTTTAGAGTAGAAAATAAATCGTTAGTTTGTAAGAAAAATTTCAACATCCCGTATCTCGGATAACGAAAGATTTGCGGGTATACGCTGTGAGCTTTGCTGGTCTCGGGTCTCGCCAACTAGCGAATTTCTAGTGCAACTTCGGTTGGAAATTTAAGGAGAAAAATATTGCGAATAATAGCCAAATAATTGTTTCGATGGTTAATATCAGTAAGTACAAAATTTATGATTCATTATGATTATTTTTAAAATTTTGCTTGTTATTTTGACATGTTTACCGTTTAAAATCATTTAAAAAGGAAAGTATTATCGTCGCAAAAGTGTATTTTGATCTTAATGGTACATGTAACATTGACTAAAACCAACCAAATAAAAAACAACTACGAATACAATGTTCATTCCCAAATACAACATTCGAGAATAAAAAGACTGTTTAGTTTTTATGAAAGTTTTATAATAATATGTGGTAATAACTCACCTGTCCGTCTTGTATGGAAGCAAATGTCCTTTGATCAGTCTTCCTTACCATAACAATCCTACTAGAGCCATCATGACCATGGGCGGTTTTTCTGAATCTATGGAGGTCTGTCAAGGAACCAGGATATGTAGGCTTCCTCCTGGACAAAGAAATTTCCATTGGATAAAGTCCGCACATTTTAACACCAAAATAATAGTCATTAAAGTCCATTATAACAATTTTTTTAAATTAGCCACTCTCGTACGAGAACAAAAGCGAATAGTTATAATTTTGATGTACCTATCTGTAAAAATGCGAGTAATGTTGTTTACATAGTTGGGGACCAAGTGTGGGAAAATATTTCCTGTAATGAGTAACCGCTTCATCTTGTCCAATTAACTGAACTTACACTCACAGGAGCAGAGAGCATGGTAAAAATCCAAAACAATTTCTCAAGACCTTTCCATTGCAAAAATGAACTAAAACAGGGTGATGGACTACCGTGTCTCTTATTTAACCTGGCATTATAAAATATAATTCGAGAGTCCCATATTAATACGAATCTATCTTTAACAAATCAGTACAAATTTTCGGATACGCAGATGGCATAGACATCATACGTAGGTCCACAATATTTCTGACTGAAGCATTTCGGTTAAGAGCATCTGCGCAGAGAATGGAACTAAATATAAATGTTCTAAAGACCAAATATATGTGTTGCACTAGTTCAAGCAACCCGACACCTACAAGAATAATAATTGACGACCAAGAACTGGAAGGTGTCGACACCTTCGATACTTAGGCTCGCTGCTAAGA
The DNA here is from genome assembly GCF_917563875.1 of Diabrotica virgifera virgifera. Classification (NCBI taxonomy): domain Eukaryota; kingdom Metazoa; phylum Arthropoda; class Insecta; order Coleoptera; family Chrysomelidae; genus Diabrotica; species Diabrotica virgifera. The sequence continues at coordinate 172,256,886 of NC_065451.1, forward strand.
GTGCTAACTAAAGATAACAATGTCAGTAAAGAAATTAAAAGAAGAATAGGGCTCGCCAATAAGTGTTACTATGGCTTAAGAAGACAGATGACCTCCATAGACGTAACCAGGGGGTGGTTTTGGGGTTATAACCCCCCCTTTTGGATGTAATTTGAGCTCTATACGCTTAACACCATTATTATTCCATACCTCCCAGAGACCTTCAAGTAGATGTAACCCCCTTCCCTTAGGATCATCCTGGTTACACCTCTGATGACCTCAAAAATATCAAGAGAAATTAAATTGACTAAAGAAGAAGATCAAGTGGAATTAAACAATGTGGAAAATAAAATATCGGGAAATAATGAAAGGCAGAATTTACAAAAGAGAAAACATTCATTAGACCAATAATGATATACGCGACAGAAACACGACCTGATACAGAGAGGACAAAAAGAATGCTAAAAGAAATCGATCGTAAGACACTATGGCAGGGGTCACCAATGATGTTCTCTGGGGGTCCGTTTCGAAAACCTTTGACACTTCCGGGGTCCGGAGCTAATGTTACATATGTCCGGTTGTTCTGATTCGGTATCTTTGCGGATACTTGTTAAAAAATATCATATCCATCATAATAACAATTCAAAAGGGCGCCAGGCGAAATTATTTTAGGCAGAAATTGTTAAACATTTTTTTTAACAAATTCAAAACATCACCTTTTTTGCCTCCAAAAATATGTTTTTAGCAAAAATTGAAGAAAAAGATCTTCTGTGTAAAAGGTATATTAGTTTGAAAACCCCAATAAAGGGCTACATTAAAATACAGAACGTTTTCGCTCTAAAGAGAGCATCATCAGTGTTCTAAGCAAGCTCTACATGCTAAGCCACCAAAAATACATGGTTAAAACCCTTAAAATGCCGACCAAAGGTCTTACATTGGCATATTATTTATTAAACCCTGGCGATGGGTGAAATTTAAAAGGTATACCTCAAGGCACCATATGACTATACCACAAGCATGTGGGTGGTTGAGTTGATTTCTCTTTGGTCAGCATTTTAAGGGTTTAACCCATGTATTTTTGGTGGCTTAGCATGTAGAGCTTGCTTAGAACACTGATGATGCTCTCTTTAGAGCGAAAACGTTCTGTATTTTAATGTAGCCCTTTATTGGGGTTTTCAAACTAATATACCTTTTACACAGAAGATATTTTTCTTCAATTTTTGTAATTAATGGTATACAGGGAAATTTTTCCTTATGGGTGTTTTTAGCATTTTGGGTCATCTTAAACAAAAAAGATCTTTTTTCTCAAAAGTTAATAGATTTTGAGTTTTAAGCGATTTAAAATCTGAAAAATGCGAAAATAAGCATTTTAGAAGCTGGAAAACTCATGTGTAAATTATTATTTTTGAGGTTGTAAAGTGCCTAAATTGAAGATTAAACATTCAATTTTAAGATTCTGCTGAGTAATCGGGGCATATTTCAATTTAGACCGTTGTTTTAATTGTTAATTATACGCGTCCTCTCGACCCTTAATCCGCCGCGGCGGCGCGTCACACTATGTGGTGCGTATCGCACTATATGATTGGCGTATTTAATTAGCACATTGGCAATAATTAACTGAATAAATACATAAATTATCTAAAAAACTATGTTAATAATATATTATAAAATTTTAATAAATATCCAGTATTTGTTGGGAATTTTTCGCAAAGTACGTATACTATGTATACCTGCGACAGAGACGCATCATAAAGTGCGACGCCCGGCAATTAACAATTAAAAAAGCAACGGTCTATATTGAAATAAGCCCCAATTACTCGTTAGAATCTTGAAACTGAATGTAAAAGTTTCAATTTAGGCACCAATCAACCAGAAAACTAATAATGTAGATATGAGTTTTCAAACCTCGAGAATGTGTGTGCGTATTTTCGTATTTTTCACATTTTAAATCGCATATAAGTAACTCGAAAACTGTTAACTTTTGAGAAAAATGACAAGAAAAATGTTTTTAGCATTTTTGGGTCATCTTAATCAAAAAGATCTTTTTTCTCAAAAGTTGATAGATTTCGAGTTTTAGGCGATTTAAAATCTGAAAAATGCGAAAATAAGCATTTTAGAAGCTTTGAGAACTCATGTGTAAATTATTATTTTTGAGGTTGTAAAGTGCCTAAATTGAAGATTAAATATTCAATTTTAACATTCTGCTGAGTAATCGGGGCATATTTCAATTTAGACCGTTGTTTTAATTGTTAATTATACGCGTCCTCTCGACCTTTAATCCGCCGCGGCGGCGCTATGTGGTGCGTATCACACTATATGATTGGCGTATTTAATTAGCACATTGGCAATAATTAACTGAATAAAAACATAAATTATCTAAAAAAACTATGTTAATAATATATTATAAAATTTTAATAAATATCCAGTATTTGTTGGGAATTTTTAGCATAAGTACGTATACTATGTATACCTGCGACAGAGACGCATCATAAAGTGCGACGCCCGGCAATTAACAATTAAAAAAGCAACGGTCTATATTGAAATAAGCCCCGATTACTCGTTAGAATCTTGAAACTGAATGTATAAGCTTCAATTAAGGCACCAGTCAACCAGAAAACTAATAATGTAGATATGAGTTTTCTAGCCTCGAGAATGTGTGTGCGTATTTTCGCATTTTTCACATTTTAAATCGCATATAAGTAACTCGAAAACTGAAAACTATCAACTTTTGAGAAAAATGACAAGAAAAATGTTTTTAGCATTTTTGGGTCATCTTAATCAAAAAAGATCTTTTTTCTCAAAAGTTGATAGATTTCGAGTTTTAAGCGATTTAAAATCTGAAAAATGCGAAAATAAGCATTTTAGAAGCTTTGAGAAATCATGTGTAAATTATTATTTTTGAGGTTGTAAAGTGCCTAAATTGAAGATTAAACATTCATTTTTAACATTCTGCTGAGTAATCGGGGCATATTTCAATTTAGACCGTTGTTTTAATTGTTAATTATACGCGTCCTCTAGACCTTTAATCCGTCGTGGAGGCGCGTCGCACTATGTGGTGCGTATCGCACTATATGATTGGCGTATTTAATTAGCACATTGGCAATAATTAACTGAATAAATACATAAATTATCTAAAAAAACTATGTTAATAATATATTATAAAATTTTAATAAATATCCAGTATTTGTTGGGAATTTTTCGCAAAGTACGTATACTATGTATACCTGCGACAGAGACGCATCATAAAGTGCGACGCCCGGCAATTAACAATTAAAAAAGCAACGGTCTATATTGAAATAAGCCCCGATTACTCGTTAGAATCTTTAAACTGAATGTATAAGCTTCAATTTAGGCACTGGTCAACCAGAAAACTAATAATGTACACATGAGTTTTCAAGCCTCGAGAACTGAGTTACACATTTTAAATCGCATATAAGTAACTCGAAAACTGTCAACTTTTGAGAAAAATGACAAGAAACCTTTTTTGTTTAAAATCATCCAAACAACCTAAAAATACATTTTCGGGGCAAACAGATAATTTTGAATTTATTTTTAAGATTTTTTTTTTGTTAAAAAATGTTACAACCTGTCTGAAGTCTGGAATGAATTTAGTGCAACCGATTTTCATTGGGTAGGGAGTTGAGATTCATCTGATAGCTGAGATTTGTATCTATTGTGTTTTCATGGCCAAACATTTTCAAAATTGCAAAAAACTACATTCTGAATTTAATCGCGGTCCAAAAAAACCAAAATACTTTTTGGGGCAAAGAGATAATTTTTTTTTGTAAAAAAACAGATTTTTTTTGTAAAAAAATGGTACAACCTGTCTGAAGTCTGGAATGAATTTAGTGCAACCGATTTTTATTGGGTAGGGAGTTGAGATTGATCTGTTAGCTGAGATCTGTACCGATTTTTAATAAAGTTCATTCTTGAAAAAGCGACATCGTACATATAAGTTAAACCAAACATAGTACACAATTTCATGACCAAACATTTTCAAAATGGCAAAAAACTATATTCTGAATTTAATCGCTGTCCGCACAAAACTAAAATACGGTCCGGATGCGGACCACGGTCCGCTAATTGGTGACCCCTGCATGGGACAGAACTAGAAGTATAGACATACTATGGACATGCAAGGTGGATAACATTAATAACTGGGTAAGAAACAGAAGAATAGAAAGGAATGAACACATAAGCCGAATGACAACAAATAGGGTAGTCAGGACAGCGAGAGACGGTTCCCCAATAGGATGACAATCAGTGGGAAGACCACGAAAACGATGGAACGGAACGAGAACTTACTGGAGGCACATTGAAAAAACAGACAGAGTTATGTCTACACTACACAAAAAGAAGAAGAAAATCTATAAAAAAAGGTAATAACTTTGCAACTATGAATAATTACACAGTAAACAATCCGAAATAAAATTAAAAAAACACTAATAACATTATCAAAACATAAATAAATTAATAAAAACCAGAGATATTTTTGTTTTTCAAGCCATCACAATTACTTTTGTCCTTTAACTATGCAAACAACATTTTGGATGATTTAAAAGTTAAATCGCAAATTTTAGGATGATAATGATTTTTATAACCAAAACTTTTGAACCACACTTCGAATCGACTTCTTCACCGAAAACAACATTCTACTGTTCTTTTATTATTAGACATAGTTGTGTGTTACACCGAAGTAAGTCTGCACTCAAACTGTGCATAAAGTGTGAACAACATTAATACTTTTCCAATCTTTGTTCCATTTTAGTGGCCAAGTGTAACCAATATCACAGAATAGCATGGCAGTTGGACGGTACGATGTTTGTTATTAGACAATACAGGAGTACTGCAGAAAGTATGCTTGAAATATAATTTATTTATTTACGGATTTGCCATGACGATAATAACACATGGAACAACTACACAATATACACAAGTGCAAATAAGTAGGATAAAAATATAAAACATATACAGAGTAAGTTTTATATAAATATGAAACGATTCAATTATCTCGGAAACGGAATAGTCCAGGAACCGAAGCTTTTCACCTCGCAATTTTTACAGAATATATCGATTTGCTTGAAAATTTGAGAATAAGTAAAGGATAGTCCAATGATCAAAATCTATATGATGCCGAAAGGCGCTTTTACCATGGGGTGGTTGACACCCCATCTGGGGGTGGAAATTTTTTATTATATTTTGACCGCAAAGTTGATAAAAACATTAATTTTAAGCAAAAATATGCTATACATTTTTTTGATAAAATTAATAGTTTTCGATTTATTCGCTATCGAGTGTTAGTTTTATATCGAAAAAATCAATGTTCTTCAATATTAGACTCATTTACGATTCACTCAATTTTTGCCGTAGAAAATTTTTTTTCAAATCAAGTTCTTGGGAATTAAATAACCTACAATTTCATATTTAAACATTTTTTCGTATCTCTGATGCTAATCTTTCTATTCTGAAGAAAATGACATTTTCACCAAACTACAAAAATTCGTTATTAGCTTTTCACTCCAGTTTTTTAAAAACTAATCATTCTAAGCCAGTCAAACTTCTGGAATCTATTAATAAATAAATAAAGAAGTAGGAATAAGGCCAATGACTAAAAACACCGCTAACTTACATTATTATGCTTCCAACTGTATTTCTCCTTTTTTTTTTCAAAAAAATATATTGATTTTTTAACCGTAACTTTTTTATTTTTTATCCTACAAAGTTTGTTAAAAAAGAATTTTGTAGGTTTTTACAAGATCTATAAATAAGGCTATTAATATTAAATCCTTTAAAAATCCTTAGTCGCAAAAAGAGGTGACTTTGAAAGGGTTAGTAAAGGTGGTTTTTGCATGTTATTATAAGTTTTAATTGTTAATAGCTCACCAATTTTTGACGTAGAAAAAATTTTTGCAAACCATGGTCTTGGGAATTAAATAAAGTACAATTTTATATTTAAATATTTTTTCGTATCTCTGATGCTAATCTTTCTATTCTGAAGAAAAGGGCATTTTTTTACCAAACTACAAAAATTCGTCATCCGCTTTTAACTCCATTTTTTTTTTAATTAATCATTCTAAGACGGTCAAACCTCTAGACTCTAGAACCTATTAATAATAGATAAATAAAGAAGACCAAATAAGGTCAATAACTAATTTTAATTAGGGTGGTAGGTAGGGGGAAGTTTCCAATCACTTTTTCGCTGAAAAAAAAAATAGGGACTGACATTCTTTTTATTATAAGTCACTTAATTTTTAAGCTAGAGACTATTTTTCTTATTTCTGGAGATAGACATTTTTAAATACTTTAAATTAGTTTCAACAAGTTATCCTCGAAAAATGCATAGTTTTCCCGTCTTTTGACTTTGAAACTACAATATTTAGCATTTGACGAAGAAGAGCTAACATATAATAAAGTATACCCGATTAGTATTGGTCTTAAGAAAAATAAAACAACGGTTTTGTTTATTTTTTCAAAAGGTACATTTTTGCTAAGCAAAGTTGTTTTGATAAAACAAAAGCTTTTTGACTTATTAGCAGAAAACTGATTAAAAACATTGATTTTTTCGATATAAAACTAACACTTTTGATAGCGAATAAATCGAAAACTATTAATTTTATCAAAAAATATAAACAAAGCTTTTTGCTTAGAATGAATATTTTTACCAACTTTTGCGGTCAAAATAAAATAAAAATTTCCACCCCCCGAGATGGGATGGCAACCACCCCCATGGTAAAAGCGCCTTTCGGCCTCATATAGATTTTGATCCTTGGATTATCCACTACTTATTCTCAAATTTTCAAGCAAATCGATTCATTCTGTAAAAATTGCGAGGTTTTGTCCTATTGTAAGCTTCATTACTTGGACTAGAATGCACGATTTTGATAGATTTTTATAGGTTTTAGAAAGTAAGGATCTTGTGATGCGGCTCAAATATGATGTCCTCGTGGTCTGCCTAATACAGGTCTCCATTTGGTAATTTTCTTGATAAATGCTTCTGGATTTCTCCTTTCTATATGTCCCCTCCATCTGAGTCGCTCTGCCTTGATAAATCTGACGATGTTTTCTCCTTACAAAATTTGTCTTCGTGTTTCATCAGTTTTCTAAATTCATTGTTACCTAAGCTTAGTGTGCCTACTATTCTCCAAATGATTTGTCTCTCTAGGATCCCCAATCTTTATTCATCTTTCTGTGTCAGACACATTAATTGAGCGCCATATGTGATTACAAGTCTAATTGTTGTATCTCCAGTCTGTAGGTTCTGTTTCCTGCCTGGATTCTTTCATTAATTACTATGCTTCTATCATTAGTTCCATTTAATTAAGACTCCAAGATATAGTCCTGTCGAAGGGAGGGGGGTACAACGGCCTCCTTTATTCAGATGGACTTACTCAAGGTTTTTTTTATGTATTTTGACCCGTAGAACACGAATTTTTTGGGTAACAATTGATCCGGATGTCGATAAGATTGTTATAAAAAAAGAACTTGAGGAATTAAATAACATCGATTTTTCGCAAAACTAAACCTTTTTTTTGTATTTTTTGGAATATTCTAAGCAAAAAATGGTCTTACAAGTTTTTTCGTAGAATGCATAGTTTTTGAGATAAACGCGGTTAAACTGAAAAAAAAAAATCGAAAAATTGCAAATTTAACCCGAATAACTTTTGAATAGAAAAGAAAATAACAATTCTGCTTACCGCATTTGACAGTTCAAGTCAAATTATATCGAGTCGAGAAACAAGTCGAAATTCATTTCACTTGTTCCCCGTTAGAGAGCGTTCTAACCATACTGCGATATAAATAGTTTTAATTTATATCGAGAAACTACGGTCGCAACTACTTTGTTTAACAATAAAAAATAAATTTCTAGCAATGCAAATAATTAAAACCGATATAATTTGACTTTCAAATGCGGTAAGCAGAATTGCTATTTTCTTTTTTAGTCAAAAGTTATTCGGGTTCAAAAATTGCAATTTTTCGATTTTTTAAAATTCAACCGAGTTTATCTCGAGAACTATGTATCCTACGAAAAAATTTGTCAAAACATTTTTTGCTTAGAATGACTCAGAAAGTACAAAAAAAGTTTTGTTTTGCGGGAAATCGCTGTTATGTAATTCCTCAAGTTCTTTGTTTATAACAATCTTATCGACATCCGGATCAACTGTTACCCAAAAAATTCGGGTTCTACGGGTCAAAATACATAAAAAACTTAAGTTAGTCCGTAATAAATGAGGCCGTTGTACCCCCCCCCCCCTGGCGACAGGACTAATATTTAAAGTGGACCCCACCTTTTCAAACGCGTATTCACTAATATTTAAACTTGTAAAATTAACTGAATTTTTTCTTGAGCATATTAGGTATTTTCTTTTGATTTATTTCTAAACCTCTTTTGGATGCTTCCTTACACAACTTCGCTAATTATTCTGAATTCAAGTTTACTTTCATATAATAGATATTATCATGTCACTTACAACCTTCCATTTCAGTAAGTGGCTCTATTGAATAAAAAGAAGTATTTGCTTTTACTTACAAGTATTTAAGTATTTACTAATAGTAATTGAATAAAGTCATTTCTTTAATGCTTTATTTAATTACTATTAAGTAAATACTTAAATACTTGTAAGTAAAAGCAGATACTTCTTTTTATTCAATAGACCCAATATAGCTTTTATATTATAAATTAAAGCGTTTAATAATTTTTTCTTTAAAAATACATAATAATTAGTACCCGTACTTATTAGTAAGTAATTAATTTTTCAATTTCAATACTCTATAATATGATTTGGCATTGCATTTGAAAAGGAAACGATAAATATTCAAAATGTAGTGGTCGGAATTTTTACTTATGCGAGGATTGTTGCATGTCGGGATTTTGGCCTGTCGGGATTTTGGTCTATCGGGATTCTGGCGTGTCGGTGTTTTGGCCGTCGGGATTTTGGCTGTCGGGGTTTTGGGCGCCACCGGTACCGAAGAATACTGAAGATCTATGGGTAGATAGAATAATCAACGTAGAGATAATGAGACGTATGCATACGGAAAGAGAAGTACTTCTAACTATTAAGAGAAGAAAACAGATATATGGGACATGTGATAAGAGGAGATAAATACCTAATACTCCAGGATATCGTGCAAAGAAAAATCCAGGGAGAAAGATCCATAGAAAGGAGACGTAACTCATGGCTGAACAACCTATGGGAATGGTTTGGATGTAGTAACAATAAATTATTTAGAGCAACGGTCTCAAAAGTAAAAAATCGCTCTGATGATTGCCAACCTTCGAGGCGGAGACGGCACCTAGAGAAGAAGAAAATAAGGACTCAAACAATTTTATTCCATAAGTGCCTTCCACACTGTATAATATTTTCCTTAATTATTCCATATCTTGAAATGGAAGATATAAAATATAATTTTGGTTTATTTGTTGACTAAATATTTCTTATTCTTCCATGATTGCTTTCACCTTTTGTTACGAGTCAGATAAATACTTTAAAACATTTTGTCTTTATTTTTTTATTGATTAAATATCGTACTTCTCTCGTAACAAGACGAACTGGCCTCAGGTCACTTTTTAAATATCGATATCGTGCAATATGGGAATTACAATGTTATTACTTTCTCACATGATTCAAGAAAATTCAAGTATCAGTTACGAGCTGTTGGAGTCATGACATATAAGTTGGATATAATCCACATGAAACCTTAAACCAAACACTGTAGAAGTATAAAGTGATCATTATACGTTCCTTATTCTATTCTAAGCGATATATTGTTCCCAATTTACGTATCATTTGCTGATATCTTTGTGGCAACTTAGTTTTCTGTAAAAAAGAATAAATCACAGTCTGTAACATATGTAATTTGTAGGTAGGTGCTGTTTTCACTTCAAAAATTATAAATTTGGATGTCAACAAATTTTCTAAAAATTGCGTGATACGTCCTTGGGTCAGATAATCAGATGTAATGTTGATGTACAACAGTGGCGTAGCTAGCCCCGCAGGGGCCCCCTATCAAAGTTTGGACACCACACTCTCGACGAAGTTACTTCGCCAAAGTTGACCGAAGTCCAAAGTGCCTCTCTACACACTCGTTCTACTTCGCGAGGAACACATTCAAGCGGCGCGATACCGACAAAGATCTTTTTGACTCGGACGCGCTAGACCGACAGATTTCGGAAGTAGAACGAAGTTAGACAAAGTTACACAAGGTGGCCTTCTACACTCTCGTACTTAGAGAGTAAACCTTAAAAGAGACTAAATAGGGAACTTGCACATTTTTTTTATTAGATAATAATGTTCAGTTTTGTTTAAAAATGAGATTTCCAAAATTTCACGCTTCAAAAACTCGTAATAACTTAGAAATACATATTTAAAGTCTTCTGTGGTATAAAATAGTTCAAACGGCCCGTGACGTCACATAGTTTTGCATTAGTTTTTATTATGGTTATATTTCGCTGTGTCTAGGTACACGCTAACCTGTACGCAAATAAAAAAGTTAGGTAGACGCGAATTAAACTTCATCAAGCCAGTGACGTCATTATTTAGCTTGCGCAGTGACTATATATTTTGGTACATGCTATTTTGATATGTTTAGTGTTTGTTTGATAGAAAAATATTTTTTAAGGGAAGGGAAGCAGAACTATTCAGATGTTTCAAACTTAATTGTAATAAATCAATGTATATATATATAAGTATATATTTAGGTTACCAAAATAATTATATGTATTTAGTTGACATGACATGTAGGTACAAAATATTGTTAAAATAATTTTTATACGTAAGTGAATTATTATAATCATCTATTCTAAATGCAAAATAAGCCACAATTTAACTAAAAAAATATTTTATTAACGTTTCGACGTCCAAATGGGATGTTATTGTCAAAATACAAAAATTAGTCAGATTAAATAAATTATTAGAAAAAATTTTTTACTAAGCAACAATATTTTTGTTTAATTTAATAATATTTTGTATTTTGATAACGACATCCGGTTTAGACGTCGAAACGTTAATAAAATCAATTTTTTAGTTAAATTGTGGCTTAGTTCCCATTTAGAATAGTTGATTACAAAAATGCCACAAGGATAATAGCTTCAGAACAAGTTAATTATTATTGTAAAAGGTCTTCCCTTTATTTTAATCTTTTACGGTAATACTATTTCATTTATAACTAAAAAACATATTAATTTATAGTCTCTTATCTTTTTCGTACTGTTTTAAAATGTTCTTAAACTCATTAAAAGAACTAAATAATTGTCCACACTCCGTAGTTAATTTAAAAACAAACACTAAACAAATAAAAAATAAGAAATCACTGACACTCTAACTTTTTTATTTGCGTACACGTTAGCGTATACCTAGACGAAGGTTTACTATTGAAAATAAAACCATTTTGTTAAAGTAAAAATTTTCTATGAATAGTTCAAACGATCAAAAACACTTGTAACGTCACATAAATGTATTTTCTACTGACGTTTATAACGTCTAATTTAAAATTCTGTTTACTTTATTGGAAAAATGTAAATGTAAAACCAAGTGACGTCACGACGCGTTTTGAGCCACCTGCTTTAATTTGAATTTTTAATCGTCTTTAGGGGCCAAACGAAAGACAAACAAAACTTTTTTATCTTTGATACGTGTTTTAAATTATGTTCTGTTGTGATTTATAACATTTTTTTCGAATTTAAAAATGTATGCAAGTTCCCTATTAGGGTCGAACAAGGTTTTTATTGTAAGTAGATCAGAAACTATAGTTGCATGAAGAATTGCAATATTTTAGTTGCTCTAAGCGAGCTCGCAAACCAAATGCAACACATACGATAAAATACATACGTAAAATGTTGCACATTTATTTCATCATAGCGTACATCTGTTTATACTCAACAGAGATAACGTCGCATGCACACATTTTATATAATGTAGAATACAGGAGCGTGCTATAATTTTGGAACTTCAGTAAGTATATCAAATATCAGTATTTGAAATGTCTTCAAGCGAAGAATACGTTATTGTAGCTTGGCAATTTTTAAGAAGACGTCAGAGAAAAAAAATGGGTTCAGCATGTTCATGCTACACTATTGTTGTTAATATTTTTGGATAATCCTCTGCAACGACTCTATTTACCTCCCAAGGGTAATACTCTGATGAATTTTGACTTGAGGTTGAACATATTAACTTATTTACTTTTAGGACATAATATGCAAATCGGTCAGGTCGATTTTTAAAACAATCATAGTATATTCGTGTGACAGTCATAACTAAGATTTTTTTGAATCGGAAAGTACATCATGTAACACCTCATTTAAAAGCTTTTAAAATACTGATTACAAAAATATACAATACTTGCGCAAAATTTCGGTCCAATACTTTTTAAATGGATTCATTTTGTTTTAATCCTGAGAAAACTAATAAGAATTTTTAAAAAATTTAAATGTGCATGCTGCATGCACTCGTAATTAGTGACTAGTTCAAGCCTCAACTACAGCCCCTTCAAAAATAAGCACTTCCAACCGGTGAAACTTACCATATAAACAATAATATAAGTATACACGAGTAAAGCAACTTATGAAGTGGTAATGATTAATTTCACTGAGGATGCTAATTAGGGGGTGATTTTCACAATTTTTTACCAAAAAAGGAAGGGACCAACGTTATTTTGAGCGTAACTTGCTTACTTTTGCTACTAAAACAAAATTAAAGTTTTTTTTAAACAATTTAAAAAAGTTTTAATGAGTTTTTCCCAAAAAGTGCTTTATTTTTTGGTTATTTCACGTTGAAATATTCGATTTGAAATTTGGCGAGTATCAATGTATTTTTCATTACTTATAACTCTTCTTTTACTAGGTAATCTCATACCTAAACCATTTTTTTCACTTTTTTATGGGATATATTTTTGCTAAGAGTGTTTTTTTTTTCGATAAAATACTTACTTTTTTAGTTAGTTGCAAGAAACCGTCTGAAAATGTGTTTTTTATGAACATATTTACTCGCAAATAACTCGAAAATTTTAACTTAGTGAAAAAATGCTATAAAACAAAAGTTGCTTAGAATTAGTTAGTTTATCCATTTCCGGTCTTATTTTGAGCGTATATTTTTTCACTCTCGAGAAGGGATGAAGCTGGGTCCCCATGCTACCTACATAATATGTATATGCCAAATTTCATGCCAATTTAAGCGGATCTTTAAAATTTATAGGTTTTGCATTATTTTACCGTCAGCGAACGGACTATCAATTGCCCATAAACTTTAAAAATATCACTTAGAAAGAAATATGAAAATAAACATGGAGAAAATAAAGATAATGGTCATGGGAAATGAGGATACTCAAGGAAATATAGAGATAAATAACCAAAAACTAGAACAAGTAACAACATATACATAAATACCTGGGTATGAAAATAGAAAATGGAGGAAGATCAGAAGAAGAAGTCAACGAAAGGATAACCATGACTCCAGAATGTACTACAGCTTAAACAGAGCATTCATTGGAAAGAAAGAAGTAAGCAGCAGGACGAAGATGGGGGTATATAAAATGATCTTCAGGCCGATTCTCACCTATACTACCTAGAGCTGGGTGCTAACACAATCATCGAAAAATAGAATAAACTCAATGGACATGAAGTGCCCATGAAAAGTAAAAGGAATTACAAGACGCGATAGAATAAGAAACAGCATTGTAACAAAAGAACTACAAGTCGAACCAAAAACACAAATACTAGATAAGAACAAGCTTAAATCCTTTTAGCTTTTGTGTAGAATGAACGACAATAGACAAGTAAAACGCGTATGGGAGGCAAAAGTACACAAAACAAGAGAGGAAAACGGAGACCAAAGAAAACCTGGAACGATGAAGTGGTAAGGATTCTGAAGAAGAAAAATACAACTTCGACTGAAGCGAAACGAAGGTCCAAGAATAAACAAGAGTGGAGACGATTTGTATATGATATAATTGATATAGATGCATGAAATGTATTTTTCGAACACCTTAAGAAAGGTTTAGATATAGATTATATATATAAAATTATTTATACTACTTGGACTAAATAAAAAAGGGATTTGTGTACCAATTTAACAAATTTAAATTATACTAGAAAAAATTGATTTGTCAAAAAAACTGTAAATATTAATCTGTAAACATTATATAGATAAGTCAACAAGCATGTCTATGCTTTTAAGACTTTTTTAAGTTTATTATGTAAGTAAACAAATTATTGTAAAAAATTGACCTATAATTGACCAATAAACCTATTATATCAAAAATTATAATGCCCTATTATCCCTCTTATTGTACGCCCTCAATCCCAAATACACACATCTGGGCCTTTGGCACACAGCACACTATACTGCCCTTTTTTGAGAATCCGATCCCGAACGAGCTTTTAAAGAATTCTAGGTAGTTTAAGTGCATTGAAGACATAAATTAACCGCAGATATTTATTAGACCATGCTGTATTTTTGGTCCCGTTAGGTAAATTATTCGGATTCGTTTTCTTTTGCACAAACTTACTGAAAAAGACGTCCTCATAATAAATCCACAGGGTGCCGGGAGGTGCCGCGGTCGGAAAATAGTTTAAACATTTTTTTTAAACAAATTCAATAAATCAATTTTTTCACTTCGTAAATTTTTTATATTCTTTGGGTCATTATGGACAAAAAAGGTCTCTTGTGATTTTTCTCTTAAATTTATTGTTTTCGAGTTATACGCGATTTAAAATTTGAAAAACGCCAAAATCACTTCTTCTCCTTTTAGTTTCTTGGCCTCCACTTCTTAGGTACTTGGCCAGTTCTCGTATTTAGACTGCAATTGGAAGGGAATACTCTTTTCAAGGGGTCTGGATTTTTCCATATTCCCTTCGTTAAATTCATTGTATTATGATTGTCAAATAACTATTTTATATTTTAATTTGATTGATCGTTCTTAAGATTTGGTCATTAATATTATGTAGACAATTTTATATTGAAATGGGGGTTGGACTTCCTGTATTAACAAGTTCCTGATATAGGTCAAGTTGATTTATTTTGTAACATATTCAGTAACATATGAATTATACTTTTGTCCACATTCACAAAAAGGAGTATCACTACAATTGATTCTAAACCAATAATGATCTGGTATGAGGCATTGACCCAAACGCATTCTAATAATTGATGTCAAGTGCCTTCGATCCCCAAATGTGAATTTGTGGAACCAAGGGTTTGTAGAAAAATCACTTTAGTTTTAAACTGTTTTGTCCATTCAACTTTAAACTCATTTACAATTTTGTGTTTAATAAAAGGTAAAAAGTGAAATTTATATATTTCAATGTCTGCAGAAATGTTTAAAGTCTTGACTATATTTGCCAATTTATCAGCCTCTGTATTCCCCTTTACTCCAGTATGGCCTGGAATCAAAGCTAAGATTAAGATATAGCTAAGCTAAGATATATATATATATATATATATATATATATATATATATATATATATATATATATATATATATATATATATATATATATATATATAACGCCAAAATGACCATTTTCAAGGCTTAATGACTCGGTTATAAATTATTATTATGAAAGTCAAAAAGTGACTAAATAAAAGTTTAAATCCCCCCCCCCCTCCCTACATGATCTTGCAGAAATTTTTGTCATTAATGTATTACTAAGCTGTTATTTTTAATTAATCAGCGCTAACAGCGTATTGAGGCGGCCGTCAATGTGAGTGGGAAAGAGATGCACCATTCCGGCAACCAATGGTGCATCTTACTCGCACTCACATTGACGGCCGTCTCCATACGCTGTTAGCGCTAATAGTTAAAAATAACAGTTTAGTAATAAATTATTGACACAAATTTCTTCAGGATCATGTAGGGGGTGCTTTAAACTTTGATTTAGTCTTTTTCTGACTTTCATAATAATAATTCCTAACAGAGTTAAAGCCTTGAAAATGACCATTTTCGCGTTTTTCAAATTTTAAATCGCGTATAACTCGACAACAATTAATTTTAGACAAAATTCATAAGAGACCCTTTTTGGTCATAATATTCCAAAGAATCTAAAAAAAATTGGTACGAAGTGAAAAAATTGATTTTTTGAATTTGTTTAAAAAAAATTGTTTAAACAATTTTCCGACCGCGGCACCTCCCGGCACTCTGTGTATTTGTTATAAGGACCTCTTTTTAAGAAAAACGTTTGTGCAAAAAAAAAAAATGATCGGAATAATTTACCTAACGGGGGCGACGATACAGTCTGGACTATATGGGATGTTGCCTGTTACAAATATCGTTCGGATATCGCTTTTGGTATGAGAGCTTCCTAAGTGATACTCGTATCATCAGCAAAAAGAAAAATATTTTCATCGATTTTTAAATTAGTGATGTCATTTATAGAGACAAAAAAAAGTAGAGGACCCAATACTGAACCCTGTGGTACCTCACCATACATTGTATGTGAGAATAAAGTCAGTATTATTTGCTTTAACCAGTTGTTACCTCGAATCCCGTAGAAATGTATATAATACAATATTATAGATAAAGAATAGATTACAGCAGAATATACCCAAACAATACGCACTGTTTCAAAAATATTCAAAGGTATAGCGATTACAAAAATTGCAATCTGGAATTATACATTATACAGTGTCTCACACTCAGCCAACGGTGAATGGACAATGGACAATGAAAAGTGGTTTGAAAACAAAAAAGCTCTGTTGTTATGGAATAACCGCGAGCGGCGGCAAATAGATATACATACGTATATACAATTTATAATAAGATAGATAAAGAATCCATTACACGAAAATGTCGATATCCAAGCAATACACACTGTTTCAAAACGTTTTAAGAGTGAAATTGTAAAATATTCTGTTCAATTTTTTTAAATTGAACTTTTGTTTCGACATGACGTGCCGGGGCCCCTGAATGTCGGGGCCCCGTATAATTGATACGGCTGATACGGCTGTAGCTACGCCTCTGATGTACAACCATGTAGTCATTCGCAGACTGGAGCACTCTGGATTGTATAGCAGCAACGTACCAGGACATCTTTAAGAGCACTAGATGGCGCCTGATATTTATTAAAAAATATCTAAGAACGCCAATCCAGAGGAAATAGTTGCAACTTTCTAGTGCCCTGAAAGAAAAGGGACAGATTAATGTCAAGCTGATAGGTTGCTTCTATACAATCCAGAGTGCACCAGTTCGTGAATGACTGCATGGTTGTACATCAACCATCGTTAGCGGACAAGATATTCTCTACTTTCGTCTTTCTTGCAAACTCCGCCTGAAGAGCTATAAATAGCGAAACGAGTCTTGGAATGGTGAGATAGACGAAGGTGTGGATATTCTTTTTCGTATATTATTTACACATTATTTTCATACTTTGTTTAAAAAATAAAGTTGCAACTATTTCTTCTTGACTGTGACTGGCGTTTTTGGATATTGTATAATAAATATCAGCACCATGTAGTGCCCTTAGAGAAAAGGGACAGATTAATGTGTCAAACTGGTAGGTTGCTTCTATACAACCTACATATTATGTAAAAAAAATTCTACTAGTAGTACGTTCTTTAACGGTAAAATATTGAAAAACCTCTAAATTTTAAAGAACCGCCTGGATTGACATGAAATTTGTCATACACATTGCTAAGAAGTCAAAGAAAAAAAGTGATATTGTGCCGATGTGTGCTTTTGCCCTAGGGGTGAGTTTTAGCCCCTTTTGGGGGTGAAAAATATATGTTCGAAATAAGTCCTGAAATGGATAAAATAACTCATTCGAAGCAACTTTTGTTTTATAAAGTTTTTTCATCAAAATAATACTTTTCGAGTTATTTGCGAGTGAATATGTTAATTTTTCTACAAAATAACCTCATTTTCAGACGGCTTTTCGCAAATAACTCACAAAGTAAGTATTTGGTGGAGAAAAAATTCTTATCAAAAATATAGCACGTAGGAAAGTTAAAAACAAGCTGTATATATTAGGTTACTATACCTAGTAGAAGCAGAGTTATAGCTAATGAAAAATAGGTTCATATTCGTCAAATTCCAAATCGAATATTTTAACGTGCCATAACCAAAAAACGAATCACTTTTTTGGGGAAAACTCATTTTAACTTTTTTAAAGTGTTTAAAAAAATGCTTGTTTGTTAAAAAAAAATTATCATCAAAAGTAAACAAGTTACGCTCAAAATAAAGTTGGTCCCTTTTTTTGGTAAGGAATCAGGAAAATCTCCCCCTAATTAGCATTTCAAATGCACTTAATTGTTACCACTTCACAAGTTTGTTACTCGAATACGTATTGATCATATGACCTTTAAGTTTCATCGGTTCAAATTTCTTATTTTTGAAAGAGCTGTAGTTAAAAGGGCTTGAATGAGTCACTTATCACGAGTGTATGCAAATTTAAAAACACCGAATCTTAACCAATTTTTGTCTTACAGAAAAACAAAAAAATATAAAATATTCAGAAAAGTAAAGCTGACTTTTTTTATTGTTTAAGATTTTTGATATCTTTAACAATTTTTAAGTTATTTTGAAAAAAAGCATTTTTTCAAAATTAAATTTATTAAAAATTTTACTTTAAAACCAAATTTTTTCAAAAATAAGCACTTTGAATTGATGAATCTTACAGATCATATAAACACAATATAAGTAAAGTAACTTGTGAAGCGGTAACGATTAATTTCATTTAAGTTGCTAATTGGGGGGTGATCTTCCTGATTTTTTTTTGCCAAAACAAAAGGACCAACTTTATTTTGAGCGTAACTTGCTTACATTTGATGCTAGAATTTTTTTTTATAAAAACAGAAATAATAGTATATTATTCAACGAGCATGTAATTATGGCTATTACTCACGATGATGAAGTTTGCGACACGAGCCGTAGGCGAGTGTCGTAATTCATCAGAGTGAGTAATAGCCATTACATGCGAGTAGAATACTATACTTTTTCTACGACTTTTTTTTATTTTACTTAGTAAAAAATTTAATTATCAACTACTCGAGATTTAAATTATTATAATTTACAAAAATACCTAAATGCTATTTACCCCTAGTACGTGGCTGAATAATTGGTTGCCTACTATTACTAAATTCCCATTTATTGTAAAAATACAACTAGAAATAGTCAATATAAGTTCTATTCGTTTCCGAAAAATATAAGCTTAAATTTGTACTTACTGTCAGTGAATCTAATAAATAGGAAATGGTTGTTGTCGGTGGACGTATTTCATAATATATAGTTATAATGTATATTTACATTTAACTATATATAATATAATAATATATAACTATACATGATATGTTATAACAAATTTAACACAATATAACTTGAAAAACAAACACAATATTAGTTATAAATTCCAATTAACATAAACAAAATGCGCTAATGTCACTGTCACTAAAGTAAATGATAAACGTCAAAATTTTTAGTAAACAAGATATAAACGTACAAAATATATTGACATTGTTACAGTTAAAATTCCTTTAAAAAATTTGCGAAGTTAATTATTGGTATAAATTACAATAATTATTGTATTAAATAAACAAGTTTATGTAATTTTATTTGCAGTTTATATACGATTAATATTAAAAGAGGCACGCGCCACTTGAATCTAACTTCAGCCCGTGAGTAATGACCCGTGAGTAACTTCAGCCCGTGAGTAATGAATTATTACTCACGGGTACAGTAATAGGTGCTATTATCTATGAAAAAATAGCGAATAATGAGCTTGTTATTAAACGGTCGTAGAAAAATCTTTTTTTAAACACTTTAAAAAAAGTTGTAATGTGTTTTCCCCAAGGATGCTTCATTATTTGGATATTTCACATTGAATTATTCTATTTGGAATTTTTCGAATATGAACCTATTTTTCATTAGCTATAACTCTGCTTTTGCTAGGTATAGAGACCTAATATATACACCGTTTTTTCACTTTTTGATGGGCTATAGTTTTTCTAACAATATTTTTTTCGACAAAATGCTTACGTTTTGAGTTATTTGAGAAAAACCGTCTAAAAACGTGGTTATTTTGTTGAAAAATGAACATTCACTTGCAAATAACTCGAAAAGTATTGATTTGGTGGAAAAACTCTATAAAACAAAAGTTGCTTAAAATTAGTCAGTTTATCCATTTCGGGACTTATCTTGGACATATATTTTTTCACCCCCGAGATGGCGTGACACTCACCCCAGGACAAAAGCACACATCGGCACGATATCACTTTTTTCTTTGACTTGTTAGCTATGCGTTGCGTATGCCAATTTTCATGTCAATCCATGCGGTTCTTTAAAATATACAGCAAAATCCGTGAAAGAATGTACTATAGCGTTCACGTATCTGATACATCAGATTAAAGTTAAAATTAAAACTGCCATAACTTTGGTTCTTGACTAACTAAAGGCTTCCTTTAAAGCTTAAAATTTAGGTTTTGTTATCTAAGTATTTTAATAATTCGTTGTTCAAATATTGCATAATAATCAAACAGATAAGAGAAACCATTAATGACAATGTGTGTTGCCTTACTTATGAAGCAAAAAGGTCAATTTTTAGGCGGGCAAAAAAATAGTTAAAGGCTCTGTACAAGAAATCCAATAAGTAGAGATTGTTGCGATGGGAGAGTCCATGGATACGATTTGGAAAGAATGAATGACGAAAGAGTACCAAAGAAATTGAGGCAAACAGAGTTGTCAAATAGGAGAAGAGTAGGACGATCTAGAACTAGAAAAGGATGACTTGATGAGGTGGAGAAGGACCTAGAAGAGCAAGACATTCAAAACTGGAGAATGGAATGAATGAAAGATAATGAAAGAGAAATATCAAACTATGGGTCTAAAAGACCTGCGTTAGCATTATAATAATATCATCTAGAACCAACTTTGTTCGGGCATTTTTGTTCGAGGTAGCTCTACTGGTATTGAAGAATTAAAAAAAAAATGACATGTAACTCTGCCTCGAGTATGATTTCATGCATGGAACAAAATATGTGAAATAAACTATACACGAAAATATTACTAACTTTTAATTTAAGGGGATATGCGCAAAATTTCGGCTCCAATGCTTTTTAGGACACGCGCCAACTCGTAACTTTTAATGACAAAAATTTTCAAATCAAAATATACACCGGCCAATTCGTAACTTTTCTATTATCTGCCCTGAAAACTCGAAATTTTTTTCAGGTGAATTCGAAACCATTGATTAAATCTAATACCTTAAATATAAACCGAATGTTTCTTGGTTTGCTTAAAAACATTATATTTGTATTATATTATGTACCTATAAAAAATAGCAAAAATTAAAATATCTTAATAAAATAATTGAAACAATATTATAGTGCTTCATTTTATTTCCATCAAGTATAGCTCTACGCGAGCTTGGTTTTTATCAAGTAATTGTAAATTCAATATTTAGATGTTTAGCAATGATAACTTATTTAAATCCATCTGATAATTTAAAAGTAACGAGATTTTCCATATGTTTATTTCAAGTTATAAAGATTATACCTTTATTTAGTTACGAATTCACCGGTGGTTGAGTGGTTACCGAAAAATGACCTGAGGACCAGAGTTACCAATTGGCCTGTAATTAGAATGGGGGATTAAAATGGTTACGAATTCACCGGGACCAGCTTTTTAAATGCATTCATTTTTTTCGAATCCAGAGAAAACTAATTAATTTTGAAAAATTTAAACGCAGAATGAAATATTACGTTATTACCGAGGTCCGAAAGTTCCTGAAAACTTCTATAATGTTTGTTAATAAGTTACAGGGGACAGGGGTAAAAAAAAAATAGAAAATTTAGTGTTATTTTAATTTCAAATATCTATCTCATTCAAAAGAAATTTTTGGTTATTTTAAGGGACTTTCGGCCCTCGATAATAATATCTTTCATTTTGCGTTTAAATTAAAGAAAAAATATTAAATTTCTCATGATTCGAAAAAAAAATAATGCATTTAAAAAGCATCCGAGCCGAAATTTTGCGCCTACGCCCAAGTTAAAAAATGCTATTGTTAGAGATAACTACAAAAATCTAATTTTAGAATCTAATTATTAAAGGTTTTTGATAAAATATTTTAATTGATGATAAACTTATCCTAATTTAGTAGAAACACTTACTAAAAAGATAGTTGTCAGACTATTATAATATGTATTCGAAAATAACATAATTATCTTCAAATTTACTTCATACAGATACCGCTTTATTTATTCAAGATGATACATCATTTAAGTACTTAATAAATTAGGATAGATGAGTAATACTTTATTACTAAATCTGTACCGTGTAATTAAAAAATTATAATTTATATACAATTACTAGCTTATGTAGACGACATAGCTTGCAAAGCGGTAAGTTTAAGAACACACTATGGGAGAGAGTTGCTCTCAGATTAATAGAAACCTGGTGTAAGGAACATTCACTGTGTGTAAATCCTAAAAAGACAGAGATGGTCCTCTTCACCAGAAACAAGGATCACGGACTTAATACTACCAAGGATTCCAAACTGCAGTCTAAACTTTTCTGAAGAGGTGAAATACTTTGGTACATATTATCCGTGACAGGAAGTTAACATGGAACTCCCACTTAGATTGTAGAGGGAAAAGAACATAATATATATTGCCTATGAACAATGTCGACAAACTATCAGACGCACCTAGGGCCTTCTTTTCTTTCCTGCGGAACCATTGCTTAGTCAGCGATCAACAAACTAAACCATATTCAGCGGATAGCTTGCTTACATATAACAGGTGCCATGAAAACAACATCAACTGCTGCAATGGAATTGCTCATTGGCATAACCCCTCTAGATATATATGCCAGGAGGTCGCGCTGGTATGACAATGATGCGATTTCGCTCAACAGGTGCAATCCTTGATGTAAGAATGAGACAATTGAGATGTTTTTTCTGGCGGGGAGAGCTGGATGCGCTACCCCTGCTACAAGCAGGTTGCGATTCAATTAAACCTAAAATTGTCTTCCAGAAACTCTACAAAATCGAAACAAGACGACATAGGTAGTCAAACGTGGCAAGTGCGTATTGCATATACAGCGATGGCTCCAAAATGGAAGAAGGATGATATACATAGCACTGGATGGGGGATATACATAGCAGGTAAAACCATAATAATCTGCATGAACAGCAGACAAGCGCTTCTACCCTGAATAGACCATACGTCATATCAGAGTTGGTAATGGAGTGTAATAAGTAGTGTTGCCCAAAATCGGTCTTGGTCTTGCAGTCTTGGTTTTGTTCTTGCATTTTTGCAAGACCAAGACCAAGACCGCCTAATTTTAGCAAGACCAAGACCAAGACTGACCGTGCAAGATTTGAGCAAGAACAAGACTGACCCTGCGAGACTCTTGCGTCTTGCAGTTAGGACCGAATGTTGTTTTATGGAGTATATTAGTTCGGGTATATGCTTAGATGCATAGAGGCTCTATGAGACGCAAAAAAATATGTAACAAAAATTTGGAAAATTGGACGTACGCGCATTACGAACAAAACCATAAGCATACATAGCCAATCAAAATATCCATTAAAAGAAAACTTGGCACATTTGATACGTACTCAGAGGTCATAAAACTACAATGTAGTTTTAAACAAGCGTTCCCAGCAGACGATTTTTTCGCTCTGAAATTAATTGTCCAGATTTTGATAATAGGCGCCACAATAGCCGCCGTCTAATCGTTTAGAAATATATGTCATCTTAGCTTAGCCGATAAAAAATATAATAATATAATAAATCTTGGTGGTCCCAAATTATTAAGACTAAACATCGTTTGTGCTGAGTGTGCGATATCGGTTAAACAAACCAAATTTTGCTGAAAAAGCGCGGCTAACTATCAAATAACAGTATCTTTATATATTGAACATAATAATGAACAATAAGTTTCTTTGACATTGTTTATGACACGGACACATATATCGCGTTGTTAATCACGAAACAGATTGTGTTAGGTACCTTTTCGATATTTATATCTTTAGGTATGTGGTATGTAACAATATCCTACTTAGGGTATTGGATAGTAACCAGTATAAAATAATCTTTGTATTAATTCTTGGCCAAAAAAATTAATACAAAGATAAAGTAAAGTCAAAGCAATTGCGTACTGAACTGTAATTTAATTTGTATTGTATTTTACTTTTTATTTAAATAAATGGCAAGTTGTAAACTCTTTTATTCCATTTCATATAAGGTGAGGGTCGATCAATCCTTTTCAAGACAGATAATGTTCTTTGAAATACGGTCAACTTTATGTCATTGTCATTAATTTGGTTTTTTGTATTTTAACCATGTTTTAGTACAAGTAAGATTATTAAATGCAAACGTTTATTAAGAAACAGAATGTCTCCCGTGGGCCATGGTATATATGTAGTTGTTAGTTAGAGTATAGGCACGGATCGCTTAGATCGTGAGTTCATACATTACAAAATGTCAGTTTAGACATTTATTAATTTTGTTGGTCATTACCATGGCTATGATAATTCAAGATTAAAATGTACCTACTCTGTTACAGTTTACATATTCTAAAGGTGCCGGTGGGGGATGGCGTCTATGCGCAGTATTATAGTCGGTGTAAAGAGAGAACGTATTCGAAATAAAAAATAATATAAAATTTGTTATTTCATTATTTTGAATACTTTCTCTCTCATAGACCGACTATAATACTGCGAATAGACGGCGTCCCCCACCGACACCTTTAGAATCTGTGCACTGTACCTACGTTGTTCTACGATCTAAAGTAACATTTGAAGAATAGCAATAGGCTAATGTGTAATGTGTAACTGCGAGACTTGCAAGACTCTTGCTGTAAGACCAAGACCAAGACCAAGACCAAGACCGAGAGCGCAATACCAAGACCAAGACTAAGACCAGGTGTACTGGCGCAAGACCAAGACCAAGACTGTCTAAGTCTCGTCTTGGTCTTGCATTTGGGCAACACTAGTAATAAGGCATTAGCCCAAGCTTCAAATGGTAACAAAATCATCCTGAGGTGGGTTAAAGGACGCATTGGAAATAAAGGGAACCGCATTGCTGACTAGGAAAGAGGCAGAAAAAAAAAGGTTTTAGTGCATTAGAAATGCAAAAAATAGTCGATATATTCCTTTTCTAAGCGTATTTTTAGGGATAAACTAAATAAACCACTCTCATACTACGTAATATGATACAATTCCCAAAACTGTATAATATTGACTTACTGAGTAAAACTTTTAAAGACGTTATAGAAAATAGGGGTAAAAAACAATCACTTCAAATCGTTTCGTGATCAAATAGTTGTATCGTTCGAAACAACTTCACAAATTACAATAATTAATAGAAATTTTTTCATTACTTTTACTGCTTAAAAGTGATGGTGAAATATGCGTTATTACAGTTATTAAATAATTATAGTAATAAAAGTGGGATACTTGATCCTTTAACTCCCCGTAGAGCTTCAAATTATAACAGAAAGAATTTATGTTATTATCTAGAGGTAAATTTTAATATCTTAATGTAAGATCCATTATTAGTCCAGGTCGTGGGTGGAAAAAAGGTCTATTTCAGGATATAATACAGGAATTTTTGAAACCTATTAGGCGTTGTTAAGGACGACGTTGTAAAGGAAGACTTTGTAGAGGCGTTGTATTAAAAGAAAAACTTCTACTAAAATGTAACAGCTACTATTGGGTGTCCATTTTTTTATAACGTTTTTAAGTTGTAAAATTTGCAATTTTTAGAGATACTTAATTCTACATCTGAGGATCATTTTTTTTACATCACTTTAACGATTAAATATAAGTATGAAAAAAAACCTAATTTTCTTTTAAAATAATTTTCAGTTTAAGAAAATAAATCTTTTTTTAGTAAATGACGCCGAAATAATTTCTTAATTGTTATAAAAAAAAGTCGCTACGATTTAAAACAAAAAAATATCTTGGCTACAATAATTGGTCGTAAAAATCTCTTTTAAATTTTTGTTTTGACTTCAGTAACAATAATCTGCAAGCTAGAAACTCATATGATGCAAGCTAGAGATTCGTAGGATCGGTGTATTAGCTCTTAATGTTTATATACAGGGTGTTTCATATATATTTCAGAAATATTTTAACTGTAGATTCCTGAGCTTAAAATATTATTAAGTTTTAATCCAAATCACCTAGTCCGACAATGCTTCCTAAGGCAGCTAGAGCTCTTTGAAGATGGTGCCTTTTAATTAGGTTTTTTTAAATACCTCCATAACCCTTACCCAGCGGCGCCTTTTATTTAGGTTAAATACCTCCTGAATCCATTTTGACTCAGTCAAAAAGGCTTAAAAGTGCGCAAGTCAAAAAAGTTATGTGATAGAAAAACCGTTGCCCTACCCAAAACGGACGCCTATAAACGCACCGGTACTATATGTAAATTCGCAATTTATGGATTTGATTTATCTCTGAAAGATAACTAGGCGTACTAGTTTTCGTTTTTATAAATAGAAGCGTTATGGAAATATGTAAAAAAACTAAATTACAAGGCGACATCTTCAAAGAGCTCTCTCTAGCTTACCCAGGAAGCATTTTCGGACTACGTTATTTGGGTTAAATCTTAATATTTTGGGTCCAGGAATCTACAGTTAAAATATTTCCAATTAATATTGAAACACCCTGTGTAACGAAATTTGACCCATTTTTTCCAAGCCTGAAATAAGGGGTTTTATTTCAGAATGTTTATACATGTATTTACATCATAATATGAAAATATGTACCGGGTGTCCCAATAAGAATGGCTCTCGGCCATATCTCAGGAACCGTTTATAGTAGAGCTGTGAAATAAAAAATTTTATAACAAAAGTTACCTCAGGAATAGCCTGGAAATTATTTTCATAATTGTGGGTCCACCGCTAGAGGGCGTAATTGAATATCAAAAATTAAAAAATCAAAATTTTACAAAATTTACCTAATGAAGGGGTACTGAAAATCCGATCATCGTATTCTTCATAAAATTCTGCGCATATGTGATCTCACAAGTTTAAGTCTACCTTTGCAAATAAGAGGTGGGGGTGAGTGGGAACCTTGTTATGAAAAAAAGGCTGTAAATCCGGTCCTGCTAAATCAAATTTTGCAAACTGGGTCTTGTTGAAGACAGATCTTTTTCGTTAATGTAAAAGTTATAATTTTGAACCAGCCTAATAAGTAATAAGTCAGCTGGGAGGCGTTATTTAATTTTTTTTCAGAAATCTAGCTTTCTTTGGAAAATATTAAATACAAGTATGCCTTTTTAATCCTACATTATAAAGTTAGATTAAATTAGCAATACAATAGCGAAAACCGCATGTCGATATCTTTTTTCTATCTCAAGATATCTTAAGAAACGTGTAAATTTTAAACATAACTGTTGCTGTCACCGGTAAACTAAGTTAATGAAAACTAGTGTGCTATGGAAAAAACAAAGAAATATTTTCCAGATGTCAACATATAAAAATATAATTAATTAAAACAACAATATAAAGACAAACAACACTATAAAATATAACAAAGGAATAAAAACAACTACTTAGTGACGACCTAAATATTCAAATTATTGTCCATCATTTTTGAAGCAAGCATTTACAATACTGATACACTACTCGAGAAAACATTATCCAGAGAATAGGAAAGCATTTCAAGAGCAGAAATTGAGACCGCTGTTCAATCTGAAAGAGTAAATGATTGCAACGAAAATAATTTTCAAAAATCTGAACATTTATGTCGTCACTAACACTAAATAGTTGTTTTTATTTTTTTGTTGTTTTAATTAATAGGGCTTTTCAATGCTTCTCATTTGTTTCGAGCCTCTGTCATATATGTCGTATAATCCGTGATAATATTAATAGGTATACGAGATATGACCGAGGCTCGAAACAAATGAGAAGCGTTGAAAAGCCCTATTATGTACGTTGACATCTGAAAATGCTTCTTTGTTTTTATCACAGCACACTACTTTCCTTAACTTCGTTTACCGGTGACAGTAGTTATGTTTTTAAATTTACACGTTTCGTATGATATCTCGAGATGGAAAAAAGGTATCGACATGCGGTTTTCGCTATTCCATTGATAATTTAATCTAATTTTATAATGTAGGATTAAAACTGCATACTTGTATTTAATATTTTTCAAAGAAAACTAGATTTCTGAAAAAAATTAAATAACGCCTTATAGCCGGCATATTACTTAGTAGGTTGGTTCGAAATCATAACTCTTACATTGACGAAAAAGATCTGTTTTCAACAAGACCAAATTTGCAAGATTTGATTTAACAGAACCGGACTTACAGCCATTTTTTCATAACAAGGTTCCCACTCACCCCCACCTCTTATTTGCAAAGGTAGACCTAAACTTGCGAAATCAAATATGCGCAAAATTATACGAAAAATACGATGACCGGATTTTCAATGCCCTTTCATTAGGAAAATTTTGTAAAATTTTGATTTTTTAATTTTTGATATTCAATTACGCCCTCTCGCGGTGGACCCACAATTATGAAAATAATTTCCAGGCTTTTCCTGAGGCAACTTTTGTTATAAAATTTTTGAAGATATTCTTCTTTAGCGACGAATCTATTGAGGGTAAAATTTGATTTACCACGCGCATGCGCACACCGACAGTATGGTATTAGTGGTTATACGGGCTCTGATTGGGTGTTGAAATTTTGAAATGATCTGTCAATAATTGTTCAATATGGAGATTATGGTAGACAAAAATATTGTATAATATTAGTTTTTATTGATGTGTGGACAGAAATAAAATAAAATTTATAATTATAGTGAGTTTTTAAATAGTTTTGAAAAGCCGCAGGTACGTAATTTTAAATGTTTCAGTTGGAAATACCTAATAGTTTCAATACTTATCTATTAGGAAAATGTAAACAAAATAATGTAGTTACCTATTAGTAGGCAATGCTTTAATTTACATAATCTGATTACGAACAAACTTTCTAAAAATCTTCATCTCATATATTGTTTTCTTACACTATACTTTGTTGTATTTTATTTCGACAAAAATCAAACTAATGATTTTATTAAATTCATATAAATTTATGATGTAAAACGTTTAGTTTGAGTATATTCCCATATGACGTACACGCGGATGTGGTCTAGTTTGAAATGCCGCGGCATGCCGTCAGCTTTCGTACAGCTCGGTAGAAGTGAAGTGAGTTCGAGCCCCAAGCAAGTTATTACTTTTTTATTTTTTTTTTTATAGATTTTATGATTGTAAGTACTATATTATTATATAATTTTTGAAGATATTCTTCTTTTTTGAAAGTGGTAGATAAGAAAGTTAGTTTGATTTTTAAATAAAATAAGTACAAATAACCTTTTAAGTATATTTACTTCGTTTAAATTACCTATAATAGAAGAATATCTTCTTTTGTGCGTACAAAGTACACACACATTCTTTTTTTTTATTTCAAAGCTCTACTATAAACGGTTCCTGAGATATGGCCGAGAGCCATTGTTATTGGGACACCCGGTATATGTCCACGATTAAATCTCTACGATTTTTCTTTTCAAAAATGTATAGCCTTCGACATTTGACCTCTCGGGTTAAACAATTAACTGATACAAATTAACTGATCGGGCCATACAATTTTTTATGTTTGGAATTGAAAGATCTTCAATTTAAAACCTTAAAAAATAAAAAGCACTTTCAAAAACGATCATAACTGATCGGGCCATACAATTTTTTATGTTTGGAATTGAAAGATCTTCAATTTAAAACCTTAAAAAATAAAAAGCACTTGCAAAAACGACCATTTTGGATCTTTCGCGGGCCATTTTGCAATAAAAAAATTAACTAAATCAAACGTAACATAGCTCAAATTGTAGGTTTTTAATTTCCTACAACTATCTATTTGAAAGCTTTTCTCTAAAATGGATATCCTAATCTGCAGATTTAAAAATCTTAGCAAATTTTACAACTTAAAAACCTTATACAAATAGGCACCCAAAATTAGCTGTACATTTTAGTATAATAGTCCACTGAAATATTCTCAACTGCTCAAAATTGGAAGCGAAGACGAAAACCTTTTGCACACATGTTTTCGACCCTCAGGAATCCGAATCTGAAATTAGTTTCGCTATAATCGGAAAAAGTATTTATTCTGATACCCTAGATAAATTATAGAAACGGTCTAATATCTCGAGAACTACACTTCCAAGTGAAAAACCAAAAAACATGTTATATTTGTTAATATGTATTGTAATATGTGTTAATATTTTCAAAAACCTATCGAATAACACTAAATACGACCCCCACCCCATCCCATGAAGGTGTGGTGGCAGTAACTTTCAAATCTTAAATAGGAACTCCCATTTTTTATTGCAGATTTGAATACCTCATAAAAAAGTAAGTAACATTTATTCCAGACATTTTTTAGATTCGTTGATAGATGGCGCTAATAAATCGTATTTTTCCAATTAGAGCGCCATCTATCAACAATTCTAAAAAAGTATTCTATTTTTTTGTAAAATCGTCCAATAAACACGATGGATTAGTTATTTTTCCGCTAGCTATTGTAGTTTTCGAGAAAATTGCGGAAAATCTCTATTTTCCGATTTTTCCTGATTTCTCGGAATTTTCTCGCAAAGCTAATTTCAGATTCGGATTCCTGAGGCTCGAAAACTTAGACGTAAGAGGTTTTCGTCTTCTCTGACAATTTTGAGCAGTTGAGAATATTTCAGTGGACTAAGAAGTTCTTACTGATATCGTCCTTTACAACGCCTGATAGGTTAAAAAAATTCCTACGCTTTTTCACCCACAGTCTGGACTATAATATTGCAGAGGAAGTATCTATTTCTATAGATCTGATTTCTTTTAATTAATTTTTGTTGCTCTTACTATCATTTCGTGAACATTATTACCTGAAAGGTTGTATCTTTACTATGAAAATCTTCAATTTAATGACCTATGTCAATTATTAAGCCATTAAAGTACTGCAAAATAAAAGAAGAAAGTGTGGCAGGCAATAAAATGTAGTGCTAATGAAAATAAAAAAATATTTTTACATCTCGTTTTCTGTTACAGTTTCCTATAGTATATTTCACGAATTCGTAACTATTTTGGATTGGGAATGAAAGCTTTGTTCGCTGTGCTGAAAAAGTTAATAGTAAATTCTCCCAATATTTGAAGCGCTGTCGAATACACGCAAAAGTACGGTTTTAGCTGATAATATATTTACCTATTTAGGGAAATATTCAATTATTAGTGCAAAAACAGAAGAAAATTACAAATTTTATTGTTTCTAATTTGTAGTGGTAGAAGTATTTACTGATGCAATGCTTCTTGCCATGTTTCCAAAATTGCTACGCCACTGTAACCGTTACGTCCAATATACAACCATCCCCAGACAGCTGTTTCTGTCTCTAGACGTCTTCAGTGGGGCTACATGAACACCTCCGAATAGGAACGAAACCAAACTGCGTATTTAAGCAGATTTATAAAAATTATTTTATAATCCACTTTTAGGACGCTGTATCCACATTAGTCCAATAAAATAAAATAAAACCAAAATGTAATTCCGTACAGGTTGGAATAAATTTTTTATTAAAGTTTAGGTCAAAACAAAAGATATTTTCAAGATAAGTATATGATTCATATGAGGGGATCATTGTTTAAATAATTAAAAACTGGTAATTTTTGCAAAAAATTTACCTTTTAACTGCTGCGACAATGCTTGTTTTTATTAAGGATTTTACAATTTTTTTCTGCAAAGCTGAAGAAACAGTCTTTTATATGAGACTTACTAAATTAAATTTGACCCTTAATTTATTTAAATAATTGTAAATCAAAATTGAAAAACAACTTTCCAAAAAAATATTATTTACAATATAAATAAGCACTATAAAATATTTTGATTTGCAGAAAAAGTTGCGCTATGATATCACTATAAATTGACAAAAAAATTGGTTGATAAATATTGACTAGTTTATGAGATATTTAATTTGTTTATGAAAAATTACCATTTTTTTAATTGCAAAAACGCGGTTGTTGCCGATAGAGTATACAAGTTTTAAAGGTCTCATTTTGTTTGCTTTTATGTGTATTTTCGAAAAATGTACATATTGACAAACTAAAATTTTAATTAAACACCCCTTCAAAATGGCGTTTTAAAATTGGTGTAATTTGTTTAAAACTTGTTTTTTTAATAACATCACCGGGATTAAAAATTTTGAAATTATTTTTCGATATTCGTGTTCCTGGTAGTTTTGGACACACTTACAAAAGAAAAAAATTTTCTAGATACATTTTTTGCCGAGATAGCTTTTTCAAGTTTAAAAATTCATAATTTGTCTATTTATCAATATTAGTATTTTAAAGTGCGTGAGTACATCTATTAACCCTACTACTTGACAATGTCATTTACACATAGAGGTAAAATTAAAGAATATTTTAAAAAATAATGATTTTCGTAGCGACCTTAACTGAAAACTTTTTACATGAAGAGTGGTGCAATAGTACTTTGCAATATCTTCTTTAATAATGGACCAGCTTCAATGTTTCTTTTTAGTTTATGGTATTATATAAAAATAGTACATCTAAATGACACTTTTAACAATAAATATTCGTCAATTTAATATAAACAATTTTTTTTCAATATTTTTTTCTCTAGATGTTATAAATAAAAGTTGACACAAAAGATTTTTATAAAAAAATAATACTGAATTAGCATTAACATTTAAAGGCTTTTTTCTTTGTACTTTGTATTAAAATATATACAGTACGTAAATCGCTCGGCTGGACATATAGTATAATAGGGATTATACATTGAGAGAATTGTGGCAACTGCGGTAACCTATGTTAGTTGAAGCTTCTGTTCGAGTACGAGTTTTTGGTGCAATAGAGCTGTTAGAACGAATAGAATGAGTGAATTTTGAAGCAAAGTTGTCCATAAATAAATCGAATACAAAGTTTATGATTAATGAGTTAATAATTTTACTTTAATTTTTAAAATATTTATTTTTAAAAACTAATTTCAAAACTAAACTGTTTTCCCATTCACTTAGGCCAAAAATATTTAGCTACTACATTGTAATATTCTGTCGTTTATTTGTGTCATATAATACAATGTATGTATGTATTTATGTATCTAAATATGTAAAATGTATGTTCCCTATGTCCAGCTGAACGATTTACGTACTGTACAGTAGGAAAAATGAAAGAATACCCATGAACGAACATATAAAACACGCTGTATTTTCCTGTCACCGTGTCACACAAAAAATTGGCCAGCGCAAGTACATGTAATAATTATTGTTACATGTACTTGCACTGGACAATTTTCTTTGTGACACGGTAACAGGAAAATACAGCGTGTTTTATATGTTCGTTCATGGGTATCTTTCATTTTTCCGAGTGTATGTATTTTACAATTAATTTTATAATTTTTTTAATAGGTAATACACTTATAGGGCCGGTTGTTCGAACGCTAATCAACAATGATCATTATTAAATATTTAATTACTGTCACCAAAACTGTCAATGTCAACTTTGTTTGGGTTGCTGAAAACATAATTAATTACAATTATGAGATTTATTATTAATTATGTTAATAATTATTGTTATATTAATTGATTATAGTCTCAGAATTGTAATTAATTATGTTTTAACAATTGACATTGACAGTAATTAATTATTTGATAATGATCATTGTTGATTAGCGTTCGAACAACCGGCCCTAAGATTTGTGTATATATTTGTTAATTTTTATTCACTTACATATATATATATATATATATATATATATATATATATATATATATATATATATATATAATATATTTATATAGAGGTTGTCCTCCATTATTTTTATATATTTAATTTTGTAGGTATTCACAACATTATTTTTGCGAGATTTTGCCAATGATTTGTACAAAAAACAAAGTTTTTGTGTTTCTTTAACGAAACTCTATTTTGTTAAATTTTTAAAATAAAAATTTGTTTTAATGCTGTTTTGTGATTATCTTTGGTGCCAAGTTTTATTTATTACAATACTAGACAAAAAAAAATTTTTAAATAAAATTTTTTTATCACTAGTTAATGATTATTTATGGCAAAAAGGGTCATGCAGATGTTATTATTTTTATATGCTACCCCAAATTAATAGAAAATATAGAAATTTGCCCATTATTAACGGAGATATTGGAAACTACTCCTCAGCCAATTTTCAGACAAAAAGTTTTCATTTAAGGTGTTAAGAATATCATCATTTTTTAAATATTCCACAACTTTTATTATGTTTATAAATGACATTGTTAACTATTAAGGTTAATAGATGTACTCACCTACTTTTAAATGTCAATATTGATAAATAAACAAATTATGAATTACTAAACTGGGAAAAGCTATCTCGGCCAAAAATGCTTCTAGAATTTTTTTATTTTTTTGTGGATATGTCAAAAATTACCTAGAATACGAATATCGAAAAATAACTTAAAAATTTTTAATCCCGGCGATGATATTAAAAAAAAAATTAAAAACGAATTATACCAATTTTCAAAAGCCATTATGGAGGGGTGTTTAATTGAAATTTTGATTTGTCAATACATTTATCGAAAATATACATAAAAGCTAAACAAATGAGACCTTAAAAACTAGTATACTCTATAGGCCATAACCGCGTTTTTGCAATTGAAAAAATTGTAATTTTTTATAAACAAATTAAATATCTCATAAACTACTCAATATTTATCAACCAATTTTTTTATCAATTTATTGTGATATTATAGCGCAACTTTTTTTGCAAAACAAAATATTTTATAGTGCTTATTTATATTGCAAATAATATTTTTTTGGAAATTTGTTTTTCAATATTGATTTACAATTATTTAAATAAATTATGGGTCAAATTTAATTTAGCAAGTCTCATATAAAATACTGTTTCTTCATCTTTACAGAAAAAAATTGTAAAATCCTTAATAAAAATAAAGAATTACCCCAGCAGTTAAAAAAGTAAATTTTGAGCAAAAATGACCAATTTTTAATTATTTAAACAATGATCCCCTCATATGAATCATATACTTTCTTGAAAATATCTTTTGTTTGGACCTAAACTTTATTAAAAAATTTATTCCAACCTGTACGGAATTACATTTTGACTTACATGTATTGTAATTTTATTTGATCGGTCTACATCTCTTAAAGAAAAGATGACAAGTGCATGCTTTATTAAAAATAATTTATTAAAAATACATAATAAATACTAATTTAAATCTGAACACTTTTCGTAGAACTATTTTCAGGTAACATCCTTAGCAATTTACATCTATGTTGCCCCACTGAAGACGTCTAGAGACAGAAACAGCTGTCTGGTGATGGTGAACCACCTCTGAATCGAAAGGAAACATAAACTGTTTTTCACTTTTATCTTTACTCAGATTTTGAGTGCTTGGAACTATCTTTCGAACCTTTTCCTAGACGAAAAAGGCGGAATATGACTGCATATTGTAGAGTCCTTTTCGCCTTCGTTATTCATCGTCTCTTGTCTTATAAATCGTAAAAGTCCGAGATTAAGGACGTTACCAGAAAATAGTTCCACGAAAAGTTTTCAGATATAAATTATTATTTATTGTTTATAATAAATTTTGCATCTGGACTTTTCATCTTTATAGTGCAGCCGATATGTGAAACAATTGTGCGTTTAATGATAGAAGCGTGCGTCATCATTTAAAGCATACGAAATAAGTCGATGATAAGTCGGAAATTGAAATTTACTAAACGCAACAGCAAGTCACTTACTGTCACTTGGTGTTGCGTTTAGTAAATTTTAATTTCCGACTTATCATCGACTTATTTCGTATGCTTTAAATGATGACGCACGGGTAAAGATTCGCGGACTCAACTGTATAATTTGGACCAAATATACTACACATATAAAGGTTCAAATTTTGACACGAGGCCATCTCAGATTTTGCCTTTTACAAAAATGGCGGACATTCAAATTGGCGACTATACATATGTGACTAATAACATGATAACTTTTGAACGAGACTTCTAATTTCAACCAAATTTGGTATACTTATAAGTTCTTTTTTATGTATAAGATCGAGGTCTTGAACCGGAAGAATCGGTTTAAAAAAGTTGTGTTTTTCCTGGTTTTTATGTAAAAATATGTTGTTTATTTTTTCAATTCTTTCACCCTGTATATATTAATGTTTCAAAAAGTTAATACCGCCATTGAAAAGAGCGTAAAATATTTTTTAGGAAATAAATAAACTTTTTAGTTATGTTAATTACCATTTAATAAATACATAACGTATCTTCACATGTACCTATGTGCGACAGACTCGTGCAAATATTATAATAATTATTGTGAATTTAATGTTAGAAGCATATAATTTGGACCACATATACTACATATATAAAGGTTCAAATTTACATATAAGGCCATCTCAGATTTTGCCTTTTACAAAATGGCGGTCATTCAAAATGGCGACCATACATATGTGACTAATAGCACGATAATTTTTGAACGAAAAGTCCGTCAAATTTGGCGTTAAGGATATTTTTTTGATGATTAAGATCGAAGTCTTGAACCGGAAGAATCGGTTTACCAGAAGTTGTGTTTTGACTGTTTTTTTTTTATGTAAAAATATGTTGTCTTTTTTTCAATTCTTTCACCCTGTAGGTATACCTATATTATTTTTCAAAAAGGTAATATCGGTATTGAAAAGAGAGAAAAATTCTTTTTTTAGGAAATAGTAGAACTTTTTAGTTATGTTAATTACCATTTAATAAATGCATAACGTATCTTCACCTGTACCTATGTGCGGCAGATTTATTTTGAATGCCCTTGAAAAGCATTTTGAAGGGCATTCAAAATTTTTGTAAAAGCCAAAATCTGAGATGGCTTTATATCTAAATTTGAATCTTTGTATGTGTAGTGTGTGTGGTCCAAATTATATGTTTTTACCATTAAATGCACAATAATTCTTATTTTATTTGCACGAATCTGCCGCACATAGGTTCATAGGTTCATGTGAAGATACGTTATGCATTTGTTAACTGGTAATTAATATAACTAAAGATTTCAAAATATTTCCTAAAAAATATTTTTACGCTCTTTTCAACGCCGGTATTACCTTTCTGAAAAATTAATATATACAGGGTGAAAGAATTGAAAAAATAAACAACATATTTTTACATAAAAAATCAGGAAAAACACAACTTTTGGTAAACCGATTCTTCTGGTTCAAGACTTCGATCTTTTACGTCAAAAAAAGAACCTATATACCAAATTTGGTTGAAATCAGAGGTGGAATTACGAACACTTGATAAAAATCGTATCCGCCATGCTTTACCATAGCGCCTTACAGGAAAACATGGCGGATACGATTCGTATCGAGTATTCGTAATCCCTATGCAGACTTTTCGTTCAAAAGTTATCGTGCTGTTAGTTACATATACCCGCCATTTTTGTAAAAGGCACAATCTGAGATGGCCTCATATCTAAATTTGAACCTTTGTATGTGTAGTATATGTGGTCCAAATTATATGCTTCTACCATTAAATGCACAATAATTCTTATAATATTTGCATGAATCTGCCGCACATAGATACATGTGAAGATAAGTTACGCATTTATTAAATGGTAATTAACATAACTAAAAAGTTCAAAATATTTCCTAAAAATATTTTTACGATCTTTTTAATGCCGGTATTATCTTTTTGAAAAATTAATATATACAGGGTGAAAGAATTTAAAAAACAACATATTTTTACATAAAAAATCAGGAAAAACACAACTTCTGGTAAAACCGATTCTTCCGGTTCAAGAGCTCAATCTTATACACAAAAAAAAAAGAACCCACATGCCTAATTTGGTTGAAGTCGGACTTTTTGTTCAAAAGTTATCGTGCTATTAGTCACATATGTATCGTCGCCAATTTGAATGTCCGCCATTTTTGTATAAGGTAAAATCTGAGATGGCCTCATATATAATTTTGAACCTTTATATGCGTAATATGGGTGGACCAAATTATATGCTTTTACCATTAAATGCACAATAATTCTTATAATATTTGCACGAATCTGTCGCACTATTACTTATGCTCAATCATCATCATCATTCTCTTTGCCTTATTCCTATGCGGGGTCGGCTTCCCTAATTGAATTTCTCCACACAATTCTATCTTGGGTCATATCAATGTTAATCCCCTTTACCAACATGTCCTGCCTTATCGTCTCCGCCCAGGTCTTCTTTGGTCTTCCTCTCGTATTCCTTCCAGGAATCTGCACTTCAGCTATTCTTCGTATTGGGTGATTAACGTCACGACGTTGAACATGACCAAACCATCTTAACCTATGCTCTGTCA
Source organism: Diabrotica virgifera virgifera (assembly GCF_917563875.1). NCBI lineage: Eukaryota > Metazoa > Arthropoda > Insecta > Coleoptera > Chrysomelidae > Diabrotica > Diabrotica virgifera. The sequence continues at coordinate 172,295,142 of NC_065451.1, forward strand.
TGTTGGCATCAATTGGTGCCACACCTAGACTTCCCCTAATATACTCATTTCTAATTTTATCTTTCTTTGTCACTCCACTCATCCATATAAGCATTCTCATTTCCGCTACATGCATTCGTTGTTCCTCTTTCTTTTTCACTGCTCAACATTCAGTTCCGTGCATCATAGCCGGTCTTATGGCTGTTTTATAGAATTTTCCCTTCAGCTTCATTGGAATTTTTCTGTCACACAACACACCACTCGCTTCTTTCCACTTCATCCATCCAGCCCTAATTCTACTGCATGCATCTCCATCTATTTCTCCATTACTCTGTAATAGCGATCACAGATACTTAAAACTATTGCTTTTTACAATCAGTTCACCATCCAAACATACCATTTTATTTGTAGTAATTCCATCTTTAAATAAACATTCCAAATACTCTGTTTTTGTCCTACTAAGTTTTAAACCTTTTTCCTCCAGAGCTTGTCTCCACTGTTCCAGTTTTGTTCTAAGTCTCTTTCACTATTTCCTAGTAACACTACATCGTCAACATACATTAGACACCATGGAATACTACCCTGTAGTTTCGCTGTTATTTGGTCCAAAACTAATGAGAATAAATAAGGACTAAGCACCGAGCCTTGGTGCAATCCTACTTTCACCTGAAAGTTATCAGTCTCTCCCACACCTGTTCTAACACTAGTCGTTACTCCCTCATACATATCTCTCACAATCTTTACATATTCGCCAGGGACTCCTTTCTTATTGAGTGCCCACCACAGAATCTCTCGAGAAACTCTATCATATGCTTTCTCAAGATCAATGAATACCATATGAGCGTTGGTATCTTTATTCCTGTATTTTTCCATCAGTTGCCTCACAATAAAAATTGCATCTGTTGTTGATCTGCCCTGCATAAAGACAAATTGATTATCGGATATTTCGGTTTCTTCACGTATACGTCTATCAATTACTCTCTCCCATATTTTCATGGTGTGGCTAAGTGGTTTTATAGCCCTGTAGTTTGTGCATTGTTGTATGTCTCCCTTGTTTATGTAGACAGGTACTAATATACTGCTTTTCCATTCGTCTGGCATTTGTCCAACTTCCATAATTCTATTAAATAGACCTACTAGCCAACTAGTGCTAGTCTCTCCCAATGCTCTCCATACTTCCCCATAATACGCAACGATAAGGGGGCAGTCTTGATATATCATATCCATACCTTTGTATAATATCATGTATTATAAGATAAGTAATGTTGGGTTTGTATTATTTTTGGCTAACTATAGTAATACCGGCTTGAAAGATCTCTGGGTGTCTTTATAAAGACAACCACATGCGATGATGACAGTAAAATTCTCCAGAATTTTATTGTTATCATTGAATTTGGTTGTATTTTCCATTGTCTTCCATGCCTGTCCAACGCTTGTGTCCCCTATCTCATCACATTTTCCTCCCATTCTTCATGTTTCCTTTTTGATTAACTATTAAATTCTCTGTTGTCTAGTTACTAGCCAATTAACTAGCCAAGTTTAATAAGCTTTCTTTTTTCCTCTAGTATTTTTTTATTTTGTCTAACCTCCATTATAAGTCTTTATTTCCCAGAGCTTTTTTTTAATGGAATGAACTATATGTCAATGAGCCAGTCACAGTCACAACATGACTAATATTATCAATAAGAATAAATATTTAAAGACCGTAAAGTCCATAAAATATCAATAACGAAGAAAAGTTAGTTCAGTTGAGATGTAATTTAAGTACCTACCAAAATTAAAAAGATGGTACTAAGCTGAGGTAAGCTAAGTATAGCTTCCTTTCCACATCATAGGTGTGTTCAAAAACAATCTACAAAATCTGTTTCCCAGAGCTTCTTCTATTAACTTATGATTTTTGATTTAACAAAATCTATTACTTGGAATAGAAAATAAATTGTAATTTAACATACATTAAATTGTGTATTTTTTCTACACAAATATGTATAGATAAGAAGACCGTAATAGAAACCTCCACCTCAATATAATATGTAAGGTCGCTAACTAACTTGTATTATACAATAACTCTTATCCTCATGAGACTCTGTACAAATGAACACTTTAATATTTATAGCATGCTCCATGGATGGCAATGCCGGGTAAAACTGACGCAGATGTTGAAATGAACTTTTATGTGAAATAAATGGAAATGTTCTCAAAATTAAATACATTTTTCTTGAAAAATTGAGGTGTAAAATAAATCAATTTAGTGAATATTTTGCCGAGTTTGACTTTTCTAAAATTGATTCTTTTGTAGTCCAGGACGCATCTGTTTTGAGATGGACGTTGAGAGGTGACTCAAATTTTTTTGCAGAAATTGCTTGAAAATAACTCAAATAATAATATTTGAGTTATCCTCCCACTCAAAATGGCCCGGAACATTGTTTAAACAATCAAAATGTCAAAATATGAAGGAAAAATTCGAATTTTTTAATGGTTTTTTGATTATAACTTTAAAACTATTCATTTCCGAGAAAAGTTGTACTGACCTAAAAGTTGCGTAATTAAATTTCCTATAATACAGAATTGGTTAAAATTTTAAAAAATAGTCATCCTTGTTGCAAAATAGCAATAATTGCGAAAAAAAAACATACAAAAACAAGTATTCGCATTTTACGTTTTTCAACCATTTACGCTACACTTAGGACCTTCATATTTTACCCAGAAAAACTATATGATATAGTAAAACAACACTGTGAATTTCATTAAGATCGGTTTAATAGATTTTGCAAAATAAATTTTGCAATCCAGCTTTCGCAAAAAAAATCATTTTTTTTAATGTTGCAGGACTGAAAATACAGCAGATAGCAAGTTGAATTTTTTTTTGCTTATAGAAGTGTACTGTGCCTTTCATTTGCAATTTGCAAAATTAAAATCGATTAATTACCACGGCGCACAGTGGTTCCAAATGCCGAAACCGTGGTCATGAACCTTTAAAAGCGTATATTGTTTATACATTTTGGAATTACTTTCGTTCTTAATGGTTTTTGGCATCGCTGATTACGAATCTGGACTTATTTTTTCTGAAAAAGAAAATGGCGGATCCAACATGGCGGAAAGAAATTGAAAATATCAATCAAAAAAGAAATTTTTTTATCAAATTTGGTAGGTTAAGGTCGCAGATTACAGATCTAACTTTACTTTCTTTTTAAACAAAATGGCGGATCCAATATGGACGAAAGAAATTCAAAAATTTTATTTTAGTCGCATTTTTGTTTAAAATTTTATATTATAAAGGACTTTTGAAACTGCTTATTACCAATACACTTTCTTTATGAAGTACAATATTCAGAACCTATTACTTATGTACAACGGCCCATACATACTCAACAATCGCCAGAAACATGTAATATGCGTCATTTCCCACTTTTGTATTCAAACAACTGCCAGCAATGCATAGGCAGTTATAGGCAGCTAAACCAAAGTGATTCTGTATCTCTTTACTATATGTTTTAAGATTAATAAACATTAGTCGCAGAATTATGCAGAATTTTGTACTTTTTGAATGCATCTTTACAAAATTTCAATTATTTCAAGTATATTTTCACTATTTATGCATTAACAAATTTAAGGCATTTATTGTTAATAAATGTTGATTTAAGTTACACCTTACATTACTACATACTTAAAAAAGAAGAATCTGCTTTACAGCGATAAAATTGATAAACTAAAAAACGTTTTACAGCGTTTTCAATATACGCGTTCTTTTTCACTTTCTCTGCCGACCAAAATAAGCCCGGACATGGCCCACTTGTTCCTGAGTTTTGAACCAGAATACATTCAGTCTGATCTTCATACCTGCGTATTAGGACTCTACGATAGTATGAGAAAACAACTGTAAACATGAAAATTCCTAAATAGGGACTCCTTTTTTCGCCTCATGACCACGTTTTCAGCATTTGGAACCACTGTGCGGCGTCAGGAATTTTTTTAAATAAACATTAATTTTTGGTGCTACGCGCAGGACAGCGGTGTTCGATTCACACAAGTTGATTTCCACCAAAATTTCTTGTGAAATTGTTTGTGAAAACAAAATTGTTTGTGAAATATTGTTTAAACAATTGCATATGTTTATTCTCTAAGTTAAAATATATGAACAAAGAAAGTGTTTGCTAAAAAAATTGTTATTTCAAAAGATAGAGTATGTGTTTTTATTTTGCAATAAACAAATTTATTTATTTATATCGAAATGTAATAAAAATTAAAATGTATCAATCATTATCAAAGGTAATTGGAATGCCCAATCAGAGCAAACTCTCCGCTGTCCTGCGCGTAGCACCAATAATTAATGTTTACTTAAAAAATTCCTGGCGCCGTGGTAGTTAATCGATTTTAATTTCGCAAATTGCAAATGAAAGTTACAGTACACTTCTATACGCAAAAAAATTTCAACTTGCTATCTGCTTTATTTTCAGTTCTGTTATATATTATAGGAATTTTATTATATCTGTATTATAGGAAATTTAATTACGCAACTTTTATGTCAGTACAACTTCTCTCAGAAATGAATACTTTTAAAGTTATAATCAAAAAACCAAGAAAAAAATCGAATTTTTCCGTCATTTTTTGACATTTTAATTATTTAAACAATGTTCCGGACCTTTTTGAGAGGGAGAATAACTTAAATATTATTATTTGAGTTATTTTCAAGCAATTTCTGCAAAAAAAATTGAGTCACCTCTCAACGTCCAAATGTACTAATATTTTTACAGATGCCCTGGTCTATTGGTAAATATCTCCATTTCATTAGTGAATTGGTGTGGATCATTTCATTGGTGAATATCATACATCATTTCATTATAATCCAGTTTTTTAATAAAGATTATTAAATATTATAGATTTATATTATAAATCTTGTAAGTATAAAAAACCTTTGTTTTTTACCTTGGTCAACTTTTTAACTTTAAACTATTTTCTTAACTAATACGGTTGGTTATACTTATTTTAGGTAACACTGATGATGCTCTTTTTACAGAACGAAAACGTCTTGTTGTGATATTTGTGGCCCTTTTATGGGTTTTTAAATAAATATAATAAATTGAGTAAACTTGAGTTACTTAGAAAACTTAAAAATTAAGTGAATACGTTAGAGAAGTAACTGAAGTAGGAGACGATACATAGACCCGTGTTGAGCTGCCCCCCCCCCCACTTGCAAAAATCAAAAACAAATAGCCCTGATTTATGAGCTATTTATGAGCTCTCATATTCCGCAAACTAAAAATTTTAAGCTCGTTCCACTGAGCAGGAATTTGATACTTTAGTGGGGGGAACTTAAAAATAGGAATATTGAATCGGTTTTTGCGGCAGAATTACGAGCTATTCATGAGCTCTTGAAATTATATAGTTTCGATTTTTGAGCTCATCCCCTTCACCCCCAAACAACCCTTTAATTGATTTTACTTAAGAGAAAAATGCTGAGAAAACTTAAAATATGTCGTATTGCGGATATAATTCCTATTGGGACCGTGCAAGTTCGGAAAAGCGACACCTATTTCTACGCTCTGAACTTTTATTCGCACTTTTAATTATATTGGCCAATCATATGGTCCTGGTTACTGGATAATTGTCAAGGCCATAGTCCAACCAAAAAAATAATAAGAAGAAAAAATAAGATTTAGGTTGTGTTATTCAAACTTAAACAATTGTATGTAGTAAATAAAATTAGTTATTAAAATGCAGTATTGCAAGCAAAATACAATTAATTAAATTTACCTTTATATAATAATTGCATATCATATCAATATTGTGAAGCAATATATAATTTTTCTTCTTAAATGACAATTGGTATGAAATGTACGTCAATTTGACAATTTCACTTGACAATATGAATTATTTAAGAAAGTTGCAATATTTCTCCGCTATTCGCGCACGATCGTTTCGCGTATCCCTTCCAAGTACTTGCACACCGCGAATAGCTTATATACTCTAAGAATAAGCTATTATATCACGTGCATTTCGATAATTGAGCTACAACCCCTTCGCAAGAAAACCATCCTATCTTCCCGGCTTAAGAGAAAGTTGTACCTACTTAAAATGCATTAAACTAATTATTTGGCGACTACATATCATTGAATAATTTATAAGCTTCCAAATTACGCGCATTTAGATCAGTAAATTGCAATTTATTTTGTATAGTGCAGTCACTGAAGGTAAAAATCAACGATTACCTTCAATTTCGGTGAACCTTCATCGATTTTCACGAAAATTGGTCAGTGGTTAGAGGATACGTCAAGAAACAAAGGTGACCTGGTACCACCTTGCGCCATAACCCTAAGGGTGGATACCGCCCCTTCTCGGGGGTGAAAATTATTTTATTAAAAATAACTGCACAAATCAATAAAAGAACAAATTAAAAGCAATATTTATTATATAAAGTTAATAAAATAAGTCAATACTTTTTAAGTTATTAAAGATCAAAGATTTTAATTATTTGTGAAAAAATGCATTTTATGAAGCGGTTTTTCGTAAATCATTGAAAAACTGTAAATTTTTACAAAAAAGTTAATAGTAGTTTAATTCGTATAGCTTATATTCTAAGAATAAACTCTTAAATCACGCGCCTTTCGATTATTGAGCTACAACCGCTTCGCAAGAAAACCATCCCATATTCCCGGCTTAAGAGAGAGTTGTACTTAAAATAATTTAAATTGATTATTTGGCGACTACATATCGTTTAATAATTTATGAGCTTGCAAAATATACGCATCTCAATTATTGGATTGCCATTTTCTTTCTATAGTGCAGTCACTGAAGGTAAAAATCAACTATAACCTTCGATTTCGTTAAATCTCCATTCATTTTCACGAATTAACAATAACAACTTAGGGTTTTAACCTGGGGTATATGTCACCCCTTCTCGGGGGGAAAAATTACTTTATTAAAAATAACCCCACAAATCGAGAGAGAGACAAATTGTAAGCAAAATTTGTTATATAATGTGATTAAAATAAATCAATACTTTTTGAGTTATTAAAGATCAAATTAATATTATAATTTTTGTGAAAGAAAATGCATGCTTTAAAGCAATTTGTCATAAATAACTCAAAAACTGTAAGTTTTTACAAAAAAGTGTTTATCACTAAAATTGAAGCTAATAAAAAATATAATAAATTGCTTACTTGAAAAACCCTTTAATGTTAATTTAAAGTAAGTTATTGGTAATTAAATGTATATTTTTTTCTGCGACTGTTCAAATCTAAGGATTCAAGCTTAAATAACGGGAAAGAGATGCATTTATAACTTATTTACTAAATACTTGTCAAAGTACTTAGAAATACCTATCAAAAATGAGCTCCAGAAAAAGTTGATAGCATCAAAATCCGCTCACCAATTTTCGTGAAAATGAATGGAGATTTACCGAAATCGAAAGTCATAGGTGATTTTTACCTTCAGTGACTGCACTATAGAAAGAAAATGGCAATTCATTAATTGAGATACGTATATTTTGCGAGCTCATAAATTATTAAACGATATCTAGTCGCCAAATAATTAATTTAAATTATTTTAAGTACAACTCTCTCTTAAGCCGGGAATATGGGATGGTTTTCTTGCGAAGGGGTTGTAGCTTAATAATCGAAAGGCGCGTTATTTAAGAGCTTATTCTTAGAATATAAGCTATACGAATAAAACTACTATTAACTTTTTTGTAAAAACTTACAGTTTTTCAGTGATTTACGAAAAACCGCTTCAAAACAAGCATTTCTTTCACGAATAATTAAAATTTTTGATCTTTAATAATTTAAAAAGTATTGACTTATTTTAATAACTTTATATAATAAATTTTGCTTATAATTTGTTCTTTTATAGATTTGTGCAATTATTTTTTATAAAATAATTTTCACCCCGAGTAGGGGCGGTATCCGCCCTCAGGGTAAAGGCGCAAGGTGGTACCATGTCACCTTTGTTTCTTGAGGTATCCTCTAACCACTGACCAATTTTCGTGAAAATTGATGAAGGTTCACCGAAATTAAAGGTAATCGTTGATTTTTACTTTCAGTGACTGCACTATACAAAATAAATTGCAATTTACTGATTTAAATGCGCGTAATTTGGAAGCTTATAAATTATTAAATTATATGTAGTCGCCAAATAATTAATTTAATGCATTTTAAGTACAACTTTCTCTTAAGCCGGGAAGATAGGGTGGTTTTCTTGCGAAGGGGTTGTAGCTCAATAATCGAAATGCACGTGGTTTAATAGTTTATTCTTAGATTATATACGCTATAGGAATTATATCCGCAATACGATATATTTTAAGTTTTCTCAGCATTTTTCTTTTAAGTTAAACCAATTAAAGGGTTGTTTGGGGGTGAAGAGGATGAGCTCAAAAATCAAAACTATATAATTTCAAGAGCTCATAAATAGCTCGTAATTCTGCCGCAAAAACTGATTCAATATTCCTATTTTTAAGTAGTGGGGGGGGGCTGACTCAGCCCCCCACTAAAGTATTAAATTCCTGCTCAGTGGAACGAGCTCAAAATTTTTAGTTTGCGGAATATGAAAGCTCATAAATAGCTCATAAATCAGGGCTATTTGTTTTTTAATTTTTGCAAGTGGGGTGGGGGGGCAGCCAACACGGGTGATACATAGATTAGAAGAAACCGGTTATAGGTCCATTGAAGTAATATGTCAAAAATTAATAAAACAGCAGGAGTGATAGAAGTCTTTACGTACCCACCATTAATTTCTTCATAATAATATAATCCTTCACAACACTGTATCCGCATCATCATTACAGTACCTACACCAAAAACTTTAATTCTAATAACCTAGATCCTAATTCACTCTAATAGTCTATTGTTATTTTTTGTATAAACAAATTTTATTACCAAAAATACACAATGATATCATTTTAACGATAAATCTATCGATAAGGGAGATTACTTGTCAATTAAGTTTCTGACGAATTTGACAAAGTTCCTTTTACTATCGGACTTTGGATTAGAAATAATAAGGAATGTATTAGTCAGTGGATTATGTCTAGTACCTCTGATTCTTATCTGTTGGTTTAGTTCAAACAGGAGATTGCACGATAGGTTATACTTTTTATATAATCTTTATATATTTGGATCTAATTCAATAAATTACTAAATAAACAAAATGTATAATACTTTATGGAGCGCCAGATGTTGGGTCCCACGCAACCAAGTGACGTCATATAACGTTGAGGAAACGTCAGTTTTTGGTTGAATATAACACGTGTTTGAACATTACGTCATATATACGTCTTTTGTAGGTGATTTTAAATACGTAAGATTAATGACGTTAAAATTACGTTCAAAAAACGTTTTAATTTCAGACAGCCTAAGTCTGACGTCACAAAATTGGGAGGAGCTTGCTTGTTTGTATTGACTCCAAACAATTTCGTTTAGGTATAACGCTAAATGTTCATAAGAAATTTATCAATTATTGTTTACGCGGTTTGTGTCTTGTGTGATAAAATAAGACTTTTCATTTAGATATTTAGTTGAAGAAACGTATTAATTAAGAGATTTTTATGCGTTTTTGCTCAGTGAGTTAGTTTATTGCAGTAATTCTTCTTGACAACTATTTAAGGTTATGTTTATTTGTTTTTAATTAAGCGTTAAATTAAGATATTAAGTATGCTATATAATTTGTTAATAAATTATTTATTAGTTTCAGATATATGTTGTTTTAGTTTTGACACAGTAAGTAGGTATATATAGTTGGTATTTTAGTGAAAAATCTATAATGTGAGGGCTGGTACAATCATGCAGAATGAATGTTGCTTCTAGCGCACAAGCGATCTAAACAAGTGGTAATATATCTTCGACACATGGGAAGTAGGCCTATAGGTTTCATGGTACCCATTTTTTTTATACCATTTTGAAACATCTGAAAGAGGTCACTTTTTGAAAGTATTAAAGACGTGATTTTACGGACGTATAAGGGTGGTCATCTTTTTGACGTTTGAAAATCGTCACGATCCTGACTTGAAAAAAAAACGTAGATACGATTACGTTTTAAAATCGTCACAATTATGACGTCAAATCGATGAGACAAATACACGTGATTTTCAACGTCACTACTACGTCATAGAAACACGTCAATTGGTCATTTTTATGACGTGTTATCTACGTTATAAAAACGTCGTTTGGTTGCCGGGGGTGTCTCCCTGAGGGACCGAATCCCAAACGAAGGGGCGGGCATGTTTTCGACACTAAAGTACCTGAGGGTCTTAAAAGTACCCGTGTTTTGGACGCTGCCAGAAAGTAAAATTAGGACCGAAGGGTTGGGTCTTCCTCCTTTGGGTCTTTTAAATTTAGCGTCCAAATCATGCACATCCAACGGGTTGTATAAATTCCACTGATGTAGAGTAAGAGGTAGAATAGGATTTATTCGGTGAGACATTCTGTATAGTAACATCTGATGACATATTGATAATTTATTTACGGTACTACCGAAACTAATTACTTTCGTTTCCCGCAAAAAACAAACTGGTAATTTGTTTGTAATCCATAAACCTGTGTCTATTTACAATAACTCATGTACTAGACAGGAATATAAAGTAATAGTGAATATGGAAATTTCAACGTTAGTAAGTAATCGTGGTAAAATTTTGCTCAAAGTGAACAGTTTTACTTTTTCTCAAGATAAAGTACTAAAATCGGGAGAAACGTATTGGAGGTGCGTAAAACGGTCGTGTAAATCGAAGATATTCACGAAATGGCCAGAAAAGTTAGTGATCCGAAGTAATCTAGAACATAATCACGAGTGTGATATCAAGACGCTTAATAGACAGATTGTGCGTAGCAGTGCCAAAAGGAAGGCTAAGGATAATTTGACCGAAAGGCCGTCCAAAATCATACATAGTGCGTTGAAAGAAAATGTAGATTGCTTGAGCCACATGACTGTTAAAGACGTTAATTTAATAGATACGAAATCAAATATACAGTGAACGGCGAATGGCTCAACCGAAACTGCCCAAAAGTAAAGAAGAAACTATTGCTGCGGTAAATATTATGAATATCAAAACACTTATAGACGAGAATTTTATATTTGCGGTTGAACCAAGTTCTAACATTATCATCTTCTCGTGTAACACTAACATGCGTTTTCATCTTATGCAAGCTTGGTATCGTAATATCGGCAGTTGTGGCTTAATTCGGGAATATAAATTGGCAGACAGTGAAATATCTAAATGGCTGAAATATATTTTTGGGCTGCCATTTTTACCTCCCTCAGAAGTCGAAGAATCTTTCATATATGATTTTATGGCTATTCAACCAAAGGATGCAAAAATTGAAAAGTTTTCCGACTACTTATTGGACAACTACATTGGCGACCACGCAACATTTCCGCCGGAGATGTGGGCTACGATGAGTGAGAGTTTAGAATTAACAACTAATGCTTGTGAATCGTTCCACTCGCGTTTTAATGATAATTTTTACCATGCTCATCCAAATATTTTCCATTTTATTGATGTTTTAAAAAAATTTTCAAACTGAAACTTACATTAAAATTAATAGTGTCCATGAAAGTAATAGACTTAAAGATCCAAAGAGTAGAAAAAAAATTATGTTCGTTAGAGATAGGATACATGAGTATCAAACTAACTGTATCGATCGATACCATTTCGTAAAATGTATGTCGTATTTATTTCAAAGTGACAAATAAACCTTATGAAGCTTAATCTCTAGAATTTTATTACCTGACTTTCCATTTACATTTCAATTAGACCCAGCGTCCAAATCATGTATGCAGAAACAGGTAATTTTATTTTTCAGCGTCGAATTTTAAATTTAGCGTCCAAATCATGCACGCCCAAACGAAGAAATACGTCGTAGAACAAAAACAACGTACGTCGTCGAAAGAATCGCGTCGCTCAAGTGGAATTGGGCAGGACACGTCGCCATATTGTCAGACAACCGATGGACAAAACGTATGTCGAGTGGAGGCCACGAGAAGAAGCACTACGAAGCAGAGGACGACCACCAACCAGATGGGCTGACGATCTGAAGCGTATTGTCGGCAACTGAATGCAAGCCGCACAAAACAGAGAAAGATGGAAAGAGCTGGGAGAGACCTACGTCCAGCAGTGGACGGGTACGGGTTGATGATGATGATAATACTTTAGAAATCACTGGCGAAGCGTCCATGTAACCACTGTTACCATTGGTAACAGTTAAGAATCTTGCAAATAAAAATATTTTATAACTACTGTGAAATAATTCCATTTAATTTTTTTACAATAGAAATATGAGTGTTAATTAATAGTAATTCAGTAAAATGCCAACTAGACGCACGAAAATATTGACGAGTTTATGCGACTCGGTTGCAGGTTATTTTGTTACCACTTTTATTTGTGGTAACGAAATCGGTCGGACGGGCGGTAACGGCTCGTGTCTGAAAATTTTGAAAGGCGAAGGCGTGAGTGCGCTATGGTGCTGTGGACTGTGGATAATAGAACTCTTGTTACCACTTCTTGGAGTGGTTACAATGGTTACTTACCTATTTCAGTGTGCGTGCAATTAAACATGGATGAGTGTCGTTGACGATTTTTGAAGTTATACTTCTTTAGGCGCGATTGAGATTGAGGGTGAATTTATATTGATCTGCGCGCATGCGCACACCGACAGTTTGGTATTAGTCTTTATACGGGCTCTGATTGGAGGTTATCGGTAAACAAAAATGTTGTATAATATATTAGGTTTTATTGTTGTGAGGACAGAAATAAAATCAAATTTATAATTATAGTGACTTTTTAAATAGTTTTGAAAAGCCACAGGTACATAATTCTAAATGTTTCAGTTGTATTCCAATAAAAATTTATCTTCATACTTATTTGGAAAATGTAAAAAAAATAATGTACTTACCTAGTACTTGCTATGCTATACCCCCAGTAGGCAATGCTTTAATTTACATAATCTGATTACGAACAAACTTTCTACAAATTTTTATCTAATGTATCGTTTTCTTACTCTAATATATTGTTGTATTTTAATTCGACAAAAATCAAACTAATAAAAATTCATATAAACAAAATGTCAAAAAGTTGTTCAGTGTGTTTATATTCCCACATGACGTATACGCGAAGGTGGTGCAGTTTGAAATCGCTTCGACTCTCGTACGGCGGGATACACGGGAAGTAGGTTCAAGCCCAATGCAAGTTATATCATTTTTTTATTTTTTTTATAGATTTTATGATTGTAAGTATATTATTATATAATTTTTTTCAGAAAATACGTATTTAATTAAAATTTTTGGCAACAATTATTGTTCAGAAATCATTTGTGGCATTTTTCAATGTGTTTGTGTGTGTTTTATTCTTTTATTTTGTTAATTTTTGGTATTGTTTTAATAAAAATTTTTGGAAAGTAGTAGAGAAACTGTTTAAAGTATATTTATTTCGTTGAAATCATATAATAGAAGTATAACTTCTTACGTGCGTACAAAGTACACACATTCTTTTTTTTTAATTGATGACACTATGATTATTCAACTTAAAAATAGGTTTTCTAATGTAAAGCATCTTGACTGTTTGGCAATATATTAGGAGTTTGACAATTTTAAAAATAACAGCCTTTCATCAGTTTGTAAAGCTATATGGACAAAACTTGTCACAGTAAAGTTAATAACAGAATTGACAGTCCTTTTTAATGATCAAGATTATATTGATAACTTGATAATGCATTTCAGGAAGATCTTAAATTGGCCAACCTACTTTAAACAGTTCCGGCTACAAGTGCATCCGTTGACAGTAGTTTTTCAGCAATGAAGCGGATTAAAACCTGCCAAAGAAATACCCAATTGCAAGATTGAACGTCCTCATTTTCTTTAATTTCCATTGAGAAACGCTTTTTAAATGGATTAATGATAAAATCCTCTTTATACAATTCTGTTATTAACATTTTTGCAAATAAACAAAAACTTATATTTGGGAGGTTCAAAATAATTTTTTTAAATAAGATTTTTTACATCTGGTTTTAGTAACAATTTAGAAAAAGTCACGCGTTGCCACTGTTAGAAATACTAACTCGTAACCATAATAAATGAAAAATGGATCAATAACCCTCGTACATCAGAATAAGATAAGAGCGTACATCAGAAAAGCTAGATCCACCTTCAACCGGATGGAGGCTCTCTTCAAGAGCCACAACCTTTCTCTTGGTATAAAAAAAAAGAATTCTGCGATACTACGTCTTCTCTGCATTTTTATGGTTCTGAATCATTGACTTTCAACGAAGATATGTGCAGAAGATTGGAAGCAGTTGAGACGTGACTATATCAAAGAATACTTAAGATCTCATGGATTGATCGACTCACAAATAACGAGGTCCTTAGAACGAGGAAGAAGAACCGAGAGGTACTGACCACCATCAAATTTGGAAGTTACAATACTTTGGATACATTGTGCGAAATGAATCCATATATGCCCTTCTACAAGCCATCCTGCAAGAAAAGATATTTGGAAAGCGAGGTCCAGGACGAAGAAAAACGTCCTGATCAAAGAACCTCAGAACCTGGTTAAACACGACGTATGTGCAACTTTTCCGCGTTGCTGTAGATAAAATAAACATTGCCATAAGGATTACCAACATTCATCACATATAGGCACATCGAGAACAATAACAAGATTTAAATACCCACTGTGATGTAAAATCGAAGTCAATGGGAGAATAAATAAGGCAGGAAATGCAGTTTAAATATCTAGAAAAGTGGTTATAAAAATATTGAAGAAGGGATTCGACAATAAGTTTTAAGAACAAATAAAGGGACAGGAATAATACAGTCTGGAAGACCAGGCATCTAACTCAAGACACATGAGCAATGATCTATAAAACAGTTATTAGTAGACCTTAGGACACATTCAAACCGAAAGGACTGCTGGAAATGTCTGAGATAAGAATACTCCGTTGAATATCAGGGAGCAGTCTACTAGATAGAGAGAGAAGCGAGAACATAAAATATATTATTATGAAGGTATATATTCTAGAAAACATAGGTACAGTCGGAAAAATGAAAGAATACCCATGAACGAACATATAAAACACACTGTATTTTCCTGTCACCGTGTCACAAAGAAAATTGTCCAGTGCAAGTACATGTAACAATAATTATTACATGTACGTGCGCTAGCCAATTTTTTGTGTGACACGGTGACAGGAAAATACAGCGTGTTTTATATGTTCGTTCATGGGTATTCTTTCATTTTTCCTACTGTAAAAAAAGCTGACACAGGAACTGAACAAACACATTAGCAGAATGGCCGAAGATAGGATAGTAGGAATAGTATTAGGCAAATCACCAAATGGTCAAAGATGCGTTGGAAGACAAAGAATAGGTGGGATCATAATTTAAAAAATGCAGAAGGCTAATATCGAAGAAGAAACATGCCTTGTGAGCTTATTTATTAGAAGAAAGAACAAGTATATTTATGTTAAAAGATCCAAAAGGATTAGGTATTTATTTTTACTTACGGTTATTTGGAAATAATATAATAGTCTCCCGCTTTATACCGCTAAAGCAGCTTTGGGATTATAGTAGGGTAGTCTACTATCTCTAGGGCATACGGTATACAAAGAAGGTAACAGTGAAAGTGCTAAGCTTCAACCGCCTATTTAGCCCAGTCGGGATACCATTTGACCTTGAATTAGGAGCTGCCCCAAATTTTATTTTTCTAATCTTTAGGGGGGGGGGTCAATAGTAGTATAAATTTAAAATCTCGACTGAATTTAACCGTTGCGTTAGCCGCCATCTTGAATTTAAATGAGAACTGTTTTTGCTCAATCTCTCCGCCATTTTCAACTTTTCGACAAAAAGTATATAAATTGAAATTATTGAAAATGCGATTTTCTATAATTTCGTTTATTATAATTTTTTTCGTGCGGTCCATATTTTCCGATTTATGGGGAAAACAATGACAGTTAAAGCATAATTATTGATTTATTGAATTATCTCGTTTATTATTACTTTTACAACAAATTTTAACCTATACAAAAATGAAGAGAATTGAATTTTGTACAATTTTGATTTCTTCAATTTTTTTGATAAAATCAATATTTAAGGTAGTACGTATGCGGTAAAGGCGCGAGCGTAACACCCGATTGATTTTAAAGCAATTGTTTTTGTTCAATATCTTCCCCATTTTCAACTTTTCGACAAAAAGTGTAAAGACTGAAATTGTTGCAATTACGATTTACTACAATTTTTAGAGAGAACCAGTGGTGGGTCTAGGAGGAGGGAATGGGAAAATTCCCCCCAACGGGGTCCAAAATTTAAAAAAAAATGTTGAAATATTAAAATATGTTAGCTGACATGAAACTTAATTATCGACAGACAAATTCAACCAATAAAACCCGCTAGTTAATAAAATTAAGTGAACTTAATGCATGTAAGTTATTATTTATGTCTTTTATTTACTTAGTTTGGTTGGTGTTTCATTGGAAGTTTCAAAAATTGTATAAAATATAATTCTCTTTATTTTTGTTTATGTACAATTATGTCGTAAAATTAATAATAAATGAGACAATTCAATAATTATGCTTCCCCTCCGCTTTCACTATTTTCCTCCTTAACTCGGAGAATATTGATCGCAAAAAAATGGTGGAAAAGAAATTCTAGGAAATTGCGTTTCCAACCATTTTAGTTCCTACCGTTTTTGTCGAAAAGTTGAAAATGGCGGAGATATTAAGCAACAACGGTTCTCCTTTAAAATCAATATGGCGGCTAATGCAACCGCGGAATTCAGTCGAGATTTTAAATTTACACTACTATTGATCTCCCCTAAAGGATAGAATTATAAAATTTGAGGCAGCTTGGAAAAAGATTCAATTCAGTAATTATGCTGCCCCACCACTTTTTACGATTTTCCCACTTAACTCGGAAAATATCAACCGCATGAAAAAAATTGTTAAAAAGAAATTGTAGCAAATCATATTTGGAACAATTTAAGTTGAAAATGGCGTAGATATTGAACAAAAACAATTGCTACAAAATCAATCAGGTCTTACGCTCGCGCCATTATCGCATACATACTACCTTAAATGTTAACTTTAGCAAAAAATTAAAGAAACTAAAATTGTGTAGAATTCAATTCTCTCTATTTTTGTATAGGAACATTCTGTCGTAAAATTAACAATAAACGAGATAATTCAATAATTATGCTCTATTTATATATATATATATATATATATATATATATATATATATATATATATACGTCTTCATATCAAGGCGAGATCCGACTAAATCGAGGACAACCCGAGATCCACCAATAGGAAATTAATTATTGGAGTATATTGTTCATAAGTATCTTTATAATTAACATATTAATCATGGCACACTTAGAGGGGAAAAGATTTTTGTACTTAAATTTTTCTGATAAATTTACAGCGAAACGAGATCCGTCGCTGAAAATTAAAAGGGAGGACTTATATACGAAATTTTAGATATTTACCGTTCAACGCGAGATCACACACTGATGCCAGCTCTAAAGAGTATTAGTCGAGCGGTTGGAGCTCGTGTTGTATTGTATATTTCCCACGATATAAAGATATATAATGGGCGTAACTTTTAAGTATCGCTTCTTTTGTGTCTTTAAAGTCTACGATTGACCTTTCAGAAAGTCCCTTAGTTTTATTACATACATAAGGGTGTGAAAAAAGAAAAAGAATACTTGACAAATAATAACCATTTAATAATGATAATTATTTGCAATACAATATTTTAAAACTATACATTAATATTCTTAAAAAACACTTACTACGAAACCAAAATGTAATTATTATATTCTTAAATAATACAAATTGTTACAAAATAATTATTTAAATGATTGCTTGTTTTAAAAATACATTACCAGAAAGTAAAATTTTTTATAAATATTATTAAAGTTTAAAAAATAAAATAACTCAATATGTAATTATTATTTGATAGTTAAAAAATGATTTTAAGTAAAATGATTTAAAAGATAAAAAGAAACACACATAATTTTCAGGGTCAACTCCTAATTGCATGAAAATTTGGATTTAGATTCTACCCATCCCCCACTTCAAAGTTGAATTTGTGCCGTTGATTGCTTTTACTTGGAGGGTGAAAAAATATACGTTTAAAATAAGTCCGGAAACAGATCTGACTAAGTTTAAGCAACTTTTGTTCTATAGAGTTTTTTTTAACTTAGGTACTAGGTTAATTTAGTAGTAGGTACTAGAGTCACTTGCGACTAAAAATATTTACTTTTCAACAAAAAAAAACACGTTTTTCGGCGGTTTTTCGCAAATACTCAAAAAGTAAGTATTATATCGAAAAAATATTCTTGGAAAAAATGTAGCATATAAAAAAAACGAAAAAATGGTATATTCTTAGTCTATAGAACCAGTAAAAGTAAATTTGTAGCTCATAAAAAAGACGATCTTATCCTTCAAATTCCAAATCAAATATTTTAACGTGATACATAGCACCAAAAAATGAAGCTCTTTTCGGGGAAAACCCATTAAAATTTTTTTAAAGTGTTAACAAAAAGCTTTATTTTATTTTATAAAAGTTATATACGGGTAGGAGAGACAACGGAACGAATTTTCGAACGTTTAAACAGACGACATCCCAGATTTACCAATTTCTGGACAATTGATCCAAAGGCTGGATTCTAACAACGAAACAGTTGTGGATTTTCAAGTTTTCAATGAGAGTTAGAATGAAAAAACATTAGTGACCTCGAGTATGATGGTTTGGAGAATTTGGCTGGTTATATCTGCCATAAATTGAAGGACTCCAGTATTCAATCCGAAGATGTTTCAACGTACACGTGGGTTGATCATTTGAGTAAGTGTGGTTTATGTAAACCATCAGACACTCTCTTGTCATATATTAAGTAACTGGAGACAATTTTTCCTTCCACATGAATGGTGATTCCATTTTGGTAACTAAAAATTATTTAGAAAACCTTATGTCCAAAACTGTAACTGTAGACTGTTCCAACAAAGCGAACAAGTTATTTTTTAGGTCTCGGATGTACTTCCGAATTAAAGAATTAAACAAGTCTCTTAACAACCTGACATTGCGTAAAAGAAAAATTATGAAAACTGCTACATAGTTGCTGTATGTACGTCTATTTCACATGCACAAAATTTAAATAAAGTGCATGGCATGAAAACTGTAAAACTTATTTTTGTCTTTTCCAAGCCTCTTACTTAAATCTGATGAAATACATTATTTAAAAAGTAAAAAATTTTGTTTTTTATCAATCCATTAAATTTATGGTTTTATTTTGGGGCTTTTCTTCCCCTTGGTAAAAATTATATTTACTAATGTGTAGGCCACTAATCAATTTTTGCCAACTAACGAAATATAATAATTTTAGTAGATATCGATTATATGAATATTTTTATTTTCCGGATACCAATATAATCAAGAAACTGGGAACTTTACAAATAACTGAAAATCAATTTAAATAAAAGTAAATAGTTTAATAATTTTCCTCTAAACTATAAAAATCACTTAGTTTCTTTTAGTCATAATTCATTCATTTGTACTATTCTCAAATTTCATTCGCGTTCGTATTACGAACGCATAGACGGGACTATGCTTTTCTCTGTTGTTAACGTCATGCGCCAATCGGACGAGCTTACGTAACTAGAATATCAGGGTGTGCATATTTCCGGGTCCCGGTGAATTCGTATCTATTTTAATCCCCATCCTAATTACAGACCAACTGGCAACTCTGGTGCGCAGGTAATTTTTAAATAACGCATTAACTACCGGTGAATTGGTAACTTTCATTTTTTAAGTATTGTTGATAATCTAATATCGGTATCCCAGGTATTTAGCGCTGTACTCCTAGAAAATGGAAAAAATGTCACAGGAAGTGAAACCGATGATGAAACGAAACGCAAAAGAGAAAACTTGGATGATTGTTTTAATAGAAGTAAAATTAAAAACGGTCACCAAGCAAAGCAGGCAACGAAAACAAGGAAGACATGGAAAATGTTATGATTACAATAATGAAAGAGCTAATGAATAAAAACGATGAAATGCTTCAGGAAATAAAACAAATAAGGAAACAATAACAACAAACCAATAAAGAGTTAATGGGTGTAAAAGCAGAGAAACAAAAACTAAAAAAAAGAAGTAAAACAGCTACATGAATGAATGGAGCAACTGGAGAAATTTAGCAAAAAGAAAAGCTTGATCGTGACTGGGTTGAAAGTAGAAACAAATGATTATAAGAAATTAAAAGAAGAAATGGAAAATTTCAGAGCCCGAGAGTTGCAAATACAAATAAAACTAAGAAGTGCAAAAAAATAGGAGAAACAGTATGCGCAATAGAAACAGAAGCCCTCACGGATAAAATGGAAATCCTAAACAAGAAACGTAAACTAAAACAGCATAAAGATCGTATCTATATAAACAACGATTGGACATCGAAAGAAAAAGAAATACAAAAGGAAATAACTAAAATAGCAAAGGACGAAAGAAGCAAAGGTAAGCAAACGAAAATCGGCTACAAGAAATTAATAGTGAATGGCAAAATCTAGATATGGGACGAAGAGAGAGAACAGCTGATAGAAAATTCAAAAAACTAATAAACGAAGAACAGCGGCTGAAATATGATATTGACATGGCAAAAAAAGACTCGGAAATGCAAACGGTTAACGAAAACAAAATAACGCACACAAAATAAAGAAAGAATCTCAATAAGAAGAAAAGAACAAAACCCATTAGAATGGGCTCTTGGAATATTAGAACATGCTGGCAGCAGGTAAGATGCAAGAAATAGCTCTTGAAATGAAAAAATACCAACTAGAAATCCTAGCCGTACAGGAAATACGATGGAAGAAAGAAGGAAAAATTGAGAAGAAAAACTTTAGCATGTATTATTCGGGAGAAAACAAACAGGAAACGAATGGTACGGCATTTATGGTGAACAAAAAAATGAGGGGAAAACTGATACAATTCAAAGCAGTTAATGAAAAGATATCTTACATAAGAAAATAAACAAGCCCACATCTCGATAGTCAATTGCTATGCACCCACCGAAGAAGCAAACCAAGAAGATAAAACAGAATTCTAAGACATCCTGGAAGAAACCTGTGAAAATATTCCGAGGAATGACATATTAATAATATTGGGTGATTTCAATGCAAAGATCGGAAAGGAGGACTATAATCGTAATGTAGCTGGCAAAGAAACCATTTATGAAACTACGAATGATAATGGAGGAGAAATCTGCAACCTAGCAGCAGCAACCAATACATATATAGTTAGTACTGGGCATAAACATAAAAAAAAAACAAAATAACATGGATGATACCAGGAAGAATGGATGGAAACCAAATAAATCATACTCTAATTTCGAAAAAGTGGACACAAATAGTACAAGACGTAAGGTCATATAGAGGGGCAAATGGAGGCACTGACCACATATTGTTGATAGCAAAACTTAAGATGAAATAATCAAAGCAAATAATCATAAGGAAGGAAAAAGGAGGAAATGGAATATAGCCAATCTGAAAACGCAAGAAACAAAGCAACAATATACAGAACAACTGGAACAGAAATTGGTTCAGTACGAGCACATAGAAATAGAAGGAGAATGGAAAAACATAAAGAACAGCATAATAGAGACAGCAGAACAAATAATAGGATTCCAAAAAAACAAAGAATCGAAAGAATGGTTTGATGAGGAATGTCACCAAAAAAGTCAACTGAAGCACCTCGCAAGAAACAAATGGCTACAAAGTGCCGAACAGGAACAACTGGACCAATATAGAAAAGAAAAACAAGAAGCATTGAAACTCTATAGAAGAAAGAAGAACACATGGATCTCTGAACAAATGCAAGAATTAGAAACGAATAATAAAGACAACAAGAAATTGTTCGAATAGATAAAACAACAACACAGTACCAAAAAATCTGTCACAAAAATAAACAATAAAGATTGGGAAAAACATTTCACGGACCTATACAAAAACGACAATAAGGCATATTCAGAGGATGAGGATATAAGAGATAACAGAGATGAAGAGGAAGTCGCACCTACTTATTAGCAATTCGTGGAGGTATTAAAACAACTAAAAGTAAACAAAACGCCAGGGCCAGATGAAATCAACAACGAACTGATCATCAACGGCGGAGAGGAGCTCACGAAGCGAATGCACAAGTTAATGGTTACAATTTGGAAGGACGAAGGCATGCCCATAGAATGGAAAAACGGACACATCGCACCAATCTTTAAGAAAGGAGATCCAACTAAGTGCTGCAACTACAGACCAATTATGCTACTAAATACAACGTATAAGATATTGACCACAATTATAAGAAACCGACTAAATCAATACACAGAAAAAATTATAGGACCATATCAACAGGGTTTTAGAACAATAGATCAAAGGAAGATCAACAATAGATGCAATACACGTACTGACACAAACAATTGAAAAAAGCTATAAACATGACATAGAATTACACATACTATTCATCGACTTCCAACAGGCCTTCAACAGCATATACAAACAACAATTATTAAAAGAAATGAAAAAAATGGAGATACCGGCAAAATTAATAAGACTAACTAGAATGACAATAAAAGACTCAACAGCAAAAGTTAAAACAAATGAGGGCGATACAAATGACATCAAAATAGAACTTGAAGTAAGACAAGGAGACAGTCTGTCAACGACAAACGACACTATTTAATATCGCTGTAGAAGGAGTAATTAGGGACACAGGGCTGAAAAAGACAATTATTCAAAGCTCAACACAGATCATAGGATATGCAGATGAACTGGGACTGGTAGCACGAGATAAAAAAAGACTAGAAGAGGCACTTTTAACCCTGGTAAGAGAAGCAAAGACGAGAGGACTAATAATCAATCAGAATAAAACAAAATATCTTATAAGCACACGAGACAATGTAAACAGAATAGCAGAAATAAAGATAGGTGAAAATACATTCCAGAGAGTAGATTGCTTCAAATACCTGGGGGTGATGGTGGACGGCAAAAACGGAAGGAGTATAGAGGTAAACGACAGAATTAAAGCAGGTAATAGAGTATATTGGAAATATCACCAACTACTCAAGGACAAAAACCTGAGCAAAAAATAAACAAAATCAAAAATATACACAGCAGCAATCAGATCAGTGATAGCCTATGGAGCAGAAGTAATGTGCCTTACGAAAAAAGACGAAGAAAAGTTAAAAATAATTAAGAGAAAAATTATAAGGATACATGGCCCAGTATAGACAGAAACAGGGGAATATTGAAAGCTGATGAACCATGAAATAATAAATATAAATAAAGGAGAAGATATAGTAAAATTCATTAAAGCACAAAGCCTCAGATGGTTTGGGCACACACAAAGAAGAGGGGTAGAAGAACTGATCAGGAAGATAATGAACTGCAAACCAGTAAAAAATAGACCAAGAGGAAGACCAAAAATTAGATGGGAAGATCAACTGCTAGACGATATATCAAAGATGGAAATTGCAAACTGGAGAGAAAAGATTCAGGACCGGAGAGAGTGGAAGAAGATAGTAGAGAGGGCAAAAAAACATCACAACCTATGAACTAAGACCTAAAGGAAAAGCGGGCTAATTTACCGCGTGAAATGGATTAAAAGAGCTCATATTTGAGCGAACTATACTCTAACAAGAGTGAACGGTCCATATAATAATTCCAGGTATGTACCTGTATAAATTACCCTCCTTGAAGTTGGTGTAAAAGGTATTCACCATTTATGTATTGTCTTTTGGAAGGAATACTAGAGAAAATCCAAATAAATTTTGAAAAAATGGCTGAAATCGCTGAAATTCTTGTAACAGATTCCGTAATGAGTGTACATGGGTGGTAAATGATTTTAAATTTCACTTAAAGAAAGTGCTAAAAAGTCTAAAACATTTATGGTACTGTTCTGCATCTGGTTTCCAGGCAACCTGTTATACCGACGGTTAGTTTTTTTAATATTTTGAGTAGTAACTATGTTGGTTATCAACAATTTGATGTCAAAAATGCACATTTTGCCATTTTTTGTCTACCAGTAAGAAGAAAAACATTCAAAACAAAATTTAAGATAACCGCATTATAGAGCATGTAAAACAATTTAAACAAGGTTTTATAAATTTCGCTATACTTAATTGTTGCTTATAAAACTATAAATTAAGTCAGTTTAACGTTAATATAACTTATGTAAAAAATATAACTTATATCTCGATATTACGTGAAATAGCTCAAAGAAATGAGTAAAAATACACGGTTTTTATGACACTCAGTGTAACTACGTAACAATTGTTTTAGTTTCTATATGGACGGAATAACAAAATTTATGTAAATCTGACCAATTTTTCTCAATTTAATTATTTATTGACAATTTAAATGAAAAATAGCCGATTTTAAGAATTTTCGTCTATAAGTTACAATGTTTTACCAAAAAACTGAAAAAAGAACCGATTAGTTTATTGAAATAGCCTTAAAATGAGTTGAAGTAAAATAGAATTGGAGCTTTGTTTATCAATAAACATTAACTATTCAAATTTATTTCTTACGTTTTAAGCTAACTCCCTGAGGTACCCCTAAACCCTAAAAATGTCATCAAAACGACGATTTTGAAGCTCTTCTGACTGGACTAAAGAAGCTATTATCGATTCAAACAAAAGTTGTGTATTTTCAATTCTAAATTTCAACTATTTAATTAAAAATAAAGTGTTTCAGTTGAAAATTCAAAGTTGCTACACCCACCGCTTTCGCAGGCAGGATAAGAACCCTGCTATTGCATAAGTATATAGATTTTGAAAAACCATTCAAAAAGCATTCCAAAGTTTTTTCGATATGCCGTCTAGTTCTCGAGATATTTGACAATCGCCTTTCTGGACAGAGCCCTTACATAATGTAAACATTCTTATTCAAGCTAGACATAAGCCGAGTGAGAGAGCTGACCGTGAAATTCATTTGCGATGTTTCCAAATTTACCGGATCTCGGGTTGTCTGCAAAATATATATTTACCATATACACAACGGATCGCGCGCGCTGCCCTCTACAGCGGATTTAGTGGAACCACTGCAATATAAAATTCACCAAAAGGGGTGCAAAATGAGGTCCAGACAAAAATCGATTTCCTTGTACCCTAACCATTGTTACATCGAGATGTCACTATATACACGTGAATACAAGGTGAGATCCAAAATCGGATCTCGCCTTGCAAAACGGATCTCATCTTGTATAGCTTATGATACAAACGGATCTCGCCTTGATATGAAGACATATATATATATATATATATATATATATATATATATATATATATATATATATATATATATATATATATATACGTCTTCATATCAAGGCGAGATCCGACTAAATCGAGGACAACCCGAGATCCACCAATAGGAAATTAATTATTGGAGTATATTGTTCATAAGTATCTTTATAATTAACATATTAATCATGGCACACTTAGAGGGGAAAATATTTTTGTACTTAAATTTTTCTGATAAATTTACAGCGAAACGAGATCCGTCGCTGAAAAGTATAGGGGAGGACTTATATACGAAATTTTAGATATTTACCGTTCAACGCGAGATCACACACTGATGCCAGCTCTAAAGAGTATTAGTCGAGCGGTTGGAGCTCGTGTTGTATTGTATATTTCCCACGATATAAAGATATATAATGGGCGTAACTTTTAAGTATCGCTTCTTTTGTGTCTTTAAAGTCTACGATTGACCTTTCAGAAAGTTCCTTAGTTTTATTACATACATAAGGGTGTGAAAAAAGAAAAGGAATACTTGACAAATAATAACCATTTAGTAATGATAATTATTTGCAATACAATATTTTAAAACTATACATTAATATTCTTAAAAAACACTTACTACGAAACCAAAATGTAATTATTATATTCTTAAATAATACAAATTGTTACAAAATAATTATTTAAATGATTGCTTGTTTTAAAAATACATTACAAGAAAGTAAAATTTTTTATAAATATTATTAAAGTTTAAAAAATAAAATAACTCAATATGTAATTATTATTTGATAGTTAAAAAATGATTTTAAGTAAAATGATTTAAAAGATAAAAAGAAACACACATAATTTTCAGGGTCAACTCCTAATTGCATGAAAATTTGGATTTAGATTCTACCCATCCCCCACTTCAAAGTTGAATTTGTGCCGTTGATTGCTTTTACTTGGAGGGTGAAAAAATATACGTTTAAAATAAGTCCGGAAACAGATCTGACTAAGTTTAAGCAACTTTTGTTCTATAGAGTTTTTTTAACTTAGGTACTAGGTTAATTTAGTAGTAGGTACTAGAGTCACTTGCGACTAAAAATATTTACTTTTCAACAAAAAAAAACACGTTTTTCGGCGGTTTTTCGCAAATACTCAAAAAGTAAGTATTATATCGAAAAAATATTCTTGGAAAAAATGTAGCATATAAAAAAAACGAAAAAATGGTATATTCTTAGTCTATAGAACCAGTAAAAGTAAATTTGTAGCTCATAAAAAAGACGATCTTATCCTTCAAATTCCAAATCAAATATTTTAACGTGATACATAGTACCAAAAAATGAAGCTCTTTTCGGGGAAAACCCATTAAAATTTTTTAAAAGTGTTAACAAAAAGCTTTATTTTATTTTATAAAAGTTATATACGGGTAGGAGAGACAACGGAACGAATTTTCGAACGTTTAAACAGACGACATCCCAGATTTACCAATTTCTGGACAATTGATCCAAAGGCTGGATTCTAACAACGAAACAGTTGTGGATTTTCAAGTTTTCAATGAGAGTTAGAATGAAAAAACATTAGTGACCTCGAGTATGATGGTTTGGAGAATTTAGCTGGTTATATCTGCCATAAATTGAAGGACTCCAGTATTCAATCCGAAGATGTTTCAACGTACACGTGGGTTGATCATTTGCGTGAGTGTGGTTTATGTAAACCATCAGACACTCTCTTGTCATGTATTAAGTAACTGGAGACAATTTTTCCTTCCACATGAATGGTGATTCCATTTTGGTAACTAAAAATTATTTAGAAAACCTTATGTCCAAAAGTGTAACTGTAGACTGTTCTAACAAAGCGAACAAGTTATTTTTTAGGTCTCGGATGTACTTCCGAATTAAAGAATTAAACAAGTCTCTTAACAACCTGACATTGCGTAAAAGAAAAATTATGAAAAGTGCTACATAGTTGCTGTATGTACGTCTATTTCACATGCACAAAATTTAAATAAAGTGCATGGCATGAAAACTGTAAAACTGATTTTTGTCTTTTCCAAGCCTCTTACTTAAATCTGATGAAATACATTATTTAAAAAATAAAAAATTTTGTTTTTTTATCAATCCATTAAATTTATGGTTTTATTTTGGGGCTTTTCTTCCCCTTGGTAAAAATTATATTTACTAATGTGTAGGCCACTAATCAATTTTTGCCAACTAACGAAATATAATAATTTTAGTAGATATCGATTATATGAATATTTTTATTTTCCGGATACCAATATAATCAAGAAACTGGGAACTTTACAAATAACTGAAAATCAATTTAAATAAAAGTAAATAGTTTAATAATTTTCCTCTAAACTATAAAAATCACTTAGTTTCTTTTAGTCATAATTCATTCATTTGTACTATTCTCAAATTTCATTCGCGTTCGTATTACGAACGCATAGACGGGACTATGCTTTACTCTGTTGTTAACGTCATGCGCCAATCGGACGAGCTTACGTAACTAGAATATCAGGGTGTGCATATTTCCGGGTCCCGGTGAATTCGTATCTATTTTAATCCCCATCCTAATTACAGACCAACTGGCAACTCTGGTGCGAATGTAATTTTTAAATAACGCATTAACTACCGGTGAATTGGTAACTTTCATTTTTTAAGTATTGTTGATAATCTAATATCGGTATTCCAGGTATTTAGCGCTGCACTCCTAGAAAATGGAAAAAATGTCACAGGAAGTGGAACCGATGATGAAACGAAACGCAAAAGAGAAAACTTGGATGATTGTTTTAATAGAAGTAAAATTAAAAAACGGTCACCAAGCAAAGCAGGCAACGAAAACAAGGAAGACATGGAAAATGTTATGATTACAATAATGAAAGAGCTAATGAATAAAAACGATGAAATGCTTCAGGAAATAAAACCAATAAGGAAAGAATAACAACAAACCAATAAAGAGTTAATGGGTGTAAAAGCAGAGAAACAAAAACTAAAAAAAGAAGTAAAACAGCTACATGAATGAATGGAGCAACTGGAGAAATTTAGCAAAAAGAAAAGCTTGATCGTAACTGGGTTGAAAGTAGAAACAAATGATTATAAAAAATTAAAAGAAGAAATGGAAAATTTCAGAGCCCAAGAGTTGCAAATACAAATAAAACTAAGAAGTGCAAAAAAAATATAGGAGAAACAGTATGCGCAATAGAAACAGAAGCCCTCACGGATAAAATGGAAATCCTAAACAAGAAACGTAAACTAAAACAGCATAAAGATCGTATCTATATAAACAACGATTGGACATCGAAAGAAAAAGAAATACAAAAGGAAATAACTAAAATAGCAAAGGACGAAAGAAGCAAAGGTAAGCAAACGAAAATCGACTACAAGAAATTAATAGTGAATGGCAAAATCTAGATATGGGACGAAGAGAGAGAACAGCTGATAGAAAATTCAAAAAACTAATAAACGAAGAACAGCGGCTGAAATATGATATTGACATGGCAAAAAAAGACTCGGAAATGCAAACGGTTAACGAAAACAAAATAACGCACACAAAATAAAGAAAGAATCTCAATAAGAAGAAAAGAACAAAACCCATTAGAATGGGCTCTTGGAATATTAAAACCATGCTGGCAGCAGGTAAGATGCAAGAAATAGCTCTTGAAATGAAAAAATACCAACTAGATATCCTAGCCGTACAGGAAATACGATGGAAGAAAGAAGGAAAAATTGAGAAGAAAAATTTTAGCATGTATTATTCGGGAGAAAACAAACAGGGAACGAATGGTACGGCATTTATGGTGAACAAAAAAATGAGGGAAAAACTGATACAATTCAAAGCAGTTAATGAAAGGATATCTTACATAAGAAAATAAACAAGTCCACATCTCGATAGTCAATTGCTACGCACCCACAGAAGAAGCAAACCAAGAAGATAAAACAGAATTCTAAGACATCCTGGAAGAAATCTGTGAAAATATTCCGAGGAATGACATATTAATAATATTGGGTGATTTCAATGCAAAGATCGGAAAGGAGGACTATAATCGTAATGTAGCTGGCAAAGAAACCATTCATGAAACTACGAATGATAATGGAGGAGAAATCTGCAACCTAGCAGCAGCAACAAATACATATATAGTTAGTATTGGGCATAAACATAAAAAAGAAAACAAAATAACATGGATGATACCAGGAAGAATGGATGGAAACCAAATAAATCATACTCTAATTTCGAAAAAGTGGACACAAATAGTACAAGACGTAAGGTCATATAGAGGGGCAAATGGAGGCACTGACCACATATTGTTGATAGCAAAACTTAAGATGAAAATAATCAAAGCAAATAATCATAAGGAAGGAAAAAGAAGGAAATGGAATATAGCCAATCTGAAAACGCAAGAAACAAAACAACAATTTACAGAACAACTGGAACAGAAATTGGGTCAGTACGAGCACATAGAAATAGAAGGAGAATGGAAAAACATAAAGAACAGCATAATAGAGACAGCAGAACAAATAATAGGATTCCAAAAAAACAAAGAATCGAAAGAATGGTTTGATGAGGAATGTCACCAAAAAAGTCAACTGAAGCACCTCGCAAGAAACAAATGGCTACAAAGTGCCGAACAGGAACAACTGGACCAATATAGAAAAGAAAAACAAGAAGCATTGAAACTCTATAGAAGAAAGAAGAACACATGGATCTCTGAACAAATTCAAGAATTAGAAACGAATAATAAAGACAACAAGAAATTGTTCGAATAGATAAAACAACAACACAGTACCAAAAAATCTGTCACAAAAATAAACAAAAAAGATTGGGAAGAACATTTCACGGACCTATACAAAAACGACAATAAGGCATATTCAGAGGATGTGGATATAAGAGATAACAGAGATGAAGAGGAAGTCGCACCTACTTATTAGGAATTCATGGAGGTATTAAAACAACTAAAAGTAAACAAAACGCCAGGGCCAGATGAAATCAACAAAGAACTGATCATCAACGGCGGAGAGGAGCTCACGAAGCGAATGCACAAGTTAATGGTTACAATTTGGAAGGACGAAAGCATGCCCATAGAATGGAAAAACGGACACATCGCACCAATCTTTAAGAAAGGAGATCCAACTAAGTGCTGCAACTACAGACCAATTATGCTACTAAATACAACGTATAAGATATTGACCACAATTATAAGAAACCGACTAAATCAATACACAGAAAAAATTATAGGACCATATCAACAGGGTTTTAGAACAATAGATCAAAGGAAGATCAACAATAGATGCAATACACGTACTGACACAAACAATTGAAAAAAGCTATGAACATGACATAGAATTACACATACTATTCATCGACTTCCAACAGGCCTTCAACAGCATATACAGACAACAATTATTAAAAGAAATGAAAAAAATGGAGATACCGCCAAAATTAATAAGACTAACTAGAATGACAATAAAAGACAACAGCAAAAGTTAAAACAAATGAGGGCGATACAAATGACATCAAAATAGAACTTGTAAAGAAAAATAAGATAATAAGACAACAGACAACAGACAAATAGAAAAAGTAAGACAAGGAGACAGTCTGTCAACGACAAACGACACTATTTAATATCGCTCTAGAAGGAGTAATTAGGGACACAGGGCTGAAAAAGACAATTATTCAAAGCTCAACACAGATCATAGGATATGCAGATGAACTGGGACTGGTAGCACGAGATAAAAAAAGACTAGAAGAGGCACTTTTATCCCTGGTAAGAGAAGCAAAGACGAGAGGACTAATAATCAATCAGAATAAAACAAAATATCTTATAAGCACACGAGACAATGTAAACAGAATAGCAGAAATAAAGATAGGTGAAAATACATTCCAGAGAGTAGATTGCTTCAAATACCTGGGGGTGATGGTGGACGGCAAAAACGGAAGGAGTATAGAGATAAACGACAGAATTAAAGCAGGTAATAGACTATATTGGAAATATCACCATCTACTCAAGGACCAAAACCTGAGCAAAAAAAAACAAAATCAAAAATATACACAGCAGCAATCAGATCAGTGATAGCCTATGGAGCAGAAGTAATGTGCCTTACGAAAAAAGACGAAGAAAAGTAAAAAATAATTGAGAGAAAAATTATAAGGATACATGGCCCAGTAAAGACAGAAACAGGGGAATATTGAAAGTTGATGAACCATGAAAGAATAAATATAAATAAAGGAGAAGATATAGTAAAATTCATTAAAGCACAAAGCCTCAGATGGTTTGGGCACACACAAAGAAGAGGGGTAGAAGAACTGATCAGGAAGATAATGAACTGGAAACCAGTAAAAAATAGACCAAGAGGAAGACCAAAAATTAGATGGGAAGATCAACTGCTAGACGATATATCAAAGATGGAAATTGCAAACTGGAGAGAAAAGATTCAGGACCGGAGAGAGTGGAAGAAGATAGTAGAGAGGGCAAAAAAACATCACAACCTATGAACTAAGACCTAAAGGAAAAGCGGACTAATTTACCGCGTGAAATGGATTAAAAGAGCTCATATTTGAGCGAACTATACTCTAACAAGAGTGAACGGTCCATATAATAATTCCAGGTATGTACCTGTATAAATTACCCTCCTTGAAGTTGGTGTAAAAGGTATTCACCATTTATGTATTGTCTTTTGGAAGGATTACTAGAGAAAATCCAAATAAATTTTGAAAAAATGGCTGAAATCGCTGAAATTCTTGTAACAGATTCCGTAATGAGTGTACATGGGTGGTAAATGATTTTAAATTTTACTTAAAGAAAGTGCTAAAAAGTCTAAAACATTTATGATACTGTTCTGCATCTGGTTTCCAGGCAACCTGTTATACCGACGGTTAGTTTTTTTAATATTTTGAGTAGTAACTATGTTGGTTATCAACAATTTGATGTCAAAAATGCACATTTTGCCATTTTTTGTCTACCAGTAAGAAGAAAAATATTCAAAACAAAATTTAAGATAACCGCATTATAGAGCATGTAAAACAATTTAATCAAGGTTTTATAAATTTCGCTATACTTAATTGTTGCTTATAAAACTATAAATTAAGTCAGTTTAACGTTAATATAACTTATGTAAAAAATACAACTTATATCTCGATATTACGTGAAATAGCTCAAAGAAATTAGTAAAAATACACGGTTTTTATGACACTCAGTGTAACTACGTAACAATTGTTTTAGTTTCTATATGGACGGAATAACAAAATTTATGTAAATCTGACCAATTTTTTCTCAATTTAATTATTTTTTGACAATTTAAACGAAAAATAGCCGATTTTAAGAATTTTCGTCTATAAGTTACAATGTTTTACCAAAAAACTGAAAAAAGAACCGATTAGTTTATTGAAATAGCCTTAAAATGAGTTGAAGTAAAATAGAATTGGAGGTTTGTTTATCAATAAACATTAACTATTCAAATTTATTTCTTACGTTTTAAGCTAACTACCTGAGGTACCCCTAAACCCTAAAAATGTCATCAAAAGGACGATTTTGAAGCTCTTCCGACTGGATTAAAGAAGCTATTATCGATTCAAACAAAATTTGTGTATTTTTAATTCTAAATTTCAACTATTTAATTAAAAATAAAGTGTTTCAGTTGAAAATTCAAAGTTGCTACACCCACCGCTTTCGCAGGCAGAATAAGAACCCTGCTATTACATAAGTATATAGATTTTGAAAAACCATTCAAAAAGCATTCCAAAGTTTTTTCGATATGCCGTCTAGTTCTCGAGATATTTGACAATCGCCTTTCTGGACAGAGCCCTTAAATAATGTAAACATTCTTATTCAAGCTAGACATAAGCCGAGTGAGAGAGCTGACCGTGAAATTCATTTGCGATGTTTCCAAATTTACCGGATCTCGGGTTGTCTGCAAAATATATATTTACCATATACACAACGGATCGCGCGCGCTGCCCTCTACAGCGGATTTAGTGGAACCACTGCAATATAAAATTCACCAAAAGGGGTGCAAAATGAGGTCCAGACAAAAATCGATTTCCTTGTACCCTAACCATTGTTACATCGAGATGTCACTATATACACGTGAATACAAGGTGAGATCCAAAATCGGATCTCGCCTTGCAAAACGGATCTCATCTTGTATAGCTTATGATACAAACGGATCTCGCCTTGATATGAAGACATATATATATATATATATATATAACTGTCACTATTTTTCGCTATAACTCAGAAAATATCGATGGCACGAAAAAATTGTAAAAATAAAAATGATAGAAAATTACATTTTCAACAATTTTGGTTGTTATACTTTTTGTCGAAAAGTTGAAAATGGCGGAGATATTGAGCAAAAACTGTTCTCGTTTAAAATCAAGATGGCGGCTAACGCAATGGCGGAATTCAGTCGAGATTTTAAATTTACACTACTATTGACTATATGATTAAAAAAATAAAATTTGGGGTAGCTCCCAATGCAAGGTTAGGCCTGTTATTCGTCTAACCCGACTGGGCTAATTATTACCCCTGGTTTTACCCAACGTACTCATATTATTCAGGCTGAGTCGACTTGGGGCCTATAGACATTTTTATAAATGTATAGATGTCAGCTCGATGTTGGGATTCGATTCGGGGTCTACCTGCGTGGAAGTCAGACATCCTACTGTCTGAGCTATCTCGGCTACTTTTAGATAAAAAACGGTATTTCTAAATAAAAAACCTACAAAAATAAATTTTTATATTGACTTTTATATTTAACATTATGGTATACAGTCAACGACTAGGAACTTTTTCGTGATGTTAACAAATTCTTCTTCTTCTTCTTCTTTTTGTATAGACATGACTGTCTGTTTTTTCAATATGCCTCCAGTAAGTTGTCGTTCCATCGTTTTCGAAAAACGAACAAGAACGATATTAACAAATTATGAATGTTGATTAAGTAAAAAACTTATTATCCAAGGAAAGGCCGAACCTTTAATACTTCTGAAGAGGAAGATCCCCAACGAGATGGTTCGACCAAATTACAGAAATATGCAAAAGACCTATGCATGAGTTATAAGAAATGACCAAAGACAGAGATCTTTAAACACTGACAACCCACTACATCACGAAGACCACTACACTTCTCCGGAGAGTCAGAACTGAAGAGATAGAACTAATACAGGAATATATTATAAACAGTATTACTTTGAATACTTCTATCGAATCCATGAATTGGACAAATCATTAAAGAAATAATACAATTTTCTTGAAATAAATGACACAAAAGAATCCAGGTTTAAAAACTGTGGTATTATAATACTAATGGTGGAATAATATAGGTTCTAAATTGATCTTGTATACCACCTTTTCTATACCAAAAGCCAAAATTTCACCTAAGTACCCGTTCAAACTAAGACACTTGGTGTCTGACACCGGTGTTCAATTGCAGCAAAGCATTGTTGAGCCACTAAAATCAGTCAGACACTCAAAGTGGCTCGTCTGTGTAGTCGTTCATTTAAAACAATGCTTTGCTGCAATTGAACACGGGTGGTGGACACCGGTGTCAAACACCAAGTGTCTTAGTTTGAAAGGGTACTAACTGCTATAACGCATCTCTTTGAAAAGTCTACCAAATGACAGTTAATAGTTCTGGAATCGAAACACTTACCCTTAAGTACTCTCTTTTGTTATTTAATTAATTAACACATCAACCACCATGCACGATGAAATGATTCAACTAGAGACGACCTTCCACAACTAAACATTTATAAATACTTTGTGGTTACTAGATGATATTTAGCGATATAACTGATTTCAAAAAATGTGTAACATATCTTTACAGGATATTATGCCGATAGCCATGTCCCGAAAATAATAAACTGATTGTTTGTATTTTGGTTTGTGTTAACGGACAATTTTTAATGATATTTTTATTTTGAATAAACCAATGTTTAAGAGCATATTTAATGTTTTCAAAACAAGTGATTTAGACGCTAATTGTATCCGAACGTCTGCGATTCCTATTAATAAATGAAAATATTTTTTATTCTTGTGAGATCGGTACTCACCGGAGGGACCGTAGAAGTTCTAGAAGTTCTAGCTTCTCTTTGTAAAGACAATGAAGACGACTTTGCGAAGTAACAAAACATTTACTCAGCACACAGACTACACATTACGCTAGGTATCTGATTGCAAAATAACTGTACCATGCCAATGGCCATTATAGTATAGTATAGTTGATCCAAAAGATGGCATAACCCAGACATCCAAAGTGAAAGTTATCCTTCAATACCAAATTCTATATGGTCCACACAATGTCCAGAAAAAAGTCACACCATTTTGAGCGTCGGGTTTGGGGGGGATAGGGGGGAGAAATCGGTAAATTCGTAGTTTTTTAAGTTTTTCGCCAATATTTCTAAAATATGCGGTTTAGCATGAACAACCCTCTATACAAACTTGTTCTACATTAAATTTGAAATAAAAAAGGCTCTACGCATAATCTTTCTAAAATGAATGGTTCCAAAGTTACGGACGTAGTATAGTATAACTGGTCCAAAAAAAGGCCTAACCCAAACATCCAAAGTAAAAGTTTTCGTTCAACACCAAAATGTTCTATATGGTCCACATATTGTTCAGTAAAAAGTTACACCATTTTGAGCGTCCGGTTTGGGAGGGAGATGGGAGAGAAGCCGGTAAATTAGTAGTTTTTTTACGTTTTTCGTCAATATTTCTAAAACTATGCTTTAGCGTAAATAATGTTATATACAAGAATGTTCTACATGAAATTTAAAACAAAAAATGTTCCATACATAATTGTTATAAAATCAACGGTTCCAGAGTTACGGAGGGTGAAAAGTCGAGGTTTTCGATACTTTTTATATTTTTTGGGCAATATTTATGATATAACTATACCAAAAACCCAGACATCCAAAGTGAAAGTTATCCTCCAACACCAAATTGTTCTATATGCTCCACATAATGTTTAGAAAAAAGTCACACCATTTTGAGCGTCGGGTTTGGGGGGAGAGTGGGGAGAAATCGGTTAATATAAAAAGTATCGAAAACCTCCACTTTTACCCTCCGTAACTCTGGAACCG
This sequence comes from Diabrotica virgifera virgifera, assembly GCF_917563875.1. Lineage (NCBI taxonomy): Eukaryota > Metazoa > Arthropoda > Insecta > Coleoptera > Chrysomelidae > Diabrotica > Diabrotica virgifera. Next base: position 172,331,422 of record NC_065451.1, read on the forward strand.
TTGATTTTATAACAATTATGTATAGAATCTTTTTGTTTTAAATTTTATGCAGAACATTTTCCTAGAGAACATTCCTTACGCTGAAGCATAGTTTTAGAAATATTGACGAAAAACGTAAAAAAGCTACTAATTTACCGACTTCTCTCCCATCTCCCCCCCCAAACCGGACGCTCAAAATGGTGTGACTTTTTACTGAACAATATGTATACCATATAGAACAATTTGGTGTTGAACGAAAACTTTTACTTTGGATTACGTATTTTTTATGGGAAATAAGCCACAATTTTACTAAAAAATGAATTTATTAACGTTTCGAAGCCCAAATCGGGTTTCGTTGTCAAAATACAAAATACTATTAAAATAAAATAAACATGTTGTTGCTAAGTAAAAAAAAATCTTCTAATAATTTATTTAATCTGACTCATTTATATTGGCAATTCAGACGTATATTATACATTTTAAAGTAGAAGACTTCAAAATGATATCGCCAATATTTATGAGTTGCGTTCCTGGGACGACTTTACTAAAAGATAGTTCATTCGATTACATGAAATCAATCCCAACTCAAGAATATCCGTCGCAAAAAAATCATAGCATGTGATCTGTCTTTAAAAAGACAACCAAATGCAACGATGACAGTAAAATTCTCGCGTTAGAGATTCCATAGTAAATCACGAGGGAAAACCAGGAAAAAACCTCGTGATACTATCCCGACATCGTAAGTATTTGGTCTTACATTTAATCTACCTTCAAAAAACTAATACTAAATTCTGACTTTAATATGTTTAAATTATTAATAATATTAATATTACATAGATATACAATAAGTAATGCTAAAATATAAAATTTGTACTAACTCGATATGTTATTGACTTACTAATCGTGGTATTTTCTTTCTATTGACTTCCTCTTTCAGTATGGGTAACCACATCCTACTGCATTCTACCGAGGAATTTGCGACACAATTGGTTTCATTTAGCATAATTAGAGCCGCTTCTTTGATTTATCTCTTTTTGCTATCTGATTCTTTCAGGACTATATTTGAATCTCTCCACTGAACTCTATGTTCATTATCCCATGCGTGTTGACATATCTGAGATCTATCAAATTCTCTGTTTTTAATATAAGACTGATGTTCACTTATTCTAACGTTTAATGGTCTTGATGTTTCACCTAAATAAAATTGTTCGCATTCACAAGGTATTCTATAAATGCAATTCTTTGTTCTTTCTTGTTCATTGTTAGGTTTAGTTTTAGATAGAATAGATCTCAATGTGTTTGTTGTTTTGAATGTTGTTGAAATGTTGAATTTATTTCCTATCGTTTTAAGTTTCTCGGATAGTCCTTTTATATATGGTATTGTTATTTTCCTCGTATTATTTCTTGTGAATGTTGTAGGATCCCGTTCTAAGTTGTTCTGTTCCATTCGATCTAATCTTGTCAATTCCTTATTTATAAACGATAAAGGATAATCATTTTTTAATAAAACAGATGTTAACAATTGTTTTTCTTCTAAAAATGAATTTTCGTTAGAACACGTAATTTTGGCTCTATCATATAAGGATTTAATGATTCCCTTTTTAACGTTGATGTTGTGATTTGATTTGTAATTGAGATATCTGTTGGTGTGTGTTGGTTTTCTATACACTTGAGTCTCATATCCAGTATCCTTCTTTGAGATTAAAACATCGAGGAAAGGCAAAGTGTTATTGTATTCCTTTTCCATTGTAAATTTTATTGTCTCTTCTTGATCGTTTATAATATTCAGGAATGTATCCAACAATTCTGATCTATGAGGCCATATTGAAAACACATCATCTACATATCTCCACCATACTGTGGGTTTTAAATTTTGTTTAGAAATGATATTAGTTTCGAAATCCTCCATAAATATATTAGCCAATAATGGAGATAAAGGAGAGCCCATTGCTAGACCAAAATTTTGTTTATAGAATTCATTATTTAGTTGAAAATAGGTATTATTAGTACATAATGTCAATAACTCCATTATAGCTGATACATTTAGTTTTGTCCTAGTTGTCAATGTATTATCCTTTTCTAACTTCGTTTTAATTATGTTTAAAGTTTTATCTAATGGCACATTTGTAAATAAACTGTTTATGTCAAAACTTACTAAAATATTATTTGGATTAAATTCAATATTTGTTAATTTGTTTAAAAAATGTTGTGTATTTTTTATAAATGTGTCATTATTATTTGCAAATGGTTTTATAATATTTAATAAAAATTTTGAGAGCTCACTACAAGGAGAATTGATGGTACTACAAATGGGTCGAAGTGGAATATTCGCTTTATGAATTTTCGGTACTCCATAAAAATGTGGTGTCTTACTGTAATGAGGTGTCATTAATTTTCTTTGATAGTACGTTAGATCATTTTTAAATTTGAATAAAGTTTTATAAATTTTGTTTTCCAGTGTCTTCGTTGGATCCTTCGTTAATTTGGTATAAGGTCCATTTGTAATTAGATCTGTCATTTTGTCCTCATATTGTATTTTATCCATTATTACAGTTGCATTTCCTTTATCTGCTGGTAGGATTGTTATGGAGTCATCATTTTTTAAAGTTTTTAAAGCTTTCATTTCCTCTTTGCTGATGTTCTGTTCAATTTTATTAGATTTTTCCAATTCAAGTTTACATAGTACCCTATATTGTTCTTTTTCATGATTTGGTAAACACTGGGATATTTTTTCCACTGAGCTAATTATGTCTAATTTTGGAATAGATGGATGAGTAACAGCATAGTTTAAACCTTTTGACAATACTAAATTTTCAGTTGCATTTAAATTTCTATTTGATAGATTGACAACTGTCGCTAATATGTCATTATTTCTATTTAGGTTATCAAAAGCATGTAAACTATTTTGTTCTAAAAGAATATTAAATTTATTTAAATGTATATTTCTTTGTTTTTGGTATGAATTTTGATAAATTATTTGTAAACTAAAAGTAATTCGATCAAAATCAGAATTTGATATCATTCCAAAAAGCAAATCTTCAATACTTACGATGTCTTGTTCGATAAAAAATAAATTTGACCTATGAAATTGTAACCTTTCCCGAATCATCGATAAACTGGCTCTATGTAGAATATTTTGAAGTCTTCTGCTTGAATATGCTGGCCGTAACCTCAAGCCCTTTGGTATTAAATTGTTGTTTCTACATCTTCTTAAAAATTTAATTGAATTCTGACAGTGTGCCAGTTTCTCGTATAAGGTTTCCAATCTCCTAAAATTTTGACAAACGCTAGGCCCATACCGGTTTCTTAATGTTGTTCTGAAGCTATTTCCTTGTGGCATTTTTATAATTACGTATTTTTTATGGGAAATAAGCCACAATTTTACTAAAAAATGAATTTATTAACGTTTTTAAAAATTATTTTAAATAAATTAAAACGAAGTTAGAAAAGGATAATACATTGACAACTAGGACAAAACTAAATGTATCAGCTATAATGGAGTTATTGACATTATGTACTAATAATACCTATTTTCAACTAAATAATGAATTCTATAAACAAAATTTTGGTCTAGCAATGGGCTCTCCTTTATCTCCATTATTGGCTAATATATTTATGGAGGATTTCGAAACTAATATCATTTCTAAACAAAATTTAAAACCCACAGTATGGTGGAGATATGTAGATGATGTGTTTTCAATATGGCCTCATAGATCAGAATTGTTGGATACATTCCTGAATATTATAAACGATCAAGAAGAGACAATAAAATTTACAATGGAAAAGGAATACAATAACACTTTGCCTTTCCTCGATGTTTTAATCTCAAAGAAGGATACTGGATATGAGACTCAAGTGTATAGAAAACCAACACACACCAACAGATATCTCAATTACAAATCAAATCACAACATCAACGTTAAAAAGGGAATCATTAAATCCTTATATGATAGAGCCAAAATTACTTGTTCTAACGAAAATTCATTTTTAGAAGAAAAACAATTGTTAACATCTGTTTTATTAAAAAATGATTATCCTTTATCGTTTATAAATAAGGAATTGACAAGATTAGATCGAATGGAACAGAACAACTTAGAACGGGATCCTACAACATTCACAAGAAATAATACGAGGAAAATAACAATACCATATATAAAAGGACTATCCGAGAAACTTAAAACGATAGGAAATAAATTCAACATTTCAACAACATTCAAAACAACAAACACATTGAGATCTATTCTATCTAAAACTAAACCTAACAATGAACAAGAAAGAACAAAGAATTGCATTTATAGAATACCTTGTGAATGCGAACAATTTTATTTAGGTGAAACATCAAGACCATTAAACGTTAGAATAAGTGAACATCAGTCTTATATTAAAAACAGAGAATTTGATAGATCTCAGATATGTCAACACGCATGGGATAATGAACATAGAGTTCAGTGGAGAGATTCAAATATAGTCCTGAAAGAATCAGATAGCAAAAAGAGAAAAATCAAAGAAGCGGCTCTAATTATGCTAAATGAAACCAATTGTGTCGCAAATTCCTCGGTAGAATGCAGTAGGATGTGGTTACCCATACTGAAAGAGGAAGTCAATAGAAAGAAAATACCACGATTAGTAAGTCAATAACATATCGAGTTAGTACAAATTTTATATTTTAGCATTACTTATTGTATATCTATGTAATATTAATATTATTAATAATTTAAACATATTAAAGTCAGAATTTAGTATTAGTTTTTTGAAGGTAGATTAAATGTAAGACCAAATACTTACGATGTCGGGATAGTATCACGAGGTTTTTTCCTGGTTTTCCCTCGTGATTTACTATGGAATCTCTAACGCGAGAATTTTACTGTCATCGTTGCATTTGGTTGTCTTTTTAAAGACAGATCACATGCTATGATTTTTTTGCGACGGATATTCTTGAGTTGGGATTGATTTCATGTAATCGAATGAACTATCTTTTAGTAAAGTCGTCCCAGGAACGCAACTCATAAATATTGGCGATATCATTTTGAAGTCTTCTACTTTAAAATGTATAATATACGTCTGAATTGCCAATATAAATGAGTCAGATTAAATAAATTATTAGAAGAATTTTTTTACTTAGCAACATGTTTATTTTATTTTAATAGTATTTTGTATTTTGACAACGAAACCCGATTTGGGCTTCGAAACGTTAATAAATTCATTTTTTAGTAAAATTGTGGCTTATTTCCCATAAAAAATACGTGATTATAAAAATGCCACAAGGAAATAGCTTCAGAACAACATTTTACTTTGGATGTCTGGGTTAGGCCTTTTTTTGGACCAATTATACTATACTACCTCCGTAACTTTGGAACCGTTCATTTTAGAAGGGTTATGCATAGGGCCTTTTTTATTTCAAATTTAATGTAGAACAATTTTGTGTAGAGGGTTGTTCATGCTAAACCGCGTAGTTTTAGAAATATTGACGAAAAACATAAAAAACTACGAACTTGCATATTTCTCCCCCCTCTCCCCCCAAACCCGACGCTCAAAATGGTGTGACTTTCTTCTGAACATTATGTGGACCATATAGAACAATTTGGTGTTGGAGGATAACTTTTACTTTGGATATGTGGGTTTGGGTCTAACTATACCATACTTTAAGTTGTCGAGGAATTAGCTAAATAAAAAAATCTGACGCATTTTCATTTCAAATTAAAGTTTAAACCATAGATTTTTCAAAAGTTGAAAGAGTGGAATTATCTTGTTTTGTGGAACTCGAGTATCTGAAGCATGGAAGTTTATAGGAAACCTTCTGAAAATATCACAAAAGAAAAGGGAGATACTTCAATGCCCAATTTATCTTACAACGGGACGTGCCGTAGAACAATAGACGGCGCACGTTCCCGGTGTCGCCCCGTTCCGTTGTACGATAAACTGGCCAAAGTATTTCATGTCACACGATTCTTCAACGTGCCCCGTAAGACAGCCGTGTCGTCCACATCCCCGTCCTAAGATAAATCCAACTTTAGTATCTAAAAGGGCCAATTTCTCATATCGAGTTCAACTCCAGTTTAACCTGAACTTTTAGTGAACGTCAGTTTAAAGTCAAAATCGTCTTTCTCAATTCACGTTCAACCGATGGCAGTTTAAACTTAAACGATGCTTGAACGCTGGAATTCGGCCGTTCAAAGATTTCTGAACCCCAATTCAGATGACTTCATGGATTACGCATGCGTTGTATTAACACGAAACGCTGTCATAATATAAATATAACCTTTTTTATTATATTAGCCCTAACGATAAAAGATAACATTATTTTTGTTTTTTTAACATTTATTTATAATTATTGAAATGACTATTTGACTATAAATACTTAAATTTAACTTTATTCAAAAATAGCATAAAAAAGGAAGTTCAAAATGGCGACAGTTTTTTACCTTTTGCCATCTGTTGGCATTTCTCGAAAGCTGTAGAACGTGCACTGACATGAACGTACAATGAGAAATGCATTCATGATTTATGAGCTCTCATATTCCGCAAACTAAAAATTTTGAGCTCGTTCCACTGAGCAGGAATTTGATACTTTAGTGGGGGGGGGGGGGGCTGAGTCAGCCCCCCCACTACTTAAAAATAGGAATATTGAATCGGTTTTTGCGGCAAAATTACGAGCTATTTATGAGCTCTTGAAATTATATAGTTTCGATTTTTGAGCTCATCCCCTTCACCCCCAAACAACCCTTTAATTGATTTAACTTAAGAGAAAAATGCTGACAAAACTTAAAATATATCGTATTGCGGATATAATTCCTATAACTTACATACTCTAAGAATAAACTATTAAATCACGTGCATTTCGATTATTGAGCTATAACCCCTTCGCAAGAAAACCACCCTATCTTCCCGGCTTAAGAGAAAGTTGTACTTAAAATGCATTAAACTAATTATTTGGCGACTCCATATCATTGAATAATTTATAAGCTTCCAAATTACGCGCATTTAGATCAGTAAATTGCAATTTATTTTGTATAGTGCAGTCACTGAAGGTAAAAATCAACGATTACCTTCAATTTCGGTGAACCTTCATCGATTTTCACGAAAATTGGTCAGTGGTTAGAGGATACGTCAAGAAACAAAGGTGACATGGTACCACCTTGCGCCTTTACTCTGAGGGTGGATAGCGCCCCTTCTCGGGGGTGAAAATTATTTTATTAAAAATAACTGCACAAATCAATAAAAGAACAAATTAAAAGCAAAATTTATTATATAAAGTTAATAAAACAAGTCAATACCTTTTAAGTTATTAAAGATCAAAGATTTTAATTATTCGTGAAAAAAATGCATGTTATGAAGCGGTTTTTCGTAAATCACTGAAAAACTGTAAGTTTTTACAAAAAAGTTAATAGTAGTTTAATTCGTATAGCTTTTATTTTAAGAATAAACTCTTAAATCACGCGCTTTTCGATTATAGAGTTACAACCCCTTCGCAAGATAACCATCCCATATTCCCGGCTTAAGAGAGAGTTGTACTTAAAATAATTTAAATTAATTATTTGGCGACTACATATCGTTTAATAATTTATGAGCTTGCAAAATATACGCATGTCAATTATTGAATTGCCATTTTTTTTCTATAGTGCAGTCACTGAAGGTAAAAATCAACTATGACCTTCGATTTAGGTAAATGTCCATTTATTTTCACGAATTAACAATAACAACTTGGGGTATTAACCTGGGGTATATGTCACCCCTTCTCGGGGGTGAAAATTACTTTATTAAAAATAACCCCACAAATCGAGAGAGGGACAAATTGTGAGCAAAATTTGTTATATAATGTGATTAAAATAAATTAATACTTTTTGAGTTATTAAAGATCAAATATTTTAATTTTTGTGAAAGAAAATGCATGCTTTAAAGCGATTTTTCATAAATAACTCAAAAACTGTAAGTTTTTACAAAAAAGTGTTCATCACTAAAATTGAAGCTAATAAAAAATATAATAAATTGCTTACTTGAAAAACCCTTTAATGTTAATTTAAAGTAAGTTATTGGTAATTTAATGTATATTTTTTCTGCGACTGTTCAAATCTAAGGATTCAAGCTTAAATAACGGGAAAGAGATGCATTTTATGACACTTAGGTACTAAATACTTATCAAAGTACTTAGAAATACCTATCCAAAATGAGCTCCAGAAAAAGTTGATAGCATCAAAATCCGCTCACCAATTTTCGTGAAAATGAATGCAGATTTACCGAAATCGAAGGTCATAGTTGATTTTTACCTTCAGTGACTGCACTATAGAAAGAAAATGGCAATTCAATAATTGAGATGCGTATATTTTGCGAGCTCATAAATTATTAAACGATATCTAGTCGACAAATAATTAATTTAAATTATTTTAAGTTCAACTCCCTCTTAAGCCAGGAATATGGTATGGTTTTCTTGCGAAGGGGTTGTATCTCAATAATCGAAAGGCGCGTGATCTAAGAGTTTATTCTTAGAATATAAGCTATACGAATAAAACTACTATTAACTTTTTTGTAAAAACTTAGTTTTTTAGTGATTTACGAAAAACCGCTTCAAAACATGCATTTTTTTCACGAATAATTAAAATTTTTGATCTTTAATAACTTAAAAAGTATTGACTTATTTTAATAACTTTATATAATACATTTTGCTTATAATTTGTTCTTTTATAGATTTGTGCAGTTATTTTTTATTAAATAATTTTTCACCCCCGAGAAGGGGTGGTATCCACCCTCAGGGTAAAGGCGCAAGTTGGTACCATGTCAGCTTTGTTTCTTGAGGTATCCTCTAACCACTGACCAATTTTCGTGAAAATCGATGAAAGTTCACCGAAATTGAAGGTAATCGTTGATTTTTACTTTCAGTGACTGCACTATATAAAATAAATTGCAATTTACTGATTTAAATGCGAGTAATTTGAAAGCTTATAAATTATTGAATGATATGTAGTCGCCAAATAATTAATTTAATGCATTTCAAGTAAAACTTTCTGTTAAGCCGGGAAGATAGGGTGGTTTTCTTGCGAAGGGGTTGTAGCTCAATAATCGAAATGCACGTGATTTAATAGTTTATTCTTAGAGTATATACGCTATAGGAATTATATCCTCAATATGATATATTTTAAGCTTTCTCAGCATTTTTCTCTTAAGTTAAATCAATTAAAGGGTTGTTTGGGGGTGAAGGGGATGAACTCAAAAATCGAAACTATATAATTTCAAGAGCTCATAAATAGCTCGTAATTCTGCCGCAAAAACCGATTCAATATTCCTATTTTTAAGTAGTGACTTTAAGTCAGACTTTTTTAAGTAAGACCTTTTTAAGTAGGGCTGATTCAGCCCCCCCCCCCCCACTAAAGTATTAAATTCCTGCTCAGTGGAACGAGCTCAAAATTTTTAGTTTGCGGAATATGAGAGCTCATAAATAGCTCATAAATCAGGGCTATTCGTGTTTTAATTTTTGCAAATGGGGGGGGGGGCAGCTCAACACGGGTGAAATCGACAGAGTGAGAAGAATATTACAAATCCCAATTGACGAAAACAATCAGTGTGAACGAGATAAGACGAGCATTAAAAAGCAAATGAAAATGGGAAACCCACAGGACCTGGAAACATCCCCATTGAATTAATAAAACTCTGACCGTCAATACTAATAAAATTGTTGGCGGAGATCTTTATTAAATGTCTAATCAAACAAGAAAATTCACCATCAGATTGGAGTTTGACGTGTGGAAGCTCTGTCCACAAAAAGGAGACAAAACGAAATGTAAAAATTACAGAGGTATAGGCATTATTAGCTCATTGATGATTCATAATTATGAATTTGTTTTCCCAACAAAAAGATGTGCAAAAATACACCAAGGAAGCTAAAAATAGAGGAGAAAGATCCAATATTGACTATGTACTAGTGAACGGACCCTTAAGATAATATATTAAAGATGTCAGAGTAAGAAGGAAAGCAGAAATACATATATAGCGACCATTACTTAGTAGTAGCCCGAACCATTATCGGAGTGGAACAAAACTAACACAAAAGAAACCGAGAAAAAGGGAGAAAATCCTAAGAAACTTTACTCACGCAGTTATTAAGGCCGTCCGCACATGGAGCGACGCTCGAAGTAATCGACTCGATTCCAATCGCGTAGATCTCTCCCCGTCACTTAAGTTCCTTCGTTGTGGCATTGAGCTCCGTACACGGAGCGTTTAGGATTGCAAATCTCCTCGTCTTGTACGAATCTCGTTCCGTGCGATCTGAAGCGCACGAGAAAGTTCGAGTGAGACGCACGTTTCCAGTCATTATTTTATTTGTTTGCTTCGTTTCTTGATTTTTGCCCTAAATTAAATTTTAGTCTTTTTAAAGATCGGTGAATGTTATGTTCGTTTATTGTAGTACTATTAGCTTTGTGGAAATATATTATTTGTAATGTAACATTCTGAAAATATTGAACTTCTGTTTCTAGGTGTTTATTATAAAATTCGTTGAGGAAGTAGAAAAATGCCCTCAACTGTATAATGCAACTGTATAAAAATGTAATAATACCGTACTTTTCACAGATCGAAATATAGGCCAATCAAGTTAGGTTTTTACTAGACATAACGGAAAAGACGAGGTTTGACAGTTGAAATGTGTAGTATGAGATATTACAAAAAGACTACCATCTTTGGATTCATCAATTTTTTAGTGGAACATTTTTTAAATAAACAATCAAAACGTCAAACTTAGTTTTTTACTCATAACTTAAAAACTTGTTTATTTAGAAATTTGACGTCCACAGGTAACTTTCTCAAGTTATTGCAAAACGGATGACAAAATCACTGTTTTTGAATATAGTTAATAACAATTTTATTGTTTGTTAAAATACGTTTTAATATACCCAAAATTGAGGGCACTATGGTGTTTGAATGGTGTGCAAAAAATGGTCCAGATCTGTTAAATAGTTTTCGTAAAATTGAATTTGTTTATAAAATTTTTTGAAAAACGAGCTAATTTCTGAGGCTGGTCCAGTTAATATGGCTGAATGTATCTCAATAATCCGGGGCTCATTTCCTTCGTTAAGATGTATACTAACAGCTTATGAAAAAAAAGTAAAAAAAAATACATATACGTACACAAAATTATTTGTTAAAAAATAGCAGTTTTTAAGCTTATAAACAATTACAATAATTTCGTAGAAATTAGATCAAATTAAATAGCAATAAAAATACGGAAAGCTGGTTAAAATACACAACTTTCAAAAACAATTTTTAGGTCCTACGACCCTTGGGGTCTGAGATAGCCCCTTTTTTGAAAAAATCACTGTTACGTTAATTAACAACACTAAGAGCTGAAATTAACCAATCTTTTATAAGAAAAGTCAAAGTTTTTAACAAAGTTTTTAGTAAGAAAAAATGTTAAAAATTGTTTAAATAGGAGTGTTATAAACAAAGAGTATTTTGCGTTCCGACTAAAGTAAAAAATAGCGGGCGTAGTCGACTGACTGAATAGTGGGCGCGGTTGGCGACCGGCATGCGGCAGCCACTATTAAAATTACGTTATCCCGACCACAAAAATCCACTTTAAGGTGAATGACAAATTTTCGTCATTCCTTATGTTTTCGAGGTCTCTGAATCCGAATATGGAGTTAATTTTTTTCTAGAATTAGTGGAACATGTTCAAAAATCAAATTTTATGCAAAAATGCGAAAAATCAATTTTGATGATTTTTCAATTTTAACTCACTGTATTTTTGGTCGCTGTAAATATTTCCTTTTGAAAATTTTACTGTGTTATCTTTGAAGCATTTAGATAACAATGAGATTTGTCCAAAATGACTCAACACGTTAAAAGAGAAGTTGTTAATTTTTAAACATTTTGTCGTCAGATTTCGTTAGTTTGTTTACTTAAAAAAGTTGAGTGACAAACTTTTTAGTTTATAATTTTAATTAACACAGAAATAAAATATAATTTATGAAGAAGTTTTCCAAAAAAAAATTAATTTAAAATATGCAATAGGAAAAATGTTATGTGACTTTATAGACGAGCGGCACACCCCAAAAAAAGCTTATTTCTGGAGATACTGATACTAATTTTGGTCATACTTTATATTTTTGATGGTGCTCAAAACTAAAATTAGGATTGTTTTGAATTTTACGTGGGGGAACATTATCAAAATCGCAACTTTACCCTAAAAATAAAAAAATCACGTTTTTTGAGTTTAATTTGCTACAACTCTGTTCCATTGTAATATTTTTTCTGATATTTTTATAGTATATATTTCTCACCTTTCTGAAGACAATGGGACCTGCTTCAATATTTCTGTCTTGCCATAAAGAAAGTTATAAATTGCTTGAAGTAAAAGGTGCAGATTCTTGAATTGCAAAGTTTAATCGCAAAAGTTGAGTAGCAAAATTTGATATTTAGCTGTGTAATTAATTTTAAGTTAAAATCTAGAGCACAGAGAACAAAATGTTTTATAGAAAAAAAATGGGTGTAACTTTTAATTTTAAGAAAAACGGTTGATTTCATCTTTTTTTATTTTTAGGGTAAAATTGCGATTTTGACAATGTTTCCCCATCTAAAATTCAAAATAAAACTCATTTTCGTTTTCAGCACCATAAAAAGTATAAAGTAAGACCAAAATTAGCCATTCACCACACCGTGGTTGATATCTCTAGAAATGAGCGTTTTTTTTGGTGGGATTACCACGTACCACTCGTCTATAAGGTCGCGTAACTTTTTTTCTGTTGCATATTTTGACTTTGTGGCCTTTTTATTGTTATTTTTTAAATTTATTTATTTAAAATATAATTTTTACTAAATAAATGTGCAACATAATAATATTCATAAAATTCAAGTTTCTACCAAAATATATAAATATAATATTAAGCTTCAAATCCGGTATACTGTCAATGTTAAAAATGAGCTGCAACGGTCTAGCGCTAGCGAATGCTAGTCCGCGAATTTATTCTCATTCGGCTGCGCCCATCATTTTTTTTTTACTTTAGTCGGAACGCAAAATACTCTTTCTTTATAACAATACTGTTTAAACAATTTTTAACATTTTTTCTTGCAAAAAACTTTGTTAAAAACTTTGAATTTTCTTATAAAAGATTGGTTAATTTCAGATCTTAGTGTTGTTAATTAACGTAACAGTGATTTTTTCAAAAAAGGAACTATCTCAGACCCCAAGGGTCGTAGGACCTAAAAATTTTTTTTAGAAGTTGTGTATTTTAACCAGCTTTCAGTATTTTTTATTGCCATTTAATTTGATCTAATTTCTACGAAATTATTGTAATTGTTTATAAACTTTAAAACTGCTATTTATTAACAAATAATTTTGTGTACGTACATGTATTTTTTTTACTTTTTTTTTTCATAGGGTATTAGTATACATCTTAACGAAGGAAATGAGTCCCTGATTATTGAGATACATTCAGCCATATTAACTGGACCAGCCTTAGAACTTAGCTCGTTTTTCAAAAAAATTTATAAACAAATTAAATTTTGCAAAAACTATTCAACAGATCTGGACCATTTATTGCACACCATTCAAACACCATAATGCTCTCAAGTTTAGGTATATTTAAACATATTTTAATAAACAATAAAATTGTTATTAACAATATTCAAAACAGTGATTTTGTCGTCCGTTTTGCAATAACTTTTTTGTTTATTAACCGATTTTAATTTGGTGTATCTCATTCGATGTATCTTTTTTTTCTGAAAAAGTTACCTGTGGACGTCAAATTTCTAAATAAACAAGTTTTTAAGTTATGAGCAAAAAACTAAGTTTGACGTTTTGATTGTTTATTTAAAAAATGTTCCACTAAAAAATTGATGAATCCCAAGATGGTAGCCTTTTTGTAATATCTCATACTACACATTTCAACTGTCAAACCTCGTCTTTTCAATTATGTCGAAAAACGGCTTATTTTTTACTAACTTGATTGGTCTAATAGTCGTTTTGGTTACTATATAAAAAATGCGTTAATTTATAAAAACAGAATCGACTAGTGTGCGGAGGGCAATCGCTTGTGACGCAGGGTTCGTACAAGACGAGCAAGACGCGCGAACTTCGAGACGTGTCTTCGATCGACCCATGTGCGGACGGCCTAAGCCATACAAGCTAGCAGATAAGAAAATAGCACAGAATTACAACAACTATGTAAACAATAGTTTACAGAAGCACTTAAACCAGAACTATGACTTAAAAGAAACTTGGCAAAAGCAAAAAGGCAAAAGTAAAAGACGTGACGATGCAAGCGAAAAAGAATAGCTGGGAGAATTTCATAGGCGTAACCAGGGGGCGGTTTTAGGGGTTGTAACCCCCCCCCCATTGGGATGTACTTTGAGCTCTATACGCTTAACACCATAGCCCTCAGAGACCTTCCACTAGTTGTAACCCCCCCTTTCAGGTAGTTGTAACCCCCCCTTAGGATCATCCTGGTTACGCCTATGGAGAATTTTGCCAATAAAATAGAGAAAGACTACCACACTAACCAAAAATTATTTTACAACACCCTGAAAAGTGTAAGAACAGAGAAGAGATAACAAACACCAAAACAAATTAAGTAAAAATGGGCATATTCTTTGCGAAAACTAAAGTATTATGAACAGATGGAGAAAATATTTCGAAAACTTTAATTATGAATAATTAGACAACACTGAAGAAAATGCATATAAGAACCAAAATTAAAACGAAATAATAACACATGAATTAAAAGAAATAATATGCAAGCTCCAAGAGGAAAGCAGCTGGCTATGATAAGATAACCGAAAAGCTGCTAAAAAATATGGGAGAAAATGGAAATGAAATGTTCAGAAAAGTTTGCAATAAAGCATGGAATGAGAGTAAGATATCAAAAGACTGGGAAGTGGAGGTTATTTCACCCATTTTCAAAAAAGGAGACATACGAGACTGCATCAACTATATAGGTACACCCTCATTGGCATCCCTTCCAAAGTGTATGAACTAGTACTGGAGAAAAAACTATTATAAGAAGTGGACCATAAACTAGAGCAGTTACAGAGAGTTTTTCAGGAGGGAAGAAGCATCCATGACCATATTTTCACACTCAAGCAGTTGATACAAAATACACGAAATATTTTAAGCAAGCTTCTATAGACCTAGAAAAAGCATTTGACAAAACCCCACGGATAGAAATCGACAAAAGGAAAAGGAACAGAGAAGTAGACACTAAACTCAGAAAACTATTATGAGCCTATACAAAACACAAGAAACAGAGTCAGAACAGGTAATAGAGAAACCGACGAGTTTAGAGTCAATGATGGCTTACGACAAGGAGGTGTACTAGGCCAAATCCTGTTTAATATTGTACTAGATACAAGATGATGTAATGAAGGAAACCAGGGAAGAAACACTCAAAATATGTATATGTTGGACATATAAACCTGGAAATGATACATATAGCGGAATGCGCATTTGCAGATGATCTCGTTGTGTTTGGAAGAGACGAGGGCGCACTCAAGAGAAACCTCTAAACTTGATTAACGTAATCTGAGGATTAACGAAAGTAAAACCAAGGTCATTATTTGTGGGAGAACAGATCAACCTGCAGAAATTAAAATCAATAACGACACTTTAGAACAAGTCGAAATCTTCAAATGCATGGTAGTTCAACTAGAGAGTAGGGGTAAACAAGAAACTGAGATGAACACTTGAATAGCAAACGCTGAATGTAAATATACAATGCAATTAAGAACATTTTCCTATAGAAAAAAGAAGTATCTCAAAAAGCCAAGATAATCATCTACAACACAGTTTTTGTGCCTTTATTAACACTTCGATGTGAAAGCTGGACGCTCACTACCAGACTAAAGAAGAAACTACAAAGCCTTGCCAAGAAGTATCTAAGAAGACTATTAGGTGTTACCAGAATGAACAGGATACGGAATGAGGAAATGAGAGAATGTCTTTTAAAGTCCAACCAATAGAGATGAACATCGAAGGAGCCCAGCTGAGATGGTACGGTTTGGATGGATAAAGGAAGACCAGTGAAACAAGCTTGAAAAGCGAGAAGAAACTTAAAAAGACTGAGGGGCAGGCCCATAAAGACTTGGGACGATGAAATTGCTGCCATCTTAGACAAATTATTGTACAAATATTTAGATATTCCTTGTTTGCTATGGAACATATTGCAATAAACATTGAATCTTCATCAAAAAGATATCTACACCATTTCTCAAATTTTTCGACTGTTTTGTATTTACTTTTTGATTTTCTGTATATTTTATTTACATTCCCTTACTTCTCGACTTCGATTAAAACATTGTAACTGCTTATTTCCTTGGTTCACCTGTTCATCAAGTAGAATAACCGCGAAACGTTAAACGTTGAATTAAGTTTGAATCTTTTAAATACAACTTACATCACCTGTTGAGTTTTTGTTTCAGCTTGTAATAAAAGTAAGCATCTGCTGCATGACGTTGAACCTGGTGAAAAAATTTCTCTAAATCAGTGACTATTTCAGTGAGTATCCATCCAGCGTGTAATAAGCTTGGAAAACAAACTTTATTGTCGACGATTATAATTAATCAACACACTGAGCGAATGCAAGAAGTAAGTACTAATCAGACTAAAATCTAAGCTAGGAGAAAGTGGGAAAACGTAGACGCTCTTTAAAGTAATACTTAAATCCAATGTTGAATGTTAGCTTTTTATATCTCAAGCTACTTTATTCTTAATATTGTTCTCCTTTTTATTATTGGTAGAGACTTTTGGTTGTAGGTATTAGGATCAAAGAGAAAGCCGTAGAAAAATTAAGACCTGAAAGAGAGTAAAAATCAGTGAAAACAACAGTCATAATCATCGTCAATCAGCCAGTCGCGTCCACGGCTGGACATAGGCCATTCTCAGTTCTTTACAGTGTTCTCTACACTAGGTCGCTTATAGCCAGTTTCCCGCTACTATTTTACGTCGTTGATCTATCCAGTTGATGGTCTACCCCAGGCAACAAAGTGACGTCAATAACGTCGAGAAAACGTCAGTTTTTGGTTGAATATATACACGTGTTTGAACATTACGTCGTATTAACGTCTTTTGTAGGTGATTTTAAATACGTAAGATTAATGACGGTTAAAATACCTTTAAAAACACCTTTTCATTTCATACAGCCCAAGTCTCACGTCACAAAAATGGGAGGAGTTTAAAGAGTTAATGCTTATAATGTTCAGGGTTACCAGCTCTACGGATTTTTCAGTAGAACTACTGATTTTAACTCCAATTACTGACCTACTGAAAAACTACTGAAATCTATCAACATATATTGGCCGTTATTAACAGGTAAATTTCTATGAAATGAGCTTTAAAAATGCGAGACTATTTGGCCGCGTCCGTATTATAAAGATGGCCGTAAATACCAAGTCATAATTATTATGACCTAGTATTATTGGATTATTTAAATATATATTTAAATATATGGAAATCTTCATATAATTGGTTTGGAGAATTTTGAAACTGGCCGTTAGTACAGGTGGCCGATTTTGACAGGTGACCGATAACACAGATTTTATTGTATTTACATGGCCTAAAAAAAGAATGCTGATTTCTACTGATTTTTGAAACCAAAACTACACTGAAAAAGTAAAAACTGACCTGGCGACCCTTATAATGTTGTATTTTGACTCCAAACTTCATTTATTGTTTACGTGCTTTGTCTGGCAAAATAATACTTGGTGTTTTGGTGTTTATTTTCTGTTAATGAACTAATTATTATGAGTTGTTCACGATTATGCTGGATAATTTGTTAATAAATTATTTATTAGTTTATATGTTGTTTCAGTTTTGACACAGTAAGTATACCTACCTATATAAAAAGTGAAAATTCTATAATGTTGCATTGAGGGTATTTTAATTTGATTGTAATTCTATGCATTTTATAAAGTCTTTCTTGGTTTTACTTTTAGCCTATAAGCTAAATTTAAAACAGTTAAATGAAAAATTGCAGTACCAACAATGCCCATACAAATAATTATTATTGTGTATTTTTAAAACCATAAAATGAAAAATAATCTTAAAAACGACATAAAAACTACGTTTTTGATATCACGTATCTAAAACGTGATAAAAATGATGTCAGTTATGGTGGGACATATCCACGTTACTTTCGACGTCAAAAGAACGTGATAAACTGACGTGGTTTGGTGATAATTACGGCGTCTTTTCAACGTTTTGGTAACGTTATTTGGTTGCCTGGGACCTCGGCGTCTTTCATAGTTACTGGACCTCCATTCGCTGTGAGCCGATGAGTAGAGGGGATTTGACAGTTTTCGCCAGCGCTGTTAGTGGCAGTTTTGTGCATTGAATTTGAACAATTTTATCAGAAAAGTACAAGTTTCAAACCGCGAGAGAGCGCTACCAACGAAACTCACAGCCAATAAAAACAGATGTAACCTCTAAATTTCACATAAACTTCTCCTTTTTCTCAATGGCCTCTTGTGTAAGCAGTAATCCAGTCGCAAGAATTTATACAGTGTGCCTGCGTAACGTGGAACCACATGGGAAACTTTTTTAATAATAATTTTACGAAAAAAAGTTATTTTTAATAAAGTGCTCTGTACAGTCTAAAACCTAAGATGCAATCATCAAATATCACATTTTATCAATAATATACGAGGTATGTCGAAAAATATGAATTTCGCTCAAGAGTAAAGTGCCTTTATATTTCACAATATGGAAAATTGTCATTGAGAAAAGTTGTTTGTACTTAAAAATTATGTTATAATATGCATTTACACTTTTCTAATTGAAAAAAAAAAAATTGAAAATTTTCTTCAAATTAGGGATACCCAGCATCGTTGTTATTTAATATAACTCCGTTATTATTCATTTTGCGAAAAAAAGTTATTCTTTATAAAAATGTCTGAATAGTAAAAAAACTTGATGCAGTCATAAGATATCAATTTTTTTCAATTTTATACGAGGTATGTCAAAAAATATTAATTTCGCTCAAGAGTAAACTACTTTTATAGTTCACAATATTTTAACTAGAAGGATGTAATTGCATATTGAAACATAGTTTTTAATTCTGAACAACTTTTTATAATATCAAATTTCAATATGGTGAAAAATAAAGGTACTTTACTCTTCAGCGAAATTCATATTTTTTGACATACCTCGTACAAAATTGATAAAATTTAATATTTTATAATTTTATCTTAGTTGTTAGACTATGCAGAACGTTTTATAAAGAATAACTTTTTTACTTAAAATTAATAATAACGGAGCTATCATAAATAAAAATGATGTTGGGTGTCCGTGATTTGAGGAAAATTTTCAAAATTTTTTTTTTTCAATTAGAAGAGTGTAAATGCAGATTATAACATAATTTTTAATTACAAACAACTTTTCTCAATGACAATTTTCGATGTTTTGAAATATAAAGGCACTTTACTCTTGAGCGAAATTCATATTTTTGGACATACCTCGTATATTATTGATAAAATGTGATATCTGATGATTGCATCTTAGGTTTTAGACTATGCAGAGCACTTTATTAAAAATAACTTTTTTTCGTAAAATTGATATTAAAAAAGTTTCCCATATGGTTCCCAGTTACGCAGACACACTGTATATTAAATATTAAAATTATAATGAAAAAAAAAATATGAAAAAAATATTTTTAAGAAACGCTTTTCTTTAGTTGCGAGTGACTAAAATTAAACATTATAAAAAAATCAACTAAAAGGAAAAAAATAAAAAAAAAATGAAAAAATCTAACACATTCGTCAAAGAAAAGCGTGGCGCGTCTTCATCGAATAAACAGTTTTCTCACCACGCTTTTCTTTAACGAATGAGATATATTTTTTCAATTTTTTTTTTATTTTTACTTTTTAGTTGATTTTTTTATAATATGTTTAATTTTAGTCACTCGTAACTAAAGAAAAGCGTTTCTTAAAAATATTTTTTTCATATTTTTTTATTTTTTTTACTTTTTAGTCTTTTCAAACATTAAAACATTAAAAATTTCCCTAAAATTTCACTTTAAATTTCACTTTTCAAACAATAAAATATATCGTCATGTTTATTAAAATATGTATAAAACATATGATGCACAAACATGAAAAGTAGTCGGAATCGGCAAAAAATTTAAAACTTATTTATGAAGCATAACGTAAACAATTAACGTAAAAAGTGAAATTATGTATAGTTCATATAATTAGCTACAATCTGTAAAAGTTTCTTCATTGTAAAAAACAAGAGAATTTAAGCATTTTCCTTTAAAATCGTTTTTTATACAATTAATAAACAAAAAAAGATTTTATTGACTATTCGTGTATTTTTCCCGCAAATGCATGTCTGCAAATTTTTAGTCATTTGCATTGAAGAAAAGGCACTCAAATTAACGTCCAAAGATTTGACCCAAACGATTGAACTAAAGAAAAGCGTTTAATTAATTAATACGACAAAATGAATTCTAATGTTAATTGTCGCACAAAACGTCTCTACCGGTGGTTTTTCTAAGACTACGATAAAAACACGAATTTTTTTAATTCGAGTTCTGGTTGAAGTTTTGTTTCGTATCGTATTGAAATTTGACACGAATAAACGCCGATTTATATATAAACAAATATATGAGCGTTCAAAATTTGAAAGTTTATTGTTTAGTTATGAGGCATAACGTAAACAATCAACGTAAAAAGTGAAATTATGTATAGTTCATATCATTAGCTACAATCCGTAAAAGTTTCAAGTTTCTACATTGTAAAAAAAAAGAGAATTTAAGCATTTTCCATTAAAATCATTTTTTTTATTTAAACAATTAACAAACATAAAAAAAAATTATTGACTATTCGTGTATTGTTCCCGCAAATGCATATGTCTGCAAATTTTCATTCAATTGCATTGAAGAAAATTCAGTGAAATTAACGTCTAAAGATTTGATGCAAAATATTGAAGTAAAGAAAAGCGTTTAAGGTGATACAGTAGCGATCAACAGGTAGCCAAAACGCGTTCCAAGATTGCTACTGTAATTTTGAATATTTTTTCGAGATATTTGGCACACTTATTCGTAATATAATAAAGAATGGCGGTACAGAGCCCAATTTGAAAAATTTATTAATATGTGTAAATTACTCTGTAATTAAATACAATATTAAAAAAAACGACGCTGCACCGCCATTAAGAAAAACAAAAAAATAAACTTTCTTCAAATAAACTTTTTTATGCGATGCCTAGATTTTGTGTCATTTTGGAACTACTAATAAAATAAAAAATTTTGATGAACGATTTTGATGAATTTTTTGACGTGAATTTTTTGTATCTTCGTGTAGCCGTATACTTGATGTAGCGTTCTGATAGATGTTTTTAATTAGTGACGTATACCAGTAATCTATTTGACCTTGCACCCTTCCAGTGCTGTTTCAAACGCTATAGAATCAAAATCGTTCTCGTAATCGACATCGACCAATTCAAGGACCAGTACCAGTGCTATGTAGTACTCGATGCGTATTTTTCAATTAATATTTTTAGAAATGTATAAACATTCTCCATTTCTTTGCAAGACGAAAATGCAGCAGCTGCACAATACTATGGTCAAATCTGAGAGTGCAGGAAGAGTCTATATCGGTTTCGGGGGTTGTTTCTCCCTCATCAGTAGTCCCATATCCTCCTCTCTCAGATTCTTCCACGTACCACACTTTGGGCCATCCGAGTTGCGAAGAAAGAAATGTCACAGATGAATTACGGCCATCTACCGAAAAACAAAGTAAGTTATCAATCGAAGTAGCACAGAAAACGACAATAAATATCCTCTCGTTAATATTTTTATGATATGCAAATGGTCATTTGAAGACTTAGGCAAATATGCAAATTGCATATTTTGCATATAATGCATAAAAAATGTAAAAATGTCAAATTTTGCATATTTTTATAAAAGTAAGCATAAAGTGCATATAATTTGAAAATTTGGTGTATTAACTATATATTTTTATATTCAAACTTACAGATAGCATGAAAATGCCAATATTTAATTTTGTTTTATAATCACTTGATATGTAGTAACTAATATAGTATAGTAACTAATAAAAGACAGCGGCTTATAGTTTTGTCCTGGAATTAAGGGTTTGTGTTTGCCAGTTTATGTCTCTAGGTAAAAATTTTTTATTTTGGCGGTCAGTTTCATTTGGTTTCACTTTTGTTGTAAAATTGGAGGCGTAAACAACGTGTATTTCTAATTGTGAATAATTATTGTGCTTTTAAAATGCCGAAAATAAGCAATGTTTCAACTTGGATAAAACCTTACAAAGAGCCAGCTATCTATGGATATGGATAAAGTTTATTGCTCATGTTGTGGCAAAACCGTGAGCACATACGTATTATTTTTTATTTTATTTTAAAAATTTACACGGTGGTACAAACAAAGATTTTAAAATTGTAGATTATGTTGAAGAAAAGTACCGACACAAGGCTAGTTCGCAATAAATCGATGTATTTTCTTTTTTTCAAGCATTTTTTAAACTCCTTGCGATAAAAAATAGGATACCTATTTAAAATTCAAATCATTCAATAGTCTACTGAAAGGTCGCTAACATTTTTTTTCTAACAATAGCATAGTTTGCTTTAATTTTGCTAAAAACACAAACATATCATATATTGGACTTAATTAATTAAGTGCTTTTAATTTATGCTCACAGTATTTTTTCTTTAAATATAAACAGAAAAGACCAATAGCCTCTTGTAAATATTTGGGGGTTCTTCTTTCTTGCACAGTCATTTCTTGACATTTTCAAGATTACTACACCGATTTTTATTTGATTTAATTTAAATTTAATTGTTATGCGAAACGGTTCATTTTTAGTTTATTTCTACAATCTTAGATTTTAAAAATGGGTTAAACTATAGAATATTTATATTCCTTTTTTAGATTTCATCTGAAAAAAAAAAATTTCAAATAGATCAGCATGTCAGAACCGTGAAACATTTAGCTAAAAAAGTAAACACCACATCCGGTGAAAAATATCAACCTTCAGTGTCCAAGTGCTTTCAGTTAAGTTCCAAAAACAAACCGAACAAGAAACTTTTAACGAAGACTTGTGTCGTACATTAGTATCTTCTAATATACCGCTTTCAAAATTTTATCTAACGAAAACTTAAGTTCTTAAAAAAAATAAGGAAACAAAACATTCCCAGTGAAAGAACTCTAAAGAGAAATAATGTCAATTTGTTATACTTCTCAGTTATCCACAACATAAAAGCCGAAATAGGTAATAATTACTTTTACATATGTGTGGACGAGACCACTGACTCGTCAGGAAGATACATCGTGCACTTATTGATTGGTGTACTTAGCGATGAAATCTTTCCAAAATCAGTTAGAGAGTACAGTTTTAATAAAAGGATTTGAGTCACTATGTCAAAGCGTTAACGGTACTATTGGAAAGGAAATTTTTCAAAAATTTAAAGTAACCATGGGAAAAAGATAGTTGTTACCAGGTTTTTTCTGAAGTGGTTCAAGTACTAGCTGGGACATTTTCCGAACCACTTAATTTAGAACCATCTATTATAGTAAATTTGAAAAATGCCCCAGTTACATATCAGTTGATGTCGAAAGAAGTTTTCTATTTACAAATATATGTATTCAGATAGAAGCCATAAGTTTTTATTAGAAAATTTTGAAGATCATTTGATAATCTATTGTTACCACAATTCAAAATAATATTTATATGTTAAAATAAGTGTATATATTATGTATTTATAATATTATAAGTATTTTTGTAAATAAAGAAAATATTGTAAATATTTTTTATTACATGCATATTTTCTAGATAAATATGCATATTTTGCATAAAATACTGCATATTTTTGCATAAAATACTGCATATTTATGCGTATATTTCATACTTTTTATCTGCATATTTGCCTAAGTCTAGTCATTTGTGTTATACCTTGCCCTGAAGCCTAGCTGTTCTTTGGACTAATAGACTGATAGGAAACAAGTTTAGATGTCTCTTTATTAAAATTTTCATATAGAGTTTGTAGGTACTTATCTACTTATGTCTTAAGTGGTTGATAGGTTTATAATTTACTAATTTAGTAATATCATCTTTTTTGTGTAACAAGATTATCACTCCATTGTTCCAGTCTTTTGAAATCACCCTCTTGTAAGCATTTATTTGAAAGTTGGCTTACTGATTTTACTAGGATTTCTTCTCCTGCTTTTATAAGATACCTTAATAACGAGTCCATCATCACCATGCTTCGATGGCAGGTGATCGATGATTCTTCATTTTATTTAAAGCTGCTCTTACACTGTAATTGGTAAAAGTACTTCAGATCTCTGATTTATGAAAGCCCTTACTCGTGTCGGGAAATTGTCTTGTGGTCTTTGGCTGGTATAGAGGTCGTTATAAAACCCTTTAGTTATTTTCAGAATTTCCTGTTTATCTGTTGTTGCCTTTTTGTTTTTGTCTCTCAGCTTGTACATTTCTTTTTTACTTTGTGAGAATTCTTTAAACCATTTTTCTCTTCTACTGTTTGAGTCATTACATTAATATTATATCTTCTTAGATCTTTTCTAATTTCTGCTGAAATTCTTTTATTTAGTTTTCTATATTCTTCTTTGCTTCCCTTTTCTTACTCGCTTAGGTTTCATCGTATTTCCATTAGAGCTTTTACATCTTTGCTAATATTTTCGCTGTTGGTGTCATTTTTCTTGCAAAATTGAACTTGTATGGAAACAACAGTAGAGCTCCTTAAGAGAACAGAGAAACATTTTGCTAATTAATAGCAAAATTTATAAAAGTCTGCTAATTAACAAACAAGTACATATAGGAAAATAAACACATACCAACAATTTGCAGAAAAGAAAAAGTATGAAAATGAAACGAAGATTCTTCACGCCCATTACCACTTCTATGCCCCTTCTACAAGAAGCAAGAAGATATGTCCAACAAGTGTACCAAATATAATATAATATAAATATCTAACAATAAAACACTGAAAACGTTTGTTTTCTATACTTCCACAAAATTTATTATGTATAACTAAGTGACTACAGCTGTTTCGGAAGAGTGCCTTTCTCAAGTGATATAGTTTACAATGTGTTTGCCTTTTTAAGTCTTCAACTGAAGAGGTTGAGGAGTGGGGAGCTGTTTGTCTCGAGTTGGTCATTCAGAATTATATCTGTATTTTCCAGTTTATTAATTTCCATAGATTCTAAAAAAGATAGCTTAAGGCCTTTATTTTGAATATGCAGAATTTGAAACTCTTCATTGAAATAATGATTATGATCTAGAAGGTGAAGTGCGTATGTAGAAGTATCTGTTTTTCTATTGTTGAATGCCCTTTTGTGTTCTGCTATCCGTTTGTCAAAAATTCTGCCAGTTTGACCGATGTACGTTTTCGGACAGTCACCACAAGTTAGTTTGTACACACCACTCTGTAGTTGCTTTCTCTTTCGGCTTTTATTGTTCTTAATATATTTGCTTAAGTTGTTGTTAGTTCTGAAAGCTGGTGTTATTCCTTTCTTTTTTATGTATCTGGCTATTTTTGTTGTTATCTTGCCAGTATATGTGAGAGAGCAGAAGGTCACATATACTGGCAAGATAATAAACAGCTCCCCACTCCTCAACCTCTTCAGTTGAAGACTTAAAAAGGCAAACACATTGTAAACTATATCACTTGAGAAAGGCACTCTGCCGAAACAGCTGTAGTCACTTAGTTATAATAAATTTTTTGGAAGTATAGAAAACAAACGTTTTCAGTGTTTTATTGTTAGATAAAATGAACTTCCATCAAGTAACGGTCGAATCCATCAATTAATATAAATATGGTAATGGTGGGGGAGCAAATTACGCTAAATGTGCAGTTCAAAAACCAAAGGACCAGTAGGTCCTAAAACCAAAAAAAGTTTTCCATTCTAGTGGGGACTTTCCATTTTAAATTTAATTTTCCATTTCCAACAATCGTTTTTTTAAATTATAGCGCCATCTATCCATAATTCTAAAAAATGTCTTAAATAAAAGTTACTTATTTTTACGTAAATAATCCAAATCTGCAATAAAAATCCATTTAAGATTTAAAAGTATGGTTTCGAGACAAGCAAATAGCGCGAAATACCTAAAAAAGTTGCTAAAAAACGCTTTAAGAAGTTATGGCAGTCAGAGATGTTCTAGTCAGCGCCACTTCCCCCCTTTTTCGATACAGTTTTTCAGAATCCACTAAAAAAACATTGACCAGCTAACCCAAAAAAGATCAGAGCGTAAATGAGAAGGAGATTAAAATTTTGTCATGCTGAATTATTATTCAAAGTGTGAAGACGTAATATAAAAACAAAAATAAAAAGATCAGCTGTCATTGATTAGCATTTTAATTTGGTTTTTTGATTGAGATGTTTGTTAGAAAGTCTTATCAGATTATTATCTTCATTTAAAGAGTAATGAAAATAAAAGAGAAACAGTGGTATATTTTTAACAGTTATCTGATTTTTAAAAAGAATGTTCTTCTAGAGGAAATGGCGATTATTGTATAAGAATATAAGAAATAATCTAATAGCCCGATCATGGAACACAAAATTTTACGAAAACCTCCGAAAAAATAAAGGAAGGATGAAAATTTGGGAATAGGTAGTTGAAATTGTCTATTATTATATAAGAAGAAGTTTACAATTCTACATCCCCTCCATTTTTCAAAAATTGGGAAATACGGGGTGAAAAATGTTTTCTCGGGGGTGAAAAAATATACCTTCAAAATAATTCCGAAATTGAATAATATGACTAATTCTAAGTAACTTTTGTTCTATACAGTTTTTTCACTAAGTTAATACTTTTCGAGTTATTTGCGAATGAATATGTTCATTTTTTAACAAAAAAAAAACATGTTTTTGGACGGTTTTTCGCAGATAACTCAAAAAGTAAGTATTCTAGTTGCGAATGAATATGTTCATTTTTTAACAAAAAAAACATGTTTTTGGACGGTTTTTCGCAGATAACTCAAAAAGTAAGTATTTTAGCGAAAAACGTATTAGCAAAAATATAGCTATAAAAAACTGAAAAAAAAAATGGTATATGCATGAGGTCTGTAGACCCAGTAGAATCAGAGTTGTAGCTAATGAAAAGTATTTTATTCTTCGTCAAATTCGAAATTGAATATTTCAATTTGAAATAACCCAAAAACGGAGCTCTTTTCGGGGAAAATTCATTACAACTTTTTTAAAGTAAAAAACGGTTTATTTTTGTTTTTTAAAAACACCTCTAACATTAAAAGTAAGTGAGTTACGCTCAAAATATTGCTGGTCTTTTTTATTTTTTGCTAAAAAATCGCGAAAATCACCCCCTAATTTACTTCCCAAATAAAATTAATCGTTACCGCTTCACAAGTTACTTTATTTATGTATTGTTTATATTATCTATATGTTTCATTGGTTCAAAGTGCTCATTTTTGAAAAAAATTGGGTTTAAAAAACATTTTTTTTTATTTTGAAAAAAATGGAATTTTTTATGGAATTAACTTAAAAATTATTAGTAATACCAAAAATCACAAAGAGTAATAAAATGTTTGTTTTGCTTTTCTGAATATTTTTGATTTTTTGTTTTCTTGTTAGACAAAAATTGGTTATGCTATGGCTGCTTAAAATTTGCCTAAACTCGTGATTAGTTACTCGTTCAAGCCATTTTAACTACAGCTTTTTCAAAAATAAGCACTCTGAACCGATGAAACTTACAGATCATATAAATAATACATAAGCAAAATAAGTTGTCAAGTGGTAATGATAAAATTTATTTGTGATGCTAATTAGGGGGTGATTTTCGCGATTTTTTTTACCAAAAAATAAAAGGGACCAACAATATTTTGAGCGTAACTCACTTACTTTTAATGTTAGAAGTTTTTTTTTTAAACAAAAATAAACCTTTTTTTAAAAACTTTAAAAAAGTTGAAATGAATTTTCCCCGAAGAGTGCTCCGTTTTTGGGTTATTTCATATTGAAATATTCGATTTGGAATTTGACGAAGAAGAACCTACTTTTCATTAGCTACAACTCTGCTTCTACTGGGTCTACGGGCCTCACACATACACCATTTTTTTCAATTTTTTATAGGCTATACAGCGTGTCTACTTAAGTTGGAAACATATGGGAAACTTTTTTGTTATTCATTTTACGAAAAAAAGTTATTCTTTATAAAAAGTTTTGCATGTTCTAAAACCTAAGATTCAATCATCAGATATCAAATTTTGTCAATATTATACGAGGTATGTAAAAAAATATGAACTTCGTTCAAGAGTAAAGTACCTTTATTTTTCTCAATATCGAAAATTCTTATTATGAAAAGTTGTTTGGAAATAAAAACTAAGATCAAATATGCAATTACATGCTTCTAATTGGAAAAAAATATTTTATAAATGTTTCTCAAATTTATTGATACTAACTTCGTTTTTATTTATTACACATACGATAACTCTTTTATTATTACTTTTACGAAAAAATGGTATTCTTTATAAAAAGCTCTGTATGTCCTAAGACCGAAGATGCAACCATCAGATATCACATTTTGTTAATTTTATACGAGGTATGTCAAAAAATATCACTCAAGAGTAAAGTACCTTTATTTTTCACAATATTGAAAACGGTTATTAAAAAAGTTGTTTAGAATTAAAAACTATGTTTCAATATGCAATTACATCCTTCTAATTAAAATATTGTGAAAAATAAAGGTACTATAATCTTGAGCGAATTTCATATTTTTTGACACATCTCGTATAAGATTAATAAAAGTTGATATATCATGGTTGTGTCTTAGATTTTAGACCATCCAAAGCTTTTTATGAAGAATAACTTTTTTTCGTAAAATGAATAATAAACGAGTTATCATATTTGTAATATTTAAAAACGATGTTGGGTATCCATAAATTTGAGAAAAAATTTTTTTTCAATTAGAAGCATGTAATTGCATATTTGATCTTAGTTTTTAATTCCAAACAACTTTTTATCATAAGAATTTTCGATATTGAGAGAAATAAAGGTACTTTACCCTTGACCGAAATTCATATTTTTTGACATACCTCGTATCATATGGAGAAAATTTGATATCTGATGATTAAATCTTAGGTTTTGGGGCATGCAGAACTTTTTATAAAGAATAACTTTTTTTCGTAAAATTAATAATAAAAAAGTTTCCCATATGTTTCCAACTTAAGTAGACACGCTGTATATATTTTTGCTAAGAACATTTTTTTCAATAAAATACTTACTTTTTGAGTTTCCAAAAACATGTTTTTCTTTGTTAAAAATGAACATATTCACTCGCAAATAACTCAAAAAGTATTGACTTAGCAAAAAAACTAATGGGACCGTGCAAGTTCGGCAAAGCGACCCCTATTTCTACGCTCTGTACTATTATTCGCACTTTTAATTATATTGGCCAATTATATTAGTCCTGGTTACTGGATAATTGTCAAGGCCATAGTCCAAAAAAATAATAAGAAGAAAAAATAAGATTCAGGTTATGTTATGAAAACATCAACAATTGTATGTAGTAAATAAAATTAGTTATTAAAATGCAGTACTGCAAGCAAAATACAATTAATTAAATTTACCTTTATATAATAATTGCATATCATATCAATATTGTGGAGCAATATATAATTTTTCTGCTTCATTGACAGAAGGTATGAAATATACGTCAATTTGACAATTTCAATTGACAATATGAATTATTTAAGATAGTTGCAATATTTCTCCGCGACTCGCGCAGGGTCGTTTCTCGTTTCCCCTTCCAAGTACTTGCACACCGCGAATAGAACAAAAGTTGTTTAGAATTAGTAATATTATCCAATTCCGGTCTTATTTTGAATGTATATTTTTCACCTTCGAGAGGGGGTATTCCCCTCCATTTTACAAAATGTAGAATTGTAAACTTTTTCTTATATAATAATAGACACTTTCAACTACCTACTCCCAAATTTTCATCCTTCCTTTATTTTTTTTGGGGTCAGATTGTTCTTTGATCGGGCTATAAGTGCTTGATTTGATTTTGAAACAACTTTTGATTTCAATATTATTTATTAATAAACCGCGTTAATAGCATTTAAAGTTATATACTGCAAACTGCATATTATAAACTTTTTGTAGCAGGTATCCGAGTTTTTTCATAACATTTTATTGTTAAATAAAACAAACGAAATTAAACTATACTATGTAAATTAAATAATTGTTATCAATAAACTGCATAAATCAAGGTTAGATCTTACAATAAACCCAATTATTTGCATCATTACCTCGAAAAACTAGAGCTCTTACAAATCGTTTCTTTTAGTGATTCGATACATTAATAGGAATTTACTACTCAGGATCGACTCCTTTTAATAGTTCATTGTGTTTTTTCAATTTTGCAATATTTTAAGCAATATTTTCATTTCATAAGGTTTTGGTACTTAAAATCTGATAAATTAACCAAGAAGAAATCATGAAATACCAAAAATTACCCCGACAAATATAAAACAATAAATATATCAATATTAGGGAAAATCAGAGAAGCGAAAGAAAAAAAGCAGTAAGTGTCATAAGTGTCAATTATAATCGATGCATATGAACCGAAAACACAAGAAGAATGGTTACATCATCAGAACTCATCACAAAATACAGAAAAAATACCAAAAAAGTACAAAAGCATAACTAGAAAAGGCAATGACCCAACATATCACTGACTGACACAGACACCGATACCAACCAACTAGTCCAACGCATCCCACGAAAATAAAATACATGAACAGACAATAGAACACAAATCCCTAAAATATTTTCGAACAAAGAGAACCTTTACAGAATCGTCAAATACCACAAATTCCTAGAAAACATCCCTTATTCCCCAGAGGTCGAACCAACAGAACAACAAGCCATCCTACACACACAAGGTCCAATTTCTTACATCCATGAGTGGAAGGACGACCTAGAATCCTGTACAGAAAACAGCGAAATAGCCAAATACAAATATCAGCAGGCCAACCAATAGACTATGCAACAATAAACAAACAACCCCAGTTTCACATACTAACGCCCCTTTTACACACTAAGAATTTGAAACTGGCGAGGGTTAGAACGCACGATGGCATTCCAATGGTGGCTCGAGCAATCCTATGGCACCTTTCTCATTACATGGCGGTTGGAGCATTCGGTGTAGTGTGAAAGTTACCATTGGTTTACGTAAGCCACCATTGGAACGTCATCGTGCGTTCTAGCGATCGCACGTTCAAATTATTAGTGTGTGAAAGGAGTGTAAGAATTTGAAGGTGCGGCCAATATAATGCACGATGACATTCCAATGATGGCTCGAGCAATCCATTGGAATAGTGATCTTGCGTTCTAGCCATCGCACGTTTAAATTCTTCGTATACGAAACTGCACTTATAGACCAACACACTCTCACACCCTCACACTCCAGACACAGAACAGCCTCACCATCTCCCAACCCTACATCTATCCAAAACATCCCAAGCAGTACATAAATACACACAATACACAAGCAGACACCAAAAACCAAAAAACATTAACACAGAATCAGATAGCAGACATCACACACCTCCTTCTCAATCCAACATTCCACCTACCAGGGCCCCCGTAAGAGTTACAGACGCCTGTGTGCAAAAAAATATTTTGGCGTCCCTTAAGTCATTTTGGATAATGTTTTTTTATTTATTTTTTTGACGGTAGGTAGGGAGGTATATGCTTGAAATAAAGCAAAAAACTAAACTTTAGAAGTATTATTCATAATTAGCGTGACCAACTCAAGTCAGTCCAATTCGA
This sequence comes from Diabrotica virgifera virgifera, assembly GCF_917563875.1. Classification (NCBI taxonomy): domain Eukaryota; kingdom Metazoa; phylum Arthropoda; class Insecta; order Coleoptera; family Chrysomelidae; genus Diabrotica; species Diabrotica virgifera. The sequence goes on from NC_065451.1 coordinate 172,363,143, forward strand.
GACAAGGCTGAAAAAAAAACCTAAAATCCGGGACGTTTCAATGAAAACCGGGCCATTTTTTTTTAATATAGAACTTTAATATGATTTTATTGATTATTTAACATTTTTATGTTGACAAATATTTTTTTGATGGGATGCGTTGTAATGATAATTAGATTTTTGTTAGTTTTTGATGTTTCGACTTCCAATCTGGAAATCGTTCTCAAAAAGGGAAAAATTAGAAAATTTAACTGATGTTGGATTTCCATGTGAATAGAACCTTAGGTTAATATCAAAATATAATTATCATTATTTGATATTCATGTTTTTGAATCGTCTTTCAGAAGACGATAATTACAATTTTCTTACAAAATATTCAGAAAAGCAAAACCTACATTTTTTACTTGAGATTTTTGGTATCAATAATAATTTTTAAGTTATCTTGAAAAAAAAAAGAAATTTTTTTATAAAAAAAATTTACTTTAAAACCAAATTTTTTCAAAAATAATCACTTTAAACCGATGAAACTTACAGATTATAAAATATAAACCATACATACATAAAGTAAATGGTAAAGCGGTAACGAATAATTTCATTTGGAATGCTAATTATTAGGGAGTGAGTTTTACGATTTTTTTTACAAAAAATAAGGGGTTTTTAGTTTGAGCGTAATTTAGTTACTTTTGATGCTAGAAATTTTTCTTTAAAACAAAATTAAAGCTTTTTTGCTTTGGAAATTGTAATGAGTTTTCTCCGAAAAGTGCTTCATTTTTTGGTTATTTCACGTTGAAATATTTGATTTGAAATTTGACGAATAAGGACCTACTTTTCATTAGCTACAAATCTGCATCTACTGGGTTTACAGACTTCATAAATATACCCCATTTTTTCACCTTTTTGTAAGCTATATTTTTGCTAAGATCATTTTTTTCGATAAAATACTTAGTTTTTGAGTTATTTGCGAAAAACTGTCTAAAACGGGTTTTTCTTGTTGAGGATTAAACTCGTATAAATATACGCGCAAATAAAGTATTGACATTGAAACTGGGAACTAACTCTATAGAACCAAAGTTGCTCAGGAAGTTTATCCAATTCCGGACATATTTTGAACGTATATTTTTTCTTCCCCGAGAAGGGGTGAAACTCACCTCCAGGTAAAAAACAGACATCGGCACAATCAAATACAATTTTTTTTCTTTGACGTGTTAGCGATGTATGTGTATGCTTTGATATTAATACAAGCGGTCCTTTAAAATTCACATCAAAAACCGTGAGTAAATGGACTATTATTTGTATACTAAAGTATCAAAATGAAACAAACAGAATAAAATCATAATAAAATAAATTAAAATGCCTGACTTCTGTCATTTTCTCGCACATAGGAATCGGCAGTAACTGGATGATATACCAGAGAACAATTGTGGTTATTGTTCTCTGGATATACTAATAAAATTTCGTGTGGATGTATACCTGCTTCTGCTTTAGGTACCGTGTACTACATGATGACGTTGGTCATCATCATGTTTACAAGTCCATAAAACTTTTCTCTATCGGCTGCTGCGCAAAATAATTTTTCTACTGTGGTTCCACTTCATGGTCTAATATTACGAAACCATGAAAGATTTTTTCAATCAATCCTTCTCTTTCCCTCCACTTTTCCTTATATTATAAGAGGAAGTAGATGCTATTTAGGTCCTCTAATTATATGGCCAAACTATTCTGCTTTTCTCCTCCTTTTCTCCTATGTATGCCTTTTTATACACTATTAAAAAATTAATTTTTGTTTTTTTTTTCCAAAAATGTTTTTTTTTTCAATTTTTGACCCCGACTTTTGGCGCCCCTAAAGGATAGCGCCCGTGTGCATTGCACATTTTGCACATATGGTAGCGGGGGTCCTGCTACCTACAAAGAACGAACGACCCACTACATACGTGTAAATAATGATTCTTTCGATTCTTGTGAAATAATCGCTCACTATCAAACGAATCGTTCTATATCAGGTCATCTCTACTATAAACTAATAAAATTGGATGCAATTATCTAAAAATAACATTGTTTTCCTTAACTTTACAAGACAACACGATGTTTAACTTTCGTAAACAAAATAATTATGGATAAAATTAGTCAAGCAAAAAGTAAACTTTCAACATTTTTTTCCTGTTTTTCCAAAGTTTATTAACGCGTATTAATCTTTATTATGTTTGCATTGAAATTTCTTTTTATGGTGCATATTTGCTTAAAATAAACATTTTTATAGTCGGAATGTGGCAAATTTGAAAATATACTAAGATCGTATAAAATTTTGTTTACCCAGGAAAAAATAATAATCAGGGCAATATTAACAGAACGTTCATCATTTTTGGGATTCTCTGGGATTGACAACGTCTCGGTTTTCTGGTGTCTTTCCTTATCTTCCAGCTATGGCCCATTGGCCAGTCTCTTTTTATTAGCGTTATTAGATTTTATAGCATAAAGTAGTCTGAGAAACCCTCCGTTGGGAAACAAACGTTAGTCGAACCCGCTTATTAGAATACCAGTTATAGGAATATCGCGGATTATGGTCGGTTATTATTTTGTGTTTGTAGTTTGTTTGTGTCACCATAAAAAGATATTCAGTCATGTTTTTTTTTATATATTTGTTATTTTGTAATCGAGAACCTTTTTAAAGGTAAGTTTTTCTGATTGTAAGGTAGAGATTTTCTGATTGTAGGTACCTACTGTTTATCCAACAGTTTTAAAATACACATTTTATTTTATTTCGTATTTTGTTGTTAGGTCTAAGGGCTCCGATCAGCTGTTGTGTACAGACGGTGGAAAAATTCAACAAGTAAACATATATTTAATCCAAATTAAATACTCATATTTCTATGTAAAATGTCACATTATTGTATAAATAAATAATTAAGAAACAAAAGTTGTTTGTGTTTTACCTTTATTGTCCACTTGAATAAAATATTAAATATTGGAAGTACCGTAACTGGAGTTATGAAGCAGTATCAAACATAACTCCAATTCTATCAGGAGTACCCCAGGGCAGTATATTGGGACCAACTTTATACTTACTCTACACAGCAGATATTCCCACAACAGCAAACAGCACAATTGCTACATACGCAGATGATACTGTTATAATGGCCTCTAGCTCGGTTCCAGTTACAGCGTGCCAAAATTTACATCATTTAAATGGTTTAGAGAAATGGTTACAACTGTGGTGAGTTAAAGTAAATGGCAGCAAATCTGCACATATAACATTCACTTTATGCAGGGAAAGTGTACCATCTGTGCATATAAACAATACCATCATACCCACAAGAAATGATGTTAAATACTTAGGAATACATTTTGACAGCCGACTAAATTGGGGAAAGCACATCTGGAAAAAACGACTACAACTAGGAATAATATACAGGAAAATGTATTGGTTCATGAACAAAAAGTCCAAATTAAGTCTATACAATAAATTATTATTGTATAAGTCTATCCTAAAGCCAGTTTGGACTTACGGTATTCAGATATGGGGTACAGCATCTAATTCCCATTTACTGAAACTTCAGCGTTTTCAATCAAAAGTTTTGAGACATATTACCAACGCTCCGTGGTATGTGCCTAATTATGTTATACATCGAGACCTTCAGATCCAAAACATTAAAGACACCGTTGTCTCACTCAGTGGAACCTACAAAAATAGACTACTGAAGCATCCAAATACGCTTGCGCAAGACCTACTTAAGCGACCCAGGAGAGGAAGACTAAAACGCCGTGACCCATTAGACCTTTCTGTACCTGTAATTACTGAAACGTAGACTATATAATTTAATGTGTGTGTATTTTAACTATTGATGTTTTTTTTATATGTTCGTAAAATATGTTTTTGTAAATTGTTATTTAGATCTCAGATATTTTTATCAGAAATGTATCGCAAAGGATTTTCATCACTGGATGGATTTCCACTATGTTAATGTGATAAACCTATTGCTTATTGTTTTTTTTTTAATTGTAAAAACAGATTGCAGTAAATAAAGGATGTTTAAAAAAAATATTTCTATGTAAAATGTCACATTATTGTATAAATAAATAATTAAGAAACAAAAGTTGTTTGTGTTTTACCTTTATTGTCCACTTGAATAAAATATTAAATATTGGAAGTACCGTATGGAGGATATGATGTACCTAGCATGGAGGCTAGATTACGCTACCCTTCCTATCCAATCAACAACAAGAACGTTTAAAATTTCACACCTATCATGTCGAATCTACAGACCACTTATGTGGAGGCCAGATTTGTAGTATCCTTCCAATTAACCAGGTGATGAAAAACATGACATATTTTTTGAAGAGTAGGTAAGATCGCATTCTACCCAATCACACAACACTTTTATCTATGTAACAGTTATCCAAGAACATTCAAAAGTCGTCTCTAATTTAATGGTGACAATGTCATTTTCAAGTAATGTTAATGTACATATCCATACTAGTGAGAATTTTACTACACGTAAGTTGCCGTGTAAAGAGAGAAAAAAGCAGGGATATCCGTAAAATTTTGGCGCCTGAACTCTTAAGAAGGCTAAATAAAAATTGAACGAGAGCGGCACAAGATACCTATGTTCAGCAGTGGACTTTTGACTCTGGATGATAGTGATATCAATCGAAGCCAAGTTACCCGAAGAGTTCAGATATCGGCTTCCGGTTCTTCTTTCAGTCAGGGTGAAAACCTAAGACTTACGAAGTCCAATTACTTGTTTGCTTAAAATTATCTCAGCTACATTTCCGGTTTGTAACATTTTTTCTACAACGTACAGATTTTTGGTAAATTAATATTTTCGGTCCCCCGTACGAGTGGGGTTTTAAGGGGAAGCCCGGGGGTAGCAGTGACTTCTTCTTGCAGTACCATCTCCTATTGGAGGTTGGCTACCATCATAGCAATCTTAACTTTATTGGCTGCAGCTCTGAACAACTGTATTGAACTGCACCCGTACCACTTTCTTAAATTTCGCAACCAGGAAATCATCCTACGTCCCACATTTCTGTTTCCCGAGATTTTTCCGTGGATTAGATTCCGATGAGTCTTATTAGCAGGGAGTACTTTTCCCCTCTTATTATGTGGCCTAGATATTCCAGTTTTGTCGTTTGTATGGTTTTTATGACTTCACATTCCTTCCCCATCTTCAGCAAAACATCTTGATTTGTTACTCTCTCTGTCCATGGTATTTTCCACATTCTCCTGTAGCACCACATCTCGAATGCCTCAATGTTTTGCTGTTTATCTTTTTCAGTGTCCAAGCCCACATAACAATTTCATGTTCTTAGTAGATTCATAGAACATACTTTTCAGAAAAAGTATATACTGAGAATATGCGTTTATTGCGAATGTGCAGAGCACATACTGAGTATATACTACATTACAGTACTTAAACGTTCTATGTATAAACTTAGAATGTACTACCGCACTTCTTTTCAGTATATACTAAGAATATACTTTTTAGAACATTCCAGGGACGTGCTATAAACCTTCTATTTATATACTTAGAACGTACTACCGCACATCTTTTTAGTTTCTACTAAGAACGTACTTTTTAGAATATTCCAAGGAAGTGCTATAAACCTTCTATTTATATACTTAGAACGTACTACTGCACATTTTTGTATTAGAAGAATATATTTTTTAAGAGATTCTAAGAAAGTGCTATCAAGTGCTATATTTCTCAGAAGTATGTTTTCAGCATCACCTAATCTCATATTAGGTTCTACTGGTTCTACCAAATACCTATTATATTTACATATTTTAATGGCAAATGAGAATGTAGTTAGTACCTACATTCTGCAATATTACTTAAAAAGTAAGTACATATTTATAAATTTTAGTTATCTATATAAACTATTGTATTATAATATTTAGCTAAACAAAACTATGTATGAGTAACTAAAATTTATATACTTATATGTACTTACTTATATGTATCTATTAAATAATATTGAGTTACCAAAATAGATTATACCTGTTTTGAAGCACAGCAAACAAAATAAAGAGATTATGTATGTTCTTTAGTCCTAGTACTTTATTATCATTCGTCTTCATCCTTAACACTGCCACACTGCATAGATACATATTTTCGATTTCATATTTTACCGTTGTTTCCTACCCTGATCCATTCAAGTAATAAGACAAGACGGGGTTAGGGGGATATGTATTGTGGAAGTGGAATAACAACATCGGTGCACTGGTGGTTAGTGTTGCCAAACGGAGGGAAATTTCACTTTTTGCGGGAATTTTCAACATAAAAGGTGATAAAGGGAAAAGTTAACTCAAAAGGGAATTTTTGTTCCAGTCCAAATTGTAAAATATTAAAAAAAATCAAAATATTTGAAAATAATTAAACATATCTTCTCAGATTTTGTAAACAGAAGGGAATTTTTTTATAAAAGTGGGAATTTTTAAGGTTGACGGAAAAAGCTTACTCGATGGTTGGCAACACCAAAGCCTTTGGTTGTGGGTTTTGGCATGCTTTGGTTCTGGAATGGCCCGTATCACAGCCTCCCGTATTGAATTGAATGTACCTAAATTCAAATTCCAACGATGTAAAAATACTCATGATAAACTCGAAATGGTAAAGTTATTTCAATTATGAAAACGAATTTTTAATAATAAACGTTAATACAATTAATGTTTAAACTTTTTTACCATACAACAATTTTGAAATGAAATTCGTCCAATACTACCTACATACATAAATTTTATTAATTATTTTAAAATATAACGAAGTTAATAATCTATAAGGCTAATATTATGCTTCCTATACATATATATTATTTTTAAGATATTTTAAAAGTATCTACTTATAAGTATGTGTTAAGAATGTACTTATAAGTATGTGCTAAGAATATTCGATAAAGGTATATTCTAAGAATAAACTTTTACGAATATTCCGAGTTACTACGTACACGAATGTACTCAGTATATTCGGTACGAGAATATACTTTAAAGTATATGCAAAGAACATGAAATTTAGAATGTTTTTTAAGGTACATGCTATGCTTGTACTACGCACATACTAAAAAGAATATACTCCGATGAACGTTGGTAGTATATGCTTAGAACATCATTGTTATGTGGGAGCTTCCACGCCGTACAGTAGAACAGAGAAAACATAGCACCTTAACATTCTCGTTCTTAAGTTTAGATTTATATCTCGTAACAATGACAAACTTCTTTAAATCTTATTTGGGGCCCCAAAACTGACAGTCTCAGCAAAATTCAGCTTGTTCGTCTCGCTTTTGAAGATTAAACCTTTGGCAACTGGCCTAATTTACTTTTCTTAAATTTTAATTATGTTTCCACATTTTTTTCCGACATTAAAGAAAATCTTTCTCTTCCAAAAGTTGTCACTTTAGTGTTCTTTTGTTAAATACCTCCCTTCATACCTCCGCGTTTTTAAATTAAATATGACAGTAAAGGAAACCTTGTATTATTTAGCATATTGAGGAGCCTGGCAGTCGCATTTCCCTCCCTTCTAAAAAGCTTTCATCGCGAATATCTCCCCTGTTTATTGTGCTTTTCCGTTAGACCGGAAATAAAAAAGGAATTGAATGACTTTGCTGTAGCTACAGTCTGATTTATCTATTGTTTCGGAATAAATGTTAAACATCAGAGAGCTTCTCTCTATTAGAAGTGCTAATGCTGCGAAAGAGCACAAATTTCTTTACTTCTCAGTCCTTTATAATACAGGTAATAACAAGAAAATATTTTGTGAAATGCAGACAATGAAAAATTATTAAAACGAGACAATATATTATACGGCGGAGCAGCACATTGAAAATCTGAGTTATGAAGAAGTATGTACGGACAAAATTTCAGCAGAATTATTAAAACATGGGGATCCGAACTCTGGGGAAGAATTCTTTACCTAATAACATTAATATTGACCAAGGAGCAAATGCCGGAAAAAAGGGCAGATTGCTTTATACAGCCAATATATAAATAAAAAAATATGAAAACAATATTTTTAAGAAACGCTTTTCTTTAGTTACGAGTGACTAAAATTAAATATATTATAAACAAATCAACCAAAAAGCAAAAAATAAAAAGAATTGAAAAAATCTAACACATTCGTCAAAGAAAGGCGTCTTCATCGAATAAACGGTTTTCGCACCACGCTTTTCTTTAACGAATGTGTTAGATTTTTCAATACTTTTTATTTTTTGCTTTTTAGTTGACTTTTTTATAATATATTTAATTTTAATCACTCGTAACTAAAGAAAAGCGTTTCTTAAAAATGTTTTTCATATTTTTTATTTTCTACTTTTTAGTCTTACGCTTTTCGAACATTAAAATATATCGTCATGTTTATTAAAATATGTATAAAACATATGATGTACAAACATAAAAAGTAGTCGGAATCGGCAAAAAATTTGAAACTTTATTGTTTATTTATGAAGCATAACGTAAACAAAGAAAAATAAAAAACGTGGGATCAGAAGTACTACCAAATATAAAGGGATTCGAAATAGAAAGAGCTTTAAAAGAACTAAAAAATAATAAAGCTCCAGGACAGGACGGTATAATTGCCGAGCTCTTGAAAACAAGCAAGACAGTAACAATCCCTATACTAACAGAGCTATTTAATAAATGTCTCCATAATAGCAAGATCCCTAAAGACTGGAACGAAAGTCTAGTAATACTTTTACACAAAAAAGGGGACAAATGTGACCTACAGAATTACAGACCGATATCGTTGCTCAGTCAAGTATACAAACTATTCATGAGAATTATTAACAACCGGTTAACCTACAAAATGGACAATTACCAACCAGTGGAACAGGCTGGCTTCCGCAAAGGATATAGTACATCAGACCATCTGCTGACAATGAGAACATTGATAGAGAAGGCAAATGAATACCAACTACCCGTATTTCTTGCCTTCGTAGACTATGAAAAGGCGTTTGATAGTATCGAGATGTGGGCCATAGAACAAGCTATTAATAATTGTAGAATAGATTCGAGATATAGACAACTAATACATAATATATATGAAAATGCAACTATGATAGTACAACTAGACGAAAATACAAATCCCATCCCTATTAAGAGAGGCGTGAGACAAGGAGACGTAATATCGCCAAAGCTTTTCAACCTAGCACTAGAAGACGTCTTCAAAACGACAAATTGGTCAACCTATGGCATTAACGTTAATGGCAAGAAGCTAAATCACCTCAGATTCGCTGACGACATTGTGATTATAGCGAGCTCATTCGAGGAACTGCAAATTATGATAGAGGAACTCGCAGGCAGCTCCCAATACGTCGGTCTAAAAATGAACATGAAGAAAACAAAAATAATGACAAACACAGATGACCCCAGACGCATAACTATAAATGGCAGTGAGATAGAAAAAGTCCAGGAATATATCTACCTAGGCCAAATCCTGAAACTTGACAAAGAAAACCAAAGTGCGGAAATTAATAGGAGAGCAAGACTAGCATGGGCAGGATTTGGAAAACTTGGTTGGATACTTAAGAACCGCAAAATACATCAATATTTGAGGACCAAAGTGTTCAACCAGTGCATCCTTCCTATCATGACATATGGGTGTCAAACCTGGACCCTAACCAAGGCAAATATGAATAAACTAGCTACAACAGAAAGAGCTATGGAAAGAGCAATGTTAGGTATACGACTGTCAGATAAAAAGAGGAGCGACTGGGTAAGATCAAAAACAAAAGTCGAGGACATAACAACAAAAGTTGCCAAACTTAAATGGAGCTTTGCAGGCCACACTGTTAGACAAAAAGACCAACGTTGGAATGCCACGATACAACATTGGAGACCTTACCAAAGTAAACGACCGAGAGGAAGACCACAGATGAGATGGGTTGATGATATTAAAAGAGTAGCCGGAACGAATTGGAAATATGTTGCTCAGGATAGAGACCGATGGAAGGAGTTGGGAGAGGCCTATGTCCAAACGTGGACGATAGAAGGCTAAGAAGAACGTAAACAATTAACGTAAAAAGTGAAATTATGTATAGCTCATATAATTAGCTACAATCTGTAAAAGTTTCAAGTTTCTTCATTGTAAAAAACAAGAGAATTTAAGCATTTTCCGATAAAATCGTTTTTTTATTTAAACAATTAATAAACAAAAAATTTTTTATTGACTATTCGTGTATTGTTCCCGCGAATACATATGCCTGCAAATTTTTAGTCATTTGCATTGGAGAAAAGGCAGTCAAATTAACGTCCAAAGATTTGACCCAAACGATTGAACTAAAGAAAAGCGTTTGATACGACAAAACGAATTCTAATGTTAATTGTACCACAAAACGTCTCTACCGGTGGTGTACCGGTATTGTCAAAATACAAATGAAATTTATTATTAATAGACGTCGAAACGTTAATAAAATTATTTTGTCAAGTTAAATTGTAGCTTATTTCCCATTTAGAATAGTTAATTATAAAAATTCCACAAATATATAGCTTCAGACCAACATGGAGAACTGACTTCCCTGTTTGACATCAATATGGGAGTGAGACAGGAGACAGGGATACGCAGTATCAACCATGCTGTTCAACCTTACGCACTACCTCACGCAGATACGCACTATGAACCTTTCTATTAGAAGTTATTACGCTACGAAAGAACACAAATTCCTTTAGTTCTCAGTCTTTTATAATACAGGTAATAAAAGGAAAATATTTTGATGATATTGAAATTACAATAATTGAAAAGGACGTAACAGAAATCCATCTATACAAATAATTTGAAAGATAACAAATGAAGATATATTTCTAATAAAAAAATATGAAAAAAATATTTTTAAGAAACGCTTTTCTTTAGTTACGCGTAACTAAAATTAAACATATTATAAAAAATCAACTTAAAAGCAAAAAATAAAAAAAAATTGAAAAATCTAACACATTCGTCAAGAAAAGCGTGACGCGTCTTCATCGAATAAAGGGTTTTCGCACCACGCTTTTCTTTAACGAATGTGTTAGATTTTTTCAATTTTTTTTATTTTTTGATTTTTTGATTTTTACTTGATTCTTTTATAATATGCTTAATTTTAGTCACTCGTAACTAAAGAAAAGCGTTTCTTACAAATATCGTCGCACAAAACGTCTCTACCGGTGGTTTTTCTTAGACTACGATAAAAACACGAATTTTTTTAATTCGAGTTTTGGTTGAAGTTTTGTTTCGTATCGTATTGAAATTTGACACGAATAAACGCCGATTTATATATAAACAAATATATGAGCGTTCAAAATTTGAAGCTTTATTGTTCATTTATGAAGCATAACGTTAACAATTAACGTAGAAAGTGAAATTATGTATAGTTCATATCATTAGCTACAATCCGTAAAAGTTTTAAGTTTCTACATTGTAAAAAACAAGAGAATTTAATAAGCATTTTCTAAGCATATAGAATATGAGCATTTTTAATAAGCATATAAGCATTTTCTATTAAAATCGTTTTTTTTTATTAAACAATTAATAAACATAAAAATTTTTTTATTGACTATTCGTGTATTGAAGAAAGTCAGTCAAATTAACGTCTAAAGATTTGATGCAAACTATTGAAGTAAAGAAAAGCATTTAAAAACTGCAATTTCTTCGATAAATTCACACCAAAAATTTAGCAAAAGTTTTTCTTTCAGCGTTTTTTTTTTTGTAAAAACAGACACTTCGCGGAAAAGGGACTAAACATAGAAATCGAAGGAATTAGACTAAAACATAATCCAAACCCAAAATATCTCGGTCTATCGCGCTCTACAACACTTACAAAAAACTGCAACTAAGTACAAAAAGAACGCAAGTGTCAAAAGCGTTCTGGCATTAGTCCATTCTCTATTCAACAGTGGAACATTGTGCTCCAGTCTTGCTAAACACTAACGTCCTAGATGTATACAGTGAGCACGTAAAGGTTGGAATAAATTCATTTTCTCGAGAATGGACAACTTTGGAAAAAAATCCCGGAAGAAATCAATTTTTATTTTTAAATTACGACTTTTTGGCATATATATCATACTAGTGACGTCACCCATCTGGGCGTGATGACGTCATCGATGATTTTTTTAAATGAGAATAGTGGTCGTGTGATAGCTCATTTGAAAGGTAATTAAATTCTCTATTCAGTAATATAAACATTAACATATTTATTTATACAGGCTGTCCAAAAAAAAATTTTTTGGATTAAGTTTATTGACATAAAAAGAAGAATATATGTAATTTATTTAATTCAACATTTTACTGCTCTCAGAAAACAGAAAAAAATGAATATTTGAAAAATAATCATTGATATTGGCATACATTAAATGTTCAAATTGTCACGAGGCTGGTGGGTGGCTGCTTTAATATTGAATGTAAGCAAAAAAACAGCATTTATTTGCCAAAAAACATTTTTTTCTGTTTTTTGATAGCAGTCAAATGTATTTTGAATTAAATAAATTAAACACATTCTTCTTTTTATGTCAATAAATTTAATTCAAAAAAAATTTTTTAGTCACCCTCTATAAATAATTATGTTAATGTTTATATTACTGAATAAAGAATTGAATTACCTTTCAAATGAGCTATCATACCACCCCTATTCTCATTTAAAAAAATCATCGATGACGTCATCACGCCCAGACGGGTGACGTCACTAGTATAATATATATGCCAAAAAGTCGTAATTTAAAAATAAAAATTGACCTGTTTCGGGATTTTTTTCCAAAACCGTCCGTTCTTGAGAAAATGAATTTATTCCAACCTTTACGTGCTCACTGTATACAGTCAAATCAACATTGAGATATAGTACAGGGTGCGGCAAAAGTTAGTTCCCGCTATGTAGTTTCGTGCATAAGCGCTATAAGTACATGCTAACAATCGGCCTCGCATAACAGCTAGGTGGCCCCTTCTTTTTGTAGGGTTAACCTTGAGTTTCGTTCATCTGCCTGTCACGTGTTGCTGTTCGTTGTGTGTGTCGGTGTGTTGTTAGTAACGAGTTAAACATGCAGGCGGGCGGCAAATACACGAAATAAGAACGCGTTTTTCTTTTGCGATTTCTTTTTATGGGGTCTGCTGAAGAATAGTGTGTATGCTAGGCGACCGCAAACTCTGCCACAGTTGAAGACAAAATTATTGAGGAAGAATTTGAACACCTCCGTCAGAACAAGGCAATCCTCAGCCGAACATGCCGTAGCGTTGCGAGCCGTTGTGAACGTTGTATCGAGGAAGATGGACACCAGTTCGAACATAAAGCTTAGATTTTTATATGCACCTTTGTAACCCAAATTTACTACTTAATTAAACGTTTTGCATTTTCATTTTCCGATATTTTTCGATTGTGCAAATCGGGGAACTGACTTTTGCCGCACCCTGTACTATTTCGGGGACCAAAAAACCCAAAGGTTTTGTCTTTTTCGAGCCGAGAATGGTGTAACCATATAAACAAAATTTTAAACCAAAAACTGCCTTACCACCACCAGAGTAAGAAGCCAGTACCTTCTGCTCGTTTACATATACAGGCAAATATCAACTAGAATAATGGTAGGTACACAAGTACATATACAAAAGAAAGGAATAACACCAGCCTTCAGAACAAACAACTTAAACAAGTATATCAAGAACAACAAGAGCCAAAAGAAAAGCACTTACACAGTGGGGTATACAAATTTGCATGTGGTGAATACCCAAAAACTTACATCGACCAAACTGGTAGAACTTTTAACAAACGTATAGCAGAACACAAAAAGGCGTTCAATAAAAACAGATTCTACGTACGCACTTCATAGGCTATTGATTATGTACTATAGAAAGGAACTACAACGTTAACGGGGTTTTATTATTTCATATGGTCAATGAATCTCTATGTATGAAAAAACCGCGGAGTGCTACCATTTAAAGGGGTGCGTTTTTGAGAAATGGGTGAATTAGTCCCTGGACACAGGTTACATTAGGGTGAGTTCTATGCCCTTTGGGTACAAACACGTCTACATAAAAATTGTTCCTGGTTAAATTTACTATCTAAATATAACTTTTTAAAGTCAAAGATACTTTTTTTTACAAAAATATATTCAAAAGAAAAAGCACAAAGAAACCCAAAAGAAAGAAATTTTGTTTTTTGTCCCATAACTTTTGTCCACGGGGATATATGTATAGACATTGCTTCACAGAAAAAAAATCTTACATATTTTGTCTTTAAAATGGTGTTCGGTAGAGGTCATTAGGATTTACAGTTTTCGAAATATGATTTTTCAAAGTTCGCTACTCACAGCAATTTTGGGCAATTTTCCTTGTTATTTCGCAAATATTGTTCTGTAACTTTTTTCTACGTAACTTTAGGCATATGCAATGGTACATGTAAGATTAATAGAAATCAATTATCTTTAAAATATTCTACGGTATAATGTTGTACGACTTCTTTTAAAGAGGTTATCTTTTTCAAGACTTTATACTTTTAACGAGTTTTTATATTTTTCACGATTATTTTTTAAATTTCGCATTATAACTTTTTTTTTCTTCATTTAGGTATATATTATATAATAAAAAAGAAAACTTATTCTGTTTACTTTAACCCGGGAGTAGTCGCGCTCACTTCCGTAACGTCGATAGTCGCGTGTGAGATTCTATCTCAAAATACGAATTTAACACAAATTTTTATTTTGTACTTTTTTTATCTACTTTTTATATTGAAAATATATATTTCTAACAATTTTATTAAAAAAACCTGTGTTAACGGCCACCTGCCAACATTGGCCACCTGTCCTAACGGCCAGTTCAAAAATTTCCCAAACCAATTATATGTAGACTACAAAAACTGGCAATACCGTCCACCTTTCTATATCGGCCAATAGATCTTTCATTTTTAGTGGCCGTTACTGACAAATTTTACTGTACATATTACGAAAAAGGATGAAATGTGAGATTCTATCTAACGGCGCGACTACTCGCGGGTTAAAGGTAATTGGCTCCCCCCAAAGCCATAAATTCCACAAAAAGAAGAAGAAGAAAAAAAATTCCTACGCATTACTACACTCCTAGCTACTGCCCTTCCTCGAGGCACTTAAGAAATTTTTTTAAAATTACAAAATTTTTCATCAAGTTATCGCGAAAAAGGATAAAAATTGAGATTCTATCTCACCGCGCGACTACTCGCGGGTTAAAATGGTGTATTATAAAAAATTTTAGGATTATTAATAATTTTTGAATAAGATATGCTTTTTCAAAATGTAATAAGTACTTGCAACGATTTTTGATTTTAGGATTATTTTTTAAATTCCTCATTATAACTTTTTTATGTGATTGTGTGTTATGATTGAATCTTATTTTTTATAGGTAATAATTTGGATCCACTTGACTCGGCCGGGTAAACTTCAAAATATGGATTAATTCCAATATTTACTGTCAAAGCTCCTGCACCACAAGCTTTGCTTGAAAAAAATAGCATGTAAATGTACCAAAGGATGTACAAAACTGCGGTTGTAGGAAGATAGGAATTAGTTGTTCAATATTCTGCAAAGGGTGCATGTGCATGGGTACTAATTGTGGGAACTCTACTGAGGTGTCAGAGGAAGATATTGGAGCTAATGCTAACAAAGAGATGGACTTTGATTTTGAAAATTTTTTTAGATGTTAACGTTTAAATAATTTTAACTAAAGTGATGTTTTCTAAGACTAATGTTTATGTAATTTTTGTAAAAGAAATAATTTTAAATAATACACGTAAAAAAATATCAAAGAATCACTCGGTTTCCATTACATATTTAAATATAGATGATACACCATTTTAAAGAACAGAAAGTAAGCCCTCTTTATTGAGCAATATATAGTATATTCATGTACGAGAAAAAAAAAGTTATAATCAGAAATTTCAAAAATAATCGTAAATAATGTAAAAAATATTTTTTTTATATTAGGTATTATGCAATATATAATATAATATTATATTATATATACTATATATAATATATTATATAATAATATTATTTTATTTTTATATTGTATTATAAAAAATTGTTAAAAGTATAAAACCTTGAAAAACCATAATCTCTTTAAAAAAAGTCGTACAACGTTATACAGTAGACCATTTTAAAGGTAATTGATTTCTATTCCTATTACGTGTACTATTACATATACCTAAAGTTACGTAGAAAAAATTTACAGAACAATATTTGCGAAATAACAAGGAAAATTGCCCAAAATTGCTGTGAGTGGCGAACTTTGAAAAATCATATTTTGAAAACTATAAATCCTAATTACCTCTACTAAACAACATTTTAAAGAAGAAATATGTAGGTTTTTTTTCTGTAAAGCAATGTCTATACCTATATCCTCGTGGACAAAAGTTATGGGACAAAAAACAAAATGTCTTTCTTTTGGGTTTCTTTGTGCTTTTTCTTTTGGACATATTTTTGTAAAAAAAAGTATCACTGACTTTAAAAAGTGATATTTAGATAGTAAATTTAACCAGGAAAAATTTTTATGTAGATATGTTTGTACCAAAAATGCATAGAACTCACCCTAATGTAACCTGTGCCCAGGGACCAATTCACCCATTTCTCAAAAACGCACCCCTTTAAATGGTAGCACCCCGCGGTTTTTTTCATATATAGATGTCCATTGACCATATGAAATAATAAAACCCCGTTAACGTTGTAGTTCCTTTTAGCTATCTTATTTTGAATATAATCAATAGCCTATCACCTTTCTAGATCATAATCATTCTTTTAATGACCAATTTCAAATTCTCCTTATGGTAGGGTAGCCCAAGCGGGGATTTTTGCAGTAACTCGAGAGCGTCAGATTATCATACGGGGAGAAACCTGGTATCCTGTAGATGTACCTCTACCATATATTGGCTCTAAACACAGGATCGTTCGTTAATGATGGGCCGAAAAAAAGCTATCCTTAGAAAAACTCGAAATCGTCAGATTAAGATAAGGTAAGTTAAGTACATGCAAAACAATGTATATTTCAAAAATCTGACGATTTGGGCGGGGCGTAAGGAAATGGGTGATTCACAAAGTTTCACAAGAAAAAAGCGAATATTTCGCGAAATGAACGATAGATCTAAAAACTAAAAAATACGTACTCAATACTTGTCAAAAATCTATAGAATGATAACAAAGACGACACCCCACGGAGAGGGGTGGGGGGTAAATTTAAAATTTTAAATACGAATCCCGCGATATTTCGCGAAATGAACATCAGATCGAAAAACTGAAAAATACACTTATTCAATATATTTGAAAAATCTATCGAATGGCACCAAACACGACCCCCCCCCCCGGAGGTAGAGTGGGGGTTACTTTAAAATTTTGAATAGGCGCCCCCATTTTTACTTTATCGTACTACATACGTAGTATAATAGTTACTTTATCGTACTACATACGTAGTATAATAGATAAAGTTATAGGATCGCGCAAAAATTTTTTTTTCAGATTTCACTTTTTTTCGACGTTTTGAGTTCACATGAGTCTAAAAAGCAAACAAAAAAACATGTAGGAAGTATGTACGTATGTCGCCACCGCCCAGCAAAAACTACTGGACCGATTTCGATGAAATTCGGTATGAGTAAGTTTAAGAGAATTTTGTCGAGAAAGTAAGCTTTTAAAAAAACCTCTCAAAGGGGGGCCGAAATAGGGGGGTTTTTTGGGGCCCATTTTTGCAAATTTTGACCGAAACGAATTAAATTTAACTCAAAGTTAGCTCATCGATAGGTAAATAGAAATTCGAAATTTGACATTTCCAAATTCAAAATGGCGGCCAACATCGCCGACCGCCTACCCGATACATTTCCTTACCTATCTAAAAACTTGTTTAAGATAAGTTTAATTTGAAAAAGTCGTTATATAACCTAAAGATATAAGAAGAATATTATCGTTTTTCAGAAAAAGTTATGGGTTGCCTATATTTAAGGGGTGAAAATTTGACATAACTTTGAACTAGATTTTCTCAAAAATGGCTCAAAGGAATTTGTTTATTTTTTGATATATTTTTGATATCCTATCGGTAAACTGAATGACAGTCAGATTTTTTAACTCGCCATAGGAGGGGAGTTATGAATTTTTTATAAAAAAATATTCGAGTGCCCGTAACTTCCTCTGTTTGGCAAACATATATGGTACTTTATTACCCATTATCACAATAAATTTTACCCAAAATATGGCTTCCGGTTGAACCGGAAATAAAAAAAAATCGTAATTTTTTAGATCCGCCCTATATATTTTTACGAATTTTGAAAGAATGCAAAATTACCTTTACAATGACATAAAACTCGTTGATATAGCTGTGTGTGTCCTCTCTCACGCGATCATAGCAGAGCATTATTATGAGGCGGTCAATGAGGGTATTTGGCTCCGAATTCCATCCTACTACATCGATGTACTTGATATTTTCACAGTAAGTAGGGAATAGCTCAAGAAACAAAATCTACTCTATATACTATGGCGCTTTTTATCTTGGGCCGGTTCCCACCCCTTCAAGGGGGTGGAAAATTTGTTGGTCAAAATAACCACGGAAGTGGCTATTTCTAAGCAAAAACTGGTCTATACTTTTTTTTGAGAACTCAATACTTTTTGAGTTATGCGTAGTTGAAAACTGGCCATTTTCATTGAAAAATTGCACCTTTTTGGACGGTTTTTTGTGAATACCTTAAAAACTATGCATCGAATTAAAAATATTTTCAAGTATACAAGGTGTCTCTAAAATATCAAAATAACGAGTAACTGTGTTATTTTTATAGAATGCCAGTATCTAGTACGATAACGATAATAGATCGGTACGATAAAGATCTCGGGCGGCCCTCCCGTCCAGCGTTTTTATTGCATATTTGGATTCCTTACGTAAAAATAAGTAACTTTTATTTGAAACATTTTTTCGAATTATGGATAAATGGCGCTATAATCGGAAAAAACGATTGTTGGAAATGGAAAATTAAATAAAAAATGGAAAGTCCCCACTAAAATGGAAAACTTTACTTAACTTTTTTGGTTTTAGAACCTACTCTTCACAACCCAGTAGGTCCCAAAAGCGCTCGAGTGACTGCACATTTAGCATACTTTCGTCCCCTACTATTATTCAAAATAAAGACCTTAAGCTATACCTATTAGAATCATCAAATTAATAAACTAAAAATTAAAGATGTAATTCAGAATTACCAACTTGATACAAACAGCTCTTCACTCCTCAACTTATTCAGTTAGAGATTATAATGGGTAGAGTCATAGTAAAATCACATCATTTGAAAAAGGTACTCTGCCGAAATAGTTGTAGTGACATTAGTTTGTAATAAATTCTGTGGAAGTATTGAAAACCAACGTTTTCGATGTTTTATTGTTAGATAAAATGAACTTCCGGATGAACTAATGAACTACCGAAGTAGAGGTCGTCCACCAACACGTTGGACTGATCGGGGCTGCTTTATCCATTAGGCAATATAGGCAATTGCTTAGGGCGACAAATTATGAGAGGGCGGCAAAAATACTGTACAAAAAATATTTGTATATAAAAATTAAAATCGAATAAGATTTAAGTACATACAGTACATCCATCAATGAAATATAAGTGGGCATTCATTTCTAGAAAACAAATTGCATTTTCCGTGTCGCGCGATTGGACAGTCGCGCGTCGGCAGCACCGCAAAGGCGGCGGGCGCACTGTTCTATATTTTTTTTTAAACTGAATCCTTTTGGGTTATTCGTGGTTGAAAATTTGCCATTTTCATTGACAAATGCCTCCTTTTCGGACGATTTTTTGCGAATACCTTAAAAATTATGCATCTAACGAAAAAAACTATATAAAATATTTTTGTAGCTTATGAAAAATCAAAGAGATTCGTTCCTTCATAAGTCTTCTAGTGATAACATAAAAAGAGATATGGTAGGTGAAAAGAATTTTTTTTGTGCATGCTCAAATGGGTGTGTTCAACTTAATAACAGAGAAATGGTCGATTTTAAGGGTATAATGCTATCAATATCTTTTGTAAGTACTGCCTGAAATGACCTTTAAAACGACCGCACTGTTAAATTTCGATTACATTCAAACGAAGCGAGATATGGTGCAACAAAAAAGGATGACTAATTTATTTTAAGATAAAATGCGAAGTGTGTATATTTTAACCTCTCATCCACCAGATTTAAATGCATCGTTTTGCTTCTACAATACCTTTTACTATAGTGTTATTTCTATGTTTAACAAGTTGGACGGGTTTAAAATGTATGGCTTTTGAAAAAAATAATATCAAATTATAGATAGCATTTTTAAATTTAAATCTTCCTTTTTCTCTATACAACTCGAAAATGATAATGAGATACAGTAATGAAAGAAAAATAAAATTGTTATCTAAAAGAAAACCTACATTTTTGTAAGGTATTTTTTACGTATCTCTTACCACTTTCGAATTACATGGAGAAAAAGGAAGATTTTTAAGGACATTTAAAAATGCGCTCTATAACTTGATCTCATTCTTTTTAAAAACCCGTCCAACTTTTTAAATATAGAAATAACACTATAGTAGAAGGTATTCTAGAAGAAAAACGATGCATTTAAATTCTGGTGGATGAGGGGTTAAATATACTTCTCATTTTTCCTTAAAATACATTAATCATAAGTTTTTCGCACCGTATCTCGCTTAGTTTGAATGTAACCGACATTTAACAGTTCTCTTTTTAAAGGTCTTTTCAAGCACTACAAAAGGTATTCGTAGCATTATACTCCTAAAATCGACAATGTCTCTGTTATTTTAAGTTGAATACACCCATTTGAGCGAGCACAAAAAATCTGTTTCCAAAAAAAACCATCTCTTTTTTTATTAAAACTAGAAGATTTATGAAAAAATTAATTTCTCTGATTTTTCATAAACTACAAAAATGTTTTATATAGTTTTTTTCGTTAGATGCACAATTTTTATGGTATTCCCAAAAAAACCGTCTCCGAAAAGTGTCATTTTTCAATGAAAATAGCAAATTTTTAACCACGAATAACTCAAAAATATTGAGTTTTCAAAAAAGTTTATAAAACAGTTATTGCTTAGAATTTTAGGTTCTCTGGCCACTTCCGGTGTTAGTTTGATAAAAAAAAATTCCAGCCCCGAGAACGGGTGGGAACCACCCCTAAGTTAAAAGCGTCATAGGATATAGCGTAGACTTTGTTTCTTGAACTATTCCCTACTTACAGTGAAAATATCAAATAAATTGATGCAGTTGGATGGAATTCGGAGCCAAATACCCTCACTGACTGCACTAATAGATACCTACATCATTCATACATGAATGCATTCACTTAAATGTTCATTTGGATACCACAATAAAATCACCAATCATTGATAATTGACATATCTAAATATTTAAAGAAGAGTGGATTGAAAGATATTTTCCCTAATTTTGATTTGCTTTGCGCATTTATTTGTGCCTCCCAGTTGCCAACCAAAGTGTCCGCTGAAAGGTCATTTTCGAAAATGTCAAGAATTAAAAATAGTCATGAAAATAATTTATAGATGATTTTTCCAAAAAAAAAAATCAAGAAAGAAATCTGATGTGATCGAACTGGAATGACAATTTTTATGTATTATTTAAATAAAAAAATCTGCTTGCAATTTTTTTTTTCGCAAAAATGGTAAATGCTTGAATGGCGGCTACTAGAGAATTGCCTAGGGCGTCAATTGACCCAAACGCGGCTCTGGGACTGATGCTTTAAAACGTTGGCATAGGAATTGGATACAAGAGGCATAAGATCGAAATAGATGAAATTATGAGGGAGATCTATGTCCTGCAGTAGACAAGCAAAGATTGAATGATAAAAATAAACTTCCATCAAGTAACGGTCGAATCCATCATTTATTCAAAAATATGTCACACCGCTAATAACCCTAGGGGTTGATGAGGTTAGAAAATTATAAATAATAAAGCATATCAGTTGTAGGTAGAACCTATTAACGCTTTAAAAAAGTTTGTTAATTGAAAAACTCCGCTCTAGTCTATTTCTTTAAACACAACTTTCAAACAAAAACTAAAATGATCA
This sequence comes from Diabrotica virgifera virgifera, assembly GCF_917563875.1. Lineage (NCBI taxonomy): Eukaryota > Metazoa > Arthropoda > Insecta > Coleoptera > Chrysomelidae > Diabrotica > Diabrotica virgifera. The sequence goes on from NC_065451.1 coordinate 172,385,117, forward strand.
AAGTCCTTGGTAAAGATAACCTGAAATTAATAAACTGATACATCAACGTACATTTACCCTCATTAGTAACTCCATCAATATCGTTTTATCACCGAATTATTCAAGAAGCCGCTTACACCGGCTTCGCTTCCGCATACAACCCACATTAACCCTCTTCACGTCATCGCGACCACCCGAAAACCGGAATCCAAAAAGGACAAAAAACAACTCACTACGTATAGAAAAAGACACAAATACATACCTCGGAGTACTTGCAGCTGACATGCTCCCGTTTGTATGTTCAGGGATCGATGTTGTTGCAGTAAATACAGTGATTTGGGAGTCGAGCGACGGACTAAGGGTTGGAGAGCGTTGGAGAATATTCTTCCACGTTTTGTGGAGACGCACGCGCCGCTATTGTGGCGAAACGTCGGGAGGAAGTTTCTTGCGGACGCGAAACGGGGTTGTCGTCGCTTTGGGATGCTCGGTGAGATGATTTGATGACCGATAAGGTGTTTGTTTGGTTATTGCACATGGGGGAAAACGAGATTTACCGGAGAATGAAACGAAATGACGTTTTTCGATAAGTTATACAAGATTTATAACACTTACAGACAAACTTCGGGACATCGAAAAGATAAATTCATTATGAAATATACGTACCAGCTCTAACAATATAACTAATCACAAAAAGTGCCGCATAATTTTTGAATCAGAAAAAAAGTTTAAAAATAATTTTTAATTTTTAGCAGAATGTTATAACACTCGTATATCCCCTCCTTCCCTGTAATGGGTCTACAAACCCAATTGCAATTGGGAAAAGAGATAAAGAAAATTTGCTCGTTAGTCTGATCTTTTGTATCTAGTTGTAAATAACCAAGGCATCGATAAGGTGTTTTTCTTCCGAGCGTGCAAAAATGTCTACTTTCGCGCACGCATTTTAGTTTAGAAAGTTTCACTTTTCCGCACGCGTTTTACTTCTCCGCACGCGTTTTACTTTTCCCCACGCGGTTTTTACTTTTCCGCACGCGTGTTAATTTAGATATGTTAATATGGCCTTAAAGTAATTATAATACATGCAATAAACTAATATTTAGATATTATTTACTAATTTATTTCAAATATATCTTATTGTGTTCCTGTTTTAATGCAATCAACGCGACAATTCGATGAAATAAAATTATTTTGACATAATATTCGAAAGTCAAATCGGTAGACAATAACAGTCGTTTTGAATCATCGTCATGGAAACCAAGATCGTCGTCATGCTAACTAATTATATTGAAAGTTTGGTTTTGACAACCTTGTCAAAGAATTAATTTGTGTATGTATTTTCATATTAATTAAATTAATTGATTAAGATTTGGTAATTTTTTAAAGACTCTTAGAAAAAATATTGTTCCTAACTCTTGCAGAAAGTCTCTTTTCCGCACTCGACTGCTTGCCGAACTCCCGCTTCGCGTCGTTCGGCAAACTGCAGTCGCGTGCGGAAAATAATGACTTTCTGCACTTGTTAGGAAAATAACTATTTTTTAATAAAAAAATCTTTCATTTCCAAATAATTATTTAAAAAAAAGACTGCTGAGAAACAGCTGTAGAATAGGTATATAGTATATAGGTATTCTCTTTGTAATTTTTTATACAAAAAACTCATGTTAAATGTAGTAATCTCTTTACCTTTTCATCATGGTCAATCTTCCGTAACTTTTTTGTCCTCAAATGTCACTTATCACACGAACGCGAACATTGCAACTGTAACTGCACATTTTTAATCCCAAACTGACTGTCTGTAAACTATATTTTTCCAGGCACTTAAATTTACGATATTTGTTGAAAAATCAGAAAATAGCAAATTTCTAGTCACGATGGTATCGTATAATGAGTTTTAATGTCTGTATACGACCTTGTAATGAAGATACACACACCTCCAATGAGGATATTGCAAAAAGCTTCAATTTTTTCGATGGATTTTTATGTCGACGTTGAAACGAATCGGCATTTATTTTTAATGAATGATAGACAATATTTGTTGTTTATTTATTTCTAATATACTTAATATTAAAGTATATTTATTTATCTACTTATATGCGCAACATGCCGTTAAGACCTAGTAGACCAGGAAAGATCTGTTTTTAGGTGGATGTGAGAGGTGGCATTCGGATTTATGCGGATAAATTTAGGTGATAACTTCGTTAATAATAATTGACTTACTTATGCTCCTTCTCAAATATGCCCGGAACATTAATAAACAAAAATAGAATATTTAAAAATTTCAAAAAATTTCGTTTTTTTTTCTACTTTCTTTGCTTATAACTTTAAAACGATTCATTTTGGAACAAGGTCGTACAAGCACGTAGCCAGGATTTGGTTTGGGGGGGGGGGCTAATTTGATGGGTTGATGTCGGGTCTGCCCCATATGTAAACTTAAATGTAGCCTTTTTGTCCTTTCTCTGAAAATTTCGGGGAGGGGGCTGAAGCCCCTCAAGCCCCCCCACTGGCTACGTGCCTGAGGTCGTATAGAAATAAATCAAAGATAATTAAATTTTCTATCAGATAGGATTGGTTAAGAATGCCTTAATTTATCACCCTTGCTGCAAAATAGCAATAAATATAAAATAAGGGGGCAAAACAAGCCTGTCTTTATTCAATGTTTTTCCATCACTTAGGTTACTCTTGAAACCTTCCTAATTCGCTTAGAAAATTTTTATAAAGTGCTAAAACCGTCCACCAAATTTCATTAAAATTGACTTACTAGATTTTGCATAATAATTTTGCAATATAAACTTTTCAAAAAATTAAAATTTTTTAAAATCTTGCATAACAAAAACTAGAACATACAAAGATTTGTCAATTTTTTTACATATAAGGAAGCACTCCACCTATCTAATGCACTTTACAGAATTGATATCGGATTATTTAAGCAGCCTCAGCAATGTTTTAAAGTTATAAACAATTTTTTGGCTTATAAACAAGGTAAACAAGCTGTGGCCAGGAGGGGGTGCTACGGGCTCCTTTATTTAGATGGAAGTTTTTTTTTATGTATTTTGACCCGTAGAACACGAATTTTTTGGGTAACAGTTGATCCGGATTTCGATAAGATTGTTATAAACAAAGAACTTGAGGAATTACATAACATCGATTTTTCGCAAAATAAAACATTTTTTTTGTACTTCTTGCGTAAATCTAAGCAAAAAATGTTCTTACAAGTTTTTTCGCAGGATACATAGTTTTCGAGAAAAACGCGGTGGAACTTTCAAAAAATCGAAAAATTGCAATTTTTGAACGCGAATAAATTTTGATTAAAAAATAAAATAGCAATTCTGCTGACAGCATTTGAAAGTTTAAGTCAAATTATACCGATTTTAATTATTTGCATTGCTAAAAATTAATTTTTTTATTATTAAACAAAGCTATTTGTTTATAAGCCAAAAAATTGTTTATAATTTTAAAACATTGCTGAGGCCCCTTAAATAATCCGATTTTAATTCTGTAAAGTGTATTAGATACATAGAGCATCTCTTTATATGTAAAAAAATTAGCCAATTTCTAAATGGTCTACTTTTTGTTCAGAAAGATTTTAAAAAATTTGAACTTTTTTAAAACCATTTAGATTGCAAATTTATTATGCAAAATCTATTAGGTCAATTTTAATGAAATTTGGTAGACCCTTTAAGTAAGTTATAAGAATTTTCTAAGCGAATTACTAAGGTTCTAAGTGCCACCAAAGTGGTTAAGAAACATTGAATAACAACAAGCGTATTTTGCCCCCTTATTTTGTATTTATTGCTATATTGCAGAAAAGGTAATACCTTAAGACATTTTTGACCAGTCGTATGTCATACAAAATTCAATTATCTTTATTTTATTTCTGTACGACTTTGTTCCAAAACGAATCTTTTTAAAGTTATAAGTACAGAAAGCAGAAAAAATCGATGTTTTTCGAAATTTTTAAATATTTTAATTTTTTTATTAATGTTCAGGGCATATTTGAGAAGGAGCATAAGTCAATTATAATTATTGAAGTTGTCACCTAACTTTATCTGCAAAAATCCGAATACAACCTCTCACATCCAAAAATAGACGTTTTTTACAGATTAATCCTGGTCTATAGGGCATTTTTATAAAACAGTAACAAGATTAAAACAATAACATTATTAACATTAAAACAAAAAAAAACAAGATTAACAAAATTACAATTATTTTAAACAAAATATTTTTTTATCCATGAAATGAGACATTTAGTCTGTATGGTCAATAAATAAATAAATAAATAAATAAATATATAAAAAAAAACTCAAACTTACGTATATACAAAATCCTTTAGTAGGTACTCTTAAGAACCAAATAAACAATATGTCTCCTTTCACTTCTTTTTTGTGCTCTTCTTTTCCAGTCCCTCATCTTCGCGTGTTTAAAGTTTTCCTCCCCCTCATAAATCCATCTCGTTCTGGGTCTACTTCTTCGTTTGGGGGTAATTAGTTTTCTGGTTTTAACTAGTTTAGGCGTTCTGTTCGCTGCCATGCTTTCTACATATCCCAACCGTCTGATTCTTTGTGGCTTGACGAACCTGGTGATAATAGGTTCTTTGTACAAAGGCATTAATTCTTTGTTGGTTTTCTCTCCCACCCGTCTTCTTTTCTTTTCTTCCTCCGAATACGCGACTCAATATTTTCCTTTCCCATCTCAAAGTATCCTTTTCCTTCTTAATGTCCATGCCTCGCAGGCATATGTTACTTTTAGTCTAATTACTATTTTATGTATTCAGAGTTTGCCTTGTCTAATTAAAAATTAATTTGAATTCATTAGGGCTCTTAAACTGCCTAAATTTTGATTCCCTTTTCCTATTCTGGCATCGAGCTCCCACCTTTCTTTTCATTTTCATTGAATACTACACCCAGATATTCAAGATTGTCCACCCTTTTAAAACTATGGCTTTTACCATACAGACCTCGCACTAAAGTCTTCTTGTTTTTCTTCTGTATCTCCCATGATCGTGATTTTATTTTGTCTTCAATCAGCTCCAATCCGAATTTCTGTGCTTTTTCAATAATTTTTTTCAGTATTCTTCTTAATTCTTTGGAATCAGCAAATGCCATGCACTGGTGTTCAGTTTTTATGTTTCTTGCACCTTCATGCAACATCTCCTGATTACACTTTCTAACACTAAGTTAAATAATGTAGTGGATAAAGGAACTCCCTCTCTCAAGCCTTTTGCAACCGTAAATTGATTTGAAATGTGACCGTGTCAAGCAATTTAACAAGGTAGATTTATCATTATCATAGATTGTTGTCTTTACTAGACTGATCAATTTTTTAGTATTAGGCCTAAATCCCGCGTACCAAAAAAAAGTTGATTAATAGAACAATATGAACAAATAGTGACATTATTTAGAAGTCTATTAAGTACGATATAACGACCAAGGGCGTGTTATTGAAAAATATCGCCCTAGGGCCTATTAAATTTAAATAACGAGTTAAATACTGTCAAGTTGACAAATAAAATTCTAAGTAAAACTATGGTTACCACAATTACGTTACGGCTATTTCTGGTAAATGTACTTATGTATTTGAAAACTAATTAATTCAAAATTTATTCAAATTTTTTTGCATATAAAGAATAATTTAGTCGGACATTAAACGTTGAAGGCACCACGGGTATTATAATAATAACGTATTCAGTAACTTTCTGTCAACGTATATACCTCGGGCCGAAGGCCCTCGGTCTATATACCATTGACCTCAAGCGTTGTTATCCTTATAATACCCTTGGTACCTTAATAATTATAATAGGTTAACACTGTCTAGTCGGACAAACTTTGATGTATGGGAACACTGGAACAGGGGAAGTTTTAATTGTGGAACAGGTTAAAAATTTGGAACGTCAGACAACGAAAACGTCCCATTTATTTTGTCGGACAGAACTTCCAATTGATTCGTTACTCTTTCATTCTACGTTCTACGAGTCCAAGCCCGACTCGTAGAACATGTCAAATGACAGGTATTATGACAGATGATAAATAGCAGTCTAATTTTTGCATGAGAGTTTAATGAAAGGGTAACAAATCAAGTGGAAGTTCTGTCCGACAAAATACATAGGGCGTTTTCGTAGTCTGATGTTCCAAATTTTTAAACTGTTCCAAAATTAAAACTTCCCCTGTTCCAGTGTTCCCGTACATCAAAGTTTGTCCGACTAGACACCATTAAGCTATTAACAAATTTTCAGCTTGCTATTACGATGGAACTCGATTATCCGTCAGGGCACCGGACCAAGGGTATGACGGATAATCGAAAAGACGGTTAACAGAACATTACAAAAAATTAAAAATTCACAGTAAAATTCTCTACAAATTATACATGTATGTTTTGTTTAACAATATAAGAGGGATTTTTGTTCCAGCAATTGAATCAATTTTGTTTAAAATGTTCCGAAGTCTTTGTTTTACTGTTGCTTCATATTTTACAATGGCTGAATTTCTTATCGGCATAAGCTTATGCAATCTACTTTATTGGATTCTTCTTGTCGAGAATACCACTCGATGAACTATTGCATGTACGATGCAGCTTCTCTAGCTTCTTTACGCAAATCTTTGTCAACTGCAATAGCATCATCGACATCGCCACCGTTAAATTCCAAGTCTGTGTCAGCTTCTGAATCTGTTTCGTCCGCCTCTGTTGCCATTTCAACGATTTCATCATCTGTCAGCAATCGATAGCCGTTTGCGTCCTAACCACAAATTAACCAGTCGTTCATCTCGTCTTTAGGCAACGAAAACAAAAGAGTTGATTCAGCCATAACTTCATTTGTTACCACACCACGCTCTTCTGTCATGGAAGCATTTTCATCTTCAGTTCATTCAGGCCAACATTTATTTCACGCTCTTTTCAACATTACTTCCGAAACGTCAGCCAAAGCATCCGCAGCATTGTCGACTATGTGTTTTAACTTGTATGCTTTCCAGTATTCTTGCAAAGAATATCCCTCTTCCGTAACGAGGTTTTGAATAAATATTTTTCTAAATCATCTTTTAAAGTTTCAATGAACGATTGATCCATTGGTTGTATCAATGATGTATTCACAGGCAGAAAATAGCACGTGATATTTCCATCATCACTTCGTAGCCTACGGGCAGGATGGCCAGATGCATTGTCCAAAATGAGAATCGCTTTTTTTTGCTTATATAGTCAATACGGATTCTGACGGTTAACAGAGGTGACGGTTAATGGAGAGACGAATAATCGAGGTTCCACTGTAATCAACTTTTTTTGTACGCGGGATTCAGGCCTATACCTAAATGTTCCATTGATCGATACATTTTGACTCTATCGACTATTTGACTCTATCATATTATGTTTGTTTAAAATACATAAAAAAAGATCGAGGAATTTTATTTCGTAATAAGTTTTCTGTATCTTCTTTAAGGAGAAGATTTGGTCTAGAGAAGATATGTCCTTTCTAAAGCTGGTATGGTACTAATGATACTCATGAGTACCAGTATAGTATTATTTCCGTATATAAATTTAGTCTATTTCTCAATATTTTTGCGAAGATTTTGTATACAGTATCTAGTACGGCTGTACCTCTATAATATTGTCACACTTCAGATTGTCTTTTGAATGTAGCGGGCATATGAGGACCTTATACCAATCAGTTGGCATTATTTGATTTTCCCATACTTGCAATATTGTTGATATATCTGTCACTGAAGTTGGTCTTTACCAAACTTGATGATTTCTATTCATATGTCATTTCTCTCAGACCTCTGCTATTTTTTATTTCTTGTATTGCTGTCACCACCTCCTCTGTTCGCTGCCTTTCCACTATCACATCTTCTCCACCATTTAATAACTCTTCAAGATGTTTTTTCATCTTTGCCTTTCATATACCTCCCTACAGTGACTTTTGTAACCTTTTCTCATTTTCTTAACTTCTTGATAGAATCAGATTTCACTTCTTTGTTTTTGAACTTTTCAAGTTATACTTCTTTAAGCGCGTTTAGAGTAAATTTATATGTGCGCGAATTCATCAAAAGTCTTGGTCCTGAGCGCAGCTCAAACGTTAAACGTGCTCTGATTGGGTAATTACAATGACCTGTCAACAATTGTTTTATACATTTTATAATTGTAAGTATATTTATTATATTTTTTTTTTCAGTAAATACGTATTTAGTTAAAATTTTTGTCAACAATTATTGTTCAGAAATCATTTCTTTGTTTCGTTTTTCAATGTGTTTGCGTGTGTTTTATTCTTTTAATTTTTGGTATTGTTTTAATAAAATTTTTGGAAAGTAGTAAGTATTAAAATTAGTTTAAGATTTAAATAAAATATAAATAAACTGTTTGAAGTATATTGATTTCGTTGAAATCATATAACAGAAGTATAACTTCTTACGTGCGTACAAAGTACACACAAATTCTTTTTATTTTTTTTATCTCTTTTAAATCTCTTTTTCTTTCTACACAGGGCTTCTTTCAGTTTCCCTCGAATTATTCTTGTTTTTTGCACTCGCTATAATCTGTTAATAATAGTTGTCTGGTCTTCTTCTTTTCCTTTGCTATCGCCTGACAGTCTTTGTCAAACCAATCGTTATATGCACTTGTCTTGGAGTCGCACTTATCTATTGATGTGATAATAAACAACGGTTGTTTATTTATTTCTAATATAATTAATATTATTAACTTTTTTCAATTGTAATAGATCATTTGATTGAAGGAGAAGTTAATAAATAATAAATAGGTTGTGAATTGTTTTGATTCACATGAATGAACACCTTGTTTTTGCTTAAAATTATAATATAGAAGGTAAAATTAAATCAGTGAAAAATAATAATTTAGCAGAAAGAAGTTATTGAGAAATTAAATTAACTAAATTATTGAGAAATCGAAAAATCGACAACAGTATTCTTAGGGCAGTCAATGAGAGCAAGAAGAGGTTATTACCTTCGAATTCTATCCTACTGCATGGATTTTAATGAAATTTTAGGAATAGCATGAAAATATCTCCTTATTCAAAGTCTACCCTATGCCGATGTGTGCTTTTGTCTTGGGGGTGGTTTCCACCCCTTCTCGTGGGTGGAAAATTTTTTGGTTAAACAACCACGGAAGTTGCTAGAGAACCTAATTCTAAGCAAAAGCTGTTCTATAATTTTTTTTTCAAAAACTCAATACTTTTTGAGATATTCATGGTTGAAAATTGGTCATTTTCATTGAAATATAACACCTTTTCAAACGGTTTTTTTGCGAATACCTTAAAAACAATGCATCTAACTAAAAAAATTATATAAAACATTTTTGTAGCTCATAAAAAATCAAAGAGATTTGTTCTTTCTTCAATCTTCTAGTTATAACACAAAAAGAGATATGGTAGGTAAAAAGAGTTTGTTTTTTGGTGCATGCTCAAATCAGTGTATTCAACTTGAAATAACAGAGAAACGGTCGATTTTAGGTGTATAATGCTACCAATACCTTTTATTGTACTTAAAAAGTCCTTTCAAATATGCAATATTAAATGTCGATTACATTCAAACTAAGCGAGATATGCTGCAAAAAATTTCTGACTAACCTATTTTAAGAAAAAAATTGAGAAGTATATTTAACCCCTCATCCACAAGAATTTAAAAGCATCGTTTTCCTTCTACAATACATTTTACTACAGTGTTATTTTTATGTTCAAAAAGTTGAGCGGGCTTAAAATAAATGGTTTTTGAAAAAAAAAGGTCAAATTATAGAGCGCATATTTAAATTTTCTTAAAAATCTTCCTTTTTCTCCATGTAACTTGAAAATGATAAGAGATACTGTTATAAAAAATATAATCAAAATGTTTATCTAGAAAAAATCTACATTTTTGTATGGCATCTTTTTTTTGGTATCTCTTATCATTTTCGAGTTACATGGAGAAATAGGAAGATTTTTAAGAACATTTAAAAATGCGTTCAATAATTTGATCTTATTTTTTTCAAAAACCATTCATTTTAAACCCACCCAACTTTTTGAACATAAAAAGAACACTACAGTAAAATGTATTGTAGAAGGAAAACGATGCATTTAAATTCTTGTGGATGAGGGGTTAAATATACTTCTCATTTTTTTGTTAAAATACGTTATTCATCAAATTTTTTACAGTTTATCTCGCATAGTTTGAATTTAACCGACATTTAATATTGCTTCATTTATAGGTCTTTTTAAGCACAACAAAAGTTATTGGTAGCATTATACACCTAAAATCGACCGTTTCTCTGTTATTTCAAGTTAAATACACTGATTTGAGCATGCACCAAGAAAACAAGTTTTTTCACTTACCATATCTCTTTTTGTGTTATAACTAGAAGATTCATAAAGGAAAGAATCTCTTTGTTATTTTATAAGCTACAAAAATGTTTTTTACAGTTTTTTTAGTTAGATGCACAGTTTTTAAGGTATTCGCAAAAAAACCGTTTGAAAAGGTGTTGTTTCAATAAAAATGGCCAATTTTCAACCAGGAATAACTCAAAAAGTATTGAGTTTTCGAAAAACAATTATAGAACAGTTTTTGCTTAGTATTAGGTTCTCTAGCAACTTCCGTAGTTATTTAAGCAAAACATTTTCCACCTTCGAGAAGGGGTGGGAACCGCCCCAAAGACAAAAGCACACATCGACATAGGGTAGACTTTGTTTCTTGGGCTATTCCCTACTTACTGTGAAAATATCACGTAAATCTATATAGTAGGATGGAATTCGGAGCCACTTACCCTAATTGACTACCCTATCTAGACTAGAGAATACTGTGAAGAAGGATTAAACTTACTGTTGGCATTTGCAGACGATATCGAACTAATAGAAAACACCAAATTAAATATAAAGGAGACTTTCTTCTGTTTCGACAACGAAGCACAGAAGATGGGGCTTCTAATCAATGAAAACAAAACTAAATATACGTACATGAACTGCAATAGCCGAGACAGAGATAGAATCGGAGAGACCATCACCATCGATGACTTTAACTTTGAACCCGTTAGAAAATTTAAGTATCTTGGAACAACAATAACTGAAGACAATAACGGATCACAAGAAATAAACAGTAGGATACAAGTCGGCAACAGATGTCTTTATGCCTTTAAAACCCTATAAAATCGTATGGAAAGAGTACATTGAGGAACTATTTCATGACCAGAGAGAAGCTAGTACATCCGTAGATAGCCAAACCGGAGATGTGGGCCCAGAGATAACCAAATCAGAGGTTAGTCAGGCAATAGACTCTATGAAAACCAATAAATCTGCTGGTCCAGATGAATTACCTAGCGAGCTGATAAAGTTGGTCAACGAGAAAAACCTGGACATAATAGTGGAACTGTTCAACGCTATTTATACTACGGGAATCATCCCTAGAGAAATGTTGACATCAGCATTTGTGTGTTTGCCAAAGAAAATGAATGCCAAAGAATGCAGTGACTACCGAACCATAAGCTTAATGTCACATACCTTGAAAATTCTGCTGAAAATTATCCACGCCCGAATACACTCTAAACTGGAGCTGGATATTAGTGACACTCAATATGGGTTCCATAATGGTATGGGTACCAGAGAGGCATTATTCTCCTTCAACATGCTGACACAGAGATGTTTGGGTGTTAACCGTCCTCTTTATGTCTGTTTTATAGACTACAATAAAGCGTTTGATAAAGTAAAACATGATCGACTCATGGAAATTCTGAAAACTAAAAACCTAGATGAAAGAGATGTAAGACTAATAACACACTTCAATTACAATCAGCGAGCAATAGTAAGAATTGAAAAAGAAACATCTGAAGAAATGGAAATAAAGAGAGGAGTCAGGCAAGGCTGCATACTATCACCTCTATTATTTAACGCTTATTCTAAAGAGGTAATGCGAGAAACTCTGGAAGATGAAACAGTCGGCATAAGAGTAAATGGAGTCTAGTTAACAACATCAGATATGCAGATGATACAGTAATAATAGCCGATAGTTTACAAGACCTGCAAAGACTCATGAGTAAAATAGTAAGGTGTAGTAGGGAGTACGGACTCTCTCTTAATACCAAAAAGACGAAGTTTATGAAAATTAGTAAAAACAACCATAATACTAACGAAATCTTAATAGTAGAGGGCCAACAGATCGAAAGAGTAAAAAAGTACACTTACCTAGGAACACTTATAACAGAAAATAATGACTACACTGCAGAAATCAAAGTCAGAATCGAAAAAGCACGTTCTAATTTTATGAAAATGAAAAAGGTCCTATGTAGCAAAGATTTAACATTAGCTTTTAAAGTACGCCTAACGAAATGTTACGTATACAGTGTACTATACTATGGAGTGGAATCATGGACGTTAAATGTAGTGACAATGAGACGACTTAAAGCCTTTGAAATGTGGACCTATAGAAGAATTATGAGGGTTTCCTGGGTAGATAGAGTTACGAACAACGAAGTACTGGGAAGAATAGGTAAGAGAAGGAAGTTGAACTTACAATTAAAGAAAGAAAACTACAATATCTCGGACATGTGATGCGGGGCTAGAAGTATGGCATCCTGCGACTCATAATGCAAGGAAAGCGTTTATAAAATAATAAAAAAGATAGATGGCAGAAGAAGCATCGGAAGAAGACGAATTTCATGGCTGAAGAACTTGAGAGAATGGTTTGTATGCAGCTCAAAACAACTATTTAGAGCTACTGCCTCAAAAATTAAAATAGCTATGATGATTGCCAACCTCCGTAGCGCAGATGGCACCTGAAGAAGAAGAAGAAAATCGTATTGTAACAACTAACCAGAGATACAAAGATACAACTATATAAAACAATAATCTGGCCGGTAGTGATGTACCTATAGTAGCGAAACGTGGACAATGACAAAGGTAAAGAAAGAGCGACTACGTGTTTGGGAAAGAAAAATTCTGAAGAAGATACATAATTGGGCCTATGTTTGATGGAACAGCAGGAAAATATAGGATAAGAAACACAGAAACCAAAATTTACAAAAGATATAAAGTCCAGAAGATACTGGAAGAAGAGCACGTGGAGAACCTCGACTCCGGTGGCGCAAGAGACCTTAAATTTATGTGCGTAAAACATTGGAAGGGGATTGCTAATGACAGAGGAAGGAAGGTATGTTGTTAAGTCGGCTAAAACACACTAAGCCCCGGTACTTTATGTCTCGAATAACAGCCGGTTAGTTAACCGGGGTTTAATCGGGACCTCTTTAGGGTCTCTTGCGTTGTAATAAATGCAATTATTGAAGATATTCTTCTTTAGCGACGAATCGATTGAGCGTAAAATTGTACATGATCCGCGCGCCTGCGCACACTGACAGTATTTAGTTTTCTGACAGTATGTAGTTCATTGCTAATCTTTCAAGATAGGTATGTATGTATCTGTAACCGTGCAAATAAGTCATTAAAAGAATATATTAGTGGTTTTAGGAAATGTATTATTTATTATAATTCTTGTGTTTTTGGATTTGTGTTTCCCTGTACTAAAATAATAAAATATTATGTAAGCATAACATTTTTACACTATATGTCGCCGTGTTGTGTAATTATATCCGAAACTTACATGTCTATTTCTAGGGCCTCGCTGGAGTAGTGGGAAATGCGTTAGCACTGAGATTGGAAGGTTGCGGGTTCAATTCCTGGGCGATTCATATTTTTTTTATTTTTGGTTGTTTTAATAAAAATTTTTTGAAAGTGGTAGATAAGAAAGTTAGTTTGATTTTTAAATAAAATACAAATAACCTTTTAAGTATATTTACTTCGTTTAAATTACTTATTATATAATAGAAGAATATCTTCTTACGTGCGTACAAAGTACACACACATTCATTTTTATTATTATATGCAAGTATTATTATACTTATTTATAATTATAATGATACTTGTAATTGCATTTATTACAACGCAAGAGACCCTAAAGAGGTCCCGATTAAACCCCGGCTAACTAACCGGCTGTTAATTGAGACATAAAGTACCGGCCCTAAGAGTTGTAACGCCACGAAGTAAGTAAGTAAAATTAAATAAAAAAAAAAGAATAATTTCGCAGAAAACAAATATTGAGGAATTAAATGGTCTACCTTCATCTAAAAATATAGAATTACATGTCAAATAAAAGTACGAACAAATATATTCTCAATATTCTTTAAATGTAGATATAGACCGACCTGTCTCGTCGCCCCCGCTAGCGAAATTATTCCGATTCGATTTTTTTGCACAAACTTACTCAAAAAGAGGTCCTTATAACATATCCACAGGGTGCCGGGCGGTGCCGTGGTCGAAAAATCGTTTAAACAATTTTTTAAAACAAATTCACAAAAATAATTTTTTTCATTTCGAAATTTTTTTTAGGTAATTCTGAGCAAAAAAGGTCTTGTCATTTTTCTGTAAAATTGATTGTTGTTAGTTATATGCGATTAAAAATTTGAAAAATGCGAAAATTGCCATTTTCAAGGCTTAATAACTCGAATAAAATTATTATTATGGTATTTAAAAAGTTACCAAATCAAGTCTTAAACCCCTTCTTCAAGGTCCTGAAGAGATTTTTGTCATTATTTTATTACAAAGCTGTTATTTTTAATTATTAACAATTAGCGCTATGGTCCAGGATGTATCGTCGCGCCCCCTTTAGTGAAATTATTCCGATTCGATTTTTTTGCACAAACTTACTCAAAAAAATGTCCTTATAATATATCCACAGTGTACAGGGCGCGGTGCCGTGGTCGAAAAATTGTTTAAACAATTTTTTTTCTAAATTCACATAAATAATTTTTTTACTCCGAACAATTTTTTTTAGACAATTTGGGACATTCCGAGCAAAAAAGGTCTCTTGTAATTTTTCTCTAAAATTGATTGTTGTCGAGTTATACGCGATTTAAAATTAGAAAAATTCGAAAATGGCCATATAACTCGACAACAATCAATTTTAGAGAAAAATCACAAGAGACCTTTTCTGCTTAGAATAACCCAAATTATCTAAAAAAAATCGTTCGCGATGAAAAAATTATTTTTGTGAATTTGTTTAAAAAAAATGTTTAAACAATTTTTCGACCACTACACCGCCCGGCACCCCGATGTTATAAGGACCTCTTTTTAAGTAAGTTTGTGCAAAAAAATCTAATCGAAATAGCTTCGCTAACGTGGGCGACGATACAGTTGGACTATAGCGCTAATTGTTAATAATTAAAAATAGCAGCTTTGTAATAAAATAATGACAAAAATCTCTTCAGAACCTTGAGGAAGGGGTTTAAAACTTGATTTGGACACTTTTTTAATTTTATAATAATAATTTGTAATCAAGATATTAAGCCTTTAAAATGGCCATTTTCGCATTTTTCAAATTTTTAATCGCATATAACTCCACAACAATCAATTTTAGAGAAAAATGAGAAGAGACCTTTTTTGCTCAGAATGACCCAAATTATCTAAAAAAATATTGTTCAAAATAAAAAAAATATTTTTGTGAATTTGTTTAAAAAAAAAATTTTAAACAATTTTTTGACCACGGCACCGCCCGGTACCCTGTGGATATGTTATAAGGACCTCTTTTTGAGTAAGTTTGTGCAAAAAAATCGAATCGGGATAATTTCGCTAGCGGGGGCGACGATAGAGCCCGGTCTAATAGGTACCTATATAATAGTCTTAGATACAATATAAGATCGATTTGCACTGATCTGTTTAATGGATAAAAATGATTGGATATGTAATTAATTTAGCATGTTAACAATTACAAAAAACAAGGGTTATCCGATCTAATCTTGTTCTAACTATAATTAATTAATAATTAAAAAATTATATTTTTATTCAAATTAAAAAAAAATTCAACCTGGGGAGATACTATTTCAGATTGTTTAGGTCATTCTAAACAAAAAAGGTCTTTTGTAATTTTTCTCTAAAGTTGATCGTTTTCTAGTTATAAACAATTTAAAACCGAAAAAAGAACGAAAGATGACGATTTTCAAGGCTCAAAAACATTAATCGATTTAAAACATTAAAAAAATTCTTATCGAGACCTGATAGAAAATGGTTTGAACTTGAATTACTGTACTTGATGATTACAAAAATGATATTTTTTACTTATGTTTTTGTCTTGAAAATTGTCATCTTTCGTTCTTTTTTCAGTTTTTAATTGTTTATAACTCAAAAACGATCAACTTTAGAGAAAAAATTTTTTCAGTTTTTAATTGTTTATAACTCAAAAACGATCAACTTTAGAGAAAAAATAAAAAAGACCTTTTTTGTTTAGAATGATCCAAAAAATCTGAAATAATATCTGCCCGGGCCGAAAATTTTATTTTAAAATTCATATAAAATGTCATTTTTTAATAATTATTAACTAATTATAGTTAGAACAAGATTAGATCAGGCAACCCTTGTTTTTTGTAATTGTTAACATGCTAAATTACATATCCAATAATTTTTATCCATTAAACAGATCGGTGCAAATCGACCTTATATCGGATCCTCTACTCTAAATAAATTGAAGATTTAAGTGAATAAAGGTATAACGTAAAATTTTTTGAAAAAGCTCTTTTTCTTGCTCACGTAAGAAATTATACTTCTATTATATGATTTCAACGAAATAAATATACTTTCAACAGGTTATTTGTATTTTATTTAAAGATTAAACTAATTTTTACTTACTAATTTCCAAAAAATTTTATTAAAACAATATCTACCAAAAATTAAAAAAAGTTAGATAACACACAGATTTGAAGCGGGGACCTCTCGATCTCCGGACGAACGCTCTACCACTGAGCTATACTCCCTTTGCTTTGACAGGTTACAAGATTTCTCATACATACTGACAAATTTAATAGACCCAGTGAAGTATAAAAATACTTTAAAATTTAAAGTAAATATACTTAATATTATTATAAAATATTTTATTCCCGAGGAAGAAAAATCCAAAGACACAAAAATTATAATAAATAATACATTTACTAAAAACACTAATATATTCTTTTAATGACTTATTTGCGCTGATACATACATAATTTGAAAGATTAGCAACGAACTACATACTGTCTGTCTGCGCATGCGCCAGGGAATTATAAAATTTCGCTCTTGATCGTAAAGAAGTATAACTTCAAAAAACTCAAACCTAACCGAATACATTGCAGCTGGATTCAACGATAGACAATGTACAGGAGTTGCCTTTCTGCATGTAAGCAAAGTGTTTGACAGAGTATGGCATCAAGGGCTGGTATATAAAATGAGAGAATATATACATACAACGGGACCATGACAGGACTAGTCATTTCATATCTTGGCGACCGGAGGTTCAGGGTCTGAATAGGACAAACAGTGCCCCGAGGGCCAGAGTACCACAGGGGGCAATATGTCACTGTACAGCATATATACAACTATCGTTCCAAGAACACCCGGAACACTACTCAGCCTATATGCAGACAACACTGCTATAGCGGCGAAACATAGAAACCTGGATATAGACGTGAGAAAGCTACAGACGGCAATAGATGCAATAGAAGATTGGTGTACCACATGCCAGATTCGATTCTATTGCTTGCTTACAACAGTCTCTTCCAGTCATCTTTGTATGTTGTCGTATTACTTTGGTTCTCTACCTATGGTACACTATACTTAGTCAACTCTCCGATATGTTATTACTTATTAATGTTAATTGGTTAACTTATTAATAAAAATCAGAGCCATTTTATAAAGCTGTAATTTTTGTTTGTGTATTGTCTGTACACCAGTAAATATAGGTAAAAATTCCTATAAATAAAATGGAACCACTCACCATGAACAAAAATAGTCAACGTCAATTTATGATGCGTAAAATCCTGAATAGATTATACCTAAAATTACTGATAGCGGTTGTTGTGTCTAATAATAAATGAGGAAGATACGAGTACTATTATAGCACCAGTACATTAATATACAGTACTATTTCCAGAAATATACGAACTTCTATCAGTTATAAATTATAAGTTAGGAAACCGCAAAGTCACCGGAGGTTCTTGGTAAAAACGCTGAAAACATACAGGGTGGGCCAAAGAAAACAGTCCACCTAGATATTTTTCAGTAGTTATTATATTTTAAGGAAATGTCGAAACATACCGATTGATATTTTTAAATAACAATTTTTTAATATATATTTCATACTAGTGACGTCATCCATTTGGGCGTGATGACGTAATCGATGATTTTTTAAATTGGAATAGGGGTCGTGTGGTAGCTCATTTGAAAGGGTTTTTAATTATCTATCCAGTAATATAAACATTAATATTATTATTAATATAGGGTGGCCAAAAAAGATAATTTTTGAATTAAATTAATTGACGCACAAAGGAAAAGGTATGTGATTTATTTAACGCAAAATACATTCTATTGCTGTCAGAAAATAGAAAAAAATGCAACCTGCCAAGAGGTAGGTGAGGGGCTGTTTGTGATTTAATTTAAGCAAAAAGAAATATTTAATTGTGAAATAACATTGTTTTCTATTTTCTGACAGCAGCACAATGTATTTTGAGTTAAATAAATTACATACATTCGTCTTTCTTCATCAATTAATTTAATTCAAAAATATTTTTTTTGGTCTCCCTGTATAAATAATCACATTAATGATTATATTAGTGAATAGAGAATTTAACGCCCTTTCAAATAAGCTACCACACGACCCCTATTCATATTTAAAAAAATCATCGATGACATCATCACGCCCAGATGGATGACGTCACTAGTATAAAATATACAGTGAGCACGTAAAGGTTTTAGGTTGGAATAAATTCATTTTCTCGAGAATGGACGATTTTGTAAAAATCCCGAAACAGGTTAATTTTTATTTTTAAATTACAAACTTTTTGGCATATTATATATCATACCAGTGACGTCACCCATCTGGGCGTGATGACGTCATCGACGATTTTTTTAAATGAGAATAGGGGTCGCGTGATAGCTCATCTGAAAGGTAAGTCAATTTTTCTATTTAGTGGTATAAACATTAACATAATTATTTATACAGGGTGTCCAAAAAAATTGAATTAAATTTATTGATATAAAAAGAAAAATGTATGTACTTTATTTAATTCAAAATACATTTTACTGATCTCAGAAAACATAAAAAAATGTTTATTTAACAAATAAATATTGTATTTGCTTAAATTTAATATTAATGCATCCACCCACTTGCCTCTTGACAGTTTGAACATTTAATTTAAGCGAAAAGCGATGATTATTTTTTAAATAAACATTTTTTTCTGTTTTCTGAGAGCAGTAACATATATTTTGAATCAAATTAAAAAAAAATGAAACCCTGTATAAATAATTATGTTAATGTTTATACTACTGAATATAGAATTGAATTACCTTTCAAATGAGCTATCACACGACAACTATTCTCATTTAAAAAATCATCGATTACGTCATCACGCCCAGATGGGTGACGTCACTGGTATGATTTAAAAATAAAAATTGACCTGTTTCGGGATTTTTCCAAAATCGTCCATTCTCGAGAAAATGAATTAATTCCAACCTTTACGTGCTCACTGTATATTAAAAAATTGTAATGTAAAAATAAAAATCGACCTGTTTCGGCATTTCGATAAAATGTGATAACTACTGCAAAATATCGAGGTGGACTCTTGTCTTTGGCCCACCCTGTATAATAAGTAACAAACTATTTTAATAAATTTAATTTTTGGTATCTGTATTAATTATTTCCTTTTGCGTAACTAAAAGAAATATTTTTGATCCAAATTAACCGTCTCGACCTCTTTTATTGACCTTGATACATTTCTGAGGATACACATAATATTATTATGGGTCTCAAACTCAAAGAAATAACGACAATCTCCTCATAAACGGAACCAATGTCGAACGAGTGGACCAATACCTATGCATATCTTGGAATAATCGTCAACTCCATAAATGATCACTTCCAGGAGATTAAAATTAGAATAGAAAAGGCTAGAGAAAATTTTAACAGAAATTTGAAGTTAGAGCTAAGAGTTAGGTTGACTAGATGCTACTTTTATCAACTTAGTTTTACGGAATGGAAGCTTGGATCTTGAATGCGACATCAAAGAAAAAATTGGAATCACTCTCGGCCATATCTCAGGAACCGTTTATAGTGCAACTTTGAGAAAAAAATATTTATAACAAAAGTTGCCTCGGGAAAAGCGTGGAAATTATTTTCATAACTGTAGGTCCACCGCTAGAGGGCGTAATTGAATATCAAAAATTAGAAAATCAAAATTTTACCAAATTTACCTAACGAAAGGGCACTGGAAATCCAATCATCGTATTCTTCATAAAATTCTGCGCATTTTTGATTTCACAAGTTTAAGTCTACCTTTGCAAATAGGAGGTGGGGGTGAGTGGGAACCTTCTTATGAAAAAATGGCTGTAAGTCCGGTTCTGCTAAATCGAATTTTGCATACTTGGTCTTGTTGAAAACAGATCTTTTTCGTCAATGTAAGTGTCATATTTTCGAAATAGCCTAATAAGTAATATAAGCTGGAGGCGTTATTTAATTATTTTCAGAAATCTAGTTTTCTTTGGAAAATATTAAATACAAGTATGCATTTTTAATCCTGTATTACAAAATTAGACCAAATTAGCAACATAATACCAAAAACCGCATGTCGATACCTTTTTTCTATCTCGAGATATCTTAAGAAATGTGTAAATTTTAAACATAACTGTTACTATCACCGGTAAACGAGGTTAAGGAAAAGTAGTGTGCTATGGTAAAACAAATAAACATTTTCCAAATGTAAACGTATATAATTAATTAAAAGAGCAATAAGACTAACAACACTATAAAATATAACAAAGAAATAAAAGCAACTACTTATAGTCTTAGTGACTGCCTAAATGTTCAAATTGTTGCTCATTTTCGATGCAAGCATTTACTCTTTCAAGAGTAGATTGAATAGAAACATATTTAACTGTTTTAGACTTTTATTTATGGGGACGGATTAAAGACTTTGTTTTTGTCGCTTGGACCACTACTCGAGAAAACATGATCTAGAATCTAGAGGATACGAAACGCCATTCAAAGCATTGTGAAAGCAGAAATTGAGACTGCTGTTCAATCTACTCTTGAAAGAGTAAATACTTGCATCGAAAATGATAAGCAACAATTTGAACATTTGGGTCGTAACTAAGTAAGTATGTAGTTGCTTTTATTTCATTGTTATATTTTATAGTGTTGTTTGTGTTATTGTTGTTTTAATTAATTATATACGTTTACATCTGGAAAATTTTTCTTTGTTTTTTTCCATAGCACACTACTTTTCCTTAACTTCGTTTACCGGTGACATTAACAGTTGTTTAATATTTACACGTTTCTTAAGATATCTCGAGATAGAAAAAAGGTATCGACATGCGGTTTTCGGTATTATGTTGCTATTTAGTCTAATTTTGTAATACAGGATTAAAAATGCATACTTGTATTTAATATTCTCCAAAGAAAACTAAATTTCCGAAAGTAATTAAATAACGCCTACTAGCTGGCATATTACTTATTAGGCTATTTCGAAAATAAGACTCTTACATTGACGAAAAAGACCTGTTTTCAACAAGACCAAGTATGCAAAATTCGATTTAGCAGAACCGGACTTACAGCGATTTTTTCATAAGAAGGTTCCCACTCACCCCCACTGTAAAATTTTGATTTTTTAATTTTTGATATTTAATTACGCCCTCTAGTGGTGGACCTACAATTATGAAAATAATTTCCAGGCTTTTCCCGAGGCAACTTTTGTAAATATTTTTTTGTCAAAGCTGTACTATAAGCGGTTCCTGAGATATGGCCGAGAGCCATTCTTATTCGGACACCCGGTACATCAAAATGAAATTTTCAAAGCAGCCGTCTCAAAAGTCCAAATAACCATGATGATTACCGACCTACGTCGCGAAGATGGCACTTAAAGAAGAAGAAAGACAGAAACAGTGTTGAGTGACCTTTCATTACTTTTGTTTTCCCTTCATGTATTTTTACGCCCATATTATTTACTGCAGTTGAAAAATAAGCAAACAATTCTTTAAATTTTCGGTCAGCGTGAGCAATCAGGTCCAACTCATAAGCATATTATGTCATAATTTGCGTACAGCAAACTTATGCCACCTCTTCATGGAGAAAACGGCATGTTACACACCAATGAAGACAAGGTTGATGTCATGAGAACCACCCAAGAAAGGCAGTGTTCCATGAACTACCACCAAGGAGAAGACTCTAATTTTGAAGAAGAAGTCGAAGATATAACAGAAGATTGGCAGAAGCAGAAGATCCACCACTGAAATACACATTCTCAAAGGTAGTGAGTGACCTGACCCGAAAACCTCACCAAAGAAAGCACCTAGACAGGACGAAATAACCAACAGAGCTCTAAAATACTTCCCAGCGAAAGCACTGATTAGATTCAGAAGAGTCTCAAATAAATAGAAGAAAGCCCACCATTTTAATCCATAAACAAGGAAAAAACAGCATTTTTACAAAAAAAAACAGGAAAATAACCAACAATCTTACTTTCAGCAGTCATTACAATTGTCAGTGACACTCTCAAGGCTCGAAGAGAAAACAGAAAGAATACAGGTTTTGCCAGAAGCCTAATTCGGATTTAGAGCCAGGTATTCTACCAAACACCAGGCTCACAGAATATATCACAGCAGATTTCAACGATAGACATTACACCGTAGAATCCTTCCTAGACGTAAGCAAAGCGTGCGACAGAGTTTGTCACACAGGACTGATCTATAAAATGAAGAACTATGACTACAGCAATGCCATGACAGATCCCAGTTCCTCGCAAACCGAAAATTAAGGATTCGCATAAGACAGGCCCTAGCCGAAGTAAGAAGTCCGGAGGCAGAAGTACCTACCACAGGCAGCTGTTTTGTCTCCGCTGCTGTATAACATATATATGTTACCGGCCAAACCCGATTTCAGGACAAACTAGTTTGGCCTAGGCCAAACTAGTTTATCCTGAAATAAATACACACACTTCAGGCCAAACTAGTTTGGCCTAGGTCAAACTAGTTTATCCTGATATAATAAAGAATCACACTTCAGGATAAACTAGTACGCCCTAGTCTGAACCAACTTAGCCGAGTCGAAAGTAATTTAGCGAACATGTAAGGACTTTTACACGCGGGGAATTCCCAAATCACGTCCCAACATGAAAAATAATTTTTTGTTTTCTTTAGTTAGAGTGTTCTTCCATATTACTTCATGAAGTGCTTTCGTGGCTTGTTTTCCCCGTACTATTTTCATTTCTATATCTTTCATACAAGTGCCATCTCGGTTTATCATTTACCCTAAATACTTAAAAGTCTTATAACTCTTAATAGTGTCTTCTAAACTTACGTTTAAATCCAATCTGTAATCAATTACTTTTGACTAAATTAAATTGGTTTAGACTAGGCTAAACTAGTTTATCCTAATATAAAAACATACACTTCAGGATAAACTAGTTTGGCCTGAAGTGTGCGTCTTTATATCAGGATAAACTAGTTTGGCCTAGGAAAAACTAGCTTGGCCTACGCGCGCTAGGACAAACTAGTTTGGCCTAGGCCATACTAGTTTATCCTAACACACTTACGACAAACTAGTTTGGCCTAGGCCAAACTAGTTTGTCTTGAAATCAATAGTTGCCAAGCAAATGAACCAAGACGCTGCAACTAAAAATCTTCAGGGAGCTTTAGACGCAACAGCAAGTTAGAGACATTAGAGGAATGATTCATACAGTGGAAAATTACAGTAAATCTGGAGAAAACCCAAGCAGTGATGTTTAAGAAGAGACGCGACGTACTACCATCCGAACAGCTAGAGATGTTCGACACTTCCATTGGATGGTCAAATGAAGCCAATTACCTTGGGGTCCCATGTTGGTCCCAATTGTAGCAGCCAACCTCCAATGAGGAGAGAGCCCTTTAGCTGGTAATACAGGAGACGGCTTATGAAAAGCTACTCCTGTGGTTATGTTCTCAGACCTCAGTTTACATAATCAAAATTCCAGATTCATGTACGAAAGATATTGACAATATTAATATGAATAGTAGTCAAGGGCAAGGCCACAGAAAATCCAAAATATTTGAATAAATAACTGAATTAATTCAAAACGTAATAAAAATTCGTAAAAATGATTTTACCAATAATTATAGTAGAAATCGCTTAAAAGGAAGTTATAAAAAAGTGGCGTAAGTGATGGATTACTTCATATAAATTTTATAATTTCATTTTAAATATTATTAGCGACAAAGTTACCAAATATAATATTGCAAATGTGAGTTGAATACTATCCACATATTTTAGAACGACAAACAGAATTTCCCTTTCAACGCAAACCTTAAATATTCATTTAGGGATTTTAGACAAGCATACTCTAGATGTCTAGATAGATAGATAGAGTAAAATGTATCGAGCAAGAGAACATTTGGGTACCTAAACCAGAAAAAAATTATCAGACTAGTAAAAATGACATTAAATACAGTTGAGTCCAGGAATCTTTACCCTTGCATCAGGGCCGGACTGGCTCATCAAAAAGGCGCCAACCCAAATTCTAAAAAAGGCGCCAACCTAATCCCTGAAGTAAGGCGCCCGATCACTCCCCCCCTCCTAAACTTTTTTGAAATCCTAATGCATTGAATATTACTTGTAAATTTTTTAAGTACTATTAAGTTTCATTTATTTATTTAATATGCACTACAGGCCTTTTAGGCCTAGGGCTTTACAATTTTTAGTACAACTTTACAATTTTACATAATACACATGATAGTATATACTAATGTCTTATATTTAATTTTATTTAATTTCTATGTAAAAATTTTTGGACTATGGTTCTCCACTGTATCCTATTTTTCGCCTTCTCTTTCCAGTCTGTAATTTCCATCAATTCTATATCGTCCTGAAACTTTTCTTGTCATATTTTTATTGGGCTACCTCGTCTCCTTGTCCCAACTGGTCTACTTAGCAGTACCTTCTTTGGCATTCTTGCTCTATCCATTCCCTCAACATGACCTGCCCACCTGATTATTTGTGCCTTTGTGTATCTTGTTATACTTGGTTCGTTGTAAAGCATCCTTAATTCTTGATTGGTTCTTCTTTGCCAACCGTCTTCTGTATTTTCCCCCGAAAATAGATCTTCGTACCTTCCGTTCCCACCTCTCTATCATTTCTTCTTGTTTTGTTTAGCACCCATGCCTCACATTCGTAGGTGACTGTTGCTCTTATTACAGTTTTGTATATTCTGCTTTTCGTCTTTCTCGATAGGTACTTTGACTTTAATAATTTTTTTAAACTGTCGACCTTTCGGTTACCTTTGATATCCTGTGCTTTAGTTCATTTTGCTCGTTATATTAGTTTACTTTGGAATAAACTTATTAAGATGCCACAAAAATATGGCTCAGTTTCCCAGTAGGTACCTATCCCTTTTAACCCGTTACACTCTTTGGTACTCTCTGGAGACTCGAAACAAATTTTTAAAAAGTGTGGGTAATTTTTCAATTACTGCTACAGAATAATATACTATTATCGGTTTACAGAGCCCTCCGATGCCTTCCGACTCCTAACCGCCATTCTTCTCTGTTTAATCACAGACCTGGACTTTCCTCTGGTTCTATTTCATTTCTCTCCCTCCAGCTTCTTCTCGGCTTTGTTCTTTCCCTTCTCCCTTGTGGTGTCCATGCCAAAATCCGTTTATGGATCCTGTCAACTGGCATTTTCTGTATATGGCCGTACCATTTTCGTAAGGTCTCCATCTTGTGGAGACTTTTGTTTACACTTTTAAATATGGTATTGTATATGATCTGTTTGTTCATTTTAGATATTGTTTGGTGCCACAGAATGCCGTTCATCATGGACATGGCTTTTCTACCCTGTATGTTTCTGTCATTTATAGCAGCATCGAGTATCTCTTCTTGAATTATCTTCATGCCCAGATACTTGTATTCATCACAGTGTTTAATTTATACCCCATCATCTAATGTAATGGACTTCTTTGTCCCTCCAATACACATGGCTTCAGTTTTCTTAATGTTGACTGCGAGGCCCCATTTGTTATATTCTTCTATTAACTTCCACGTCATGTAACGCAAGTCGTCATGATCCTGAGCAATCAGAATTTGGTCATCAGCGAAACATAAAGTGTATAATGTGGTCTCGTCATTGAGAGGAATTCCCATGCCATTTTTCCACAGCTTGCGTGCTTGTTCCAGAGTTGTTAGCCACTCTGGCTCTCATATTATAATATAAACAGCGGATATTGATACCTACAAAAGGCGCCCGAAGATCTTCGAGGGCGCCGCGCGTCGTTTCTAAAACATAAAACTCTGGGTGCCATTTTCGGGCTATGTATGCTGGTCTTTGATTATCTGATACGAGTTGTATTTTATTGTATTCACTGGCTTCGTTATGTATGATTCTGGGGCGCAACAATCCTGTATGTATAATGTAGTCAGGCGAAAGGCGCCCGAAAGTCTTCGAGGGTGCCCCGCGTCGTATCTAAGCTATTAACTTAATACCCAGGATGTCATTTTCAAGCTATGTGTGCTGGCCTTTGATTGTCTGATAACTGATATGAGTTGTATTTTTTGTATCCACTGACTTCGTAATGTATGATTCTGGAGCGCAACAATCCTGTATGTATAATGTAGTAAGGCAAAAGACGCCCGAAGGTCTTCGAGGGCGCCGCGCGTCGCATCTAAGCTATTAACACAAAACACTGGATGCCATTTTCGAGAAATTTGTGCTAGACTTTGATTATCTGATACCTGATACGAGTTGCATTTTGCAACCACACTATGCTCAATTGTTCTTTGCTGAAACAAATCTTTGTGTAAAGTTAAAAAAAAATTCAGCGTTTAAATTTTTAATGAAATATGAACGAAAACAAAAGGCGCACCGGCCCGCGGGCCGGTGGGCCGGCGGCCCAGTCCGGGCCTGCCTTGCATCATTAATACCTGGCGAGATAAAACACATATTTTTGATAACTCAAATTTTAACCCGTGATAGGATCAGTAGCTACCCACTGTCACTTGCTGTTGCGTTTAGTAAATTTCAATTGCCGACTTATCATCGACTTATTTCGTATGCTTTAAATGATGACGCACGGGTAAAGTTTCCTGGACTCAACTGTAACTCTACTCTTGAAATTGCTTGGAACGGTCACATTTCAGATTAATTTACGGTTGCAAAAGGTTTGAGACAGGGAGAACTTTTATCCACTAGGTACAGTATTCGACTTAATATTAGAAACTGTAATCAGAAAATGTAGTATGAAGGTGCAAGAAACAATCATGAACAATGATCACTAGTGGATGGTATTTGCTGATGATCTAACGATCTTAGTAAGAACCGCGAGAGAATTAAGAAGAGTGGTGAAGAAAATTATTGAAGAAGTACAGAAATTAGTACAGCGAAAAGTAATAAAAAATTAAGCAGTTTAACAGCCCCAATGAATCTAAAATATTGAGACTCGTACTTATTCGGAAGAAGTAAGACAGAAGACGGACGAGAGAAAAAAACCAATTACTAATCAATGGCTTTGGAAAAAGAACCTACTATCACCAGGTTCGTCAAGTCGCAAAGGATCAAATGGTTGGGACATATAGGAAGAATCGTAGCGAACAAAATGCCTAAACTAATTATGACTAGAAAACTAATCGGTCCCAAAAGAAGAGGAAGATTCTGGACGGAATGGATTAATAAAGTGGAGGAACACCTGTGAGGCGAGGGACAGGAAAAGGAAAGCACAAAATAGAAGTTAATGAAGAAATATTGTCCATCAGGTTCTTCAGAGTAGTAAAGAGTTTTATTTACACTTAAATTCAAGATTTTTTTAAAATAATTGTAGGCCAGGGTAATAAGACAAAAATATACCCTATTCGTGACACTTCAGCAGCCAGGGTATAGAAGCGTTGTTTCGACAGGTAATACCTATAGGAACCAATTATAACTATTTCCTGCGTAGTAGTCAAAAAATGGCATTTTCCCCTTTTTTTTCAAATCAACGGAAAACAGTGAAACTTATGATTTTTTTAGTACAAATATCTTCGAGATTATGGAAAAATCTTTAAAATGACTTATTACAAAGTTTGATATACTCATTTATTGTTAATATAACTGCGAAAAAAGGTCGGAATTGCAAAAAAAAATATTTTCTCAATAACTGTTGTAAAAAGTAGTGTTCAGCTTTGAAATTTTTGTCAAATGAGGGTTCTTTGGTGCTTAATATGTGATAAAAATTTCAAAGCGATTCATGCAATTGTTTAAATTTTATTCAAATTGTTTATCCCAGAGACCATTTTTTTACAATAACATAAGTCAGAAAAAAATGACCTTAGAACCATTTCACAGGTGTCAAATGAAACAGCATGAGCTACATTTTCAACATGGTTTAAAAAAGTGAATAAAAATGCATTTATTAGTAATAAATAATTATGCAAAAGTATCGTCAATTTTTCTTTATAAACTTTTTGAATAACTTTTTCCAAAAAAATTAACTTTTTTTACCCTGTTTTAAGTGCACAACTACCAAGTAATGTTATCTATATCATATGTGATAAAAAATTGTAATAAATATGTATAATTTCTTATATAACAAAAGAAAAAGTTTATAAGGAAAGATTTACGATACTTTTGCATAATTATTTATTACTAATAAATGCATTTTTTACTCACTTTTTTAAACCAAGTTGAAAATATAGCTCATGCTCTTTCATTTGACACCTGTGGAATGGTTCTAACGTCATTATCTTCTGACTTATGTTATTGCAAAAAAATGCTCTCTGGGATAAACAATTTGAATAAAATTTAAACAATTGAATAAATCGCTTTGAAATTTTTATCACATATTAAGCACCAAAGAACCCTTATTTGCCAAAAATCTCAAAGCTGTACACTAATTTTTACAACAGTTATTGCAAAAATATTTTTTTTTGCAATTCCGTCCTTTTTTCGCAATTATATTAACAATAAATGAGTATGTACTTATATCAAACTTTGTAATATGTCATTTTAAAGCTTTTTCCATAATCTTGAAGATATTTGTACTTAAAAAACCATAAGTTTCCCTGTTTTCCATTGATTTGAAAAAAAAAGTGAAAAATGCCATTTTTGACACTTAATTGTATATAAATAAAAATGGCCGCCAGATCCTACGCAGGAAATTTGCTCTTATAGGTATTACCTGTCGAAAAAACGCTTCAGTACCCTGGCTGTTCAAGTGTCGTGGAAAAACCTTATTACCCTGGACCAGTGATTCTCAACCTGTGGGGCGCGCCCCCCTAGGGGGGCGCGCTTTTAGCAATGAGGGGGCGTGAAAATATAAAAAAAAACACCTAAAACATTGACTAATTTACTAAAATCAAAGCAAAACAAAATTCTGACAAACAAAAAAATAAAATACCCATGAACAAGGAGCTATACATAGTTATGAGCACTGAATATTAAATCAACTAATTTAATGTAAATTAGTGACTTCCTTGGGCCTGTTTTGCAGAGCAAAGCTTATCAAAACAGGGTGTAATATTAGAAATAGACGCTCTCAGTTCTTTCTCTATATTTAGCTGCGATCTATATTTGGTCTTTAAAGCAGCCATCGCGGAAAATCCTGTTTCGCAAAGGTAGGATGGTGAAAACGGTAATAGTATTCGAAGCGCTCTGGTTTTGAGTGCAGAAAACTCATCATTTACCCCTGCCCAAAATTCAAAGAGGGATCTAATGTTAAACTGTTTCTTGATTTCGGCATTTGCTGTGAAGTCTATGAAGGTTTCTTCTTCTGCAGTAGAGAGCTCTTCGGGTATAATTTGAAACGGATTCCCGACCCACTCATAACTATTAGGTAAGTATTAATTGGTCGTCGGCAAAAAAGTATCTTTTAAAATTTTTTGTCAGCGCTTAATGATTTTCAATGGTTACAAAAACAACTTTCACGTGTTGTTCTTCAACCTGGTAAGTTTTAAAACATTCATCCACATTTTCAAATATTTCTAGGTTTTTTGCTTTAAATTTCTGCTCCACAATTTCAATTTTCTACAGAAAGCGTTAATTTTATCATTCGTATCAAATATAATATGTGTATTGGCCCCTTGAAGTTGTAAGTTCAAAATATTTAGTTTCTCGAATATATCAACCAAGTAACTCAATTTCATCAAAAATAAACCATCGTGAAACATCTTGGCTTGCGGCCTCTTTTCTTCTTCTAGAAAAATGGCGATTCCATGTCTTAATTCAAAACACGTTGTAAAAATTTCCCACGTAATAACCAGCTTGCCTCACAATAAAATAATAATGCTGAATGTACCGCATCCATGACTTTGCAAAGTAAAGAAAAGATTTTTTTCAAAGAAAGTTTTCAAAGGTCTCATTTTTATGTAGATAATTAACTATTGTTACAACCGTAGTTAGCACAATATTCAAGCCAGAGCTTCTCTGTTGATCATACAGTGTCTCTATGTTTGCTTCATTTATATAATCATTTAACATAGCAAATAATGCAAGCGACTTTGATAACAATTCTATTGGTTTGCAGAAAAGTAGTTCTGCTACTAATCTGCCATCACAAAATCGAACGTAGGCAATAAAATGAGCATATTTATTGCTACTGTTGCCTCATCAAGCTGAATCGAAAACGGCTTTTCACGCAACTTCCTGATCACCAATTCGGCGGGCAACAGTATCATTTGATAGAGGTATAAACTCCAATTTTTTAGCAACATTATCTCCAAACACAGTTTCTACAATTTTGATTGCAGTTGGTAATATAAGATCTTCACCAATAGTGTTAGGCTTTTTAGATCTGGCTATTTAATATCAGACTTTATAAGAGGCAAGTAAAGCTATTTTATTCACAGTCAAAGTTTTTATTAAAACTAATTTTTGCTTTTCACGCCGGTTTAATTTTAACTCGGCGAAGAATTCTCGGGGTTTGTTAATGTACTCACTACGAAGCGTTTCCCAATGTCTTTTTAGTTTATTAGGTTTCATACTGCTCAAGGTATATTATTATTGCATAGATATATTGTTATTGAACGAGGGGGGCGCGGTGAAAATAATTATGGAAAATTGGGGCGCAAATGGTAAAACGTTGAGAAACGCTGCCCTGGACTATTGTAATCTTATGATTATGTTTTATAAAAATGGCCTAGGTCTTAACGGCCTATTGTGCGTATAAATAAATTAATTAGTGATGGATTACTCAATATTAATTTTATAATTTCATTAAAATATTATCAGCGTAGGCGAGGAAATAAAACAATAAACCTACCAAATTTTTGCAAATGGATGAATCTCAATCAAACATTTTGCATTCGATTTGAATCGAAACTTTGTGAACAAAAGTTATTAGTCCAATCAACAGCCATTTTCTCGTGGAATTTTGAGAACCAAGGTCGATTTACTTGAAAATTTGGATTTAGGTAGTTATTATAACCTTTGTCAAAATCTACCCTATGTCGAACTGCGCTTTTGCCCTGGGGGTGAAAACAACCCCATCTAGGGGATGAAAATTTTTTAATCAAAATAACTTTGGAAATCGATAGAGTGACCAGTTCTGAGTAAATTTTGTTCTATAATTTTTTTTTTGCAAAATTGACACTTTT
Source organism: Diabrotica virgifera virgifera (assembly GCF_917563875.1). Classification (NCBI taxonomy): domain Eukaryota; kingdom Metazoa; phylum Arthropoda; class Insecta; order Coleoptera; family Chrysomelidae; genus Diabrotica; species Diabrotica virgifera. Next base: position 172,416,645 of record NC_065451.1, read on the forward strand.
CATGTTATCTGCGATTGAAACTATGCATTTTTCATTGAAAAAACTCACGTTTTATAACCGTTTTTCATGAATAACTTAAAAATAATTAATTTTATATAAAAAAAATTATTAAGAATGAAATTGTAGACAATAAAAAAACAAAGAGACTCGAGTCTGAAAGACCTATGTAAACCCAATAGCGACTGAGTTATTGCTCTTTAAGGGATGGTTAATTTCGAAAAACATCGAAATGGTGAATCTTTAATCTCAATTTTTTGGGAAAACTAAAGAGATATCTTTTAAAGCTCATAAAAAAAACTTTCCAGTAAGCTCTAATAAAAGTTTTTTCCGTAAGAACTGACTGACTTATGACGAAAATAAAATCGCTCTCTGCTTTTTTCTTTTTGAAATGTAAAAATTAAACCCTCGTCGTTACAATCCTAATAGAAACGAATAGCTTTCCACTTGAAATTAACTGTATTTAGGTATAATTGATACGATCCATGTGATTTGACCGGTTTGGATTGCTTAGTTTAGAAAAAAATAGTTGATTAAATCGAAAATGACATTTTTAAAACTTAAAAAAAGTGGATTTTTTTTAATAAATCTAAAAGTATTCATAATATGACAAAATTATTCAAATTTTGATTTTTCTTGTTTTTGTATCATGAATACTTTTAGGTTTATTTAAGAAAAATGCAGTTTTTTTCCAAATTATAATAATGTCATTTTCGATTTAATCAACTATTTTTTCTAAACTAAGCATTCCAAACCGGCCGAATCAAATGGATCGTATCAATTTTACCTAAATAAAGTTAATTTCAAGTAAGAAGCTATTATACATTTCTATTAGGATTGTAACGACAAGGGTTTAATTTTTACATTTCAAACAGAAAAAAGCAAAGAGCGACTTTATTTTCGTCATAAGTCAGTCAGTTCTTATGCAAAAAACTTTTGTCAAAGCTTATTTGAAAGATTTTGTAATGTTTTTCAAAAGATGTCTTTTAAGTTTTCCCAAATAATTGCACCACATTCGAGTTATTTGAGATTGAAAGTTCTCCATTTCGAGGTTGTTCGAATATATCCATCCTTTAAAGAGCAATAACTCAGTCGTTATTGGGTTTAGGTCTTTCTGACGCGAATCTCTTTGTTTTTTATTAGGCACAATTTTGTTTTTTGTGATTTTTTCTATAAAATTAAATTTTTTAAGTTATTCATGAAAAACGGTTATAAAGCGTGAGTGTTTTCAATGAGAAATGCATAGTTTCAATCGCAAATAACTTGGAAAGTCTAAATTTTGCAAAAAAATTTATAGAACAAAATTTACTCAGAATTGGTGACTCTATAGATTTCCATAATTATTTTGATTTAAAAAATTTTCATCCCTTAGATGGGGTTGTATTTACCCCCAGGGCAAAAGCGCAGTTCGGCATAGGGTAGATTTTGATGAAGAGTGTCAACAGAGCTTAAATCCAAATTTTCATTAAAATCGGTGTTGGTTCTCAAAATTCCACGGTTTTACAGTTTTTTACATCTGATGACGATGAAAATTACATTATTGAACAAGGAAAATGTATTTTTGTTCTGAAGCTATTTTCTTGTGGCATTTTTATAATCAAGTATATTCAAATGGGAAATAAGCCACAATTTTACATAAAAATGATTTTATTAACGTTTCGACGCCCAAGTCGGGTGTCGCTGTCGTTAGAATAGAATAATGGAACAGAACAACTTAGAACGGGATCCTACAACATTCACAAGAAATAATACGAGGAAAATATCAATACCATATATAAAAGGACTATCCGAGAAACTTAAAACAATAGGAAATAAATTTAACATATCAACAACATTCAAAACAACAAACACATTGAGATCTATTCTATCTAAAACTAAACCTAACAGTGAACAAGAAAGAACAAAGAATTGTATTTATAAAATACCTTGTGAATGCGAACAATTTTATATAGGTGAAACGTCAAGACCATTAGACGTTAGAGTAAATGAACATCAGTCTTATATAAAAAATAGAGAATTTGATAGATCTCAAATATGTCAACACGCATGGGATAATGAACATAGAGTTCAGTGGAGAGATTCAAGTATAGTCCTAAAAGAAGCAGATAGTAAAAAGAGAAAAATCAAAGAAGCGGCTCTAATTATGCTAAATGAAACCAATTGTGTCGCAAATTCCTCGGTAGAATGCAGTAGGATGTGGTTACCCATATTAAAGGAGGAAATCAATAGAAAGAAAATACCACAATTAGTAAATCAGTAACATATCGAGTTAGTACATATTTAGTATTTTAGTATTATTTAAAATTTAAAATATCAAGTCAGAATTTGGTATTAGTTTTGAGAGTAAACTAAATGTAAACCCAAATACTTACGATGTCGGGATAGTATCACGAGGTTTTTCCTGGTTTTTCCCTCGTGATTTACTATGGAATCTCTAACGCGAGAATTTCAGTGCCACCGTTGCATTTGGTTGTCTTTTTAAAGACAGATCACATGCTATGATTTTTTGTGGCGGATATTCTTCAGTTGGGATTGATTTCATGTAATCGAATGAACTATCTTTTAGTAAAGTCGTCCCAGGAACGCAACTCATCAATATTGGCAATATCATTTTAAAGTCGTCTACTTTAAAATGTATAATACGTGTCTGAATTGCCGATATAAATGAGTCAGATTAAATAAATTATTAGAATAATGTTTTACTAAGCAACAACATTTTTGTTTATTTAGTATTATTTTGTATTTTGACAACGACACCCGACTTGAGCGTCGAAACGTTAATAAAATCATTTTTAGGTAAAATTGTGGCTTATTTCGCATTTGAATATACTTGATTAGAAAATGTATTTTGATGTGATGAAAAATTATAAATTTTTAAAAGACTAAGTTTTCACTCTAATGGCATATAACATATCCCACCAGAATGAAAACAATGGGAACCTTCTCTGGTTACACCTCCGAGGCTTCTACAATTTGCAAGCCATACGGATGCTGAGACTAAGGAAGATGAGGGAATTCTACAATTTACAATTCACGTCACATCTGCTCAGCGCGGTAAAGTTCCAACGAGACTGGTTCCCTTCATACTCCACACAGAGTAAATGTAAATCAAAAATGAATAACCATTTTCAATTTCGTTGCAAAACGAAAATACAGCCGAACCATATTCCAGTCCAATCAGAGAGTGCTGCAAGCACCTCTACCGGTTTCGAAACTTATTAGTCTCTCATCAGGAGGCACATATGCTGCTCTCCCTGATCCAACCAAAACAAACCCCAGCGTGCAGTCCCGAATTGCAACGAACGAAATGGCATAGATGCCCTAGCGGCAACTGCTAGCAAAAGACTAAGTTTTCACTCTAATGGCATATAACATATCCCACCAGAATGAAAACAATGGGAACCTTCTCTGGTTACACCTCCGAGGCTTCTACAATTTGCAAGCCATACGGATGCTGAGACTAAGGAAGATGAGGGAATTCTACAATTTACAATTCACGTCACATCTGCTCAGCGCGGTAAAGTTCCAACGAGACTGGTTCCCTTCATACTCCACACAGAGTAAATGTAAATCAAAAATGAATAACCATTTTCAATTTCGTTGCAAAACGAAAATACAGCCGAACCATATTCCAGTCCAATCAGAGAGTGCTGCAAGCACCTCTACCGGTTTCGAAACTTATTAGTCTCTCATCAGGAGGCACATATGCTGCTCTCCCTGATCCAACCAAAACAAACCCCAGCGTGCAGTCCCGAATTGCAACGAACGAAATGGCATAGATGCCCTAGCGGCAACTGCTAGCAAAAGACTAAGTTTTCACTCTAATGGCATATAACATATCCCACCAGAATGAAAACAATGGGAACCTTCTCTGGTTACACCTCCGAGGCTTCTACAATTTGCAAGCCATACGGATGCTGAGACTAAGGAAGATGAGGGAATTCTACAATTTACAATTCACGTCACATCTGCTCAGCGCGGTAAAGTTCCAACGAGACTGGTTCCCTTCATACTCCACACAGAGTAAATGTAAATCAAAAATGAATAACCATTTTCAATTTCGTTGCAAAACGAAAATACAGCCGAACCATATTCCAGTCCAATCAGAGAGTGCTGCAAGCACCTCTACCGGTTTCGAAACTTATTAGTCTCTCATCAGGAGGCACATATGCTGCTCTCCCTGATCCAACCAAAACAAACCCCAGCGTGCAGTCCCGAATTGCAACGAACGAAATGGCATAGATGCCCTAGCGGCAACTGCTAGCAAAAGACTAAGTTTTCACTCTAATGGCATATAACATATCCCACCAGAATGAAAACAATGGGAACCTTCTCTGGTTACACCTCCGAGGCTTCTACAATTTGCAAGCCATACGGATGCTGAGACTAAGGAAGATGAGGGAATTCTACAATTTACAATTCACGTCACATCTGCTCAGCGCGGTAAAGTTCCAACGAGACTGGTTCCCTTCATACTCCACACAGAGTAAATGTAAATCAAAAATGAATAACCATTTTCAATTTCGTTGCAAAACGAAAATACAGCCGAACCATATTCCAGTCCAATCAGAGAGTGCTGCAAGCACCTCTACCGGTTTCGAAACTTATTAGTCTCTCATCAGGAGGCACATATGCTGCTCTCCCTGATCCAACCAAAACAAACCCCAGCGTACAGTCCCGAATTGCAACGAACGAAATGGCATAGATGCCCTAGCGGCAACTGCTAGCAAAAGACTAAGTTTTCACTCTAATGGCATATAACATATCCCACCAGAATGAAAACAATGGGAACCTTCTCTGGTTACACCTCCGAGGCTTCTACAATTTGCAAGCCATACGGATGCTGAGACTAAGGAAGATGAGGGAATTCTACAATTTACAATTCACGTCACATCTTCCTTAGTCTCAGCATCCGTATGGCTTGCAAATTGTAGAAGCCTCGGAGGTGTAACCAGAGAAGGTTCCCATTGTTTTCATTCTGGTGGGATATGTTATATGCCATTAGAGTGAAAACTTAGTCTTTTGCTAGCAGTTGCCGCTAGGGCATCTATGCCATTTCGTTCGTTGCAATTCGGGACTGCACGCTGGGGTTTGTTTTGGTTGGATCAGGGAGAGCAGCATATGTGCCTCCTGATGAGAGACTAATAAGTTTCGAAACCGGTAGAGGTGCTTGCAGCACTCTCTGATTGGACTGGAATATGGTTCGGCTGTATTTTCGTTTTGCAACGAAATTGAAAATGGTTATTCATTTTTGATTTACATTTACTCTGTGTGGAGTATGAAGGGAACCAGTCTCGTTGGAACTTTACCGCGCTGAGCAGATGTGACGTGAATTGTAAATTGTAGAATTCCCTCATCTTCCTTAGTCTCAGCATCCGTATGGCTTGCAAATTGTAGAAGCCTCGGAGGTGTAACCAGAGAAGGTTCCCATTGTTTTCATTCTGGTGGGATATGTTATATGCCATTAGAGTGAAAACTTAGTCTTTTGCTAGCAGTTGCCGCTAGGGCATCTATGCCATTTCGTTCGTTGCAATTCGGGACTGCACGCTGGGGTTTGTTTTGGTTGGATCAGGAAGAGCAGCATATGTGCCTCCTGATGAGAGACTAATAAGTTTCGAAACCGGTAGAGGTGCTTGCAGCACTCTCTGATTGGACTGGAATATGGTTCGGCTGTATTTTCGTTTTGCAACGAAATTGAAAATGGTTATTCATTTTTGATTTACATTTACTCTGTGTGGAGTATGAAGGGAACCAGTCTCGTTGGAACTTTACCGCGCTGAGCAGATGTGACGTGAATTGTAAATTGTAGAATTCCCTCATCTTCCTTAGTCTCAGCATCCGTATGGCTTGCAAATTGTAGAAGCCTCGGAGGTGTAACCAGAGAAGGTTCCCATTGTTTTCATTCTGGTGGGATATGTTATATGCCATTAGAGTGAAAACTTAGTCTTTTGCTAGCAGTTGCCGCTAGGGCATCTATGCCATTTCGTTCGTTGCAATTCGGGACTGCACGCTGGGGTTTGTTTTGGTTGGATCAGGGAGAGCAGCATATGTGCCTCCTGATGAGAGACTAATAAGTTTCGAAACCGGTAGAGGTGCTTGCAGCACTCTCTGATTGGACTGGAATATGGTTCGGCTGTATTTTCGTTTTGCAACGAAATTGAAAATGGTTATTCATTTTTTATAAATTTTTAATTCAGAAATAATTGATGGTAAGACAGTGCAATTTTGAAACCAAGGAGTTTTTGCGTTCACTGAACACAAATATCATGAAGACGATGGTGTTGGAGGCGCATGATGCCCAGAATGGACCTCGTTTCCTAGAGATTTATGAAAGTTAGATACAAAATCAATGCAAACTCGTTACTCGGCGTTAGAATGGAGATCGTCTCATTGAGTGTTATGAAAATGTTATACAAAATCAATGCAAACTCGTTACTCAGGAGGTTTTTGAGGTCACTGAACTCCATCATGCCAGCGATTGGCTCCGAAACACCTAGTGCCCATAATGGGTCTCATCTATAGTTTTATGGAAAATGCTTTATGCAGGGTAGATCAACAACAGATGCAATTTTCATTGTAAGGCAACTGATGGAAAAATACAAGAATTAAAAAGACCAACGCTCATATGGTATTCATTGATCTTGAGAAAGCATATGATAAAGTTCCTCGAGAGATTCTGTGGTGGGCACTCAATATGAAAGGAGTCCCTGGCGAATATGTAAAGATTGTGAGAGATATGTATGAGGGAGTAACGACTAGTGTTAGGAGAGGTGTGGGAGAGACATAAATTTCAGGTGAAAGGAGGATTGCACCAAGGCTCGGTGCTTAGTCCTTATTTATTCCCATTAGTTTTGGACCAGATAACAGCGAAACTACAGGGTAGCATTCCATGGTGCCTAATGTATTTGGAATGTTCATTTAAAGATGAAGTTACTACAAATAAAATGGTATCTTTGGATGGTGAAATGATTGTGAAAAGCATTATGAAGTGTTACAAAATATAACATCACAAATATGAATTGCATAGAACAACCAACAGAACTTCCATTTGAAAGAAAACCTTCAGTACTCACATGGTCATGATATTTTCCTCCTATCGGTTCCACAATATTCCCACGTCACTCCACACCGCGCGCGATACACGAATCTAAGTAAAATTTTACAACCCGCCGACAATATTGACTTTTCTTTGCGTGAAACACATTAAAATTGAATAAAACAAATAGGTTTGGAATTATGTTTTCTAACTGATAAGAGCCGTAATCAAAATCGGTGTTTAAATAGTAACTTCCCAACACTGGGTAACTTAAATTGCATATGTTAACTACTGTTTTTTAACGAATAGTGTTTAAAGTTGTCCTTCACAATATAAACAATTACGAGGAATGTTTGGATTGTTAGCTAAATAAAACAAAATAGACAAAACATTTACAAAAATGAAAACAGTATAGTATATTGTTCTTAAGTTTTTGAAAAATATTATGCAAAAAACGTAATATAAAAAAATTGTAGGAGATATGAATGCGAATGTAAGAAGAGAAGATATTTATACAGGGTGTCCCAAAAGTAGTGGAACGGTCGAATATTTCACGAACTAAACATCAGATCGAAAAACTGAAAAATACGTGTTTAATCATTTTCAAAAATCTATCCAATGACACCAAACACCAACCCCCACTACACCCCCTGGAGGTGGGGTGGGGGGTAACTTTAAAATCTCAAATGGAAACCCCCAGTTTTTCTTGCAGATTTTAATTTGTTACATAAAAGTTAGCAACTTTTATTAAAGACATTTTTTCGAACTGCGGATAGATGGCGCTATAATTGGGAAAAACGATTTATCCTGATACCATAGGTAAATTATATAAACGGTCTAATATCTCACGAAATACACTTCCAAATGAGAAACTAAAAAACAGATTTTTAATCTTTTTCGAAAACCTATCGAATAACACCAAACATGACCCTCCAACCCACCCCCTGAATGTGGGGTGGGGTGTAACTTTAAAATCTTAAACAGCAACCTCCACTTTTTTTTACAGATTCGGATCCGTCATGAAAAATTAAGTAACATTTATTCGAAACATTTTTTAGAATTGTTAATAGATGGCGCCTTAATTGGAAAAATTCGATTTATTAGCGCCATCTATCAGAAATTTTAAAAAATGTTTCGAATAAATGTTGCTTAATTTTTTATGACGAATCCGAATCTGCAATAAAAAGTGGGGGTTGGTATTAAGGATTTTAAAGTTACCCCCACCCCACATACAGGGGGTGGGTTGGAGGGTCATGTTTGGTGTTATTCGATAGGTTTTCAAAAAAGATTAAAAATATGTTTTTTGGTTTCTCATTTGGAAGTGTATTTCGTGAGATATTAGACCGTTTCTATAATTTACCTATGGTATCAGGATAAATCGTTTTTCCCAATTATAGCGCCATCTATCCACAGTTCGAAAAAACGTCTTGAATAAAATTTGCCTACTTTTACGTAACGAATCCAAATTTGCAAGAAAAACTGTGGGTTTCCATTTAAGATTTTAAAGTTACCCCCCACCCCACCTCCAGGGGGTGTAGTGGGGATTGGTATTTGGTGTCATTGGATAGATTTTTGAAAATGATTGAACACGTATTTTTCAGTTTTTCGATCCGATGTTTAGTTCGCGAAATATTTGACCGTTCCACTACTTTTGGGACACTCTATATGAATATAACAGGTGGTAAAAGCATGTACAAAGAAAGTAATGAATGACAATGGAAAACAACTAATAGAATTTTCAAGGGAACACAATCTTAAGATAACAAGTACCTGCATAATTTGATTCTAAAAATATATCTTAAATAATCTGGATTTCTCCGGATGGAAAAACGAGAAACCAAATAGTAAATAGACCATACTTTCATTGAAAGAAAACACAACAGATCTGTGACTGATTGTAGAAGTTACATAGGAGCATATTCCGATAGTGACCATATTTTGACAATAGTCAAATTTAAGCAAGAAATTTTCAAATAACTAAGAATAGGAAAACAATGGAAAAATACCAACTAAAACATCTCTAAGATAAATAGGTAGCAAAATGAACAGAGGAAGAAATTAACAAGAGATTGGGAAGATTCACGACAGGGAACTTAGAGAAGAAATGGGAACTAATACACACAGCCATGATAGAAGCGGCAGATCTTAACATTGGGAAAGCAGAAGAAGAAAAGAGAGAACACTGGTCTGATGAAGCCTGCAAAAGAATCCTAGCGCAGAGGTACAACGCAAAAATGAAAAATATTAGAAGTAATACAGAAAAAAGTAAAAAGCATTATACACTGTGTCCGTAAAGTATGGAACAAATTATTTTTTAGCTAAACAGAGCATTACGTATTTTTTATGGGAAATAAGCCACAATTTTACTAAAAAATGAATTTATTAACGTTTCGAAGCCCAAATCGGGTTTCGTTGTCAAAATACCGTATTTTGACAATTTTCGTATTTTGACAACGAAACCCGATTTGGGCTTCGAAACGTTAATAAATTCATTTTTTAGTAAAATTGTGGCTTATTTCCCATAAAAAATACGTAATTATAAAAATGCCACAAGGAAATAGCTTCAGAACAACATAAACAGAGCATTTTAAGAAATAATCCTGAAACACGTCGATTTTTTATTTTAATTTACCGTATTTTAAAATAATATTCTAATATACAGGGTGAATTAGTTTCGAGTAATGACGTCACCGTCATTTTTTTTTTAAATGGAACACCCCCATTTTGTCTCAATTTTCGGATTACTCTAGCTGAGCTGATTCCAAAAATGTATCACATGTTGATTCAAATTGGTACAGGGTGGACAAAAATACAATAGTTTTGTGTGTGCTCATAATATTAAATTTTAATTCATTTTTGATATTAAATTTAAATATTAAATTAAACAATATCAAAAATTAATTAAAATCAAAAATTAATGAAAATATCAAAAATACAATAAGTATTTTTGATAATATTGTTAATTTAACTAACGCGTTACTTTATGAACACACACAAAACTATTGTATTTTTGTCCACCCTGTACCAATTTGAATCAACATGTGATACATTTTTGGAATCAGCTCAGCTAGAGTAATCCCATAGGGTGTTTTCATTAATCTAAGAGTAATCCGAAAATTGAGACAAAATGGGGGTGTTCCATTTAAAAAAAAAGACGGTGACGTCATTACTCGAAAGTAATTCACCCTGTATATTAGAATATTATTTTAAAATACGGTAAATTAAAATCAAAAATCGACGTGCTTCAGGATTATTTCTTAAAATGATCTGTTCAGCTAAAAAAGAATTTGTTCCATACTTTACGGACACAGTGTATAACGCCAAAAGGAGAGAGCATAGAAAGTACATCCAAAAAGGAGTGGGGGTTATAACCCTCAAAAGCATCCCCTGGTTACGCCTATGCGAGTGACACAAAATAAAAGCACAATGTTTTGAAGAAATAAAGATGGTATGTTACGATTATTTCGACGAATTATTAAACGATAGCAAATACAAGAACTGACAGAAAAGGAGGTAATAGATGCAATAAGAGACCTAAAAAATAATAAAATGCTGGAGAAGGCGAAGTGCCAGCAAAATATTTAATCTAGAAAGAGATATACTACAGCAAAAGATAGCTGAACTAAAAAAATGTCAAAGTAATGGAACACAGCACTCATCTGTCAAGCAAGGTCATAAAACTGTCTGTGAAAATCAGTGGCGCACTCAGGGGGTTTTGGGTGTTAAACCCCTCCCAGGGCAATCGGACATATAAAAAATATATAAAGAATGAAAAAAACTAGGTTTTCAATTTCGTTGTAACACGAAACTACAGCGGCATCACTATTCCAGCTCAATCAGAGAGTGCAGCAAGCACCTCTACCGGTTTCGAAACTTATTAGTATCTCATCAGGAGGCACATATGCTGCTCTCTCTGACCCAACTAGGACAAACCCCGACGTGCAGTCACGGATTGCAACGAACGAAATGGCAGGGATGCCCTAGCGGCAACTGCTATCAAAAAACTAAGTTTTCAATCTAATAGCACATAAACAGCATCCAAAAATGTTATTCTACATCCTACCAGTAGTGTTGCCCAAAATCGGTCTTGGTCTTACAGTCTTGGTCTTGTTCTTGCGTTTTCGCAAGACCAAGACCAAGACCAAGACCGCCTAATTTTAGCAAGACCAAGACCAAGACTTAGCATGCAAGACTTAAGCAAGAACAAGACTAAGCCTGCGAGACTCTTGCGTCTTGCGGTTAGAACTGAAAGTCGTTTTAGAGAGTATATAGGAGAATAAAATATTTTGCACATCTTTAACAGCAGACGATTTCTTTGCTCTGAACTTAATTGTCCAGGTTTTTGGTACAAGTGCACCAATCAAACTGTGTTTTTAAATACATATTTTCTTAACATTATGTTTTTTAATTCATTCGTTTATGTTGGATAATAAAAAACTTAGGTACTTTTTTAACTAGCCATGTTTTTCATCAATGTAGGGTGTTTTAAATAAGTATGGTAACCTTACAGGGTAATTCAGCACGAAAAATAATGACAGTTTGATTTGATTTATAAACATAGGTATGTCCTATTAGAGATAAAATTCAATAGCTACACTTTGTACTTGATGAGTTTTTCCATGAACACAATTATTGGATATTGAGAAGTTAATGAATTTATCTCCATAAAGTATCATGACGTTGGGATTCAAAATGAAATAGGTAATGAATACAATGTTAATAAATAATTATTAAGTACATAAATAAGTTTATACAAAACAGTTGCCTCTATAGAAAATCACATGTGATAGAAACAGAAGTAATGTTACTGTTAAAATATCAACATCCATTTTATACATACAAAGGTACCTATACAAAATTTTGCTGACTTACAACTACTAACAATATATCAAAAATAACAGTCTATTCTTTAAAAAATGAACAATAAGTTTCGTTGTTTGAAAATAAATGCCATTATTTTCGGCGACAGCCACAAAAGTCGCCTGCTTAACCATAAAATAGATAATGTTACCCATTATGTAAGCGTGGGCTATCTGTTACAAAGAAATTTAAACCCATATTTTTTAATCAATCGCCGAACAGATAATGCACACGAATAATATACAGTTTCAACAATACAATATAACACACAAGTCGCCTGCTTGATCGCAAAATAGATTATGTCAAATATTTGCTACAAAGAAATAATTTAAGCTCATTTCTTTAATCAATCGCCGAATAGATAATGAACACAAAAATAATAAACAGTTATGTTTAATAATGTATTGTTTGAAAGATCACTAAATAATATGTATTACCGATTCGGCACTCCAGATTGTAAGGAAAAATTCACTAAGGGCAATAATAAGTTTTAATGAGTTTTACCTTGAAACCGAAATTCACAATCATGCACTTAGTGAAGTATACCATAAATTATCTCAGCAATTAGAATAGAGCCCCAGTTGATTTCTTCAGAGCTGGACAGTACCGTATTGAGTTCACATTGATGAAAATGCCAAATCTCAAAAAAGTGCACTTTGTGAGTTTCACCTCTAATAGGAGGGTATGTCCGCAAATGCTTCGTTTCCGAAATAGGGGTATTAAAATTGTTCTTACAAACTGAGGATTTATTTATTGCTCTAAAACCGGTTGAGATATGCAAATGAAATTTGGTGAGTTTTATGAGGTAGTTATTGCGCATTTTTGACATACAATTAAGAATTTAATATTCACCATTGGCATGCATACGTAAAAGTCAGGCATACGTCATTTTAACATGACTCGTTTGTTTAGAATTACCCCTTAAAGTTTGCCATACTTATTTAAAAACACCCTGTATTAATGAAAAACATGGCTAGTTGATAAAATACCTAACTTTTTTGTTACACAACATAAGCGAATGAATCAAAAACAGAATGTTAAGAAAACATTAGACTATAGTTGGGTTTTAATTTCAGTATTTTATATGCTACAATATTTCACAAAATAATGCGAACTTTGAGAAAAAAACACAGTTTGATTGGTATACCCAGTATCCGGTATACAATGACACTTTACCTGTCTAGCAACAATATTATTCCAGCGATATTGTTAAAGAATACGGCTATATAGCTTTATATATAAGGCTAACAAGTGAGATATTGAAGAGTAAGTTTCACTCTGCTTGTGAAGCAGCTGACGTGCCATAAAATCTGAAACCCATACTGGTCTGTTCAACCCAACGTAGTGGATAAAAATTAGAACTGCCATTAACATACTGTGCAGATCTGTCACCGAATTGAATGCTTTTCAAATCACAGATAGTGAATAGCAAATACACAAAAAAATGCATGTTTCTAATAAACTTTAGTTAGTTAGAATATGGGCACGGATCACTTACACCGTGAGTTCAAACCCACCCGGTGTCAGATATTTATTAATTTGGTTGGTTTTTCCTATAGCTATAATATTTAATCTTAAAATGTACCTACTCTGTGACGTTGTTCTAAGATATGCAATATGCTAATGGGCAACTGCGAGACTTGCAAGACTCTTGCTGCAAGACCAAGACCAAGACCGGGAGCGCAATACCCAGACCAAGACCAAGACCAGGTGTACTGGCGCAAGACCAAGACCAAGACTATCTAAGTCTCGTCTTGGTCTTGCATTTGGGCAACACTGCCTACCAGACTGAAAACAATGGAAACCTTCTCTGGTAACACCTCCGAGGCTTCTACAATTTGCGAGCCATAACGGATGCTGAGACTAAGGAAGATAAGGTAATTTTACAATTTATAATTCACGTCCCATCTGCTCAGCGCGGTAAAGTTCCAACGAGAATGGCTCCCTTCGTACTCCAATCGGAGTAAACATGTAAATCAAAAATGAATAACCATTTTTAATTTCGTTGCAACACGAAACTGCAGCCGCATCATTGCACCTGCACGCCGGGGTTTGTCCTAGTTGGGTCAGAGAGAGCAGCATATGTGCCTCCTGATGAGAGACTAATAAGTTTTGAAACTGGTAGAGGTGCTTGCGGCACTCTCTGATTGAACTGGAATAATGATGCGGCTGTAGTTTTGTGTTGCAACGAAATTGAAAATGGTTATTCATTTTTGGTTTACAAGTTTACTCCGATTGGAGTACGAAGGACGTGAATTATAAATTGTAAAATTCCCGCATCTTCCTTAGTCTCAGCATCCGTTATGGCTTACAAATTGTAGAAGCCTCGGAGGTGTTACCAGAGAAGGTTTCCATTGTTTACAGTCTGGTAGGATGTAGAATAACATTGTTAGATGTTGTTTTATGTGCTATTAGATTGAAAACTTAGTTTTTTGATAGCAGTTGCCGCTAGGGCATCCCTGCCATTTCGTTCGTTGCAATCCGTGACTGCACGCCGGGGTTTGTCCTAGTTGGGTCAGAGAGAGCAGCATCTGTGCCTCCTAATGAGAGACTAATAAGTTTCGAAACCGGTAGAGGTGCTTGCTGCACTCTCTGATTGAACTGGAATAATGATGCGGCTGTAGTTTCGTGTTGCAACGAAACTGAAATAAAGAATGGTAGGAAAAGGCAAACTTGTCTTTCACAAGCAATACAAAAAAATTTCGGTGCTGAAGCAGAAGAAAATTCTAGGTGCGCCACTGAGTGAAAATTACAGAGGATTACTATTAGAAGTAGTATATAAGGTATTAGTAAAAATTATAAAAAGTAGCTATGGGCGCATTCTCAAAATATCATGGATGGACCGCGTCACTAACACGCAAGTACTCCAAACTTTAGACAAAAGATGCGAAATTATAAATGAGATAAAAACTAGAAAGAAGGAATACTTAGGGCACATTATGAGGAGTGAAAAGTACGAGCTTAAAGGGCAAAACGAAAATTAAAAGCAAAAGCAGTGTGGGAAGAACAGAAATATCGTGGTTTCGCAACCTACGTGAATGGTTCGTGTGTAGTTCGATTGAACTTTTTATGCGCAAAATTTTTTACACAAAAATGTTGTTGCTTAGTAAAAAACAATTCATCTAATAATTTAATTTAATCTGACACATTCATATCAGATATATATTCATATATTCAGACATATATTGTACATTTTAAAGTAGAAGACTTTAAAATGATATTGCCAATATTGATGAGTTGCGTTCCTGGAACGACTTTATTAGATAATAGTTCATTCAAACATACAATTACATGGATTTACGTGTAACTTAAGAATAATTGTCAGAAAAATCTTAGGATGGGATTTGATGACAGTAAATTTCTCCTGTTAGTGATCCCATAGTAAATCATAAGGAAAAAATCAAGAAAAACTCCTTGATACTATCCCGATATGGTAAGTATTTGGTCTTAATAATATTTTACTCTTATTATTAACCCCAAACTCTGATTTCCGTTATTTCAAAACATAAATAAGTATCCTCGATATGTTATTGACTTAAGAATGGTGGTATTTACATTCAGAGTAATTAAATGAAATTAAACGAAACCAATTGTATCGCAAATTCCTGGGTAAAATACAGCAGGATCTGGATACCCATATCAAAAGAGGGAATCAAGAATCAATAAAAAGAAAATACCACTATTAGAAAGTCAATAACATATCGACGATGTTTTAATATAACATACATATAAAATCAGATTTTGGTGTAAATATTGAAAGTAAACTAAATTGATAATTAAAAAATACTTACCATATCGGGATTGTATCATGAGGTTTTTTCCTGTTTTTTTCCTCATGATTTACGATGGAATCACTAACAGGAGAATTTTACTATCGTCCTTGCATGTGGTTGATGAACTATTTTCCAATAAAGTCGTCCCAGGAACGAAACTCAAAAATATTGGCAATATCATTTTAAAGTCCTCGACTTTAAAATTTGTAATATAATATGTCTGAATTTTGTCAATGTGATTGAGTCAGATCAAATTAAATTATTAGACTTTTATACCAAGCAATAAAAATAAAATGTGTTTAATTTATTAATGTTCCTGTATTTTGAGATCGATTTCCGAAGTGGAAATCGAAACGTCAAATAAACTTAATTTTAAAGTAAAATTATTGTGGGTTATTCCCAACAAAAATATTAAATTACATTAGCTTCAGAATAAATTATACGGTTTAGAACAAACCAACTATCCCTCGTACCGTCCATTAGTTATTTCACATGTATCAATTGCGGATTTTTTTCAACACTCTTCCCGTCGCGAGACTGACACTTATCTTTTTTTGTTCGCTTTTGATAATGAACTGTGGATCGTGGATGGGAAATGTGGAAGTCCATATCGATAGTACAATGAATGATACACATTCGGAATAGAAATCAACATTATGCAGTTCGCATATTGAAATTATTATACAGGTCAATTTCCTATGTCTAGGGTCAACATTGGCAATAGAGAGTCTATAATTAGGTTATTAATTAGGAATAATATTTATTATGTTGCTGTTTGTAGTTTATAATAAACTTAATAATACAGTAAACAAACGCAGAATTTTTTATTGTTATTATAACCAAACAATGGAAATAATCAATGGCAACTAATATATGTATCAACGTTCTTCGACGTCTTCCGATTTCCAATCTCCATCTCGTTCTGTCATTCCATAGATCGTCCTCGAGTTCTCTGTCCCTGATTTCTCTATCAACTCCTTCTCTCCAACTTCTTCTAGGCCTTCCTGGTCTGCGCCTTCCTCTTGGTTGCCATTCGAGGATTTGTCTTGGTATTCTATTCTCCGACATTCTCCTTACGTGTCCGTACCAGCTGAGTTGTTTCGTCCTGATGTCGTCAAAAATAGTATGTGTAACCCCCATGATTTCTCGGACTCTCTCGTTTGTTATTCTGTCGCGTCTAGATATTCCCGCCGAACGGCGCCAGAAGTCCATTTCTGTTGCTCTAAGCATTTTCTTTGTTCTGTCTTTTAGGGGCCAAACTTCGCATCCATATGTTGTAATGCTTTTTATTATAGTGTTATATATTCTTTTTTCATTTTCCTTAGAAATATTTTTATCCCACAGTACGCTGTTCAGTAAGGATATGCCTTTCCTTCCCTGTATATTTCGTTCCTTAATAGCTGCATCTAATTTTCCGTCTTGAGTGATCTTTACTCCCAGGTATTTGTAGTCTTCACATAATTTTATTTCTTGATTTTCCTCTACTCGGAGGCTATGTTGGTCTCCTCCGATACTCATGTATTCAGTTTTTTCCATATTCACTTCTAGGCCCCACTCTGTAAACTCTTCTAATAGTTTTCGCATCATGTAACTAAGATCTTCAGAGTCCTGTGCGATGATCACCTGGTCATCCGCAAAGCACAGCGTGTACAAAGTTGAGTCCGTTAGTGGTATATGCCCATATTCGTACATTTTTTCTTCCATTTGTTGAGTGCTGCTTCGAGGTATATTTTAAATAGTGTTGATAAGATACAGCATCCTTGCCTTAGTCCTTTAGTTACTGTGAATCCAGGTGTTATGAGATTTCCCGTTTTAATTCTTGTTGTTTGTTGGTAGTACAACGTTTTTACGGCTTCAACCAATTCTATATTTACATTTGTTTTCTCCAGTGCCTCCCATAATTTAACCAGCGGGACACTATCATACGCTTTTCTAAGGTCTACAAACATCAGATGGACTTCTTGGCCACGAGCAACTTTCTTTTCAATTATCTGAGTAATGGAGAAAACATGATCTATTGTAGATCGACCTGCGCGAAAACCAGCCTGTTCTTCGGCTTCCGTATTTTGGTATTCTTCTTCTATTCGATTTTTAATAAGTTTTCCATATATTCTGCTGATACTACTAGTGACTGCAATTCCTCTATAGTTTTCAGGTTTTGATTTATCTCCCTTTTTGTTGTGGATAGTGCTCAGATTTGACTCTTTCCATTCTTAAGGTATTTCATGGTTAATCAAGCATTGCTGGAAAAGTTGTTTTAGCCGCTTAATTAGAACTTTAGGTCCATATTTGATGAGTTCCGGAGCTATATTTCCTGGGCCAGGTGATTTACCATTCTTCAACTGTTTGCATATGGTTTCGACTTTTTTCTCATTTACTCTGAATGGTGATCCTATCAACCTGACGCCTTGTATACCGTTGGATTGTATCTGTTTGAAGGGCTCTCTTGTCTCTGTTAGTAAATCTTCAAAGTGTCCTTCCCAAGTTTGTGGTGATATGGACTGAATAATATCTTTCTTTCTGTCGTTTCTTAAATTTTTTAATAGTTTCCAACTTTCTGAACTTTGGCTTCCACCTATGTATGTATTTAGCATGGTACACTTTTTTGTCCAGGATTCGTTTTTCTTTTGACATATTTTTCTTCTGACCCTCGCTTGCATTCTTTTATAATGTATTCTGTCATCCACGTTTTTTGTGTTCAGATATTTTTGATACAATTCTCTTTTCCTTGTTATTTCTTGCGAAATATCTTGATCCCACCAATACGGTTTTCGATGTACGGTTTTTTCATATCGCCCTAGTGCTTCTAAGGTAGCGGCGTGTATACATTATTTGATGTTTTCGTATGACTGACTCACGTTTCTGGTATTATCTTCCGTTTCAATTAGTTTTTCTTCCAGTCTACGTTTATATAGGTTTTTAACACTTTCTTGGTGTAAACTATTCAAATTGTATCGTACTTATTGGAGCTGTTAATTTGAATGATTACCTTGCGGCGTTTCTTTTTCTATTTTCGGTGGAAATGAAATATCTGAAGAACGTAGGAGATAGTGGTCACTGCCGCAAATTGGTCCTCTACATGCTCTCACGTCTGTTGTTTTCAGTCGACTTTTTTGCTTAAGAATGACATAGTCTATAACTGATTTTAATTGCGTGTTTCCTGAGTCCACGTATATTTATGAATATTTCTATGCTGGGAATATCCATTCATCAATGACAACTAATACAGAGAAATAACGCAAAAAGATACCATGTAGGGTACTTTGACCCGACCAGGTACTTGATATACGTTTTTGAGGTTTTATTTTATTGAGAGGTCCTCAATAACTAAACCCTCTTTTAACAATTTGAGGCGAATCAAATTCTGAATGTTATGAACCCTATCTTAGGCAATATGCCTCTTCAAGGTAGAGGGATATTATGTGGGTGTGACTTCAACATTAGCTTGCGTTCCCAACACCTCCATATTCTAACTCCTCTTCCGTTGTCTTCCTGTACCAAGCCTGCCACAAAAGTATAAGTTCCTTGGATAACAAACGATTCCTTTCAGAAGTTTGCTTTTTATATTTTGGAAAAAAAAGTGGTGGTTAGCTGTGGCTAGATCCTCACCTAGGAGCACGTATCATTGTGCAATGGGATTGGAAAATCACAGAAAACCAATCTCCCCCTGTCCAATTTGAGGCCAAAAATGCAGCTTTATTTAAGTCTTCTTCTTCTTCTTTTTGTACAGACTTCTTCTTCTTCTTCTTTTTTTATATAGGCAGTACTGCCTGTTTTTCTTCAACGGTGCCTTTCATTTTGCCCCTAAGTTGTCATTCCATCTTTTCCTTGGGCGTCCTATACTTCTCCTGCCTAACGGTGACTTGTCCCTGGCTATTCTTACTATCCTTGATTCAGACATCCTGCTTATGTGCTCATTCCACTCTTCTTTTCTGTTCTTTACCCAGGTATTTATATTGTCTACTCCACATATGCGTCTGATTTCCTCACTTCTTACCCTATCCTGTAGTCCTTTTCCAGCAATCCTTCTTAAGATCTTCATTTCGTTGGTTTCCAGATATCTTCGTGTTTTGCTTGTATCTGGTCTTGTTTCGGCCGTGTAAGTCATAACTGGCCTAATAACTGACTTATATATTCGGGCCTTTGTTTCCAATCTTAGGTGTTTGTTTTTCCAAATTGTGTCGTTTAGGCACCCGGCCGTTCTACTGGCTTTCATTATTTGGTCTTTTACCTCTTCTTTGATATTGTTGTCGGCTGATAGATTAATTCCCAGATATTTGAAAGTCATTACTTGTTGTATAATTTGATTGTCTAACTCCAATTTGCATCTTATTGGTTCTTTGGCAATTACTAAGCATTTTGTTTTTTGGACTGATATTTTCATATTCATTTCTTTTGCGTTAATGTTGAACTCGTGCAATAATCTTTGTAGGTCGTCTTCTCACTCTGCTACTAACACGGTGTCATCAGCGTAACAGAGTATTTTTACCTCTCTATTGCCCATTTTGTACCCTCTTTTTTTCTTCACTTGTTTTATTATTGCATCCAATATTATGTTAAACAGTAGAGGGCTTAGTGAATCTCCTTGCCGGATTCCTGTGTTTGTTTCTATGGGTTCTGTTATTATTCCATTGACTTTCATCTCTATTTTATTTCTTACATATATGTTTTCTATCAGTTTTATGATATCCAGTGGTAAATTTTTCTCATATAGAAGGTGTATCACATCTTTTAATTGGATTCTATCAAACGCTTTCTCTAGGTCTATGAAACAGAAAAAGGCTGGTTTGTTATATTCTAATGATTTCTCCGCTATTTGCCTTATCACAAAAACTGCATCGTTACATGATCCTTCCACTTCTAAATCCTTGTTGTTCATCCGATATATTTATGCACGCCATTATTTTCTCCATAAGTATTTTTGTTGTGAGTTTCAGTATAGTGCTCAGTAAATTTATCCCTCTATAGTTACTGGGGTCTGCCCTATCACCTTTCTTAAATAACGCTATCATTTGAGTGGTTCTCCATTCTTCTGGAATTCTTCCTGTATTTATTATTTTACTTATAAGGATATTCAGTTCTTTGTGAAGTCTATCTCCTCCGTACTTTAAAAGTTCATTAGCTATTCCATCTTTCCCAGGAGCTTTTCGATTTTTCATCTTTTTTAAGGCGTTCTTTATATCTTCCTCTTTAATTTCTGTTTTCTCATCCGATTCTAATCGTGGTGTTTCCAGTTCTTTGTGATTAGCTGTTTGATAAAGGTTTTTTAGGTAAGTTGTCCATGTATTTGTATCAGTATGTTTTACCTCTATCAATTCCTTCATCTCTGCTCTTTGACCTCTTATCATTTTCCACATTTCCCTTTGCATCCCATAAAAGTCGTGCTCCATCTCTTTTGAAAATGCTTCCCAATGTTCTGTTTTCTTCCTTCTTACTATTGAGTTTAATTCATTTCGTACTCTTTTATATTCTTCATATGTTTGTCTCGTTCTTTTGGACTTGTATTCTAGGTAGATTTTCTTTTTTTCTTGGCATTTTATTTTTATTTCTTCACAGAACCATGGAGTTCTCCTTTTCTTTCGTATATGTTTACTTATCTTACGTTCTCCAAGTGCTTCCGTTGCTGCCATTTTGATATTATCTCTGATCTTCCTCCAACTTTCTTCTATGTCTTCATCCGGTGTAATTTAGTTTTCATTCAGTACTTTTTGCAATCTTCTCTGGTATAGATCTCGTGTTGACAAGTCTCGTAGCTGTTCTACCTTTATTCTTGTCTCACATTAAACAGGGTCTTCTTTCCTGTTTCTTTGTAGCTCTATTCTGATTTTTCCAAGTACTAGGTTGTGATCGCTTCCAATATTAGCTGCACTTAAACATCGTATGTCTAGTACTTGAGAGTGGTGGATGTTTCTGTTTGTCAATATATAATCAATAACGGATCTGTGTCCTCTTGTATTTTGGAATGTATATTTTTGTTGATCTTTGTGTCTGAAGAACGTATTGTTTATTCGAAATTCGTTCTGAGAGCAAAAGTTAATAAGTAGTTCCCCATTTTCATTTTTGTTGTCTTCATTGAATCGTTGCTTTATTCCTGGTATAATTATGTTACCGACTCTTGCGTTCATGTCTCCTAAAATGTATATTATCTCATTGGCTGGTATTTCGTCGACTGTTTGTTGAAGCTCGTTATAAAAGTGGACTCTGTCGACTTCAGGTTTGCAGTTTTCTGGGCTATAAACTCCTATGATATTTATTTTTTGCTTCTCTAATTTGATCTTGGTAACTACGATTCTTTCTGATATATATTGACATTCATATATGTTATCTGCCCATTTTTTGTGTATCATTAAGGCCACGCCTTCTTTGGCTCTCATATTTTTTGGTACACCACTATAGATCAAGAAGTATTCCCCAAGCCACATCTGTCCTTTTCCTTTCTTTTTTGTTTCCTGGATCGCGCATATCTCTATCTTATTTTCTCTCAGTTCCTTTTCTAACTCCTGGTCTCTGTTGTTCAATGATTTTATATTCCATGTTGCAATTCTGAGTATATTTTTCCTATTCTTTGTCCTGATTCTCGCCGTTTTCGTCATCTGTGTATCCGTCCTGTTCCGAGGCATCCCGTTGGTTCTTTGAGCATTGCTTCATTTTACGATAGGTAGGTTGCTAACCTCGCCTATTAACCCTCCACTTTTATCCGGGCTTGGGACCGGCTGTGATGACTACCAAGCTACTCGATGCACCTGATAGTTATCCCAGGCAGTGTTTTGTATAGACTTGACTCTGTTTTTTCAATGTGCCTCTAGTAAGTTGTCGTTACATCGTTTTCGTGGTCTTCCCACTGATCGTCTTCCTATTGGAGAACCGTCTCTCGCTGTCCTTACTACTCTATTTGTTGTCATTCGGCTTATGTGGTCATTCCATTCTATTCTTCTGTTTCTTACCCAGTTATTAATGTTATCCACCTTGCATCTACGTCGTATATCTGTACTTCTAGATCTGTCTCATAGAGTCTTACCATCGATTTTTCGAAGGGTTTTCATCTCCGCTGTTTCGAGCAATCTTTTTGTCCTTTCTGTGTCGGCTTGTGTTTCTGCCGCGTATATCATTATTGGTCTGATGACTGTTTTGTAAATTCTGTCATTAATTTCCTTTCCGATATTTTTATATCTCCATTCAGGCAACCTGCGACTCTGTTTACTCTGTTGACTTGATCCTCCACTTCTGTTTCGAGCCTTCCGTAGCTATTAGATAGTGTGATGCCTAGATATTTAAACTCCTTCACACTTCTTCTATTATCTGACCTTTCAGTTCCAATTTACATCTTATTGGATTTGATGTTTTAAACCTTGCATTTTGTCTTTTTTGGGGAAATTAACATGTGAAATTTTCTGGCGGTTATGTTAAATTGGTGCAGCGTACGTTGTAAGTCATCTTCACTTTGAGAGATTAGTATTGCATCATCTGCATAACAGATTATTTTAAGTTGTTTTTCTCCCATTTGGTATCCTTTTTTAGTTCTCACTTTTTTTGTATTATTTCGTCCTTGATCAGGTTGAACAATAAAGGACTTAAGGAATCCCCCTGTCTTATCACATTGACGGCTTCAATTGGGTCAGTTAGTTCATCTTCCACTTTTACTTTTATTGTGTTGTTCTGGTTGATGTTTTCGATCGTTTTAATTATTCCTAGAGGTACCTCTCTTGATTATAACAAATGGATAATGTCCTTTAATTTGACCCTCCCAAATGCTTTCTTAAGGTCCACGAAAACTGTAAGTCAAGTACCTATATCCAAAAAGCACTTTAAACGAAATTTCAGGTAACGATTTGATAAAAGATGTTAAAATAGTTATTTATGAAACAGTTCTCGTGAAGTATGCTTTTTTTATGCGCGAGTGCTATACATCGCGTAAGTTCGCAAAAAGTACTTCACGCACAGTTTCATACAATATTTTATCTACTTTACCATAAACAAATAAAAAAACTGTAACTCTTCGTCACTGGAATTCATTTCTATTCTACAATGTTTAGAACTTTGACATTTAAAAATTCTAACTTCTTTCAAACCACAAAACTGTCAAAACTTTTGTCGTAATTTATTGCTCATTATGTCATCACCATGACAACGCGAAAGTTAAGGATATTTGAATATATGAAAGTGTGTTAAAAACAGTGCGAAAAAGTAAGTCCCATTTAAAATACATTGTTACTTCACGCACACTTTAAACACTTCACGCACTGCTATCTATAATGACAGTTTTCACAAACTAAAAACTTACACATAATATGACATAGAGTAGATAAACTTTATTTATGAAACTATACTAATATATAATTTCTTGCATAGAAAAGTGTAAAAGCGTAAGAATTCTTAATCTTTAACAAATGTTAATAACTATTGATATTAAGTGGAAAACTTGATATTAAGTGGAAAATTCGATATTGTAGTGTTAAAAGTGTAGAGTTAAAAATGTCATTAAAATTTCAGTATGCTTTATCGATTAGTTTATTCAAATATTTTTTCGACCATTTTTGCAATCATCTTCATAAGGTGTCTTCTTCATTACTGAAGTTTGGCTATAACTACGGCAAATTGCTCTCTATTTTGAGCTGTTCTTAGTATCGAATGTGTGTCCATGCCTGTCCAGTCTCTTACGTTCTTCAGTCAGGAGCATTTTCTCCTTCCTAGACCTCTTTTTCATTCCATTTTCCCTCCATTATGAGGCGTAGAAAGGTGTATTTTTCTCCTCTGTAAATATGTCCTAGATAACTCGTTTTTCTGTTTTTTTTTACAATATTTAGGAGTTCTCTCTCAGTCCCCATTCTTCTCCATTTTTGCTATATTAGAAAAAAAAAAGAACTTCAAAGAATCTACGGATACCTTATGCAAGAGAGAGAGAGAGATATAGAGAGAGATATATAGAGAGAGATATATAGAGAGAGAGAGACAGAGAGAGAGAGAGAAAGAGAGAGAGAGAGAGAGAGAGAGAGAGAGAGAGAGAGAGAGAGAGAGAGAGAGAGAGAGAGAGAGAGAGTTATGATATCTAAATTACTTAAAAATCAGCGAAAAAACCATTTCCAACCTTGCAAAACTTGAATATAAACAATTTGAATAATTTTTTGCTATTGCCCGGGATTTTTTTTTATTATTTGAAAAGTTGGCATTTTTACAATTTTCAAAAATTACAAATGTTAATGAAACATCCTGCATAGAGAAAATAATATCGCGCCCAAAATATTGTAATAAATTTCTACAATAATTCGACTTATCTTTCTTAAATTTATTCGTGCCCCAAAGAAACAAACTTATTTCATGATGTTGGCCTCGATTTTATTAGATCGTTAACTTTTATCATAGACATGAAATATGAAAACTGCTCTATTCTACTCTACCGCAAAAAGTAACGCTTATTTTTACTTCGGTCTTTGACCTACATACTCTATCTTTTAGAGTAGGGATTAAACTTTTCTGTGTGGAAAGCTGCCAGGCTATATATTACGATTTTTTATTTGAATTTACTGAAAAACAATAGAAATGGTAATGTAATGATAACATGAAGTTTTATTTTGATTTTACTAAAAGGTTGTTCTAGTCTAGAGAATAAGGATCCTGAAAGAAGATAACTGCATTTTTTGGATGAGAGATATGTGAAAGTGTTCACAACAACTGAGACAAAAACACGATCAATAAGTTAAGAAATAATACATTTCAATATCTCAAGGATAGAGAGATGGTTAATCAATTCCCATGTCTTTCTTCAAACTCCTTAAGGGGATGGGTATGAACTTTCGGCTACAATGCTATTTAAATGGTATTCATTTTATTCGAATCCTGAGAAAACTAGTAAGTATTTGTAAAAAATTTAAACGCAGAATGGAAGATTACGTTATTACCGAGGGCCAAAAGTCCCTGAAAACTTATATCATGTTTATTTTAATAAGTTACAGGGGTGAAAAACTAAGAGATAATTTAGTGTAATTTTTAATTTCAAATATCTCATTCAAAACAAATTTTTTATTCATTCTGAGGAATTTCGGCCCTCCTCAGTAATAGTGTAGTCTTTCATTATGCGTTTAAATTTTTCAAAAATATTTATTAGTTTTCTCAGGATTCGAAAAAAATGATAACATTTAAAATACATTGAAAATTTTGACAGGCGTCAAAATGTTCCTTTCCTCTTAACGAAATCCACTTTTCACTCATCCGCGGCCACTCCTTCTTTGCTGACTACATGACCTAAATAATTGACTTTACGGTGAAATAGTAACACTTCTTAAGGTTTAACATCAATTGGGCAGCTTTAAGTCGATCCAAAACGCCTTCTAGATTCTTCAAATGCTCTTCAAAAGTCCAAGGCGATTATGTCGTCTAAATACACTAGGCAAGTTTTCCAAGATAACCCTTTCAACACATTTTTCATATGCCTCTCAAATGTCGCAGGAGCATTACATAGTCCAAATGGCATAACGTTGAATTTCCACAATCCAGATCCTGTGGTAAATGATGTCTTCTCATTATCCACTGGGTCCATATCTACCTGCCAATGTCTAGACTTTAAGTCCAAGGTAGAAAACAATTTACTTCCAGCCAATGTATCCAACGTGTCGTCGATCCGCGGCAGAGGATAACTATCTTTCTTGGTAACATTTTTCAACAAACGGTAGTCCACACAGAACCTCGTAGTTCTGTCTTTTCTCTTGACCAGGACCTTCGTAGAAGGTTCTATCACCATGTTTGACGAAATATTGGCCTCAATTCTATTAAGGGAGCGTTCAAGTATTACGTAACGCGATTTTTAAAGATTTTTGACCCCCCCCTTCGTAACGCACTGTAATGGGCGTTTAACTATTACGTAACGCAATTTTTGAAGATTTTTGACCCCC
The DNA here is from genome assembly GCF_917563875.1 of Diabrotica virgifera virgifera. Taxonomy (NCBI): domain Eukaryota; kingdom Metazoa; phylum Arthropoda; class Insecta; order Coleoptera; family Chrysomelidae; genus Diabrotica; species Diabrotica virgifera. The sequence goes on from NC_065451.1 coordinate 172,443,197, forward strand.
CCCAACCTGCGTTACGTAATACTTGAACGGTTCCTAAATTGTTAACTGTTATCATAGACATGAAATATGAAAACTGCTGTATTCTACCGCAAAAAGTAACGCTTAGTTTTACTTCGGTCTTTGACCTACATACTCTATCTATTGGGATTAAACTTTGTTGTGTGGAAAGTTGCCAGACTATATATTACGATTTTTTATTTAGAGATTGGTGAATTATGCTGGCAGATAAATGAAATTTGTAACTATTTTGTAACTACTAACAAAATTTTGTAACTATTACAAAAGTGACAATAATTCTTATCTAAATTCTGACGTGGAGTCTTTTTTTTGGTTGTAATCGATGTACCTACTACTTGGTTGCTATCGCCACCTTTGTAACTGGGAGCAATGGGATAAGACATGGAGACTCCCTGAATCCTCTATTATTCAACCTGATCATGGATGACATAATAAAAAAAGTAAGACACTGAAAACGTTTGTTTTCTATACTTCCACAACATTTATTATAACTATGTGACTACAGCTGTTTCGGCAGAGTGCCTTTATCAAGTGATTTCGTTTACTATGTGTTTGCCTTTTTATTGAGAACAATAAGAGCCGAAAGAGAAAACAACTACAGGGTGGTGTTTACAAACTAACTTGTGGTGACTGTCCGAAAACTTACATCGATCAAACTGGCAGAACCTTTGACAAACGGATAGCTGAACACAAAAGGGCTTTCAACAATAGAAAAACAGACACTTCTACATACGCACTTTACCTTCTAGATCCTAGAACATAATCATTCTTTTAATGAAGAGTTTCAAATTTTGCATATTAAAAATAAAAGCCTTAAGCTATCTTTATTGGAATCTATGGAAATTATTAATTAAAAAATACAGATATAATTTGTAAAGTATAATTCAGTTAAAGACTTTAAAAAGGCAAACACATAGTAAACGAAATCACTTGAGAAAGGCACTCTGCCGAAACAGCTAGTCACATAGTTATAATAAATTTTATGGAAGTATAGAAAACAAACGTTTTCAGTGTTTTATTGTTAGATAAAATGAACTTCCATCAGGTAACGGTCGAATTCATCAATTAAAAAAAGTAAGAACTAAAATAGGATATCAAATGGGAGAAAAACAACTTAAAATAATCTGCTATGTATAAGATGGACTACAATGACCTCAGGATTATATCGAATTTATACTATAAACAACGAGCAAAAGTACGTGTTAACGACCAGCTGTCAGAGGAAATTGAAATCAGACGTGGAGTGAGACAGAGATGCGTGATTTCGCCAATTCTTTTTAATGCCTACTCAGAAGAGATCTTGAAAAAAGCTCTCTTGAGGGTGAAACAGCTGGAATAAAGGTAAATGGAGTTAACCATTTAACCCATTTAACCCATTAACAACATTAGATATGCGGATGACACTGTCATCTTAGCTGAAAATATTGGGGATCTTCAGAGCCTGGTGACCAAAATAGCAGAGTTTGGACAAGAATACGGGCCAACAATGAATGTTAAGAAGACAAAGTTTATGAGAATATCGAAAACTCAACGAAATAACGAAAATCTCTTCATAAACGGATCCAATATCGAACGAGTCGACCAATATGCATACCTTGGAACAATTATCAACTCCACAGGAGATTACTTATAGGAAATCAAAATCAGAATAGAAAAGGCTAGAGCAAATTTTAACAAAATGAGAAAAGTGCTCTGCAAAAGAGATTTGAAGTTGGAGCTAAGAGTTAGGTTGGCTAGGTGCTACGTTTTCTCGACTTTGTTGTATGGAATGGAAGCTTGGACCTTGAATGCTGCATCAATAAAAAACTAGAATCATTCGAGATGTGGGTGTACAGAAGAATTCTGAAAATATCGTGCACAGAACACGTCACAAACAAAGAGGTTCTGAGAAAGATGAATATAGAAATGGAAATCCTAAATACCATCAAAACAAGAAAATTGGAATATCTCGGACATATTACACGTGGAGAGAGATACAGCTTTCTCCAATTGATTATGCAGGGAAAGATTCAAGGAAAGAGAAGCATAGGGAGACGCAGAATATCGTGGCTGCGCAACCAGAGAGAGTGGTACAGATGTACATCAAATGAACTTTTTAGAACAGCCGTCTCTAAAATACGAATAGCTTAAAGAAGAAGATTCCTATATACTCCAGATCTTACCCTGTTGGTTGTAGTATTAATTATTTCTCCATACATTCCTGTCTGGAACAGACACGCTGTATGAGTTCTTAAATTTGTATCTTTTTATCATGTGATGTGGTTTCTCGTTAAAAACGTTCTTCGTCACAGTCTTTGTGATACGTATATTTGTAGTGTTTTTTTATTTATTTTTTTTTCCTTTTATATCCATTTCTATGCAAACACGAATTGAAAATTCCTACATATAAAACAACCAGAAAAACGTTTCCAGCATTATCATCAACTCAAATTGATCGTATATCCGGTCGAGGTAATGCAGCTCCATCGGGAATCAAGTCCAATGTCACTGTGTCAAGGTCAACGCCAAACCTATAACATAGGTACACAAAACATAATTATAATGGAGCACGCGATAACTTTTTAGATTCTACTCCACTTGTGAAAAATCAATTATGTTTATACATTAAGCAACGATAGTGTTGTGACTGCTGTGGAGTTTAAATTTCTCCTTTTAGGAGGAAAAGGGTATAAACACGCGAGTTCTACGTCCTGGCATTTTGTGCCAGTGTACCACTTACACAAAGAATGTTAGGTCTTAGTCTTTCGTAAAGTTAATATATTGATTGTTACGATACGAAATAGTGAAATATATAAAGGAACTGACATGAACAAATTGCATGACACATAAAATATAATAAATAAGGGAAACATTTATTATTCATCAAAAAAAATTTTTCTGCAGCCGTCCCAAAAACTAATCTATCGTTATGATTTATTAACTCGAAAGTTCCACTTTACATAAACCGTACCGAAAGCAGCTATTTTCGCCTATCCCAAAGTTATTGCTTTCCTTAAAAGAAAATTCGTTGGCTACAAAAAGAAAACAAAATTATTAACTAAACAACAAATGTCTGGTCACAACCAGACCAATGAACTAATACCTAGAATACAAGTAGGTACATTTTTTATATGTTGCATTTTTTAGGCAATACCTTGTATTTGTTAGGGGAGTCAGTTTTATTTTTTTAATGTGTAGAGGGTATCAGTAGAAGCTTAAGTTTAAGTTTTTGGGGTCGTCACCCTTGTCCCCCGGCCGCCATCTTGGAAAAGGGGTGCAAAAGGGTTTCGCGCTATATCTCGTAAACTACCAACCCTACGGAAAATCTAATAAAACATAAAATGTAGAAAATTTAATTTTGTACAATGCTGTTTCTACCACTTTTTATCGTCAAGTGACCAACAAAAAAGATATAAACAAAAATAAATAAAATGTTTTTAACAAGTTTCCTTTTGGAGGTTATAACCTTTTTTTTCAGTTCGTTTTACAATAAAATAACATTATAGCAATTTTGTAGAGGGTTTTTCAGCGAACAATTTCTACTATAAAGGTGTTTAATTCTATTTATTTATCTAGGTTTTACAGCGCTCCAAACTTCACCTTCACCAGATTCTCAAATGCTCATAGGGATACAATAAAAACAAAACGTTAGACTTACTTTTTAGTCCTGTCGCCAGGGGGGGTACAACGGCCTCCTTTATTGAGATGGACTTACCCAAGTTTTTTTCATGTATTTTGACCCGTAGAATACGAATTTTTTGGGTAACAGTTGATCCGGATGTCGATAAGATTGTTATTGACCAAGAACTTGAGGAATTACATAACAGAGATTTTTGGCAAAACAAAACATTTTTTGGTATTTTTTGGGTCATTCTAAGCAAAAATGTTTCCACATTTTTTTCGTAGGATGCCTAGTTTTCGAGATAACCGCGGTTGAACTTTCAAAGAATCGAAAAATTGCAATTTTTGAACCCGAATAACTTTTGTTTAAAAAATAAAGTAGCAAGTCTGCTTACCGCATTTGAAAGTTTAAGTCACATTATATCGGTTTTGATTATTTGCATGGCTAAAAATTTATTTTTTTATTGTTAAACAAAGCTATAAACACATAGTGTTTCCCGTGCCGTCACATGCGTTTTAACGTATGCTACGTAGAAATTGCCTCGATTGCACTAGTACCTATTCTACCTACTCGTTCGATTTTAAATGAGAAATCATTGAAAACATCACTCACCCACTAGGACTAGGTGTTTGTAGCTTTGTTTAACAATAAGAAAATAAATTTTTAGCAATGCAAATAATCAAAACTGATATAATTTGACTTGAACTTTCAAAGGGGGTAAGCAGAATTGCTATTTTATTTTTTAATCAAAAGTTATTCGGGTTTAAAAATTGCAGTTTTTCGTTTTTTTGAAAGTTCAACCGCGTTTATCTCGAAAACTGTGCATCCTACGGGAAAACTTGTTAGAACATTTTTTGCTTAGAATGACCCAAAAATTACAAAAAAATGTTTTGTTTTGGGAGAAACCTCTGTTATGTAATTCCTCAAGTTCTTGGTCAATAACAATCTTATCGACATCCGGATCAACTGTTACCCAAAAAATTCGTATTCTACGGGTGAAAATACATGAAAAAAACTTGGGTAAGTCCATCTGAATAAAGGAGGCCGTTGTACCCCCCCTGGCGACAGGACTATTTCTATCTTAATATTTTTTTATTCACACAATTTATGATCATTTTAACATTCCTATGCTATTATTAATCTATTTATATAGTCCAGAAAGCCACTGCGCATCCGCTAGGAAAAATATTCCGATTCGGATTTTTTGTACAATCTTACTCAAAAAGGACCCCTTTTAACAAATTTGCATGTTGCCAGGACCAAATGTGGGTCAAAAATTTTTTAAACGTTTTTTTTTTTTTGTTTTTTTCCTAAAATTATTTTTTTTGCATGGAACAAACTTTTTTTAGGTTTTTGGATCATTCCAAACAGAAAAGGTCTTTAGTGACTTTTCTCTAAAGTTGATGGTTTTTGACATACAAGCGATTAATAATTGAAAAATTGCGAAATCGGCCATTTTAACCTTCAAACACTATGTGAAAAACTTAAAATTTGAATGTTGCCAAGGTAGGTAGATATTTTTTAAACATCGATTGATGAAATCCCAAAGAGTTTTTTGCAATACAATATTCAAAACTCCTTTGTTTTTTAATTTCTAATCACGCGTGCGCGACACAATTTTCCACCGTTGCATGTGTATACAGTATGATGCAAACGAAAGGAATAAATTCGTTATTTCGTAAACCGACCACTTTAAGAAACAAACCCGACACAGGTCGATTTTTATTTTTAAGTTATGATATTGTGGCAAATATGGTATACTAGTGATGTCATCCGTCTGGGCGTGATGACGTAATCGATGATTTTTTAAATGAGAATAAGGGTCGTGTGGTAGCTCATTTAAAAGGTTCTTTAATTCTTTATTCAGTAATGTAAACATTTACATAATTATTTATACAGGGTGTCCAAAGAATTTTATTAAATTAAATTATTTGACAAAAAAAGAAGTAGAATGACACCCTGTATAAATAATTATATAAATGTTTATATTATTGAATAGAGAATTGAAGAACCTTTCAAATGAGCTAGCACACGACCCCTATTCTTATTTAAAAAATCATCGATTACGTCATCACGCTCAGATGGATGACATCACTAGTATAACATATATGCCACAATATCATAACTTAAAAATAAAAATCGACCTGTTTCGGGAGTTTTCCTTAAAGTCGCCGGTTTACGAAATAACGAATTTATTCCATTCATTTGCACCATACTGTCGGTCGGTGGAAAATAGTGTCGCGCACGCTTCATTAGCAATTAAAAAACAAAGGAGTTTTGAATATTGTATTGCAAAAAACTCTTCGGAATTTTATCAATCGATGTTTAAAGAATATCTACCTACCTTGGCAACATTCAAATTTTCAGTTTTTCACATAGTTTTTGAGGGTTAAAAATGGGGAATTTCGCAATTTTTCAATTTTTAATCGCTTATGTCAAAAACTATCAACTTTAGAGAAAAGTCACTAAAGACCTTTTCTGTTTGGAATGATCCAAAAAAACCTAAAAAAAATTGTTCCATGCAAAAAATATAATTTTAGAAAAAAAAAAAAACGTTCAAACATTTTTGACCCACTTTTGGTCCTGGCAACATGCAAATTTGTTAAAAGGGGTCCTTTTTGAGTAAGATTGTGCAAAAAATCCGAATCGTAATATTTTTCCTAGCGGATACGCAGTGGCTTTTTGGACTATTAACCTTTTTCCCCAATATAAAACTTAGAACCCTAAGCATATATAGAAAAGGCCCAAGAAGTTGTTTGAGGACAGAATTCTTCGGAAGAGCAAAAAACCGATTTTTAAATATTTAAAATAGGGATTAAATGAAGAGTAATCGTCCAGGAGCATCGGTATGGCGTTTGCTTTTTGACAACGATGGCTTTTATTTTCATCGATATTGGTTCGAATTTCATTATCTTAATTTAATCGCCCCATTTTCAACCCTATCTACAGTTGCATAATTATGCATCTGAAACAAGTTCTTACAATACGCGTATTTCAGTAACGACGCAACTACCCTATAGTGGCTCAGCACATTTTTACAGTTCGGTCTTTTTGTATCATCTTTACATAGTATTTTAGAAGTTAATTGCACAATAAACAGGAATTGACAAAATTTGCAGTTACGTCATTTTTCTTCCATACCGGACTGAATATCTGCCTGCTATTACAGTGGAACCCCGATAAGTCGGCCCCCGATAACCAGGAAGTCTGGCTAACCCGGACCGATTTTCATCAGATAAACATTTTGATTTTCAGTACATTTGTATTTTGACAACGACACCCGATTTCGGCGTGGAAACGTTAATAAAATTATTTTTCAATTTAATTGTGGCTTATTTCCCATCAAAATAGTTAATTATCAGATAAACATTTCAACAATAAAAATGTATGTAATATAATATTTGAGAGATAATGTGTATTTGTGTAATTTGAACTATACGATAGTAAAAATGACTCACATGGCACACGCCGCGCCGGCAGAAACAACAGGCACATATCTGTAGTATTCCTTTAAACGGGCTCCACACTCTCGGCGAAGTTACTTCGCCAAAGTTGACCGAAGTCCGAAGTACCCTCTCGACACACTCGTTCGAAGTGCGATACCGACAAAGACTGGTGCGATACCGTCAAAGATCCCTTTGACCAGACCGACAGAGAATGTAAGTAGAACGAAGTGAGGCAAAGTTACACAAGGTGGCCGTCTACACTCTCGTACTTGTTGAACCTCGATCGACTTCGGCGAGAGTGAAGTGCGGGCTTATATTTATTTCAAACTGACTTAGCATTGTTAAAAGACTATTAAAAAAATATTTTTTAAACAATGGTCTTTAGTTTTGACTGTTCTTAAATAACATAACATCGTTCCGATTGTGGTGACTGTATTGTGTGTAGTATTACAGTCTTGTATTGTTCGCTTCCGTTTGCTTACGTTTGTGTTTGCTTGCGTGTTTTTAGTAATTTAGATGTGTAGGTACTGTGCATATTTATACCCTATTCCACGAACACACGACTGTTGTGGATTATCTCGACAACGAATATTTTACTGTGCACATTATGAAGAACGAAAGTAAATTGCAAGATACATTGTTGTTTATTGGAACAATTATTAGAGCCACTTAATTTCGCACTTCTTATGTTGTACACTAAAATATTCGTTGTCGATAATTCAAGACAGTCGTATATTCGTGGAATAGCCCATATATATTTCATGTTACTTCAATTCTAATGGAGTTTATTTGTAAGTATGTCGTGTTTTATTAATTTTTACCATATTCTTCGGCTAACCCGGATTTTCGATAACCCGGATCAGCCGCGGTCCCGATTAATCCGAGTTATCGAGGTTCCACTGTACTTTTATTATTATAATTTGTCCTAGGTGGCACAGCAGTCGGTTCCCCTCTACTTAACTTATTCTTACAGTTGTGCTACCTATTTGGCCACGTGCAGTCGTATTAAAAATTGTGAAAATTATTTTGAGTTTTATAGATAATACTATTGAGAGTCTTGTAGGTAAAATTTATATTTTTGTGATTAGATAAGCATTTTGTGTTTTTTGTAAGAGCGCATTATGAGTGGTGGTTATTTAATTTGTAAGAAACCTCTAGGGAAAATTATTTGTCAGTGGGAAAGTCGAGCCATCTTTACTCACTGTTGTCGGCGAACGTTTTTCGTCTCTTTATATGGCGGAAATAAAGACGATTCTCTGGAAATCCTGAGATACAAACGATTCGCTAAAACAGTGACAAAAAAATGCATTTAATCTCTTCTCACTTCCTCCAACACAAGATGCAGCCCGTTTCCACAGACTCCGAGTGTATCACCAAATTCAGTGATGTCTCGGTAAACATTGTGATCCAGAAAATTGGGGCTGGAAAAAAAGCATGGAAAATTTTGGATACCAATCCAAACTTCCAAGCCTTCAGTACCCCCGAGCTTATGAAATTCATCTTTAGCAGATGCAATGGAAACTGGAAGTGCATCTGGTTGCCGAAAAGCAGACCTCAAATGTTCAGCAGTGTGCCTCTATTGTGGTGGTGAAAGTTGCAGCAATATCGTGGACCTATCAACATTAATTATTGAAGAAAATGAATTGGTAGATGAATTACCGACAATGACGCCAACTCTAACTTTCATTATACCACAAAAATTCACCTACATAGGATACTGATTCAGATCTTGACTCGCAGCCTGGACCATCGAAAAAAAAAATAAAAAAATAATAACTATGATAGATCTTTTTTAACATATAAATAAACAATATTATTTTGTTTAGAAATTATCCGTGGATTAGGCCTATTGGGGATACCACACAAGAAATGCGTCTATAGACTCTACCTCATAGGTGGCCGTAATATATTCATGAGAGCAATTGTTGTGGTATGGTAGACATGAAAGGAGTAAATTCATTTTTTCGTTAATGGGTGATTACGAAAATAAATCACGGAACAGGTTGATTTTTTATTTTTAAATTATGATTTCTGGGCATATTTATACACTGTGTTCGTAAAGTATGGAACAAATTCTTTTTTAGCTAAACAGAGCCTTTTAAGAAATAATCCTGAAACACGTCGATTTTTGATTTTAATTTACCGTATATTAAAATAATATTCTAATATACAGGGTGAATTACTTTCGAGTAATGACGTCACCGTCATTTTTTTTTTAAATGGAACACCCCCATTTTGTCTCAATTTTCGGATTACTCTAGCTGAGCTGATTCCACAAATGTATCACATGTTGATTTAAATTGGTACAGGGTGGACAAAAATACAATAGTTATCAAAAATACTTTTTGTCTAGCGGGCAGAATATGATGAAATACATGACTTTATAAATGTTCGAACTGCAGCCCTTGCTGTATTTGACAGTAACCCAAACGTTGTACAAATTCTTGTTGAACCTTGTTTATTGTGTCTTGAGAAATATTGTTTATTGCTGTCCGAATTCTCTGTTTTAATTCTTGAATACTTGTTGGTTTCGTTTGATACACATTCTTCAGATGGCCCCACATAAAATAATCCAAAGGATTGAAATCTGGTGACCTGATATTGTTAATTTAACTAACGTGTTACTTTATGAGCACACACAAAACTATCAATTTGATTCAATATGTGATACATTTTTGGAATCAGCTGAGCTAGAGTAATCCGAAAATTGAGACAAAATGGGGGTGTTCCATTTAAAAAAAAATGACGGTGACGTCATTACTCGAAAGTAATTCACCCTGTATATTAGAATATTATTTTAAAATACGGTAAATTAAAGTCAAAAATCGACGTGTTTTAGGATTATTTCTTAAAATGATCTGTTTAGCTAAAAAAGAATTTGTTCCATACTTTACGGACACAGTGTATATCAAACTAGTGACGTTATCCATCTGGGAGTGTTGGCTTACTCAATGATTTGTTAAATGAGAATAGGGGTCGTGTGCTAGCTCATTTGAAACATTATTTAATTCTCTATTTAGTAATATAAACATTAATATAGTTATTTATACAGAGTGGCCAAAAATAATTTTTGAATTAAATTAACACAAAAAGAATAATGTATGATCTATTTAATTCAAAATACATTTTACTGCTCTCAGAAGATAGAAAAAAGGTTTATTTGACACTTAAACATTGTTTTTCGCTTAAATTAAATGTTCAAACTTCCAAGAGATAGGTGGGTGGCAGCTTGAACATTGAATTTAACCAAAAAGCAATGTTTATTTGTAAAATAAACATTTTTTTCTGTTTTCTGGTAGCAGTAAAATGTATTTTGAATTAAATATATTACACACATTATTCTTTTTGTCAATTAATTTTATTCAAAAAAATTTGTTTTGGACACCCTTTATAAATAATTATGATAATCAAAAATGAATAACCATTTTCAATTTCGTTGCAAAACGAAAATACAGCCGCACCATATTCTAGTCCAATCAGAGAGTGCAGCAAGCACCTCTACCGGTTTCGAAACTTATTAGTCTCTCATCAGGAGGCACATATGCTGCTCTCTCTGATCCAACCAAAACAAACCCCGGCGTGCAGTCACTGATTGCAACGAACGAAATGGCATAGATGCCCTAGCAGCAACTGCTAGAAAAAGACTACGTTTTCAATATAATGGCATACAAATCTTTTGCTAGCAGTTGCCGCTAGGGCATCTATGCCATTTCGTTCGTTGCAATCCGTGACTGCACGCCGGGGTTTGTTTTGGTTGGATCAGAGAGAGCAGCATATGTGCCTCCTGATGAGAGACTAATAAGTTTCGAAACCGGTAGAGGTGCTTGCTGCACTCTCTGATTCGACTAGAATATGGTGCGGCAGCATTTTCGTTTTGCAACGAAATTAAAAATGGTTATTCATTTTTGATTTACATGTTTACTCCGATTGGAGTACGAAGGGAACCATTCTCGTTGTAACTTTACCGCGCTGAGCGGATGGGACGTGAATTATAAATTGTAAAGTTCCCTCATCTTCCTTAGTCTCAGCATCCGTTATGGCTTGCAAATTGTAGAAGCCTCGGAGGTGTAACCAGAGAAGATTCCCATTGTTTTCAGTCTGGTGGGATGTAGAGTAACATTATGTTGTTTTGTATGCCATTAGATTGAAAACGTAGTCTTTTAATTATGTTAATGTTTATATTAGCGAAGCGAATAGAGAATTTAATGTCCTTTCAAATGAGCTAGCATATGACCCCTATTCTCATTTAAAAAAATCATCAATTACTTCATCACGCCTAGATGGATGACGCAACTAGTAAGATATATTATGTCAAAAATCATAATTTAAAAATAAAAATCGATATGTTTCAAGATTTATATACAAAACCGCCCATCACGAAAAAATTAATTTATTACTTTGCATCATATTGTATGTATTTATAATAAAACGTTCGTAAGTAATGTATTCATTCAGATTCCTTTAAACAAAACAAACGCCTGCAGAAAAAATATTGTGGGTACGTAATACGATACAAAAGTGATTTTACGGGATTCGCAGGATTCCAGGACTCGCTTACGGCTCATTCTCTTTGTCCTTATCAGGGCCGTGCGGTGCTATGATGCGGTGAGGCAGCCGCATCAGACGGCATCACAAGGGGGCGGCATAATCAGTAAAATCAAAATACAAATTGAGCCATTCAATAATTAAAAGTATATACAGTGCTAGTCAAAAGTCCGTACCCCCCATCGTATCTTTTGAACGGTTATACTTATAATAGTGGAATTTGGAGGGAGGAAATAAACGGATATAGGCTTCTTAACTAGTCATGACAGGTGACGTAATAGTGACAGATGACGTTACAGCGCCACTATGACAGATAATTTTAAATGGGACCTTATGGCAAGTGATACCTCGTTTGAAAGGTATTGAAAATACCTATCCAGTCATACTATTTTTTTTGGGTTTAAGTTGATTTTGATTTTGGTGAATAAATTAAATAAATATAACATTGTAGTTTCGTATTTAACTAATAAAAATTCAAATGTCCGCCTATGGTTTTTTTGTCAAAAAAGTTGACGTTTTTCAGTTCTCTAGTAGTTTTTACGTCAACGTCAACCTTTTTGACAAGTAATCATAGGCGGAGGTTTGAATTTTTATTAATTAAATGCGAAACTACAATTTTATATTATTTCATTTATTCATCAAAATGAGCTTAAACTCAAACAAAATTAGTATGACTGAATAGGTATTTTCAATACCTTTCAAACGAGGTATCACTTGCCATAAGGTCCCATTTAAAATTATCTGTCATAGTGGCGCTGTAACGTCATCTGTCACTATTACGTCCACCTGTCATGATTGGTTAAGAAGCCTACATCCGTTTATTTCCTCCCTCCTAATTTCACTATTATAAGTATAACCGTTCAAAAGATACGAGGGGGGGGGTACGGACTTTTGACTAGCACTGTATAGGACCAAGTGTCAGCCGAAAATATTTAACTGGTGAAGGTTTAACAGAACTTATTTTGACAAATTTAGAAAAAATAGTTCTTGATTTAAAACGGCTCAGAGGACAAGGTTATGATAACGGGGTTAATATGAAAGGAATAAGAAGGGGTGTGCAAAAGAGAATATTTGAAAAATATCCGATGGCGTTTTACGTGCCCTGCGCATGCCACCTTAGTCATAAATGACGCAGCGTCTTCTTCTACAGAAACAACAAACTTTTTTTTGTATTATACAAGAACTGTACACTTTTTTTCTGGTTTTACAAAGCGTTGGGAAGTTCTGAAAAAAACATGTTTCACAACTAACACTAAAACCGTTGAGTACTACTAGATGGTTAAGTCGAATAGATGCACTGAAACCTCTAAGATTTCAATTTTGTGAAATACATAATGCCTTATTCGAAATAATAGAAGACGTCAACAATAATGCAGAAACTAAAGTCAAAGCACGAGGGTTAGTAAAAAATATTAAAAATTATAAATTTATATGCGGTGTAGTTCTTTGGCATGATATTTTATTTTATATAAATTCAGTCTCGAAGATGTTGCAACATGTAACTATAAATTTGTCAGATTGTGTAAAAATGTCAGAAACTATGGAAACAATGAAAATTTACTGACAATTTGGCTATAAGCAAATGAAAATTACTGACAATTTGGCTATAAGCAAATGAAAATTACTGATAATGAAATTACAGAAAATCTTGTAAATAAGGTCCGAATTTCCTGCTGAAAACGAATATTGAGGCAAGAGAAAAATGCGTCAATTTGATTTGTGGATTAGCTCTCAACAGAGAAAGATAAATTTAAAGTAAATTTTTTCATCTATATTTTAAAAATTGCCTTTAATTCTTTGATTGATCGATTTTCGCTTTTAGAAACTCATAATAAAAATTTTAAATTTTTATATGATATTTTTAAATTGAGGTAAATATAAGAAAAGGGAAAGATAATAAAATACTAGAAAATATTCATTCAATACTTTTCATAGAAAAAGAATCGGATATAGAGTAGGGGCAAATGCTTTTCTAGAAGATTTATTGCATGATTTATCCCAAATGATACCATACTCCATGAAACCTTTAGAGGTTTTGAACTATTTGTGCCAAAATAACCTAATTTCTTTATACTCAAATAATATTTGGGTATCAAGTACTATATTATAGTTGTACCACTAAGGGCCGGTATTATCTGTTCCGATTAAAACCCGGTCAGAGGAATTTTGTCATGCGTGGTGCAGAAAGTACCGGCCCTAAGAATTTTATTAACACTCTCTGTCTCCGTAGCTTAGGGAAAGAAGTTTTTCGAAATTAAAAATGATTAAAAACTATTTACGAAGCTCCATAAGACAAACAAAACTAAAAAAATTAACACTTATTTCAATAGAGTCGTCACTAGCTGCTACTTAAGACTACATCAATCTTATTGACGAGTTTGCCAAAATTAAAATCAAAAGGATAACATTGTAAATGTTATTTAATGTTAATACATATTATTTCATTTAATTTAAAGTATGTTTTGTTTTTAAAATAAAAGTTTTCGTTCATTTTGTGTAATTTCATTTAATAAAAATAAATACTAGTATTAAGTTTCAATAATATTTAGGGGGCGGCATTTCGAAGACTTGCATCATATTGAAAAGATGTACCGCACGGCTCTGGTCCTTATCAACTCCTTCATCGATAACTTCCTTTGGTTATTGGTGATAGAGTATAAAAACATAAATATGAAACAACCTATTGCCAAAATCAGAGTAAAAAAATTGAAAATTTTTTAAACTTGTTCAAGATAGTAATCTTGAACACAATTGAACCTACAGAATAAAAAGTATAATATTACCTTAATCTGCTGTTTTCTCACACTTTTCACGAATTTCACACACTAAGGAAAATCCGCGTATTTATAATATTTTTTATCAAATAGTGAATCATAGAATTGAGATTATTTCAAGTTCATCTTAACAAAAACAAACACATTAAACAGTGAAGTCATAAAAAATCGAAAGCAAACATAAATACAATTTAACTAGCATAACATTACACTTAACCCTTGAAAAAAAGTGTCTTATCAACGTGGTAAGGCAGTTTTGTAGATAAACACAGCGATTGGCAAATCGCAAACGGTAAAGTTCCTGTCGGTAATGACATTATGCATGCAATATTGTAATGCAATTGCATTGTCAAAAAAAAATCAATTCGTTTCCAAATTATTCGTATAGTATATTTCAGCGTTCGTGATATACATGAAATAAATAAATATAGACCTACATTTATTAGTGGCGGAGTTAAATATTTCTAATATATCATAATTAGCAGTAGGTAAGAGAAAGTAAGTACCTAATATAGCCTAATAAAATAAAAAAAGTCAAAATGTAAATTCGTACAGGTTAAAAAAAATTTTATATCAAAGTTTAGGTGAGTACAAAAGATATTTTCAAGAAAGTATCCAAATCATACAAGGGGATCATTGTTTAAATAATTAAAAAAGGGTCATTTTTGCAAAAAAAAACTGCTGATTTTTTTAACTGCTGAGGTAATTCACTTATTAATGAAGCTCTATGGGATTTTTTTCTGAAAAGTTGAAGAGTAAATCTTTTACATACGACTTACTAAATTAAGTTTGACCCCCTATTTATTTAAATAATTGTATATAAAACTTTAAAAACAAATTTGCAAAAAATTATTTTTAGCGTTTTAAATAAGCACTATAAAATATCTTATTTTACAGACTAAGTTGCGCTATGTTGCCAGTATTAAGCAAAAAAAAATGGTCGAAAAATATTTAATACTTTTTGAGATATGTATTGAATTTGTTTATTAAATGTTACTATATTTTCAATTGCAAAAACGCGGTTGTTGCCAAAGAAATATTCACCTGCTTAACATCTCATTATTTTTATTTTTATGTATATTTTCGATAATTGTATTGATAAATTCAAATTTCAATTAAACTACCCCCTAAAATGGCATTTGAAAATTATTCAAATTTGTTTATAAGTTGTTTTTTTAATAATGTCGCGGAGATTAAGTATTTTGAAATGCCGTTTCGATAATTGGGTTCCTGGGAATTTTTTACTAATTAACAAAATTTTTTGTCGTTTTTTCTTCTTCTTTTTTTTTTCTTGGAGTTATATTATTATTATTTCTACGGGCCCTTTTAGGGATAAATTTTAATAAGAATGTCAAATCTCTGAGTTGTAGACTCTAGACCTAAAAATATTAAGATTTAACTAAAATATCTTAAATAAAATGTGGCTACTTACTGAGTTACAGGGTGTTTTATTTAAAAATTTAAAAATTATTGTTACCAAATACTTTAAAACTATTTGACGTATCCTATCATACTTGGCAGAAAGTGTGGCTATTATACACCCGACTAAATTGTGATTAATAAACGTTTCTAGCTAGTGTCAGAGGCGTACGACAGGGTATAGTGAATGATTGGCCCTTCCCAAATTCTACGCCACTGAATAATTACTATTTTAGCGAAATTTTTCGATTCTCCAATACTTTGTATGTAAATAACTTTATTGGCATCGAAAAAGTCATCAGTTTGAGAGATATTGGAAGTTTAAAATTAATGAATGAATGAACCAAAATAACTATGCTGTTTCATTTTTAACGTCCAATATCTCGAAAACTAATGACTTAATCGTTACCAGTAAAGGGTATATTATTTACATATAAAATAGAGAATCGAAAAATTTCGCTAAAATAGTAATTCCCTCAGTGGCGTAGAACTTGGGAAGGGTCAACCATTAACTATCCCCTGTCGTACGCCTCTGGTAGTAGCTAGAAACTTTTATTTATCACAATTTAGTAGACTGTATATAGTACCCACACTTTCTGCCAAGTATGATAAGGATAAGTCAAATAGCTTGAAAGTACTTGGTAAAAATAATTTTTAAATCTTTAAATAAAACACCCTGTAACTCAGTAAGTAGCCACATTTTATTTAAGTGATTTTAGACCAATCTTAATATTTTTAGGTCTAGAATCTACAACTAAGAGATTCGACATTCTTAATGAAACTTAACCCTAAAAGGGCCCGTAATGATAACAAGAATCTACAGACCGAGAAAGTCTCGTAAATTCCACGGCTTCGAGCCACGCTTCACGCAACCGTATTTGCGTACTTATGTTTCGAGTTGTGTGGTCGTGCGCTGGTCGAGTGGAGTTATAATTTACCAAATTTAAATATAACCGTTTCTACTGATTCATAATATACTATAATATGTATAATATATAATATATTAAAGTTTTTAATATTGCTAATATTATTAAAGTTTTTAGCATTGTATTTTAATATAATTTTTTTATTAATAATAATATTACCTAAGTATTGCACCTAGTTAAAAAAAGTACAAGGTAAATACCGCGGTTTTTCATATGAAAATGCAAAGCAAAATATACAATTTGCAGAGTAAATGCTTGTTTTTTTGAAAAAATAATACAAATTGTATGTAGGTAGAGGTAGGTAGAGTATAGCCACAGTATAAAGAGGGACAGTAGAACCACTCTCCGAAAAATTGGAAGTAAAATCTGTAGTCGCGCATGACGACCGCGCAGTGTTCTTAGTCGCTATTGACCTACCCTCGCATTGCTACTCACATAGAAACGTACGGATTTTAACAGGGAAAACCCGCATCCACCACTGGTGAATTACCAATTGCGTACTGCCGGTATTACTTCTTGAGATCAAAGCGCCGACATAGGAGTGGTTTTACTGTGGAACCTCTATATACTGTGGTATAGCTCAGCGTTGAGTAGTTATAGCAAAAGTAGCTACGCCATCTGAGACACGAAAAGGATGAAATTAGTATTATTTTCTTTTCTCATGGAGCATGATGGAGAGTTTTTTTAAAATAGGTAACAAAGCATGTCGTTTTGTTACCTATGTTGCAAATATGTTGTTTTTTTTCAAATTACAAAATATGTTGTTTTCAATACAAGTTGTTATTATCTCTACTGAGCATTTAGAATTTTGACTAACGCTCGAATTCATAATAAAGTTAAAGTTGGTACATGCTTTAACAATGCAATTAATTGTTACAGTTAAAGAAAACTTTAAATTCAAAGTCCACTTTTTATTATGAAATGGAGCGTAAGAAATTTTATAAACTATTCGGAAAATAGCATTTCAAAAAAAGTACTGTATTTTTTATTTTTTCTCAAAAAAATAAAACAAAACTTAGTTTAAAACATATATACTGACCCATAAAAAATAATTAATTTTGAATTAAAACTTTTGCAACTAGCATATTGGCTTCTTCTGAGGACGGCTTTTGCAATTTTGAACTTTTCTTTCCCTTTTTAATTTTTTTTGTTGGAAAAAATTTTCTTTGCGGTACAATTTTTTTATTGGAGGGTATTCTGGATGTGGATGGAAAACCCAAATTGATATCTTTTTGATTTCTTATAGCATCTATGGTGGGTTTTATCGGGACTACGAGTTTTTGTACAGCCTTTAATTCTTCGAAGATTTCGAAAAGTTTATGTTACACTTAGTATAACGATTCATTTTCTACTTACAACAAAAAGAACACTTTGAAAATAAAACAAGAGTTTAAATTATAAACACAAAACTAAATAAATAATTTCTCACAATGGTCAAAAACCACACTTAAAAGTTTTAAAAATTCACAACACAGAACATCAGTTACGCAAATTTTCAAACAGAATCCAAACACCTGACACAGTGTCTCAAGTACGATTGCGCGAAACCGTGGCATTTATGAGACCAGCTCGGTCTGTAGATCCAAGTGTAGTAATATAACTCCAAGAAAAAAAAGAAGAGGAAAAAAGACAAAAAAATTTGTTAATTAGTGAAAAATTCTCAGGAACCCAATTATCGAAACGGCATTTCAAAATATTTAATCCCCGCGACGTTATTAAAAAAACAAATTATAAACAAATTTGAATAATTTTCAAATGCCATTTTAGGGGAAAGTTTAATTGAAATTTGAATTTATCAATACAATTATCGAAAATATACATAAAAATAAAAATAATAAGATTTAATACAGGTGAATATTTCTTTGGCAACAACCGCGTTTTTGCAATTTAAAATAGAGCAACATTTAATAAACAAATTCAATATATCAAAAAATATTAAATATTTTCGGACCAATTTTTTTGGTTAATACTGATAACATAGCGTAACGTCTTCTGTAAAATAAGATATTTTATAGTGCTTATTTAAAACGCTAAAAATAATTTTTTGCAAATTTGTTTTTAAAGTTTTATGTATAATTATTTAAATAAATAAGGGGTCAAATTTAATTTAGTAAGTCTTATGTGAAAGATTTACCCTTCAACTTTGCAGAAAACAATCCTATAGACTTTCATTAGTAATTGAATGACCTCAGCAGTAAAAAAAGTAATTTTTTTGCAAAAATGACCCCTTTTTAATTATTTAAACAATGATCCCCTTGTATAATTTGGATACTTTCTTGAAAATATCTTTTGTACCCACCTAAACTTTGATATAAAATTTGTTTCAACCTGTACGAGTTTACAGTTTGATTTACATGTAGAGTAATTTTATTTTACTAGACTAATAGGCGAGCGGCACACCCCTAATCTGAGGCTTAGAAATCGAAAAAGCAACCATGATAGGTGAATGGCAAATTTTGGTCATTCTTTATTATGTTTTTGAGGTCGCTGAATCCGAATATGAAGTTTATTTTTATCTAGAATGGGTGGAACATGTTCAAAAATAAAATTTTATGCAAAAATGCAAAAAATCAATTTTGATGATTTTTCATATTTACGTCGCTGTATCTTTGGTCGCTGCAAATATTTCCTTTTGAAACTTTTAATGTGTCATCTTTGAAGAATTTAGATAACAATGAAATTTGTCCGAGATGTTTAAACAAATTAAAAGAAAAATTGTTAATTTTTAAAAAATTTGTCGTCAGATTTCGTTAGTTTCATGTTTACTTAAAAAAGTTGGGTGACCAACTTTTTAGTTTATAATTTTAATCAGCACAGGATTAAAACATATAATATGTCATGGAGAAGTTTTCTGGAAAATCATATGTCAAAATATGCAATAGAAAAAAAGTAGTGTGACTTTATAGACGAGTAATAGCCTAAAAAAACGCTTATTTCTCGAGATACTGACCACGGTGTGGCGAATGGCTAAATTTGATCATAATTTATGTTTTTTATGGTGCTGAAAACGACAATGAGGTTTATTTTGAAATTTAGATGGGGAACACTGTCAAAATCGAACTTTTACCCTAAAAGTAAAAAAATCACAATTTACCCTAAAAGAAATCACGCTTTTCTTAAAATTAAAAGTTTCACCATTTTTTTCTATAAAACATTTTCGTTCTTTGTACTCTATATTTTAACATAAACTTGATTAAAAATCTAAATTTCAAATCTTGTCAGTCAACTTTTGCGATTAAACTTCGCAATTCAGAAATCTGCACCTTTTACTTTAAGAAATTCATAACTTTTATTATAATAAGGCAGAAAGAGAGAAACATTGTCTTGAGGTCCCATTGTCTTTAGAAAGGTAAGAAATATATACTATAAAAATTTCAGAAAAAAATATTAAAATGGAACAGAGTTGTAGCGAGTTAAACGCAAAAAACGTGATTTAATTTTTTTTATTTCTAGGATAATATAGCGATTTTGACAATGGTCCCCCACGTAAAATTTAACATAAACCTAATTTATGTCGTTAGTACCATCAAAAACATAAAATATGATCAAAATTAGCCATTCACAACATCGTAGTCAGTATCTTAAGAAATGAGCGTTTTTTGGGGTATGCCGCTCGTCTATAAATTCGCATAACTTTTTTCAAAAGGAAATATTTATAGCGACCAAAGATACAGCGAGGTAGAGTTGAAAAAGTATCAAAATTGATTTTTCGCATTTTTGCATAAAATTTGATTTTTGAACATGTTCCACCAATTCTAGATAAAAATAAACTTCATATTCGAATTCGGCGACCTCGAAAATATAAAGAATGACAAAATTGGTCATTCACCTTAAAACTGATTTACGTGATCGGTAGATGTAACGTAATTTTAGGGGTTGCTGCCGCTCGCCTATAATGGGTGCAACAAAATTTGAAAAGTAATAAAGCTACCTTACTTCAGGATAGCATTAGCATAAAGCTACCTTGGAAAAACGAAAAATTACTGTCGGCTATTTTATACCTGGAATATCTAGGGGAAGTCGATAGAAAAGACGTCGAAAATCTCGTGGATATCGAAATTTTTTGTGGTTCAAATCGTTTGAGGGAAATTTCTCTTAAAGTTTGTTATTTATGATCCTTAAGCTAATACGGAACTCTAGTTTATGGCATCTGTACCCTATTTTTATTGTCCTGTGGAGCGTCGCTCTTTTCCCGTGAATTGTCGGTAAAATGACATGGTTCAAAGGAGTTTTAACATACAGGTACTAAAACGTCCCCTTTTTGATGGAGCTAGTGCGCTGATACGACCAGTGCCGTGGTAATATTACTATGTAGTGGTCTACCTAAGTTGTGTTAAACACTGTATGAGTTACCCAACTTCACAAAATTCCTACCACCCACACTGGAGGTGTAACTTGATATTCTTGGGGACATGATGGACCCACTGATTTTATCATAAAAGTAAATATTTATTACTTTTACAGTACTTTAGAGTGTCAACTGTGTTCTCCTTTGCAGTATTTCAGTATTATATTGTAAGGTAAGGGAAAAACCCTTACTGTATAATATAATATGTATCCAAAAAATGTATATAATTTAGGCATAATTAGGTCGTAACAGAAGGTGTTGTTTCTATAATCACAAACAAAGCGAAGGTTGATTGATAGAGTTTGTTTGGGTAACTCACAAGTAAGTAACGATACTCACGTACCCTTTACTTTCAAAGTCCAAAATAAAGAAAGATATAAAAAGCCCAAAGAGGGGTAAAAATTATTAATATTATTTAAGATTACTATTATAGTAGTAGTCGTGCGAGATGATGCGAAAAAACATCTTCTTAATCTTAACCTTACGTTCATGAATGTTGTATACTTTAAATAAAAGTATAGTTTAGAGTCAGTATTTTCCTAAGTTCCGATAGTTGGCTCCCTTTTCGTCCCTTAAGGACCCAACACGACATGGTGGCCAGTGCCCTTTGAACCTGGACAGCTGAGGCGACATGGACAGCTGAGAATCTAATGAAGTAAACAAAGAAGGAGAAAAAAAAATGGAAAACAACAGCTGGAAATTTAAATGGAAAATTGGGGTAAAGTATCCATCCCCCTATTAGTTAGCTGATTTATGGAACTTGCCCTGGTTGGAGCCTGCTCTAAATGGAGCTGCGTCACGATGGAAGAAACGACTGGACCCCACTTCGCAGCCACTGACGCATCGTTGGATCCAGCCCACTATAGATATAAAAACTTTTGGATATTAAAAATTATCCATCATGTTATATGCTCGGATGTGATCGTCTAGTAGTTAGGACCCCACGTTGTTAACACATGTCTGGATATACGAGATCTAATTATGAAGATGCAGCAAACTATCTAACACGAAGATACGCCAGACATTTCAATAAAAAATGCTGAGAACAATTACTGGGGCCCACGGTATGTTTAAAAGCAGACACTACATAGGTAATGACTTAACGCCATTATACCAAATATGTAACGGACACGGACAGATGTGTTTGAAAGAAAAGTATTACGTAGGATACTGGGCCCAATAAGTGAAAATAACAACTGTCGAATTAGGTATAATAGAGAAATATACGAGCAATATAGCGAACCAACTCTAGCACAACACACTAAACTGCAGAGATTACGGTGGGCAGGGCACGTGGTCCGCATGCATGAGAATAGAATCCCCAGAAAATTGCTGAATGCAAGAATGCAGGGAAGAAGACCTGTTGGAAGACCTAAAAAGAGATGGGAAGACGAAGTCGATGAGGATGCCAGGAACTTCCTGGGAACGCTTTCATGGAAAAGAACAGCGGTAAATCGAAATGATTGGAAAAGCTTATTGAAGGAGGCCAAGGCTCGATTTGGGCTGTAGTGCCATTGGATGGATGGATGGATGTAACGGACACGCTGCAGAGAAAAATATAGAAACCGCAGCACTTAACATCCCACCAATCAATTCATAAGGGAACTCTTCAACCAGCCGATACAAAGGAGATTGAAACCACTCTGGCCATCGGCTATTCTATCTGTAAAGAACCGTCTCACCAAATCAAAACTGGTGAGAAACTGCAAAGATCTCCTCAATAACCTGGCAAATGACAATAAAGTGTCTTTAATATGGGTGCTGGGTCATGAAGGGGTACATGGGAACGAACGAGCAGATATGTTAGCGAAACAAGGCTCGAGATAAACTTTTGAAGGCCCAGGACCTTTCTGTGGCATCACTAAATATGCTACGAAAAACGAGGTTCAGAAATGGCTGATAAAGAATCATCAAAATAAATGGAGAACCACTCAAGGGCAAATCAACACTAAAAAAATTATCAAGAATATTGATAAAAAACTCTCGAATAATTTGATGAACCTCAAGAAACGAGAGATCAATACGGTCACTGAAATGGTGCCTTGACATTGCCGCTTAAGAAATCACCTATACAAACTAGGTAAGGTGAATGAACCATGGTGCAGAAAGTGCGAAATGGAAGAATAGACTGCCATACACATACTATGCCATTGCAGTGTGCTAGGTGATGTAAAGCAGGACTTCACTGGTCAAATGAGGTTTGAACCAGAAGAGATCCTAAAACAACCAATAAGAAAACTGTTGGCCTTCGTTGAGGCCACAGGACTTATTAGAGTTTAAGAAGAGCAGGGTTTGGTACAAAGGTCTTATGACCATGTGTCAATAAGAGAAGAACCACTCTGGCCAGAAGACTTAAGCCAATTTCAGTGAACCATCAATGGAGAGTACCTGCTACAAGCCCTAATACATTTACTAATTACCCTATGTTGAGTAGGTACCCAGATTGTAAATTGCAGTAAATAAATAATAAAAAAAATGCTATAGGTGTACTTATTTATTACATTAGAGGAAATATTATATACAATAAACATAGTAAATACTTACCAAAGTTTAAAAAATTAACTTGTCAAACTAACTTGAAAACCTTCACTATTATCACCAATTTTCTATCGCTCGATTCCCTTTTATAAATTTTTTCTACATGACGTAGGCTTAACAAATGACTACTATTACTCAAAATAATACATAATATCTCACGACAGCCTTCGTTCATTTTTAATTTATTGCCATCGTGTGCTCTAATGCCACAACTGCAAGATAACTTAATTAAAACCTTTTTGTTCAATTATTAAAACAATGGCGTAATATAGCGAATGGCTAATTGAATATTTACTTTTTGCCAAGCAGTTGAATCTGTACTTTCGTACTACAGGGTGTCCCAAAAGTAGCGGGACGGTCGAATATTTCGCGAAATGAACATCCGATCAAAAAACTGAAAAATACGTTTTCAAAGTAGCGGGACGGTCGAACATCTCCTGAAATATACATCGGATAAAAAAACTGAAAAATACGTTTTCAATACGTTTTTTTTCAATACGTTTACAAAAATACGTTTTTTTAAAAATCTATCGAACGACACCAAAAGCGACACCATCTCCACACTCAGGAAGTGGGATGGGGGCGTCGGTTGGGTTAATTTTAAAATCTTAAATAGGATTTTTAATGCAGATTTGGATTTCTCAGGAAAAAATAAGGAATATTTATTCGAGACATTTTTTAGAATTGTTGATAGATGGCGCTGTAATTGGAAAAATACGATTTATTAGAGCCATCTTTCAACAAATCTCAAAAATGTCTCGAATAAATGTTACTTACTTTTTTATGAGATATTCAAATCTGCAATAAAAAATGGGGGTTTTAAATGGTTTAAAATTTTAAAGTTACCTCCATGGGAGGAGTGGGGGGGTCATGTTTAGTGTTAGTTATCTGTTCGATAGATTTTTGAATAAAAAAATATGAAAAACATATTTTTAGTAGTGACTTCATAAAAACTTCATAAAAAGTCGTACCAAACGTTTTCGTTCTAATTCAGAACATCTTCAGTGCATTCTGCTGAGTAGTTGAAACTAGCACACCAATTAGAGTGGTAACATTGTAAATATGGTTGACATGATATATTTAAATAAAATATGGTGAATACCAGTCGATGTTGAAGGATTAAAATAGTACATGCTTGAAGGGCAACATGCTTCCCTGCTCGAAAAACTAGGTATTTGCCAGTTCAATGGGGACAAACCAACTGATCAATCAGGGGCACACAAAGGTTCGCAACGGACAGGGCACACAAAGAAGAGAAGAAATCAGAAAATATTAATTCGTGAACGTTATAGGGACTACAACTTTTATTTTTATTGCATTTGGAACGTGCAAGTTGGAAAACGTTTCAAAGGTCATTGTGTGTAAAGATGCATGCATTTTTTTTTATTTTTTGATTGCAGAATGCATCCAATCTGGAGTATACCTCCATGTGTGCTCGCCTTTTCTCCAAAAAGTTATGTTAGATAACGTCAAACAGCATGTGCTGCAAAATATACAAAAAATAGCCAAAATAAATTGTTTCGGTTCTGTCCACTTCAGCTATCAGAAAAACACTAATTTCTTTTATAGTACCTAGTTTGAATACTTTTAATCCAGCAGAGTAAAGCAGTTTCCATTTCACCTTCCCCTTTGACCACTTAATTCTGTCCAAGAAAAGCAATAAGCATTATTGGGTTTCGCAGTTTCATGAGTAGTTAAATTGTAGTTAGATAACTTCCTTGTATAATAGATTTGAGAAACGTCCGACATTGGAAGATTTAAAACCAAAAGATTGTAGATCAAAAGCAGAGCCTATTTTACTTCAAATCAGCCCCGAGGCACTACACAATTTTCGGGCCCCTAAATATAATTTAATAATAATAATAACTTTTTTAAATGTATTAATTATTTAATAGAAATATAGTTACACAAGAAAATAAAATTTTTATTAACAATGAATAAAATTTATATTTAAACAATTAAACACTGTTTATATTAAGGAGATAGGCGCAAACTTTCGGCTTCAATGCTATTTAAATGCATTCATTTTTTTCGAATCCTGAGAAAACTAATAAGTAATTTTGAAAAATTTAAAATCAGAATGAAATATTACATTATTACCGAAGGCCGAAAGTCCCTGAAAACTTCTGGAATGTTTATTTTAATAAGTTGCAGGGGTGAAAAAAAAAAGAAAAAATTGAGTATGATTTTTAATTTGAAATACATATCTTATTCAAAAGAAACTTTTTATTTATTCTAAGGGACATTGGGCCCTCGGTAATATTCATTCTGCGTCTAAATTTTTTTTAAATATTTATTAGTTTTTTGACGATTCGAAAAAATGAATGCATTTAAAGAGCATTGAAGCCGAAAGTTTGCACCTATCCACTTAATTATAACTCTTATCGTCATCATTTATCATTGCCTGTTCGTAAAATGAAAGAATTTTGAAAATTTGTTTTGTTATTGTAATAAACATGTTTTGTTTGGCGATCTTTCCGAGCCCCATTCAAATACGGGCCCGAGGCAGGTGCCTCACGGGCCTAGTGGTGAAATAGGCCCTGATCAAAAGTTGCACTTATAAAATTAGTATCTGTATTAATTTGTTCTAACCTTGTTTTTGAAATTTCTTTGCGTTAGAACAATGATTTTGACACAAAATTAAGTATACTTGTACGTAACGTCTACTTAAGTTAAATTAATCAGACAAATTCAATATCAACTCTCTACCGAAAAAAATGACCAAGTCGACTTGGTCAGTTTTTGCAGTCAGTAGCGAATACCAGTAATATGACTTGAGCATTCTAATAGGTACCTGCAATTAGGCAACCATATTTGTATTGCGACTTGGGCATTTTTTTCTGAAAAAATATTATAATTTTAAGTTATTTGGTCAATAAACATCAAAATGAGATTTTTTGACTTGGTCACTTTTGGCAGCATGCCGACGGTGAGTCCCAAATGGGTGAGTCCCAAAGTTTCACAAGAAAAAAGCGAATATTTCGCGAAATGAATAACAGATCGAAGAACTAAAAAATACGTACTTAATATTTTTTAGAAAATCTATCGAATGATACCAAACACGACTTCCCACGGAGAGGGGTGGGGGGTAAATTTAATATTTTAAACACGAATCCCGCGATATTTCGCGTAATGAACATTAGATCGAAAAACTGTAAAATACACTTACTCAATATTTTTGAAAAATCTATCGAATGGCATCAAACACGACCCCCCACGGAGGTGAGGTGGGGGGCTACTTTAAAATCTTAAATAGGTGCCCCCATTTTTTTTGCAGATTTGGATTCCTTACGTAAAAATAAGTAATTTTTATTCGAAACATTTTTTCGAATTATGGATACATGGCGTTATAATCGGAAAAAACGATTGTTGGAAATGGAAAATTAAATTAAAAAAAGGCAAGCGCCCACTAAAATGGAAAACTTTACTTAACTTTTTTTGATTTTATGACCTACTCTTCACAACCCATTAGGTCCCCATCGCGCTCAAGTGACTGCACATTTAGCATACTTTGATCCCCTACTATTAAATTTTTTAAATTTTTTTTAATTTTTTGCTTTTTAGTTGATTTTTTGTTTAATTTTAGTCACTCGCAACTATAGAAAAGCGTCTCTTAAAAATATTTTTTTATTTTTTACTTTTTAGTCTTACAATTTTCAAACATTAAAATATATCGTCATGTTTATTAAAATATGTATAAAACATAACGATGAACAAACATGAAAAGTAGTCGGAATCGACAAAAAATTTGAAACTTTATTGTTTATTTATGAAGCATAACGTAAACAATTTAACGTAAAAAGTGAAATTATGTATAGTTCATATAATTAGCTACAATCTATAAAAGTTTAAGTTTCTTCATTTTAAAAAACAAGAGAATTTAAGCATTTTCCGTTAAAATCGTTGTTTTTTTATTTAAACAACTAATAAACAAAAATTTTTTTATTGACTATTCGTGTATTTTTCCCGCGAATGCATAATATATCTGCAAATTTTTAGTCATTTGCATTGAAGAAAAGGCAGTCAAATTAACGTCCAAAGATTTGACCCAAACGATTGAACTAAGAAAAGCGTTTAATTAGTTAATACGACAGAACGAATTCTAATGTTAATTATAGCACAAAACGTCTCTACCGGTGGTTTTTCTAAAACTACGATAAAAACACGAATTTTTTGAATTCGAGTTTTGGTTGAAGTTTTGTTGCGTATCGTATTGAAATTTGACACAAATAAACGCCGATTTATATATAAACAAATAAGCGTTCGAAATTTGAAACTTACGCTATTTATGAAACAACGTAAAAAGTGAAATTATGTATAGTTCATATCATTAGCTACAATCCGTAAAAGTTTCAAGTTTCTACATTGTAAAAAACAAGAGAATTTAAGCATTTTCCAATAAAATCGTTTTTTTTTTATTTAAACAATAATTAAGAAACATAAAATTTTTTTATTGACTATTCGTGTATTGTTCCCGCGAATGCATATATGTGAAAATTTTCATTCATTTGCATTGAAGAAAAGTCAATAAAATTAACGTCTAAAGATTTGATGCCAACTATTGAAGTAAAGAAAAGCGTTTAATTAATAAAAATATTAAACACGTGCTTTTTGTTATTTCATATGGAAATGTATTTCTCGAGATATTAGACCGTTTCTATAATTTACCCTGGTCAAAGTCCATGTTTGGCATGCGTATGTGAGAATTGGGAGTATGCACTGGCCAAATACTCTTGTTTTTAAGTATTGTTGTATTTTTATATTCTTTAGGACTCATTTTAATTTCCCAAATCCTGCCCAGGCTAATCTGACCCTTCTTTTTACCTCCGCTGTTTGGTTTTCCTTATTTATTTTTATTATCTGTCCCAAATATATATTATAATCATTAACCGCTTCTATTGTGGTGTCGTTTAGTATTACGTTTCTATTATCTTGTGTGTTTGTCATTGTTTTTGTTTTGGCAAAATTCATTTTTAGACCTATTTGTTCTACCTATTTCCGAACAAATACGTCTAAACTTTTGGGACACCCTATATATAATCACCATCATGTCGGATAATGTGATACACGACATTTGGCTTTTGTTTCATATAATTATGTTTATAAGTGGTTGATTAGACTGATAAATTGGCAATTTTGAAGAAGACATGCATGTTTTCAAAATAATTGTTTTCTGATTGAAAATAATAATTATCTTATTAGGTATTTTTTATTATTATTTTTTAATACAAATTGCATCTTGTTAACCTAACGTAAAGTCGGCCACTCACGGTACTGCGGTATCTTTCGATAAAATCGTCGATGATATCAATTTTGCAGCAACTGCAGCAGACAGGCCAGTCTCTCATCATCATCATCATTCTCTTTGCCTTATCCCTATGCGGGGTCGGCTTCCCTAATTGCATTTCTCCACACAATTATATCTTGGGTCATATCAGTGTTAATCCCCTTTACCAACATGTCCTGCCTTATCGTCTCTACCCAGGTCTTCTTTGGTCTTCCTCTCCTACTCCTTCCAGGAATCTGCACTTCAGTTATTCTTCGTATTGGGTGATTAACGTCTCGACGTTGAACGTGACCAAACCATTTTAACCTATGCTCTCTCATTTTGGAATCAATTAGGGCCACACCTAGACTTCCCCTAATATACTCATTTCTAATTTTAACCTTCTTTGTCACTCCACTCATCCATCTAAGCATTCTCATTTCCGCCACATTCATTCGTTGTTCATCTTTCTTTTTCACTGCCCAACATTCAGTTCCATACATCATAGCCGGTCTTATGGCTGTTTTATAGAATTTTCCCTTCAGCTTCATTGGAATTTTTCTGTCACACAACACACCACTCTCTTCTTTCCACTTCATCCATCCAGCCCTAATTCTACTGCATACATCTCCATCTATTTCTCCATTGCTCTGTAATACCGATCCTAGGTACTTAAAACTATTGCTTTTCACAATCATTTCACCATCCAAAGATACCATTTTATTTGTAGTAACTCCATCTTTAAATGAACATTCCAAATACTTTGTTTTTGTCCTACTAAGTTTTAAACCTTTTTCCTCCAGAGCTTGTCTCCACTGTTCCAGTTTTTGTTCTAAGTCTCTTTCACTATTTCCTACTAACACTACATCATCAGCATACATTAGGCACCATGGAATGCTACCCTGTAGTTTCGCTGTTATCTGGTAAAAAACTAATGAGAATAAATAAGGACTAAGCACCGAGCCTTGGTGCAATCCTACTTTCACCTGAAATTTATCAGTCTCTCCCACACCTGTTCTAACACTAGTCGTTACTCCCTCATACATATCTCCCACAATATTTACATATTCGCTAGGGACTCCTTGCTTATTGAGTGCCCACCACAGAATCTATCGAGGAACTCTATCAGATGCTTTCTCAAGATCAATGAATACCATATGAGCGTTGGTCTCTTTATTCCCGTATTTTTCCATCAATTGCCTTACAATGAAAATTGCATCTGTTGTTGATCTGCCCTGCATAAAGCCAAATTGATTATCGGATATTTCGGTTTCTTCACGTATCCGTCTATCAATTACTCTCTCCCATATTTTCATGGTGTGGCTAAGTAGTTTTATAGCCCTGTAGTTTGTACATTGTTGTATGTCTCCCTTGTTTTTGTAGACAGGTACTAATATACTACTTCTCCATTCGTCTGGCATTTGTCCAACTTCCATAATTCTATTAAAAAGACCTGCTAGCCAACTTATTACTGTCTCTCCCAATGCTCTCCATACTTCCCCAGGAATATCATATGATCCGACTGCTTTTCCTTTCTTTATTTTTTGAAGCGCTTGAGCCACTTCCTCGTTTGTTATTCTGGTAACCATTGCTGTTATTGTCTCCGTTAACTCCACAGGCTCTGTCAAATTCTTCATTTAATAAACTGTCAAAATACTTTCTCCATCTCTTCTTCTTCTTCTTCTTCTTCTTTAGTTTATTGACCTCCACCTACTTGGGTATTTGGCCAGCTCATCGTCGCGGAATAAGGGAAAAATCCCTTATTCACTTACAATTTGGAGTTAGTACATTGTACAATTTGATTCTTCTTCTTCTTCTTCTTTAGTTAACTGGCAATTTTGGTTGGTGTGGGAAAACATGACAAGATAAAAAAAATTTCACGCTAGGGGTAACTGTCTATCAATAAACAATCTTCTTTTTCTTCTTTGATTTAGTAGAAATTTTGAGTTGGTATGGGACAAATACAGCAACTAAACTTTTTTTCAACGACATTAAACTTTTTTCTCTCAGGGGCAACTGCCGACTACTACACAATCTTATTCTTCTACTTCTTTTTTAGTTTACTGGCAATTTTGAGTTGGCATGGGACAAATACAACAAAGACACAAACTTTTTGCTTTTAGGGGCAACTGCCGACCATTACACAATCTTATTCTTCTACTTTTTTTGAGTTCACTGGTAATTTTGAGTTGGCATGGGACAAATATACAACAATGACACAAACTTTTTGCTCTCAGGGGCAACTGCCGACCATTACACAATCTTATTCTTCTACTTTTTTTGAGTTTACTGGCAATTTTGAGTTGGCATGGGACAAATACAACAAAGACACAAACTTTTTTCTATCAGGGGTAACTGCCGACCATTACACCAATCTTATTCTTCTATGTCTTTTTTAGTTTACAGGCATTTTTGAGTTGGCATGGGATAAATACAAAAAAGGCACAAACTTCTCTTATATATTATTCTTTCTCCATCTCCTTTTGACATCGTTTTCGTGAATTAGTATTTTGTTATTTTTATCTCGGATACATCTAATCTGATTAAAATCTCTTGCTTTCTTTGCTCTCTGTTTGGCTATTTTATATTCAGTCTCTCTGTTGTAATCAACAGACGATCAACATTTTTTCTAATTTGACGAATTCGACAAAATTGAACGGCACCGAAGTATCGTGAGCGGCCGGCTTAAGAACGCTGTTTGCTGTAGGAAAGTTTGCTAAGGCCTTGTTCAGATAGGGCGGTTTGCCAACGTTTGACGCCGCGGTTTACCTGAAAAATCCAACCGCCGCGGTTCGATTTGCCAAGAAACAAATGGAATCGTACATATGCAACCGATCCGTCGTCAAACCGCGGCGGTTGTAAGTTTACTAGGGGAGGAATGAGACCGCCAGTCAATCGCTCGCATGTGTACGATGCAAACGTCGGCTAACCGCGGCGTCAACCGCTGACAAACCGCCTACATGAAAACAAGCCCTAACTCAGAGAGATGAGAAGAATGGATATCGTCTTCATGGGTGTTAGCGTTGATTGAAGACCCAAATCGGGTATTCAATCAATGGTATTAGCAAAACTAGATGGCCTAAGAACTTAGTCTACTTCAGAATTTCTACTATTCTGGAACTAACACACATAAGATCCACAACATAGACATGGAATAGGTGTCCCTAAAGAATTAAGGAAATTAATAAAAAATAAAATACCTCTATTAGTAAGTCAATTACATATCGAGGGTAGGTACATTATTTATATTTTAAAATAACATACATATACACCAAATACCTACTTACCATGTCGGGATAGTATCATGAAGTTTTTTCCTAGTTTTTCCTCATGATTTACTATGGGAACATCAGAATTTTACTGTCATTATTGTATGTGGTTGTCTTTTTAAAGACAAATTATGCTATGCTTTTTCTGACGGGTTTTAAGTTAAAGTTGATTTCATGCAACCGAATGAACTACATATCTTTCAATAAAGTCCCTGGAACGCAATTAAAAAATATTGACAATATAATTTTAAAGGACCTAATCTACTTTATTCACTTAACTTTTTGCGAACATATTCGTATGCATTTTAAGTTTCCACATATATTTTTTCGCACACTTTTTGAGACCATCTTTGACTTATGTCAGTCCGGCGTTTTGATGGATGTCTTCATTGGTTATGAACCATGGACATTCTTCTCAATACATTGGACTGAAATCTTTGTATTATTTCAATATTGGAATCTGCGGCAGTTTCCTTTAATTCTACTCCATAAGTTCAAACTGGTTTCAGGATGGATCTGTAGATTAATATTTTACTTTCAGTTGATAGTTCTGATTATCTGCCTAACAACCAATACATGTTTCTCAACTTACGACCCAGTTGTTTTCGCTTGGCAAATACAGGGTGTCCAGAAACTCTACCGACAAACAAAAACAGGAGATTCTTCAGATAATTTTAAGACAAATTAGCTCAATTCACCTAGTCCGAAAATGCTGCCTAAGAGAGCTAAAACTCTTTGAAAATGACGTCTTGTAATTAGTTTTTCTTAAATACCTCCAGAACGCTTCAATTTAGAAAAACGATAGATATTTATCTTCCAAGAGGTAAATCGATTCCATCCATTGCGAATTTGTAGTACCGATCATAATAGGTGTCCGTTTTGGACAGGGCAACGGTTATTTTATCACATAAATTTTTTGTCTTTAACTTTTAAGCATTTTTGATTATGTAGGGGAGCCTGGGTACGGTTGTAACAGGGTAGGGTTGTAACAACTCGAATATTATCGAAACTGTGTATGGTAGGCGAGGGGCACAAGGGAAGGAATACGCAGACAACGTGTCCCGACACGATTGTCAGCAGTGCTCAGTGCTGCATCACCTTTCGCGCGGTAATTACACTTACAGTGAGACCTATTGTGTTTTGTCAACGAAAAGTAAGTATTTTTGACGAATTTCTTTCTGTTATAACTTAAATATTAATATTGTCACGTATTTCAAAATATGCTTATTAGGTCTGGATCCCGCGTATGAAAAAAAAAGTTGATTAATAGCAAGCTGAAAATTTGTTAATAGCTTAAGGGTGTCTATTCGGATAAACTTTGATATATGGTAACACTGGAACAGGGGCAATTTTAATTGTGGAACAGGGTAAAAATTTGGAACGGTCAGACCACGAAAACGGCACATTTATTTTGTCCGACAGAATAGACTTAAACTCTCCGAACAGAGATTAAACTCTCATGCAAAAATCAGACTGCTATCTATCACCTGTCATAATTCCTGTCATTTGACATATTCTACATGTTCCACTCATTAAAACGCTCATTTGGTGATAAATAGCAGTCTGATTTTTGCATGAGAGTTTAATCTCTGTTCGGAGAGTTTGAGTCTATTCTGTCGGACAAAATAAATGTGCCGTTTTCGTGGTCTGACCGTTCCAAATTTTTAACCTGTTCCACAATTAAAACTGCCCCTGTTCCAGTGTTCCCATATATCAAAGTTTATCCGACTAGACACCCTTAAGCTTAAGCTATTGACAAATTTTCAGCTTGCTATTAATCAACTTTTTTTTCATACGCGGGATCCAGACCTATATGTAATCGTTGCAGTTTAGAGATTATAATAAGCATATATGTTTTTGTATAGGTTATGCTACTTCGTGCTTGCGACAATATTATTATCAAAATGGGGGGGTGGGGACGGTTGTAACGATTTTCATGGGGACGGTTGTAACAGTAATTTTAACATTACTGTAATTTTATAGGCACTATTTTTGTATTACAGATGCCTAGGCAACGCATAAGAAAGACCTCGAGAGGTGAAAACGACATATTGTTGTACAAGAACGCTTACGATGAAATTAAATTAGGTGCTTCTTTAAGACGAGCAGCAGATAAGTACGGCGTTAATTGTGTTTCTCTTTTGAGATACAAGCGAAAGAGAGATGCGGTAGATGAAGATGACCAGGAACAGCTGGAAAATATTAAAATGGGATATGTAGCTCATAACAGAGTTTTTAACGAAGACCAAGAACGGCAGTTAGCGAAGTATCTCATTCGTTGTGCGGATATATATTTTGGTCTCTCCACAAAAGAGGTAAGAAAGTTAGCCTTTGAACTTACCGTAAAATATAATTTAAACGCTCTTTCCACTTGGCTGGAAAATAAAATGGCTGGAGAAGAATGGTTTCGTTCATTCATGAAGATAAATTCCGAACTATCTATCCGCGCTGCTCAAGCCACAAGCCTGTCTCGGGCGACAAGTTTCAACCGATGTAATGTCAATGTGTTTTATGATAATCTTCAGACTGTTATGGATCGCGATCACTTTGAACCTCAGGATATATATAATGTCGACGAAACCGGCGTTACTACAGTACAGAAGCCTGACAAAGTTGTTGCAAGACGTGGCACAAGGCAGATGGGCGCAATTACTTCTGCTGAACGAGGCACCTTGGTCACACTAGCATTTGCAGCTAACGCATTTTCAAAAACATACGAATGCCTCTTTGTCGCATAAGATATTATTAGTGCTAGACAATCATTCGTCCCATATACATATCAACTCCTTAGATTTTTGCAAAGATAATGGGATAGTATTACTGTCATTTCCGCCCCACTGCTCTCACAAGCTACAGCCCTTAGATAGATCCGTTTATGGGCCTTTCAAAAAATCCATTAATACTGCCTGTGATGCCTGGATGCGAAATCATCCAGGAAAAGTCATGACTATTTACGACATACCGGGTATTATAACTATCGCAATGCCACTTGCTCTCACTCAGGTGAATATCCAGGCCGGGTTTCGAAAGACAGGGATCTTCCCATTCAACCGTGATTTGTTTCAAGAAATTGATTTTGCGCCATCGTTCGCGACAGACAGGCCTAATCCAAATGCTACTGAAGAGGTGGGCATTTCTAATCAACATAGCATTAGACTTGCACCTGATGACGAATCACTATCACCTTCGTTATTGAATGAGGATCCACCTTCATTCAGCGCAGTAAGCCCAACTGAGCCCGAAACTAGAGCTTCAACTAAAGAGGCTGCATCGCAGCCATTTACTAATAGTGATCCTAAAAAGGAAACATTCATTGACCATCAAATGTTCATACCAATTGAAATAGCCGAGCTCGAAGCAACAAGAACACCGCCTAGACAAACATATCTAGAACCTAGCCAAGAATGGCAAGCTGGTACAGTGAATGTGGAATCAGACATCTCTCCTCGTAATGCTGTTTTGTGTCAGCCATCAGAACCGTCTACAAGCAAGCAGTCTGTGTTCTCGCCTGAGACTTTACGGCCTTACCCTAAAGCTCCACCTAGAAAACTAGGAAACAGAGGTCGAAAAACCAAAAAGTCTGCTATCTACACAGATACTCCAGAAAAGGAAGCTGCTAGAAAGGAGTATGAAGAGCGACAGAAATGGTTGAAAAATAGACAAACAAAGAAAAAAGTACTCGAATCATCTACTGGAAAGGTAATCAAAAACAAAGGGAAAGGAAAAGCGAAGAAAATGAAGATTAATACACCATCAGAATCATCATCAGAAGAATATTATTGTCTTATTTGCTTAGAGACCTATTCAGCGAGTCGATCTGGAGACAGTTGGATTCAGTGCCAAGGTAGCTGCAAACAATGGTCTCACGTGGCCTGTACTGATGGAAGTAAATATTATATCTGCCACAACTGTGATGAGTCTGATTAATATAGGAAATTATAATTTGTTTAAACTCAGATTTTGTTTGATATTTTTTATTAATAAATTTGATTTTGATCTTGTTTGGTATTTTTGATTAATAAATCTGATTAAAAATAATAAAACTGATTTTATATGTGTGATTTATGTATTATTTTTGATTGTTACAACTGTCCCCTATTCGTGTTATAACCGCCCCTGGTATGGGGTCGGTTGTAACAATCGCACACACTTACTTAAATAACATATTCCCTCCATACTATTTTACTTGAGCTATAGGTTTTGACATTAATTTAAAGACAAATGAATATTACTTCATATCAAAGACTTTGATCGTTGCTTACAGCTATAATAGCTGTGCCATGAAGCACTAAAGGAAAATTGTTACAACCGTACCCAGTCTACCCTACTAATGTACTGGATTATTAAATTGTGAGGTATTCTAGTACTAAAAGGTACTCTTGCTTTAAGTCAGTAGGACACGGTTTTCTAGAAAAATCTATTTGAAAATATTTCGTTTTTTGAATTAGAAAAAAAATTTAATTTTTTTTTCAAAAAATACGGTGTATTTTACCAACTTAAAGCAAGAGTAACTTTTAGTACTAGAATACCTCATAACTTAATACAGTGGAACCCCGATAAGTCGGCCTCCGATAACTCGGAAGTCCGGCTAACCCGGGCCGATTTTCATCAGACAAAACAAACATTTTTTTAGTGTGACTGAGTCTTTTACCAAGAAATAAACAATACTGTATACAACTGTACGTAATTTAGATGTACTGTGCATATGTATTTCATGTTTTTGCAATTATAATGTGTATTTGTTTATTATTTGTAGGTATTTTACTAATTTTTACAATATTGGCCGGCTAGCCCGGATTTTCGATAAGCCGGATCGGCCGCGGTCCCGATTAATCCGAGTTATCGAGGTTCCACTGTACTCTAAAGTCAAAAATGCTTAAAAAAATTTAAAGACAAAAATGTTATGCAATAAAATAACCGTTGACCTACCGAAAACGGACGCATATGACCCGTACTAGAAATTCGCAATTAATGAAATCGATTCATCTCTGAAATTAATCGTACCAGTTTTCGGATTTCTAAATAGTTTTTTTTTGAGATTTTTTTTGGAAATTAAAAAAAAAGAAAAATTTTCAAATCGATTTTTCTAGAAAACGGTGTATTCTGTCGACTTAAAACAAGAGTACCTTTTAGTTGTAAAATACCTCACAATTTAATAATCCAGAGTCAAAAATGCATAAAAATTAAAGATAAAAAGTTATGCGATAAAATAACTGT
Source organism: Diabrotica virgifera virgifera (assembly GCF_917563875.1). Taxonomy (NCBI): domain Eukaryota; kingdom Metazoa; phylum Arthropoda; class Insecta; order Coleoptera; family Chrysomelidae; genus Diabrotica; species Diabrotica virgifera. The sequence goes on from NC_065451.1 coordinate 172,480,564, forward strand.
AGCCCTACCCAAAACGGACGCCTATGACCGGTAATAGAAATTCGCAATGCATGTAATCGATTTATCTCTGAAGGATAAATATGTGTAGGTACCAATTTTCGTTTTCCTCAATAGAAGCGTTATGGAGTTATTTAAGAAAAACTAATTACAAGACGCCATCTTCAAAGAGCTCTAGCTCCATTAGGAAGCATTTTCGGACTAGATGAATTGGGTTAAAATATCTTAAAATTATCAGTAGTAATTGCACAAGAGCTCTGAAATTATTGAATTTTTCCCGAGTGACACTTTGACAGTTTTAATTTCACGAGCCGAAGGCGAGTGAAATTATGTCAAAGTGTCACGAGAGCAAAAATTCTATATTAATTTCAGAGGTCGAGTGCAATTTGTTGCGATTATTTCATGAATAAAACTGTTCAAAACCAAAATTTTATTGTAATTTATTTATGTAAGTACCATTAAACACACAGTTTTTATAAATATTTGACGATTGAAAGTCATCACTTTTATAATTTTTAAAACATTAATTGTCATTAATGTCACTGAATGTATTTTTTCATAGCAACGAAGGGCATCTGACGTAATATACTTAACGACGGGAGATTATCAAAAATTATCGATTTAATTAAGATTTCTGTAGCTTTCTATTGGTCAGAATCTCCTATGAATGAAATAATCTGAGGAATCTCCTGTCTTCGTTTGTCGGTAGAGTTTCTGGACACCCTGTATATGCTTCGTTCAGTTTAATCTTCTGCCAAGTGCGTACCTACATAGTTATTAACTTCATTCCCTTGTGGGATTCCTTTACCGTTTAATAGTCCAATCAACAGCCATTTTCTCGTGGAATTTTGAGAACCAAGGTCGATTTCCTTGAAAATTTAGATTTAGGTAGTAATTATAACCTTTGTCAAAAGCTACCCAATGCCGAACCCAATTGCCCTGAGGGTGAAAACAACCCCATCTAGGGGATGAAAATTTTTTAATCAAAATAACTATGGAAATCGATAGAGTGACCAATTCTGAGTAAATTTTGTTCTATAATTTTTTTTTGCAAAATTGACATTTTCCTAGTTGTTTGCGATTGAAAGTATGCATTTTTTATTGAAAAAACTCACGTTTTACAACCGTTTTTCATGAATAACTTAAAATTTATTTTATAGAAAAAATCATTAAGGATAAAATTGTAGCTAATAAAAAAACAAAAAGATTCGCGTCGGCAAGACCTATATAAACCCAATAACGACTTTTTTTTTGTAAGCATTTATTAACAATCAGAATTACATATTCTATGAGTTAATTTGATAACAAGTACAATAACTTATATCAATGTAGTATTGTACACTAAAATGGCGTTATGAGGTACATCACCCAGCGGTTTCACCTCAGTTTCAGACTGAGATATTGCTCTTAAAGGATGGTTATTTTCGAAGAATATCGAAATGGAGAACCTAATCTCAAATAACTCGAATGTGATGCAATTTTTTGGGAAGACTTAACAGACATTATTTAAAATTTCATTAAAATACCTTTCAAATAAGCTTTGACAAAAGTTTTTTGCATAAGAACTGACTGACTTATGACGAAAATAAAGTCGCTCTCTGCTTTTTTCTTTTTGAAATGTAAAAATTAAACCCTCGTCGTTACAATCCTAATATAAAAATGAATAGCTTCCAACTTGAAATTAACTTCATTTAGGTATAATTAATACGATCCATGTAATTTGGCCAGTTTGGTAAAAAAAAATAGTTAATTAAATCGAAAATGACATTTTTAAAATCTTTTAAAAAAGTGCATTATTCTTAAATACATCGAAAAATATTCATAATATGAAAAAATGTTTCAAATATTAATTGTAGAATATCTTTTACTGAAAATTTTGATTTTTTTGTGTCTTGTTTTTGTATCATGAATACTTTTAGGTTTATTTAAGAAAAATGCAGTTTTTCTTAAATTATAATAATGTCATTTTCGATTTAATCAACCATTTTTTCTAAATTAAGCATTGCAAACCGGTCGAATTACATGGATCGTATCAATTATAACTAAATAAAATTAATTTTAAGTGGGAAGCTATTCACTTCTATTACGATTGTAACGACGAGGGTTTATTTAATTTTTACATTTCAAAAAGAAAAAAGCAGAGAGTGACTTTATTTTCGTCATAAGTCAGTTCTTATCCAAAAAACTTTTGTCAGAGCTTAGTTGAAAGAATTTTTAATGAACTTTAAAAGATGTCTGTTAAGTTTTCCTAAAAAATTGCACCAGATTCGAATTATTTGACATTGAAGGTTCTTCATTTCGAGGTTCTTCGAAAATAACGCGAGTCTTTCCAACGCGAATCTTTTTGTTTTTTATTAGCCACAATTTTTTTTTAACGACTTTTTCTTGAAAATTAATTTTTTTTTTAAATTATTCGTGAAAAACGGTTATAAAAGGTGAGTTTTTTCAATGAAAAATGCATACTTTCAATCGCAAATAACTTGGAAAGTGTCAATTTTGCAAAAATAATTTTATAGAGCAAAATTTACCCAGAACTGGTCACTCTAACGATTTCCATAGTTATTTTGATTAAAAATTTCATCCCCTAGATGGGGTTGTTTTCACCCCCAGGGCAAAAGCGCAGTTCGGCATCATCATCATCATCAGTGGCGTTACAGCTCTTTATAAGCCAAAGCCTTCTTCAGAACAAATCTCCATTCGCCCCTGTCTCTGGCAACTCTTCTCCATGCTCTAATTCCAATAGATTTCAAATCATTTTCTAGGTTGTCTTGGTACCTAAGTCTCGGTCTTCCTCTTACTTGTTGTCCTATCAGCCCTCTTCGGTCAAAAAATTTTCTGACTATGGCATCTTCCTCTCGTCTGATTACATGACCTATCAACGCAACCTATGAACGTAATTTTACTACGCTTGGTTCTCCAAAACTTCTATACAACTCAAAGTTATAACGCCTGCGCTACAAACCTTGTTCTTTTATGCCACCATATATTCGTCTTAAAATTTTTCGCTCAAAACGTTTGAGCAGTTCTTGGTCATTCTGAGTAAGTGACCAAGTTTCTGAGCCATATGTTAGCACTGGTCTTATTAGTGTTTTGTAGACAGTCAATTTTTGACAGTTAATTTTTCTAGGTATTTTTGAGGCCATCTGTCTTCTTAAGCCATAGTAGCACTTATTGGCGAGCACTACTCTTCTTTTAATTTCTTCACTGACATTGTTATCTTTAGTTAGCAGCGAGACTAAGTATATGAAGGTGTCGACACCTTCTAGTTCTAGGTCGTCAATTATTATTCTTGTAGGTGTCGGGTTGCTTGACCTAGTGCAACACATATATTTGGTCTTTTGAACATTTATATTTAGCCCCATTCTCTGTGCAGATGCTCTTAACGACCGAAATGCTTCAGTCAGAGATTCTTTAGATCTACCTATGATGTCTATGTCATCTGCGTATCCGACAATTTGTACTGATTTGTTAAAGTACCATTCGTATAAATTTGGGACTCTCGAATTATTTTTTCTAATGCCAGGTTAAATAAGAGACACGATAGTCCATCACCCTGTCTTAGTCCATTTTTGCCATGGAAGGGTCTTGAGAAATAATTCTGGATCTTTACCACGCTCTCTGCTCCTGTGAGCGTAAGTTCAATTAATTGGACAAGATGAAGCGGTAGTTTAAATTCTACCATAGCAAGTAGAAGTTTACCTCTATTAACTGAGTCGTATGCGGCTTTGAAGTCCACGGATATGTGGTGGGTGTCGACGCCGAACTCTAGGGTTTTTTCAAGGATCTGCCTCACTGTAAATATCTGGTCCGTTGTTGATTTATTAGGACGGAAACCGCACTGATGTCCTCCTACTATTTCTTCAGCGTAGGGGAGTAGGGGAGAAGTCTTTTGTACAATACGTTGGACAACACTTTATATGCCATATTGAGTAGAGTGATGCCTCTATAATTATCACACACCACCATGTCTCCCTTTTTGTGTAGAGGACACAGTACACTAAACTTCCAGTCTGTGGGTGTTTCTTTCTGTTGCCAAATTGCAGTTATCAGTTTATGCATGTGTTTCAACAGGGTGTCGCCGCCGTTTTTGAAGAGTTCAGCAGGGAGATTATCCGAACCGGGGGCTTTGTTATTTTTAAGTGTTAAGATGGCTTCTCTAATTTCTTCTTCGGTGGGGAGTGGCTGCCGATCATCTTCATTAATTTGAAGCATGGGATCCTCCATCTCGCCATCTTCATAATTGCCATTAAGCAGTTCTTCAAAATGTTGCGTCCATCTGTTTAGTATCTGTTCCTTGTTACTAATTATAGAGCCGTCCCTATCTTTACAGGCTATTTTTCTGGGTTTCAAGTCTTTTCTGCAGCTATTTATCTGTTGGTAGAATTTTCGTATGTCTTTTCCATTGTGGTAGTTAACAATTTCGTTTAGAGCGTGTTCGTATTGTTCTTTCTTTTTTCTTTTGAACATTCTCTTTTCTTCCCTTCTAAGATTTTCATAATCTTCGAGAGTTGATCTCGTTCTGCGCTGCTGGAGTCTCATAATGCTTAATTTTTTTGTTGGTTAATATGTCTACACTCTTCGTCGAACCAATCCTCATTTTTTCTGGTCTTGATAGGTTTTAATACAGTGTCAGCCGCTGTGTGCATGGCTTCTTTACATTTAGTCCAATGCTCTTATATACTTAAATTTTCACCGATGTTTGGTAATGTTTCGTCTAAGATTTTCATGTAATTAGCTCTAGCAGTTTCAGATTTTAGCACCTCAGTATTATATTTTGTGGATTTTGTGCTGTGACCTTTTTTTGCGTTAGATATGCGTGCTCTGAGCTTTGATTTTATAAGGTAGTGGTCGGAGTCTATATTAGCACCTCTACATGCTCTTACGTCCAGTACATCAGAGAAATGTCGACTATCTATAAGTACGTGGTCAATTTGATTCTTGGTCTGGCCGTCTGGTGATTGCCACGTGGCTTTGTGGATGTTTTTGTGTGGAAAGCACGTACTTACTACCACCATTCCTAACGAAGCCGCGAGTTTAATCAGCCGTAAACCATTTTGGTTACTGACCGTATGGAGACTATGTTCGCCGATAGTTACAGACTGATATAGGGTAGATTTTGAAGAAAAGTGTCAACAGAGCTTAAACCCAAAATTCATTAAAATCGGTGTTGATTCTCAAAATTCCACGGTTTTACAGTTTTTTTACCACTGATGAGTGGTCTATAAGTATACAAATCAGACATGTTTCCCTACGCCTACGTGTGGTAAATGTTAGGTGTAGTAATTTGTTTTCATTTATTTTGACTCTCCATGTTGTCGTCCATTGTCGTATTTTATTTAAGATATTTTGTAGGATTTCTGAGGCTATTTTGGGATTTTTGTCAGATGATAGTATTGCCGTATGATCAGCAAATGTTGCTGTGATGATATTTGTATCTTTGTCAAAAGGTCAGCAGTGAATATATTATAAGGTACAATAATTCTCAGCGAGAATTTGTTGTATGCTTGAGTATTCATTCTCATTTATTACCTGGAAGTTTTTTGTTGGTAATATTGAACTTAAGAATATGTAGCAATATGTTGGTAAATTATGTTTTAGTTTACATACGAGACCTTTTGCCAGACTTTATCAAATGCCTTCCGCCGAGCAGTACCTATTATTTTCAAAGTCCTCATTGATTCTCTCTACAGCTCTATATGTAGGTATCTGTTGTATTGATGAATGTTGTTTTATGGACCCAAATTGGTGTGATGGAATTATGTTTCTGTTTTCTAGTACAGGCGTTAGCTTAGGAAGTGCCTTTCAAAAATTTTGGAAACTACTGGAAGAAGAGTAATAGGACGGTAGGACTGTAGGTACATTTTCTGGTTCTTTTCCTGACTTAAGTATCATTGTTATTATCTGTGATCATTTTCATTGTGATGGAAAATCACTTAATCTCATTATAGAGTTAAGTAACTGTGCCAGAAGTTGGAAGCCTTTCTCTGGGGGTTGCTGAAGAATTTTCCAGTAATAAGGTCATATTATCCTGGGTTTTTTTTGGATCGATGTTTTGTGGTATATTTTTCACTTCATTTTTTGTGAATTTTTTTAGGAAGTTTTAGTTGATAAGGTTTTGTGAGTATTAAAATAATTTCTTTTTCAGTTTTTAGTGAGAATTTTCCGACATTTTCCGAGTGAAAAACTTTTTTAACGTGTGTCGAAAATGTTTCGGCTTTTTCTAGTGGACACTTCGCTCATTTTTCTGTTTCTATTCTTACGGGTGGAGTTGTATAGCTCTGACGTCGTAAGGTCCTTCTAGCCTCCCATAAGGAGTAGTCAGTGGCTTGGGTTGCATCTAGTTTTTGTAAGTATTCCTGAAAAGTTGCATTTTTTGGAAAAAGTTTACATATGGAATTTTCGCAAGATCTGTAGGCCAGTATGTTAGCTCGCTTGTGTATTTCTTTGTGCAGTTCACGGCCTTTGGTGTTATTAAGTCTAGAGCCCCACATTAGATGTTTCGAATTGTAGTCTCCACCACAACTAGTTCCAAGTGTATCAATGATTCTAAATTTTGGTTGTTTCATTGAATGTTTTGGTGAACATCATGAAGGGCGGTAAACTGCAGAACTTGGGACATATAATAAGAAATCAAGGCAGATATATGAGCTACCTACTCCAATGCATTTTGCAAGGTAAAATTAAAGTGAAAAGGGCCCCAGGACGAAGAGCCTGGCTTGATAACCTCGAGAGCATGGTATAGAAAGGCCTCAACACCAGTGGCGGCTCGTGGCTTTAGGGACAGGGTCGGCAAGGTTTTGTCTCCTTAGATAGGTATGCCATCTAATTAAAAGGCTTCAATTTCATAAAAGATTTTTGTTTTTTATTTTTTTTTGTTTTTTTTTTCTATAAATTTAGAACCTAAACCTGTTTATAAATTGACTCTAGTCTATGTTGTTTCGAAGTAGCAAAATGGGTTATAACGTCATTGTAAATTTATTATTGTTTTGGAGAGGTTTTAAAAGTTTTTTTCTATTGACACTTGAGACAAGTTTGATATTCTCTCTTGTTTCATGGTGTTTCGACAATACGTTTTGACTCTTTTGAGACAAGAGAAATCCCGTTCATTTAAGGCAGAATTTGCCCACATTTGAGCACAATAATTTATTTAATTTCGGGAACAGTTTGTTATACCTAATGAATTGCAGTATATAAAATTAAACATATTTTGTAACTTATCCCACCTTCCGAAAATATTTAGATCAGCATATAAAACTGTTAATCCATTTCCTTATTTTATTTGTTTAAAGAATGATGGATAATTTTTAATGAACTTGTCTAATAGATATTTTGAAAATTCTAGAGTTATCCTTCCACTCAAAAAAGTCCGGAACATTGTTTAAATAATCAAAATGTCAAAAAATGAAGAAAAACTTCGATTTTTTTCTTCGTTTTTTGATTTTAACTTTCAAAGTATTCACTTTTGAGAAACGTTACACTGACATAAAAGTTGCGTAATTAAATTTCCTACAATATAGGATTGGTTAAACATTTTAAAAAGTGTCATCCTTGTTGCAAAACAGAAATAATTGCGAAAAAAACATAAAAAATAAGTATTTGCATTTTACGTTTTTCAACCATTTATGCTACACTTACGACCTTCATATTTTAACCAGAAAACCTTTATGACATAATAAAACAATACTGTAAATTTCATTAAGATCGATTCAATACATTTTGCAAAATAAATTTTGCAATCCAGCTTTTGCAAAAAAAATTAATTTTTTCAAAATGTTGCAGTACCTACTGACAATAAAGCAGATAACAAGTTGAATTTTTTTTTGTATATAGAAGAAAGGTACAGTATTCTTCTATACGTAAAAATAAATTCAACTTGATGTCTGCTTTATTTTCATTCTGCAACATTTTGAAAAAATGAATTTTTTTGCGAAAGCTGGATTGTAAAATTTATCTTGCAAAATCTATTGAACCGATCATAATGAAATTCACAGTATTGTTTTATTATATGATATAGTTTTTCTGGGTAAAATTATGAAAGTCCTAAGTGTAGCATAAACGGTTGAAAAACGTAAAATGCGAATACTTGTTTTTTATGATTTTTTCGCAATTATTGCTATTTTGCAATAAGGGTGACAATTTTAAAATTTTTAACTAATCCTATATTGTAGGAAATTTAATTAAGCAACTTTTATGTCAGTGCAACATTTCTCGAAAATGAATACTTTTAAAGTTATAATCAAAAAATGAAGAAAAAAATCGACTTTTTCCTTCATTTTTTGACATTTTGATTATTTAAACAATGTTCCGGACCTTTTTGAGTGGGAGGATAACTCAAATATTATTACATATATGAGTTATTTTCAAGCAATTTCTGCAAACAAATATGAGTCACCTCTCAACGTCCAAATTAATGTTACTAATATTTTTACAGATGCGTCCTGGTCTATAGGTACGTGTCGTGTTGCCGTTTGTAGATCACCGCTCGGCAGATTGTTTATCTGCCGTACTTGCCATTCAAATAAATACGGGGAATGTATAATTGGTTGCCTATCGGCTAATATTCCATAGCTTGTTATTACAAAAGCAAATGGTCAATCTGGGGACGGCTGCCGAAGCGGGCCTTATAAGAATTCACACAATCGCAATCGGGTGCGTTTGAAAAGTCATCATTAATTTGAAAAGTCTCTTACGCACAGGGATCACTTAACTTATGGGATCGATCGAATTCTTTTAAAAACAATGAATAAAATTTAGTCTGTATTCTCTCACAGATATTTAAAAAAAAAATCAAAAATGAATAACCATTTTCAATTTCGTTGGAAAACGAAAATACAGCCGAACCATATCCTAGTCCAATCAGAGAGTGCAGCAAGCATCTCTACCGGTTTCGAAACTTATTAGTCTCTCATCAGGAGGCACATATGCTGCTCTCTCTGATCCAACCAAAACAAACCCCCCAGCGTGCAGTACCGGATTGCAACGAACGAAATGGCATAGATGCCCTAGCGGCAACTGCTAGCAAAAAGACTAAGTTTTCACTCTAATCTAGATATTTTTTTATTTCACAGAAACGAATGTCATCAACTCTGATTAACTTATATATTTAAAAAAATCTATAATGTGTCCGTAAATGTGTGGGTCGGCACTGCCGACCCTGACCAGCCGCCACTGCTCAACAAAACTATTCCGTATAGCAACCAACAAAATCATCATAGCCAGAATGACCACCAACATTCGGAACGGACAAGCACCCTAAGAAGAATTAAATGTTTTGATGGATAATACATAGCTAAAAAGTTATATCTCCTGTCTAGTCTTCTACAACTACATTTTGACTTGAATAGGTATGTGCTTTTTGATATAAGGTTGTTTGGTAATGTTTGATGTTGTCTTTTATAAAGATTTTTCAAACTTTTCTTCGTGGAATGCCTTTCTGAAATCAGTATTGTGTCTAGTTTATGGTTAACTATAAATGCATACAAGTCCTGTTTGTGTTGTATCAAGTTAATAGCATTCCATAGTGCAAATTTTAGTATATTAGTAATTAGTTCATTTTTGAGACAAGTGTTGCAAGTAAGTTTAACATAGATCTGAACAAATATGGTATCAACATAAATGGAGAAAAACTCAGTCATTTGAGATTTGCAGATGACTCATGCCCGATTTCACCAACGATACCTAAACAGTTGCCTTATTAAGTAATTCTTATCGATAGGAACTTCCTAAGTCAATACCTAAAAACAATAGCGTTTCATAACTAAAAGAACTGCTTATCTAGGAAATTCTTTCCTAGGTATTAATTCGGGTACATTTGAACTATTTTTGATAAATAAAAAGAAGAATAAGATGACATTTCCTTACTTTTTAGATTATTTGTCATTGTTGTTTGTTTGCCAATTTGGTTTTATTCAATTTTGTACTGTTATAGTTATTTTATTTAGTACTTGGTTATTTGTGAATTATAAGTTTGTATATAATAAATATAGTCTTGTATGTTATTTGTATATGTACAGTGAAATGGAGGAAAAGAAAAGAGATGTAAATTTCACATAGGATGAAAAATTAAAGTTAGTTGAATTGTCATTAATGAAATAATTTTAAAATAAAGATGTTGAAAATTGCTTCTTTTATTATTAATTTTTAATGACACACTTTTAGTGATATCATGAATGGGTTTTTGAAACACAACACTAGTTTGTTAGGTAGTAGGTAGACTACACAATTTTGTCAATAGACCTGTAAAAAACTCCAAATGATTTTCTATATTTTCCATCACATATTATATTATTAATATAAAAGATAATACAAAATTACAACTAACATACGTAATATTACAGAATAACAGAAAAATTAAGGTAAGAAGCAAATTATTGACAAACGTCACAAGTACATTAGTCAAAATTATAAAAATATACGCTGTGAGCTCGTACGTAGAGGGGATATTTACAAATTCGCGAACGCCAGTAGTGACAAGTTTGTAAACGTTTACCGGAAATTTGACCTAAATGTCAAAGTGATTAATTTAAAATTAAAATTAAAAACATTAATTATAAACAATATTAGTTGGTCAAAGCTGTGGTATATATTTTTACCTTAAATATACTTACGTTTTAAATACTGAATTTAAGTTTTTTTAATGTTCCGTAATATCTAATTATAAATAATCTATTATACTCTTAGCGCCATTTACACGATTATTGTCAAAATATCCGAAGTAAGAAATTGATATTTTATCAATAGAACGTCAAAATGATTAGAAAAATCTTAAAAAAATCGATTACAATTTAATTACTTTTTTGCGTTGTAAATATTAAGCGATAACAATTAAATAATAAATTTAAAAATTACCGGTAAAAGTTGAATTAGTAACCGCTAGGAGCGACACCAGCGAAGCTCAGAGCGTATAACCTGACTGTCAACGATAAGTAATACCTAAAGTTTAGGGAAATCGAAAACCGTATCCTAACGTAAGGTAATGCTCAAGCGGTTTAGGCAATTCTTATCGTTTGGTGAAATCCGTTTTAGAGTTAGGAAGTACCTAAACCCACTTAGGTAATTCTTAAATATTTAGGTATCCTTGGTGAAATCGGGCATTATATTCTTATATAGACTTTCATCCTCATAGTCGATCGTATGGATGATGCAATAATAATGTTGAAAACAGTATACCACGCTACCTTTAGAGGTCGGAATAAAGATTAACATGAACCAGACGCAAATAATTACTAATCTGGTGCTAAATCGTAATATTGTTGTTGATGGAATAATCGAGGAAATGAAGCATTTTGGCTCGCAATTTTTTCGTCCAACATGGATTTACTTGAAATTTTACAGAAGGTAGGGAATAGTCCAAGGATCATTTTCTATATCATGCCGCTGTCACCCGCTGTACGCTAAAACCTTGGGGTGGTTACCACCCCATCTCGGGGGTGGGAATTTTTTATTAAATTGTAACCATGTAAATCGATGTAAAACGTAATTCTAAGAAAAAAATGTTTTTTACATTTTCTTCGTAAAACTAATATTTTTCGAGTTATTCGCGGTTGAAAGTAACAGTTTTTCGACGAAAAAATCCACTTTTTTAGAGAGTTTTTTGAGAATAACTCGAAAAATATGCATTTAATCAAAAAAACTGTAGCTATCGAAATTTTGTCTTTCAGTAACACAAACCAAATTCTTTTTCTATAATATTTTTACGACCAACACAAACCGAGATACGGCATGTTAAAGGTTAGCTTTTTTCGGCAAATTTATAATTTGACATATTCAAAGCAAAATAATGGGAAAACTTTGCATTTATTTAGGAAAACTTCGATAATCTTTTTTCAAGGATACAATTAGACCTTTCAAAAAAAAACAAAAAGTATCTAGCATAAAAATTAAGTGACTTATGATCAAAAAAAGGTCGGTACTTGCTTTTCTTTATGAAAAAATCAGTGAAAACAACCCCCTAACTACCCTCCTAATTAAAAATTGGTCTTCACCTTTCTGTAATTCGTTTTATATTTGTATTATCAATACACCCAAGAAGTTTGACACATTTAAAAGACATAATTTTAGAAAAATTGGAGTTTAAAGAAAAATTGATTTTTTGCAATTTCGTATTTTTCACCATTTTCTTCAAAATATCTCCGAAAATAGTAGATACAAAAAAAATGATAAACCACTAAATTGTAGCTATTTTCATAACTAAAATTTCCTTGTGCATATATTTTCATTACAGTGAACAGTTAGCGAGATATAGCTGTTTAAAATCTCTATTTAAGAGCAAACACCCCATTATCGAGACCTTTAAACCGACCAAAATTAAAAACTAAGGGATCTTATGGAATTTAATTTACACAGTCTTATAGCTCTTCAAAAATCCTACAAAATCGTTTTGGAAAAAACTTTTTATCGCCAAAAATAAAGGAGCCTTGTTTATAAAACGATTTTTTTTGGAAAAATTCGGATAGTCCGCTTATGGAGCATTTTCGATGTGTCCAGAAACTCTACCGAAAATCGAAGACAGGAGATTCCTCAGACAATTTTAAGACATTTTAACCCAATTCACCTAATCCGAATATGCTTCTTAACGGAGCTAGAGCTCTTTGAGGTCTTGTAATCAGTTTTTCTTAAATGTCTCCAGAACGATTTTATTTAGAAAAACGAAAATTGGCACACATATTTATTCTCCAGAGATAAATCGATTCCATCAAATACGAATTTCTAGTACCGGTCATAGGCGTCCGTTTTGAGTAGGGCAACTGGTATTTTATCGTATAACTTTTTTGTGTTTAATTTCTAAACATTTTTGACACTGAATTATTAAATTGTGAGGTATTCTAGTACTATAAGGTACTCTTGCTTTAAGGCGGTAGGATACACCATTTTTTTAGAAAAATCGATTTGAAATTTTTTTGTTTATTAAAAAGACGGTGTATTTTACCGACTTCAAGCAAGGGTAGCTTTTGGTACTAGAATACCTCATAATTTAATCATCAACTGTTAAAAATGCTTAAAAATTAAAGACAAAAAATTTATGCGATAAAATAACCGTTGACCTACCCAAAACGGACGCATATGACCGGTACTAGAATTTCGCAACTGAGGAAATCGATTTATCTCTGGAAGATAAATAAACGTACCAGTTTTCCTTTTTTTTTTAAATAGTTTTTTTTTGAAATTTTTTTTTCAAATTCAACAAACGAAAAGTTTTCAAATCGATTTTTCTAGAAAACGGTGCATCCATCGACTTAAAGCAAAAGTACCTTTTAGTACTAGAATTTATCTCTGGAAGATAAATTAATAAGTGTAGCAGTTTTCGTTTTTCCAAAGAAAAGCGTTCTGGAGATATTTAAGAAAAACTAAATCAAAGACGCCATTTTTAAAGAGCTGTAGCTCCCTTAGGAAACATTTTCGGACTAGGTGAATTGGGTTAAATTGTCTTAAAATTATCTCAAGAATCTCCAATCTTTGTTTGTCGGAAGAGTTTCTGGACACCCTGTATAATACCACAGAACTAGTTCGTATACTAGAAGATCACTAAAAAACTATTTGTATTTGTACATATTTGTCAATTCATAGTATTTTTCTGTTAATAGATGTTTTTGTAATTCTTTAATTTTCCTTTTTTTATGTATAGATCTGTTAAATTATCTACTTATAAAAACTGCAATGTTATTAAGGGTGGTTTTTAAGGGTTGAAATATGATATTATATCCTTTAGCATAAAACAATCATTATTTAACCAATAAAAAAAATTTTACCCCTTAATTTAATATTAGAAAAATAACTCTCGTCAAGCAGCAATAAAACTCAAAATATTTGACTTTTTGTAAATGAAGGTTTTATGTTTAAATTGATTAATTCAAGAATATGGCCAATCACCATTGATTAGCCCGAAGTTTATACATAATTATTTTGTTTACAATGTTTGTATATAATTTTTGACAATAAGGGGTAGTCTACACTCCTAAAATAATCAACACCCTTGAGCATGATATAGAATATGAAGTACAGGGTGAGATGATCCTAATCTCAAATTTTTATGTAAATCGATGCAAGCCGAAATTATTCTTTCAGAATAAGTCAATTTTGTATATATAGCTCCAACAAGGGTGGTTGTAAGGGTTGAAATATTATGATATTATATCTTACAAGCATAAAACCATCATTATTTAACTAATAAGAACCAAATGTTGTTAATATTAAAGTTTAAAATGTTATTTTATAATTTTTTACAATTAGGGTACACTTATTACAATTACTTTCACCCTTAAATAAAAAACCAAAGGTAGGGTGCCGTACAACGGCTCAATATAGAAAATAAACTAGAGGGTGAAATGAGCCTAATCCCAAATTTTTGTACAAATAGATGCTGGACGAAAAAATTGCGAGGTTTTGCCATTTTTTCAGTTTCATTTCCTCGACTAGAGGGGATGTTGGGCAGACTGTATTTTATAAGTATTTGGGATATGAAATTTTGTTAGGCAGAGATAACGAGACATGTGAGCTCCCACGTTGCATAGGAGTAGCCTGGGCAGCTCAAAAGGAAAATCTTTGACCAGGGTGTGTTACTTGTACTCACGTATGGAGCGGAAACATTAACAGCGGAAACATTAACGCTGACAAAAAGGTAGTGAACAAGATTCGCGCGACTCAGAATGCTATGAAGCGCCCGATGTTGGGTGTCTCCTTGAGAGACCGAATCCCAAACGAAGAAATACGTTGAAGAACAAAAACAACAGACGCTATCGAAAGAATCGAGTCGTTAAAGTGGAATTAAGCAGCACACGTCACCAGATTATTAGACAAACAATGGACAAAACGTATTGCCGAGTAGAGGCCACGACAAGAAGCACTATGGAGCAAAGCCCATCAACCAGATGGACCGACAATCGGAAGCGTGTTATTAGCAACTGGATGCAAGCCGTACAAGACATAGACGAATGAAAAGGGATAAGGAAGCCCTATGCCCAGCAGTTGTCGCGTACAGGTTGATGATGATGAAATTATAAATAAATAGAATAGTCTTTCATTAACCTTTTATTTGATCTTATCTATTCAATAAAAATGTTGTAATCCCTAAAAAATAACTGAAAAATTCACATTTATTAAAATATAAACATTATCTGAGATATCAACACGTATGATCCTTGTAATCTAGAATGGCAAGCGTATCTGTGCCAGATCAGTCGTTACGCTCAGTCATCAACAGCAGGATCAAAGGTATTTTACTAGAGTGTAGATGTTTTTAGCAGGACGTTCCTCTTCTAGTGTTTTCGGTTCCGGAGTTTTCCTTCGACTTCTTAGACTTAGCCAGTGACACAATTGACTCTGAAAACAAACAGAAATCAGGTAATAGGCTTTTTGCAATTTTATGAGAATAATATCACAAAAATATCATCGAAAATTTTTTACTTGTATACAGGGTGGCTGGACAAAAACGAAACCGAGCCATTTTCAGGAACTACGACAACATTTTTGAAAAATTCAACGAGAAGAGATCAATTTTTGATTAAAGGGGGACACATTTTTTCGACATTTTCGATGATTATTTTACTTTCAATTCTAAACCAGGATAAGAATTGCCCCAATGGCAATGGGGGTCAAATAAGATATAGTTTTAATGCTCTTGCAATTCCCCGTACATTACACTTTAAATTTTTAAATTCGGTCCTGTATTTTATTTGATTTATTAGAAAAAAAGAATTTAAAATTAATATGTTTTGCTGCTAACAATTATTTCTTAGGCCGCACCTACATTGGATCCGATTTTCTCCGATCAGATAGAATAGAAAATAAACCCATAGGTGCCCATAGTATTAAATGGGGGTGCCTACATTGGATCCGTTTTTCTCCGATCCGATTAGATCAGATCAGATCCGACGTCGGAATAAAAAATAAACCCATAGTATTAAATGGGAGTGCCTACATTGGATCCGTTTTTCTCCGATCCGATCAGATCAGATCAGATCCGATATCGGCCGACGTCGGGAGTAGCTTCTCCTATTCTCATCGAGAAGTGTTTGGTTTCATTCCGATTGGTTGCAAGTTGGTTGCAAATTGGTTGCAAGTTGGTTGCAAACTGGTTTCAAACTGGTTGCAAGTTGGGGGTTGCAAGCTAACATGTTTAAATATATTCAATTCATCATCTCCTTAACACATCTTCATCGGAACTCATTGTCGGTGGTCGGTGGTCGGAAGATTACTGAACCAATGTAGGCACCCTCGCCGGAAAACCGGTCTGATCGGATCTGATCTGATCGGAGAAAGACGGATCCAATGTAGGCACCGCATGTCGGATCGGATCGGATCTGATCTGATCGGAGAAAATCGGATCCAATGTAGGTGTGCACTTACTTGACCAAATGGTGAAACTGTTGACATCTGGCGTTCATACAATGATACACGTTTGTTCGAAACGTTCTTTGACAATTCGTTAAAAATTCGTCTAAAGGTGTTCTGCAGATTTTACTTTTTAGGTATCCCCACTAAAATATTCATAAGAGACTTGTTGATATACTGGGTGTTTGGTAAAGAATGGGCCATAGCTTAACAATAGATTCCTGAGCTTAAAATAGGTCGATTTATGCTAACTTACCTCAGTACAAAAGTTGATAATAACCTAAATACAGGGTGTCCAAGTTAAACTTTTATTTTATTTATTTTTGAATATTTCCTGACAGGCATGGGACAACAACACGAAATTTGGCAAGTGGTGCTGGTATTGTAAAATCTACTAAATTATGTTAAACAAACGTTTATGGCTACTACCAGAGGCGTACGACGGGGGAGCATGAATGGTTGACCCTTCCCAAATTCTACGCCACGGCGGAATTGCTATTTTAGTGCAATATTTTGATTCTCCAATACTTTCTATGTAAAAAACATACACTTCATTCGTAACGATAAAGCCATTAGTTTTCGAGATATTTGAAGCTAAAAACGAAGGAGCATAATACATTAATCAAAATAAGTGTGCCTTTTCATTTTTAACTTCAAATATCTCGAAAACTAATGACTTTATCGTTACGAATGAAGAGTATATTATTTGCATAGAAAGTATTGGGGAATCTAGAATAATTATGCTAAAATAGCAGTTTCCTCAGTCGCGTACAATTTGGGAAAGGTCAACCATTCACTTTCCCTTGTCGTACGCCTCTGGTATTAACCAGAAACGATTATTTAACATAATTTAGTAGGGTGTACAGTACCTACACTTTCTGCCAAGTACCATAAGGATATGTCAAATAGTTTTATAGTACCGGGCACATATAGTTCTTAAAGTTTTAACCAAAGAATAAATTATTAAAAAAAAAAGAATACTTCAAAATAATTTGACATATCCGTGTCATACTTGGCAGATAGTGTAGGCACTGTACACCCTACTAAATTATGTTAAATAAACGTTTCTGCAGGTCTGGATCTGAACATACGGAAAACCAAAATACTCGTAATAAGTAAACAGCAGCATATAAAACCGTCTATATATGTACGAGTAAATAATACCAAACTTGAGCAAGTTGATAAAATCGTTTACCTTGGACAGCAACTAAATTGTAGCGCAGAAATACACGGCGAAATTAGATCTAGGATAGAGCAGGCTAGAGCCGCTTTTAGAAGGATGTCCAAGGTGTTATGTAACAGAGACCTAAAATTGGCATTGAGGATCCGACTACTTCGCTGCTACGTGTTCTCGGTCTTACTTTACGGTGTCGAGTCCTGGACTGTGAATAAAATCGATCTAAATCGCCTTGAGGCTTTCGAAATGTGGTGCTATAGAAGAATTTTAAAAGTTTCCTGGGTGGAGAAGATTCGAAACTCCACAATACTAGAATGTCTCAGCAAGACTACTGAGATCATAAAAAGCATCAAGCAGAGAAAGCTGGAGTACTTCGGACATGTAATGAGAGGTCCCAAATATAGGTTGCTACAAAATATTATGCAAGGAAAAATAGCAGGCAAACGCGGTCCAGGACGAAGAAGAACGTCATGGTTGAAGAACTTGCGAGATTGGTATGGTGTTGATACAAGCATGCTATTTAGGGTGGCAGTGAATAAAATTAGGATAGCCTTGATGGTAACCAACGTTCTGAAAGGACATGGTACATGAAGAAGAAGAATCGTTTCTGGCTACTACCAGAGGCGTACGACAGGGGCAACTGAATGGCTGACCCTTCTCAAATTCTACGCCACTGATGAAACTGCTATTTTAGCATAATTTTTAGGTTCTCCAATAGTTTCTATGCAAATAATATACTCTTTATTCGTAAAGATAAAATCATTAGTTTTCGAGATATTTGAAGTTAAAAATGAAAAGGCACACTTATTTTGATTAATGTATTATGCTCCTTTGTTTTTAGTTTCAAATATCTCGAAAACTAATGGCTTTATCGTTACGAATGAAGAGTTATTTACATAGAAGGTATTGAAGAATAAAAAAATTGCACTAAAATAGCAATTCCGCCAGTGGCGTAGAATTTGGGAAGGGTCAACCATTCACATTCCCCCGTCGTACGCCTCTGGTAGTAGCCGAAATGTTTGTTTAACATAATTTAGTAGGGTGTACAGTACCAGCACCACTTACCAAATTTCGTGTTGTTGTCCCATGCCTGTCAGGAAATATTCAAAAATAAATAAAATAAAACTGTAACTTTGACACCCTGTATTTCGGTTATTATCAACTTTTGTACTAAGGTAAGTTAGCTTAAATCGACCTATTTTAACCTCAGGAATCTGAGGTTAAGCTATGGCCCATTCTTTACCAAACACCCTGTATATCTACGGGGGTCCTACAGCCTCTGATGCATTACGCATTTCGATCTCCACCTTTTTCGGCCGGTCCATTCTTCCTCATTTATGGCTCTATCTCTCATTATTCCTCTGATTCCTTCTCTCCATTCCAGTGCTGGTCTTCCTCTCCTTCTTCTATTCCATGGAACATAGTTTAAAGGCTGTTTTGGCCATCGTTCATCATTCATTCGCATTACATGCCCGTACCATAAAAGCCGTTTGGATTCTATTGTATCTACGGAATTGTAGATTTCCTGTTCTTCTTATTTCTTCATTTGGGATGCGATCAAGTCTAGATATCCGACACGCTCTTCTTAGATAGTCCATTTCTACTACTTCCAGTTTTTTCGTCTCATTCACTGTCATTTGCCAACATTCAGATCCGTACGTCAAAATTGGTTCTACAACCCACTTGTAGATTGTCATTTTGGTTTGTAAACTAATTTTAGGAGACCAAAGTAACGAGTTTAGTGTTTGTAGCACATTTCGACCCTGTTGTATTTTCTGCTGGATGTCCCGTTTCGATGTACCTTCCTTCGCTATGACTGTCCCTAAGTATTTAAATTCTTCGCATTGTTTTATATCTCTAATCAATAGTTCTGGGTCTCTTTCTTCGTCTTTTATTCTAAGATATTCTGTTATGTTTATATTGATTGTGAGTCCCCAATTTTCGTATTCTTCGGTTAACTTTCGAATCATATGTCTTCCTCATAATTTGTCATAATCACTTGATCGTTTGCGAAGAAAAGATTTGTTAGACACTTGTTTCCAAGTTCTATTCCCATTCCTGTGCATTTTCTCCTGCAGTTGTGTAATGATTCCTGAATATAGATTTTAAATAAAGTTGGGGACAAAGAACATCCTTGTCTTAAGCCTTTTGTTACAGGAAACGGGTCTGAAATTTTATTTTCCATTTTAACGGCACTTTTTGCATTTATGTATATGTTCGCTATGGCGTTGATGTATGCATTACTTAGGCCCGCCTTCGTTAATACTTCAAATAATCTTTTTAAGGGTACTGTATCACAGGCCTTCTCTAAGTCAACGAACACTAAATGAGTCGGTAAATTTCTGGCTGTTCGTTTCTCTATAATTTGTTGAAGTACAAATATATTATCAACACAAGATCTGCCAGCACGGAATCCACTTTGATCTTCTATTTCCTTATATTGGTTTTCGATTCGTTCTTTTATCATTCGACCATACAACCTCCCCAATGAGCTAATAACGCTTATACCTCTGTAATTTTTACATTTCTTTTTTTCTCCTTTTTTGTGGATAGAGCTTATGCCCGCCAAACTCCAATCTTCTGGAATATTTTCTTGTTTATTTGATATTTATTAAAGATCTCTGCTATTGTTGATCATTTTCAATAATATCAGTCAAGGCAAAATTAAACACGTCTTTCAGTAATTGTTAATACATTTCGCCAGCCTATACATTTACCTTATGCATCTTGTGGAAAATCCTGGGGTTTTAATCAGACCAATAAAAGCAATTGTGACCATTTATGAAAAAATTAAATTCATCGGACAAAAAATATTAAAGCGAAACTGATTATTTCCCAAAACTGTAAACGGCGCAAAAATCATAATCATCCGCATAAAGTTCCTGCTGTAAGAGTATTTTATACGGACGGGATATGTTTTTATTCAAAATTGCTTGGACTCTAGTTCAGTTGATTCCAGATACAGCTGCAACTTGCCTCGTACTTAACATGTCTAATCTAGGTGGAAATGTCATATTGCAACTTCACTAGGTTCATTAATTACAAGCTCTTCAGTTTCTGGTTTTTTTTATTACCTAAATGCCCAGCTTCAACAATAAATGACAGAATAATGCTCAAACACATTTATTATAATGGCCCATTGAAATGCCAAAATTTTTTATTAACTCTTTGATTGTTGCGAAGAACACAATACGGTAATAAAAAAACCCATACTACACTCACCGACAAAATATTACATATTTTAAAATTAACGTGTGAAATAAAATTTTTTATCTACTCTATGTCATATTATGTATAAGTTTTTAGTTTGTGAAAACTGTCATTATAGATAGCAGTGCGTGAAGGGTTTAAAGTGTGCGTGAAGTAATTTGTTTTAAATGGGATTTACTTTTCGCACTGTTTTAACACACTTTCATATAATCAAATATCCTTAACTTTCGCGTTGTCATGGTGATTACATAATGAGCAATAAATTACAACAAAAATTTTGACATTTTTGTGGTTTGAAAGAAATTAGAATTTTTAAATGTCAAAGTTCTAAAAATTGTAGAATAGAAATGAATTCCAGTGACGAAGAGTTACAGTTTTTTTAGTTGTTTATCGTAGAGAAAATATTTTATGAAACTGTGCGTGAAGTACTTTTTGCGAACTTACGCGATGTATAGCACTCGCTCCGTTGTCGCTCGTGCTCTAAACATCGCGTACGTTCGCAAAAAGCATACTTCACGAACTGTTTCATAAATAACTATTGTGCTGCCCGAAGTGTCATAGAAATAGGATTTCTTTTCCGAATGCGATGTTTTAATGCATCATATAAATATAAATGGTTCATCATCAAGGTAAGTATTTACTATTAATTCTACCGACATAGACCTGCGTCATGGTGCATTAACATGAATTTGTTATCCAATATGGTTGGTAAATGGCAAAGCATGATCTTCTAAAATGTTTTTAATGTAAATATCCGCTGTCATTCACCCAATCACCTCCACAAGTTCAGTAACTACTTTCCAAGAAATACCACTCCAATTGGAACTAATACGTACATGGGACACTCCATAGCACTATTCCGCCATCACCAAAATTAACACTATGTATGAGGTTACATCTGGCATACCGTTCACTATATGGAAGCAAAATTTACAAAACTTCGTCTACAGAAGAGTTGGCGAACATGAGTATGTCAGTAGTTATAAACCTCATACAGAGCGTTAGTTTTGGTGGTGGCGACATAGTGCTACGGAGCGGTATTGCTTTGAAAGGACCAGTGATGTGGGAGGGAGAGACCGAACACGTGAAGTGGAATAGGCGAATGCCAACTGATATAGTCCAAGAGGTAGCGCTGAAAAATTTCTCTGAATTTACTAAAGCTAGTTATTTCACAGTTGATTACTGTGATTGTGTGGAGAAACATACTGCGGTCGGTCAAGCGAAACGTAGAATAGGTGGTACTGATAGCTTGTCAAAGTTGCTCACCTGCGGAGGTAATTAAATCCATTTACTAAAGCTGAAAATCCGTACACACATTCTAAATTGATAATAAATAAAAGTTATTATAGTCGGTCAGCTGTATGACGGGACAGAGCCGGTCGGTCGACCCCAATGAATGTACAGGGTTATTCACTATATTTTGACCCCCCTCTAAAATGCTTTATTTACAGAAGTAGAAAAAAATGTAAAATACAAAACTTATTCAATTTTTAAATTGGTGTCATACAGGGTGTTTGGTAAAGAATGGGCCATAGCTTAACCTCAGGTTCCTGAGGTTAAAATAGGCCGATTTAAGCTAACTTACCTTAGTACAAAGTTTATAACAACCGAGATACAGGGTGTCAAAGTTAAACTTTTTTTTTTATTTATTATTGAATATTTCCTGACAGGTATGAGATATCAACATGAAATTTGGTATGTGGGGTTATTTTGGGTCGAGAAAACTAAATTCCCTACCAAAAATTATGTATTGCCCAGAGGGAGCCACATGCGCCTTTCAGCACTCATTTATTACGTTAAATTTTTTTTATCCCTCACTCTGTATAATTTTGACATTAAAATTTTTATTCTCCTATTAGTTTCACTTAAAAAAGGTATACTTCTTTCATCTCCCTAAACTCAACCGTTTTCGAGATAAACGCATTTTAAATCTGCGATACACCATCATTTTTAGCATAATATCATAATATCACCAGCCGAAAAATAACTTAAAACCATAATAATTGTGCCAGTTCTCAAATTTCTGTCATTGCATCGCAAATTCCATTTGAAGAAATTTGCGATACATTTTTGGATAATTTTATGGTTTTAAGTTATTTTTCGGGTGTAACTACAATGATATTATGCTAAAAATGATGGTGTAGCGCAGATTTAAAAGCGTTTATCTCGAAAACGGTTGAGTTTAGGGAGATGAAAGAAGTATACCTTTTTTAAGTAAAACTAATAGGAGAATAAAAATTTTAATGTCAAAATTATACAGAGTGAGGAATAAAAAAAATTGAACGTAATAAATGAGTGCTGAAAGGCGTATGTGGCTCCCTCTGGGCAATACATAATTTTTGGTAGGGAATTTAGTTTTCCGGCCCAAAAAACCCCCACATACCAAATTTCATGTTGTTATCTCATAACTGTCAGGAAACATTCAATAATAAATAAAAAAAAGTTTAACTTTGACACCCTGTATATCGGTTATTATAAACTTTGTACTAGGGTAAGTTAGCTTAAATCGGCCTATTTTAACCTCAGGAACCTGAGGTTAAGCTATGGCCCATTCTTTACCAAACACCCTGTATATATCGTACTAGTGACGTCATCCATCTGGGCGTGATGACGTAATCGACTATTTTTTAAATGAGAATAGGGGTCGTGTGCTAGCTCATCTGAAAGGTTATTCAATTCCCTATTCAGTAATATAAACATTAACATGATTGTTTATAAAGGGTGTCCAAAAAAAAAAAGAATGTGTGTGTACTTGGTACGCACGTAAGAAGTTATACTTCTATTATATGATTTCTTAAAAATAAATATACTTTAAACAGTTTGTTTTCATTTTTTTTAAACACCAAACTAATTTTGTGCTTACCGCTTTCAAAAAAATAAAAAAAATAAAGGATTGCACTGGATTCGAACTCACGACCTCTCGATCTCTGGCCGAATTAGTCGAGGCATTGAAGCACAAAAAAAGGCCTTACTCTCGATTTTTGGCGCAGTAAGACGGATTTTAATGCAGTTTGGTGCGTTGGATTCGTGAGAATGTCAGGAAATTTTGTGAACTAATGTAATGAATAAGAAATCTGAAATTGCATTTGTGCATAAGAAAAATTCATTTCAAAAGTGCATTTTGAAATAGGCAATTATTATAAATTTGCAACCCGGTAAATAGTTGGGCAACATCCCGATTAATTATTTTTAATTATTTTTAATCATTTATAAGTCCAATAATAGTCTAAGATGTCAATAACCATTAATAATAAACAAAAAAAATTTCCTTATGTGGGAATTGAACCAAGTACTAACGGCTCCGTAGATAAATACACATACCGCTAATCTACGCAGACACTTGCTAGACAACGGCGATATTAGGTATAAACAAAACAAATTGGTAAGTAAAAATTGTAAAGAAAATTACTACATACTTAAATGTATTATAAAATTAAAATATTCCTAAATTTTAGAAGAAACATTCGTAAATAGGTATTATTAATATCTATTAATGTTACTAAATGAAATATAAATATTTTGACGTTTCACAATTTGACAATTCACTTTTAGGCCAGGGCGCATCTGTAAAAATATTAGTACATTTGGACGTTGAGAGGTGACTCAAATTTTTTTGCAGAAATTGTTTGAAAATAACTCAAATAATAATATTTGAGTTATCCTCCCTCTCAAAAAGGTCTGGAACATTGTTTAAATAATTAAAATGTCAAAAAATTAAGGAGGAATTCGATTTTTGTCTTCGTTTTTTGATTATAACTTTAAAAGTATTCACGTCCGAGAAAAGTTGTACTGACATAAAAGTTGCGTAATTAAATTTCCTATAATATAGAATTGGTTGAAAATTTAAATAATAGTCACCCTTGTTGCAAAATAGCAATAATTGCGAAAAAAACATACAAAAACAAGTATTCGCATTTTACGTTTTTTAATCATTTACGCTACACTTAAGACCTTCATATTTTGCCCAGAAAAACTCTATGATACAGTAAAACAATACTGTAAATTTCATTAAGATCGGTGTAATAGATTTTGCAAAATAAATTTGGCAATCCAGCTGTCGCAAAAAAAATTCATTTTTTCAAAATGTTACACGACTGAAAATAAAGCAGATAGCAAGTTTAATTTTTTTGCGTATAGAAGTGTACTGTAACTTTCATTTGCAATTTGCAAAATTAAAATCGATTAACTACCACGGCGCCAGGAATTGTTTTAAATGAACAGTAATTATTGGTGCTACGCGCAGGACAGCGGATAGTTTGTTCTGATTGGGCATTCCAATGACCTTTGATAATGATTGATACATTTTAATTTTTATTACATTTCGATATAAATATATAAATTTGTTTATTGCAAAATAAAAACACATACTCTATCTTTTGAAATAACACTTTTTTTAGCAGAAACTTTCTTTGTGCATATATTTTAATTTAGAGAATAGAAGTTTATTATTTTTAAACATATGCAATTGTTTAAACAATATTTCACAAACAATAATAAAATTAGTTTGATTTTTGTGGAATTAAAATATTAAAACGCTACAAAATATAGAGTAAGAAAATAATATATTAGATAAAGATTAGAAGAAATTTTGGTGGAAATCAACTTGTGTGAATCGAACACCGCTGTCCTACGCGTAGCACCAAAAATTAATGTTTATTTAAAAAATTTCCTGACGCCGTGGTAATTAATCGATTTTAATTTTGAAAATTGCAAATGAAAGGTACAGTACACTTCTATAAGCAAAAAAAAATTCAACTTACTATCTGCTTTATTTTCAGTCCTGCAACATTTTAAAAAAATGATTTTTTTTTGCAAAAGCTGGATTGCAAAATTTATTTTGCAAAATCTATTAAACCGATCTCAATGAAATTTACAGTGTTGTTTTACTATATCATAAAGTTTTTCTGGGTAAAATATAAAGGTCCTAAGTGTAGCGTAAATGGTTGAAAAACGTAAAATGCGAATACTTGTTTTTGTATGGTTTTTTTCGCAATTATTGCTATTTTGCCACAAGGGTGACTATTTTTTAAATTTCTAGCCAATTCTATATTGTAGGAAATTTAATTACGCAACTTTTATGTCAGTACAATTTTTCTCAGAAATGAATAGTTTTAAAGTTATAATCAAAAAACCAATAAAAAAATCGAAATTTTCCTTCATATTTTGACATTTTGATTATTTAAACAATGTTCCGGACCATTTTGAGTGGGAGGATAACTCAAATATTATTATTTGAGTTATTTTAAAGCAATTTCTGCAAAAAAATTTGAGTCACCTCTCAACGTCCATCTCAAAACAGATCCGCCCTGGACTATTTTAACTGCAGTGCCTTAAAATTGTTAAAGCACCGATGCTTTAAAGTAGCATTTTTAACGCTCCTATGGAGTGCTATAAATTGCATTTTTAACACGTTTGTAGAAAAATATATTTAAAAACACTAATATATTCTTTCCACACCTTTTCTGGACTGATAAATACATAAATTAAAACATTTAGTAACCAATTCCATACTGCCTGTGTGCGCAGATTACTAAAATTTCACCCTCAATGAAATCGCGCCTAAAGAAGTATAACTTCAAAAAGGCAGTATAACTATTAACTAACCTTTGTTGTTTCTCTTCCCACAAATTTTAACACGCAACAACCATACATTACATAACCAAACCGTCAACCGTCCACACCATAGCTGTGCTACAGCTGCCATATTGAATAATTTTTGACATGTCATTTGAACATCCAATCAGAA
The DNA here is from genome assembly GCF_917563875.1 of Diabrotica virgifera virgifera. NCBI lineage: Eukaryota > Metazoa > Arthropoda > Insecta > Coleoptera > Chrysomelidae > Diabrotica > Diabrotica virgifera. Next base: position 172,507,023 of record NC_065451.1, read on the forward strand.
CAAAGTTATAATGCGCATGCGCCCGGATCATAGGTTTTAACATATAAAAATTCGCCCTCATATCGCCCGTAAAGAAGTATAACTTCAAAAATTTTAATTAAATTAATTGTTTAATTAATAATTCAAAACATTTTTTTGGACACCCTGTATAAATAATGATTTAATGTTTATATTACTGCATAGAGAATTGAATAACCTTTCAAATGAGCTAGCACACGACCCCTATTCTCATTTAAAAAATAGTCGATTACGTCATCAGGCCCAGATGGATGACGTCACTAGTACGATATATATGTCAAAAAATCATAATTAAAAATCGAAGGGAGTCAAAATATAGTGAATAACCCTGTACATTCATTGGGACCGACCGACCGGCTCTGTCCCGTCATACAGCTGAGTACAGCTTAGTAAATGGATTTAATTACCTCCGCAGGTAAGAAACTTTGACAAGCTGTCAGTACCACCTGTTCCACGTTTCGCTTGACTGACCGCAGTATGTTTCTCTACACAATAACGGTAATCAACTGTGATCATGTTTTACCAATTGAAAGTCATATTGGATATGACATATTGGTGCTAACGCACGTCTTCATGTCGCTAGCTTAGTGAATACTTACCTTAATGAGATTGAATTTAAAAATTATACTGACCAGTATATAGCCCAGATCAGACTTAAATCCGATCATAGCATTTATGTGATTTAAAACATCGCAATTGGAACAGAAATCCTATTCCTATGATACAGGGGGGCTAAGGATAGCAGCACAAAAAATTTCATTCCACATGCATATGCAATATTTTTGTCCGTGAGTATATAAGCTACATCCTCGCAAGCTGTAGGTATACTTGGAAAGCCCCTGGAGATAATTCAACACGTATAGAGAAACCAGATAGATTCCATTTTTATCAACAAAAGGTTTAGGAACTCCATCAGTAGAGTTACGATGTACCCTGGAGCAGATATTGGATCTGATCACAACCCTTTAGTCGCCGATTGCTGGGTGAGTAGCTCAGTAACGGTTCCAAGCCCTGATAATGGAGAAAAGTTTGTGTCAGGAAGGGCTTCGGCAGTAAAAACCTTGCTAAAACCATGGAAGAAAGGAATATTTTTTTTATTAACCCCACATTTATTACAATCTATCTATACAATCTAAACCTAAATGTTTAGGTAGATAACAGACAATAAGTAATAGGACTGACAATAATTAGGAATGACATGTAGGGAGGCATCCAGTGATGCACCCCTTTTTTAAAACTTAGCCTACAACACTGACTATTTCTGACATAAACTTATACACATTAATTTAGTACCTATTGTTCACTTAACTCTAACGGAACTTTTCGTTTTAACCTACGAACAGTACGCGGTTTATTCACTAAATTTTTTGCTAACACGTTTGGATGCACTTTAAGTTTTTCTGTATGTTTTTTCGCGCACTTTTTGATGTCATCTTTGACGTATGGTAGTCCGGCGTCCCGATGGATGGCTTCATTGGTTATGAACCATGGAACTCCTAGTATTGATTTCAATATTTTGGACTGAAATCTTTGTATGATTTCAATGTTGGAATGTGCGGCGGTTCCCCATAATTCTATCCCATAAGTCCACACTGGTTTTAGGATGGATTTGTAGATTAATATTTTATTTTCAGTTGATAGTTTTGATTTTTTGCCCAACAGCCAATATATGGTTCTTAACTTATGACCCAGTTGTTTTCGCTTAGTAAATATATGCTTCCTCCAGTTTAATCTTCTGTCCAAGTACATACCTAGATATTTGACTTCATCCCCTTGTGGGATTCCTTTACCGTTTAAGTATACAGCCGGACATGTTTCCCTACGCGTGGTAAATGTTAGGTGTAGCGATTTGTTTTCATTAATTTTGACTCTCCATTTTGTCATCCATTGTTGAATTTTATTTAGATTATTTTGTAAGATTTCTGAGGCTATTTTGGGATTTTTGTTCGATGATAGTATTGCCGTATCATCCGCAAATGTGGCTGTAGTGATATGTGTATCTGTCGGTAAGTCAGCAGTGAATATAAGGTATAATATAGGTCCTAGTACACTTCCTTGGGGCACCCCAGCGAGAATTTGTTGTATGTTTGTGTATTCATTCTCATACTTTACCTGGAAGTTTCTGTTGGTGATATATGACTTTAAGAGTATATAGTAATTTGTAGGTAAATTCTGTTTTAGTTTACATAATAGGCCTTTATGCCAGACTTTATCAAATGCCTGACTTACGTCCAGAAATACCGCCGAGCAGTACCTATTATTTTCTAAGTCCTCGTTGATTCTCTCTACAATTCTATGTACCTGTTGTATTGTTGAATGTTGTTTTATAAACCCAAATTGGTGTGGTGGTATTAGTTTTTTGTTTTCTATTATAGGCATTAGCTTAGTAAGTGTCAGCTTTTCAAAAACTTTGGATACCACTGGAAGAAGACTAATAGGACGGTAGGACTGTACATTTTCTGGTTCTTTTCCTGGCTTTAGTATCATTGTTATTTGTGCTAGTTTCCACTGTGATGGGAAATGACCTAGTCTCATTATAGAGTTAAATAACTGTGTCAGAAATTGGAAGCCTTTCTCTGGGAGTTGCTGAAGAGTTTTTCCTGTAATCAGGTCGTATCCTGGAGCCTTTTTTGGATCGATGTTGTGTTGGATAATATTTTTTGCCTCATTTTTTGTGAATCTTTTTTCAGGAAGTTCTAGTTGATAAGGTTTTGTATCGAAATAATTTCTTCTTCAGTTTGTAGTGAGTAATTTCCCTCATTTGGTGTAAAGACTTTTTTAAGGTGTGTCGCAAATGTTTCGGCCTTTTCTAGAGGACTTCTCGCCCATTGTCCTGTTTGTGTTCTTAGTGGTGGGACTGTATAGTTCTGCCTTCGTAGAGTCCTTGTGGCCTTCCATAACGAGTAGTCAGTAGCTTGAGTTGCATCTAGTTTTTGTAGGTATTCCTCAAAGCTTGCATTTTTTTCTGCTATTATCAATTTTTGTAGGTCTTTTTGTGCTTTATTGAGGTTTGTTTTACTTTGAGGTGATCTTGATAATTGCCATTGTTTTCTGAGTTTTCTTTTCTCAATTATTTTTTCATGTATTGTATTGGAACAGTGTTTGTTCATATGTCGATTTGTAGGTAATGGTGTTGAGTTCTATGCTGCTTCCTGTAAAACTGTGTTAAAATATTCTACTGCTTGTTCGATTTGTTTATCGGTCTTTAGTGGGATGTCTAAATTGATTTGATTATTTACTTGATATCTAAAATAACTCCAATTTGTTTTGTTGTGTAATATACAGCTCCTTTCTATTTTTGTTATGTTTTTGCTTACAGTTATGATAACAGGTGAATGGTCAGAGGATAAATCGTAACAAGACTTTGGTTTAAAGTATTTTTCATTTATTCCTCTCACTATAGCAAAATCGAGGAGATCTGGAATTTTCGCAGGGTCTGTAGGCCAGTATGTTGGCCCCCTTGTGGTTACTATGTTCAGATTATCTATTAGTATTTCTTTTTGTAGTTCACGGCCTTTGGTATTAATAAGTCTAGATCCCCACATTAGATGTTTTGAATTGTAGTCTCCGCCACAAATAAACCTAGGTCCAAGTGTATCAAAAAAGGTTTTAAATTCTGGTTGTTTAATTGAATGTTTTGGTGGACAATATATAGCTGAAAAAGTTATAGGTCCTGTCCAGTCTTCTACAACTACATTTGTGGCCTGAATATGTGCTTTTTGATAGAGAGTTGTCTGGTAATGTTTGATGTTGTTTCTTATAATGATTGCTGTCCCACCATGTGCAGTTCCATCTGGATGTGTTGTGTGATATATTTTATAGTTGTGAAATTTTATGAAACTTTTTTTCGTGAAGTATGTTTCTGAAATCAGTATTATGTCTAATTGGTGATTAACTATAAATGCATACAACTCATGTTTGTGTTGTGTCAAGCCATTAGCATTCCATATGGCAAATTTTAGTGTATTAGCCATTAGTTCATTTTTGAGACAAGTGTTGTTAATAAGTTTAGCATGGTGCTCATTTGTTCCATAAGCCCTTTCATCATATTCTTTAACTGCATGTCATTTGCCTGAGTGACCATTGTAATATCTTGTTGGTTGGTGTTTACCATTTGAGCATATGTAGGTCTTTGTGTTGTACTTATATTTGTTGTAGCCACTGGTAGCTGTTGGTTTTGTAGTTGATTCGGTGACTCTTTCTTTCTTAAGGTTGGAAATCTTGCTTCTTGCAGTTGTTTATGTACACTGCATCCTCTGTAATTCGATGGGTGGTTATTACCGCAAAGTACACACTTTACTAGATCAGATCTAATTTTGTTAGGGCAATCAGCTGTTTTGTGATTTAGAGCACATTTTACACACCTGTATTGATGATAGCAGAAATTTTTTGTGTGACCATATCTTTGACATCTGGTACATTGTACTAATTCTCTTTTTAGCCTTGGGGCTTCGACATCAATTTTTGCGTTGAGTAAATATTCCATCTTATAAATTTCTTTATTATTATCTTGCATTTTTAAGTCCACAAAAAATAGTGGTAGGGGTTTTTTTGTAATTCTTTGTAGTATATTCGTTATTTGTAGAACTATATGTCCTTGGCTCTCTATTTCTTTTTTGATTTCTTGTATATTCACTGTAGGATGAAGATGGCGAATCACTACTCTAAAGGGTTTATCTTGCTTCTTACGATATGTATGATATTCGGTTTTTTTCTCATCAAGTGCTTTTATTATACTGTCGTATATTTCAATTGTTTGGGCCTGTACCTTGACTTGTTCTTCATTCAACACTCTGATTAAATGTTTATCTTTGGCTATAGTGTTTAGTAGTTCGTTTAATGGTTGGATGTTTTTAACACCGGCAATAAATATTGGTGGGGGCTTCTCTTCCTGTTTTTTTTCCTCTTCAGTATCTGCTTCTTGTGTCTCTTCATTAATTAATACATTAAATTTATTTGCTGTTGGTGTGTTGAGCCAGTAGTTATCTAATTTGGTTTGTTTAAGTTTGGAATGTTGTTCCGGACTGGTTCTCCCACGTTTTTTATTTGGAACTATTTGCCATTCTTCATCATTTGCTTTGGATGTGGATGGGGGTTGATATTGTGGTAATGTACTTTGGACTGAATACTGGTATTGAGGTTGATATAACTGTATTGGCTGGTTTGGCTGGCTTGGAGCGAAATTTTGCTGAATTTGTGATGCAGGATGTGGTCCCATTTGCATTTGTTGTGGAAAATATCCTAGTTGTTGAACTGTTAAGTTTTGGTCGCTGAGGTTCATTTGGCTAGATGTTGGACATTGAGAGTATGGAAATGGATACTGATTATATCCGTTCGACATTTTGATTTAAATATTAATATTAGTAAAAGGTGTTACCTTGATTGGTGGATTCCAAAAATAAAATTCACAACACATTTTTGACACAATCGCCAGCACTAATATTAATATACTTTATTTTTATTATTTAATTTGTTTTGAAATAATTAATTTGGTTGATTTAAATATATAAAATCTGTTTTGTATCACTACACCAGAATTATTTTTAATATTTTAAGTCCATTAAGGTATAATTAGCTTTAAATGGTAAATTGATAACAGTTATTGTTTTATCTACAACCGTCCTCGATCAAGTTTGGACGACTACTAGAAAGGAATATGGAAAAGAGTTTAGAGGATAGGGCATTTCCCGTAAGCAACGCGCAGATGCGGCCTCGCCCGACCCCTGCAAAAAGTGAGCTAGGACTACCCTTTAGATGACGAAAGGGGCTAAAGAAGTTAATCCTGTGAATTGCAACGCTCAACATCGGAAGTATGACAAGTAAAGGAAGACAGCTCGCTGATTCCATACATAGGAGAAGGGTTGGTGTACTTTCTGGGCAAGAAACTCATTGGAAAAGTATTAAGTCGACAGATCTTGGAGATGGACGCAAATTAATATTTAGTAAATACTGAAATGGTTGTACATTGGTACAACTGTAAATTTGTGTGTACAATTTTTTAGTTGTCTGGTTGGTCTCACAAAAATTCTTTCTTTAATACAAAAAATGTCTAGAGGGAGGGGTTAATTTGCTAATTCTATGTACTGATATCTTATACACGAGCGGCACACCCTCAAAAAAAGCGCTTAGTTTTCGAGATACTGACCACGGAGGGGTGAATGGCTAATTTTATCCATACTTTATATTTTCGAGGGTGCTGAAAACGAAAATGATTTTTATTTTGAATTTTATGTGAGGGAACATTGTCAAAATCGCAATTTTAACCTAAAAATAAAAAAAAAAAAATAAAATCACGTTTTTTGCGTTTACCTCGCTACAACTCTGTTCCATTTTAATATTTATTTCTGAAATTTTAACAGTCTATAGCTCTAACATTTCTGAAGACAACGGTACCTGTTTCAAGCTTTTATTCTTATCCTGATAAAGGTTATGAATTTTTCAAAGGAAAAGGTGCGGATTTGTACATTGCAAAGTTTAATCGCAAAAGTGGTGTGACGAAGTTTAAAATTTAGCTTCTTAATTACATTTATGTCAAAATAGAGAGTACAAAGAAGTTTTCTGGTAAATTTTAGATCAAAATGTTTTAAAGAAAAAAAAAATAGTGCAACTTTTAATGCCGACATTAGAAATCCCCAATATAACGCTTATTTTTCAAGATACTGACCATGGGTGGTGAATGGCTAATTTTGGTCTTGATTATGTTTTTGACCGTGATGAAAACGATAATTAAATTTATTTTAAATATTAGGTGGGGGAATATTGTCAAAATTGCAATTCTACCCTAAAAATAAAAAAATGAACTCACGTTTTTTGCGTTTAGCTCGCTACAGCTCTGGTCCGTTTTAATATTTTTTTCTAAAGTTTGTACACTATATATCGCTCACTTTTTTGAAGACAATGGTTTCTGCTTTAAAGTTTTAGTCTTATTCTAGTAAAAGTTATGAATATTTTAAAGTACAAGGTGCAGATTCATGAACTGCAAAGTTTAATCGCAAAATTTGACTGACAAAATTTGAAATATAGAGTTTAAATCAAATTCAAAAATAAAACATGAGTACAAAGAAGTTTTCTAGAAAGGTTTGGATCAAAATGTTTTATAGAAAACAAACGGTGGAACTTTTAACATCTACGTTATAAATCCCCAAAATCCCGGTGAATGGCTAATTTTGGTATTACTTTATGTTTTTGATGGTGCTGAAAACGAAAATCAACTTTATTTTGAATTTTATGTGGGAGAACATTGTCAAAATCGCAATTTTGCCCTAAAAATAAAAAAAAATTAAACCACGTTTTTCTTAAAATTAAAAGATGCACCATATTTTTTCTATACCACATCTAGATCTAAAACTCCCCATAAAACTTCTTTGAACTCTATGGGTTAACGTAAACGTAATCAAATAGATAAATTTTAAATTTTGTCACTTAATTTTTGCGATTTAACTTTGCAATTCACGAATCTGCACCTTTGATTTTTTTAAATTCATAACTTTTATGAAGAAAAGACTGAAAGAGTACAGCTGCTGTCATAGTCTTCCAAAAGGTGAGAGATATGTGCTGTATAAATTTTAGAAAAAAATCTTAAAATGGATCGTTGTAGCGAGTTAAACGTAAAAATTAGCGACTTCATTTTTTTTTCATTTTTAGGTTAAAATTGCGATATTGACAAGATTCCCTCACATAAAATTTAAAATTAACCTCTTTTTCATTGTCAGCACCATCGAAAACATAAAATAAGACCAAAAATTAAAAAAAATATTGAAATGAACCAGAGTTGTAGCGAGTTAAACGCACAAAAACGTGATTTCACTTTTGTTTATTTTTATGGCAAAATTGCGATTTTAACAGTATTCCCCACCTAAAATTTAAAATAAATTTCATTTTGGGTTTCAGCACCGACAAAACATAATCTAAGACCAAAATTAGTCATTCACCACCCATGGTAAGTATCTCGAAAAATAACCGTTATATTGGGGAGTTCTAATGTCGATATAAAAGTTGCACTATTTTTTTATATAAAACATTTTGATCTAAAATTTTCCAGAAAACTTCTCTGTACTCTCTATTTTAACATAAACGTGATTAAAAGGCTAAATTTTAAATTTCGTCACTCAACTTTTGCGATTAAACTTTGCATTGCACAAATCCGCACCTTTTCCTTTGAAAAATTCCTAACCTTTATCAGAATAAGAAGTAAAGCTTGAAACAGGTACCGTTGTCTTCAAAAATGTTAGAGCTATATACTGTAAAAATTTTAGAAAAAAATATTAAAATGGAACAGAGTTGTAGCGAGGTAAACGCAAAAAACGTGATTTTATTTTTTTTATTTTTAGGGTAAAATTGCGATTTTGACAATTTTCCCCCACATGAAATTCAAAATAAATCTCATTTTCGTTTTCAGCGCCGTCAACAACATACAGTGTGTCTAAAATTGGCCATTCACCTCTCCGTGGTCAGTACCTGGTCATTTTGGGGGTGCCTGCCGCTCACCTATTAGCTTCTTTAGGGCCTGATGATGATGTATATTTTAAACATCAAAACCGGTCGCCCAACTTTTACTTTTACAATTTAAATAAATAAAATCGAATAAGCTTGTGAGTAGTAGACTTATTACCTACCCTACATAATTAATATTTAGTACTGCGACCGGTCATGACAGAAACGGAGTAGGTATTATTTTGACCAAAGAGTGGAAGAAACATCTTGTAAGGGTAAACGAAAGAAGTAATAATATGAGTAATATGAATGCAGGCAATACCAACGTGAACATCATATATGTGCCTACGCCCCACAGGTAAGGTGTAAAGAACAAGAACAGGAAGAATTTTGGAGTGGCCTTGATTGCGATATTTTTGAGATTCCTGTAGACGAAAAGTGTCTTATTGGAGGTGATTTGAATGGACATATTGGTATACAGGGTGTCCCAGACTAATTTAGCCACGCTATATCTCTTAAACGAATAGAGATTTTCGAATGGGACAAAAAGTGGTCTATTCTACTTGTAATACACTTTAATATGGCGTAGAAAAAAATCATCCCCTAAATATTCATCCCTTAGTTACAACCCCTAACTTTAATTTTTTTAATAGCACCCTGTATATTTTTTTATAGTTTTGGATGTGGTCTTCGATCGTCTATTCAACACATTTTTTGGAAATAAAATTGTTCGTAAATAACCAAGAAAATATCACTTTAGTTTTGGTAATTATGTGTCCCAGACTAATTTATCCAGGCTATATTTCTTAAACGAATAGAGATTTTCGAATGGGACAAAAACTGATCTATTACATTTGTAATACACTTTAATATGGCGTAGAAAAAAAATTATCCCCTAAATATTCATCCCTTAGTTACAACCCCTAACTTTATTTTTTTTAAATAGCACCCTGTAAGTTAGGGATGAATATTTATTGGATGAATTTTTTCTACGCCATATGAAAGTGTATTACAAATGGAATAGATCAGTTTTTGTCTCATTTGAAAATCTCTATTCGTTTAAGAAATATAGCCTGGATAAATTAGTCTGGGACACACAATTAACAAAAATAAACTGATAGTTTCTTCGTTATTTACGAACCGATTTTATTTTCAAAAAATGTGTTGAATAGACGATAAAAGACCACACTCAAAATTATTAAAAAATATACAGGGTGCTATTAAAAAAATTAAAGTTAGGGGTTGTAACTAAGGGATGAATATTTAGGGGATGATTTTTTCTACGCCATATTAAAGTGTATTACAAGTAGAATATATCAGTTTTTGTCCCATTCGAAAATCTCTATTCGTTTAAGAGATATAGCGTGGCTAAATTAGTCTGGGACACTTAGTGGGTGGGCACTGTATAGAGAAAGAGCGGGAATAGAAAGAGTTCATGGATGTCTTGGGATGGAAATAAAAAATTATGAAGGAAATAATGCCATCGACTGCAATGACATGGGATTTGTCATGGGTTAATACAATCTTTATGAATGAAGAATGAATACTCTAGCTATAGTAGCGGGGGAAGGGAAAGTCAGATAGATTTTGTGTTGTCTAGAAGTCAACTAAAAGAGGTTACCAACCGTAAAGTGATTAAGGGTGAATATGTAGCTAGTCAACAACGACCAGTGGATCGACCGGTGATAGTGGATATGGATATAAAGGTGAGACGGAAAAGAAAGCAAGTAGAACACCAGAGTTAAAGGGTCATGATTTGACCTTGTTGGTCAAGAATGTTTAAGAAGAGAGTGCTGGAAGGGTTAGAGGAAAAAGATGTGGTCATTGACTCGTGGGAAGCCAATAGCAAAGTCGTGGTACGAATGGGAGAGACAGTACCAGGAAAAACATCTGGTAAATGGCTTCCTTGGTTGATATTTTTTTGAAAATGATGAGTACGATATATGAGGAAGAAGGGATATCCAATGCATGGAGAGAGGGTGTGATGGTATCATTGTATAGAGATAAAGAGAACATTCGGGATTGTAAAAACAAGAACTATAGAGGGATAAGTTACTGTCGCACATAATGAAATTTTGGAAGTACTTTTTAAACTAATATACCTTTTACTAAGACAAAAATTGTTTATTAAATTTTACTTGTGATTAATGGTATACAGCCAGCTACAGGAAATTCCTCCTTGGGAGTATTTTCTTTTAGATTTTGCTAATTTGGGATGGAGAATTTGGGATGAAGAATCCTTTTACAGTGAACTAAATAGAACAATCGAAAGTATACCCAGATACGACATGAAAATTATTTTAGGCGACGCAAATGCCAAAATAGGGAAGGAAGAAGTATTTAGACCGACAATAGGAAAACATAGTAAACACAATGAAACTAATGAAAACGGACAGTTCCTCATAGATTTTGCCAGAGAAAAAAATATGATCATAATGAGCACATATTTCGAAAGAAAAGAAATACACAAGGAAACATGGATATCGCCAGATAGAAAGACCAAAAACCAAATAGATCACGTGCTGATCGAAAAAGAAGAGCAGCAATGTATAAAGAAGATTAGAACATACAGAGGACCAGATGCCGACTCCGACCATTACATGGTGGGTATCAAAATGAAGCAACTGATACCTGAAAACAAAAACAAAATGAAAGAAAAGAAATGTATAAATAAACCAATTCGGTTTGCAACAAAAAAAGAGCACGAAACATACAGAGAAACAATGGAAAGAGAACTAAAAAAGATACAAATAGAAGAACAAACGGAGAACAACTGGGAAATCATAAAGCAAGTAATGAACAAAGCAGCAAAAGAATGTAATAAACAAGAGATTAAAAAGAGGAAGGAGTGGTTCGACATAGAGTGCCAAAAAGAAATAGAACTAAGACAATCATTAAGGATGGAAGTGATCAAGAAAGAAACAAAAGAGACGCATAATAGATATATAGAACAAAGACAAAAAGTAAAGAGGTTGTTGAGAGAAAAGAAGAGAAAACACTTAGATAATAAGCTAAAAGAAATAGAAGAGAACTACAGAAATAAAGAAATAAAAAACCTGTATCAAGGTGCCAGAAACGAGAAAAGAGGATACCAGCAAAAACCCATATTCGTTAAAAACAAAGCTGGAGATAATATAAGCGGCGAAGCAGAAATAGTAGAGAGATGGAAAGAGTATTTTGACGAATTACTAAATGGCAAGAATAAGCCAAACCAAAATGAATCCATAGAAGCAGAGACAGAAAATGAACAGTTAGAAGACATAGAAGATAATCCACCGAGCAAAGAACAAATCGAGGAAATAATTAAAAATCTTAAAAACAACAAATGCCCTGGAAGCGAAAACATAACAGCAGAGATGATGAAATATGGTGGAAAATTGCTGAATGATTGGATACACAGAATCATAAAAGATATATGGTTAAAAGAACGAATACCAGCGGACTAGAAGGAAGCAATTATCTGCCCATTACATAAAAAAGGCGACAAAACAGAATGCAGTAATTACAGAGGAATAGCATTACTAAACACCGTATACAAAATCCTAGGAAAATCCATAAAAGACAAACTTGAAAAAGAAGCTGAAAATATAATAGGCGAATATCAATGCGGATTTAGAAGAGGGAGAAGCACAACGGACCAAGTATTCGTAATCAGAGAATTACAAGCAGAAAGCTATGAACACAACCTACCAACTATAGCACTATTCATCCACTTCCAACAAGCATACGATAGAATAAAGAGGAAGAAATTAAAAGAGGCGCTTGAGGAATTGGGAGTTAGTAGAAAGCTACGTAACATGATACAGCTTACTCTGGAGAATACAGAAAACAGAGTCAAAATAAACAATCAATCATCAGAAAAATTTATAGTAAACGAAGGATTAAGACTCCTTTGTCATCTTTACTCTTCAACTTATGCCTAGAAAAAATAATGCGAGAAGCGAAAATCAATAGAGAAGGACTCATATATCAAAGAAGACACCAAGTTTTGGCGTTTGCGGATGATGTGGTGTTACTGGCAAGAGGAAAAAAAGAGCTACAGGAAATGGTACAGAGAATAGTAAAAGCAGCGAAGAAAATGGGACTGTATATAAATTCAACTAAAACAAAATGTATGGAGTGGACAGATGGTCAATTTAGGAATGGACAAAAGTTTAAAGTAGAAGTAGAAGAAGGAACATCATACGAATTCGAAATAGTAGAAAGATTTACATACCTAGGGGCAATAATATCACGTAAACCTATCATTAAAGAAGAAATACAAGCTAGAATAATGGCAGGCAATAGAAGTGTACATGCGCTTAATGTAATGTTGAAAAGCAAGTTTCTATCAAGAAGGGCAAAAGTACAGCTATACAAAACAACTATACAGCCAATAGTAACATACTGCAGTGAGACATGGACAATGACAAAAAATGAACAAAATTTACTGGAGATCTGGGAAAGGAAAATACTAAGGAAGATATATGGAGGAAAAATAAGAGACGGTTTATGGATAAGACGATCAAATGATGAGTTAAAGCAATTATACAACCAACCTAATATAATAGGAGTGATAAAGGCTCAGAGACTTAGATGGCGAGGTCACATTGAAAGGATGCCAAACACGAGGACTCCAAAAAAGGTACTAAACTACACTATAACTTCAAGAAAGAGAAGAGGAAGGCCGAAAAATAGATGGAAACAAGACGTCCAAAAAGATTTGGAAAGAATGGGGCTAGAGGGCCAAAAAAGAAAAATGAGTAACAGGAAGGAATGGAGGAAAATCACATATCAAGCCAGAGAAGAGCTCAGCATATAAAGAAACGTGAAAATGAAGAAAAAAAAAACAAACTTTTCAAGCCATGGGCCTCTAAGGCCTTTAGTGCTATTGTATATATATAATAAATTTGGGATGGTGTTGAAGGTATTAAATTAAATTATAGAAATGCTAATTATGCCATCTAATAGGGCAGTAGTACGCCGACAACTACTAATTATTTGAGATTTTTAGGAACAAAGGTATTTAGAAAATTGGATGTGATACAATGTTGTGGATACTTTTTAACCCTCCTTGGTCCTTCTAGGGTTAAGACAGTTAATAGAGAAATACGGCGAGAAGAAAACCGAGCTACATTTGGTATTTATAGATCTTGAGAAGGCGTACGACACAGTTCACGACACGAGAAATAGGTTCCTGATATAGGATATCACAGATTTGCATTCCGCGATAATGTACAGCTGTCTTAATAAAAACACTATTTTGTATTAAAAATTTATTACGTCTTACCGATAATAAACATGTTTAATAAAAAAAAAATATCAAAGAGATTATTGAAACACAAGCAGTATTTTTAAGACGTTCATATTTATAAAATGTGACAAAACGTTTACACGTATTTTACTAAAGTATAAATGTTTTTTCGGGGACGCTCTTCTTCCAACGTTTTAAATTCCGCTGCGTAATTGTTTCTTCGATTTTTCAAATTCAGCCAGTGGCACAATTGGCTCTGAAATAAAAGAGACACTAAACAAAACCAGTTTCACAATGATACGGCGACATTTTAAGCCGGAATCAAATGGAGTGTGGCGTGGCACTCTTCACCAGTTTACTTCGGCAAAGGAAATAGAAAATATATAACAGTGAAAAGAAAAGAGAGCACAGTTGGCACCCCACGTTACCGTGAAATTAATAAATATTTACTTTTTGATCAATTCGGTCGGACCATGATTGTTCTTTCGAGTATTAAGGGTACACTACCAGTGTTAGCGGCAAGCCAGTAGTAAGTTGGTTCATTCATACAATAGACCAGGGCGCATCTGTAAAAATATTAGTACATTTGGATGTTGAAAGGTGACTCATATTTTTTTGCAGAAAATTCTTGGAAATAACTCATATAATAATATTTGAGTTATCCTCCCACTCAAAAAGTCCGGAACATGGTTTAAATAATCAAAATATAAAAAAATTAAGGAAAAATTAGATTTCTCTCTTGGTTTTTTGATTATAACTTTAAAAGTATTCATTTCCGAGAAAAGTTGCATTGACATAAAAGTTGCGTAATGAAATTTCCTACAATATAGGATTAGTTAAAAATTTTAAAAATTGTCACCCTTGTTGCAAAATAGCAATAATTTCGAAAAAAACCATAAAAAACGAGTATTCGCAGTTTACGTGTTTCAACCATTTATGCTAAACTTAGGACCTTCATATTTTACCCAGAAAAACTTTATGATATAATAAAATAACACTAAATTTCATTAAGATCGGTTTAACAGATATTGCAAAATAAATTTGGCAATCCAGCTTTCGCAAAAAAATTCATTTTTTCAAAATGCTGCAGGACTGAAAATAAAGCAGACAGCAAGTTGATTTTTTTTTACATATAGAAATAGAATAATACACCTTTCATTTGCAATATTTAAAATCGGTTAACTACTACAGCGTCAATAATTTTTTTAAATAAACATTAATTTTTGGTGCTACGCGCAGGACAGCGGAAACGTTTGCTCTGATTGGGCAAACCTTTGATAATGATTGATAAATTTTAATTTTTAGTATAATTCGATATAAATAAATGAATTTGTTTATTGCAAAATAAAAACACATACTTTGTCCTTTGAAATTACACTTTTTTAGCAAAAACTTTCTTTGTTCATATATTTTAACTTAGAGAATAAAAGTTTATTATTTTTAAATATATGCAATTGTTTATGGATTTTTGTGGAATTAAAATACAACAAAATATAGAGTTAGAAAATAATATATTATATAAAGATTTAAAGAAATTTTGGTGGAAATCAACTGTATGAATCGAACACCGCTGTCCTGCGTGTAGCACCAAAAATTAATGTTTATTTAAAAAAATTTCTGGCGCCGTGGTAGTTAACCGATTATAATTTTACAAATTGTAAATGAAAAGTACAGCATTCTTCTATATATAACAAAATTTTCAACTTGCTATCTACTATATTTTAAGTCCGGCAACATTTTGAAAAAATGATTTTTTTTGCTAAACCTGGATTTCTAAATTTATTTTGCAAAATCTATTGAACCAATCTTAATCAAATTTACAGTATTGTTTTATTATTTCATAAAGTTTTTTTGGGTAAAATATGAAGGTTCTAAGTGTAGCATAAATGGTTGAAAACCGTAAAATGCGAATACTTGTTTTTTTATGTTTTTTTTCGCAACTATTGCTATTTTGCAATAAGGGTGACAACTTTTAAAATTTTTAACCAATCCTATATTGTAGGAAATTTAATTACGCAACTTTTATGTCAGCACAACTTTTCTCTGAAGTGAATACTTTTAAAATTATAATCGAAAAACGAAGAAAAAATCGAATTTTTCCTTAATTTTTTGACATTTTGATTATTTAAACAATGTTCCGGACACTTTTGAGTGGGAGGATAACTCAATTATTATTATATGGGTTAATTCCAAGCAATTTCTGCAAAAAAATATGAGTCACCTCTGAACGTCCATCTCAAAACAGATCCGCCCTGGACTGCAATGATAAAATTCCAAAACAACGTCGTTAGACCACAAAATTATCACGGCACTGACCGTACCAGCCGCTAGCCGTGTCAGAAGGGGTGGAGAGGTACGTACCGAATCTGTATCAGTTTCTGACTTCCTTTACCGACAAACGTCGGAAGACTTCGCGCCGACCCAGGCTGTCTATAAATAAAGGGTTCGGTCCTAGCCCAAGGCTCGTAGATCACAAATAACGTTTCACGTTGCGTTGATTCCCGTCTTTAGTTTTTACCTTTTTCTATTAAATATTTTCTATTTCTCAAGGCGTGCCACGCCACGATCCGTTGAAACCCAGCTTTAGAGTTCAGGAATGAAGCCAATGGGTAAATAAAAACTAACGCGAATATTAGTAAGAGAACACTGAAGGGTTCTCAATATTTCTTCCATAAACAATTCTAATTTTTAGCTGATTCAAGATCGATCAAAATTGATCAAAGACGAAAATAAACCATTTGTTCGATTATCGTGATTTTCATTGTAATAAACCCTAAAACCTGAGATAATTACCTAATTAACCTTTTTAATTACATTTGTACAAATAGTGAATGGTTGCTTTCTTTGATTCACGTACGTCGGTATTCATTTCAAGAGAATTATTGGTGTTTTTAAATAGTAACGCCTATATTACGATGAGCGCGCTTCCTAACGAGTCATTTACAAAACATCAAGCCAGATATATTATAATCTAAGAGCTAGTGAACCCTCCGACTAACGGTCTTCCTGTAAAGCTAGAAATTTGTATAGTGATAATTCATAGCACACCAAGGCTAAGAACCATGACCTGGCAGGCATCAGCCCTGCACCTGTATCTACCAGGTGAATCGAAAAGTGCAAATTTGGGGGGTAAAATAAACTTTCTCCTGTAAAGTTTAAATTTAAGTATGTGTTTGAGTAAGTCATTTAGAAGAAATGTGTACAATTCTGAACAGCATAAGACCTTGCCAGGCGAGGGGAAAGATTAGGGCTTTTTCCTAAAATAATTTATTTTGCATCGAAAAAAGTTTTTTTAGGTTTTTTGAATCATTTCAAACAGAAAAGGTCTCTAGTGACTTTTCTCTTCGGTTAATAGTTTTTAACGTATAAGCGATTAAAAATTTTTAAATTGCGAAATCGGCCATTTTTAACCCTGAATCGGACATTTAACTGGAAATTTCAATGTTGTCAAGGTAGGTATATATTCTTTAAACATCGATTGATGAAATACCGAAGAGTTTTTTGCAATACAATATCGAAAACCCCTTTGTTTTTTAATTGCTAATCAAGCGGGCGCGACACTGTAGCATAAGTGAGGACGTTTCGAGTTTGCATAAATTCATTATCTCGAGAATGGGAAAATTTGAAGAGAAATCCTCAGACAAGTCGATTTTTACTTTTAAATTAGGACTTTTTGGCATATATATAGTACTTGTGACATCATCCATCTGGGCGTGATGACGTAATCGATGATTTTTTTAATGAGAGTAGGGGTTGTGTGACAGCTCATTTGAAAGGATATTTAATTCTCCATTCAGTAATATAAAGATTAACATAATTATTTGTACAGGTTGTACAAAAACAATTCTTTTTATTAAATTAATTTACACAAAAAGAAGAAAATTTTTTTGCACACCCTATATAAATAATTATGTTAACGTTTATATTACTGAATAGAGAATGAAATAACCTTTCAAATGAGCTATCACGCGACCCCTACTCCCATTCAAAAAAATCATCGGTTACGTCATCACGCCCAGATGGATGACGTCACTAGTATTATATATATGCCAAAATGTCCTAATTTAAAAATAAAAATCGACCAGTCTACGGATTTCTCTTCAAATTTGCCCATTCTTGAGATAATGAATTTATGCAAACTCAAACGTCATCACTTACACTACAGTGTCGTGCTCGCTTGATTAGCAATTAAAAAACAAAGCGGTTTTCGATATTGTATTGCAAAAAAATTCTGGAAATTTCATCAATCGATGTTTAAAGAATATCTACCTACCTTGGCAACATTGAAATTTTCAGTTAAATGTCCGATTCAGGGTTAAAAATGGCCGATTTCGCAATTTTAAAATTTTTAATCGCTTATATGTCAAAAACTATTAACCTAAGATAAAAGTCACTAGAGACCTTTTCTGTTTGGAACGATTCAAAAAACCTAAAAAAACTTTGTTCGATGCAAAAAAAATAATTTTAGGAAAAAGCCCTAATCTTTCCACTCGCCTGGCAAGGTCTTATGCTCTTCAGAATCGCCTGTCATTGTACACATTTCTTCTAAATGAGTTACTCAAACACATACTTAATTAAATTATTATTTTACCCCCAAAATTTGCACTTTTCGATTCACCTGGTGGATACACGTGCAGGACTGATGCCTGCCAGGTCATGGTTTTTAGTCTTGGTGTGCTATGAATTATCACTATACAAATTTCTAGCCTTACAGGAAGACCGTTAGTGGGAGGGTTCACTAGCTCTTAGACTATTAGTTTGCAAAATAAACTAAATATTTTTGGAACGCTTATATCACTAACTGAGGATCAGGTTAGTGGAACTTGTTCAAGAAATGGTAGAGGCAGATACAAACTACATAACAATGTTATAAATAAAGATATTTTTGACAAAATACGGATTTACATGGTTTTTAAAATGATCGATTCAATTATAAAATTTATTTATTATACATGCCATACCTGTAATATTAGAACATCTGACACCCTGTAGTAGGCCTCCACCCTGAGAAACTCAGCTTTACACCTTTCCAAAGTATCTGTACATTTTTCGAGTAATTTTCTCCTCTTCTTGTCGTCCAGTCGACTAGAATCCGCTATTACACACTTAATGTATAAGAAGAGAGCTCTGGCCCTGTCAAAACATCCTCCATGTGCGAGAATCTAGAAACGAATGATTCAACACATGAGTTAGCTAATGGATAGCTTTTGGAAAAAGAACAGATTAGACTAAAAAAGATAATATGTATTGGAGATGATTCACATAAAAAAGATCAAAATTGTATCTATAATAGGACTGACATAAAAGACCTCTCCAGTATATATCACAACTTAATAAATTGAGTTGATCGTAAATGCAACATTGGCAGATATTTGAAATGCGACCCTGAACCAGTCGTTTTTCAAATGTCTTCATGTGGTATTAGGGTAACATATTTTCTTCTTCTTATTAATGTGCCGAGACCGTTTGTCGATCGTTGGCTCTCATGTTGCTCAGCATATTAACAATCATTGTCTTATTTTCAAGCTCACGAAACAGTTCAGTGCTAGTTTTCCCAAACCATTGGCGTAGGCTTTTAAGCCAAAAAGTTGTACGGCGGCCCACACTTCTTTTTCCCATTATTTACCTTGCATAACAAGGTGAAGTATGTCATAATTTTCTGGGTGACGCATTATATGATCAAAGTATTCCAATTTATGCCTTTTAACCGTGTTCACTACTTCAAAACTTTTATTAAAACGTTGCAAAACCTTTCGATTGTCACTCTTTCTACCCAATAGATCCTCGGAATACGGCGGTAGACCCACACTTCAAATGCTTCTAAGTTCTTCAAAAGCGATTCTGTCAGGGTCCATGCTCCAACCCCGTAAAATAGTACTGGGAATACTCGAACCATTCTTATCCGAAGTTCCAAAATGAGATCATGACTGCAAAGGATTTTCTTAAATTTCATAAAACTTGTTCCTGCTTTGGCAATTCTACTTTTTATTTTTGTACTAGAGTTCTCATTAATATGAGTACTCAGATATACAAGATAACTTACGCGTTCAATTGAGTCATTACCAATTGTTACGTTAAAGTTATTATTATTTACGGTTGCCTGTTTATTAATAACCCTAAACTTTGTTGTTCTTGCGTAGAATTTGAGTCCATATATCGCACAGATCGCCACCATTCGGTTCAATAACGTTTGAAGATATTCAATTGATCGTGTCACTAATAAAGTGTCATCTCCGTATCTGATATTGTTCATAAGCACGCCATTAGTGATTATGCCCTCTTTTGCGTTTTCCAATACTTCATTTAAGATTGTTTCAGCATTAAAGATTAAACAACTATGGTGACAATATACAGCCTTGTCGAATTCCACGCTTGATTTTTACTTTTTCAGAGCACTGATTCCCACCCCTAACACATGCAGCCTGGCCCCAATACTAAGCCAGCTAAAATATCACAGATATAAATTGTATTAAATAGTGTTTATACAGGGTGAGTCATGAGGAACTGTACATACTCCTACTTCGTATAGAGGCTCCTATGGGGAATACTAAATGACCATTAAAAAGTGTCTGCTCCCATTGTTTAATAATATACAGGGCGAGTTTCGCATTTTGACAGAAATTTGTATTCGTCATAATCTTTGAACGGTCAGATCGATGTGTCTCTTATTTTGGTCAATCGTTACACTATTACCACCCAATCAACTGATTTATTCAAATTAGAAAAAAATCAGGCCAGGCTTTAAAAAGCTAGTTCGTTTGGGTTTTAGAAAAAATTTCACCCTGTATACGCTTTTTGAAAACTCTAATATGAATTTTACAAATTAGATATATAGGCCATTAAAATGGCATATTTATTTTTTCCCCACACGATTACTTAATTTTTTATAAAAAAAATCAAATTTTACTATGAATAATTAAAAGTTTGGTAAAGTGAACCATAGATTTAAAAAAATTAACTTTTATTGCAAAAATTAATTTTTTTGAACAATTATTTAATTTATGTTACCACCCAATCAACTGATTTATTCAAACCAGAAAAAAATCAGGCCCGGATTTAAAAGATTTAGAAAAATTTTCACCCTGTATACGCTTTTTGAAAACTCGTAATATAAATTTTACAAATTAGACAAATAGACAATTAAAATGGCATAATTATTTTTTCCCCACACGATTACTTAATTTTTTATTAAAAAATCAAATTTGTCAAAATCGGAATTTTAACCTAAAAATGAAAAAAAAATTAAATCACGGTTTAACTCGCTACAACTCTGTTCCATTTTAATATTTTTTTTCTGAAATTTTTACAGCACATCTTATCTCTTACCATTGTGAAGACTATGAAAACTGTTGTAGACTTTCAGTCTTCTTCTCGTAAAAGTTATGAATTTTTAAAAATAAAAGGTGCAGATTCGTGAATTGCAAAGTTAAATCGCAAAAATTAAGTGAAAAAATTTAAAATTTATCTATTTATCTTATCACGTCTATGTTAAACTATAGAATCCAAAGAGAAGTGTTATGGGGAGTTTCAGATCTAGACGTGTTATAGAAAAAAAAATGGTGAAAAGAAAACTCTTAGAAATTTTTGGGTCTTAGAAATTTTTTCTAAGACCCAAACGAACTATTTTTTTAAAGCCGGGCCTGATTTTTTTCTAGTTTAAAGAAATCAGTTGAATAGGTGGTAATAGTGCAACGATTGACCAAAATAAGAGACACATCGATCTGACCGTTCAAAAATTATGACGAATACAAATTTCTGTCAAAATGCGAAACTCGCCCTGTATATTATTAAACAATGGGAGCAGACACTTTTTAATGGTCATTTGTTATTCCCATAGGGGCCTCTATACGAGGTAAGAGTATGTACAGTTCCTCATGACTCACCCTGTATAAGTAAAGTGCTTATACCTTACCTGTACCAGACATTTATCCAAAACAGCTAAGGCTTGTGAAACCATCCCGACGTGAAGCATACAGTTGGCCAAATGAAGATGGATTATTGCTGATTGGTAGTCCAATTGAGAAGCCTGTGACTCAATTAGGCAATTGTTAAGCACCGTCATAATGCCCGCAGAGATACTGTCTGGATACGTGGTAGCAAACTGGATTTCCATCTTGAGAACTTTGGCTCGGACGTAGTAATATCTAAAATAACATTGTTTGGCAAATATTCTACAGAAACTTATGATTGAAGTAAAAACTTCGAATGCAAAATGGTATATAATTTTTTCCGAATGTAAGGTTTATTTAATATTATAGGCTATTGATTATATTCAAAATAAGAGGGCTAAAAGGAACTACAACGTTAACGGGATTTTATTGTCTCATATAGTCAATGGACCTCTATATTTGAATGCTACCTTTAAATGGGTGCGTTTTTGAGACAGGGGTGAATTAGCCCCTAGGCACAGGGTGAATTAGGGTGAGTTCTATGCACTTTTAGTACAAACACGTCTACAGAAAAATTGTTCCAGGTTGAATTTACTATCGAAATATCACATTTTAAAGTGAAAAATATTTTTTGTACAAAAATATATTTAAAAGAAAAGCAAGAAAAAAAAACACGAAGGAAACCAATTTTGTTTTTTGCCCCATAACTTTTTCCACAGGGATATAGGTATAGGCATTGCTTCAGTGAAAAATAACTTCCATCCTTTCTCTTTAACCCATTAACCGCCAAGCAAAGAAATACTGCAATAATATGTAATATATTTGATTAACTAGAGTAAAATAAACTTAAACATTCGTAAAAAAAATTTTTTACACTTTGATAATGGCAGGTGTCACAACAACAAAATGGTTCGTTTTCGAACCTTTGGCGGAAATGAGATATAAAAATTGAAATACACAATTTTATTTGTTGTGAAAAGTCTCAAAACATTTAGAGTGTAAATGGACCTGGAAGTTTTCATAAACAAAAATAATATGGTTAGAACATTGCCTACACCTTCTTCAGCTTCTTTGTCAAAAATGAAGTCGAACGGCCCTCTATCCTTTTTAGAAATTATTTTAGATATTTGAAGTTTACACTTTCCAATCCTGTATCTTGCACTGTGCCAGTTGCATAAATTCGACGAATCGACATATTGTCTACTGTCTACAACACTACACATCCACCCTTATGGAGCCCCCCCCCCCTCCCCCCCCCTAGATTATAACAAAAATGAATACCAGAATACCCGTCTTTCTAAAGGTACGTATCCACTATGTTCGTAATATTGGACCACCGAGGCACTGCCGCACGGTCTTTGGCGTACTGTTGCACTGTCCGGGAGCGCCAACCATCCACTATGTTCACGAACCTCTTGCACTCCGCGCTCCCTGCAACTGCTCCAATCGATACGGTATGCGTTCCTCTACATATAAACCGACACCAATTGGAACGCCGAGACGGAGCGCGCACTGTTGCACGGTCCGGGAGTGCCTACCATTCACTATGTTTACAAACCTCTTGCGCTCCGCGCTCCCTGCAACTGCTCCCATCTACATGCATGCGCTCCTCTACATATAAACCGCCACCTATTGGACCGTTGAGGCGGAGCGCACACTGTTGCATCGTCCGAGAGCGCCAACCATCCACTATGTTCACGAACTTCTTGCGCTCCGCGCTCCCTGCAACTGCTCCAATCGATACGGTATGCGCTCCCTTACATATAAACCGCCCCAGATTGGAGCGCCGAGGCAGAGTGCGCAAAATTGCACAGCCCGGGAGCGCCAAACGTGTCCACTATGTGGAGCAGTTGCAGGAGCTCGGAGTGAAAGCATAGTGGATACGTGTTTTTACACATAATAAAGAAATATCCCAACAAATTACTGCCTGTGCATCACCTTGAACTTATTCCTGATCAGACAGGATTATATGTCGACTTCCGCCAATGGTTCGTTATCGAACCATTATTTTCAAACACGAGATTTGATGACTCAGAAATTATTTTTTTTGTATTTTTATAACAATTGGTGTACAAATAGGTTAAAAAAATAATGTTTTAATTTATTTGACCACAAAAGTGTTATGCCGATAAAATTACTACAGTAAAAATAAAGTTGCGTCAAAGGATTGAAAATGTCGGACATTTAGAAAATATTTTTGTGATGAAAGCATGAGTTTGGAAATTAAACAAAATTAAATTTAGTTACACTTATATCTTCTGGTTGCTTAAAAAATACAAAGATTTAAAAAAAATTAACGAATTGCCAAAAAAAAAAATTCTACAAAAAAATGGTGCGTTTTCGCACCTTTGGCGCTAAATGGGTTAAAACAATGTTTGGTAAAAGTCTCTAGCATTTATAGTTTCCGAAAAAAGGATTTTTCAAAGTTCGCCGCTCACGGCATTTTTGGGCCATTTTCCCCATTATTTCGCAAACATTGTTCTGTAACTTTTTTCTACGCATTTCTAGGTATACGCAATGGTACATTTAATAGAAAGAGAAGCTAATTACCTTTAAAATGGTATATTGTGTAAGGACATACGGCTGTTTTTAAGCAAGTTATGATTTTCAAGATTTAATACTTTTAACGATTTTTGATATTTTGATTATTTTTTAAATTTCTCATTACGGCTTATTTTCTTGTACATTTAGGTATATACACTGTGAAATAAAAAAAGCTTATTTTCTTTACTTTAAAATGGTTTATTGCAAAAAATTCTAGGACTATTTTTAAACAAGATATCCGTAAGATATCTAAGCGTCTCCAAGTTTTGAGAAAAAATTTAAATTGTTTTATTTTTTTTTTCAATTAGAAGAATATAATTGCATATTATAACATAATTTTTAATTCCAAATAACTTTTCTTAATAACAGTAATATCGATTTTCGATATTGTGAAACATAAAGTTACTTTACTCTTGAGCGAAATTCATATTTTTAACATACCTCGTACACTATTGATAAAATTTTATATCTGATGATTGCATCTTACGTTTTGCACTATGGCATAAAGGATAGCGTACTAGCAGACTATTGCATAGCATTTTATAAAGGATATTTTTTTTCATAAAGTTAATAATAAAAAATTTTTCCATATGGTTCCAACTTAGTGGGACCTACTGCATGTGTATAATGTCACATTTTGAAAAAGCATATCTTGTTTAAAAATAGTCCTAGAATTTTTTACAATACACCATTGTATAGCAAAGGAAGTAAGCTTTCTTTTTATTGTACAATGTATGTATATACTTAAATATACAATAAAAATAGTTATAATGAGAAATTCAAAAATAATCGTAAAATATATCAAAAATCATTAAAAGAATAAAACTTATATATGCGTATACCTAAAGCTACGTAGAAAAAAATTACAGAACAATATTTGAGAAGTAACAAGGAAAATGCGCCAAAATCGCTGTGAGTAGCGAACTTTGAAAAATCATATTTTGGAAACTATAAATGATAAAGACTTCTGCCAAACGTCATTTTAAAGAGGAAGGATGGTAGTTTTTTTTTCTATAAAGCACTGACTACACCTATATCCCCGCGGAAAAAAGTTATGGGGCAAAAAACGAAATTTCTATCTTTTGTGTTTTTTTCTTGCTTCTCTTTTGAATATGTTTTTGTAAAAAAATATATTTGACTTTAAAAGGTGATGTTTCAATACTCAATTTAACCTGGAACAATTTTCCTGTAAACGTATTTGTATCAAAAGTGCATAGAACTCACCCTAATTCGCCCTGTGCCTAGGGACTAACTCACCCCTTTCTCAAAAACGCACCCCTTTCAATGGTAGCACTCAGCGGGGTTTTCATATTTAGAGGTCCATTAACTATATGAAACAATAAAACCCCGTTAATGTTGTAGTTCTTCTCTAAAATACATATTCAATAGCCTATTAAGAGATATTTGCGAAACCGGATCATAAAGTGTATTGAAGTAAATGGTGGGCATTTTGGATATTTACTCTAAAGTTTTTATTTTTGTTTTAAATTTGTTATCGTTACGCAGGTAAAGAATATAATGTTTTATTGTAAACTTAAAACTCATTGGACTTTTTAGAACAAATAAATTGAAACCCGATTGAATTACACGAATCAAACAAGACTTTTATTGTAAATTAAAAAAAACTGTTTTGATTTACTAAATACAACCAATTGAAAGTTTAACTAGTGCCCTCTATAAGCATTGCTAAACTAATTTAACAATCCTCATGGTAAAAAAGTAATATTGCCAATTTTTAAATAGAAATTGTAGAAGTATACAAAATTACTGTGATTATTTCATTCATAGGAGATTCTGACCAATAGAAAGATACAGAAATCTAAATTAAATCGATTATTTTTTAATGATTTTAACTTCAAATCGTATAGTAAGATATTTGATCACACGTGTTTAATTCTGTCAAATCAGATTAAAATTATTCTGAGAATTATCTACTGTAGAAAATTACGGTGATTATTTCATTCATAGGAGATTCTGATCAATAGAAAGCTGCAGAAATCTGAATTAAATCGATAATTTTTGATAATCTCCCGTCGTTAAGTATATTACATCAGATGCCCTTCGTTGCTACGAAAAATACATTCAGTGACATTAATGACAATTAATGTTTTAAAAATTATAAAAGTGATGACTTTCAATCGTCAAATATTTATAAAAACTGTGTGTTTAATGGTAGTTACATAAATAAATTACAATAAAATTTTGGTTTTGAACAGTTTTATTCATGAAATAATCACAACAAATTGCACTCGACCTCTGAAATTAATATAGAATTTTTGCTCTCGTGACACTTTGACATAATTTCACTCGCCTTCGGCTCGTGAAATTAAAACTGTCAAAGTGTCACTCGGGAAAAATTCAATAATTTCAGAGCTCTTGTGCAATTACTACTGATTATTTCATTCATAGGAGATTCTGACCAATAGAAAGCTACAGAAATCTGAATTAAATCGATAATTTTTGATAATCTCCCGTCGTTAAGTATATTACGTCAGATGCCCGTCGTTGCTACGAAAAAATACATTCAGTGACATTAATGACAATTGTAACTATTTATAATGGGAAATAAGCCACAATATTATTAAAAAATTATTTTTATTAACGTTTCGACGTTATATGGTTGATTTCATGTAAACGAATGAACTATCTTTCAGTAAAGTCGTCCCAGGAACGCAACTCATAAATATTGGCAATATCATTTTAAAGTCTTCTACTTTAAAATGTATCATATGTATGTGAATTGCCGATATAAATGAGTCAAATTAAATAAATTATTAGAAGAATTTTTTTACTAAGCAACAATATTTTTGTTTATGTTAGTAGTATTTTGTATTTTGACAACGGCACCCGATTTGGGCGTCGAAACGTTAATAAAAATCATTTTTTAATAATATTGTGGCTTATTTCCCATTATAGATAGTTAAAATTGTAAAAATGCCACAAGAAAATAGCTTCAGAACAACATTAATGACAATTAATGTTTTAAAAATTATAAAAGTGATGACTTTCAATCGTCAAATATTTATAAAAACTGTGTGTTTAATGGTCCTTACATAAATAAATTACAATAAAATTTTGGTTTTGAACAGTTTTATTCATGAAATAATCGCAACAGATTGCACTCGACCTCTGAAATTAATATAGAATTTTTGCTCTCGTGACACTTTGACATAATTTCACTCGCCTTCGGCTCGTGAAATTAAAACTGTAAAAGTGTCACTCGGGAAAAATTCAATAATTTCAGAGCTCTTGTGCAATTACTACTGAGAATTTTTTTAAGTAGATTGTTTCTGTTTCATGACAACCGCTCATTATACTGTGACATTTTTTTGGTTTTGACAACTGTCACATTTAATAAAATGAACGAAAGTAAACGTTTTGATTCTGCATCCGTGGAAGAAATAAACATAGAAATTACAGCAAATGCAAGTAAGAATACTTTACTTAGCAACAATTCAATTTGGAAGCAATTCCAAGAATTTTGTGATGAAAGAGGTTACAAACTGGAACAAGATACATACTACTGTCCCAAAATTGGCCCTCATTTTAAAAGACTGGGCATTCAACATGAAAAGGTGTAATGGTGAAGACTATAAAGAAGCAGTGATTAAAACAATGTGGAACAAAATAGCCAAACTTATTCAAGATTTATATTATAACGAATTTAACCGAGTCATAGACCCCTTTATAGGCTATTGATTATGCACTACAGAAAGGAACTACAACGTTAACGGGCTTTTATTATTTCATATGGTCAATGAATCTCTATATATGACCGCGGAGTGCTACCATTTAAAGGGGTGCGTTTTTGAGAAATGGGTGAATTAGTCCCTGGGCACAGGTTACATTAGGGTGAGTTCTATGCACTTTTGGTACAAACACGTCTACATAAAAATTGTTCCTGGTTAAATTTCCTATCAAAATATAACTTTTTAAAGTCAATGATACTTTTTTTTACAAAAATATATTCAAAAAGAAAAAGCACAAAGAAACCCAAAAAAAAGAAATTTTGTTTTTTGTCCCATAACTTTTGTCTACGGGGATATAGGTATAAACGTTGCTTCACAGAAAAAAAACTTACATATTTTGTCTTTAAAATGATGTTTGGTATAGGTCATTAGGATTTACAGTTTTCGAAATATGATTTTTCAAAGTTCGCCGCTCACAGCAATTTTGGGCAATTTCCTTGTTATTTCGCAAATATTGTTCTGTAACTTTTTTCTATGTAAGTTTAGGCATATGCAATGGTACATGTAAGAGGAATAGAAATCAATTACCTTTAAAACGTTCTACTGTATAATGTTGTACGACTTCTTTTAAAGAGGTTATCTTTTTCAAGACTTTATACTTTTAACGAGTTTTTATATTTTTTACGATTATTTTTTAAATTCCCCATTATAACTTTTTTTCTACATAAAAACTGCGGTTGTAGGAAGATAGGAATTAGTTGTCCAATATTCTGCAAAGGGTGCATGTGCATGGGTACTAATTGTGGGAACTCTAAGGGTTTGCTCACTACGGAGAGAAATGGATTGTATCCTCGCTCCGACCCTTGCTCCCTGGTATTTATATTCGTTATATTCGTGAATTCTCGCATTTAAAATAATGTATTTATTTTACATAGCTATCGAAACTATATTATCGATCGCTATGTAAAATAAATACATTATTTTAAATGCGAGAATTCACGAATATAACGAATACAAATACCAGGGAGCAAGGGTCGGAGCGAGGATACAATCTATTGCTCTCCGTAGTGAGCACAACTTAAGATAACTGAGATGTCAGAGGAAGATAATATTGAAGCTAATGCTAACGAAGAGATGGACTTTGATTTTGAAAATTTTTTAAATGTCAACGTTTAAATAATTTTAACTAAAGTGATGTTTTCTAAGACTAATGTTTGTGTAATTTTTGTAAAAGAAATAATTTTAAATAATACAGGTAATCAAAGAATCACTCGGTTTCCATTACATATTATGTATTTAAATATAGATGATACACCATTTTAAAGAACAGAAAGTAAGCCCTCTTTATTGAGCAATATATAGTATATTCATGTACAAGAAAAAAAGTTATAATGAGAAATTTCAAAAATAATCGTAAAAAATGTAAAAAATAATATTTTTTTTATATTAGGTATTATATAATATATAATATAGTATAATATTATATTATATATAATATAATATTATTTAATATATAATATATTATACTATTATTTTATTTTTATATTATATTATAAAAAATCGTTAAAAGTATAAAACCTTGAAAAACCATAATCCTTTTAAAAAAAATCGTACAACGTTATACAGTACACCATTTTAAAGGTAATTGATTTCTATTCCTATAACATGTACCATTGCATATACCTAAAGTTACGTAGAAAAAAGTTACAGAACAATATTTGCGAAATAACAAGGAGAATTGCCCAAAATTGCTGTGAGTGGCGAACTTTGAAAAATCATATTTCGAAAACTATAAATCCTAATTACCTCTACTAAACAAAATTTTAAAGAAGAAATATGTAGATTTTTTTTCTGTAAAGCAATGTCTATA
Organism: Diabrotica virgifera virgifera; assembly: GCF_917563875.1. Classification (NCBI taxonomy): domain Eukaryota; kingdom Metazoa; phylum Arthropoda; class Insecta; order Coleoptera; family Chrysomelidae; genus Diabrotica; species Diabrotica virgifera. The sequence continues at coordinate 172,536,699 of NC_065451.1, forward strand.
CCTATATCCTCGTGGACAAAAGTTATGGGACAAAAAACAAAATTTCTTTCTTTTGGGTTTCTTTGTGCTTTTTCTTTTGAATATATTTTTGTAAAAAAAAGTATCATTGACTTTAAAAAGTGATATTTAGATAGGAAATTTAACCAGGAACAATTTTTATGTAGATATGTTTGTACCAAAAGTGCATAGAACTCACCCTAATGTAACCTGTGCCCAGGGACTAATTCATCCATTTCTCAAAAACGCACCCCTTTAAATGGTAGCACTCCGCGGTTTTTTCATATATAGATATCCATTGACCATATGAAATAATAAAACCCCGTTAACGTTGTAGTTCCTTTTATCTATCTTATTTTGAATATAATCAATAGCCTATTAAGGATGTGGAATTTAAATCCTCGCGAGATGCTAGAAACACATAGTTCTTAGTTCTCTTGTCAAGTTCTGCTGTCTTTTGTAATATACTTAATACAATAACATTAATGTTACTAAAGACTTAACTTTTGTATGTGTATATTAACAAATAATCTTACGAATATCATACGACAGTAAGAATAAATAAGAAAATAATGCTTCATTTTTACTCAAATTTGTTGTCATTAGGCAATAGCCACTCGAGCCCTGCGGGCTCTCGTGTCTATTGCCAGACAACAAATTTTCGAAAAACTGTCGCATTATTTTTAATTTATTCTCACTCTCTTGTGATATTATACCCGATAATTTTTGATAATTTCCCGTCATCAAGTATATTACGTCAGATGCCCTTCGTTGCTACGAAAAAAATACATTCACTGACATTAATGACAATTAATGTTTTAAAAATTATAAAAGTGATGACTTTCAACCGTCAAATTAATATTTATAACTGTTTGTTTAATTGTACTAATTTGTACTTACATAAATAAATTACAATAAAATTTTGGTTTTGAACAGTTTTATTCATGAAATAATCGCAACAAATTGCACTCGATCTCTAAAATTAATATATTATTAATATAGAATTTTAGAGCTCTTGTGCAATTACTACTGAAAATTCAAATTCATATTTAAACTTTTAAACAGTCGGTATCTCAGAAACTAGCAATATTTGTTACAGAATCATCATATTTTGATCATTCTATAATTTGTTACATTATCTACATTTCAGAGATTGGGCATTCTTAACGAATCACCCTGTATTGTAATGCCAGTATAAATGGACAGCCAAGTCTGACGTCACAAATGTCACAAAATTGGGAGGAGCTTATATTGACTCCAAACAGTTTTGTTTGTAACGTTAAATGGTCATACATAAGGAATTTTTCATTTATGTGCTTTGTGTGGTAAAATAGGACTTCATTTAGGTATTTCGTTAAAGAAACGTGTTAATTAAGAGATTTTTATTCGTTTTTGCTCAGGTGGTTTTTATTCCTTAGTGGTTGAAAATAAACATAACCTCAAAACTGTTTACGTTCTTATCATTGCATTAAATTAACTCACCTGGGCAAAAACGAATAAAAATCTCTTAACTGACACGTTTCTTTAACTAAATACCTAAATGAAAAATCTTATTTTGTCACACAAACCACGTAAACAATAAATGAAAAATTCCTTATGAGTGTTTAACCTCATAAACAAAATTGTTTGGAAAAATAAAAATCAATGGGAAAATCCCAATAGTTTGGAGTCAAATATAAAATATAAGCTCCTCCCAATTTTGTGAGGTCAAGACTTAGGATGTCCATTTGAACACCTGATCGAAGACGTACAACCAATATTTAACATCAAAACGGTACATAATCTCTTACCTGTCACTAAATTTGTACGTATTATCATTCTCGTACTGGTTAAGTAAAGTTTCAACGTAAGTATCAGCTTGTACGTAGTTCCTTTGATAGAAATGTACCTCTCCCAGTCTCAGATACCCCTCCCACTTATCAAACACCATGATCTTTTGAGCAGCAGCTTCGGCTTCTTCAAATTGCTCATGATACAGAGACATTTGGTAGAGGAACATGTTCTCGCAGAGTTTCCAAATGACGGAGTGCGGTTCATTGGGAAATCTGAAACAAAAATAGTGCAATTAGGATATTTGTTTAAAAGAGTAACGAAAACGAAAAATACTAACTGTTCAATAAGATGTGCAGTTCGATAAGAAAAACACAATTTTATGGTTTGAAATACACTTTATTATTCAGTATGGTCTCCCTGAACATGAATACAGTAAAACCTCGATATAACGGACTATTTGGGGGGACGGGATGTCCGTTAAAGCCGAAAGTCCGTTGTATAAAAATAGGTTTAAAATCATTCAAAAAATGTTTTTTTGAAGTTATACTTCTTTACGATCGATATGAGGGTGAATTTTTATATGTTAAAACCTACGATCCCGGCGCATGCGCATTATAACTTTGTTCTGATTGGATGTTCAAATGACATGTCAAAAATTATTCAATATGTCGGCTGTGGCAAAGCTGTGGTTTGATTATTTATGGTTGTTGCGTTTTGAAATTTGTGTGAAAAGAAACAACAAACAAAAGTTAGTTCATACTTATACTGCCTTTTTAAATAGTTTTCATATATATTTTTGGACTTTTGGACTATTTGGACAAGGACTCATTCTAATTTGGTAAGTAGTTTTTATTATAATCATATTGTAATTATACATTTGGATTAGGTTGGAATAAATTTATTTTCTCAAGAATGGGGATTTTAGAGAGAAATCCGAAATTAGGTCCGATTTTTATTTTTAAATTATGATTTTTTGGCGTAGATTTATTTATCTAGTAGGTACGTAATGCTTTGATTTACATGCTTAATTTGATTACCAACAAAAGTTCTACCAATCTTCATCTAATATATTGTTTTCTTACTGTTTTGTTATATTTTAATATTTTCTTCCACAAAAATCAAACTACATAATTTGATTTAAATTCAGAATAACTGTCAAACAGTAAAACGTTCAGTTGACCTATTTTTCCGCATGACAAATAATGAGCAATTGGATGAGTGAGTCTAGACTTCCATTACGAATCAAAGCGTCCCCAAATTCGCGGGTTCGAATCCCGAGGCAAGTTTTTATTTTTTTATGCATTTTATGATTGTAAGTATATTTATTATATAATTTTTTTTTCAGAAAATGCGTATTTAAAATTTTTGCCAACAATTATTATCGTTCAGAAATCATTTTTTCTTTGTGGCATTTTTCAATGTGTTTGTGTGCGTTTTATTCTTTTATTTTTTAAAATTTTTGGTATTGTCTTAATAAAATTTTTGGAAAGTAGTAAGTATTAAAATTAGTTTAATATTTAAATAAAATATAAATAAACTGTTTAAAGTACATTATATCAATTTCGTTAAAATCACATAATATGTAATAGAAGTATAACTTCTTACGTGCGTACAAAGTACACACACATTCTTTTTTTTTTAATTATGTAGGTACTGTATTTACATGCAGGGTACAAATCTGTAAGTTAAAAAAGGAATACAGTTTTGTTCGCTACCTTTTTACTTTTCTACTTCATCTAAAAACTTTCTGCAACTGGTTGACAAAATTTTTCACTGATTCATGGGTTGAATAAGCGATGTATTTTTTGGCAAAACATACAATTAAAGTTGCCATCTTCTGAATTTAAAATCCTTTCAGGGGGATCAGCAGGAGCTTTCTCTAAAATCAATAAACATTTTACATCTTTAGGCGGTATTACCAGTTTCTTCTCTGGAAATTTTCTTACTGCGGGTACAAATCCTTTAAAAACCAATTTTTGAAAATATCTCTGGTGAACCATGCCCTATTAGAGATATAATATGAAACGAGCAGATGATGCCTTTTGATGATTATATCTTTGACAACACTAGATTTACCAACAATTACAGTAGTCAATCCATGCGATCCATCGGCGTTAGCACAAAGCAGTGCCGAGACATCCTATTCTTGTTGTTTTTCCTTCTAGAATTCGATTTTTCATATTTTTTTGCATTCAAATTTTTTTACATATGATCTGATTTTTTGTCCGTTATATGCGAAGTCCGTTAAATAGAGGTCCGTTCTATCGAGGTTTTACTGTACACTTGTTCCAACGAGATTGCAATTTTATAAATTCCATCCCTGTGCGCTTATTCTTGAATCGAGAGAAAATTTTACTCCCCACTACGCCAACTCGCTTTTCTACTCCTTCATAATTTCTCTCCATTTTAAAAAGCCGTATTCTTGAATAGAGGGAGTAAAAAGGGATGAGAGAAACTGCGAACAGTGTTGCCGGATTGTTGTTGAAAATTTGAACCAATCACAACAGTTAAATTTTGACAAATGACAATGACATGTTACCGTCAACTGTCAACCTGATCATTTGTTTTTGTTTACATGATTTTTCGACTTCAACAAGCAAAAAAGAAATAAATATATTATGTAGTTTTTCTGAAGAGTGTAGAGTAATATCTGAATATTTCCTAAATACATCTCTTGGCTAGTTGTTTTGATTGTGACTTTCAATTTATTTGCATATACATGCTGTGACAGTATTTTATTTCTTTGTTGAGGTTTCTCAAACTCAACATTAAACTGTGCTTAAACCAGCCTTTATTATATCTTTCTGTATATACACAACGTTGACGTGTGTACACGGTTGGTGCACAGTATGGTTTAAGCACAGTTTAATGTTGAGTTTGAGAAACCTCAACAAAGAAATAAAATAAGGTGCAAAGCTGGTAAACAATACTACTGTCACAGCATGTATATGCAAATAAATTGAAAGCCACAATCAAAACAACTAGCCAAGAGATGTATTTAGGAAATACTCAGATATTACTCTACACTCTTCAGAAAAACTACATAATATATTTATTTCTTTTTTGCTTGTCGAATCACGTAAACAAAAACAAATGATCAGGTTGACAGTTGACGGTATCATGTCATTGTCATTTGCCAATATTTAACTATTGTGATTGGTTCAAATTTTCAACAACAATCCGGCAACATTGTTCGCAGTTTCTCTCATCCCTTTTTACTCCCTCGATTCAAGAATACAGCTTTTTAAAATCGAGAGAAATTATGAAGGAGTAGAAAAGCGAGTTGGCGTAGTGGGGAGTAAAATTTTCTCTCGTATCTTGTAAACGGTAGGGAATAAAAATTTGATATTTTGCAGTTATGTATAACTTTACACACCCTATAAAAATAGCTATTAAAATGACAGTGTTGCCATTTAAGAAAATCAACGATGATGTCATATCTCTAAATTGGGACACCCTGTATACATTATTATTGTATGTAAAAATTTAGATTTGAAATACTAATCGACAGATTTGAGCATTTTTCAAAAAAAAAAACAGTATTTGAACTATTGAATTTACTCCAAATTACAGACTCACTCTGTATGTTCTGTCGTTATTGAATGTTTAGTTAAAAGGAAACTTCATTGGAAGTTCTCCCTACTTGACCATTAGGTCATACATAAACATACATTTGACTTATCGTTCCAAAGAAAGGAACATATTGTTAAAACAAATGGGATTAAATAAAAAAATTTAGCAAGAAATCAACGAAAAATTCATGTAAGTATTCATCAATTTGTCAAAATCTTTGAAATTTATTTATTGGAATAAAGTTCGTATAAAGTTGAGGTGTTAGACAAGGATGCGTGTTGTCACCTGACTTATTTAACATTTATGGTGAACATGTCATGAGGATGGTTTTAGAAGGATGGGCCGGTGGAGTAACAGTAGCTGGTAGGAAAATCTCCAACTTAAGATTTGCTGATGACACTACACTTATAGCAGCAAATGAGCAAGACATGTTTGATTTCCTGCGAAGAGTTGAGTACGAAAGTAATAAAGTTGGTCTGAAAATCAATAAAGCTAAGACAAAAATAATGGTGGTCGACAGATTCGACACTATTCAACTGACTAACATGTTACAGGAATACCAGATAGTAAACACCTTTGTCTATCTCGGGTCTAGTATAACTAACGATGGTAACTGTGAAGCAGAAGTTCGGAGACGTATTGGTATAGCAAAAAATGCGATGAGTCGCCTAACTAAAGTTTGGAAAGACAGATCTATCTCTCAAAATATCAAGATGAGACTGGTGAATGCCATTGTATTCTCAATATTTCTATACGGAGCAGAGACTCGGACTCTTCGCGCATGCGAGCGCCAAAAAATTGATGCCTTTGAAATGTGGTGCTGGAGAAGAATGCTGCACATACCTTGGACAGCTCATAGGACAAACGTTTCCATTCTAAATCAACTCAAGATTAAAAAAAGGCTGTCCACAATATGTCTGCAACGAATTTTGCAATTCTTTGGTAACGTGGTTCCCAGAGGTGACGACAGTTTGGAGAAATTAATTGTTTCTGGAAACGTTCCGGGGAGAAGATCAAGAGGACGATCACTAACAAGATGGTCCTACCAAATAAAGAATTCAGCTGGAAACTCATTCTGCGAAGCTCTTAGAGCAGCTGAAAATAGAGACCAATGGAGACACATTGTTAGGAATATTGGAAGAAATCACGATCCTCAGTAATGGGGAAACGACAAGAGAGAGAGAGAGAGAGAGAGAGAGAGAATGTTGATTTCCGTGTAGTAGATATCTAAAATATGAAACTTACCTTGATTTAGCAAAATTCAAGACACAATGACCCAACGTATACTCGCCTTCAACCATTAGATTATTGGCAATATTACACACTGCAAGGCAGAATCCTTCTCCATAGTAACCTTTACTAGGCGTAAGAGAGTCCATGTTTTGGTAAAGTAGGAGCTGGCTCCAAAGAGAGCACATCTCGTTTTTGCCATAGAGCTGCCACAGGGATGCTTTCATTGCATAATTGTTTGATGTGAGGTCCTTGTAGTTGTGTTGGCAGTTTAACATATCACTTCGGCCTAAAGTCTGTAAAAAAACAAATACCAGGAGTAAACTTTTTATTTAATCAAATTTTAAACATGTAACTACGCCACTGAACTCATCATCAAACATGTAACTATGTCAGAGAACAAGTATAAGATCCAGAGGAACAATCGAGTGAATTTAAAAACCAAGTTAACGAAATCTCCACAAACAATGATTATATGGTTCTTTTCATGAGCATTTTTCAGTGCGTCACAAATAATAGAAAAAAAGGTTAGTCCGTGATAAATACACATTTATGACATTTATTCTAACATGACATTTTAGTTAAATCTGACAGTTGTCACATTTTATTTGCAATTTGGTATAAAAACAAATCAATTGTGTTTATTGCATTTATAAAATAGTATTTTCTTTGATTTGTATAGTCTTATAAATTGTACAGATTAAATTTTTTTTATGTAGAATAATATAATAATATTTAATATTATATTATTAGCGCCATCTATTGACAACTAGATTAAATGTTATAAATGCCACCGACGAAATGTAATCAGCGACGTGCGTTTTATCTGTCACATACAATTTAATGCGTTAGAGAAAAATCGAAAAACTGTGACGCACTGAAAAATGCTCATGAAAAGAACCATAGAAGTAGTTTAATCAAAATAAATAAATTGATGAAAGAAGACATCTTGAAATTGATGGAACAACATAGACTTATAAACTCGAATGAAACAGAATATAGACATATATCTTCTTCTTAAGGTGCCTTCTCCATTACTGAAGGTTGGCTATAATTACAGCAAACTGCTCTCTATCTTGAGCGGTTCTTAGTATCGAATGTGTGTCCATGCCTGTTCAGTCTCTTACATTCTTCAGCCAGAAGCGTTTTCTTCTTCCTGGACCTCTTCTTCCTTCCATTTTCCCTTCCATTATGAGTCGCCAAAAGTTGTATCTTTCTCTTCTGTAAATCTGTCCTAGATAACTCGTTTTTTTGTTTTTTACAATAGTTAGGAGTTCTTTCTCAGTCCCCATTCTTCTCAGCACCTCGTTGTTGGTCACGTGCTCTGTCCAAGAGATCTTCAGCATCCTTCGAAAAACCGATATCCAACGATAAGTTAGAGTTTATTAGGATTTTTTTCATTCTTCGAAAAGCAGACCTAGCATACTCTATACGAGCACGTAAAGGGTGTTCCATAATGAAATTTAGTTTTCAAATGAACCTTATGCCTACCCTGTGCAATTGTATGAAGTCGTACCACTACCACAGTATAAAGAGGTTCCACAGTAGAACCACTCTCCGAAAAATTGGAAGTAAAATCTTTCAACGCGCAGAGCGACTGCGCATATTTCCTAGTCGCCCCAGAACTATTCTTCGATTGCCACTCGCGTAGAAACGTACGGGTTAACAGTGCCGTATTCTGCTTAAACTGAGTTAGTTTTGTGAATAATCGTTAGTATTGTGAAGTTGAACATTAGTAAAATTTGAAGTGGTATTAGTCGGTGTTCAGCGAAAATGTGCCAGAACAATTCAAAAAATTGTAACTACAGTTTTTTCCGATTTCCCAAGGGAGCTGATAGGTACGTATATAATTTTGAATTAGCTTATTTAACCACCTTAACAGAATAGCATCAATTATTATTGGAAATAGTAAAATGTTACGTGCAGTTTTTTAAATACTTCAGATACAATAATTATGTTTACAACGAGGAAATATTTTCCAAAGATTTTTTGAGATATATGTTTATATACATAAATTCGGGTTCAAAACGTCCTCCAACGTTGTCCGATGCCTTGTTGCCAATCTTCTATCACTGCAATTTTCATCTTCTAATCCTCGTACACTCATTGATCGTCTTACTCCTTGTATCCACGTCGTTCTTGGCCTTCTTCTTTTCCTGTTGTTTGTAGGTATCCATTTCATAATTTTCTTTAGCAGTCTCTCCTCCCCCATTCTCTGAACATGTCCGTACCACGTTAATTGTTTCTTCTCAATGCATCTATGACCGTTTCCTGTAAATTAATTCTTGGCTTTACTTACTCATTTCTAACCCGGTCCAATCTCGATGGTCTACTTGATGTTCTTAGGGCGTCCATCTCGGTAGCTTCTATTTTACTTTTTTGGTGTTCCTTTATTTTCCATGTTTCGGATCCGTATACCAATGTGCTCTTAATCAGGGTGTTGTATATTTTCATTTTTCTTTGTTTCCCTATCTCGGTACTCCACAAAACTCCGTTCAATGATTTAATTATATCTCTAATTATCGTTCTTTCTTTATTTATTCTGCTCTTAATTTCTGCATCGTCTGTATCTTCTTTGTTGAAATTAATTCCCAAATACTTATATTTATCACAGCTAGTTATTTTCTGATTATTGTCAAATATCATATCAGTTAAATCATCACCTGGGCATACATATTGTGTTTTTTCTACATTCACCTGCATATTATGTTATATATTTATGAAAGTTAATAATAGCCGGAAAATTTAGTGTTGTCTAAATAGTAAGTAAATTTAATTTATTTTCAGAGCACGAAATTGGGCAATGTTGTGCCAGAGAGAAGATTTGTTAAACAAGAAAACAAACATAAATTTGAACAGATCATGCAGTGTGCATTTTGAAAATAGTATGTTTTCAAACAAAGCTCGGAACAGCTTGTGTAAAAACGCAGTACTACGTTTATTTCCTTCAATAGAAGACAGTCCAAACCAACATTTGAATGTTGATCAAGGTGAGTTTATATGTTTGAAAGCTGAAATTTCCATGTAAACCTAAGAATCTTCTGCTATTTATATTGTTGACGTACAGATTTGTTGCATTGTAGTATTGCAATAAATTATAGCTTGTTTACTATGTAAACAACTTTTTTTATCTTTATATTTATCTTTAAATAACTTTTTTATCTGTAAATACCAAGCAGCCTCTTGAAATCTATCTGCTCTATACAAAAATATTTAAGCGGAATTTTGACGTGGAAATACCACAGTAAACTGTGGAAATGGAGATACCATATATTGTCGAAATAAAAGACGGTATGCAACTTTCTAAGAAATTATAATCCATTTCCTGCTATTCTCTTTGCTATTTCTATTGTTGGAATACAAAGTTGTTGGATTAAGATTTGTTGAATATTTTTGATTTCAAAATAACAAAAGGCTTCCTTGTACTTTAAAAAAATAATTCAGCTTGGTAATAAAAATTAAATGTTGTAGATTGTAGATATTTTATGTGTAATATGACACTTTCTTCATATAAGACAACCTATAAACTTCTGTTGTAGATGATGAAAATAGTTTTGATCCAGTAAATTAGGAACAACGGGAAGAATTAGCTACCGTACCGCTAGGTGGAGAGGACAGCGACGTTGTTCTACAAAAAAATCAACAAACTCAAACTTTGGAAAGTGTATCGACCTATAGCACTAAAAAAAACAAGCTAAGAAAGACTATAAAGCAATTGCCAAACAAGAATTTTCGATTAAAAAAAATTGTAAAAACTACAAGATTCTGGAAAACCCGATTATCGTAAAAACGTTACATTGGAAAATTATAAATCACTAAACGGATAAATTTTGTTCTGCCAATAAAAATTTAGCTAATTTTATTAATATTCAATATATGTACAATAATAATATGTACAATATATTAAAAACCATTGAGATTTAAAACTTGCGCAATACCCTTGAAATATAAACATTGAATTGTAATATTGTTTTTCATTTATTAAACCCTTTGTTTTTGTAATATTAACATTTAGTAAGAACATCTGGACAGTTAAATATGGAAAGCCGCATTTTTTATTTTAATAAAGAATACTAGTAGGCCCAGAAAGTTTTAGTACGGCTCTGTAAGGTTAACCAAAGGAGCGTGCGGCCTCCTACTGCATCACCACTGGTGAATTACCAATTTCGTACTTTGCCGGTGTTACGTCTTGAGATCAAAGCGCCGACAGATGAGTGGTTTTACTGTGGAACCTCTATATACTGTGCCACTACTGTCGCCATGTAGAATCGTGCGGATTTGTAGAGAATTCATTGTCAGTAGCCATGGCCATAGGCTGGTAACTCTTATGGGACTGACAGGCCCCTGAAATCTGAAATTTGTACCGACTAACGACAAGAGATGGCGCAGCAAAGGTTCTTGTCTGCGCAATACCAACAAGCAACAAGTACACGTTCGGCAGTGTTGCCAGGGCTACAGAAATTTCGGTAAGTCTTCCGAAGTTGGCTCCAGTTTACCGATATACCGAAATGAAACAAAAATCCACGGATATTTAATTTAATGATATAGAAACTCAAAAAATCTACCCAAAAAATGTCATATTCGATGTCATGTTCATTAAAAAAAATCCGATGTCATATTCATCGTTAGCGACCTCAAAAACCCTCGAGTAATTATTTTTGACTAATTTTTTAATAAATTTTTCTGAAATCTCCACAAGACGAAGTAAATAGTAGGTATCCTGGGCACCAGGTACTCCGGAGATCACTTTCGACGTCATATTCGTTTTCATCGACCCCAAAAACCTCCCGAGTAACAAAATTGAACTCATTGGCGCCGATAATTGAAGAGTTTTGAATTTTTTTATTGTCTGTTTGAGATGCACTTTAATAATGTATTTTTTGTATGCAGTTTTTCAATATTATATCATGGCTCGGAGTCACAAAGTTTCCTGGCGCATTCACGAATCGAATGCAAAAAGAATTATTAAGATCCGTCTTGTCGTTTTTTTTTTCGGAGGTTCAGTGCTTTATCGCTTCGAGCTTTCACTAACCTGACACTGGCAACACTGTGTAAGTGTGTACGCCTACGCCATTTTCATTGGAAATTTTTCGAGTGATGAGTGGTGTGGTATAATTATTATTTGTGATTAAGAGTTTTTGTGATAATAATTGTGTGTTTTATTGTTGGTTTTACATAAATAATTATGGTTGTTAACTGTTGCGTTAATGGTTGTAATCCATGATACTATAAAGAACATAAATAACAACACGTTATTTATAGTATCATGGTTGTAATAATTATTGCAAAAGGATAAGGTACATATTACATAGATATTTTTTATATTATAATAATTTATAGACACTACAGAATAGCCACTTGTTTAACCAACTACATTTAAATATGTACATGTAATCAATGTTTATAAAAAAATAAAGTAGAAAAAAACCAACGTTTGTTTTATTTGTGTAGTAAAATTGACGAGTGGCCTAACTGATTTTAACATTACTTTACATAATCAAAGAAAATGATCAGAAGCTATCAATGTTCGATTGTTTTAGTAATTGTATGTTGACCAATAATGATTCTTGGTCAACATAAAACTACTAAAACAATCGGACATTGTTAGCTTCTGATCATTTTCTTTGATTATGTAAAGTAACGTTAAAATCAGTTAGGCCCTCTGGCTCTCATTGCCTTAATTAATCTTTATATTTGAAGAAACCTTCTTTTTTAAAAAGGTGTTGCTGGACTAAGGCCACTAGGCGGCGCTGTGGACCATTGTCCAGAAATCACCTACACAGTTTCCTATCTATTCCGGTATATATATATATTCTTTATCTATGGCCATGGCGCAGTGGTCGGGTGAAGAACGCGCTTATATGCTGGAGGCATACTTTAAAGGCGATGATTCATTCACCATAGCTCGTCGTCGGTTTTGTGAACACAATAACATTCACCGCATAGCTGATGCACCATCAGCTCCCTTAGTAAAATTGTGGGTGAATAAATTCCGTGAAACTGGTTCTGCGACAAATAGGGAGCCCTCTGGTCGGACAAAACGTGTTAGAACACCTGCGAATATTCACAGAGTCGAACGAGCTGTAAATCAAAATCCTAGAAAATCACTTCGGAAACATGCACATGAACTAAATTTATCCCGCACTAGTTTGCACCGTATTTTACACCAAGATCTTCACTTTCATCCTTATAAAATTCAGATAACCCAACTTTTGAAGCCGACAGACTACGAAAAGAGGCGCATCTTCTGCGAAACCACAATGAACCAGTTTTGGGATGATGGAGGTGTGGACAACATTATTTTCAGTGACGAAGCACACTTCCATTTAGATGGAAATGTCAATAAGCAGGATTCGCGATACTGGGCTAATGAGAATCCACGACAATTACACCAGAAGCAACTCCATTCTAAAAAAGTGACCGTGTGGTGTGGCATGTCTGCACACGGAATAATTGGGCCATATTTCTTCGAAGATCCAAATGAACGCAATGTAAGTGTAACCAGCGAGCGGTACCTGCACCAGCACCAAGCTATCTCCTTCTCTGGTTATGACATTCAAAAGTCGTTGCAAACCCTCAGCACTATTCTCCGTTAATTTTATTCCTTCTTCAATATTTTCAAGGACATTTTGAAAGATCTTTTTGGACTATATATTAAATAATAGTGGAGAAAGTTCACAGTCCTGACGAACTCCTCTTTTATTAGCATTTCTGCTGATAGACGATTGTCTATTTTGATTGACGCCATTTGATCCCAATATAGGTTTTTAATAAGGTCCACATTGTTATGGTCTATACCATGTTGCGTTACGGTTTCTATGAGTTATGTGTGTTTTACTTGATCAAACGCTTTTTCGTAGTCGATAAAACAGAGAAACACGTATTTTCGCTGATCTCTGATACGACATATACAGAGAAGAATTAAAAGGGAGATAAAATTAGCAACAGAAAAATGGATGAGAAAAAGGTGCAACGAGATGGAGGATGTGATATCTTGTAACGGGTGCAAGGGTCATTAGTATTTTCTAATCACTGACTCTCGCTAAGCACTATATGTTAGATTCGTTAAATTCATATTTGTTTATCAAAGAATCGTAAGTTTTTCACAGATCTTTCGTATTACGTAATTCATTCTTGATTCTCACGAACGTCGAATGTATAATCTGTTTCTACGCAGAATGTGACGTAGTTGTTTATGAGTGTCTCAGTTTCGTTCGCTGCAGTGGCGTAGCATAGTGGGGCGGTAGGGGCGGCCCGCCCCGGGCGGCACTTTTTAGGGGGCGGCAAAATTTAACCAACATTCGCCAACATATCATCGGACAAATAAAAAAGGCTAAGTTTTATTCAATTATATCCTACAGCACTCCAGATCTTTCTCATAAAGATCAAACAAGTCAGGTATTAAGATACATAGTAATTGAAAATCAGGAAGTAAAAGTAATGGAATCCTTTATATATAATAATTTCATTGAAACTAAAGACAAAGCTACTGAAGAAATTTTAAAGATGATTTTGGACAAGATTGAAGCTGATGGCCTAGATATAAGCAACTGTAAAGGCCAAGCATATGATAATGCTGCTGTTATGGCTGAATAGTATTCAGGAGTTCAGCAAAGAATTCAAGAAATAAACCCTAAAGCTGAATTCGTACCTTGCTCAAATCATTCGTTAAACCTAGTTTGTTTACACGCTGCCTCAGTTGAGGTGGATTCAGTAACTTTTTTCGGCACTTTAGAAAGTTGCTATTCTTTTTTCCTCATCAACACATCCTTGGGAAGTTATAAGAGCAGCTACAGGCAAAAGCTTAAAAAGGGTTCCAGACATGCTGTGGAGTGCAAGAGGCGATGCTGTAAATGTGACATGGCATCATTACACACACATTCTCATCACTTTGGGAAAACTGACAGAGGCAGGTGAAAGCAGAAAGCTTAAACACTAGGACATATGCAGGTGCTTTACTAGTTTCGATGCAGTCACTTTCCTTTCTTTGTTTTTTGGGCCTGTGGCCACTGGTGCTACATGAAGTGAATGATGCACAAACATATTTACAAACAAGGGGACTTGACATAAGATCGTGTGCTTAGAAAGTAAATGCTTTGCAGATGATATTGACAGAGAAAAGAGAGGAATGGGCAAATGGCGCTGTAGGTTATGCAAAAAATATATGTGAAGAACTTGGAAAATACATAAAACCTCGGAGGTGCATAACAAGAAAGCATATTTTGGACGACAGAACTAGAGATGCTAACTTGTCTTGTGAAAATAAGTTGAGACGAAAGCTGTTTTCTTCGTTAGATAGTTATTGTAGAAATTCGTGATCCAGAAAACACTGAATGTAATCTAGACTACGCATCTGACGAAATTGATGAGCAGGATTTCAAGCTGGAAAGACTTCGACTGCGGACTTTTGTTGCTGCTACAGGCATCGAAAATAAAATTAAGTAATGCAGACTCACTTGAATTATTTAAATTTATTGTTAAATCCTAGCTAGACGATACTCTGGCCAATATTTTAATAAAGTTCCGAATATTTTTCACAGTTGCTATAAGCACTGCCAGCTATGAGAGAAGTTTTTCAAAATTGAAGTTGATTAAAAATTGAATCTATTTAATCTTGTCGATCGTCAACGTGTACCTATCCTTAAGTGATAGGTACCTAAGTTATATCAATGTATCTAATTGGTTAAAGCAAAAGAATTTTTGTATTAATAAACGTGATTGTAAAACTTAGATAAACTTTTTTATTTAAAATCTAACCGGTATAATGCAAAATAATGATGACTGTTTTCGCCGAAAAGTTCTCTATAATTAATGTATTTAATGTATAGTATTATACATTAAATTAAAATACCTAAATAAGAGGGCGGCAAAATTGTCTTTCGCCCCGGGCAGCCGACACTCACGCTACGCCACTGGTAAGCTTACCGTCAAAGAAATCGGGATCATAAATTATTTTATAATGAGTTGTTGACGACGATTAGACTCTGGAATGTCGATAACTGCCCCTGACTTGTTTATCTTATACCGATAAGAGCTATGAGAGTGTCCAGCGGGTCGCAGGTGTCTTTTTTCTGCGTAAGCAGAATTGATCGGAAAAGTAGATGGAACGAAATGTTGAGATCTGCTTGTTTGTTTGTTTTTGTGATTGGGTGAGCTGTTTTTGGTGACACCAGGGAGTTCAACCCGAGGCGTAATTTGCAACTTCTTATTGGTTAAGATTTAATTGATTGAATGTTTTAAATCTGTAACTGGTCGTGGGATTGTCGATGTGAAAGATCGTGTGATGATTTTGGAAAGGACGTTTTGGTCGAGGAATCTGGTCGAAGTTAGAATCTGAAGAGAGCAGGCAGTTCTGTTAGGTCCGTAATCAAGTTCAGTTCTGTTAGGTCCGTCGTCAAGTTCAGTTCTGTTAGGGCCGTCAACAAGTGAAGTTTAGTTTTGAGTTGCAGTTAGTTTCCAGTGAAGTTAAAATGTAGTTACAAGTTTCTCCGGCCGACTGGCTAAAGCTCTGAGAGTTTGGCTCAGCTCGGCACACATGGCGGACAGAGTACGTGAACTCCGGCAATTTTAGCTGTTGTTAGGCTATTGTCGATATTGTTTACCACTTTTGGCATCAGTTTTTTTACATGCAGTCAGATCCAGGGATTATGCAGAAGAAGGTTTCGTTTTGTGTTACTAGATTCAACACCCTAGTTAAAGCATGAAGTTTGCTTCCATTCTAATATTTTTTGATTCCGTTTAATGAACTATAAAACAAATCACTTTTAATTTTTGTTCGAGCAGAACTAATTTGTTTTTGAGAATGCAGAATGCATACAATGCTGAATTTTTCTATAAAGATTTTTCTATGAACTATGGTTTCATCAATTATGTACTGTTGCTGTATCAATCATTTAGAAAGTGACTTTAGTGAGGTGAAATCGCGCCTTGGACTTAACAACTACCAAAAAAAAACACGACAATGATTGTACAAGGTATAATTTTTTGTTATGTAGAACTTTTCTTTCATTTTTTTGTTTGGTAATCTCGATCTCAGTTTGTAACACCGTGAGATCACAGATTCGTAAATTCATTTTTTGTTCTAATAAATAAGGTTTGATTTTCAAAATACAAATTTATTATTTCTCTTTTCCTTCTCTCTTGTATCGTAAGAACAGTAAAGAATTGGCTGATTATAGTATAGAGTAGATAAGGTAAGTCACGATATATCTGTTTTCACGTAAAAGTATTTTACATATTTTTTATTTGACTATGCTTTTGTTTTATTTTGATTTAGCTATCTTTCTTTTACTATTTCTTATATTTGTATATTTTTGGTTCCCATAAGGTAACCAGTGGCGCCCAATATTTTATTTCTTTTTATTTGACATCCTTACTTTGATTTTCCTATTATTTTTATTTCTAAGCTAATAAGAGTATATTAATAACATCCTTTAAAAATCCAAACCCCTGGATCTCTCGAGACTTGAGCTACCGTGGACAATAATTGTTCTCCAAAGTGCATAACACGTCACATCTTTATAGGGTCAATCCAAGCCAAGTGGTCCGAAGGTGATTGCTTGACTATTTTTAAAATTTTTTATTTTTCTACCTTTTAAACTTCAGTCTATAGAGAGTAAAAAATTGCATTCATTTTATTTTAAAAAAATTTAGTATGCCGATGACGGCCATTTTTGTTGAAGCGTGTCGATCATTTTCACGGAAAACATGGATTCGCTCTTTAGCCAATATTTTTTCTGAGGTTTGTCCTAGAACAATAAATCAAAAACCAAATTTTTTAGAAAAGTATGCTCTAAAAAAACGGCCTATAGCATTATTTAATTTCATACTACCCTTAAGGCCTTAAATGAACCTCAAAGTTTGAAGAGGTAAACTGATAAAATTCCATTTTCAGCATTTTTTTAACAGCATAAGGCAAGCCGATAATGGTTTGTAATTTTTTTCTGCAAAAGACATACGTACGTACTTTAAATAAAAAAAGTTTGAGCTTTGAAACTCGAGTAAATTTTTTCAAAAAAAAACTCAAAAACGTAATTTTTTGAAAAATCTCAAAGTTTGACCCCTTATATCTCTGACGGGCACGGATGAAAAAATTTGAAATTTGGCTGAATATTAGCCCCTAGCAAGTAGAATAAGAATTAAAAATTTGGAGTTGCAGACTTACGTCATATATTAGTTACAGGCCTGAAAAAATGGTCAAAAATCAAAATGGTCAAAATTTGAGCGTTTGCGGACAGGGTAATTAAAATTCAAATAAACTGTCTAATGAAATAAAAATTAATCTATTTTCACCAGATTTCACAATGAATATAAATTTATACAGGATGGGCCAAAGAAAAGAGTCCACCTCGATATTTGGCAATAGTTACCTATTAGATTTTAAAGAAATGCCGAAATAGGTACATTTTTATTTTTATTATATTGCAACTTTTTGGGATATATTTCATACTACGTGACGTCATCCATCAAAGCGTGATGACGTAATCGATGATTTTTTTAAATGGGAATAGGGGTCTTGTGGCAACTGAAAATACACTGTACTGCTGTCAGAAAATAGAAAAAATGTTTATTTCACAAATAAACATTTCTTTTCGCTTAAATTAAATCACAAACAGCCTCTCACTTACCTCTTGACAGTTTGAACATTTAATTTAAACGAAAAGCAATGTTTACTTGCCAAATAATAATTTTTTTTCTATTTTATGACAGCAATAAAATGTATTTTGAGTTAAATAAACTCCATACATTCTACTTTTTGTGTCAATTAATTTAATTTAAAAATTATTTTTTGGCCACCCTGTATAAATAATTATATTATTGTTTATACTACTGAACAGAGAATTGAACAATCTTTCAAATGAGATAACATACGACCCCTATTACCATTAAAACAATAATCGATTACGTCATCACGCCCAGGTGGATGACGTCACTGACGATGACACGTCATGACGATGACACGTCATGGAGACGTATGAAATATATATAAAAAAATTGTAATTTAAAAATAAAAATCGACCTGTTTCGGCATTCCCTTAAAATCTAATGAGTGCCAAATATCAAGGTGAACTCTTTTCTTTGGCCCACTCTGTATAAATTTGTATTTATTGTGAAATCTGGTGAAAATATATTAATTTTTATTTCATTAGACAGTTTATTTGAATTTTAATTACCCTGCCCGCAAACGCTCAAATTTTGACCATTTTGATTTTTGACCATTTTTGCAGGCCTGTAACTCCTATATGCCGTAAGTCTGCAGCTCCAAATTTTTACTTATTACTCTACTTGCTAGGGGCTAATATTCAGCCAAATTTCAAATTTTTTCATCCGTGCCCATCAGAGATATAAGGGGTCAAACTTTGAGATTTTTCAAAAAATTACGTTTTTGAGTTATTTTTTGAAAAAATTTACTCAAGTCTCAAAGCTCAAACTTTTTTTATTTACAGTATGTACGTATGTCTTTTGCAGAAAAAAATTACAAACCATTATCGGCTTGCCTTATGCTGTTAAAAAAAATGCTGAAAATGGAATTTTATCAGTTTACCTCTTCAAACTTTGAGGTTAATTTAAGGCCTAAGGGTAGTATGAAGTTAAATAATGCCACAGGCATTTTCTAAAAAGTTTTGGTTTTTGATTTATTGTTCTAGGACAAACCTCAGTGAAAATATTGGCTAAAGAACGAAGACATGTTTTGCGTGAAAATGATCGATATGCTTATAAAAAATATCCGTCATCGGCAAACTAAATTTTTTAAAAATAAAATAAGTGGAATTCTGTACTCTCTATAGACTGAAGTTTAAGAGGTAGAAAATAAAAAATATTAAAAATAGTCAAGCAACCAACTTAATTTATATTGGACCACTTGGCATGGATTGACCTTATATGACATATCAACATCTTGTCAAATTTTTATTTTCCATCAATGTTTCACTGGCATTTGACGTGTTAATGTTATAATCTAGGTAGGTATGGCTTATTTAATGTGCACAAAAAAGCAAAAGAAATAAGCAACATACTTAAAAAACGAGTTTCCTATGTACTAGTTGACAATAACAACAAAATTATTGTAAATGAGAAATAATATTACCGAATTCTACTAAAATTGCACTGACTGCCCAGAAATTATGAAATTAGAGATAGAACACGCTATATAAAATACTAAAATTAGGAAAGCTTATGGTCCAGATGATACACCAATTGAGTTGCTGAAGCTAACACAAAAGTAGTAAGAAAATTGTTTATTGCAATTATAACTCATCTGCCGTTGGCGTTTTGGTAGTCGTTTATAAATTTCTAAAGTGAAAAGTGTGCTAAAAGTGCTGAAAGATGATGATATTCTGCGGTTGTTCTACACACCAGAATCAATCCAGGAATTGTACAAATTGAAAAGCCAAGAAATTTATTACCGCATACTCATTGAAACCATCTATCTGAATGATGAAAAGATCTGAAGCTTTTTTAGACTCAATTAAGAACAATTTGATATTGTTGAACACGCATTAAGCTGAACACAGCTTTATGATATGGTACAGCTTTAAGATAAAAATTTTCATAAATATAAAACAATGCCAGAAAGACACAACGTTTTATACCACATGTTATAAATAATTTTTGTTTGTCTTACCTCAAATATGGCGTAGGTTTTCCCCGTATTTAAGCATTCGTACTGTCCAAACGTTTGCAATCCTAGTGAAGCAGTGTAACTCAACTTCAATTCGGAACTCTTCAGTATACAATGGATGATCAGTTTGTCTTCGTTCACTGTAGTAAGTCGGTACAGCCAGGATAAAGCATGTTGAAGGCAAACATTGTCGTTCGCTTCTTGGGATATCTTGATAGATTCCCTAAGTGCTGCTAGAGCTTCTTCACTAAAAGATTTGTAATTGTATAGTACTGTGTTTAAATGTTAGCATAGAGTCAGTAACACACCGGGACCAGATGGAATACTGATAGAGGTTTTAAAAAATCTGGAAGAAGATAGACCTATCGCACTTCTGTTTTTGCTTAACTCTATATATGACAGGAATTATCCCTAAAGACTGGCTCAAATCAACTTTTGTTGCAATACCAAACTAGGCCAACATCAAGTATTGCAAATAATACAGAACAATTATTAGTTTATTCAGCCATGTGTTAAAGTTGTTCCTAAAAATCGTTCATTCATAGTTACTTATGATATAAGTGTTAAAAGTACACGTTTAAGGCACGCATGTGAAAGTTTGCAGAATGAGCGATAGCGAGTTTTGCAATTCACATGAGTGCCTTAAAAATGTACTTTTTAACACGCATATCATACAATATTTTTTCTACAAACATAATTACAGGGCAATATCTGCAAAAACTTTAACTTGAACTTGACTGACATTCCATTTTTATATTTTTTTGACAATACATCAAAATTGCCTATACAGTCAATACGAACTGCAGTGCCTTAAAACTTTTAAAGCACTAGTGCCTTAAAGTAGCATTTTTAACGCTCGTATGGAATGCTAAAAATTGCATTTTTACAAGGTTGTAGAAAAATAATATACCAAATGTGAAGAAAACATTGGCAAAAATATCAGTTTGATTTCAAGGGTAGTTTCGGTACAAGGGATGCCCTGTTTAGCATTCAGGTTCTTATACAGAGATGTCAGGATATGAATGTTGATGTATATGCCTGCTTTGTCGCCTATGAGAAGGCATTGTTCAACACGATAAGTTAATGGATATACTAAAAAAGACAGGCCTGGATGGACGATACATTCGAATAATAGCCAATTTGTACTGGAATCAAACAGCTGACATCAGAATTAACAACCAGACATCTGAAGAAATTCCTATTCTGAAAGGAGTTAGACAAGGTTGCGTGCTCTTCCCGCTTGTGTTTAATTTATATGCAGAAAAGATCTTCAGAGAAGAAGTAAAAGGCAAAACAGAGCGTATAATAGCCAATGAAATAGTCATCAACAATCTGAGATACGCTGATGACACAGTTCTGCTAGCAACAGACAAGGATAGTTTGCAGGCACTCCTACATTCAGTGACGGACCATAGCCAACAAATGGGTCTAAAAATAAACATAAAGAAAACCCAATGGATGGTCATAAGCAAAAATAAAAATATAGCTTTGGCAGATATTAGAATAATTGTAGACATGGTGCACAGAGTACAATCATACAAGTAGTTAGGCTGCTGGGTCAGTTAAAAATGGGACTTATTACAGGAAATCAAATGCAGAATACAGCAAGCGAGAACATCATTTAGGAAAATGCAAAATGTACTAACCAACAGAGAGCTAATAATTACTCTAAGAATACGCTTATTACGCTATGTGTTCACCATTTTGCTTTATGGAATGGAAGCATGGATCCTCACGAAAACAATGTGCAAGAGGATTGAGGCTTTTGAAATGTGGGCTTACCGCAGAATATTGAGGATATCGTGGAAGAACAGAGTAACAAATCAAGCGGTAATGCAGTGGCTAAGCTAAACAAAGATAGAGAATAGTGAATATGGGAGCGTTCAAGTATTACGTAACGCAGTTTGGGGGGAGGGGGGTCTTGTAAAACGTTACTGCTCGTTACATGGGGGGAGGGGGTTCGAACAGCGCGTTACGTAACATTATTTTTTTAACTTAAATAAAAAAAAAAACTACATAATTTCTTTTATGTTTTACATAGACCCCTGAATTGTATTATGTTGCACTAGGTCTACTGATTTTTCTATAACTGATTAATAAATTTTAAAACAAAAGATTTAATTAAAAGCTTACAAACCTTTTATCAAAAGTGTTCTTATTTGTATGTTGTGTTGCAGAGTATTTGGAGTAAATTTAGAACAAAACGTTCTTTTTGATTCTACTGATGCTTATAAATTAATCGATGGGACTACTAAATTTATCACTTTATTGATTTTCGAAAAAACTGACAACGATTTTAACAACGATTTGACATTAAAAACCCCCATTATAGCAGGTCAATAAAAAGAAAAAAGGCCTCAATTTTAGTTCCGCCGAAATCCACGAGATGTCATCATTGTGACTTAACATCTCCAGTCTGGATACACTTTGCACCGAAGATAAAAACTCGGCGACAGCTTCAATCTCCACAAGAAAATTACGGAAATTGGTGGTATCTTTAACAAAAAACAAGCCATTGATACAAATAATGCAGTTACTGCAGGTATACTGGAGACTGCAGTTAATATTCAACGGAAAGATCTAGGGCAAATGAGAAAATGGTAAGAAGAAATCGCATGTTGCTAAGAAAAGTGTAAGAAAATTTTTGTCAATTTTAAAATACTAATAGAAGAACCAGAAATGAATTTATATATTTTCAAAAAGCGTCAAATTAAAATTAAATAAATAATTTTTCCATGATCTACTAAAGTCTTTTTTGAAACAAAACGTTTTTCGAGATAATCAGCCGTGTGATGAATTACCGAAGTTATTTTTAACGTTTGCGTTAAAGTTAACATAACTATAACATATAACTATCTCCATAACACTATAAAACGTAAATTCGTAAAACGTTATGAGATGAGTTATTTCTTAGACGTTATAGGACGGAAGAAAATATTAAGTTGTCTAAAAAGAGAACCTTATGTAGAATCAGTACAAGTTGGAGCGAGAAAGAGAATCACGAGAAGTTGGTATACCTACATACCGGCTACCGATGACAGAACAGCTGTTCGCTGTTCGGTGTGGTTCGGTGGTGAATCGTAAAAGTAGATAGAAAGCAGTACTTATACTAAATTTACATTCAAGATGCAGTAGAAATAAACAAACCAAGACACCTTAAATGCTACTAGGAGCACTCCCGAATCATAATAATCTTAATTTAAAATGTATAAACTTTGGAAATCATGATTTGGGATTTACAATGTATATAGGTACAGCTGGTTCCAAAAAAAAAATGATACGACTCTTAAAGCGTATTTTGTAGAAAAATGAGCAGTGTATTTTGAAGGATAAATAATTATTATTATTTACATTCTGGCACTGTCACTACCAAATCTTAAAATTTGTCACATAACTTATTCTGTTCAACGTCAAAAAATGGCTGTTTGTTTGTTTATTTTATTATTTGTCTGTCATAATAAATATAATATAATGTCAGATCAATCATACACTGCTCAAAATGATCAAATCTTACTAAGAGTCGTATCAGTTTTTTTAGGAACCAGCTGTACATTGTAAATTACGATTCGGGAGTGAGAGAGAATATATGTTTATTGTCTAAGAAAAAATCTTGTTGACAAACACTGTTTAAGAGTTTTAAATAAATAATTTAAATTAAAATATGACTAAATATAAAATATAACACATAACACATTTACATTATATAACAACTACAAAATATGTAGTATTGTCAAAAATAAAAAACAAACAAACTACAAGCTGTAAAACTAAATCACAAACAATAATGACAAACAAATTGACAAAAAAAAAAAAAAATATACACAAGATCACAAATACATCAGCTCCAATGGTCCTCAAAAAATTCTGTCAGATCATCATAGGCCCTCTTAGCGAGCAGTCTATCTAATGAATTTCTAAACTTTCTAATAGTTTCCAAATTTTTTATTTCACTAGGTAGTTTATTAAAAATTTTGATGCCGTTAAAAATAAATGAGTCTTTGACTAGTGTGCTTCTAGGTGTAATCAAAGCTAAATTGCTAGCAAATCGTCCAGATCGATTATTATTTTCATATAGATGTTTATTCTTAAAAATAATGCTTGCCGTTTCCAAAATGAAAAGAGATACAAGTGTAAGGATACTGTGTTTAATAAATAAAGGTTTACACGTTTCTCTAGAATTTACCTGGCACAACAGGCGTACTGCCTTTTTTTGAAGCAAAAACACACTACTGAAAAGCTCCTGACTACACGCTCCCCAAAACTGAATTGCGAATCTAAGATGTGACTCTACCAGTGCAAAGTACACAGTTCTTGCTTGGGCAAAACCAAGCTCCCTTCTAGTCGACCGTATTGCATAGCATCCAGATGCAAGTTTTGAATTCAAGGCTTCAATATGCGATTTAAATTTAAGGTCAGGATCAATATTCATGCCAAGAAACCTGACGGACAGCTGAGGTTCAAGTTCCAGATGTAATTCAGGCATAACATGTTTAAAACACAGAAGCTTGGTTTTAGAAGTGTTTAATGTCAAAAAGTTCGCCGTGCACCAATTTTCAATCATTAAGAGTTCCCTACCTACAGATTGGCGTAAGACATTCAAATCTTTAGCATGCCATATAAGAGTGGTATCATCTGCATAAAGGGTGAAATGAGCAGATACATCAAGGTAGGCTAAATCGTTTATATATACCAAAAACAGAACTGGTCCCAATACCGAGCCTTGGGGCACTCCCCAAGTTACATTCATCAAGTCAGAGTCACAGTCTGTTCTAACAAACTGACTCCTACCCGACAAATATGACTCCATCCAACTCAGTGACTTATCTTTAATTCCGTAGTGTTTAAGCTTCTGCAGCAGCAAACCATGATTGACACAGTCAAAAGCCTTCGTCAAATCACAGAACACTGCCGCAACCATCTCGCCTAAATTAATATTATTGTAAGCTATCTCTAAAAAACTGAAAATCGCGTCGGTCGTGCCAGTGTTACCACGGAAACCAAACTGTTTCGGACTTAGTAGTTGGTTAACCTCTAAAAATTGTATTAATCTTGCTTTAACAATTTTCTCTATTATTTTTGCCAACGTAGGTATCAGAGAAATTGGCCTGTAATTGGAAGGGTTTATGTGATCTCCACCCTTGTGCAATGGAATTACAACATTTATCTTCAGGAAATCGGGAAATGTGCCAGCATTAAAACTATCATTAATTAAAATAGATAAAACATCCAAAGCAGAGTTTGGTAGATTATTGAAAACTCTTATAGAGATGTCATCATAACCCGAAGAGTTTTTGTTTCTGATTGATTTAAATATCTCTTTCAATTCCTCAACATTAGTATCATAAATTATGAAGGGACACATAACTTCTGTTTTCTTCAGATATGACAAAGGATCTGTACCATGTCTCAACTGTGCTGTTAAAGTTTCGGCTATGCTACAGTAAAATTCATTACAGTCATTTGGAAGTGGAGTGTGATGACTATTACCTGATCTGTGTTTACCCCTTAATTCATTTATTATAGACCAAGTTTCCCTAGTTACATTTGAGGAGTTTTCTATTCTATGCTTGTAGCAGTTTTCTTTTGCAGTTTTAATAACATTTCTGTATATCTTTTTATATTGATTATAATAGGTAACAAACCATTCATCTTGGTAATATTTTTTGATATAATGGAGCGATCTCATGGTTTTGCAGGAATTTTTAATGCCATTTGTAATCCAAGGTTTTCTATTTTTAATTTTAATCTTTTGTTTAGGAAAAGACCTTTCAAAAAATTCACATATTGTATTATGAAATGATTTAAATGGCTCAGACGATTGTGATAGGAGAGAATACCAGTCAAGACTCTCGCACTTTAATCTAAATTTACCAAAGTTAGATTTACTATACAGGCGACCAATTTTAAATTTATTTACACTATCTTTACCTTTACTAAATTTCTTAATTTTGATAGAAGCAACAACTGCCTTATGGTCTGACAGATTGGGGTCAAATACAGTGCTCCTAATAGCAATTAACGTGTCTTGGTTTGTGTATTTCCACTGCATATTGATTGTAAATTTAGTATAAAACGCTTGGATTTGGATGTTTATAAATAGAAATTTCAATTTGTATCTCTCGATTTGATTTTTGTATAATTTTTAAAATTGCATTACCATTCTAGATTTAAATTATTAGCTTTCTTTTTCATTTTTATTATTGTTTTAATTTTATTACCTACGTGTTTTTAATTGTTATCTTAGGTCTATGTTTTTGATAATTTTGTGCTGTTTTATATTTGATATTAAATTTGATTTATTAAAAATAAAATGCCGCACAAGGTCCTGGGACAACCTGAAGCAGCGTTCTACGTTAAATATTTACTTGATTTCTATCTAACAACAAACCAAAACATAAACCTAACTTTACAATCCTTAACATAACTACAGAATTATCTCATAACTTGAGGTTTAACGTCGCGTTATAAAGTGACAGTTGATATATCAGATAACTCAAGAACTGTCAAGAAATACCGCAAATAGTTAAGATAAATATGATACATCACACCAATTCGAGGATTATAACTTAACTACAGGATAACTTTACGTTAACGATAGCTTCGGTCATCCTAGTCATCCATCACACGGCTGAATGACTCATTTTTTTTAATTTCTGATATGTTACAGTTTTCTTCGAGAAATCTCGAAATAATACGCTTTTACTCGGAAACCACGAAACAAAAGTCAAGTTCTTCCAGACTAAACAGCAATAACTACAGATTTATTACACTTTATTACACATATATTTATATTTATTTATATGTATTGAACTGTTAAGTGTATTTCCGTTCTATTATTTTGAAACTAAATAAACATTATTATTATTATTATTACTTTTTGGCAGATGTATAGTGGAAATATTGGTAAATATTCCGATAATAAGAGTAGCAACTCGAAATGTTACACTTTTACGGGGAGAACATGGAACTAAAGTTTACAACACTTCTAAAATAAAACGGTAGTAACTACAATTATAACACTTTTGTTCGGAAAATGCGGATACACCTGTTCCGAGGAATAGAGATTCTTGTGCCATCTAGGCAATAACGATCAAACTTAAATTATTTCGGTTTTCTTAGGGGATTAGTCCTGTCGCCAGGCAGGGTACAACGGCCTCCTTTATTCAGATGGACTTACCCAAGTTCTTTTTATGTTCTTTGACCCGTAGAACACGAATTTTTTGGGTAACTGTTGATCCGGATGTCGATAAGATTGTTATAAACAAAGAACTTGAGGAATTACATAACAGCGATTTTTCGCAAAATAAAACATTTTTTTTTTGTATTATTTGGGTCATTCGAAGCAAAAAATGTTCCTCCAAGTTTTTTCGTGGGATGCATAGCTTTCGAGATAAACGCGGTTGAACTTTCAAAAAATCGAAAAATTGCAATTTTTGAACCCGAATAACTTTTGATTAAAAAATAAAATAGCAATTCTGCTTACCGCATTTGAAAGTTCAAGTCAAATTACACCGGTCTTGATTATTTGCATTGCTATAAATTCATTTGTTTTATTGTCAAACGAAGCTATGGAGAAGAAGAAAACTTCCGAGTAGTAAAGATAGAAAAATAAAAGATGGTTTTGCTTGCTTTCGATTCAGAGGAATGCACAATCCTAGACGAATAAAAACGGAATGTGACTGCATATAGTAGAGTCCTTTTTGTTTTCTATATTCGTCGTCTGCTGTCATAAAAATTGTAAAAGTCGCAGATTAAGGATGTACCAGAAAGAACTTTCAACAAGAAAAGTTTCAGATTTAAAAAACTATTTACCATTTTTTTTATTATAATGATGAATTCTGAATCTGAAACTTTTCAGTTTGTTTCAGTTTGTTACTATATCGACGGGTTTTTGACAAAACATCGTAAGCATCAATTTTACGAAAATGGAATTTTTATCTTAAATGGTTCCTTACGATAGTTTACAGCTAATTCAAAATTATTTTTCCCATAATAACATCCTAAGTGTCTAAAATTCAATTTAATTTTTATCGTAACCACCGCATTTCAAGCTCATTTTGTGCCTTTGGTATCGTAAACGGCAAGGTAGTACCGACAGATTATAGTAAGCGCCATAGATTTTGTCGGTTACGTTTGCATGTTTGCCGCTTACGATAAGATTCAATGACCAAAATGACCGTTAGGAGGATTATTCGGTGTTATCTTAAATGTGTTAGAACTCAGTCAGTGCAAATTTTTTATTTCGCTAGAACAACTTAAAACGAAAATAGTGGTAGTTTTGATAAATCCTCTTATTCAATAGATGCGGTAAATTTTTAATACTTGTTTTTATGGTTTATTGTCTTTTTAATAGAATTTTAAGGCTTATTTACTAATTTGGTAATGACATAACCTATGTTTTTAGTTGTTCTTGTGCAAATATCACAAATATTATATTTGCAACAAACATATATCAACTTGTAGTAAGTTCATGAAACCTGAGAAAAATGTAGGGGAGTCAATATAGAACGACTATTGAAACATAGTTTTTAATTCCAAACAACTTTTTTTATTAACAATTTTCGATATTGATAAAGCTACTTTACTCTTGAACAAGATTCATATTTTTTGACATACCTCGTATGAAATTAATAAAATTTAATATCTAATAGTTTTTTAAACTGATCATAAAAAGTTTTCAATAAGTTCCAAGTTACGCAGACATACTGTATAAGAGCTCAAAAAAAGCTTGTTATTAAATGTATTTTAGGTTAGGTAAGTTGTATAGTCTCACCTCCCAAAAAAAAAGGTAAGTTGTATAGAAAAAGGTTTTGATGACTTTGTACAAACAGTTTTTTAACTGATATTTTTGGGTTATTGTATTAAATTTTTTTGTATCTTTCTTAATTTTCTCAAAAAGAAGTTGTTTATTTCATGTCTAAAGCAAAATAATTTAGTGCTTATTTTAAAGATTCTTATATTTAAGATATTTAAGCTTTAAAAAACACCTATAAAATTGTAATATCTGTTCAAACTTGAGTAAGTAATACCCTTTTAAGGTGGTAGTAATTCTGCAAAACTACGAAGTTCTCAAAAATTACATTTTTTGGGACGTCGTCGTATCATTTGAATTAAATTTTTGAGATTTTTTTGACTAGTACATCATTTAGTACAGTGTCACAGATTAATATACCTACGTATTAAATTTTATTTTTCTTTGTCGATTTTTATTATTAATAATATTTTTTCTGTTAAGATACTTACGTTATTTATGAATATTCATTTATAGATTGATACCTTGAAACTATCGTATGTTTATCTTAAGCGACAAGCTTCAGCTAAAATTACACAGATAAGGTCTGACAAAGTACCGTAGGTTACATAATTTAATAAAATAATGTTATATTACAGTTTTTTTCTTGAATTAATATTTTTTTATGTACTAATTTATCAGTTTCAAAATTTTAATTATATTAACCAAAAAGTCGGTAGAAGAAAAAGTCGTCTCCTGTAAAATGTGCGTTTTGTCTGTTACGATGTTTTGTCAATAACCCATCGATATTTCATGTTGTTTCATGTCACATAAAAATTTCGAACTTTGCTTTCGAGCAAATTTTTACAATTGTAGTATAAAATCCAAAATTTACAATTTTCTCAGTACGTATACTTACATGTGTCCAAAATGGTAGTGCAAAATTGCTAAATTTAGTGCAGCAAACCGATGTCTCTTGCTTTTTTCATCATTATAGCATTTAACATCTGGATCAACGTTTCTATCGAAGCAATGGAATAAACTATCAACTGATCCACAGTATTCATCCACACGTAGATAGTTCAAATAGGAAAGAAAATGCTAAAAAAGAAATCAACATCACAGATTTTGAAGAAGGCATAACAAGAATACAACTAGGCATATCAAAGAAATCGTATCGAAAAAATAGATCTGTAAATGATCAAGTGGTTAGAAGTAGGTAAAAAAGTGTCAAATGTCAATTAGACAATGAAAGAAACATGTGGTACATTCAGTTGATCTTAGCGGCTGGACAGCTGAGCGTTCAGGCGACACCGCTGGAAGTCAGCCGCTGAGAGATTTACTAAGCGGTCCCTATTACCGCTGGATACAAACACTAAGCCGCTTTGTGCTTACCGTCAGCCGCTGAGGTCGTCCGAACTCACCCATAGATAATAGGTAATCTACCAAGAGCAGAGGCGCAGCTACCGCCGTATCAGCCGTATCAATTATACGTCATCATCATCATCATCAATGGCGATACAACTCTTCGTGAGTCTTTGCCGCGTTTACTATTGCCTTCCATGTTTGTCGGTTGTCCAATATCAATAATTCATTATTCATATCCGATATTGAACAGTATATTTTTATCACCCCGTATATCACATGAGCCAATTTGTCATGGTATAATACATGTACGGGTTTTTAATTTAGTTCACGAATTGTAAATTGTAAACAATAATTCGGGCAATTGCACTTTAATTTGATGATCAAATATATTTCTTTGTTCTCAATATTTGTAAATATACTCAGCGCGTGGCTTGACACCAATACTAAGTGCCACCGCTGAGAAAGAATACACATTTAGAATCATTCTCAAGAATCACTTCAACCAGGCCAGAGGTGCCTTTAACTTCATTCACTATAATCAATATGTAGTAGCATTAGAATCTTCAACTAAACGTGTACAAGTAACAAGTCAAGTTCTCCCGGGGTAATTACCCTAGTGTCGGTGTTATAAATAAATTCTTTTATCGCTATTAGTGTTTCCCTTATCTGAAGAACAGCCTCCACTGAGCCCTAGGATTATACACGGTCCTGTGCCACTAATTCCCATTAGTCCTGTCGCCAGGGGGGGGGTACAACGGCCTCCTTAATTCAGATGGACTTACCCAAGTTTTTTTTATATATTTTGACCCGCAGAATACGAATTTTTTGGGTAACAGTTGATCCGGATGTCGATAAGATTGTTATAGACAAAGAACTTGAGGAATTACATAACAGCGATTTCTCGCAAAACAAAACATATTTTTGTATTTTTTGGGTCGTTTTAAGCAAAAAATATTCCTACAAGTTTTTTCGTAGAATGCATAGTTTTCGAGATAACCGCGGTTGAACTTTCAAAAAATCGAAAAATTGCAATTTTTGAACTCGAATAACTTTTGATTAAAAAAAATAAAGTAGCAATTCTGCTTACCGCATTTGAAAGTTTAAGTCAAATTATATCGGTTTTGATTATTTGCATTGCTAAAAATTTATTATTTTATTGTTAAACAAAGCTATAAACACCTAGTGCGTGAGTGATGTTTTCAATGATTTCTCATTTAAAATCGAACGAGTAGGTAGAGTAGCTACAAGTGCAAGCGAGGCAATTTCTACGTAGCATGCGTTAAAACGCATGTATTAGGCACGGGAAACACTATGTGTTTATAGCTTTTTTTAACAATAAAAAAATTAATTTTTAGCAATGCAAATAATCAAAACCCATATAATTTGACTTAAACTTTCAAATGCGGTAAGCAGAATTGCTACTTTATTTTTTAATCAAAAGTTATTCGGGTTCAAAAATTGCAATTTTTCGATTTTTTGAAAGTTCAACCGCGGTTATCTCAAAAACTATGCATTCTATGAAAAAACTTGTAGGAATATTTTTTGCTTAAAATGACCCAAAAAATACAAAAAGATGTTTTGTTTTGCGAGAAATCGCTGTTATGTAATTCCTTAAGTTCTTTGTCTATAACAATCTTATCGACATCCGGATCAACTGTTACCCAAAAAATTCGTATTCTACGGGTCAAAATATATAAAAAAAAACTTGGGTAAGTCCATCTGAATTAAAGAGGCAGTTGTACCCCCCTTGGCGACAGGACTACATTGTCGCACTCCCATTTTCTCTAGATTTTCTTTGACTGCATATTTCCACCTTTTTCTAGGCCGCCCTACAGACCTTCTTCCATCTGGCCTTTCCCAGAACACATTGTTTATAAGGCGATTGTCGTTACTGCGTATCACATGCCCTGCCCATCTGAGTCTATTAGCCTTTATATATCTGACTAGATTTTCTTTTCCGAATAGAGACTCTAGCTCGTTATTGTATCTGAGCCTCCATTCGTTTGTCACGCTGTCTCTGCAAGGGACATATATCATTCGAAGGATTTTACGTTCCCACACCAGCAATTTATTTACTTCTCTTTTTGTTAGCGTTCATGTTTCGTTTCCATACGCGACTGCTGGTCGTATTATGGTCTTATATATATCTGGATTTTTGCACCTCGTGAGAGAAGTTTTGACTTCATTAGATGTTTCATTGCAAAGAAAGATCTGTTTCCTGCCATTATTCGCGTTTCAACTTCTCGCTCTAATTTGTTGTCATTTGTGATTGTTGCTCCTAGACATTTAAATTATTTAACCACTTCGAAGTTGTGATCGTTAATAGTAATATTTTGCCTTATTCGCGTCGTTCTTGTTTTGATACGACCATATATTTTGTTTTGTCTTCATTTATTTTTAGACAGATGTTTAATGCAGCTTCTTCAAAGCTCGAGAAAATATCCTTAATTTCTAATGTTGATTGTGCTACTGCGTCTACGTCATCGGCAAAGGCGAGTATGATTTTTGCTCCCCGAGCAGTCATGTCTGGTTTGATTCATGATCAATTATACGGGGCCCCTGATACTCAGGGGCCCAGCGCGGCATGTCGACACAAAATTCCATTCAAAAAATTGAACAAAATATTCTACAATTGTTGCACTATTAAAACGCTTTGAACAGTGTATATTGTTTGGATATCGACATTTTCGTGAAATGGATACTTTATCTATATATAAACTATATTTATGTACCTACAGGTACCTATCTATTTTTTTGCCTCTCGCCTTTCTATAACTACAGAGCTTTATTGTTTTGAAGCTACTTTTTATTGTCTATTCACCGTTGGTTGTATGTGAGACATTGTATAATGTATAATGCCAAATTGCAATATGTATTTGTAATCGCTTTACCTTTGAATATTTTAAACATTGAAACACTGTGTATTGTTTGCGTATATTTTCGTGTAATGTGTTCTTTATCTATAAATTGTATTTAGGTATATCTGTGTATTTTGCCGGTCGCTCGCCGTTAAAGTACAGAGCTTCTTTGTTTACGTTCATTTTCTATATCCATTTACCTTTGGCTTGAAAAAAACTGAATCTGTTTTAAATCAACAATTCAAATCTATTTTTCAACTTTGGTTTATTAGAGTTTATTAGATTTATTATTATTATCAATATTTCGGTTTTATACGCAGAGCTTAATAGTTTCTAAGGTTGTATTATGCAATTTGCAATTTATTTAAATTTTCAAATATACGGTGTTTCATTAATAATTGGAAATAATTTAACTGTAGATTATTGGGCTCAAAATATTAAGATTTAACCCAAAAACAAAAATCGAAAACTGGTAGGTACGTTTATTCCAGAGATGAATCGATTTCATCAATTGCGAATTTTTAGTACTGATCATATGCGTCCGTTTTGGGTAGGTCAACGGATATTTTATCGCATTATTTTTTTTGTTTTTTTAATTTTGAAGCATTTTTGACACTAGATTATTAAATTATCAGGTATTCTAGTACTAAAAGTTACTCTTGCTTTAGGTCAGTAAAATACACCGTTTTTTTTTAATTTTTTCAAATTTTGTTCAAATTCGAAAAACGAAACATTTTCAAATCGATTTTTTTAGAAGAACTTCCATTTAGCTTGGCTACTTGGGTAGAGATATCTTTCACTTTTGTTTTGTTACGGATCCATTCGTTTCTTTTCCTGTTATAGTTTAATGTTCAGCATTTGCCTTTCCATGGATCTTTCTGTCTTTGCTATTTTTTCCATATTTTCTTTTGTAAACGTTCATGTCTGAGAGCCATATATTAGAACAGGGAGTATACATTGATTGAATACTCTTGTTTTTAGGTATTGCGGGTATTTTCTGTCCTTTATAATATAAGACAGTTTTCCGAATGATGCCCAGGCCAATCTTATTCTTCTCTTTATTTCTTCGGTTTGATTTTCTTTATTTAATCTAGTGATTTGTCCTAGATATATATACTCTTTTACTTGTTCTATTCCTGTTTGTGCCACTGTAATTATTAGTTCTTCTTGTTTTATTAGCTTAATAGTTGTTGTTGCCTTATCATATATATTTGTAATTAAGTCGGTATATCTGTAGTCTATTCTGCTGCTTTGTAGGGAATTCTTTACTGCCCAGTGTTCCACACTATCAAATGCTTTTTCGAAGTCAGTAAATGCCATGTATAGCGGGATATGATATTCGTTAGCTTTTTCGATTAATATCTTCATCGTTAAAAGGTGGTCACTCGTACTGAAGCTCTTTCTAAATCCGGCTTGTTCGCTTGCCTGGTATCCATCTAATTTAGTTGTTAATCTGTTAATATCTTGGTTAATTGTTTGTACATCACATTTAGTAAAGCTATGGGTCTGTAATTCTTTAGATCCTTTTTATCTCCTTTCTTAAATAGTAACAATGTTACTGCTTCGTTCCAAGTGTTGGGTATTTGTTTTGTCATTAATATTTTATTCATAAGTATGTACAAAACTTCTCTAGTTGTTTTCCCACCATTTTTTAGCATTTCTACAGTTATCCCGTCTTTTCCTGGCGATTTATTATTCTTCATCTCCTTGAGTGCTCTTTTTATCTCATTCTTACCGATTTCTGGCTGTAAGTCGGAATTGACATTTTTTATTTTTATTTGTAGTTGCTTAAGGATTTCTTGTGTTGGTTTCTGTTTTGTATTGTAGAGGTGTTTTATAATATTCTTGTGTTATCTGTATAATTTCTTCTATATTATTGGTCTCTATACCTTCTTTGTTCTGTATACTATTAATCTGTATGGTTCTGTATTGTAACAACAGGTCTTATTAAGGTTTTATATCGGTTCATCTTTGTTCTCTTACTTAGAGTCTTGCTTCTCAGCAGAATTCTATTCATTCCATATGTTTTTTGCCTTTCAAAATTCTTTCCTGTGTTCTATGTTTTCTGGTATTCCCTATTGGTATTCCCAAGTAGATAAATGAGGATACAGTTTCAAATTTTAATATCATGTATTATGTTCTATGATATTTCTGAGTTGTTATGCCATCCTTCCCTAAGATAGACACACTGAAAAAAGAAGGATAACAAAACATGTAATGGAATGCAATTGATATTCATTCCATTACCTTAAGAAGATATGGCAAAAGAAGAAATAGGAAAGGGGGAAAAAGAGAAGGAAAAAGCTTAATGTGAATTAAATAACTTACCGCTCCTGACAAATCTGGATTTGACTTCAAAATATTCACAATTCTCTTCTGTAATTCTGGTGGAGGCAGAGCTTTTTCTTCATCATTAGACAACAAAGCAGCCTGGGTAGCTATGAATAGCTCTGCCTGTCTTCTAGACCAATTTTCTTTAGTATTTAACCTAAAACAAAATATACTTAATAGGTATTACTTACAACTGTCTCATCTAATTTTAGACTATTTCGTTCAATAAAACCAGAAAATAAAAAAGACAAAAAGGTACAAAAATATACTTGGTATTACTTACAACTGCCTCATCTAATTTTAGACTATCTCGTTCAAAAGAAAATAAAAAAGACAAAAAGGTAAAAGAACTTAATAACGTAGGCGTAAAATTTCGGGCCAATGCTTTTTAAATGCATTCATTTTTTTCGAATCTTGAGAAAAATAATATAATTTTGAAAAATTTAAAAGCAGAATGAAAGATTACATTGTTACCGAGGGCCGAAAGTCATTGAAAACTTCTATAATGTTAATTTTAATAAGTTACAGGGGTGAAAAAAAAAGAAAAATTGAGTGTGATTTTTAATTTAAAATATCTCATTCAAAAGGAATTTTTGTTTATTCTAAGGGACTTTCGGCCCTCGGTAATAACATAATCTTCCATTCTGCGTTTAAATTGTTCAAAATTATTTATTAGGTTTCTCACGATTCGAAAAAAATGATTGCATTTAAAAAGCATTGGCCCCGAAATTTTGCGCCTACGCTCTTAAAATAACGACAGAAAAGAAGCAATATATGCCCACTTGTATTTTCAAAAGATATAATATAATATAAAACATAAAACATATGATATAATATAAAATATACGATATAATGTAAAAGATATGATATAATATATAAAATATAGTATATATCTTACCAATTATCTGCAGGTTCCTCATCCGTTTGTATATGTTTAGCACTTTTTTCTAATTCATTGTAGTATCTTTGGAAGTCCTCGTACACTTTCGCAACTTCTGAGAAGGTTAGTTTCTCAAAAAATACTATAAATCTCCTTAAATAATAACCTTAAAAATATATGCCCCAAATATATTAGCTATACTTAATTAATAAAAAAAATAAAATAAAAGATCTCACAAATATGCTACTTAAAATATTATTATAAATATAAATTATTATTACAGTAGAACCCCGATTATCCGTGCTCCTCGGGACCGGAGGTGGCACGGATTATTGAAAAGCACGGATAATCTGAACATGTATTTCTTATGTATAATACATATGTACGTATTATTTTTCTCATAGACATCTTTCAGTGAGTCACAGTTTTTCGATTTCTTTCTAACGCATTAAATTGTATGTGACAGAAAAAAAGGCACGTCGGTGATTACAGACATTTATAACATTTATTCTAGTTGTCGATAGATGGCGCTATAATCGAAAAAAAGAATGTGTGCGTACTTTGTACGCACGTAAGAAGTTATACTTCTATTATATGATTTAAACGAAATTAATATACTTTTTATTTATATTTTATTTAAATATTAAACTAATTTATACTTACTACTTCTCAAACATTTTTATTAAAACAGTGCCAAAAACTAAAATAATAAAAGAATAAAACACACACAAACACATTAAAAATGCCACAAATGATTTCTGAACATTAATTGTCGGACAATTTTTTAACTAAATACGTATTTTCTGAAAATAAAATTATATAATAAATATACTTCCAATCATAAAATGTATAAAAAAAAATAAAAAAATAAAAGTTTTTATTGGGATTCGAACCAGTTGTATCAGTATCAGCGCGGTTGGTATATTGGGGTTCATTCGCCTTAAACGCTTCGCCACGGAGGCAATGTGTCATTATGTGCGAAGATCGACTAACTAAACGGATTAAGCTTTTGACATTTTTGAATTAAATTAAATTATTTTGATTTTGAATTGAAATGATTTAGAATTGAAAAAATACAACAAAACATAGAGTAAGAAAACAATATATTAGGTGAACATTGATAGAAATTTTGATGGTAATCAAGTTATGTAAATAAAAGTATTACATACTATGTATTTTGGTAGGTTCAAATAGGTAGGTACCTATGATATATTTACAATTATTACGTACCTGTTGCTTTCAAAAACTATTTAAATGTCTCTACCATTATAAACTCATTTGTTTCTGTCCTCACAATAAAACTAATATATTATACATTTGTTTACCTTCATATTGAACAATTATTTATTATTGACAGATCATTTCAACACCCAATCAGAGCCCGTATAACGACTAATACCATACTGTCGGTGTGCGCATGCGCGCAGATCAATATAAATTCACCCTCAATCTCAATCGCGCCTAAAGAAGTGTAACTTCAAAAAATTATTTACGAATTATATAAATAATATATCTACGAATATAATCTGTACAATTTATAAGACTATACAAATCAAAGAAAATACCATTTTATAAATGCAATAAACACAATTGATTTATTTTTATGCCAAATTGCAAATAAAATGTGACAACTGTCAGATTTAACTAAAATGTCATGTTAGAATATATGTGTGTTATCACGGACTTACCTTTTTTTCTATTATTTGTGACGCACTGAAAAATGCACATGAAAAGGACCATATACAATTATACACATACATAAATATGTACCTACCATAAAAAGATAACAGAAAAAATAAATCTTTCATTATGAGTCTCTCTTTCGTCATATAGAGTTTCCGTCTAGTGATTTGCGATGACGTTATTTTGATAGAACCTCAAAAATGCAACTTAAATTTGCAAGTAATAGAAAATCATAGCACGGATAATTCGCAGCACGGATAATCTGCACCCGGATAATCGGGGTTCTACTGTATAATTAAATATGGTATATTCCAAGATATAAAGTACTGGTTTTTGCGCAAATTGCATGTGCATGCCTGTGTGTCGGCATAATATTGCATCGACAGAATAAATGCATCGTTAGTTACATATGTATGTAATGAACGTTAAGTCCAACCGATAGACGGGAGGATCGCCACACTGAGACTAAAGATCGAAAAACACTATATAACATTAATAAATATATATGGTCTAACTGAAACATCCGATCCAACAGAATCCTGATGAATTCTATGACAACTTAAATAAAGCATGCGACGAAATATCAAAAAAAGACTATTAACCCTTAACCCCCAAGGGTGGGTAAAAATTGTCCACCTAATGCGTATTCCCTTGTAACATATTTATTACGTGTTTAGAAATTTTTCAAAAATTATTTATTGTTAACAAGACAGCCCTTTATCGAATGTTAATTTGGTTCCACCGATATTTTTGAAAATAAAACTAATATTTTGAGTTAAATACGGGTGGGCACAAAAAGTACACCCTTGGTAAAACTTGTTACTAGAAGTTTCTATGTATATTATTTCTCGTTGGTATGAACATAATCCATTTAAATATCGACATAACTGACATAATTATCCGCCAATGAGTAGGCTGAAAGGAAAAATGTGGAGAAAATCGACAAATCTGAATTACCTACTGGCTTTTACTGGTATATTAATTTTGATGTACATTGTAATTTTGTTTAAAATTTGTAAATTGTTTATATTAATATTTTAGAAGATGCTGTGTTTATTAAGAATAAGATTCTTAATTTTAATCCATTTCCAACAACTCTCAATAAATATATTAGCTATTTTCGAGGTGGACATTTTCTACCCACCCTTGGGCATACATGGAACCTAAAAAAGGTTGAGCATTTAAGGGTTAATATTATGCTATTAATACTGGGAGACACAAACATAAAACTGAAAAAAAAGGATACTTGAAAGACCAAATCGGAAACACAAAGGAACTCTACATGAAAAAACAAATGACAATGGCCACATAATCTGTCAACTCGCAGCAACACTAAATATTATAACTTTCCTAACAACAAAATTTGAGCATCTAAGTGTAGAGGAAGGCCTAGAAGATGACTGGATGATGTAGAAGAAAATATAAGAACAATGAATGTTAAAAGTGGACAGTTCAGTGCAAGCACACGAAGAAATGGAAAATAGTCACTACAGCAGCAAATACATACAGAAAGCTATTAGATGACATATGTAACAACCGCCTCCTTAATTTAGATGGACTTCTTCTTCTTCTTCACGTGCCATTTCAGAATTATCCGACGTTGGCGATCACCATTGCGAAGGCTTCTCGATCTTCTGCAATATGGAATAGTTGTCCTGCATTTGATATCCGAGTCCATTCACGAATGTTTTTTAACCAAGAAACTTGTTTTCTTCCTACACCTCTACGGCCCTCTATTTTGCCTTTAAGGATCAGTTGTAATATTTTATATCGACTTCCCCTCACTATATGTCCCTGGTAAGACATTTTTCGATGTTTAACAGTCTTTAGCAGTTCTCTATCTTTGTTGACCTTCCTTAGTACTTCTTCATTAGTTTTTCTTGCTGTCCAGGGTATCTTCAGCATCCGTCTATGAATCCACATTTCCAATGCTTCAATTCTGTTCATAATCGATACTTTTAGCGTCCACACTTCTGCACTATACAAAAGTACGGACCAAACATAGCACTTGACCATTCTTTGTCTTAGTTGAGATGATTATTGCAAAGAAATGACTTCATTTTCGTAAAAGTGGTTTTAGTCATTGCTATTCTACGTTTTATTTCTATGCCTGGATCTAGTTGGTCCGTTATCACAGTTCCCAGATATGTCATTTTGTGAACTTTCTCAACTTTGACTCCGTTTAATTGAAGCTTTGCATCGGGATGTGGGTCACGACTAAACACTAAAAATTTGGTTTTGTTTGAGTTTATTTTAATGCCCATTTTCTCTCCTACCTCGTGAATACGATCAAGCAGAATTTGGAGACCTTCAATATTATCTGACAGAATTACTGTATCGTCTGCATATCTTATCACATTAAGTAGTTCTCCGTTGATTTTTATTCCATATGGCTGTCTCTCAAGTACCTTTTTAAATAACTGGTCCGAGTAAACATTAAACAATGTTGGTGACAAAATGCAACCTTGTCTGACGCCTCGTTGTATGGAGATTTCATCGGTGTAGTTATCTCCAATTTTGACCGTAGCAGTTTGATTCCAGTACAAATTTTTAATGACACGAATATCTTTGTCATCTATTCTGATATTTTTCAGTATTTGCATTAATTTTACATGCTGTACTTTATCGAATGCCTTTTCGAAGTCCACGAAACATGCAAATACATCTTTTCTTTGATCACGGCATTTTTGTAATAGGATGTTAAGCGCAAAAAGTGCCTCCCTGGTACCCATAGCATTCTAAAACCAAATTGGGTATCTTCGAGATCTTATCAGCATTTGCGTCTAATTCTGTTGTGAAGTATTCTTAGGAAAATCTTAAGAGTGTGGCTCATTAGGCTAATTAATCGATATTCTGAGCATTTTCTCGCATTGTGTTTTTTAGGTATTGTGAAAAAGATGGATTTGAGCCAATCTGTGGGAATCACTCCGGTGTTATACAGAGAGCACGTAAAGGTTGGAATAAATTCATTTTCTCGAAAATTAGCGGTTTTGGAAAAAAATCCCGAAACAGGTCAATTTTTATTTTTAAATTACGACTTATTGGAATATATATCATAATAGTGACGTCACCCATTTGGGCGTGATGACGTCATCAATGATTTTTTTAAATAAGAATAGGGGTCGTGTTATAGCTCATTTGAAAGGTAATTCAATTCTCTATTTAGTAATATAAACATTAACATAATTATTTATACAGGGTGTCCAAAAAAATTTTTTTTAATTAAATTTATTGGCATAAAAAGAAGAATCTGTGTAAGTTATTTAATTCAAAATACATTTTACTGCTATCATAAAACAGGAAAAAATGTTTATTCGACAAATAATTATTGTTTTTTGCAAATTCAATATTAAAGCAGCCACCCACCTGCCTCTTGACAATTCGAGCATTTAATTTAAGCGAAAAGCAATGATTTTTTTTTTCAAATAAACATTTTTTTCTATTTTCTGAGAGCAGTAAAATGTATTTTGAATTAAATAAATTACACATATTCTTCTTTTTATGTCAATAAATTTAATCCAAAAAATTTTTTTTTCGACATCCTGTATAAATAATTATGTTAATGTTTATATTACTGAATAGATAATTGAATTACCTTTCAAATGAGCTATCACACGGCCTCTATTCTCATTTAAAAAAATCATCGATGACGTCATCACGCCCAAATGGGTGACGTCACTATTATGATATATATTCCAATAAGTCGTAATTTAAAAATAAAAATTGACCTGTTTCGGGATTTTTTTCCAAAAACCGTCCATTTTCGAGAAAATGAATTTATTCCAACCTTTACGTGCTCACTGTATATTGAATTAAAAAGTCTTACTACTACTTTTATGTTATCATCCTCTATTAGTTTCAGCAACTCAGTTGGTGTATCATCTGGACCACAAGCTTTTCTAATTTTAGCACTATTTATAGCGTGTTCTACTTCGCATATTTCATAATTTCTGGGCCGTCAGTACAGTTTTGGTAGAATTCGGTAATATTATTCCTATCATCTTCAAACAACTCTGATATATACAGTTGCCATTCTTTTCTTATTTCGTGCTCATTTACAATAATTTTGTTATTATTTTCAACGAGCACAGAGGGAACTGGTTTTTTTATATGTTACTTATTTCTTTTAGTTTTTTGTGCACATTAAACAAGTCGTGCCTAGATATCACATCCTCCATTTCGTCGCACCCGTCGCACCTTTCTCTCATCCATTTTTCTTTGGCTAATTTGATCTCCTTTTTTATTCTTCTCTGCAGGTGTCTATATTCTGTTTCATGAGATTTGATCAGTCGTCGTTGTTCCATCAATTTCAAGATGTCGTCTGTCATCCATTTATTTTTCTTGATTAAGTTTTTTCTATAATCATAGTTTGTGGAGATTTCGTTAACTCGATTTTTAAATTCACTCCATATTTCTTCGGGATCTTCTAGTTGTTCTCCGATGTTTTTTATTCTATTGTTAAATTCTTTTTTAATGTTATGTTTTATGTTTATATCGTCAAAGTTAAGTACATTGGTTTTTGGTTTTTGTCGCTGAATTCGTTTTAACCTTAGTTTAATATCTGCTACAAGTGGTTGATGATCAGATCCAATATCTGCCCCAGGAAATGTAGTGACTTTTTTGACGGCATTTCGGAAACGCTCATTTACAAGTATATAGTCTATTTGATTTCTTGAAGACTCAGGGTTACTGCCATCATCAAATGGGGCTTTCCAAGTGTATAGTCGTCGTTTGGGTAGTTTCTATCAGGTGTTTGCAATGATCATATCGTTTTCTTTACAAAATTCATACAATCTCTGTCCTCGATCATTAGGTTGCCCAAGACCATAAGGACCTACAGTCTGACCTCGTCGACCTTCTCTAATTTTTGCATTGAAGTCGCCTATAATAGATAAAATTTCGTGTTTATTAAGTTTCTGCAAGATGTCTTGGATCTGCTCATACAACTTCATCGTCATATTTTCTCTGCAGTCGGGGCATAGATTTGAAGTATGTTAGTTTTAAATGGTTGAGTATTTATTTGGAGTAATGATGGACTTACCCAAGTTTTTTTATGTATTTTGACCCTTAGAACACGAATTTTTTGGGTAACAGTTGATCCGGATGTCGATAAGATTGTTTTAAACAGAGAATTTGCGGAATTACATAACAGCGATTTTTCGCAAAACAAAACATTTTTTTGTATTTTTTGGATGATTCTCAGCAAAAAATGGTTTTACAAGTTTTTTCGTAGGATGCATAGTTTTCGAGATAAACGCGGTTAAACTTAAAAAAAAAATCGAAAAAGTGCAATTTTTGAACCCGAATAACT
The DNA here is from genome assembly GCF_917563875.1 of Diabrotica virgifera virgifera. NCBI lineage: Eukaryota > Metazoa > Arthropoda > Insecta > Coleoptera > Chrysomelidae > Diabrotica > Diabrotica virgifera. The sequence goes on from NC_065451.1 coordinate 172,580,055, forward strand.
TTTGATTAAAAAACAAAACAGCAATTCTGCTTACTGCATTTGAAAGTTCAAGTCAAACTCTATCGGTTTTGATTATTTGCATTGCTAAAAATTAAGTTTTTATTTGTTAAACAAAGCCATAAACACAGTGTTTCCCGTGCCCAATGCATGCGTTTTAATGTAGGTACGTAATCTACGTAGAAATTGTCTGTATGCGCGCCTACTCGTTCGATTTCAAATGAGAAATGCATTGAAAACATCTATCAATCACTGTGTTTATAGCTTTGTTTAACAATAAAAAAAGAATGTGTGTGTACCTACTTTGTACGCACGTAAGAAGTTATACTTCTATTATATGATTTCAACGAAGTAAATATACTTTAAACATTTGATTTGTATTTTATTTAAATATTAAGCTAATTTAATACTTACCACTTTCAAAAAATGTTTATTAAAACAATACCAAAAATTAAAAAAAAAAAAAGAAATATGAATTAATTGTCCGGATTTGAACGCGGGACCTTTCGATCTCTAGTCGAATGCTCTACCAATGACCTACCACGGCTCTGTATACATCTCTTCTCGGACATAATTACAATCACGGTGACAAATAGATCAAGTGAAGTATAAAATAAAAATGTTTTAATAATACTTATTATCTTACTCCCGAGAAAGGACAAATCCAAAGACACAAAAATTATAATAAATATATTTATAAAAAACACTAATATATTCGTTTTGCACCTTATTTGCGCTGATACATATCTACATAAATTGAAAGATTTAGCAACTAAGCCCATACTGTCTGTGTGCGCATGCGCGCAGAATAATAAAAATCTCAATCGCGCCTAAAGAAGTATAACTTCAAAAATTAATTTTTAGCAATGAAAGTAATCAAAACCGATAAAATTTGACTTTTTCAAATGCGGTAAGCAGAATTGCTATTTTATTTTTCAATCAGAAGTTATTCGGGTTCAAAAATTGCAATTTTTCGATTTTTTGAAAGTTCAACCGCGTTTATGTCGAAAACTATGCATCCTACGAAAAAATTTGTAAAAACATTTTTTGCTTAGAATGACCCAAGAAATACAAAAAATGTTTTGTTTTGCGAAAAATCGCTGTTATGTGATTCCTCAAGTTCTTTGTTTATAACAATCTTATCGACATCCGGATCGACTGTTACCCAAAAAATTCGTGTTTTGCGGGTCAAAATACATAAAAAAAACTTGGGTAAGTCCACCTGAATTAAGGAGGCCGTTGTACCCCCACTGGCGACAGGACTGTGGAGTAATCCACTTCACCCAAGAATAGGATTTTGAATGCCATGGCGTTAGTTATAACCCCTACGAATTGTAATGCTGAACGAATGAATGAATAGTACAATAAAATCTTACCTGCAATACTAGTTTTAGCTATAGCACTATTACTGTTTAGGGGATCGTCAGATTTGTCCATAATTTTCAATAAAGTATCCACAATATCCAGTAAATTGCCAATTCCTTCTTCATTTAATGTGGCCAATGTTTGATCAAAAGATTCTATCAAACTATCAGGTATCACATATTTTTTGGATGTTAATAATTTCCTCAGATCAAATAATGGTAGGTCAGGGCTTTGTATTAATCGTAGAGTTAAGTCGCAGAAATCTCTTCTGTATTTGCACATGAGCGCTTGATCTTCCATCTCCTTAAATTTTTCTGGAAATAAAAGAAAATTATAAGGGTGGCAATATTAAATTTAAATAAAGTGTATCAATCGAAATAAGTGGTTGTTCTAATCTAAAACTGCAGTAAGTAAACTATTATACAATACATTTAGTTTTCGATTAGATATAGGTGAGTGAAGGAAACCCTAAAATCGGCAACATTGCTTATACCACCATCGTTGTTTAATCGCCAAATAATGGTAGAGAGCAGAGAGACAGAATTAAAATTTGGCCAGTCAGCAACCTTACACTTTTGGCCAAGAAACGCAATAGCGAGCGGCCACAAGGGGGCAGTGGCTGCTGGTTAGGGTCGGCAGGGACGGCAGTGCCGACCCACACATTTATGGACACATTATAGATTTTTTTAAATATTTAATTTAATCAGAGTTGATGATATTCGTTTCTGCGAAATAAAAAAATATCTGTGAGATAATACAGACTAAATTTTATTCATTGTTTTTAAAAGAATTCGATCGATCCGATACGTTAAGCGTTAAGTGATCCCTGTGCGCTGTGCGTAAGAGTATTTTCAAATTAATGATCCTATAGCCATGCACCCGATTGCGATTGCGATAGGCCCGCTTCGGCAAGCCGTCCCCAGATTGACGATCTGCTTGTAATAAGAAGCTATGGAATATTAGCCGATAGGTAACCAATTATACATTCCCCGTATTCATTTGAATGGCAAGTCCGGCAGATACCAATCTGCCGATCGGTGATCTGCAAACGGCAGCAAGGCACGTACCTTGCTAGCGCACCCGGGATGAAACTATGAAATAAGTAGTTTTACGTCGTTTAATTATTGATATTGTAGTTTTTGTAAGTTGCCAGGAATTACCATTTAGGGGACAGTATGAATCGAAGCATTCGTTAAATCAAGTTAATTATAGAGAACAAATAAAATTGTTTAACAAATACGATCTGGAATTTTCTAATTTACTTTCTGTCTCGAAGAGATTTAGCGGAGTATCTAAAACAGCACAGAATGAAAGAATCAATTAGTAGTTACATTTTGATCCTTTTCGGCAGAAGTAGACGAAACTACTGATAGAGGTAACATGTTATTCCATAATTATCAAAATTGTTCTTTGATACGCGTTACGTCTAATATTTATGAGAGGTTTTTAGGTTTTCAGACGTGAGTAGAAGCCATAAGACAGAATATATTGTTGGAGTTTTAAAGGACAGAATAAATTTTTTTGATATCAAAAGTAAATTGGTAAGGCAAACTTATGACGGCGGTGGTGCCTTGATGTCCGGTGAATTGTATGGTCTCCAGGCAAAAGTTAAAACTATTACACCCCCGCTTTATTTACTCACTGTCATAAGTCACTTACCTCTTTGACGATTCAAAATTTAAAAGTTACGAAAAAGAATTTTCACAATATCTATTAAACAGGTTTATTAAAAATTATCCATCATTCTCAGTGGTTTCATGGCAAAATTAGCAGTGCAGGAACGCACTTTCCTTGACTTTTTTACAAGTAAAATATTACTCTATGATTTTTTAATACAAGTTACGTCTGCATATTTTAAAGTGTGTATGCATTTGCATAATTCAAAAATTCCGTGATTTATTTACAAAACCTAAATTCTTTATTTTTTTTTTCTTTTCTTAACCAGTGCCGGAACGGCGTTCCCGCACCATGACACCACTGATCATTCTTTAATCAAATAAAATAAGAAAATTAAATTTTATATGCTGATTCAAATATTTTCGCAAGGTGGGATAAGTTACAAAATATGTATAATTTTATATACTGCAATTCATTAGGTACAACAAACTGTTCCCGAAATAAATAAATTATTGTTCTCAAATGTGGGCAAATTCTGCCTCAAATGAACGGGATTTCTCTTGTCTCAAAAGAGTCAAAACGTATTGTCGAAACACCATGAAACAAGAAAGAATGTCAAGCTTGTCTCAAATGTCAATAGAAAAAAACTTTTAAAATCTCTCCAAAACAATAATAAATTTTACAATGACGTTATAACCCATTTTGCTACTTCGAAACAACATAGACTAGGACCAGAGTTAATTTATAAACAGATTTAGGTTCTAAATTTATAGGAAAAAAAAAACAAAAATCTATGAAATTGAACCTTTTAATTAGATGACATACCTATCTGAGTAGACAAAACCTTGCCGACTCTGTCCCTAACGTCACGAGCCGCCACTGCAAGGGGGATGAAACTAAAGTAAGATTGCAATAATTACACATTAGCGTTGTACTGCACATGTTTAACCCCCCAATGTTCCAAGAATGTGTTGAAGAAGTCCAACAAAAAGCCTAATTCTTAAAAAGTTTCTTGCTAAGACACATTGAATAATATATGGCTTGTACTATTTCGTGGATTTTAGAACAGTATTTCCGGTTGCAACTCTGGAACCGGAAGTCCAAGGTCAAATTTCTGACCTTTAATACCACTTTTGGGTTATAAGCGTTTATTCAACACCTCATTTGTCATTTTATCTGTTCTAATAACAGATGTCTTAAATATTGTGTTTACAGACAGACAGACAGACATGGATAATTAAAGGTTTTTATATTTTAAGGTTGTAAAATGCGTGAAAACAATATTAACTGCTTTAACCTTTAACTACACGCGCTGGCGTAATTTGTACGCCAGATATAAGAATTCTACTGCAAATATATTTAAAAATTTAATTTTTGACTTTGTTTATCTATCTAACCTATCACTGGAATGTGCTTTACAATTGGTTTTAGTTTCGTTATAATCGGCGTTCTGGGAAGATCGTAATTTACAGTTTATTAATTATTTGTTGTTTCCGGTGGTGGACAATATACCTACCCCACGATTATAGTAATATAAGTACATCTTTCAATTGTTTTTTAGTCATTATGGCATAAAATATCATTTTAGTCATTATGGCTTAGGGTTTATCAAACGTTATGCAAAAGAATTTCTAAATATCCCATCCATAAAAGTATTCTATTGTTCACTTGTGAGACCTCACCTAGATTAGTGTTCATGTGTTTGGTCTCCACACTATAACACCCATATTCTAGCTATTGAGAGAGTTCAGCACAAGTTCTTAAGCTTTGTTGCATTTAAACAAAACCAGAGGGTTGATGAAATTAACTATTCTAATATAGAAAAGTCTCTCAACATAACCTCTCTCCAAATCCGACACATCCATAAGGATCTCACGATGTTTTATAATATACTACACTCCAATAATTTTGGTCCTCAACTATTGGAGAAAATTAGCCTCCATGTTCCCAGTAGACAAACGAGGCTAAATCAACTTTTTTACATTAGACTCCATCGCACTAACTACGGACACAACTCCTTCATGTCCAGAACACCTACATAGGTTTGCTAACTAATATTCGGAGGGTTTAAATTGTTATAGTTTTCCAAATGAATTTAAAGCTTCAGCTTAAAAACTGTGATAACTTGATATCCTTGTGTTTTGTACATTTTTTGTTAATGTTTGTTATTTATTTAATGTTCCTAGTTTGTATGATTAAAATTTTTAAATTTACTTTAGGTTAGGTTATAAATCTCCTGTGATTAATGTTTACACTGTATTTTAATTGGGTGATTGCCCGTTGATAAATAAAATAAATAAATAAATAAAATATATTTTTCTTTATAAACAATACTTTTTCTCATGTAAAAAATCACATTTCAAAAAAATTTTTATTAGTAATTTTATTTATCATGGAGTCAGATTCCAGTTACAAATCCTAATTGGCTTACTGAGAAGGAACTCGTAAGTATTCGCTGATGCCGAATAAGGTTTATAACAAACAACTAAGTGAATCTTTTCAAAAAAAAAATAAACAAATCCGATATTTTTAAGTGTATTTTCTTGTGGCGTATAAAGTATGCCACGCATGTAGTGATGTTATATTATAATTATGATTATACAGTAGACTCCCGTAAGTTCGGCCACCTCGGGACCGGACCCTAGGCCGAACTTAAAAGTGGCCGAACTAACCGATGCTTATCTAAAAAATGCCCATTTATTGTTTGTATGGATCTAACAAAAACAAAACACTTGTACATTAAGTAGAAGACAACACAGAGGAATACTATGACATATTTTTAACATATATAAAAAGATAGACCGTTACAAAAGTACTATAAAACAATACTTACAGAACTCTGGGCCTAATAAAATTTAAAAATATTATTGCACATTGGTGGTTTGGCTTCTTAAACACTTAAAAAAAGTCAATAATTTTTTTCTGAATTTTCGTTTCTAATGATTTTGGATGTGCAAAGTGTGTGACTATTGCTCAGAGAGCCGGCCGGACTAAGCGGAGACCGAACTAACCGAGGCCGAACTTACGGGAGTCTACTGTATTATAAAATTTGATGTTATTAAATAAATAGAATGTAAAATGTTAGTTTTGCTTTAAAGTTGTGGAGCAGAATTACAGCTACATTTGAATTAGCTTATTAAATTTTTTTAATACCATTAGAGATATTAAATATTTGACAATAATATATTTCTTTTTTGTTATTTAACTTTTGCGGAAATTTAAACAAAACCATTCCTTAACTATGAATGAGGTTAACATTGTATGTAAATTAACAGAAAAATAAAATACACTTGCCATAAAATTTTAAACTCCAATATAAAAAAACAACTGTTTGTGTAATATAAATAACTTGTAAATGCAATAACACGACAAAAACCAGCAAACATCCAACAAACTGACAGTGACAAGTAAGTAAACAAACAAGAAACTTCACAAATTGTACTTAAAATCTCATAACATCCCGAAGCGTCTTTTTTGTACCTATTTCTTTCCGATGTACTGAGTCTAGAGCGTTGATAAAATAACATGTGTCTTTACTCTTTACTTAATAACAAGCGGTAGTTGGTTTGTCTTTAGTTTCATGTGTGAAAGGCAATGATGCTAGATAAAAAGTATTTGTTTTATCTCACCAGGTATTAATGACGCACGGGCAAAGAACCCTGGACTCAACTGTATGGTGCCGAAGTGTGCCTGACACTGAAAGATACATATTGAGGATCCTAGAGAGAAAAATCATTTGGAGAATAGCAAGCCCACTAAACTTAGGCTGAGTTTATAGTAAAGCAGTGAGCATAGAGCATAGCAGTTTACCTAGATCCACCTCTATGTGAACAAACACACTAGAAGCATTGCATCTGTTTATAGTAATGCTGTTAAGATAGCGTTGCGAAAAGCGGTGCAAATATTGGTTTCATAAGAAACAAAAATATTTGATTTTGATAGCGGTTCACATAGCGTTTGACTGTATTCTCCTCTTTGTGTCTGCCTGACCAGTTCTCTTATCTCACTTCTTGTAATCAAGATATCTGGTTATTTTGTCTTAACCCTCTAGTGCCCGAATTTTTTTGGTACCACTACCAAATTTCACTCTAAACTGAAAATTACAGCGTAAAAATTTGTCTGATTGCTCAAATTTTTAAAAGCTGGGTGCCTATCCGATTTAGTCCAGGGGGTGGTTTGGGTATTGCAGCTATAAAATACTTAAATAGTAAGTCTGGAAACATTTATTACAGCCCACCTTGAGGCGGACTGGGGCACTAGAGGGTACCAGTCTTATTTCTCTTGTGTTTATACAAATAAAATATTGTTTATCATTAATATCGTTGGTTGAAAGGTAAATGGTCAATGGTAATCCACAAATCAACTTTTTTCAGGAAGTAGAAATAACATTCCATTTAAGTAATTTGATGAGCAATTAACCTAATAATTTTTTTTTCATTAATTTATAGATCAATTATTGATTTACATGGAATGATTCTTCTACTTCCTGAAAAAAGTTGATTTGTGGGTTACAACCTTTTACCTTTCAACCTTCGATATGTCATCTGCTAATTGGTTAATAAATAACTTTCACATTCATCGACCTTAATGGGATCAGAAGGATAAGAACCACAGAAACATATTAGTGTTAGAAAAATTGTGGAAAAGGGTTGGGGATAAGTTGGGATTGGGAATATGATTTTAATGTGATTTTAATTTTTAAATTAACTTTGTTGTTAATTTTACAGTATACACATTAAATTCTATTCAGTGAAACATAATTTTTAAACGTTTCCCGCACTTCTCAGGCACCTGAGAACCACCCCGCACGTAACAACTTCGGCACCTCTATCTATGCACCTCTTACAGCTATCATCAACACGATATATCCGAGTGTAGATGCCAGGATGATGAAGCCTTCAAATGCTGCACTAACATGAAAACAGCTAAACACCTTCGGTACAGTGATGCACCTGTGTGCATCATGCTTGACTGTCCGCTACATACTGTAATGCACAAGGGTGCATCACGAGCTGGCGTTCACCACTGGGTAAGCGTGGAATCCGTATATAAGGTGCGACTTGCCTTATGACGATCTGGAGTGAAAGGGTTAAAACGATATTATTATAGTTCCACTTGTAAGGAATTAATACCATTGCTACAGTGTGAATAGTGGCAATAGCCCTGTAATTAGTCTCAAGGATAAGCAACCTCACTTATCCCAAGTAATGCCTGTAACTCTCAAAGTTAAATTGACATGGGACCTGGATATTTTTAAAAAGATTTATAAGTTTTTTTATTGGATTATTAGGCTACTGAGTTCTATGTGGCAGTTAACACTGCATTCAATAATAATGCTTCAACATGAAGCATGCAAAGGAATATATTAGTAGGTACCTGAAGAAAACCCTTGGGGGAAATATATAAAAAAACGACTTACCATCATCTCTGAAGAGGCAAAAGCTTTTGATCAATATTGAAACTGTTAGTCTATGGGGTGTTATTAAATCAGTATTCACTTTTTTGGTGGTTGGTGTAGTTTCTTTTGAAGCCATCTTTTTATTTGTTTATTATATCACTAGCATTTAAAACTAACCGTGGCTGTAACAGCCCGGTAAGGGTGTTTATAATTTTAAAATCGTTTATTTATATCTTTGTTCACTTTGGCGCATAACAGAACAAGACATAACCTTTTTTACCTTTGTTTAAAAAATGGTGTTGACAACATCCTGACAAGCCGACATTTCTTAAACTGACACTGACAACTGACAGGATGATTGTTCAAATCTTAGACAAGGAAAGAGAGTTTTTTCCTTGTCTAAGGTTCAAATTCCATCCTCCACTTCTTTTTCTTCTGTGTTTTCAAATGAAGATCCAGTCAGGAAGAAAAAAAATATATAAATACATAAATATATTATTTAAAAGAGGTACATATCACGAATTAGGAAGACTTACAACCAGATCAAAGAACTTTAGATACTAATAAACATATAAATTGTTTTTTGGTACTGACACTTGTTCTCGTAAGAAGAAATCTTCTGATAATATAAGTTTCTTTCGATATCGTGACCGCCAGATTACGCTACAGTATCTGTTAGAATGACAGATAAATATTTTCCTAACCTAACTTTCACTCGTTAAATTAACATTCAAAATGGTAATATATTTTTGATAATAAATATAAATCTAATATAATAATTATTATAACATTTTATAAACACATTCTCTATGTTTTAGCTGTTTTACTCATTCTTCAAATCTCTCGTTGGAAAAGACGTTGTTGTTGAACTAAAAAACGATTTAAGGTATGATAAAATTGTTGGCTTTTTGCAACTTAATGCATTCTAAATATTTTTATTTGTTTTAGTATATGTGGAACATTACACTCTGTAGACCAATATTTAAATATAAAATTAACAGATATAAGTGTAACGGATACAGATAAATATCCTCACATGGTAAGTTCTTTACTAAAATTTGTTTTTTTTTAACCCTTAACTGGAGACTTGCTGACTAACAGACTGTAGCACAAACATATTCTAAAATTATTGCGAACAACTCCACCCACCGACATCACACTTCATATATTCCTAATACCATTGGTTGATTTGAAAGGAGAAATATTTACTCCTTGCAAAGTTATTATAAAAATTCAGTTTTTACTAGTCTCTCAGGAGGCACGTCTCTGTCGTGTGACTACCCAAGTAGCACTGAACGGGTTTATTAAGTCTTTTAATAAGGATGCTTTAAAACTGTGGAATAAAACTAAAATTAAAACCATTTGGTTTTTAAGTAAACCTTAAGATTGCAATAAAACCGCTTTCAGCATAAAAGGGCCCACTCTGAAAGAGGTCAATGAAACCAAAAATAAAAAACTTCTTAAAACTTTGTTTTCTTAAGCAACTGGTTTTAAAGCTGCTGTGAAGGTGCTTTTAAAACCACGTTAAAAGACACTTTAAGTGCAGGCAGTTTTATAGCAAACTTAAAAAGGTTTCTTAAATGGAGACTTTTAAAGACAATTTACCATATTAAATGATTCTTTAAATCCATATAGGCCAACAAATTTTTGCATGTGTTATGATAGGTAGATATGTATTTGTAACCATAAAATAATAAAAAGAACTTGGTTATTTCGGACTGCCAAGATAGAAAAACACTTGCGCACCCAACTTTACTGACAATGTTAACAAAAATAGGTCTAAATAACTCATGCGCCCTAAAATTTCTGACTTTTGGCAATTAAAAAATAAAAATAATAAAAAAATTTAAATCCAAAAAATATTAATTTGAAAGAAAAATAATTTTATCTATAATTTTAATGTTTTAATGTTTAAATAAATCGAATTTATGTCTTTAAGTCGCTTATTTATAATTTTTATGTAAGCCTTATATTGTAATCTATCATGGCGTTCAGCATCTGCAGAAAGCAATATGGCCGAAATCCAAATAAAACTATTTATCTATCGACAGAGAATTGTTAAGGTCAAATGGTTTTATTTAATAATTTTCCAAGAGCATATATCCTACATAAAAGCAAGGTTGCCTTGGAATTAAAACCATTTAGTTTTAATGCTGCTGTCAATAATGTCACTCGGTTTTAATGTGAATCTAACCTAAAATCGAGGCGTCGTAGTGCTGTCTGTGTTGTATTTTTCTTTTAAAATGCCCAGTTCATTTATATTTTATGTACTTCCGACTTATTTCTTCCATATTAACTGTACTTCCACTTTTTACAACACACTACACCACTGTTTCGCTCTAAAACAAATGGCCGACCATTTTGGACATGCAAGAAGAGGGAATGAGTTTAGTTTTATTGTTTATAACAAGAAGCATAGTTTAATCTTTACGATAACCAAATTGATTCAGTTAAGAGCGTTTGGTTTTAATATAGCCTACTAATTGCTTTTAAGAAAGCAACTTTAAAGAAAACTAAAAAAGTTAATAGTTTTAAAGCATATGTTTTACTGACATAATAGTCTCGAGATCAAGTAGTTTTAATAATTTGTTTTATTAGTCATATTAGGAGAATCTTTAAAACTAAAAGGTAACAAACTAGAATCTAATAAAACCAAACAGTCCGGAAGTTCTTCATAAAACTAATTAGTTTTAAAGTGAACTGATAATAAACCATTTTAAAACTACAATAAGACAAATTATCTATTAAGATAAATGAGTCTTATTTGATACTCTTGTTGTATCACAACAAGAGGACATTTGTCCAACAAGAGGGTTGTATGGAGGACAAAATCACAAGCATACATGACTATATAATTAAATGCAGCTAGGTATAAAGATGCTCACACATATAGCCTTCAGTAGTGGTACTTTTTTCTATCGACCATTAGCTCCGATGATGACACAATTTCCTCGAAAGGGACCGTTCAAGTATTACGTAATGCAGGGGGTCAAAATCTTCAAAAATTGCGTTACGCAATAGTTAAACGCCCATTAAAGTGCGTTACGTAGGGGGGGAGGGGGTCAAAAATCTACAAAAATCATGTTAAGTAATACTTGAACGCTCCCAAAGTGCTTAGCTAACGAAATAAATAGGTACTTCTTACCCACTTTGATATACTATTTTTGCACTTCCTTTATTGTGTATAATATAAAGAATAAAGGAAGTTGCAAAAAATCCCCCTTACCCTTATTGTATGTAGTCACCCTCTCTTACTACCCTTAGTAGTAGTTTCCTTTGCACCCTTATCATCATCTCTAGGTATATTTTCTTCTTTCTGACTCTAATTATTTTTTAAAATTATAAATATAAATAAAAATAAATTCGTTTTAGATAACGAAATAATTCTTCAATGGAGACACTGCTAAAAAACGAATTAAATGTAATAAACTGTAAAACGCTTGTGATCAGGACCCTAAATTGCTATCCCGAGATGCAAGTCTTGGCCGACTTCCCTTTAAACGTCAAACCCAGATTGAAACGTCAAATAAATCAATTTTATTTTGTTAGCTTACTATTTTTTCATTTGAGCTGTGTACCCTAAAAATACCTATACAATGATGAGTGCGTTAATAACGGGCAAAATAATGTAAAATATGGAAAACATAATACGTTGTGAAATAAAAAGAGATAAAACTAGTAGAGGTGGGAAATTTAGCGATAGAAACCTATAAATTGACATTATATTGATAGTTTCTACAATTTACTTTAGGTCCTGATAATATAACCAATATTTTATGAAAGCAGTATGCTTACTCATTATCAAGGCCTCTGTTGGAAATCTTTAATATGTCATTGTCACAAGGGGTCTTTCCTACTATGTGGAAAGAAAGTTTTATCATGCCTATTTTCAAGTCTGGGGAGAGGAAGGATATAAGGAACTATAGAGGGGTTTGTTTGCAATCTTCTATTGCCAAGGTTTTTGACAGTCTGGTGAGTTCTCCAGTGAGTGTGATAATTGTAAATGAGCAGCATGGGTTTCAGTAAGGGAAATCAACTCTTACGAATCTACTTATATATCAAAGTAAAATTTGAGGTCTTTGAGGATCGATGTCAGGTAGATGCTATATATACTGACTTCTCTAAAGCATTTGATAGGGTGAACCACATCATATTATTGAATAAACTAGACACTTTAGGATTTTCACCCTTGATGATCATATGGTTCAGGGATTTTTGAGTGGACATATTCAAAAAGTGAAAATTGGAAACTATTGCTCTGATGTTATTGAGGTTACTTCTGGTGTGCCACAGGGGGCTCACTGCTCCCTCTTGTTGTTTTGTTTGTTTATTAATAACTTAACAGATAAACTAAAATACACAGATGCGTTAATATTTGCAGATGATCTCAAACTATTTAGGAAAGTTAATACAATATTAGATATTGATTTGATTCAGGAGGATTTGAATGCTCTATGGTTGTGGTGCTAGGAAAATCATTTACAGCTAAATACTCAGAAGTGCCATAAAATAACATTTCATAAAGTTAAGAAACCAATTGACTCCTTATACTACATTGGTGAAAAGGAGTTATCTGAAGTCAGTAGTATTAGAGACTTGGGTATAATTTTCGATAGTCACCTTCAATTTATTGATCATATTAATACCATATCAGAGTTTGAGTTTGGCAGGCAAAGCGAGAGGTTGTGGGGCCGGTGTGTTTGGCGATAAGGTAAATTCGGAATCGAAACCTATCACAATAAAAACACCGGTTTTTAAAAGACCTATCGTTATCGATAATCGTTAAAGATAAAAATTGTACTTGTGCGAAATAACAAATAGACTTTAAAGTGTATATAATAATATTTATATTAGTGCTGACGATAACATCTACTAATTTAATTTAAAATGGCCGGTGGCGGAACAATTCGAAAGGAAACCAATAGAAGGAACGAATATAGTAGCGACGAAGAATCGAAGAATAAAAAATATAAAGGGGATGAATTGTATTTTGAAAAGAGTAATATGACGAGACGAACACCGAATAAAAGCAACGATACAAATGAAGAGGTGATAAAAATGATGCGGGAAGTTATGTGGAAAAATGATGAAATGATGGCAGAAATAAGAACCATACGGAAAGACCAAAAGGAAACGATGGAATATATTAAAGAGCTAAAAGAAAACAACAAAAAATTGGAAGAAGGTTTGAAAATGGCAAACAAAAGAATAGAACAATTGGAAAAAGATAAACGGAGAAATAATATAGTATTAAAGGGCCTAACACTGGATCCTAACGACAGAAAACCAGTAAAGGAGTCAGTAGAACACTTCATAGGAAGAAACCTGAAATTACAGGTAAAACTTAGAGGAGCGGTAAAGATCGGAGACCAAATTTTTGTAGCAGAAATGGAAAACCTAATGGATAAGCTAAGTGTGCTAAAAAACAAAGGAAAACTGAAGAATCTACAGGGACAAAAGGTGTATATAGAATCAGATTTAACAAGAAAGGAAAGGGAAATACAAGCAAAAATTAGGAAAATGGCAAAAGAAGAAAAAGACAAAGGTAATACTACGAAGATAGGATATATGAAACTGGAGATTAATGGGAAGGAGTGGAAATGGGACCATAATAATGAGAAAATTATACAAATTCAAAACGTAAAATTATACAAAGAAAGTAAAAACGGCAGTCGTTAAATCAGTAGTTAGACCAACAATCATGTATAGCAGCGAGACATGGACATTGACCGGGAGACAAAAATCCAGAGTCAATGCTGTGGAAATGAGGTTCCTGAGGAAAATAGCAAACAGAAAGAGGACAGACAAAATACGAAACGAAACAATTAGACAAAACCTAAAACTGGAACCAATCAATGAAAAAATAGTGGAGGGACAACTTAGATGGTTCGGGCACGTGTGTAGAATGTCGAACGAGAGGCTTACAAAACGAGTGTTCGAAACGAGAGTGCAGGGGAAAAACAAAAGAGGGAGACCAAGAGTTATGTGGGTAGATGAAATCAGGAAATAAGTCGAGAAGAAGGGATTGACATTGGAAAGTGCAAGAAACCTAGCGCAAGATCGGAAAGCATGGAGACTACAATGCCAAACTCAACTCCACCAGCCTTACACCTAAAGGTAGAAAGGCTTAGGACTAAGTAAGTAAGTAAGTAATACCATATCAGTGAAACCAGCTAAAATGTTGAGATTTATCACTCGTAATTCAAAAGAGTTATCATGCCCAGCAGTTAAAGTGTTGTATTGTGCATTGGTAAGATCTCTCTTAGAGTTTTCTTCAGTTGTTTGGTCTCCTAATTATGAAGTACATAAAAAGTTGATTGGAAACATTCAGCATAGATTTCTTCGTTTATGCTCAATAGATTTAATATACCTAGGCAGGCACATGATTATCAGGAAATTTTAAGTCAGTTGAAGTTGTCTACTTTAGAATCTCGAAGATTAATGTATGATGCATGTTTTATATTCAAATTCTACAAATACATTCTACACTAACTTTCACAATACAAATTATGGTAAAAATGTGCCAATGGACAGAATATTGCACTACCTTAACACAAATCAAAGCATTGACATCTTTAACATATATAGCAAGCTGAAAGAAACAATTTGTGATATCAGATAGTAGGTATACATATTATTAATTATTATTATCTTTTGTTTTGTTAATTATCAAATTGGATATTATTTTTTTATTGTTATTATTATTTTTTTAAGTTTGTATCTATTTGTATGAGCTCTTTAAATGCATGTATGTTTACTATAATGGGGGTATCCCGTCAAATAAATAAATAAAAAAGTTTCCCATCTTTAGACATATCAGAGGAGTAGGTATGTCAACTAAAACTATCACTGTCATAGTGGTAGTTGCCAAACTCGTCCAATACCTCTAATGGTGGGAAACTATCAATATAATGTAAATTTATAGGTTTCGATCGCTAAATTTCCCACCTCTACTAGTTTTATCTCTTTTTATTTCCCAATGTATTATGTTTTTCATCTTTTGCGTTATTCTGCTGGTTATTAGCACATTCACCACTGTATAATATATAGCATATCTACTTAAGTTGGACACATGTGGGAGACTTTTCTTACTTATTAGTTTTATGCAAAAACGATAATTTTTATAAAAAGTCTTGCATGGTCTAAAACCCAAGATTCAACGATCAGATATCATCTTTTATCAATACGAAAGTTCCATTTTAACTCTGTATTGCTACTCCCCGTATCCACTGTGGTGTCAGCCTGCAAAGGATCATAATTATCAATGTACAATGGATGCATTTCACAGGAAAAACTCCATATTACTTATGTCGATGATTTCTCAGCTCCAGCTCTTAGTTTATAAAGTTTTGCAGCATTCTATTTTAAATAATGATTTAAAAAAATTTATGATGCTATCAAAGTATTGTTGTTTTTTAGCTCTCGGTCAAAAACTGTTTTATCAGAGGATCTGTGGTTCGATATGTTCAATTACCAGCAGATGAAGTCGATACACAACTATTGCAAGATGCAGCCCGGAAAGAGGCCTCTGCACCTACTAGATAAGTTATAACTAGGATACATAAGCATTACTTTTAAGGTATTTTTAAGTGTCTGAATATTGCATTTAAAAAATAAATTAATTTTAGAATTCATATTGTATTTATTTAGTAATGGAGCTAGAAAATTGAACACCATATTTACATATCTTTTAAATATATTCTCCTTTCTGGTCTTGTTACTTTCACTTAAGAGATTATTACAAATCATATAAATAGATTTAATTTTTTTAAATAACTATGTTGAAATAATTTGTCACTCTAGAAACTTTTGTTTTAATTGGGTAAATACTTGACTTCTATGTATATGTTATTAAGCATATCATAGGTATTATATGCCTTATTAACAGGGCCGCCGCTACCATGTGTGCAAAGTGTGCATCGCACACAGGCGGCCAACAATAGGGGCGGCCAAAAGCAGGCCACTGATGATACTACTTTTTTTAAAACGCAAATAAGTTCAAATAATTAAATAGTAATGTTTCAGATAATTCTAATTCTAAAGTCTAATGTTCCAAACAATAATTATTATTATTATTACCTAATAATACTAAAGTGCGGATCTAAACATTTTTCTATTACATTAGATTGAAGCCCAGATATAACACACGTAGAACAAATAACAATTATTGTAGTAAGATGTGTTTCAACTTTAACACCAGTTCGGATATTTGAATATTTCTTGGGCTTTTCTCCTGAAACTGACGTAACTGGACAAGGTCTCTTTGAATTTATAGAGAATAAACTTGAAGAATTAAATATAAATATTATGGTTAATATGCGTGGACAGGGTTACGATAATGGAGCCAATATGCGTGGTAGACATATTGGATTTCAGAAAATCCTCGAGAGAAATATCCTTGATCATTTTTTATTCCCTGTTCTGCACATGGTTTAAATCTGATGGTGAATGATACAGTAAAAATAAGTTTTGAGTGGGTGGAATTTTTTAATACTGTAGGTACAGGAACCATATGTATTTTTTTCTTCTTCGAATATTTGAAGGAACATTTTATTAAAGCACCTTCCAAAGTGGACATTAAAAGCATTGTTGGACATGCGATGGGAGAGTCTGATCGATGTAATCACACCATTAAAAACCCAGATAAGTAATATATATGATGCTTTAGAAGAATTGCAAAATGATAACAAAAGGGATATGAATTTTGAAATTCAATGGATAAACATATTCAATTGTGAGAAAGTGTATAAAGCCCTTACAGACATACCTAAACAGCTCAGAGACTGACATTAGTGCAATCGATTTATATGAAGAAATTAAAGCTATTCAAGCATATGTTACCGCAGAAAAACGTCCTGGTAATATTCTTAAATACATAATCGTACGTATATTCCTAACTCTACCCTTCAGTGTAGCTAAGGGTGAGCGGTCGTTTTCAAAACTTAAAATAATTAAAAATTATTTGCGATTTTCAATTAAGTAAGATAGACTTTCTGCTTTAGCAATGTTATCTATCGAACATGAAGTGTGTGCGATATTGGATATTAAAAACAAAGACATTGTCAAAATTTTTCCCGAAACGGAAGCCAGAAAAGTTTGTTTTTAGTTTCTTTATCTGTTTATGATATATTATTCACGGTTTATATTAATTAAATGGAAGTTTAAATTAGGATATACAAATAATGGGCGTTGGATCATGGATATTACTCCAATTGTTCAAGTCAAAAATGAATAACCACTTTCACTTTCGTTGCAAAACGAAAATACAGCCGAACCATATTCCAGTCCAATCAGAGAGTGCTGCAAGCACCTCTACCGGTTTCGAAACTTATTAGTCTCTCATCAGGAGGTACTCAACTAAACTAAAACAAACCCCAGCGTGTAGTCCCGGATTGCAACGAACGAAATAGCATAGATGCCCTAGCGTCTAATTGTTCAAGTATTTATCTATTTACAAATTATTATTGTTATGCATCTTCTGCACATTTCTTTAAATACTAAATAGTATGTACATATTTCTAAAGTGTTGGAAGGGGGCGGCAAATATTAAGTTGCACACGGGCGGCCAACACCTCAGCGGCGGCCCTGCTTATTAATTCTTTCACACATATCACAGACTTGTACCTCCATTTACCATTTCCATTACAGTCATTGTTGCTGCCCAGATATACAATTTCTACCCCTTGCTCGATTTTCTGGTTAATGATCAGCATAGGTTGGTTGTTTCTGGTGCAAAGACACCTTTCTTTGGCTTTTCTGATGTTTATATCTAGACCAGGTTTCTTTGATTCTTCTTGCATTCCGTCTATTTTTGGTTGCAGTCTATTTTGTTTTGTATGAGCTAAGCGACAAATATCAATAGCATAATCTTGATCTTCAAGTCTATTTGTTAATCCCCAGTAATTCCTCTATTATAGTTTACCTTTGTTAGTACGGAGTCTAGTACAATTTTAAATTGGTGGGATAAACACAGCTATTGGGACAGATGTTATGCCGTTGTGTAGGATTTTGCTAGAACTGTAGAGTTATTTGACGATGTTTATTATTTTTTCTGGTATTATCATTTCCATTAGTGCTTTTCGTAATGCCATATCAGTGAGTGTGTCAAAGGCTCTCTTAAAGTCTACAAAGCATATCATGATATTCAGAAGTGTGATTCCTCTCCAGTTTTCGCAATACCTATGTTTTGTCACCCTGTTTTGGAATATTTATTATAAGTCCTGTTTTCCATTCTTTGGGTAACATTTTCTCCCTCCAGCCTCTTTGCAAGAGTGGTTTGGTTAGCTCTGTTGTTGTGGTTGGACAAACTTTTAACAATTCTAGTGGATTATTTTCAAGGCCGGCTGCTTTGTGCGCTTTCAGTTTTTCTAAGGCCATTTCTATTTGTTGCGTTGTTGGTTGATTAGAATTAGTTGGATCAATTAGAAAAAATATAGAAAAAGCCAGAGCTGCATTCTTTAAGATGAAGAAACTGTTATGTGGAACCCCGATAACCCGGACCGATTTTCATCAGACAAACATTTCAACAATAAAAATGTATCTAATATAATATTTGAGAGATAATGTATAATTTGAACTATACGATAGTAAAAATGACTCATGGCACACGGCGGCAGAGCCACGTTCATTGTTTCGGATTATCGGAAACAACAGGCACCTGTAGTAATCCTTTATTTATTTCAAACTGTCTTAGCATTGTTTAAAAAAGACTATTTAAAAAGTTCTTTTTTAAACAATGGTCTTAGTTTTTACTGTTTTTAAATAACATAACATCGTTTCGATTGTGACTGTATTGTGTGTAGTACAGTCTTGTATTGTTCGCTTCCGTTGGCTTAGATTTGTGTTTGCACGTTTTTAGTACATAATTTAGATGTGTAGGTACTGTGCATATATATATATATATATATATATATATATATATATATATATATATATATATATATGTATATATATATTTCATGTTACATATTTCAATTATAACGGAGTTTATCTGTATCCAAGTAGTCCTGTCGCCAGGGGGGGTACAACGGCCTCCTTAATTCAGATGGACTTACCCAAGTTTTTTTTATATATTTTGACCCGCAGAATACGAATTTTTTGGGTAACAGTTGATCCGGATGTCGATAAGATTGTTATAGACAAAGAACTTGAGGAATTATATAACAGCGATTTCTCGCAAAACAAAACATCTTTTTGAATTTTTTGGTTCATTTTAAGCAAAAAATATTCCTACAAGTTTTTTCGTAGAATGCATAGTTTTCGAGATAACCGCGGTTGAACTTTCAAAAAATCGAAAAATTGTAATTTTTGAACCCGAATAACTTTTGATTAAAAAATAAAGTAGCAATTCTGCTTAACGCATTTGAAAGTTTAAGTCAAATTATATCGGTTTTGATTATTTGCATTGCTAAAAATTTATTACTTTATTGTTAAACAAAGCTATAAACACCTAGTATGTGAGTAATGTTTTCTATGATTTCTCATTTAAAATCGAACGAGTAGGTAGAGTAGCTACAAGTGCAAGTGAGGCATTTTCTACGTAGCATGCGTTAAAACGCATGTATTAGGCACGGGAAACACTATGTGTTTATAGATTAGTTTAACAATAAAAAAATTAATTTTTAGCAATGAAAATAATCAAAACCGATATAACTTGACTTAAACTTTCAAATGCGGTTAGCAGAATTGCTACTTTATTTTTTAATCAAAAGTTATTCGGGTTCAAAAATTGCAATTTTTCGATTTTTTGAAAGTTCAACCGCGGTTATCTCAAAAACTATGCATTCTACGAAAAAACTTGTAGGAATATTTTTTGCTTAAAATGACCCAAAAAATACAAAAAGATGTTTTGTTTTGCGAGAAATCGCTGTTATGTAATTCCTCAAGTTCTTTGTCTATAACAATCTTATCGACATCCGGATCAACTGTTACCCAAAAAATTCGTATTCTACGGGTCAAAATATATAAAAAAAACTTGGGTAAGTCCATCTGAATTAAGGAGGCCGTTGTACCCCCCCTGGCGACAGGACTAAAGTAGGTATACCATATTTTATTAATATTTACCATATTCTCCGGCTAACCCGGATTTTCGATAACCCGGATCGGCCGTGGTCCCGATTAATCCGAGTTATTGAGGTTCCACTGTAATTTGAGTCTGAAAACTAGACTAGTGAGATGTTATGTGTTCTCTATTCTTTTTTATGGTATCAAAGGTTGTACTTTAATGGATACATTTCTCAAGAAACTGGAAGCCTTTGAATACTGGGTATATCGGAGTATCCTTCGAATAAGTTGGATGGATAGAATTCGTAACGAAGTTGTTTTGCATCGGATGTGAAAAGTCACGGAAGTCGTCCGAACAGTTAAAAATTGCAAACTTGAATATTTTGGCCATGTTATGCGAAACCCAGAGAGATATAATATCATCATCATCCCGTACGCGTCCACTGCTGGACATAGTCTCCCTCAGCTCTTTCCATCTGCCTTTGTCTGACAATCTGGCGACGTGTCCTGTCCAATTCCACTTTAGCGACGCGATTTTTTCGACTGCGTCTGTTGTTTTTGTTCTACGACGTATTTCTTCGTTTGGGATTCGGTCTCTCAGGGAGACACTCAACATCTGGTGCTCCATAGCCCTCTGCTGAGATATAATATACTCCATTTAAAAATACAAGGCAAGGTATATGGAAGAAGAGGTCCAGGTCGATGAAAAACGTCATGGCTTAAAAACCTGAGAGAATGGTTTAACAGATCCTCTGTATCCCTTTCCCGAGTTGCCGCCAACAAAATTATTATAGCTATTTTGATAGCCAACGCTCGATAATTAAGCACGGCACATAAAGAAGTTGGTTCATTGGTGCTAATTTTTAGTTTTTTGATATAGGGGTTTATATTTTGTGCGTCTTCTGGTAGTATTGGGACTGCACTTAGAGACTCACTGAAATATTCATGCCATCTTTTAACTTGTTCCTGTTGAGATGTTATATCTTCACCCGCACTGCTTTTTAGATTGGTTGGTGGGTGGTATATCTTTTGTTAATTAGTTGTGTAATGATATTATATAATTGCCTCACCTTTTGATGTTCATCAGCGACACGTGCTTGCGTGCTTCTTCAGCAAAATTTTCTGCCTACTCTGTTTTGTCCCTTACCTAACTTTCAGTAGGTAAGTCATTCTTTCTCTGCATCTGTTTTGGAATTATGTAGTTCTAGATTAATGTATTTGCAGTGTTCTATTTTGTTCAATGCTTCTCTGGTTATCCACTCTTTCTTTGCGTATTTCATTAGGTCCTAGGATATGATTGAAAGTGCGATTGTCTGGCGATTTCCGTGACACTTCGTGGATTGTTTTATCTGGAAACAAAGTTCCTCCAATCATTAGATCATAGTTATAGTGCTACCATCTTTGTAAGAGAATCGTTTTTAAGCGGGTTGCTATTGTTTGAGGTATGAAATTACATAAACAATGGATCATTCTATAAAACAAGTAGATCCCTTGTTTATGAAATTTCACACCTCGAACAATAGAACATAGAACCCCACTGAGCTTAATATTAACGAGTCTCTTAGAAATATGGTAGTAGTATACCACACAGTTTAATGAAGCAATCGCCGTTGTTATTTCTATGACCAGTGCCATGCTTTCTCAGAATGTATCCTAGGTTGGTGTTTTCAGTTCCAACTTTTAGTTTTACTTTGAGGGCACTACTTTAATATTGGATCTTTTAAATTGTTCTAATGTAGCTTCAAGACATTCGTAGAAAGCCTCTTTATGTCTTGTTCTGTTGGTGCATAGCACTGAATCAGTGTTACCTGTGGCATTACTAAACAAGATTCTTATTTCATTTACATGTCTTCAGCTGTCTGTTTTACCAAAGTATATCAGCAGGTCGCCTTCCATGTTGATGTGTTCTCCCGTTCTATTCCACCGTGTCTCACTAAATTATAGTATATTAACTTTATATTCTTTCATATCTTTGTACATTTGGGCAAAGATTGATGCTTATATCAGTTTTTATATTGCAATATCTGATTCTCTCCATCCTTGGTTTCCATAAGCCAAAAATTGTTATGGTTATGTTATGTTATGTTATTCTATATGGAAGTTTGAAAATAAGTAATATAAGGCGGGTTGGTGATTGGCCTCTCGAGCCCGATTCTGATGCCGGGACTGCCAGCTCTAGCCCTCAAACCGGCGTTAGCAATTCCATAGAATATGACAGTGCTTTCGTTTTTATGGTACTTATTTATACCGCCTACACTCGGTCGTCAGAGCCTCGTTGGTTATCTAGCAGGATGCACAGTATGACCAATTGTTCGAGCAGGTGAGGTTGACATTTGGGTCATAATAATATCGATGTTGGTTCGACCCTTACATCCCAGCCAGTAACTTGCCTATGGTCAAAACAACGAGGGATCACAGTAGCGACTTAGTTCATAAATCAATGTATGAAATCTCGTAATGAAATATTATTATTATATGTGATCGATCGTTTTATTGTAAGAGCGGAATAATAAGGTTGGGGGGCAAAAGGAAAATTACTTTACTCATTATATTCTTTTATTTAAAATATACATAATAAAATCTAGACAATATTAAATCCCTATATTTGGCATAAACATTTCATCACAAGTAATAATTCGACTCATTTTGAACGCAAATAGTAAACAATACAACAACTACATTATTTCTATTATTTACTATTTTTATTCGTAATTTGAGGTTGACTAATTTTATATTATAATGTATGTACAGTTACAATTTGTATTTTCTAAGTAAATTCATGTATTATACATTTTTTCTCAATTAAGTGCACAAATAAATTTTCTGTACAAGTTTTTACAATGCCTTCGAAAAATTAAATGAAATTTCTTTTGTAAGAGTTGTTTTTACACATTTTTATTTTATTCGAAATTTTTTTTAGGGTTAAAATGATAAACATTTACGAAATAATAAATAACTAGCACAAAGTGTGAAAATGGGGGCATGGGGGCCTTAAAGGCAGGGCCGCCGCTACCGTGTGTGCTAAGTGTGCATAGCACACAGGCGGCCAACAATAATGGCCGCCAATAAGCCTGCTGTTAGATTGAAAACTTAGTCTTTTGCTAGCAGTTGCCGCTAGGGCATCCCTGTCATTTCGTTCGTTGCGATCCGTGAGTGCACGCCGGGGTTTGTCCTGGTTGGGTCAGAGAGAGAGAGAGAGAGAGCAGCATATATGTGCCTCCTGATGAGAGACTAATAAGTTTCGAAACCGGTAAAGGTGCTTGCTGCACTCTCTGATTGGACTATAATATAATGAGGCTGTAGTTTCGTGTTGCAACGAAATTAAAAATGGTTATTAATTTTTGATTTACATGTTTACTCTGATTGGAGTACGAAGGAAACCATTATCGTTGGAACTTTACCGCGCTGAGCAGATGGGACGTGAATTATAAATTGTAAAATTCCCTCATCTTCTTTAGTCTCAGCATCCGTTATGGCTTGCAAATTTAAGAAGCCTCGGAGGTGTAACCAGAGAAGGTTCCCATTGTTTTCAGTCTGGTGGGATGTAGAGTAATATTTTTAGGGTTGTTCTATGTGCTATTAGATTGAAAACTTAGTCTTAAGATATTATATTTCTGCTCAACGTTCCGCCGATGCACCGCTACCTGTGATTTTCTTCTTTCCGGGACCTGGTTCTCCATTTTGTTGTTTTCTTGGATATCTTCTTCTGTAGGTACTTTTTATGGCATCGTACCTACTTTTCTGACCGGTTTGCATTGTTATGCATCTTCTGCACATTTCTTTAAATACTAGTACCTATGTATTTCTAAAGCGTTGGAAGGGGGGCGGCAAATAATAAATTGCACACGGGCGGCCAACACCTTAGCGGCGGCCCTGCTTAAAGGCCCCCATTCCCGTTAAGATCAATATCGATACATGTCACAAGTATATCAGTAGCGCGATACAAATCTCATAGTGTATTTGGCTGTCTCAGTATCGCTGTATCAGTATCACAACTCTCTATCTTCGTCATCTACAACTCTATTGGCGTCTGTATCACTGTCGTGAAACATATAAATCTCGTGATATAGGTATGTATCGCAACTTATCGCGATACATGTATCGATACCGATCGTCGGTATCATGAGATTTGAATTTGTTTCACGACAGTGATGTAGACGGCGATAGAGTTGTGGACGACGAAGCTAGAGAGTTGTGATACTGAGACAGCCAAATACACTATGAGATTTGTATCGAGATACTGATACTTGCGACATATATCAATACCGATCTCAAGGTGAATGGCGGCCTTAAGAGATGATGATTTGATAAAGTTTAGGTAATATAATGTTTAGTACAAAGGTGTTACAAATTGGAGAGCGAAAACTCAGGAACTTTGAAATTGATGATCAAGAAGAAATAGAGATAAAGTAAGAAGTAGTGAATCCAGAAGAATATCCTACTGGTTGTTGATATAAAAATGTGTAAAATCAGGTATAAAAAATTATTTAAAATTAGTTTTGTACACAATTTTTAACAATTTCATTGGGTAGGTACCTAGTAATATACGAAGGGGTTTTTAAACGATATATTTTGTAATCCGGCTGTCATATCTCTCTCTTCGATCTTTTGGAGAAAATAGTATAAAAATCGTCCATGTCTCCATTGACACGCAGCACAAAATATACAAATGAGAAGTGAAGATGTTTAAATATCAGACAAATCTTTTTAAAACCCCCTTCGTGTGTGCCTACTTATGTTCGTATTTGATATGTTTCTTCTATCGCCAAAAAACTGTTAGTACGTGCTGTTACGTGTACCCATATGCCTCAAAAGGAAAATCTTTGACCATTGTGTGTTGCCCGTACTCACTTATGGTAGGGGAGCCCAAGCGGGGATTTTAGCAGTTACTCGAGCGTGTCAGATTATCACATGGGGAGAAACCTTGTACCCTGTAAATGTCAGTGGCGACGCGTGACTTTTTCTAAAGTGTTACCAAAACCAGATGCAAAAAATCTTATTTAAAAAAAAATGAAGATATGGCTAAATGTATATATAGTATAGCTTCAATAATATCATTTTGTAGGTATATCACTTGAAACTCTAGAAAAAACAGTTAATGTTTCTAGATGTTGGCAAAATTTTTGATCTTTTTTGGCAATTAATGTTAAGAATTCCCTGTAATTGCCTCGATTGTCAGAGTCGTCGCCCTCAAAATGACCACGAAACGCTAATTCTTGTTTGGCCAAAAACATACGGTATCTATTATAAGTGTGCTAAGGATATACCTATCTATTTTTTTAATAAACTCATTATGATTAGCAATACTTGCTTTAAAAACTTGGCTATGGGTACATAATTCGCAAATATTTTACGGCTATCCCTACTTTTTCTGTCTTTACACGGCAAATTACGTGTAGTAAAATTCTCACTGGTATGGAAACTGCAGATCACACTGATGTAAACATTAGGTTGACAGTGACATTGTCATTAGAAAGGTAGATATGGTTATTTCGGTTTCGTTCAGTTTTTGAATGGTCTTGGATAACCTTTACTTGTATAAATGATAAGATTATTTTTTCACTATGTATTCAGTGGTTACCATTATTTATGAACACATGAATACATGAATTATGTATTCAGTGGTTACCATTATTTATATACTATACAAATAGTCGAAAAAGAAAAAAAGTTGTAAAGTTATTTTATTAAATTATTATAAAGTTATAAAAAAAGCGTTAAAACTCTCCGTAAAAAGCAAAGCCTTTACTTATAAAGTCTTAAAATCATCTTTATTAAAATATGAAGTCAACATTTAATAATTCACTAAAGAAAATGGGTGGAATGCATAAAACGTAGTAGATGCTATTGCTTCAGCAAATAGTCACTACTTATTTGTAGCATTTTCTTTTACATAAAAGTAGTTGCTTTTGTTGAGAAGAACTTACTACACAACAGAAGTACCTACTACTGACCAGAAGTATCTACTACAAGCGTAGCGCCAGCCGTGTCTGCATTAACATTATCAAGACCTTAATGGGTAAGAAGTATTAAGACAGTGGTAGCGACTTTCGAGAAATAAATAATTTTGTTTTCTAAATGTGAATTTTTGCATTTTACTTAATATCTCCGAAACAGTCAAAGATACGGTATATGTACCTCTACCATATATTGGCTCTAATAGGGAGTAGTATAGTAGTATAGTTGATCCAAAAGATGGCATAACCCAGACATCCAAAGTGAAAGTTATCCTTCAACACCAAATTGTTCTATATGGTCCACACAATGTCCAGAAAAAAGTCACACCATTTTGAGCGTCGGGTTTGGGGGGAGAGGGGGGAGAAATCGGTAAATTCGTAGTTTTTTAAGTTTTTCGTCAATATTTCTAAAACTATGCGGTTTAGCATGAACAACCCTCTATATAAAATTGTTCTACATTAAATTTGAAATAAAAAAGGCCCTATGCATAATCTTTCTAAAATGAATGGTTCCAAAGTTACGGAGGTAGTATAGTATAACTGGTCCAAAAAAAGACCTAACCCAAACATCCAAAGTAAAAGTTATCCTCCAACACCAAATTGTTCTATATGGTCCACACAATGTCCAGAAAAAAGTCACACTATTTTAAGCGTCGGGTTTGGGGGGAGAGGGGGGAGAAATCGGCAAATTCGTAGTTTAAGTTTTGTCGCCAATATTTCTAAAACTATGCGGTTTAGCATGAACAGCCCTCTATACAAAATTGTTCTACATTAAATTTGAAATAAAAAAGGCCCTATGCATAATCTTTCTAAAATGAATGGTTCCAAAGTTACGGAGGTAGTATAGTATAACTGGTCCAAAAAAGGCCTAACCCAAACTTCCAAAGTAAAAGTTTTCCTCCAACACCAAAATGTTCTATATGGTCTACATATAGTTCAGTAAAAAGTTACACCATTTTGAGCGTCCGGTTTGGGAGGGAGATGGGAGAGAAGCCGGTAAATTAGTAGTTTTTTTAGGTTTTTCGTCAATATTTCTAAAACTATGCTTTAGCGTAAACAATGTTATATACAAAAATGTTCTACATGAAATTTAAAACAAAAAATGTTGTATACATAATTGTTATAAAATCAACGGTTCCAGAGTTACGGAGATTGAAAAGTCGAGGTTTTCGATACTTTTTATATATTTTGGGCAATATTTATGATATAACTATACCAAAAACCCAGACATCCAAAGTTAAAGTTTTCCTCTAACACCAAATTGTTCTATATGGTCCACATAATGCTCAGAAAAAAGTCACACCATTTTGAGCGTCGGGTTTGGGGGGAGAGGGGGGAGAAATCGGTAAATATAAAAAGTATCGAAAACCTCCACTTTTCACCCTCCGTAACTCTGGAACCGTTGATTTTTATAACAATTATGTATAGAACCTTTTTTGTTTTAAATTTTATGTAGAACATTTTTCTATAGAACATTCCTTACGCTAAAGCATAGTTTTAGAAATATTGACGAAAAACGTAAAAAACTACTAATTTACCGACTTCTCCCCCATCTCCCCCCCCAAACCTGACGCTCAAAATGGTGTAACTTTTTAGTGAACAATATGTGGACCATATAGAACAATTTGGTTTTGAAGGAAAACTTTTACTTTGGATGTCTGGGTTAGGCCTTTTTTTGGACCAATTATACTATACTACCTCCGTAACTTTGGAACCGTTCATTTTAGAAGGGTTATGCATAGGGCCTTTTTTATTTCAAATTTAATGTAGAACAATTTTGTGTGGAGGGTTGTTAATGCTAAACCGCTTAGTTTTAGAAATATTGACGAAAAACGTAGAATACTACGAATTTGCAGATTTCTCCCCCTCTCCCCCCCAAACCCGACGCTCAAAATGGTGTGACTTTTTTCTGAACATTATGTGGACCATATGGAACAATTTGGTGTTGGAGGATAACTTTCACTTTGGATGTCTGGGTTTGGGTACCATACTAGAGGGGCCCCGAAAAAAAATTCTATCCTTAGAAAAACTCAAAATCGTCAAATTAAGATAAGGTATGTCACTACGAGACGTGATCCCAAACCGCCACTGAAATGGAAGTAGGTAGGTCGCGTGGCTCTAATGACAGATAATAGATGGACAAAACGGATACTGGAATGGAGACCAAGAGATGATGCCTTCCGAAGCAGAGGTCGTCCACCAACACGTTGGACTGATGATCTAAAACGTTGTCATAGGAATTGGATGCAAGAGGCACAAGATGGAAATAGATGAACAATTATGAGGGAGATCTATGTCCAGTAGTGGACAAGCGAAGATTGAATGATGTGTTTGATAGGGATGTCTTAGAACGTCCTAGAACAACATCTTGACGATAAATGAACATACCTATTAAATCAGTAATAAAATACCAACACATTGTAAACGATCTTCATGAATAGATGTAATTTTTAATTGTTAAATTTTTGAACTGTACATTTGTAGACAATTGACTATTAATTTGATTCGAAAATATATTTACTTAAAAATGTCTTTAACATACACTATGCTATTCATAAAGTTCTAAAAAAATAAATAAATAAAAATAAATAAACAAAACATATTATAACAATAACAAAAGTGTGACTAGAATTTTTCAGTCAGTGTTTCTTAAATAGGGGTGTGAGAAACTTTTGACAAAATTTAATATGTCGTATTTTATCTTAATATGTGCGTGTTTCTTTCTTTATATTAGATTATAGAAGATTTGAGTTATATTTTGGTTTTCGTCTTTATTTTACTGTTCTAGGCGCACGTTTTATCGTCGAATCCTGAAGACTGAAGATATCTTATACCGAACAAGTTAAGTTACTAATCAGGACTTTTTATGATTACAAAAAAAAAGCTGTTAACCACAATAAAAACAGCCAAAATCGAATACACTAAACATTCTTTAACAGTAAAATAATGCATTATTTACATACAGTGAGCAGGTAAAGATTGGAATAAATTCATTTTCTCGAAAATGGACGATTTTGGAAAAAAATCCCAAAACAGGTCAATTTTTATTTTAAAATTACGACTTACTGACATATATATCATACTAGTGACGTCACCCATCTGGGAGTGATGGCGTCATCGATGATTTTTTTAAATGAGAATAGGGGTCGTGTGAGAGCTCATTTGAAAGATAATTCAATTCTCCATTCAGTGATATAAACATTAACATAATTATTTATACAGGGTGTCCGAAAAAAAATTTTTGCATTAAATTTATTTACATAAAAAGAAGAATGTCTGTAATTTATTTAATTCAAAGTACATTTTACTGCTATCCGAAAACAGGAAAAATGTTTATTTGGCAAATAAATATTGTTTTTTTCTTAAATTCAACATTAAAGCCGCCACCCACCAGCCTCGTGACAGTTTGAACATTTAATTTAAGCGAAAAGCAATGATTATTTTTCAAATAAATATTTTTTTCAGTTTTCTGAGAGCAGTAAAATGTATTTTGAACTAAATAAATACAATCTTCTTTTTATGTCAATAAATTTAATCCAAAAATTTTTTTTGGACACCCTGTATAAATAATTATGCTAATGTTTATATTACTGAATAGAGAATTGAATTACCTTTCAAATGAGCTATCCCTATTCTTATTTAAAAAAATCATCGATGACGTCATCACGCCCAGATGCGTGACGTCACTAGTATGATATATATGCCAAAAAGTCGTAATTTAAAAATACAAATTGACCTATTTCGGGATTTTTTTCCAAAGTTATCCATTCTCGAGAAAATGAATTTATTCCAACCTTTACGTGCTCACTGTATAATAAAAACCATTGAAAACTTTATTTTAGTAAAATTAAAAATAATATCAAAATCTTTTATTTAGACCAATTTTCTGGTGACGGTTTCGTGGTTTCTACAATTTACAAACCAAATGAATGCCGGAAACAAAGAAGGCCAGGGGGAAATCTATATATTGTATCTTATTTCCTGCCTGGTCAGCGTGGCAAAATTCCAACGAAATATAAGACGTCTCTTTGTTTCGTTTTACAACGAAATTATTACAGTTGTTCTGAAGTCTAGGTTTGGCAGAGAGGATCTTTAGATTGAAGTGTACATTAGGGAGCTCTTAAAGTTAAGTTTTAGTTGAGTTTCTAGTAGTTCTTGTAATGTTTCTGCACTTTATGATATGATAGAGAGCCAACTTCGTTCACTTGAGACCTTAGGCATAACTGCTGAAAAGTATGCGGCAATATTGTATCCCCTTATTGAGTCATGTTTACCGGAGGATATGATTAGACTATGGCATAGATCTTCACAGTTTTTAAGGCCTTCTGCTTCCGTATCCATGCACAATATCGATTAAGTTGCAGGAGTTACAACTTTAGAAACAAGATTGAGTGGGCTAATGAGTTTTTTACAAAGTGAAGTTCATAATGAACAAAACATTTATTTAGCAACGGAAGGTTTTGGTTTATCGACTGAAAATAAAAACAAATCCAATAGTATAGTAGATCCAGTAGATAAAAAGTAGAAAATCCAGTAGATAAAAAGAATGCAAAATTACTTAAGCAAGGAACTGATCAGACCTTAGCGACCGCTGCTGTACAAGCAGCGTACCAATTGTTTTAGAGCACAAAAATTATCAGTAGTAATAACCCAAGGACATTGATAATTGTTCGAAAAAATTTTATAACAGATTTCGAAAGCTTGTTGCTTGGAAACAGACCGACGCCGTAGGCGGAGGTCTGTAAGTAAGCAACAAGCTTGAGAAAGTTGTTAAAAAATTTTTGAGCATTTATCAATGTTCGAGGGTTATTCGGATAGAAAATTTTTTGCTGGTTATGAAAAAAAAAAATACAGAGCAGAAACAATTTATTTAAATGTGCAATTAACAAAGGAACAATTAGAAAAATTTAATGAAGATAATTAATAATTTCATTAATATTCTCATCAGTATTACAACCAAATCGTGACATTTTGAAATATTGAATATTTGAAATGTCAAAATCGAAATGAAACGAAATGTAGCTATCCATAGCTACATGATTGAGTGAAAACAGCCCATGGGATCTGTTTTCAGTATAATGTTGGTTTTATTGGTTGTATTCAATCAGATGACCACAAATTAATTGATTTTATTGGATTTCTAATTGAGCAAAAAATTTTCTATGGAACAGAAACGACGAACATTGTTAGAAAAGAAAGCCTGTTTTTGATGTTTGAAAGTAGGACATTCTTCGAAAAAATGTAGAGGACGTTTGAATTGTGTATTGTGTTGTAAATCCCATGCTGTTTTGATGTGTCCTGATTTACCTATTAACAAAATTGATACATCGACCTCAAGTATTAGCCGCTCGGAAGAAAATAGAACAGGATCAGACGCTTGCTAATTTCAATAATACACAGGTTTTTTACAAACTCTGCGAATAAATATAAGAAGTGCATAAGGTACTAAACAAGTAAGGGCACATACTGTCTCTGGATCGCAGAGAACATATATTTTACAGCGTACCGCACAAGAAATGGGTTTTTCTGCTAAGAGGACGGAAAATATTGTACATACATTATTTGGCGGTAAAAGTACTTCTGAACAATGACACAAATTATACCAAGTAACTGCGAGTGAAGGGGCTTATTCTTGTTCATTTGATGCCTTAGATCAACCAAAAATTTGTGCAGATGTCTCTCCTGTTTATCACGGCCCTTGGGTTGAGGAACTTACAGACATGAATATTTCGCTCAGCGATGTCGGACATATAGCACCAATTGAGATTTTGTTTGGAGCTGATGTTGTAGGCAAATTGTATACAGGGAGGAAGTATCAATTACAGTGTGGTCTTGTAGCAATTGAAACTTTGTTAGGTTGGACTCTCATGGGCAAGGTGCCGGCAGTTGCTTCTAATTTCAGTACATCTATGAAGTCAATTTCGTTGTTCGTTGATAATTCTTCTGTAGCGAAACTCTGGGAACTTGATGTTATAGGGATAACCGATCCTGTAGAAAAATTGACACGAGAGGTGGCGGCCAAAGAGGCTAAGAATTTTTTCTATGAGACTGTCCGATGTGACAGCGAAGGCAGGTATAAGGTTATGTTACCTTGGTTGAGCGAACATCCTTTAATTTCAGATAATTTAGTTGTCGCTAGAAGAAGGTCAGATACTACTTTACATAAGTTGAAAAAGTCCAATTTGTTTGAATCGTATAATTTAATATTCAATGAGTGGTTGAATGAGGGTGTGATCGAAATAGTGAATAATCCCGAAGAGAATAATTGTGTGCACTATTTACCGCACAGGCCCGTTATTAAAAATAGTAGCGAAACCACAAAAATTAGGCCAGTCTTTGATGCATCATCTCATGAACAGGCTCTCCTTCTTTGAACCAGTGTTTAGAGGTAGGGCCTAATCTTATTGAACTTATTCCTTCTGTGTTATTACGATTCAGACAACAAAAAATAGAAGTTATGTCGGATATTCGAAAGGCTTTTCTTCAAATTTCTGTTCATTCAAAAGACAGAGATTTTTTGAGGTTCCTATGGGTAAATGATGAAGGAAAGGAATTTGTGTTTCGACATAAGAGGGTTGTTTTTGGAGTCCACTGTAGTCCATTTCTTCTGGGTGCTACTATAGAATTTCATTTAACAATGACGCGTAACGATAACACTTACCCGAAAGGCACAATTGAAAGGCTTATGACTGGGTTTTATGTGGATAATTGTGTGACTAGTGTTGCCGATGAGAATGAGTTGAGACAGTTTGTATCAGAAACAACTACTGCCCTCATGGAGGAAGCTAAGATGGATCTGAGAGGGTGGGAGGCCTCTGGTAGTACAAAAACAGTTGTCCCTGTTTTTGGTCTTCTCTGGGACTCCTCAAGAGACACTCTAAAAATCAATACTGAAACCTTGAAAGGAGTTGTCCAAAAAGGACCGATAACTAAAAGACTGATGCTTTCTATAGCTCAGAGTATATTTGACCCTGTTGGTTTTACATATGCTAAAAACAATTTGCCTTAACGTTTTTTCTAATGATAAGAAAAATACCAAATAAGGTAGGTTCGCCAAATAAAGCCCGGTTCCTAATAAAGCCCACTCGCCCTTATTCCTCAGGATGGACAAATAATGGCAGTATGCTGCAATGTAAAGACGCAGTAGAGCCATCTAGGTGCAAATTGTTACACTAAGTTGAGCAGCGACGCGAACTGTCGCTTTTATATGATCATTCGTTTACAGTGGTCAATGGGTAAATATCCAATCTAATATTGAGGTTAGTATGCTTTTGTAATTTAATACGATTATGAGTGCGATTTTTTTTATTCTGCATGACATTTGTGTACTTATTAGTTGTACTTTCATAGTACCTCAATTACCTTATGTTTATTAAAACGTAAATAATGGTAATGCCTAAAAAACATTGATCACCTACAGTATTCCTAATAAGGCCCGGATCGGCCTTATTAAGACTACGGGTGGGCCACCACTACAATAACACGTTTTATAAGTTTTTAACTTTGTTTCAGAAAGAATACTAAAAAGCTTAAGATGCCTAGAGCTTTATGGACTGAAGAACAAATGGCTTTGGCCTTGCAAGCAGTTAAAAATGGGATGTCAGTAAGAACAGCCGCCAAAGAATTTAATATTGCCCGTCGAACACTTGAGAATCATTTGCTTAGTGGAAAAGCGGAAAAGAAACTTGGGCGCCCTTCATGTTTAACCCCCCCAACAAGAATCTGAGTTGTGTGGAAGAATTTTTAGGCTAGCTGACGTTGGAATGCCTCTGACATCAACAGTGATAAGACGTTCTGTCCATGAATATTGCCAAAGAAATGGCATATCTGCACCTTTTATCGATAAAAACTTAGCTGGTCGAAAATGGCTCAAACTTTTTTTAAATCGACATCCCGAAGTAGTTAAAAGAAAATCTCAATTCATGAATCCAGCTAGAGCAGCCAAATTAAACAGATTCATAGTCAATGACTATTTTGAAAAGCTACGCGAAGTTATGTTGAAGCTTGATATCCTGCAAAGCCCTCAACGCATTTTTAATATTGATGAGAAAGGTTGCCGCCTAAACCTTCATAAATCACAACAGGTATATGCTCGTAAAGGTGTCAAACGAGTTCATTTGATTTCGCAAGAGCACGCTGAGAATGTGTCAATCGTCGGTTGTGGAAATGCTATAGGATAAATAATTCCACCTATGATCTTGTTCAAAGGAAAAACAAAGAAGAGTGAATGGTATGACAATCTTCCTGCTGGAACAGTTATTGAAATGACCGAGAACGGAAGTATGACTACGCCAGTTTTCATTAAGTGGGTACAACATTCTGCTAAGTACAAGCCAATAGGAAGAGTACTGCTTATTTTTGATGGAGCATCGTCCCATTTGGATGCAGGTATTGTTGATGAAGCCGAGTCGCATGAAATTACGCTTTTTTGCCTGCCAAGTAATTGCACACATGAACTGCAACCTATGGACAAGG
The DNA here is from genome assembly GCF_917563875.1 of Diabrotica virgifera virgifera. NCBI lineage: Eukaryota > Metazoa > Arthropoda > Insecta > Coleoptera > Chrysomelidae > Diabrotica > Diabrotica virgifera. Next base: position 172,614,867 of record NC_065451.1, read on the forward strand.
CGGTATTTAAAGCCTTCGAATCTTACTGGGACGACGAAGTTATCACCTACTGGACAAATAGACCAGATCGAACGATCAATAAATTTTCGTTTGGCACAATTTTCTCAAAAGTATGGCCAAAAGCAACTGCAGCATCAAATGTTATTTCAGGTTTTCGTGCTACGGGAATATACCCGTATGATCCGAGTATCATTCCTGACATAGCTCTTTGCCCATCAGAAATAACAGAAAATAAATTAGACTCAGAATATTCTGCTATTCTATCAGCTTCGACTTCCGCAACGAATAATCCTATTGGCAGCTCCACTCCAGACAGAAAAAAGAAAATAAAAGCTCTAAAGGAGAAAAATACGCAAGATAGCTCTGAGAGTTCTGACGGTTCTGACAATGAATTTTCAGTACATGACAGCTCAGAAGAAGAAAACGAAATGTCAGTAAGTTTCAACGCAGTGTTAATAACACCAGAATTGGAAACTGGAAAACGCAAAGGTGCTAGAAAGAAATCCCTGAACTATCGAGCACAGGAAGTCACAAAATCATTGTTTGATGAAGCTGGTTTATATGACCCTAAAAACCAATCAAGAAAAGGAAAAAACTTGGCAAACGGAAAAATAGTCAAAAAACAACTAAAAAAAGGAGAAGAGAAAAATAAACACTGCTCACTTGAAACCTCAAAAAACAAAGAAGAACGAAAAGATAGTTGGTATTGTTTCGTCTGCAATGAGGATGTCGTTAAGGATATGAGACTTTGTGACAGCTGCAAACGATATATTCATGAAGAGTGTGTAGGACTTTCAGCAGATGATAAAGACTTAGTTTTCATATGTCCAGGCTGTTTGCAATAATTATTTTAAGTACCTATTATTTTTTACAAAATAAATGTCCTACATGTCACCTTTGTTTAATTTGATTAATGTATAGTTGCACCAATAGACCTTAAGCTTAAGACGTGGAACGTCAATGCGACATAAGCTGAACTGGGCTAAACTGGAGCTGAAGATCTGTTGGTGCAACCAGGCATAATTGTCACATTTAAAAAGTGAGCCTTATTAAGAACATGAAGTGGGCCTTATTAAGAACATGGTGTTCCTAATTAGGCCCAGAAGCAACCATTTTTTAAAGACTAAAAAGTATCAACTCATAAAACATTTGACAAAATTTAACAATCTCATATTAAATTTAAATATGTGATTTATCTTCTCTGTGGTTTTCAGATTTATATCGTGATTTTATTTATCAAAAAACAACTAACAAACATTAAGTGGGCCTTATTTGGTCAACTTACCTTATAGTGTCATAAGTTCACTCACACCCTATTTAATTTGAAAATGGTAGAAAATTGTTCTGTGTGGAAATATAAAATAAAGAAACAATTAACATACTTTTGGTAAATAATAAAATATTCGAATGAAGTTTATACATTTTTTCATGTTTTCAACTTTTCTCCGATCTATATTATTTACATATTACGGTATAGATAAATTTTCTCAGTGGTTATCTCTTATATAAAATCCAAACCTATATTTACGGAATAATATGTATTCTTATTCCGTATCAAATATAATAATTATTATCTGTTAATTAAAGTTTTTGTAAGTCAACAAAGAGTCAGTGAATTAATAAATCTGCCAGTGTTATAATTGCTAAACGAAACATTGAATTTCACAAATAATATTAATCGAGGTATCAACTAGGATGAAATCAGAGTCGTACGATCTACGTATGCCAAAAGACCAATATGAAAGTGAGAGTCAGCCACGTTAAACGAGCAAATGACTGCACAAAAAATCATGGATAACAGATGAGATCCCGAAACTAATGATTGAAAAAAGAAAAGCCAAAAATGACTCAGACCCAGACCCAAAAGAAGGAAAATCAGAGAGGCGAGAGAAAAAGAAGCAGTGAAGAAATAAAAAGAAATTGAGACTCTATGTACAGCCAAAGTACGATAATCACAATGTACATAGGAAAGTTAAAGAACTCAGGTTTACTAAAACGGAGACAGAAAGGAAATCTAACTGATTCTGATAGAAACATCATCTTGGACAAACAGTGTAAAATAAGAACGTGGAAAAGATACCTAGAGAAACTGTTTGAAGACCAAAGAGAACTTTTGAGCTAGAAAAAGAGGAAAATAATGGAGCAAAATTATAACACCAGGAAGTTTATTATCCAATAACAAAGCTAAAGGATGGCAAAGCAGCAGGCCCCGACAACATACAGGCAGAACTACTCAAACTAATGGATGAGTCAATAGCAATACTCACAAAGATACTCAACAATATATATAGAACTCTGGAGAAATATCAACAGAATGGCTGAAATGAATGAACAATTTTAGGCATCTCCTAAAATTGTTCCTAAAGATAATCCATTAGAAAATTTACAAGCTCTGTGAAAGTCAAATTTCCCACAACCATTTCAGGTTCGTAAATAATGCTGTTGGTATCAGAGAAGCTTTGTTCTAAGTGCACGCATGCTTGGTTGTTCAGAGGATCTGCTACCGCACTATAGTCATTATAATTAGTTGTCATATAGTTACCTCTGAATGTATTAAACTCAAGTGAGGGTCAAATGGTGCCCGGGGCCTAATCATGTGATATTTAAAACATCCATGTTAATTATTTTTTACCCAAATATTTTCAATTTTGGTGGCTTAGCATGTGAGCATCCTATTCAGCACTGATGATCTGTAATCAGATCTAAAGCTAGTTCTACATTATGTGATGTAGCCCTTTTTAGGGAATTTTAATAAATTGTATGCCTTTTATAAAGAATTTTACTTAAATTTTTTGTGATATATGGTATACAGCCAGCTACAGGAAAACCTTTTTCCTTGTGGATTTGAAAAGTAAGAATGGTGCGAGGCTATGTCTTGTCAGTCCTTTTTTATGAAGTCAAATTGTGGACCTTAAATGAAGATATGTGCAGAAGATTAGCAGCATTTGAGATATGACTATACCTAAAGGAGAATACTTAAGATCACGTGGACTGACTGAGTCACAAATGACGAGGTCCTCAGAAAAATAAAGAAAAAGAAAAACAGATATGCCCTCCTATAAGCCCAGTGCAAGGAAAATATTTGGAAAGTAAGGTCCAGGAAGGAGAAGAACATCCTGGTTAAAGAACCTCAATACCTGGTTCAACACAACATCTATGAAGTTTTTCTGCCCTACTCCAGATTAGATAAAGATTGTCGTGATAAACGCCAATATTCTTCACTGATATGTTAGGATAGGATAGACATCAAGAAGAAAGATATTTATGTACATAGCTGGTGTAAGATTTTTATAAACAGAAGTAGAAATATAAAGAAGAAAACATAAAATGACCAAAAAAAAAACAGAAAACATATCGCTATAAGTACTTATACTGGTTAAAATGGAAAAACAAGGATAAGTCAAGCAGTCAAGCAGGTAGGTACACAGACACAGCATTTTAGAGTTAACATACTTCATACCATAGAGGTATATATTGACACAGAGAGAGTGTCATTCAAAGCGAAGTGACGACACCATCTTTTTTCTTTGGATTAGTGCTGTTTCACTCTTACACATATTAAGCTGCGTTGTCAGTTAGACAGTTGTCCTCCTCTTCCGTGCCTATACTCACACCTTAATCTCATCTTAGTTTCTCGGTACAATGTGCTAGAAAGAGATAGCGCAAACCAGTCGAAGAGATCTTGTCGTCAGGACGCGCGGAGTGAAAATTTTAGTTTTTAAAATAACCGTAATTTCAACTCAAAATTTGACCAAATACTTAAGTAAAACTTTAATTTTTAACACTTGTTTAAAATCCCTTGAGAAAATTTATCCGTGATCTACTCCTGCTCGTCTACTGTTCTGTGCTAAAGTATGAGTTCTGCATGAGGTAGAGTTTGTCTATGGGATTAGCTATGGAGGTCGATGTGGACGTAGAGCCCGCTTCGTTGTGGTGGGAATGTGACTGAAGTTCGAGGTTTTGGAGAGACATGGTATCCGATGTAGCTTCATCCAGCTGATCGAAGTTTGTACTGTCGTCCAAAGAGATATCTGAGCTGCAGAAACTCTCGCCAGAGTGTGCTGGATAGTTATCTGGAAAAATGTAAATGTTGTAAATACACTATTTTTTAAATTCATTTATTAGATAATAGGTGAGGTGTATTAAAATTTTTTAATATTATGTTTGGTAAAAATAATAAATCACTCTCCATTGATTGCTTTAATGGGAGGGAGTTGAATCCAAATTCACTTGAAAACAAGGAACATTTCCAGAAGATAATAAGCTTATGTTGTTTTGAACTGAGAAACATTATGACGTATTGTTCTCACGTATTAGCTATAACCTATTAAAAGTATTGTTCAATTTTTCACATGCAAAAAATATTTTTTTTTGCTGTAAGATTTCAATCATTTTCATCCTCCATTTTAAACTATTCCTTAAGCCAATCCTGACTAATGCCGGATTTATACTCAGCCTTTGCCACTGCTAATGCCGCTGTCGGAAATATTGCCCGAAATACGATATCGACGCGAGTGAAGTGTTCACTGCAGTCCTCACCAATGTCCGCAATGTCCTCATGACTAATACTCACTCGCATTATACACTCTCCTTTGATTTCCGTCCCAAAAACCGACTTTTTGGGGAGCGTCGTGCAATAGCAGTAGCATGAGCAACGGCAGCGCGAGTGAGCTATTGACACATTCACGCTGCCCACTTTCCTGCCCAATTCCCTGTCCAACAGGACTGAGTTTAAATCCGGTATAACAGTACCTAGTTCATCCCTACCTAATTTCGTCCCTACCCATACAGACAATTATCTCTCTGTCTCTCTCTCTCTCTCTCTCTCTCTCTCTCTGTCTGTCTCTCTCTCTCTCTCTGTCTGTCTCTCTCTCTCTCTCTCTCTCTCTCTCTCTCTCTCTCTCTCTCTTTATCTCTCTCTCTCTCTCTCTTTCTCTCTCTCTCGTTATTGGAAGGCATAACGATTTTAGTAAGTAATAACAACATAGTAGTGCATAAAAGTGAGTTTGGACAAGCATGCGATTGCAAATACTTGGGTCATATGTCATATAGGTAAAGCCGTCATGTTTTTGGGTTGAGCAACTTAATCGTATGCTGCCGATACATTAATCTTAACACAACAGTTAACAAAGGGGTAACATATACTAACTGAAATAGAAAAGAGAACACCCAGTAAGACTCAATTTATTAGTCCTCAGTTGGTTCTACCTTTCACTCCTTGGTTCTACCTTCTACCGCTCACTCCTAGGTATCGAAGATATTAACTGGCATAGTACAGATAAAAGATGAACTGGAACTTTGAATGAAATATCGTTGTATGTTATGATGAATCCATATTATGTTTGGGCATGCATGTTGGTCGTGTGAGGGCGTGAGGGTGCAAAGGCAGGCGACGGGGTGAAAGATAAGATCCTCAATTTTTCATTGTAAGGCATGTAAACCACACTATTGCCATTATGGTATGAGGAGTTACTACTTATAGAAACAGGCTACTTTTGATGTTTATCAGAGGCAACACAACCGTTAACCGTCGTGCGTTACTCCAGGAAGTGGTGGACTTACATGTTCTGCTTCATACATGCACACTCCCCGAAACCATTTTTTCCACAAAATAATGCGTGACCAAATAAAGCCAGAATTAGGGTGCCTATTGCATGATTTATTGTCTTGGCCCCCTAGATTTCCCGATTTTTTACTTCTTGAACACATCTGGGATAGTATGGTATGAAGACTACTCTATTTACGTCATCCTTCACATATTCTAGCGACACCAGGAAAAAATAAACTCTGATGAGATACCTTACTGTATGATGAGTACCCAGACATACTTTTGAGTACGGAAGACATGGTGCAGGCCCAACACATTACTATTTTGTGACATTTTTTTCAACGGTTGGATTCTTCTGAAAATTTGATGACTTGCTTACCTAACCCTAAGAGACATGTATACAAAAAATTGTAATAAATTCAGTGTTACTGGGTTTACCTAACTTAACGATGATTTTTGTGCTATTGACTTGACGAATTATCAAGTTAGCAAAACGAGTATTGTATATTTTTGTGCATGGATATGCTTTAAAACAAGATTTCGAACTTGTACTAATTTTTTTCATAAACAAGTAATCACAAGAGGAGTTCTCACTTATTATACTGAGGGGTTAAAAACATAAAGGGGTAGTAATATGGGATAACGATCCTAACATCTTTAAGTGCTCTCTTCATCAGTGGAGTTGGCAACAATTTTGGAGAACTGTGTGTCTTTCTGCCATTCTCAGGAGTTTCTGCAAATTGAGTAATGTCCAATTGCCGATGTTCTTCAACCAAAGCACTGCCTATGGCCTATATTCTCTGATTCTATGATTAGTTTTGGGATCTGATAGCTTTAGATAGATAGAGTAATATTAATAGTTCTCTTTTTTTCCATTCAGCTCAAAACTTCAGTCCTAACATAAAGATACTATTGCTCATATAATATTTCAATCTGTATTTAGTACGTTCTTTAACGGTAAAATATTGCAAAACCTCTATTGACATTAAATTTGGCATACACATAGCTAATAAGTCAAAGAAAAAAAGTGATATTGTGCCGATGTGTGCTTTTGCCCTAGCGGTGAGTTTCACCCCCTCCGGGGGTGAAAAAATATATGTCCAAAATAATTCCTGAAATGGATGAAACTGGATAAACTGACTAATTCTAAGCAACTTTTGTTCTATATAGCTTTTTCACCAAGTCAATACTTTTCGAGTTATTTGCGAGCGAACATGTTCATTTTTCAACAAAATAACCACGGTTTTAAACGGTTTTTCGCAAATAACTCAAAAAGTAAGTATTTTCTCGAAAAAAACATTCCTAGCAAAAATATAGCCTGTAAAAAAGTGAAAGATGGTGTACATATTAGATCTCTATACGTAGCACAAGCACAGTTACTAGCCAATGAAAATATGTTCATATTCGTCAAATTCCAAATCGAATATTTTAACGTGATATAACCAAAAAGTGAAGCACTTTTTGGGGAAAACTCGTTACAACTTTTTTAAAGTGTTTAAAAAAGCTTTATTTTTGTTTTATAAAAAAAATTATAGCATTACAAGTAAACAAGTTACGCTCAAAATAAAGTTGGTAATTTTTCTTTGGTAAAAAAAAATCAGGAAAATCACCCCTTAATTAATATCTCAAATGAACTTAATCGTTACCATTTCACAAGTTACTTTACTCGTGTATGTATTGTTTATATGATCTGTAAGTTTCATCGGTTCAAAGTAGGGATGGCGGTTTTTGACAAAACACCGGTTTTCGGTTATACCGGTTTTTTTGCTTACGGTTTAACCTGGCGGTTATAACCGGCAAAAAAAACCGGTTTTTGGAAAAACCGGTTTTCGGTTTTTTTAATCCAATAGGTTACAAAGTTACATTTACAATACACTATGGTTTGCGATACTCCATTCGACTCGATATCAATATGATCAAATTACTATCGAAAGAACATATATTACTTTTAACACGTTTGTATATTTGTAGAATAGATACATTTTAACGCATTTAATACTTCCTGTAGGAGTGTATCGTCTTGAAAACGTAGCGAAATTCTTGGAGATTCGTATTCGTAATCAGAAATTCCATATTCATAGTCAGAGCATTATTTTTGGTAATCAGAAAAAGTCATTCACCCACTTTCAATGTCAAGAGTTAAGTGTGAAAAATAGATGATGTTTGCGTCTAATTCAACCAGATCACTTCTTATGTAAATATTATGATTACAAATACCTTTTCAAGTAAATATTATAATAAAATTTAATAATTGTTTCTGGCTGATGTGAGATTGCACTTTCAGTTTGCTTCTTTATTTTATAAAATAAAATAAAATTTGAATTATGGTTTTGTTTGGAATAATTACTTGAGAATAATAATTATGATTGGGATCCAAAATAATACCTAACCTAATCCTAATCACCGTAAAAACCTAATAACCGGTTTTTACTTTAAAAAGAAAAAACCGGTTATAACCGGGACAAAAAAACAACCGGTAAAACCGGTTATTGCGAAGTAAAAAACCGGTTTTAGGTTTAAACCGGTAGGTTTTTCCCATCCCTAGTTCAAAGTCCTTATTTTTGAAAGGGCTGTAGTTAAAAGATTTGAACGATTCACCAATCACGAGTGTATGCAAATTTAGAAACACCAAATCTTAACCAATTTTTGTCTTACAGAAAAACAAAAAAAATACAAAAGATTTAAAAAAGCTAAGCCGAGTTTTCTTATTATTTGAGATTTTTGTTATCTCCAACAATTTTTAAGTTATTTTGAAAAAAAAAAGCATTTTTTTCAAAATTAAAATTTTTAGAAAGTTTATTTTAAAACCAATTGTTTTCAAAAATAAGCACTTTGAATCGATTAAACTTACAGATCATATACACACAACATAAGTAAAGGAACTTGTGAAGCGGTAACGATTAGGTAATTTCATTTAAGTTGCTAATTAGGGAGTGATCTTTACGATTTTTTTTGCCAAAACAAAAGGGACCAACTTTATTTTGAGCGTAACTTGCTTACATTTGATGCTAGAAACTTTTTTTATAAAAACAGAAATAAAACTTTTTTTAAACCCTTTAAAAAAGTTGTAATAGGTTTTCCCCAAAAAGTGCTTCATTTTTTGTATATTTCACGTTAAAATACTCTATTTGGAATTTGGTGAACATGAACCTATTTTTCATTAGCTATAACTCTGGTTCTGCTAGGTGTAGAAACCTCATGCATACACCATTTTTTTTTTACTTTTTTACAGGTTATAGTTTTACTCGGATCATTTTTTTCGATAAAATACTTACTTTTTGAATTATTTGCGAAAAACCGTCTAAAAACGTGGTTATTTTGTTGAAAAATGAACATGTTCACTCGCAAATAACTCAAAAAGTATTGACTTGGTAAAAAAGCTATATAGAACAAAAGTTGCTTAGAATTAGTCAGTTTATTCATTTCAGGAATTATTTTGGACATATATTTTTTCACCCCAGGGAGGGGGTGAAAACTCACCCCCAGGGCAAACAGTCTCCTAAGCAACCGGTGGGGTACGTTAAAATATATTTGTTATTTGTGTATGGTGATAGTCTTGGTAAATAAAGAGTTGGTACTCTTCTTAATGGATTAGAAAAATTTTGTAGTATTCCAAAATGCTGTATCGTGGAAGCTGTTCAAAAACAGGAAAAGGAACTTGGTGTAGCTTTCTACTTACTTTAGTGTAGCAATTCCAATATAATATCCCGAAACTGTTATCATCGCTACAATTTAAGATGCAAATAGAGTCAAGTTCCAATTACACATACTTTTTGGGTCACTCTCTAATAAATTACACCAAAAAAGAATATTAAGATTATATATTCTACTGACTAAAGAATCGCCTTAATTATTTGTCTATTTGACCAAAAATGATGCTACTCAAAGTCAAAGTAATAGCCAGTTTTAAAACAATAATTATGACAGTTCTAAAGGAAATATTAGTTTATCCCCCAGCTACTCTGAATTTACCATAAAAAAATCAAACTATTTACCATCAGGTGAGTACGGAACGTTGGGATTTAGGGGTTGACTAGAAGTTTGAAAATGGCCATCACCCAAATTGCCCAAACTCATATAATGCCCGTGCTCACTACTTGGCGATTCTTGCTTAATAACTTTATCATCCTTATCACCTTTTTCTTTATCACTCGACGATTTCCCGTCGTCCTGTTTGGCTTTTCTTTGGATCTTCTTCATTTTGGCTCTCTGGTTTTGGAACCAAACCTGTACCACCCGGACGCTGAGGCCGGTTTCTTTCGCCAGGGCTTCTCGGACTTTGCGGCAGGGTTTGGGGCTCACTTCGAAGGAGGCTTTGAACTGTCGTCGTTGAGCGGAGGTGAGGATTGTTCTCGGTCGCTTGGGACCTCTTCTGCCATCTCTGGGTCTGCTGGAAGCAAAAATTTAACTATTAGCTTAGCTGAAGACACAAAGACCTTACACAAGTTTAATATACGTAACAGTAAAAACGTAGGTAAATAAATATTTTTTTATTGAAAAATCCTTTATAAAATGTATAAAATTTATTAAAATCCCTCAAATAACTACATCAAGTGCCGAACGTTTTCGATATGTAAAATATCATCATCAGTGCTAGAAGTGGTTGATCACACGCTGAATCACCAAAAAAATTCCAGGGTATAAACTCTTTAAATGGTGTGAAAATTTGTTACATTAATATTCTTCTTCTCCTTCTTTTTGTATAGACATGGCTCTGTCTGTTTTTTAAATGTGCCTTTAGTAAGTTGTCGTTCCATCGTTTTCGTGGTCTTCCCACTGATCATCTTTCTATTGGGGAACCGTCTCCCGCTGTCCTGACTACCCTATTTGTTTGTCATTCGGCTTATGTGGTCATTCCATTCTATTCTTCTGTTTCTTACCCAGTTATTAATGTTATCCACATTGCATCTCCGTCGTATATCTATACTTCTAGCTCTGTCCCATAGAGTCTTACCATTGATTTTTCGAAGGGTTTTCATCTTCGCTGTTTCGAGCCATCTTTTTGTCCTCTCTGTGTCAGGTCGTCGTGTCGGATGAGTGTTTTGTAAATTCTGCCTTTCATTTCTTTTCCGATATTTTTATTTCTCCATATTGTGACATTCAGGCAACCTGCGGCTCTGTTTGCTCTATTCGCTTGATCTTCCACTTCTGTTTCGAGCCTTCCGTAGCTAGATAGTGTGATGCCTAGGTATTTAAACTCCATCACTTGTTCTATTATCTGACCTTCCAGCTCCAATTTACATCTTATTGGATCTGCTGTTATAACCATGCATTTTGTCTTTCTTGAGGAAATTAACATATTAAATTCTGGCCAGTTGGTTGCTTAAACCAGTGCCAATAAAACATAAACACACACACAACATATTAAATTTTCTGGCGATTATGTTGAATTGGTGTAGCATACGTTGTAAATCATCTTCACTTTGAGAGATTAGTATTGCATCGTCCGCATAGCAGATTATTTTAAGTTGTTTTTCTCCCATTTGATATCCTTTTCTAGTTCTTACTTTTTTTATTATTTCGTCCATGATCAGGTTGAAAAATAAAGGACCCAAGGAATCCCCCTGTCTTATCCCATTACCGGCTTCAATTGGGTCAGTTAGTTCATCTTCCACTTTTACTTTTATTGTGTTGTTCTAGTAGATGTTTTCGATCGTTTTAATTATTCCCAGAGGTACCTCTCTCGAATATAACAAGTGGATAACGTCCTTTAATGTGACCCTGTCAAATGCTTTCTTAAGGTCCACGAAACATAAATATACCGGTTTGTTGTATTCCAACGATTTCTCTTGAACTTGCCTCATTATAAATATAGCGTTAGTGCATGACCTTCCCGACCTAAAACCTTGTTGTTCTTCTGCTAATGTTATAATTACATTCAATTTGTTTGTTATCACTTTTGTTGTTAATTTTAATGTTGTGTTTAATAAGTTAATCCCTCTGTAATCCTTCGGGTCTGATTTGTCTCCTTTTTTGAAGAGAGGTATTAGGATGCTTGATCTCCATTCTTGTGGTATTCTGTTTTGTTCTATTATTTTTTGTATTAGTTTTTATAGTTGTTTAGTTAGATCTTGTCCTCTGTACTTTAGGAGTTCGTTCGATATTCTGTCCTCTCCTGGAGATTTTCTATTTTTTAATTTTCGTAATGCTTCCTTTACCTCTCCATTAACATTGTTATTTAAAATCCCAAACGATGGATAACATTTATAAAGATAAAGATATTAGACACTGTATGACTCCCCCATCACGTGTGTTGCTGTTGCAACTGAGTTGCCATCCACCTGTTCAGTAACCCACGTGATGGGGGAGTCATACAGTGCGTAAAAGCCTTATCTTTATAAATTTTATCCATCATTTGGAATTTTAAATAACAATGTTAATGTAACAAACTTTATACCATTTAAATGTTTTATACCCTTGTATTTTTTGGTGACTTAGCATGTGATCAATCAGTTCTAGCACTGATGATGATATTTTATATATCGAGAACGTACTGTGTTTGATTCCTTTAAAGGATTTTAATAAATTGTATACTTTTTATTCAGGATTTTTTTAATTAAAAAAATTTTTGTGTTTGACAGTATACAGTCAGTTACAGGAAAATTCTTTCCTTGTGGATTTTTTAAAAAAATAATAATTTTCTTGTTTTCGAGAAAACATTTTTGTTGTATTTTAAAATACTCTGCAAAAGATCAGAACATTTTTAACAGTATTTGGTTATGATCCTTGGTTATTTTCTTGATGAAATTATTCCTTAACATAGACGACAAAACTGATTCAGTAGCACCCCAATCTACCGATTTAGCTCCAAATGAATTTTTCCTGTGGGTACATGTCAAAAACAAAATTTATAGTAGTGCGGCAGATTCGTGCAAATATTATAAGAATTGTGCATTTAATGATAGAAGCATATAATTTGGACCACATATACTAAACATACCAAACATACTAAACATACTAAACAAAGGTTCAAATTTAGATAGGAGGCCATCTCAGATTTTGCCTTTTACAAAAATGGCGGGGATTCAAAATGGCGACTATACATATGTGACTAATAGCACGATAACTTTTGAACGAGACTTCAGATTTCAACCAAATTTGGTATATAGGCTCTTTTTTTGATGTATAAGATCGAGGTCTTGAACCGGAAGAATCGGTTTACCAGAAGTTGTGTTTTTTCTGGTTTTTATGTAAAAATATGTTGTTTTTTTTCAATTATTTCATCCTGTATGTATTAATTTTTCAAATAGTTAATACGGCCATTAAAAAGAGCGTAAAAATATTTTTTAGGAAAGATTTTTAACTTTTTAGTTATGTTAATTACGATTTATTAAGTGCAAAACCTATCTTCACATGTACAGCTGGTTCCAAAAAAAACTGATACGACTCTTAAAGCGTATTTTATAGAAAATTGAGCAGTGTACTTTCTTCTTCTTCTTCTTTTTGTTTTTGGTCTTGCTGCAAGGCAATTACCAGCACGAATTATAGGCGATCTTGATGTGGTCTGGCTCAAAGCCATATCAAAATCGCTGACTATGTTCTTGTAAAAAGCTTTTGATGATGTGTGATATAATGAATATAAGTTTAATTATATTTAATTTATTATATTTTGATGGATAAATACTTACTATTTACATACTGTCACTGTCACTGCCAAATCTTAAAATTTGTCAGATAACTTCAACCTCAAAAAATGGATGTTTGTTTGTTTATTTTATTATTTATCTGTCATAATAAATATAATATAATGTCAGACCAATCATACACTGCTCAAAATGATCAAATCTTACTTAGAGTCGTATCAGTTTTTTTAGGAACTAGCTGTACCTATACGCTGTGAGCTCGTACTAGAGGGGATATTTATAAATTCGTGAGCGCCAGTAGTGACAAGTCTGTAAACGTTTACCGGAAATTTGACATAAATGTCAAAGTGATTAATTTTAAATTAAAATTAAAAACATTAATTATAAAAAATATTAGTTGATCAAAGCTGTGGTTTATATTTTTACCTTAAATATACTTACGTTTTAAATACTGAATTTGCGTTTTTTAATGTTCTGTAATATGTAATTATAAATTAATCTTGGCGCCATCTACATGATAATTGTGAAAGTATCCGAAGTAAGAAATTAATATTTCATCAATAGAACGTCAAAATGATTAGCAAAATCTTAAAAAAATCTATTACAATTTAATTACTTTTTAGCGTTGTAAATACTAAGCGATAACAATTAAATAATTAATTTAAAAATTACCGGTGAAAGTTGAATTAGTAACCGCTAGGAGCGACACCAGCGAAGCTCAGAGCGTATATGCGGCAGATTCGTGCAAATGCTTATTATAAGAATTATTGTGCATTTATGGTAGAAGCATATAATTTGGACCACATATACTACACATATAGAGGTTCAAATTTAGATACGACGCCATCTCAGTTTTTGTTCTTTTTACGAAAATGGCGGGCATTCAAAATGGCGACTATACATACGTGACTAATAGCACGATAACTTTTGAACGAGATGTCAGATTTCAACCAAATTTGGTATATAGGTTCTTTTTTTGATGAATAATATCGAGGTCTTGAAACGGAAGAATCGGTTCAAGATTCTTGAACCTGTATATACAGTGTGTCAATTTTAAAACTTACAATGGCTATATCTCACGAACAAAAGCTGATATCGAAAAATGCTTGAAACCGTTTCTATTATAGTAAGGGGGAACTAAAATGACACGAAAGAGAACTCACCCCCATCAACCCCCTAGGACCCACCCATCACAACCAAAAAAGTTTAAATTGCAAACCCCTACTTGTGATACATCATTGAAAAGGCTATAAAAAATGCTATTCAATGGTATAAATAATAATTATACAGGGTGAAGCAATAATTGTGAAACTTTGGCTTAAATGAAAAATTTAATAAGGTTTTGTTGAATTACAAATTTATTGAAAATGTCAATTAAGTAAATATTTAATGTAAATTCCGTTGTTTGGTAAACAATAATACAGCCTATTTTCAAATTCTGCACGAAATTTAGCAAATATTCTAGTAATAGGGCGACATGCTTGAGTAATTCTTTCTCGCAATTCCCCAAGTGAAGCAAGTTGAGTTTTATAAACAACTGATTTAGGGTAACCCCATAGAAAAAAGTAATATACTATCCTACTATAAAAAGTACTATCCAATGGTATAAATAATAATTATACAGGGTGTTAATATCAGCTGGCTTACTATGACTTTTGTATTTGTAATGCTATCTCCCGGACTATTATTTTAAATGGTAAGTGTCCTCTCGTACTTTTTTTGTTAATTAAAACTTAATTTGCCATTTTTGCCTTAAATCAGTTGTTTATAAAACTTAACTTGCGTCACTTGGGAAATTGCGAGAAATAATTACTCAAGCATATTACTAGAAAAACATTTGTCAAATTTCGTGCAGAATTTGAAAATGGACTGTATTATTGTTTACAAAACAACGGAACCCACATTGAACATTTACATAATTGATATTTTTATCAAATTTGTATTTCAAGAAAACCTCATTAAACTTTTTAATTTAAGCCTAAGTTTCACAATTATTGCTTCACCCTGTATAATTATTATTTATACCATTGGATAGCATTTTTTATAGCCTTTTCAATGATGTATCACAAGTAGGGGTTTGCAATTTAAACTTTTTTGGTTGGGGTAGGTGGGGCCTAGGGGGTTGATGGGGGTGAGTTCTCTTTCATGTCATTTTAGTTCCCCCTTACTATCCTAGAAACGGTTTCAAGCATTTTTTGTTTTCAGCTTTTGTTCGTGAGATATAGCCATTGTAAGTTTTAAAATTGACACACTGTATATGTAAGAAGGCACTTATGGAATAAAATTATTTCTGTCCTTGTTTTAATCAATTTTAAAAAACGCTGAGACCCGTAGATTTCATATATAAAAATGTGTGCTTTTTAAACATAAATTTAAATGTACTTTAAAAGTAATTTAAATGGATTCATGCAAGCCTACCGTAGTCCATAAGCTTTATTTTTAACACCCTGTATATTTTTATATTTTTAAAAGCTGCTTAATAATCTGATTTCATGCTGTTTATGAATAATACATTTAAAATTATAATGTATGGAAACCACTTATGGAATAAAATTGTTGTCGTGTGTCATTATTTTAGAAAATTATAAAAACGCTAGGATACGTCAACTTTTAAATTCAACTATGGACTATTTAAACATAAATTTGAATATACAGGGTGATTCACTCAAGTCTAGCATAGTCCATTATCCTTAATAAACACCCTGTATATTTTTGTTTTAGAAGCTGCTTAACAACCTCATCTCAAAAATGTGCATTATGTAGGGTCTATTATGAATAATGCAAGGTGAAATTTTGAAATTATGTATAATTTTCGTCAAGATATTAATCACATAAAACTTTGAAATTAATAATTCGGGAATCACACTTTAAATAAGGGTATTATTATTTTTTAAATATCTATCAATTTTCTAAACTAAGTATCAATATAAGTGAGTTTTGTATTTAATGATTTTTATTTAAAGACATTTTTAAATAATTTGAAAATTTCCGTATTTAAAACATTAATGAATACCTATTATGCAGAAAACGATTTCAGAAAACATACATGAGTTATGAACACGTAGTTCCGTCGACAACCTCTAAATAACATCTGTACCTATCTTTTAATCTTTTGTTGTGGAGAGAGGTCATCTTTAATTATTTCAAACACATGTTACTGTGCTTCATCTGTGTTACAAATTTTAAGATTTTTTCACTTGAATAGGTACTATTGTCCTGTTGTCGGAACATGAGCGGAGCGTTAGGGTGCAACATAATACAATTCAGGGGTCTATGTAAAACATAAAAGAAATTCCGTAGTTTTTTTTTTCATTTAAGTTAAAAAAGAATGTTACGTAACACGCTGTTCGAACCCCCTCCCCCCTATGTAACGCGCCGTAACGTTTTACAAGACCCCCCTCCCCCCAAACTGCGTTACGTAATACTTGAACGCTCCCTAAGCGGGTTCGACTGTATAGAGATGTGCTATAAAGACAAGGCCAAAGAAGAGTGACAAAAAAAGATTAAATAAAATAATGAACACTAGTGATTTGTTTAATGTCGGCCTGCATTCAGTTTTTTCTTGTTTTTGCTTATTGCAGCATAATAGTGATAATGAAAAATATTTTACCTATTTTCATCCAGTAGATCATCGTCCCCCGAACTAGCCTGTTGCAAAAGATACAGCTCCTTCTCAAAGTCTCCTCTACAAAAGAGTTGCCCAGCTCTAAGAACGAACTGTTCTCCTTTCTGGAGAGGTTGACCGCAGGCAACACAGGCGAAGCATGGTAAGTGGAATACGTGCTGCTGGGCCCTCATCACCATCTCGTGAGGAAGCAATCGGTCTCCACATCTTGAACACTTCACTCCAAATATCCTAGAAAATAAAAAAAAATATAATTTTAACGCTAAATTATTTTCGGGGTTTACAGACCGTCGTCTAGAATTATTTTTTCTTAATGTTTAATCTGAAACTGTGATGTCTACTCGTATTTATAAGGCCTGTGGTCAAAACAGAGTATCCAAAATTCAAAGAAAGAAGCAAATGTTTAATGGTAACAAAAGGAAAATCATCAGAGAAAAAATATGTGTCTGAATGAATTGAAATATAAGACGTCTCTAGTTTTCGTTTTACAACAGAATTATTATTTATTTCTATTAGTTTCATATATTATGTGGGACCAAGTTATAGAAACCGCGAAGGCGTTACCAGAAATTTTTTTGTCACCCTTGTTGCAAAATAGCAATAATTGCGAAAAAACCATAAAAAAACAAGTATTCGCATTTTAGGTTTTTCAACCATTTATGCTACACTTAGGACTTTCATATTTTACCCAGAAAAACTTTATGATATAATAAAACAATACCGTAAATTTCATTAAGATGGGCTCAATAAATTATGCAAAATAAATTTTGCAATCCAGCTTTCGCAAAAAAAATCATTTTTTCAAAATGTTGCAGAACTGAAAATAAAGCAGATAGCAAGTTGAATGTTTTTTTGCGTATAGAAATGTACTGTACCTTTCATTTGCAATTTGCAAAATTAAAATCGATTAACTACCTCAGCGTCAGGAATTTTTTTAAATAAACATTAATTATTGGTGCTGCGCGCAGGACAGGGGTGTTCGATTCACGCAAATTGATTTCCACCAAAATTTCTTCCAATCTTTATCTAATATATTATTTTCTTGCTCTATATTTTGTTGTATTTTAATATTTTAATTCCACATAAAGCAAACTAATTTGATTATTGTTTGTGAAATATTGTTTAAACAATTGCCTAAGTTTAAAAATAATAAACGTTTATTTTCTAAGTTAAAATATATGAACAAAGCAAATTTTTGGTAAAAAAGTGTTATTTTAAAGGACAGAGTATGTGTTTTTATTTTGAAATAAACAAATTTATTTATTTATATCAAAATGTACTAAAAATTAAAATTTATCAATCATTATCAAAGGTTATTGGAATGCCCAATCAGAGCAAACGTATCCGCTGTCCTGCGCGTAGCACCCAAAATTAATGTTTATTTAAAAAAATTCTTGACGCTGTGGTAGTTAACTGATTTTAATTTTGCAAATTGCAACTTGAAAGGTACAGTATTTTTCTATATGTAGAAAAGATTCAACTTGCTATCTGCTTTATTTTCAGTCCTGCAACATTTGGAAAAAATGAATTTTTTTTTGCATTGCAAAATTTATTTTGCATAATCTATTGAACCGATTTTAATAAAATTTACAGTATTGATTTACTATATCATATAGTTTTTCTGGGTAAAATATGAAGGCCCTAAGTGTAGCATAAATGGTTGAAAAACTAATCCTTTTAAAACTAATCCTTTATTTTAGGAAATTTAATTGCGCAACTTTTATTTTAGTACAACTTTTGTCAGAAATGAATACTTTTAAAGTTATAATCAAAAAACGAAGAAAAAAAATCGAATATTTAAACAATGTTCCGGACCTATTTGAGTGGGAGGATAACTCAAATATTATTATATTCGAGCAATTCGAGTTATTTTCGAGCAATTTCTGCAAAAAAATATGAGTCACCTGTCAACATCCAAATGTACTAATATTTTTACAGATGCGCCCTGGTCTATTAAACATTTTCTTTGTTTATTTAATGTTGTTCTGAAGCTATTTCCTTGTAATAATCTTATTTCCCATTGAAAATAGTTGATCTTCTTTGTTTTTGTACACAGGTACTGGTATTTTTACCCTTCCATAATTCTTCCAAATATTCTATCCCGGATTATTAAAAATAGAAATAAGCTCAAATTGTTTACGTATTTGAATAGGTACATTGTTAAATAATATATACAATCTTTGTAAATATAATATCTAGCAATAAAACAAACACCGACATTGTTACTAGATGAATTGAAGCACCAAAAAACCTACCGGGATAAAATTTTTCATTTTATAACAAGCCATAATGCCAGAAAGTCTATACAATATACACAATGTATTGTATATACACACCGCGAGGCAACATCCGTATCCCCGATTTATCTCGGAGATCCCTGAAAGGCTATACTATAGAAGACCTTTATTGGATCCGCTTCAACGCTTTTCCGAACTCATCACCCTCATCAATGGTGCTACAGCCCTATGAAAGAGTCTCGACCTTCCCAAGTCTATTACGCCAGTCAGTCCTATCCATTGCCAACCGCTGCCAGTTTGCTGCGCCTATTTTTTTCCCATCCTCATCTACACCACCCTTCCATCTGAGTTTGGACCTATCCCTATTTCTACTTCTTACAGGTTGTGACATAAGGATTCTTCTAGGAGGGTTGTTCTGCTGTGATCTTGCTAGATGTCCTGCCCATCTTAGTCTTCCTATTCTTATAAAAGATACTGCATCTTTACCACCAAATATTATGTTTATATCTGTGTTGTACCTCGTAGTTGTACCTCCTACTCCAAACACCATTTTCAAAGATGCCACCGAATATTTCTCTCAGGATCCTTCGTTCAAATATAAGCAGAAGGTTTTCATCTACCTTGGAGATGGTCCATGTCTTCGATCCATATGTCAACACTGGTTGTATAAAGGTTTTGTATGTGGTTATTTTTGTTTTTTGGTTTAAGTTTCTGCTTCTCATATGTCTACTCAGTCCAAAATAGCATTTGTTTGCTAGGATTATCCTTCGCTTGATTTCTTCCGTCATGACTAGTGTTGCCCAAATGCAAGACCAAGACGAGACTTAGACAGTCTTGGTCTTGGTATTGCGCTCCCGGTCTTGGTCTTGGTCTTGGTCTTGCAGCAAGAGTCTTGCAAGTCTCGCAGTTGCCTATTAGCCTATTACATATCTTTGAACAACGTGACAGAGATGTACATTTTAAGCTAGAATTTCATAGCCATAGTAAAGATCAGCCAAATTAATAAATATCTAGACCAGCGGTTCTCAATTTGGGGTGCATGTACCACTGGTGGTACATATCATTATTTGCGGTGGTACATAAAACGCAAACACAGCTAAAATCAGCACCACAATTATTATTATACTTAATTAGATTACCTAGCTAGATACCTATTTCAGTTAGTTGGTAACCATAATAATAAAAAGTATTTTGTGGTTCATGACTCAAAAAGATTGAGAATTACTGATCTAGACAACTACTGATACCGGGTGGAGTTTGAACTCATGATCTAAGATCTTAGTAATCCGTGCCTATGTTCTAACTAACTAAAGTTTATTAGAAACTTATATATTTTATTATATTAATGCAGATTAGAAAAACCATATCCATGATGAACGGCATTCTGTGGGACCAGACAATACCTAAAGCGAACAAACAGCTCATATACAATAGCATACTTAAAAGTATAATCACATATGGCAGTGAAGTTTGGCCACTGAAACAAAGAACGGAGAAAATGCTACTAGTAACAGAAATGGACTTCTGGAGAAGAGCAGCAGGCAAATCAAGAAGAGATCGGATACCAAATGAGAGAATACGAGAAATGATGGGAGTCACACCTACAATAATTGATGACATAAAAATAAAACAACTAGTACGACAGATGACAGGATCCCTAAGCAGATTTTTGCATGGACACCACAAGGGAGAAGAAAAAGAGGAAGGCCGAGAAGAAGCTGGAGGGAGGTAATTGAAAAAGAACTAGAGGAAAGAGAAATCCCTCCAGGTCTATGGTTAAACAGAGAAGAATGGCGGTTAGGAGTCGGAAGGCGTCGAAGAACGCTGTAAACCGATATTAATAGTAGTAGTAGTGTATTTTATTATCCAATATAAGCGAATGTAATGTCCAATATAAGTGAAAATATGAGGTTATCGTTGTAATTTCAGTATTTTATAAATGCTAGAATATTCCACAGAGCGATGCTAGCTCTGTAAAAAAACACACTTTTATTGGTACACCCGGTCTACAGTGACAATAATAATTGACCTGTCTAGCAACAATATTACACAGCGGTATTTATAAAAATAAGAAAACATACATATTAAAAAATCACTTAAATCGAACAAAAGGCTTAGGCTACGGCTCCACGGGCTGGAAATTAACGCTAGCAGTAGCCGCAAAACGAACTTAAGGTTCCACGGAACGGAATAGGAATAGCCGAACTGAACCGACTACGCGCAAGTCCTGTAGTCGGTACAGTTCGGCTATTCCTATTCCGTTCTGCGGAACCTTAAGTTCGTTTTGCGGCTACTGCCAGCGTCAATTTCCAGCCCGTGGAGCCGTAGCCTTAGGAAATTCAAGACATTAACAATGACCTGTTTTTAAGATGGTGAGTAAATTTTTTGGAGAAGTGTATATCGTTAATTTCGGTATTTTATTTACACTGTTCCTTTGTATCGTAATCATACTTTTAAATAATAGTCGCGCTGTTTCGGCAAATTTTCTGTAACCCAGTGATCTCGATCTCATAGCATAGGTCATAGCACATTCAGCAAAAACAATACATAATAGTCTTACTATTCTATATAAGTACCGATAAGATTAAATTTATTAGGTATATTTTTTATCCGCAAGGTGACATATTTTTAAAAAGTTTGGATACGATATTTGATATTACTATCGGCGTCGCAAAGCAAGAATGTTATGTTATGATTAGAAGGCGACTATTTTCATAATAGGTCTGGATCCCGCGTATGAAAAAAAAGTTGATTAATAGCAAGCTGAAAATTTGTTAAGAGCTTAAGGGTGTCTAGTCGTACAAACTTTGATATATGGGAACACTGGAACAGGGGAAGTTTTAATTGTGGAACAGGTTAAAAATTTGGAACGGTCAGACCACGAAAACATCACATGTATTTTGTCCGACAGAACTTCCAATAGATTTGTTACCGTTTCATTAAACTCTCATGCAAAAATGAGACTGATATTTATCACCTGTCATAATTCCTGTCATTTGACATGTTCTACGTGTTCCACTCATTATCATGCCCGTTTGGTGATAAATAGCAGCCTGATTTTTGCATGAGAGTTTAATGAAAGGGTAACAAATCAATTGGAAGTTCTGTCGGACAAAATATATGTGACGTTTTCGTGGTCTGACCGTTCCAAATTTTTAAACTGTTCCACAATTAAAACTTCCTCTGTTCCAGTGTTCCCATATATCAAAGTTTGTCTGACTAAGCACCCTTTAGCTATTAACAAATTTTCAGCTTGCTATTAATCAACTTTTTTTCATACGCGGGATCCAGGCCTATAACCCGTACAACTAATTTCAGAGAAGTCGTCTGATGGGAAGGAAAATACAAAATATTTTATTTTTACATTGTAATAATAACCTGAGTACGTGTCAAATGTGTCAAATGTTCTTTAAATGGATATTTTGACTCTCTATGTATGTTTATGGTATTGTTCGTAGCGAACATAAGTCCAATTTTCAACATTTTTGTTACAAATTTTTTTTGTTTCTCATAAAGTATGTAAGAATATAGCCGAACTAATATACATACTCCCTAAAACGACCCTCAGTTCTAACTGCAAGACGCAAGAGTCTCGCAGGCCAAGTCTTGTTCTTGCTCAAGTCTTGCAAGGTAAGTCTTGGTCTTGGTCTTGCTAAAATTAGGCGGTCTTGGTCTTGGTCTTGGTCTTGCTAAAATTAGGCGGTCTTGGTCTTGGTCTTGGTCTTGCGAAAACGCAAGAACAAGACCAAGACTGCAAGACCAAGACCGATTTTGGGCAACACTAGTCATGACATTCTCCTTGGTGATCAGAGAGATAAGTATGTGAATTTTTCCACCACTTCAAAGGTAGAGTTATCAACCGTGAATTGGTGACCGATGTCTCTTACTCTGTTGTTGGGTATTGATGCCATCATCTTAGTTTTCTTCTCGTTTACTTGCAGGCCCATATTTTTGAGACATTTGAGAAGGTGGTATACATTTCTTCGAGCTTGCGTGTTGTGCGGGCAACTAGGTCCACATCATCTGCATATGCCAAAATTTGGGATGATTTATTAAAAATATTGCCTCTGTTGTCTATTTGGGCATCTCTGGCCGCCTTTTCCAGAGGTATGTTAAAAAGGAGACACGCCAGCGCATCTCCCTGTTGCAGCCCAACATGTGTTTCAAACGCCTGTGATTGTTCGCCCTGTTATGAAAATGAAGACATTTCTTTGAAATAATCATCTCAGTTAATTACTAAGACAATGGAGGGTCAACAAAAATAGAGAACTGTTAAGGACTGTTAAACATCGTAAAATGTCTTATCTGGGACATACTGACATACATATTCAGTGTTTCAATTTATCAATCAAAGATAGAATAAAAATTTAATTTTTTAAAATAACGCGGGCACATAAATTTGATACACCCTGTATATTGATTTGTAAATATTTATTAGAAGTTAGCTTTCACGCAAAGTGGGTTTCTCTTTTAATAAGTTTTCCATGAAGAATTAAAAACATTTTTGTAAATAAAAGTGAAGGGAAAGTTATTTAGGATTATAATTTTAAACCGATTGTTTATTACGGAAAAGGGAAATCCACAGGTAGATGTAATTATTAGTTTTTAGAAAAATAGAGGTAAAGAGAATTGGAATTTTAAATATGTTTGTTTAATGACAGGAATATTTAGATAATTTCCGAAAAGTCATTAGTTTTGAGTAGAAGTATTGTTTGAAAGAATGACTGGGTTTTTCGAGTGAAACAGAGGGAGGTGGAGAGAGAAATGTTTCTGATTGGTTTGGAAATTTGGAATGGGGAAAGTTTTGTTTGAATGTTGAGATAGTTTTGAAAAGAGGAATTCATTGTGTTACTGGCATCCAGAAAGAGCAGTCAAAAGTTTTCGTGAGTAGTTTAGAAGCAAGTACTAGTGTTTTGTTTTGATAGTGGGAGTAGCCGAAAAGTGGTACGAGAGACAAATCAAATCGAGAAGAAATACCTCTTTGATTATGTACAGTCCAAGAGAGTAAGTTACAAGAATTATCATTATAAAAATTATTTGTGACAACAAGTAAAAAATATACTTGGGTCTCAGGAGATTATTGTTGAGAGAAAGAGAGGAGAGAGGTTTGGAGTTTATTGAACGAGTCCTGGTCAAATGAAGCCTGGCTTGTGTTTTGGAGAAATAGTTGCTGGTATCCTGCTGGATTGTTTGCTGAGAACGGAGAGGGCTTTGATTGGTAGCCTAACATAATCAACAAGGAGGAGCTGTTTGGGTCAAGAGGAGACATCATTGTGTGTGAATCAAAAAGGTCAGGCAATAACCTATGTGATAGATTTTTTTTATATTCAGAAGTTAATTTTTTTACGTAAAAGCATATGAATTTAAGATTCCAACATTTCAAAAATTTAATAGGAAGTATAAGTAATTTTGCGAATACCAAATTTGTTTGTTTAGCTGGGTTTATTAATGGTATCAAGAACAAAGCGATAAATATTTGTTTGAATTAGATTAATTTATATGGTAAAAGTTTCTTTTGGACAGTTATGCCCACAGAATTTAATTGATAAATTTACAAAACATTGCTTTAGATAATAAAGGTAATTGTATGTTTTTATTTATGATTTTTCTATTTATTTCCTTTTCCTATTTTATCCCGATAAGGATCAACTAAGAGATACTGAAACCACGAGAGAAGATAAGTATAACATAAGATAATTTAGACATTTTTTTATATTATAAAAAGGCACCCTAAGATTCTTTCTTAATTTTTATGTATGATTTGCGTTAATTAAATAATTGATCAAGTAAATAATAATTAATATCAAAGTAATAGAGAGCAGATCATAACAATATAGTGAGGGGAAATCGATATAGAATATTACAATTGATCCTTAAAGGCAAAATAGAGAGCCGTAGAAGTGTAGGAAGAAAACAAGTTTCTTGGATAAAATATATTTGTGAATAGATTCAGATATCAAAAGCAGAACAACAAAATTATTCCATGTTGCAGAAGACAGAAAAGCCTGCTCAATGGTGATTGCCAACGTCGCATAATTCTGATATAGCACGTGAAGAAGAAGACGAAGTAGCTCTATGGCCCTGTATTTTATATAAATTGTTAAATATCTTCTTTGCTTTTATACACAGATACTGCTTCTCCATATGGTATTTGTACCCTTCCATATAATTCTTCCAATTATTCTATACCGGATTATTAAAAATGGAAATGAGCTCAAATTGTTTACGTATTTGAGTAGGTACAGCTGGTTCCTAAAAAAACTGATACGACTCTTATGGTAGGGGAGCAAAGTATGCTAAATGTGCAGTCACTCGAGCGCTATGGGGACCTATTGGGTTGTGAAGAGTAGGTCCTAAAACCAAAAAAAGTTAAGTAAAGTTTCCCATTTTAGTGGGCGCTTGCCATTTTTTAATTTAATTTTCCATTTCCAACAATCGTTTTTTCCGCTTATAACGCCATCTATCCATAATTCGAAAAAATATTTCGAATAAAAGTTACTTATTTTTACGTAAGGAATCCAAATCTGCAATAAAAAAATGGGGGCTCCTATTTAAGATTATAAAGTAACCTCTCACCCCACGTCCGTGGGGGGTCGTGTTTGGTGCCATTTGATAGATTTTTTAAAAATATTGAATAAGTGTATTTTACAGTTTTTCGATCTGATGTTCATTTCGCGAAATATCGCGGGATTCGTATTTAAAATATTAAATTTACCCCCCACCCCTCTCCGTGGGAAGTCATGTTTGGTATAATTCGATAGATTTTTAAAAAATATTGAGAACATATTTTTTAGTTTTTCGATTTGTCATTCATTTCGCGAAATATACGCTTTTTTCTTGTGAAACTTTGGGACTCCCCCATTTCCTTACGCCCGGCTCAAATCGTCAGATTTTTGAAATATACACTCTTTTGCATGCACTTAACTTGCCTTATCTTAATCTGACAATTTCGAGTTTTTTTAAAGATAGATTCTTTTTTTCGGGCCCCTCTTAACGAACTCCCCTGTGTTAAGAGCCAATATATTATGGTAGAGGTACATCTGCAGGGTACCAGGTTTCTCCCCATATGATAATCTGACGCGCTCGAGTAACTGCAAAAATCCCCGCTTGGGCTCCCCTACCATAGTAAGATTTGATCATTTTGAGCAGTGTATGATTGGTCTGACAGTTTATTATATTTATTATGACAGACAAATAATAAAATAAACAAACAAACAGTCATTTTTGAGGTTGCAGTTATCTGACAAATTTTAAGATTTGGCACTGACAGTGACAGTATGTAACTAATAAGTATTTATCCTTCAAAATATAATAAATTAAATATTGAGGTTGACATTTTTGAGGTTGAAGTTATCTGACAAATTTTAAGATTTGGCAGTGACAGTGACAGTATGTAAATAATAAGTATTTATCTTTCAAAATATAATAAATTAAATATAATTAAACTCATATTCATTATATCACAACTCATCAAAGACTTTTTACAAGAACATAGTCAGCGATTTTGATATGGCTTACGAGCCAGACTACATCAAGATCGCCTATAAATCGTGCTGGTAATTGCCTTGCAGTGACACCAAAAACAAAAAGAAGAAGAAGAAGAAAGTACACTGCTCAATTTTCTACAAAATACGCTTCAAGAGTCGTATCAGTTTTTTTTGGACCAGCTGTACATTGTCAATTAATATATACAATCTTCGTAAATATAATATCTAGCAATAAAACAAGCACCGACATTGTTACTAGATGAATTGAAGCACCAAAAAAGCTACCGGGATAAAATTTTTCATTTTATAACAAGCCATAATGCCAGAAAGTCTATACAATATACACAATGTATTGTATATACACACCGCGAGGCAACATCCGCATCCCCGATTTATCTCGGAGATCCCTTAAAGGCCATAGAAGGCCTTTATTGGATCCGCTTCAACGCTTTTCCGAACTCATATCGCGAGCAAAAAGGGGGTAAAGGGGGAGAGCGAACGGCGCGCCGTGTATATAGAAAGCTCCCTAGTCGATTGTAATAAAGAATAGAGTTTTCCGCGTTTTTCTTTTCAAAAAAGCTCCGCCGTTTCGATTTTCTCTTTTTGTTGTATTTTATGGAAATAGCAAATGATTTTTCTTTCGCTTTTTCTTTTCTTCAATTCCTGCGTTATTTTGTAGCCGGATATTAAAAATTGCTTTTGTGGCAGATTCCGAGAAAAATGTATTCAGGATGCGTTTTTACTCAGAACGGATGATCGTTTATTTGCAACATCTGTTCATAATTTGTACTTTTTGAAATTTTAATGCAATTGTTTAATAACATAAGAAAATCTCCGGTTTCGTTTTGATTTAAATCTGTCTCCCTCCATCCTCCGATAGTACTATTTCTAGGTCTACCTGTTATTAAGGAGGCTCTGAGAAAGATAAATTTACACCAACACGACCGTAGTTTCTCGATATAAATTAAAACTATTTATATCGCAGTATGGTTAGAACGCCCTCTAACGGGGAATAAGTGAGCCTCCTTGACAACAGGTAGACCTAGAAATAGTACTATCGGAGGATGGAGGGAGACAGATTTAAATCAAAACGAAACCGTAAATTTTCTTATTTTACTAATGCCATACTCTGTATTAGAGTGCACAGACTCGTTTCATACAGGTTCTCTGAACTGTAAATTGGAATATTTTCCTAACGGTGCCTTTTGGTATTGTCATACCTGGGTTAAACAGAGAACTTAAATCGAGTCGAAATTCTTTCAATTGTTTAATAACTTGTCACAACTATTCCTCAATATATATTCCCCTCATTATAGTATTAGTTGAACTAACGTGGAAATAGAAGTACATATGTATGTATATGTCATAATGAACCATCCAAAAAGGCGATCCAAAGCGTATAATGGCATTTGAAATTGTGGGCCTATCGTAGAATGTTGCGCATACCACGGACCACACATCAAATAATTCAAGAAGAACTTAAAGAAAGTAAAAACTAGACTCGCCAGAACTATCAACCAAAATATTCTGGACATAAAACTAGAAGGAAAGAAGGCATGGAACGAATAATAGGTGAAGGAAACACAGCGGGTAAAAGATCCACAGAAAGATGCAATTTCTTCCTTGCATGTCTAGTCAATAAGGGTACCTACGTACAATTCGTCCACCTTCTTGCATTCTACAACTGATATATCCTCCACCTCTAATTTAAAAGAGCCCCTGGTATTTATTCCTTTTTTTCTCGAGATTTCCATGTATTGGGATTTATTAATTTTAACTTTCATTTCCATTTTTTAGCTTTCCCGAATTGGTGTTTTTGCTATACATTTTTATTCTTACAGATGATCGTTTATTTGACACATCTGATCATTTGTTCTCTCAATTTTAATGCAGTTGTTTATTAACTTATCACAACTCACAACTATTCTTCAATATATTTTCTCCTCCATCACTGTATCAGTTGAAGTGGCGTGGAATTAGAAGTATATCTGTGAAAATTGCTCCATAGGTGGCATTACTCATTTTTTTTTATTTAAATTTATGTGTCTCGGCAGCAATGGCCATTGACACAAACAATATTGGTTATACAATAATTGTGTGTGTGTGTGTGTGTGTGTGTGTGTGTGTGTGTGTGTGTGTGTGTGTGTGTGTGTGTGTGTGTGTGTGTGTGTGGAAAGATAATGGCATGGAATCAAGTCCATTTGCCACAGAAAGTTGTAAAAGGAATTTTCTTATAGTATAACTACAGAGATGTGGGTTATGCCGTTTTAAATTTGTATTTTATTTTCTTTAATAAAATTTACTAAAAGTTCCAAGGTGTTTTTATTGGCAGCTAACAAAATGTGTGTGAGATTTAATGGAAGAAAATATTTCATTTCAATAAGTGTACGAATTAAATCATTGGATTTTTTTAAATGTTTTTTGCAACCGAAAAATATATGATTTAGATCTCCGTAAGAGTTCTGATCACAACTACAGGCCGAGGACTGTATAATGCCCAGCTTATACAATAATTAATTACAATAAGGACTTAAAACTTAATATTATAACAGTTAATTTCTAAATATTAAATAACATTAGGTAAAAATGATGAAGAAAAAAAATTGGATATATAATAATTGGATAATATAGAGACGAACAACTAATTATAAAATTCCTTCGGTCTTCTTGGGATAATTCGGACGTTGTTTAGTTATAGTAGCAGTTGCATATGAACTAGTAAGATTACTGGAAGAATTGGATCCAGCCATGGTGTTGCTAACAGTGGGGGAACATTGATTTAAATTGTTACTCATGTAGTCAAAAGTAACTTGAATTTGTTTATATTAACGCTTTGGATGTCTGGAAATAAGTGATAACCTTGGATACATCACTCCAATACTGGTTGCCTAACCGTTGGCGTCCGTTGGGACGGGATAGCAACAGTGAAAAACTATTGACAGTTTGACACTGTATGTGTTTAAGTTGGAAGATTATTAAGTAAAACATCTCTTACTGACAGAAGTTACAGCTTGTTCTTGATGATTAACACTTAACACAATTGTTATTAGTCACTATTTAAGCGAAAACTAATTTTGATAACTAGTATTTACAGTAATAATTACAAATTTCGGCACTAATTTACAAATCGATACATACACGTTCTGACGTTAGTTTGACCCGCATTACTAATTATTATAGCAGACTGTATCCCTTTGGCATCGACGCTATAATAGCTGTAAGAGCTTTACCGCCTTTATTGTGAACCCAGTAATGGTAGATTCATCAAAATAAGCAGGCTGCGGTGGCTAGACTCTGTAGGGAGATTGAACGAGATGGAACTGTCGAAACGCATTAGTGAGGTTATGTCATTTATAACCAAATACCGGATATAGTGAGGAGCAGAGGTAGGTCCAGAGCACGATGGTCTGCTGATACTAATAGAACAGGCTGAAACCCACTATGTGTTGTAGAGCCAATGATGATCGTGGTGATATCTCTAAAAAGGGCATTTATTTGTAATACCTTCAAATTTAAAAAATCGTATTCCTTTTTCTTCTTTTTTCCGTGCCATGATCAATTACAGTGCATTGGCTATTAAATTTGCTAATTTGCTATACGTACTAATTTTGTCGACGGCAGCTTGAAAAAGGGATGCAGAGGATCTCTGTTTAAACAATCTTTCAGGTTTCTATGCCTTGACGTTCTTCTTCGACCTGACCACTTTGTGAATTTTGCATTTTGCGGTTGCGTCATTCTTCTTCTGAAGCGGCGAATTTGTCCTCAAACAACTTCTTGGGCCTTTTCTATAAAATATATGCTTAGAGTTATAAGTTTTATAGTGGGAAGAAAGGTCAAAAACAGATTAATAATAGCATAGAAATGTTAAAATCATAATAAATTGTATGAATAAAAAATATATACTTATAGTTAGAAAAGTAAGCCTAACTTTTGTTTTTATTGTATCCCTATGAGCATTCGAGAATTTGGTCAAGTTTGGAGCGCTGTAAAACCTATTAGGGCTGGATCCCGCGTATGAAAAAAAAGTTGATTAATAGCAAGCTGAAAATTTGTTAATAGCTTAAGGGTGTCTAGTCGGACAAACTTTGATATATGGGAACACTGGAACAGGGGAAGTTTTAATTGTGGAACAGGTTAAAAATTTGGAACGGTCAGACCACGAAAACGGCACATGTATTTTGTCCGACAGAACAGACTTAAACTCTCCCAATAGAGATTAAACTCTCATGCAAAAATCAGACTGCTATTTATCACCAAATGGGCGTTTTAATGAGTGGAACATGTAGAATATGTCAAATGACAGGAATTATGACAGGTGATAAATAGCAGTCTGATTTTTGCATGAGAGTTTAATCTCTGTTCGGAGAGTTTAAGTCTGTTCTGTCGGACAAAATAAATGTGCCATTTTCGTGGTCTGACCGTTCCAAATTTTTAACCTGTTCCACAATTAAAACTACCCCTGTTACGGTGTTCCCATATATCAAAGTTTATCCGACTAGACACCCTTAAGCTATTAACAAATTTTCAGCTTGCTATTAATCAACTTTTTTTTCATACGCGGGATCCAGACCTATATATAAATAAATAGAATTAAACAACTTTATAGTGGAAATTGTTCGCTGAAAAACCCTCTACAAAATTGCTATAATGTTGTTTTATTTTAAAATGAACTGAAAAAAAGTTGATGAAAAAAAGAACATCCAAAAGGAAACTTGTTAAAAAAAATTTATATATTTTTGGTTATATCTATTTTTTGGTCACTTGACGATAAAAAGTAATGGAGACAAAATTGTGTAAAATTTAATTTGCTACATTTTATGCTTAATTAGATTTTCCGTAGGTAGGGTTGGTAGTTTACGAGATATAGCGCGAAACCCCTTTGCACCCCATTTCCAAGATGGCGACCGGGGGACAAGGATGGCGACCCCAAAAACTTGAACTTAAGCTTCTACTGATCCCCCCTACACATTAAAGAAATAAAATTGACTCCTCTAAGAAATGCAAGGTACGGTCTAAAAAATGTAACATTTTAATGGACTATTGTATTATTAAATGAAGTATATTATATCTCTCTGGCTGACGAATAACATGGCCAAAATATTTCAGTTTACGATGTTTAACTGTTCTGACCACTTCCGTAACTTTTCCCATCCGCTGCAAAACAACCTGGTTAAGAACTCTATTTACCCAACTTATTTTTAGGACTCTCCGATACACCCAGGTTTCAAACGCTTACAGATTATTGAGAAGTGTATCAGTTAAAGTCCAACCTTCGACACCATATAGGTAAAAGCAAAGTCTCATTTGCTAATATAATTTTAAGTCTCAATGTGATATTGTTTTCACATAAGATTTTCTTAAACTTACAAAACGGAAGGACTAATCAGTTTAAGTTATTGTGTAACCTTTATAATAGTCCAAGTAATGAAGCTTAAAATAGGGCAAAACCTCGCAATTTTTACAGAATGGATCGATTTGCTTGAAAATTTGAGAATAAGTAGTGGATAGTCCAAGGATCAAAATCTATATCATGCCAAAAGGCGCTTTTACCATGGGGTGGTTGCCACCCCATCTCGGGGTGGAAATTTTTATTACATTTTGACCGCAAGAGTTGGTAAAAACATTCATAATAAACAAAAAACGTTCTATACATTTTTTTGATAAAATTAATAGTTTTCTATTTATTCGCTATCGAAAGTGTTAGCTTTATATCGAAAAAATCAATGTTTTTAATCAGTTTTCTGCTAATAACTCAAAAAGTTTTCGTTTTGTCAAAACAACTTTACTTAACAAAAATGTACCTTTTGAAAAAATAAACAAAACCGTTTTTTTTTTATTTTCCTTAAGACCAATAGTAATCGAGCTATACTTTATTATATGTTGGCTCTTCTTCGTCAAATGCTAAATATTGTAGTTTCAAAGTCAAAGAACGGGAAAACTATGCATTTTTCGAGGATAACTTGTTGAAACTAATTTAAAGTATTTAAAAATATGTATCTCCAGAAATAAAAAAAATCTCTAGCTAAAAAAATTAAGTGACATAATGAAAAGAATGTCAGTCCCTATGTTTTTCAGCAAAAAAGTGATCGTGAACAACCCCCTAATCACCACCCCAATTAAAATTTGTCATTGACCTGATTTGGTTTTCTTGATTTATGTATTGGTTTAAAAAAATGGAGTTAAAAGCGAATAACGAGTTTTTGTAGTTTGGTAAAAAATTCCTTTTTCTTCAGAATAGAAAGATTAGCATCAGAGATACGAAAAAATATGTAAATATGAAATTGTAGCTTATTTAATTACCAAGAACTTGGTTTGCAAAAATTGAGTGAGCTATTCACAATTAAAACTTGTAATATCATGCAAAAATCACCTTTACCAACCCTTTCAATGGCACCTCTTTTTGTGCCTGAGAATTTTAAAAGGATTTAATATTAATAGCCGTATAGATCTTGTAAAAACCTACAAATTATTTTTTAACGAACTTTCTAAGATAAAAAATATAAAAGTTACGGTTAAAAAATCAATATATTTTTTTTGAAAAAAAAAGGAGAAATCCAATTGGAAGCATAATAATGTAAGTTAGCGGTGTTTTTAGTCATTTTCCTTATTTATTTTTCTTTATTTATGTATTATTAATAGATTCTAGAAGTTTGGCTGCCTTAGAATGATTAGTTTTAAAAAAAACTGAAGTTTAAAGCGGATAACGAATGTTTGTAATTTGGTAAAAAATGCCATTTTCTTCAGAATAGGAATATTAGCATCAGAGATACAAAAAAATATTTAAATATGAAATTGTAGGTAATTTAATTCCCAAGAACTTGGTTTGATAAAATTTGTTCTATGGCAAAAATTGAGTGAATCGTAAATGAGTATACCATCGAAAAACATTGATTTTTTAGATATAAAACTAACACTTTTGATAGCGAATAAATAAAAAGCTATTAATTTTATCAGAAAAACATTTTTTGCTTAGAATGAATGTTTTTATTAACTTTTGCGATCAAAATATAATAAAAAATTTCCACCCCCGAGATGGGGTGGAATCATATAGATTTTGATCCTTGGACTAGCCACTACTTATTCTCAAATTTTCAAGCAAATTGATCCATTCTGTAAAAATTGCGAGGTGAAAAGCTTTGGTTCCTGGACTATAAACAGATATTTCTCATCAGTTAAAAAAATATAAAATTAATTGCTTACCTATCATAATCAGCCTTGCAATAAAGTTTGGTATTCCTAGTGTAACACGAATGGGACAGCAGTACTCCACATATCGAACAGCAGAGACAATGTTCGTGCCAGCTTGAATCTGCTACTCGCATCAGGTACCTATCGTGGATTTTGTGGCCGCATCCTTCGCACATTTCGTAAGTCTTCTCACATTTTATTATACTGCTATCTACATTAAAAAAGAAAAGCGTGTAAAAAATATATATCTGACAGTAAGTATAGGTACAGTATGAATAACCCTTAAGAGCCTACAGTAGCGCGTTATCAATATAACTTCGGGAGATCATGCCCTTTTTCGAAAGTTCTGCGAAACTTTGGCAACATTTGACATTATCTAAGATCAATTATGACCATATATATACTCATACCCTCACTAATAGAAAACAATTTTATTATTAGTAAATAAATATTTATAAAAATAAAAAAGTATGAAAAAAATATTTTTAAGAAACGCTTTTGTTTAGTTACGAGTGACTAAAATTAAACATATAATAAAAAACGCTGGACGGAAGGGCCGCCCGAGAACTTTATCGTACCGATCTATTATCGTTATGGTACTAGATACTGGCATTCTATAAAAATAACAAAGTTACTCGTTATTTTGATATTTTAGAAACACTTTCTGTACTTGAAAGTATTTTATGGTTCCACGCATCATTAATTCCTGCATTTGAGAAAATGTTCGATGGGCCGCCCGAGAACTTTATCGTACCGATCTATTATCGTTATGGTACTAGATACTGGCATTCTATAAAAATAACAAAGTTACTCGTTATTTTGATATTTTAGAAACACTTTCTGTACTTGAAAGTATTTTATGGTTCCACGCATCATTAATTCCTGCATTTGAGAAAATGTTCGATGCCATATTTCGGGGATACACTATAGATGTATAGATTATTGCATCAATAGAATATTATAGTCATACTTTCATTTCAAATTAGTTCATTTTTCTGAGAAATTAATAGTTTACAATATTTGCATTTCATTCTATTTCGATTACGCTAGTCTTCTTCTTCTTCTTCTTCCTCTTTATAAGCAATTCTGCTTGTTCATTGGCGGATTGATACCTCTATGGAAGGTTGTCGCTCCATCTTTTGCGCGGTCGGCCGATACTTCTTCTGCCGATTGGTGATTTATCTCGTGCTATTTTGACCACACGTGTCTCCCCCATTCTGGTTATATGGTTAAACTCCGCCTGCAGTTTTGTTTGGTGTGATCGAGTAGCTCACAGAACTGTTGCCGGTCCCAAGCCCGGATAAAGGAGGAGGGGGTCTACAGCCAGGTTAGCACCCTACTGATAGACGTTAAAACCATAGCTCATAGAAACAGGATTATGCCTCGGAACAGGATTACGCTAGTCAATGCGCGATATTAAGAACAAGATATTATCTTCAAATTCTATCCTACTGCATGGATTTTAATGAAATTTTGGGAGTAGCCCAATCTCCTAATTCAAAGTCTATCCTATATACTATGGCGCTTTTATCATGGGGGCGGTTCCCACCACTTCTCAGGGGTGAAATATTTTTATTTTCGAATTACATGGAGAAAAAGGAAGATTTTTAAGAAAATTTAAAAATTCATTTTATAATTTGATCACATTTTTTACAAAAACCATTCATTTTAAATCCGTTCAACTTTTTGAAAGTAGAAATAACACTATATTAAAAGGTATTGCAAAAGAAAAACAATGCATTTAAATTATGGTGGATGGGGAGTTAAATGTATATACTTTTCATTTTTCCTTAAAGTACATTAGTCATATATTTTTTTTGCACCATATCTCGCTTAATTTGTATGTAACCGGCATTTAACGGTGCTCGTTTTAAAGGCCTTTTCAAACACTACAAAAGGTGTTGGTAGCATCATACACCTAAAACCTACCGTTCCTCTGTTATTTCAAGTTGAATACACCAATTTGAGCATGCACCAAAAAACAAACTATTTTCACCTACCATATCTCTTTTTGTATTATAAATAGAACATTTACGAAGGAACGAATCTCTTTATTATTTATAATCTAAAAAATGTTTTATATAGTGTTTTTAGTTCGATGCATAGTTTTTAAGGTATTCACAAAAAATCCGTCCGAAAAGGTGTCATTTTTCAATGAAAATGGCCAATTTTCAACTACGCATAACTCAAAAAGTATTGAGTTCTCAAAAAATATATAGACCAGTTTTTGCTTAGAAATAGGTTCTTTAGCCACTTCCGTGCTTATTTTGACCAACAAATTTTCCACCCCCTTGAAGAAGTGGGAACCGCCCCAAGATAAAAGCGCCATAGTATATAGGGTAGATTTTGTTTCTTGAGCTATTCCCTACTTACTGTGAAAATATCAAGTACATCAATGTAGTAGGATGGAATTCGGAGCCAAATACCCTCATTGACTGCCCTACAATAATGCTCTCCTATGATCGCGTGAGAGAGGACACACATAAGATTAAAGCAAAATTTCTATTTAGCGTAACTTTTTGAGTTTTTGAGCTACAGCAATGAATTTTATGCCATTGGAAAGGTAATTTTGCATTCTTTCAAAACATTTAAAAATATACAGGGCGTATCTAAAAAATTAAGATTTATTATTTATTTCCGGTTCAACCGGAAGCCATATTTTTGGTAAAATTTATTGTGATAATAGATAATAAAGTACCATATATGTCTGCAAAATTTCAAATTTTAGTTTCTATTAAGAAGGAAGTTACGGGCACTCAAATATTTTTTTATAAAAAATTCATAACTCTTCTCCTATGGGGAGTTAAGAAATCTGACTAATGTCATTCAATTTAACGATAGGATATCAAAAATATGTCAAAAAATAAAAAAATTCCTTGGAGCTATTTTTGAGAAAATCTAGTTCAAATTTATGTCAAATTTTGACCCCTTAAATATAGGCAACCCGTAACTTTTTCTGAAAAACGATAACATCCTTCTTATAGCCCCATCTTTAGGCTATATAACGACTTTTTCAAATTAAACTTATCTTAAACAAGTTTTTAGATAGGTAGGGAAATGTGTCGGGTGGGCGGTCGGCCATGTTGGCCGCCATTTTGAATTTGGAAATGTCAAATTCCGTATTTTTATTTACCTATCGATGATCTTACTTTGAGTTGAATTTCATTCATTTCGGTCAAAATTTGCAAAAATGGGCCCTAAATAACCCCCCTATTTCGGCCCCCCTTTGAGAGGTTTTTTTTTCAAAGCTTAGTTTCTCGACAAAATTCTCTTAAACTTATACCAAATTTCATCAAAATCGGTTCGGTAGTTTTTGCTGGGCGGTGGCGACATACGTACGTACGTACATACGTACGTACGTACGTACATACGTACGTACGTACGTACGTACGTACATACTTCCGACATGTTTTTTTATTTGCTTTTTAGACTCAGGGGGACTCAAAACGTCGAAAAAAAGTGAAATCTGAAAAATTTTTTTTTGCACGATCCTATAACTTTATCTATTATACTATACTACGTATATAGTACGATAAAGTAAAAATCAACTAAAAAGCAAAAATAAAAAAAATTGAAAAAATTTAACACATTCGTCAAAGAAAAGCGTGGCGCGTCTTCATCGAATAAACGGTTTTCGCCCTACGCTTTTCTTTAACGAATGTGTTAGATTTTTTCATTTTTTTTTATTTTTTGCTTTTTAGTTGATTTTTTTATAATATGTTTAATTTTAGTCACTCTTAACTAAAGAAAAGCGTTTCTTAATAGTTATTTATGATATAAGTGTTAAAAGTACACGTTTAAGGCACGCATGTGAAAGTTTGCAGAATGAGCGAAAGCGAGTTCTGCAATTCACATGAGTGCCTTAAAAATATACTTTTTAACACGCATATCATACAATATTTTTTCTACAAACGTAATTACAGGACCTACAAAAACTTTTACTTAAACTTGACTTTTTAGTTTTTTTTTGACATTACGGTTAAAATTGCCTATACGGTCAATACGAACTGCAGTCTCTTAAAAATTTTAAAGTATTGTACCCTCGGAGATCCGTGGAAAAAATTTACACCCAAAATAACAAAATTCAGTTTGGCAACATTGTGTGAAAGTTGATAGTAACGTATCCTTTTTAAGATAAACACAACTGTAATTTAGTCCAAACAAATTAATATATTTTTTTTGCCAACAAAAATGAGATTTTTCAACGAAATAATGTTTTAAATAAGATGTGCAAAATAATTTCTAATTGGGTTCTGCTAATGGGCTTACTTTTTTTGTCATTAAAGTAAAAAAAAACTTTAAATTTTACTCATTAAATCATCATTGTCCGGTTAGAGTCTTAATTATTTTAACTGTACTAATATCCGTCGAGTAATTATGAATGATTAATAGGTTGTTAAAACATTTTATCTGTAGCGGCTTCTGGAATATCATAAAAATATCGAATTTCATTGATAAAATGCACATATCCCACCGATCTTCGCTTCGACCATACTAGTGCATTAAAGTAGCATTTTTAACGCTCGTATGGAGTGCTAAAAATTTCATTTTTAACACGGTTGTAGAAAAAAATATTTTTTTCATACTTTTTTATTTTTTACTTTTTAGTCTTACACTTTTCAAACATTAAAATATATCGTCATGTTTATTCAAATATGTATAAAACATACCGAGCGATCCACAATTATTGGGATCAAAGCTAGCCCTGCAAGAAATTACATATGTCTTGTTTTAACCTGAATTTATATCATTGGTTTATCAATTAATTTTGATTAACATTATAAAACAAAAAATCAGTCAAAACCTTTAACACAGAACTTTAATCAAAAATAAAAAGAATTCACAAAATTATAAGTAACAATAATAAATAAAATCAAACACGATGCTGTATATGTCTACCAACAATAGGGTGGAGTGAAAACTGGCTCGAAAAAAAAATATCCTTAAATCAATTGACCTATATGTGGAAAAGTTGCCTAATATAATGGTCTATTGTAGAAAAAAAAAGTGGCTTAAAATATTGCCATCTTCTACTGCCCATTTGACCGTGAAATGTAAAAAATTAAAGATAAATATTTTTAAAAGCCGTGATGCAGCTCTTCGCTTATTTCCATAAAAAATTCGTAATCTTTGATGAAAATAACCCAGAACTCAGTGCGTGGAGGTAGCTGCATATCGAGTTCCACCGCCCTCTCTCCCCTTTTTTTGTACTTTTGTGATTAATGTTCATTAAAAACTTGAAGATATTGACTTTTTGTCTCGAATACTCGCAAACTAGCTCTAGAAGCAATTCGTGCCCTTAAAATCCATCCCTTGCTGTATTTCCACATACAGCAACTGACGCTTCTGTTACTAATTTGATGCACCTTTCCACTGCTTGCGTATGGCATGGATATTTTAGAATTTCAATTTCAGCTGGAACATCTAAAATCATTTCTTCTAGTTCTTCATTGGAAATACATTTTGTCAGGGGAGGTTCTGTTATTGTTGTCGACTGCCAGTCAATCATATCGATGTAGTCTTCAGCATAAAAATTTAAAGATGGCAATTTGAATTCCCGTATTTCTTGTTGGTTTGCTGTTTTCCTACACTTCAATAATCTTCTAAGGCCTAATTCTCTCACTGTTTTCGGCTGAACAGCGAACGGCTGTTCACCGTTCAGCGAAAGCTCAAGCTGTCTAATAATTTCATTCTTATTACCAGTATTTACTGCTGTATCATCAGAACCTATAGCCTGCAAATTTGAAACGTCAAAATTATGCTCCAAAAATTCTAGAATGCTCTTCTTTATACTTTGCGAATTGCCAGATGCAGGAGTTAAATGACCAATATATTTGGATCCTGGTTCTGAAGCTAGGACTATATGCTCCTCAATCTTCGTTTTCTTGGACAAACTTACTTCTTCACTAGTTTGAACTAACGTTTGGTCTTTTCTTCCATCAAAATATATTCCATATACCAATTCAGAACCTTCTTCTTTATCTTTTCTCTTGAGCTCAAATCGAGCTTACGAATTTTGCTGCGG
Source organism: Diabrotica virgifera virgifera (assembly GCF_917563875.1). Lineage (NCBI taxonomy): Eukaryota > Metazoa > Arthropoda > Insecta > Coleoptera > Chrysomelidae > Diabrotica > Diabrotica virgifera. The sequence goes on from NC_065451.1 coordinate 172,654,560, forward strand.
TCGACAATTTTTGATGAATCTTCTGTAGTAATTATTCCTATATCTTTTAACGCTGCACTAACAAGAATAATTGCTGCCGTCCTATCAGAAACACCCGTTCTGTCACATGCCTGTGCTACACTTGGTAGTTTTATTCTCATCTGAGAAGTTGAAGGAGTATCGACCCTGTCTTCTAATTTAATGACATTTTCTTCTGATGAACTGTTGTTTGAAGTCTCTTCTTCTAGATTAGATGACACTGACTGGTATGCTCTGCCAATTAAAGATTCTTTGTATTGATCATCATATTCATCATGCCTGATTCTCCTTTCCTCGGTTTTACTTTTACGCTTCCATCTCTTTTCGAGTACTTTTGTAGTTTTTTGATCAACTCTACCGATTACCATTTTACACGAAGTTCTTTGGTCGGTTAGAAATTCACGTTCTTAAAATGTCTTTACATTTGCATAAAGATATATCAAAGAGTTTCTTTTCGGCCAATTCTCTAAATAAAACAAACCTGTTTTGAATTATTAAGTTTACCGTCCTTTTTAGCCGTTTCATTATGTTACGATATTTACCGTGGTATTCTCGAATTTTATGTAATATTTGTTGGTCTGATACAACACAAATGGAACTTTTCTGTCACAAGTTTTTCAAGTCTTTTATTAAACGGGAACAGACATCATCAGCGAAACTAGGTCTTTGTTTACTTTGTTGTACAACAATTTCTTGTCGACGATATAAGTAACATTTAATAATATCCGCGTAGGTCGGCAACACATTGTTCTTAAATGGTTTTGGTACACCAAACACAGGGCACAATGAATCACTTCGCGTAAAAGACATTTTTTACATACGTTAACTGCTCTAATGCTTCCAAACAACTAAAATATTTCAACAACATAAATCAGCGGGGGCAGACGATACATAGGTCTACGACCACAACCGATTTATTGCGACGGAGTTCGTGGAATCCTGTTAGCCTCGTTGGCGCTAAGCCGGCGCAATTCGGTGTCAAAGAGCATGTAGTATTGTTTCAAGGTCATTATATTGAGTTGCTATTTGGTTCTAGGAATGTTTTGTAATACCTTCTTGACGTAATTATCCAGTAATAATTATTCATAAGATATTAGTGACAATAATAAGATATTCTATATATATTTTTAAATATAGGGAAAATTCCAATTTCAAAGCGGTTTGGGCAGTAGAAGTTTTAAGTTGATTGACCTGAGATTTTTTTTGGTCAATACTGGTAGTAAAAGGCAACTTTTCCACACATAGGCTTTAGGGAATTACGAAAAAAAAAATTTCGCTCCACCCTAACCAACAACAGCTCTATATAACCTAACTTTTCTTGTTAAGTTGACGTAAATTGGAAAGTATATCTCTGAATTAAGAATAGACATGCACTGTATAGCTATCTCTGTCGTTCAGAGCCACCTATGGCGACAATAATTTTGGATCACACGTTATTATGATGTACAGACATGAAAAGTAGTCGGAAACGGTCAAAAATTTGAAACTTTATTGTTTATTTATTATTATTATTATACATTAAATTTGAGCAGGGGTCGCAAGATCCATATGCCCATTAAATTACAAGATAATAATTATATAGTATGCATGGAATGTTAAATGGTTACATTACAATAGTTTCATATTAAGCAAACTAACTAACTAAATAAATATAAATAAGTACACTTTTTGAAAATATTGACAGATGGAGCATCTATAACCTCAGCCGGAAGGCTATTCCATATCGAGAACACTCGATTACAGAGAAAAAATTGTCTAGTTGTTGTTAACTTATGAATTTATGAAGCATAACGTAAACAGTTAACGTAAAAAGTGAAATTATGTATAGTTAATATAATTAGCTACAATCTGTAAAAGTTCCAAGTTTCCTCATTGTAAAAAACAAGACAATTTAAGCATTTTCCCTTAAAATCGTTTTTTATTTAAACAATTAATAAACAATTTTTTTTTTATTGACTATTCGTGTATTGTTCCCGCGAATGCATATGTCTGCAAATTTTTAGTCATTTGCATTGAAGAAAAGGCACTCAAATTAACGTCCAAAGATTGGACCCAAACGATTGAACTAAAGAAAAGCGATTAATTAATTAATACGACAAAACGAATTCAAATGTTAATTATAGCACAAAACGTCTCTACCGGTGGTTTTTCTAAGAATACGATAAAAACACGAATTTTTTTATTTCGAGTTTTGGTTAAAGTTTTGTTTCGTATCGTATTGAGATTTGACACGAATAAACGCCGATTTATATATAAACAAATATATGAGCGTTCAAAATTTGAAACTTTATTGTTTATTTATGAAGCATAACGTAAACAATTAACGTAAAAAGTGAAATTATGTATAGTTTATATCATTAGCTACAATCCGTAAAAGTTTCAAGTTTCTACATTGTAAAAAACAAGAGAATTTAAGCATTTTCTGTTAAAATCGTTTTTTTTTATTTAAACAATTATTAATAAACATAAAAAAAATGTTTATTGACTATTCGTGTATTGTTCCCGTGAATGCATATCTCTGTAAATTTTCATTCATTTGCACTGAAGAAAAGTCAGTCAAATTAAAGTCTAAAGATTTGATGCAAACTATTGAAGTAAAGAAATAAACCAAAATGGGTGAAAATTTTATGTTAACATAGGTATTTGCACGAAATAATATTTGCGCGATAATCTGACGCGCTCGAGTAACTCCAAAAATCCCCTCTTGGGCTCCCCTACCATAAGGTATAATCACATAAACACCCACAGATCAACTGAAAATATGGTCAGAGCTTAATAAAAACAACACCTGAGAACAACAATCAGTACCTAAATCATCAGATAGACGCATGAAAACTAGTCTATATTTAAAAATATCTGACAGTTTTCTAATTGTTGAAAATCTAAAAAAACGCACCCAAAAATTAAAGAATGTTATGTCGTTACTTACCTAAAGGATTATGTAAATTGTTATTGTCACACCACGCCTTTTCACATTTTATCAGTCCATTGTCTGTAACAAATAAATAAAATTAAAGTATACAAAAACATCATAATAAGTTAAATGGTACAAATATTAAGAATAAATACTATACATTGTTCTATTTTGTAGTCATTCCATAACTTTATGGTAAAAAAATTACAAGAACAATAGAGAAGAAGCGGAAGAGGAAGATCATATGCTGATATTTTTTGGCTAAAACATCTGAAGAAGAAGTGCTCCCTTGAAATCTTCTTCTTTGTGTGCCTTGTTTGTTTTCAAGCAATCACTATAGTAGTAGTAACAAGCTGATGAAATGTTTCTCGGTCGGCAGCTATATGAAACCATTTCTCGACTGATCGAGGACCATTGTCTAATGTTATGCAGGTAGGACAAATATTCCCCGGACAAATAATCCCGGACAAAAAATCCCCACAAATTATCCCTGGACAAAAAATCCCGAGACCAAAAATCCCCGGACAAAAAATCCGCACAAAAAATCCCGAACAAAATATCCCCAAGAAATATTTGATCAACAATCGATCTTAGGCTACGGCTCCACGGGCGGGGAATTGACGCTAGCAGTAGCAGTAAAATGAACTTAAGGTTCCGCGGAACGGAATGGGAATAGCCGAACTGAACCGACTACGCACAAGTCCTGTAGTCGGTACAGTTCGGCTATCCCTATTCCGTTCCGCGGAACCTTAAGTTCATTTTACTGCTACTGCTAGCGTCAATTTCCCGCCCGTGGAGCCTTAGCCTTACAGGCCTGAAATCACACTGGTAGCTACCAGCTATTTGTTCGGCGTAGTAATATTTTTTCAAACCTGCTTCAAAAGCTATGTCAAAAAAAACCTGTGTGCTGCGTTTTCATAACAAAGCTAAATATTCGTAATGGGGCAAAAGTTTTGCATGGATGCACACAGATAATAGGTAATGTTTTGAACATAGTTATTCAAAGCAAAGTGAGCAAAAGATTTAAGCGAATAATATTGCAACATGATTCCCACAGCCTTAGCTCATTCCCCGTATCTTCCACAATTTTTGAAAAAACTCACACTCTTTTGTCATGTAATTTTGAAGTTTTCAGCATGGAATTGGAATTCGAAATTTGGTAAAATTTCGGGAAACTTTTAGAAAACTATTCATTCTGCAGCAAATATTTCTTGGGGATTTTTTGTTCGGGATTTGTTGTGGGGATATTTTGTCCAAAAAAAATTGTGGGGATTATTTGTCCGGGATTTTTTGTCCGGGGATTTTTTGTCCAGGGATAATTTGTCCAAGGATTATTTGTCCGGACCCCGCCAGAGCAGTTGTTTTCTTCCGACCCTGACCCAGCATTTTCCTTCGATTTTGCCCTGAATGATCAATAGCAATAGTATGGTATAACTAGACCCAAACCCGGACATCCAAAGTAAAAGTTATCCTCCAACACCAAATTATTCTATATGGTCCACATAATGTTCAGAAAAAAGTCACACCATTTTGAGCGTCGGGTCTGGGGGGGAGAGGGGGGGGGGGAAATCGGTAAATTCGTAGTTTTTTACGTTTTCCGTCAATATTTCTAAAACTATGCTTTAGCGTAAACAATGTTCTATACAAAAATGTTCTACATAAAATTTAAAACAAAAAAGGTCTTACACATAATTGTTATAAAATCAACAGTTCCAGAGTTACGGAGGGTGAAAAGTGGAGGTTTTCGATCCTTTTTAAAATTATTTCGGCAATTCCCTACTGATTTTCTTTAACAGGATTGTGTTTTATAAATCAAATTTGCTATTTCAGTGGCCGATGGTATGCTAGTGATAAGCCCTTGAAGAAACGTCAACCTCACCACCCAAAATTATCCTCAATTGCCCAAAAAATATATAAAGTACCGAAAACCTCCACTTTTCACCCTCGGTAACTCTGGAACCGTTGATTTCATAACAATTATGTATAGGACCTTTTTTGTTTTAAATTTTATGTAGAACATTTTTGTATAGAACATTGTTTACGCTAAAGTATAGTTTTAGAAATATTGACGAAAAACCTAAGAAAACTACTAATTTACCGACTTCTCTCCCATCTCCCCCCAAACCAGACGCTCAAAATGGTGTAACTTTTTACTGAACCATATGTGGACCATATAGAACAATTTGGTGTAGGAGGAAAACTTTTATTTTGGATGTCTGGGTTAGGCCTTTTTTTGGACCAATTATACTATGCTACCTCCGTAACTTTGGAACCGTTCATTGTTCATTTTAGAAGGATTATGCATAGGACCTTTTTTATTTCAAATTTAATGTAGAACATTTTTGTATAGAGGGTTATTCATGCTAAACCGCACAGTTTTAGAAATATTGACGAAAAACGTAAAAAACTACGAATTTACCGATTTCTCCCCCCCCCCTCTCCCCCCCAAACCCGACGCTCAAACTGTGACTTTTTTCTGAACATTATATGGACCATATAGAACAATTTGGTGTAGGAGGATAACTTTCACTTTGGATGTCTGGGTTATGCCATCTTTTGGATCAATTCTATCATACTACAACCGGAGTACCTACGTGATATTTAGGTCCTCACATTATATGGGCGAAGTATTGAACCTTTCTGCTTTTAATGATGTTGATCAATTCTTGTTCTTTGTGCGTGGTCTCTAGCACACGTTCGTTAGATTCCCTTGCAATAATCAAAGAACTTTGGCATAAAATATTCTAAAATTTGCCTCTGGCAGCTAAGAGAAACTGCAGTTATGTTACTTGTGTTAAATATGACACCGGAGAACATAAATTATTTTTTTAATTCCACTTTAGCCAGCAACCTAAAAATATACATTTATTTATTATTTATTTATTTATTATTTATACATATGACCTGGCCTCTAGTGACTAATCCAGGTCGTTTTTTCCTGATGGGATTACAGATATATTTTTTTTATTTTTACATTTTTTACTCAACTATTAAATCTATTTTTACAATTAACAATTTGCCATAATCTATTAATTACTTTTAACAAACAAATTTAAATAAACAATTTAAAATATTTTTGGTTCTATCAACTCCCTTCTAAGTTATAAAGACAGTCCCTCTATTTTCAAAAGAGAGTTGGTAGTTTTTTTTTTTTTTTTTAATTTTATGAATTATGTATTGAATTATTATTTTTATTTATTTATTTTATATTGAATTATTATTATTATTATAATTGTAAATATCTATTTTTTAATTTATATTTTATTTTATTTATTTTAACTTTATCTTACTCAGCTTCATCAGGGTTGGATTATTGGTTGTCTTCTTCTATTATTATAGATTTCTTGTTGTTTTTTAGATATTATTTGTGTGAGATTGTTTAATATTTCAAAATATTCTTCATTTTGTAATATATCTCTTATTTCAATTCTTTCTAATCTTCTTCTCATTTCTCTATGTTCTTCATTTTCTATAGTATTTTCACAATGTAACACTATATGTTCTGGTGTACCTAGTTCTCCACATTCACAATATGCATCATCTTTTAAGTTAAATCTTTCCAAATATGTTGGGTACGGTCCATGTCCTGTTAAAAAGTGTATTAAACCTTGTTTTGGATTAAAATAATTTGGAATGTTTTCTAATATTGGTATAAAATTGTACAAACGTCTAGATTTTGTTGAATTTTCCCATTCATTTTGTCTTTTTCTATTTATTATTTCTTTTAATTCTCTTTTATTTCTTATATCTAATCCTATTATTTGTATTATTTTTTCATATTTTTCTTTTTTTAGCCAATAATTACATGCTCTTTTTTGTGTTTCTAAATGCATTGGCATTACTCCAGTTAAAACTGTGAGTGCCTGTGTTGCAGTTGTTCCAAATGCTCCCGTCATTCTTACAAGAAATCCTCTCTGAGCTCTATTTAATTTTTCTGCATTTTTTTTATTTATTAATCTATGTGCCCATACACTTGAACCGTACCCTACAATTGATGCAAGTATTGTACTTAGGTATATTCTCATCTGTCGGAACGAAATTCTATATTCCTTCTGTGCTAGACTAGCAATGGTATGCATGATCTTTGTTGCCTTTTCACAGACACAATTCATGTGTTTTGTAAATAATTTTTGTTCGTCTATTATAATACCTAAATATCTTGTTTCCATTTTTCTTTTTATTGTTTTCCCTCTAATTTTTATAATTGGATCTCTTTCTAAATTTCCTTTTATTAAACTATATGTTGTTTTTGAATCTGATATTGTTAATTTTACTTTATTCATCCAATCATTTACTCTTCTTAGTACTTCATTTGATTTATTTTCTAATTCTCTTCTTGAGTTTGCATCTATGATCAACAACAAATCATCTGCATATGCTATGCTTCCAAGCACTTCAGGATCTATAGTCAATTGTTCCAACAGTTCCTCTAGCATTACATCCCAGAACATAGGTCCACAAACTGATCCTTGTGGACATCCTTTTGTGATATGTTTTGTCTTTTTTCCTGTTGGACAGCTTAGGCTTGCATATCGGTCTTGACAGTAGTTTCTGAGACTTCCGTACAGATTCTTTGGACATCTCATTCTTCGAAGTCTTTCAAAGAATGACGGCCACCAAAGATTGTCAAAAGCCCCAGACACGTCTATAAAGATTATTAAAACATACTTTTTTATGCTTTCGTTTACTATTTCAAATACTTTATTTATTGCATCTTCTGTTGATCTACCTTTCCTAAAACCATACTGACCAGGATGTAATCCAATTTCTGTTCTTATTTGATTTAATTTTTTACATAGTAATTTTTCTTGTAATTTTCCCATTGTATTCAATAAACATACCGGTCTATATGATTTCGGTAAGGCAGGATCTTTATCTTCCCCTTTATGTATTATTATAACTTCTGCTTGTTTAAAATTATTGGGAAACCTTCTTTGTCTAAGACATTCATTATATAATGATGTTAGTACTGGAATTATTTGTTCCGACAATGCTTGAAGTATTTCAACATGAATATTATCCGGTCCAGGTGCCTTCTTTCTTTTCATTTCTCTCATACTTTCATATACTTCTTCTTCTGTGAATTCCTCTATTTCTCTTTCTTCTTCTATTTGGTATTCTTGTATCATTTCTTCTCTTATATTTCTTTGTTCTAATGTTTCTCCTTCTAATTTATCTGGAGGTAATAATACATTAAGTAATGTTTCGGCCGATTCTTCCCAACTTTCTGTAAATGTTCCATCTTCTTTTTTTAATGTAGAAAGCATTGTCGGACATCTAATTTTTTTAGAAACTATTTTATATATTATTCCCCACATATCTAATTCTAAGTGTCTTGATACGAAGGTTTCCCAACTTTTAGCTTTTGTTATTTTTATTTCTTGTTTATATTCTTGTTTTAGTCTTCTATACTCACCTAGAAGGATTTGCCTCTCAAGATAGATACCACATCGTTGATATCGCTTTCGCGCATATCTAACTCTGCTTCTCATTCTTGTGAGGTTTTCCTTCCAGGCTGAGTTTTTTACTTTACTATTTTCTTTTATTTTTGGTATTGCTATATCCATTGCTTTTTTAATTTGTTTGGTTAATTCTTTTGTTGCAATATTTATATTAGATCCCCTTTGTACCAGACAAGGTGGTCGAAACTCAGACTTTAATAGTTCATAATTTGCTTTACCTATATTGTATCTCACCGAAGATATTTCCGTATTACGTGAATTCAGGTTATTAAGATTGAAAGTTATAAGGTTGTGATCACTTATTGTTGCATGCTCCATCACTTTCCAATCCTTAACTAGGTGTGCTACTGCAACATTTGATATTGTTATATCTATATTGCTAGCCGCACCAGCTCTGTTCTGAAAAGTTGGTGGGTTTCCTGGTTTATTGTGTACTATCAACTCTAGTTCATTAATCATATCTTCTACTAATAATCTTTTTTGATCTGTTTGAGTTGAATTCCACAATATTGATTTTGCATTTACGTCTGCTACAACTATAACTTTTTCCTCTCTATACGTTATAAATATAGCTCTTATCTTTTCCACGTATTCATCAATATCTTCACAGAACTGACAATATAGGTTAGCTATGATAAATTTACCTGCTTTTGTTAGCAATTCTACACAGATACAGTGTCGATCACTAAATTGTTTTAGAATTAGAAGTCTCATATTTTTATTGAATAATACGGTTACCGCCATTGGATTTTCTCCTATGCTTGCACATTGTGCATTAATTGGCATGTGTTGAATTTTTCCTAGTCTTGTGTATGGTTCTTGAATGCAAACCATATCAAGACTATTTTCTTCTGCTGTTTTTCTTATTTCATGTAGTACTGTGATACTTCTCATACCATTTATTTGTCCTATTTTTATATTGAATGTTTTATTTGTCATTAATTAATTTGGTTTGTTTTTTTTTATTAATTTCATTTTGGTTTCCGTGTTTATTAGAATCGAATAAATTTTCATTTTTAGTATTTTATCAGTCTAAAAATATACAGTCCACACAACTGAAATTATATTGATTATTGAAGTTATACTTCTTTGGGCACGAAGGTGAATTTTTACATTCCCTGACGCATGCGCACACCGTCAGTATGGTATTAGTCGCTACAACTTTCAAGTTATGTAGCGCAAATAAGGTGTGCGTGAAAAGAATATATTATTAGTGTTTTTAGTAAATATATTTATTGTAATTCTTATGTCTATGGATTTGTCTTCCTCCTAATAAGTATTATTAAAAATGTTTATTTTCAATTAATGTATCTGTCACCGTGATTGTAATCAGGCCCGGCCCCAGGGGTGGGCGAACTGGGCGGCCGCCTAGGGCGGCACATTCAGGGGCGGAAAATTTTAGAGAACAGCTAATTTTTGAAATTGAACAAATAATAACTTATGTTTTTAATATTATAAAAAATCAATATTATGAACAAGAGCGGCAAAAATGCAACTGTAAAAAACGAGAATTAAGTAAGTGAAATAATAACAATTGCAAGGTTCATTCGACGGAAAATCGACAACACCGCCTTCTTCTTCATCGCATATGAATAGTAGGATTAGAACTAAACTAAATTCGCAGAAATTCACTTAAAATTAACTTTACTGAAAATGGATATAATAATTAGAAACATATGGCTGAAGCTTTGTCCAACCACGCTGTCTCCATCTGATCTACAGTCACAGCGACAGTGGGTAGAACTAGCAATTAGACTAGAATCGGGCAAAATCATAGATGAAGAAACACAAAAAGTTCTAAATGCAGGAACTGATCATCGAAAAAATGCAATACAACGACTTATATCAATAATAAAGTTCTTACCACAACAGTGTCTTTCATTGAGGGGCAATTCTGATAAACATGTTTATCAAAACAATGGTAATCTTTTTAAGCTTGTTGAGCTCTTTAAAAATTTTGATTCTGTTTTACAAGTGCACATTAGGAGAATAACTAATGAGAGTAACAAGCAGTATCACTACTTGGGAAAATGTATTCAAAACGAAATTATTCAGCTCCTCCATGACCAAATCAATAATAAAATTTTAAACTTTTTGAAATCAGCAAAGTATTATAGCATAATTTTAAATTGTATATCTGATATTGCTGAGGTGGAACAGATGACTATTGATGTACATTTTGTCGAGTTAGGTTCTTGTTCACATACTGTTAAAATTGAAGAACATTTTCTTGGATTTGTGCCTGTAGTGTAAACCACTGGCTTGGGAGTTACAGAGTCCCAGAATGAACTGGGAACACCTTTGAAAGATATGAGAGGACACGGGTATGATAATGGGGCAAACATGGAAGAGAAGAACTTGGGATTTCAAAACAGAATTTTGAAAATGAATCCTAGAGCATTTTTTGTCCCATGTTCTAGCCATTCACTTAACTTAGTCGTGAACGATGCTGCTAAAGCCTCACAGTTTGCAGTTTCTTTCTTTTCCTTAGTGACAAAAATTTACAACTTTTTCTCAGCATCTTTCATCGTTGGACTATGCTGAAAAATCATATTTCTGGCCTAACATTGAAACCTTTGTCCGAAACTAGATGGGAAAGTAGAATAATAATTGATGCAATTACTCCCATCAGATACCAAATTGAAGAAATCTACGATGCTCTTGTAGAAATCACTGTCAATAAAAACAACGATAAAATGGTTGCTCATGAGGCAAGGTGTTTGGCAAATCAAATCCGTGAGTTTACTTTTCTTTGCTCTGTGGCAATATGGCATGACATTTTACTTCACATCAACGTAGTCGCATATGCAGAGTATTGATATGGGAGCGTATCAAACTATCAGTTTATTAGAAAAATCGGAAATCAAAGCAAAATACCTATTTGATCTGCCAAAATACATAGTATGTAATACTTTTATTTATATAATTTGATTACCATCAAAATTCCTATCAATATTCACCTAATATATTGTTTTTTTACTCTATGTTTTGTTGTATTTTTCAATTCTAAATCATTTCAATTCAAAATTAAAATAATTTGATCAATTTTCAAAATATCAAAATATCACAAGTTTAATCCGTTTAGTTAGTCTATCTTCGTAAATAATGACACATAGTGTCCGTGGCTAAGTGGAGAAGGCGAATGAATTCCAATACCAACCGCTCTTATCAGCGCTGGTTCGAGTCCCAATAGAAACTTTCTTTTTTGTTTTTTTTAATACATTTTATGATTGTAAGTATATTTATTATATAATTGTATTTTCAGAAAATACGTATTTAGTTAAAAAAATTTTCGACAATTAATGTTCAGACATCATTTGTGGCTTGTTTAATGTGTTTGTGTGTGTTTTATTCTTTTATTATTTTAATTTTTGGCACTGTTCTAATAAAAATGTTTGAGAAGTAGTAAGTATAAATTAGTTTAATATTTAAACAAAATATAAATAAAAAGTATATTAATTTCGTTTAAATCATATAATAGAAGTATAACTTCTTACGTGCGTACAAAGTACACACACATTCTTTTTTTTTTAAATTTTTGGTATTCTTTTTGTTCTTTCTAAAAATAGTTTAATATTTAAATACAATACAAAATGCTGTTTAAAGTAGATAGGTATATTGATTTTGTTGAAATCATAATATGAAGTTAGATTATATTATAATAGAAGTATAACTTCTTACGTGCGTACAAAGTACACACACATTCTTTTTTTTAATATAATATGCCATAAATTGCACAATTCTTGTTGACGTCAAAAAAGTATGTATATAAAATATACATCGGTTAAAGACATCTAATCCTTTTTTGAACGAAACTCTTTAATGCTAATTTTGATCAGATCTGTCCCTTAAACGAAAGAAGCGTCAATTGGTATTCAAAATCGAGAAACTGTATTTACGTCATCCGTCAATTAGACAAGTGAGCCGCTGTGTGTTTAAACATCAGCCACCAGCTCAGAAAGCACTGAAGCACTTAACTCCGTCTGTAGCTCTAAAAGCTTGTACCGGCCGAAGATCAGGCAGAGTCGGAAGCTGGGCGACGACAGATCTGGCTGCGAACACGGAAAACGTTTTCTGGCTGCCTATAATTCTGGTGATTAGCGGTGCAGTGAAGATTACATTAGCAACCGCTACCATGGCATGCTCGATTTGGCAAGTCCTCGAGAACACGCCGTCTCCATTTTCTATTGAGGAGCTTTTAAACGCTCGACAGATTTTTGCCGAGTCGAAGTGGTTTTGTCGAATGGAGTGAGGGGTGTTTAATACGACAGGAATCGCTGAAAGAACTTAATGGGTTGGAGTTTTTTTATCGGCGTCGTCAGAGCCAAACCTCGTATGTACATTTTTAACGAAATCCACTATTTTTTTATTTATAATTAAAACAAATAATACTGATATAATCTTTAATATTAGTTCTAAATTTAATAAGATAATAGTACCTACTATTAACACATTTCGGCAAAATGATATTAATTTTGATAAAGATAAAAAAGATACAAGAGTTTTTTTCATTTCCTGAAAAATCTCACAACATGCACATACGAGGTTTGGCACTGATGCCAACGATATAAGTAAATATAATATTATTACTTATCAAATTCTTACCACAAATTTAAGGGTCGAGTTAAGGGCGTAGGCGTAAAATTTCGCTCCGATGTGTTTTAAATTTATTAATTTTTTTCGAATTCATTACCAAGGGCCGAAAGTCCCTGAAAACTTCTATAATGTTTATTTTAATAAGTTACAAGGGTGAAAAAAAATTAGTGTGATTTTTAATTGGAAATATTTGATTCAAAAGAAACTTTTTGTTTATTTTAAGGGACTTTCGGCCTTCGGTAATAATATAATCTTTCATTCTGCGTTTAAATTTTTCAAAAATACTTATTAGTTTTCTCATGATCCGAAAAAAAATAATGCATTTAAGACGCATAGGCCCGAAATTTTGAGCCTACACACTTAAGGCGTTAAAAAATGTATTTGGTAACATAACTGGTAGGTATAAGTACATGGGCTACATAGAATGAATTCAAGCAGTTATATGTATAGTGCACTTAAATTACATCTAGGAACAGTTGGGCATGCATCAAAATGGTAGACACTAAATTCCAGAAGATGGTGATGACCATTCTGAGTTATTTTTGGTCTTCCAGTGTTCAAAAATATTTTTGTAAAAGTGACAGTTAGCACTCCTAATAGGTATTAAAGAACTTTTACAATTTGTATGCACCTACTAGATACTATTCTCTCCCTAGCGCGAAGAAATGTTTAAACAAATATGTGGAATCTGCCATAATTGAACTGAATAATTTAGACATCGAATTATATGGATCAACCAAAAGGCAAAATATGCATAGAGTATAGGTATGCATATAAAATGAAATAAAATAATTAAATTTATCAGAATAAACTTGACGTGAACATGTGTAAGAGGTGAAACTATTGCATTAATTACAAATTCTGTAATAAGCCCAGGAATGTCAATAAATCAGATCCACAAGATTTTGTATTTTTCTGCTTTTTAATTAGCAATTTTTTCACTGTAGTGACCGCAGACCTTCGGATATAATTAGCGTCTTTTTGTAAAGACAATGAATTCGACTTTACTAAATAACAAGACATTTACTCAACACACACTACACATTACATCTGATTGCAAAATCAAGCGTACTGTGATAATAGCCTTAGTTGTCGAGCCATTTAAGCTTAATATGAAAAATATAATAACATATAATTCGCCCTGTGTAAACGGGTATAAAACCATTTTTGTTGCTGAGTTATTTGGCTAGTTGAAAAAAAAACATTATCAGTAAACTGATACAGTAAAAATATTTGTACAAACTTTTTATAGTTAGAATTCACTTTATATGAATCATTTTATAATACAGTGATGAGCGCTCTAATAACTGGTATCTAAAATAACGGAAAAGATAAAAAATATACTACGTTGTGAAATAAAATGCGATGAAACTAGTAGAGGTGAGAAATTATCAAAAAAACCTATAAATTTACATTACATATTTTGATAGTTTCCCACCTTTTAGGCGTATCGGAGAAGTTTGGCAACTTCCACTGTGACAGGAAAATTTCATAAAATTCTCCGGTGACAATTTGACTCGCCTATACGGCTAAAGGAGGGAAACTATCAATATAATATTTACAGGTTCCTATTGATAATTTCCTATATCTACTTTTTTATTTCACAACGTATTATCTTTTCCGACTTTTCCGTTATTTTTCGGTTATTAGCGCACTCGTCACTGTATATTAATTATATAAAATATGTTAGATCTATTGTACGTACGTATTGTTAAGTTGGTACGGCCAACCTAAGTGATTATTAGATATTATTTACGCACGCACCACAAAAAGAATATTGTTTATTAGAAACAATTAAATTAGTTCAATTTTGTATGCATAATATTTTTGCTGAAATCATAAGAAACCACTTACATATAATACCACTAAAGAGAAATACCGAGTACCTAAGCGTAAAATAGCATAAAAATTAAGAAAAAATCCTTGACTATACCGTCATATGTTGATGACATGATCATCAACACATCACAGTATTCTGCTCACAAAATAGGTCTGCTTTCGACAGAAAATTTAACAAATTCTTACTGGAGGATAAAAAATTCGCCTCCTCTTACAGAATCTTTTATCGATACGAATCTTTACCAACCTTATATTTCACAGCTACCAAAATTTCCTATTTTCGAACATGACTTTGAAGTTCTGATAGACAAACCAACCATTATAATGTCATCTTATTCAGACTTGCCAACTTTAACAAATCTTATATTTAAATCCATACTAAACAAATTAGGGAAAAATTTAACAGTAATTTATACAGATGGATCAAAAACATATGAAAGTACTGGTTTCGCATTTTTTGTTTCAAACAACAATTATGCAGAAAAATACCGAATTCCGGATTGCTGTTCTATTTTTACAGCCGAGGCTGCTGCGATACAGAAAGCACTAACTTGGTGTGCTTCTAATTATTGCGAGAACGTTGTAGTAGTCTCAGACTCTCAGGCAGTACTACAAGCTATTTGTAGCCATCCATTAGATAATTTCCAAGACTCCTGTATTCTTGATATCAAAAAAACATTACATAATCTAAAATCCACTAAAAAAACAGTTACTTTACTGTGGGTTAAAGGACATAGCGGAGTGGTTGGAAACGAAATAGTGGACGGAATGGCAAAAAATACATCCGAGATACCAGAAATCACAAACATTTTCAACTTCAAAGACCTATTTTCTGTTATCAGAAGTGTTGGCAGGGAAAGATGGAGGTCCAAATACGAAGATGTTCAGCAGACATCAAGAAATCATTACTTTTCTATTCACCCATTATTACCCAAATGTATACCTCATTTTAACTACAATTATAACAAAGTACATTCCTCATTAATAACCCGGCTAAAACTTAACCATGGCCTTTTTCCAGAGCATCTACAAAGGATTGGAATCTATGAAACTCCCTTCTGTCCGTGTAACTATGAGTCCATCGGGGATCTGAACCATGTATTCTTGGATTGTCTTAATCATAGGGATCAGACTCAAAACTTATATTTAGGTTTAATTAACCTTAACATTAGCCTTCCAGTTAGCATCAGCAATCTTTTATCTTATTCTGACAAATCTATATTTAATATCTTAATCAAGTTTATAAATGATTCTAAGATAAAAATTTAAACATATCTATAACAAAATTCTGTGGCAAAAAGACGCTTTGTCTAATGCCATCTCTTTCTCTCCACACACACACACACACATCACAGTATATTCAAGATTCAATGTCAAGAAAGTTAAAATGAAATCTAATAAAATTCTGATAGGTACCTACTTGTTAATTAAATCAAAGAATGGATTGAGTTGCCAAGAGATTGAATAAAAGTATCATAGTAAATAGTGATGTAACGAATGTCGTTTTTTGAACATTCGCGAATACGAATGCGAATATCTAATAACGACATTCGCGAATGCGGATGCGAATGTTCAGTTTTTTTTTAATTTGTTTCTATTTTTGAAATTATTTCTAAATTTATAATGATAAGTTAATTGATATTTAGTGTAAATCAATCTTAATCTTAAGCTTTATTACATTATACCATATAATAAAATAACGTGAAGGCTGATAATCTGATTATACGAGGTTAAGTTAACTTTTTTTAATAAAAAAAGATGAGAAAGAGAACAGATTTTGATTTTATTAATCTAACGTTATTTTTATTATTTTTTCTCTGATATTCATATTCGCAAAACATTCGCACAAATTTTGCGAATGCGAACGCGAATGCGAATATGAAAAAAGATGCGGATATTCGCGAATGCGAATGCGAATACGAATATTCGTTACACCACTACTATATTTTAATAAAAATTTAAAAAAAAGTTTAAAAATCCAAAAAGGATTACGTTCAGAACGTTTTCGGACTTATCAGTCCATCATCAGTGAACTCCCTGTCCTTGCTAAATAGTCACAATGCCAAACACTGGTTAAGTTGTATGTTCCAACTACATAGTAAAAATTGTAAAAGAATATGGCCTAAATTGGATGCCAATGGATTACTTTCTGCAACATGATGCTCTACTTCATTACACTAAAAGATTTTTTATGTGATTAGGTCTTCATTGAACCACGTTTAGTCTGTCAATAAGTATACTTTTACTATGTAGTTGGAAAATACAACTTAACCAGTGTTTGGCATTGTGGCTATTTAGCAAGGATATCAGTTCACTGATGATGGACTGATAAGTCCGAAAACGTTCTGGACGTAATCCATTTGGATTTTAATTTTTTTTTAATTTTTATTAACCTTTCCGGGACCGTGCTATAAAAACTTACGCTGCAGGCCGTGCGGGGCAACTATGGTACCCCACTAAAATACTTTAATAATTCATTTAAATTTTACATTATTGTTTGGTAAGTTATATAATAAAGCACTAGTAACTGAAATAATTTGTTTTTATTATTAAAAAGATTTACTTTTTTTATTTTTACCTGTAATTACAATTTGATCTAATTCATCATTTTTACAGTCAGGGCATAAAAATGTTTTTCCACCTACCTCTACCGAAAGTATACTTTTTCGGACCTGATTGTAGGGAGAAAAGTTGTACTTTTCCTCCCTAGGGAGGAAAAGTAAAAGTGACATCATGGTATTCCATTCATGAAATAAGTATAACTTATTGACGCCCTGTACAATACCTATTTTCTATTACGTAAGTATCTATAAATTTTAACGTTTATTTAAAAACACACTGTGTTTTGCAGAATGGTAAAAAACAGTAAATTGTTATTCTGATTTCACAATGTTTACATTAATAATTTGACTTATATTTGACAGTTGACAGTTATATTGTAACTACTTGTTAGTTTTAGTTCTAATAAATTTTGTTGGTTAGTTACATAAATAAATTAAGTAAAAATGAAAAAATGACTTGTTATTTGGGGAAGGTGGAAAAAACATATGTATAACATGGGAGTAAAGTGCCTTTTCCTCCCTTGAATGATTACTGCCCTTCGCTACGCGTCGGGCAGTAAACTTCATTCTCGGGAGGAAAAGTAGCACTTTCCTCTCTTGTTATACAAATAGCTATTACTTTCTTCTCGATGTATGGTGCAAATGGGTTTTCTGCATGTACTACATGATATGTTAGTCTTTCTATCACGTGCCCTGGCACAAAAGCTGCATCTTCGACTTGTATATTGTTGAATGTCTCTGGCATGGGTGTCTGGCACTGTGTGCCCCGAATAGTTAATTTCAATTTTAGTATAAAATTTAAATTATATTTAATAATTTTTATAAAAAAACGATTTAGTAATATATTTTCTAAGATTACCTGGAGGGATAAAAAAAAAATAAAAATATTTTGAAAAGTTATAAAGACAAAACCGCATCTGGGGTACCTAAGATGCCCCGCACGGCCACGGAAAGGTTAAAATATACCAACTATATACACCAAGGAGTGTTTTACTTCAAGTTAAATTTTATTTAACTAGATGGTATACAGCCAACCTTCGGGTATTATCCCGTTTTATTGAAATTAAATTGTGGGTGGGACTAATTTATAGAAAAATTGAAGAAATTAATAAAATTACGGTTCGGTAGCTCTCCTTTCATTTTGTTTTGTATCCTTTGTAAAATGCATACCTACATACAACATTTTGGCGAAGGATCTTGAAAATTTTGGCGGATTCTCCCTTACCGTATAAACGGTAGGGTAGATCTGAGCCGTTTGGCAGTTTCGATATAGGTGCCATTACATAACAGGCATGGTATAACAACATCCTTGCATTTTGTGAATATTTATAATAGGAATTATTTAGGAATTTAAATGCCGAGAAATGTGGCGAAATATTTTACAATGTTTTGTATGAATATGAAAGCTAACATGTTTGTTTGAGCACCACTAAAAATAATATATTCTGAGTCTCTGTATTGTATCGTTTGATAGAGAACTGAAGCATTTCATCTATTTAAAGAAAAGCTGCCATACACAGTGTAAAAGAACATGCTGCATTAGCGATTATGATGAATTTTGTAGATTGCGATTTTTATGTAATCAATAAAGTAGAGACTACTACATGGTAATGTAGTAGTAGTACTTTAACAGAAGATCTAACCTATCAGAACAGAAGATTTAAAATCGTTAAAAACAGATCAAAACATCTAGAAAAGGTATTTCAGCCACTAACAAACAGAGCCAATGAAGATGACGACATCTATGCATATTTAGATAGTCCTAATCAAATGAATCTACCACCCAAATGGGCAACTCCTAATGAAGTAAAAGGTCTAATAAAAAACCTCAATAAAAAGAAGTCGCCTGGACATGATCTGATAAAGGCCAACATATTAAATAACCTACCTAGAAAAGGAATAGTAAGTTTAACACAGATCATTAACTCAATACTAAGAACAGGCTACTTTCCTGTACAATGGAAGTTAGCAGAAATCATAACGATTCCAAAACCAGGCAAACCTCCACATGAGATTACATCCTACCGACCCATTAGCTTATTACCAGTTATGTCCAAAATTGCAGAGAAAATCATTGCAAGTAGACTAATTATTGATATTCAGACAAACAATATTATACCATCTCACAATATTATACCAAATCATCAGTTCGGTTTTCGCCAAAACCTCGGCACAACTAAACAAGTGCATAGGGTGGTAGAAAAGATACAAACAGCCTTCCAGGAAAAGAGCTATTGCAATGCCATTTTCCTGAATGTAAGTCAAGAATTTGACAATGTCTGGCATCTAGGATTGTTATTCAAACTGAAGAAACAAATCTCTCAGCCGCTATATACAATACTAAAATCATATCTCAAAGAAAGGCTATTTTACACAAGATACGAAGAAAGTGTGTCTGAAAATCACAAAATAAATGTTGGGGTCCCGCAAGGCAGTGTCTTGGGGCCAATTCTCTACACAATCTTTACAGCTGATTTCCCAACTGGAGAAGAATCTACAATCGCAACATTCGCAGATGACACTGCAATTCTGGTAAAAAAAAACCCAGATCCCATACAGACAGCTGAAATATTGCAACAAAACATACATCTAGTTGAAATATGGGCTAAGAAATGGAAGATAAAGATCAACGAAGCAAAATCAGTTAACGTAGTATTCACTAAATGTCACAAAGAAACACCGAATATCCTAATGCATAACAAGAATATTCCTAAGAATGATACTGTAAAATATCTCGGATTACACCTTGACAAGGGGCTAACATGGAAAAAACACATCTGGACGAAGAGGAGGCAATTAGGAATAAAATACAAAAAACACTACTGGTTACTCTGCCGAAAATCCACCTTATCTCTATCTAACAAAATATTAGTGTATAAAGCAATCATCCGGCCCATTTGGACATACGGGATTGAACTGTGGGGAACAGCAGCAGACAGCAACCTAGCAATACTGGAACGGTTTCAATCCAAGGTTCTTCGTGCTATCACAAATGCACCGTGGCTCATTCCAAATGCAGACATTTACAGGGACTTGAAGATCGAGACAGTGAAGCAGATGATCATCAAATGCAGTGATAAATATTTCAAACGACTGGAAAAGCACCACAACGAATTAGCAGTGAATTTATTGGACAACTCTACACAACTAAATAGACTGAAAATTAGAACTCCTCTTGACTTGCCATTTAGAACGTAAGTGTCTTAAAGTGTTTTAAGGTGTTAAGTTAAAGTAAGTGATTTAGTGTAGTTATTAGTAACAAATCTACTAGGACTTGATAGTCATTGGACTAAAACTCCTCTCACATTTGTTCGTTCAACAAAAATGCTTAGTGTTATTTTTTTTGTGATGTAACAGATTGTATTTAAAAACAAATAAAAAAACTACATGGTAATGTATCAGTTAGACTGCAAATTTATAGAAAATAGTGAGCAATCGGTGCATTACAATATAAAATCTATTTGGAATTTGGTTATTTGTAAGAGAAATAATTTTGATATTCCAAGTTACGTGAAGAAAATTGATTTTGTTTGATTTATTTCGTTTTGAAAATTGATTTATTTCGCCGTGTCCATATTCCTTATTTTTCCTAATTAGACTAGTGGCTTCATAGACGGGATGTCAGTCACAGTCATACTCACTCCTTACCTATTGAACAATCTTCAGAACAAGGTTCACAATCTTTAATTTTTTGCATAAAATTATCTAAAAAGTATATTTAAGTAGATATAAGACTGCAAAGCAAAATTTACCTTTGAAAAACAATATCTTCAGTAGTAAGAAACTTAAAAATAGGCCTTTTTTTATGTTTTATTGCAAAATGGGAAATAAGGCTTTTTTTATTTAGGACTAGGTACGTATATCAGAACAAAAGTCACATAAAAATATGTTGTTCTTTTCTGCAGTATGAGAATACGCTTTATCGCTATTTAAAAAATTAATAGGCCAACAAATAAATAGACATAAAAAACTAAAAAACTAAAAAAGTGTCCCGTTTTGTCCAACTCAGACATTTTTCAAAACAAAAATGGCTCCTGCCTAATCGTGAAAGTAAAATTAGATAGATTACACATGAGAATATTGGTTAATGAGTGCTTAATTAAATGTAATAGTCACCGGAATTATATGTTTAGATATGTAGGCAATATAATGTAGAAAACAACGCACTTAAAAGTACAAAGTACCAAAAAAGTAGAGTCAAACAATTCTAAACACAACAACTTTTCATCAAATAATGGCATCGAGGTAAAACGAACTGAGAATGTTAAAATGACGACTGAGAACAAGTTTTCGTCGTTGTCCGATTGATAGCAGCACTAGTTGTGTCTCTAGGCTAGGTATCCCGTTTTATCCGACTATCCCGTTTTATCCAACTCTCCTCTATTTAGTATTTAATTAAAATTGAATATTTTTGTTACCCCAAAGGTAATCGATTAACCAACATTATAATTAAATAATAAATAACAGTTATACAAATTAATTCTGATTAAATAGATGCCATTAATAAAAAATGTTAATTAAAATTATTTCAAACTCAGTGAAATTAGATAGATATGTGTTGAAAATATATTTTTTTATTTCCAAAAATCATCTTTTTGATGATGATTAACACGTTGATGGACAGTGCGTCAAATGTACCTATAAGCAATACTCTGGGCTAATTAGCAAAATACAAGGAAACGTTATTTACCAGCAATTTTATTGCTTGAGTCGAATGTTATGATTCTATATATTAATAATATATCTAGGTATGCAAAGTCCGCAGATAGTGTGCTATTTTTTTATAAACAAAATGGCGCCCAAAATCGTGTTTTTTCAAGTTTTTCTCTATAACTCCAAAGATTTTAACTTTACACCAAAAACACCCAAATAAAAATTCACCGTAATTAAATTATTTATAGAGACATGTTTTTCTTGATTTACTTCGAAGAAAATTTTCCTCGGAAAATGCGGGTTTTTCCAACAAATCTTTAGTTTTAAACTAAAATTTTAGGTTGGAAAGTAATTATGGATCAATAATTAAATAACTTGGAGATATAAAAGCTATTTTGGTATAGATGATATTTCCAGAAGCCGATCAAAATTGAATGAACAGTTTAGCAGCAATTAAATTGTTAATTAAAAATTTACGGTCGCTATAATAACCATAATAATTATGATGCATAAGAATAACTATGATTTTTGTATAAAAAAGCACTATAACTACCTAATGTAGTTTACAGAATTGAAATTGGACTATTTAAGCGGCCTCAGGAATAGTTAAAATTATAAACAATTTTTTGGCTTATAAACAAATAAATTATCTCGGAAAATATTAAATTAAATTACGAAAATGGTTTTGGAAAGAACCCGACAGGCTGCTTCTTTTAAAAGAAAAATCGTTTAATTGCGATGAGTGGTTCGTGAGATACAACCGGTCAAAATTGACCAGCATGTATGGCGAAGATATAAACGATAGGATGGTAATTTTTGAACCATCACCTTTTTATTTCGGTCCACTTTCTCCACACAAATTTTCATATCTTGAAAAGACTCATAACATATTTTATAATAATAAAAACTGTCGGTATTACGAGTGAAAAATGCCAAAAATAGCAAAATTTCAATCAAAAATCAGGTTGGAGAAAATGGAATCTCAAAGTTCAATATCGGTATACGCTAAAAAAATGCATTTTCTCAGCTTCCCATTGAGCAATTTTCTTCATTTTTTTTTGTTCCCAAGTAACTCGAGTAGAGCCACCTAATTAAAGCATTATTAAATGTCAAAGTTGCTTTTGTTTTGTATAATAATTTAATTTATTTGATTTTGATTTTTTGATTGACAACCTGTTTTTTCGATTGCAATTTTGTTATTTTTGGTAGTTATTTCACTCGTAATACCGATAGTTTTTATTATTATAAAATATGTTATCAGTTCTTCAAAGATACGAAAATTTGTGTGGAGAAAGTGGACCGAAATAAAAAGGTGATGGTTCAAAAATTACCATCCTATAGTTCATATCCTTCTATTTAATTATTGATAAATAGTTACTTACCTAAAATTTTAGTTGAAAATTAAAGATTTTGTTGGAAAACCCCGCATTTTCCGAAGAAAATTTTCGTCGAAGTAAATCGGGAAAAACCTGTCTCTATGCAGAATTTAATTACGGTGAATTTTCATTTGGGTGTTTTTGTTTTAAAGTTAAAATTATTGGAGTTATAGAGAAAAAATTGAAAAAACACGATTTTCGGGCGCCATTTTGTTTATAAAAAAAGTAGCACACTATCTGCGGGCTTTGCATACCTATATTATTAATATACTTACTTACTACTTACTTAAGCCGTCCTCTTGTACCTTACGGTATCGAGGTAAATGGAGAAATCAGACGTCTCCATGCCTTTCGGTCAGTAGCTAGTCTTTCTGCTTCTCTCCACCCAATATTTCTTCTTACGCAAGCCTTTCCAATGTTTGCGTTCCACGTTCTTGCTGGCCTGCCTCTTCGTCGTTTGTTGTCAGATGCCTCTTTCCATACCATCTTCACAGTTCTACCTTCACTCATTCTCGCCGTATGTCCGAATCACGATAACTGTTTCGTTTCAAGTCTGTCTAAGGTCCTTCCAACACCGCACCTTTCACGTATGTCTTCATTTCTTATACGATCACGTCTGGTCACCCCGGATACCGCACGTACATATCGCATTTCGCATGCTTCAATTTTACTACGGATGTTGTCGTTTACTGGCCACGTTTCACTACCGTAGAGTAGCACCGGCTCGTATACAGTTTGAAATACTTTCATTTTTGATTTCAGACTTACTTCTTTTTTTCTAATAAAACTTTTATTTAGTGCATAGTATAATTTTGTTGCACTCATTACCTTGCTGTTTATTTCTGGTTCTATATTTCCTTGCCCATTCATTGTTGATCCTAGATGCTTGAAGTCCTCTACTTGCGTAATGGTCTCATTATTCAGCTTTTCATTTATATTTTCTTGAGCTTTCAATATTACTAAAGCTTCTGTTTTTTCAATATTTATTTTCATCCCACAGGACACCTCACACATCTTATGGAAAATATAATGTCACTCAAATTCAATAAAATTTACATGAATAGATGCGTCATGAAATTTCAATAATTTGATACCATTGCGCCAACTCTGTATTTTAATTAACAAGAGCGTAAATTAATAAAAATAAATCTAAAATCAAATAGGAATGTACCTACGTGTCAGAGGTACATTAAGGCAGAGGTTTACTCTTATCTTTTCCTATTATGTATTATTAATTTATTAATAATAAAGTAGGTATAATTTAGTTGTACCGCCTCTAATCGGCTTAAGCTAGTGGTGAATAGACTGTATTCAATGGCCTCTAGACTAATATTATTTATGAATGCCAGTTTTATGGACTTCAAAATGCGATTTCAATAAACTTTAATTACAATTAACGCACTAATTAAGAAAAATTCAGAGTTGGCACAATGGTATCAAATTATTGAAACTTCAGGTCAGGACGCATCTATTCATGTAAATTTTATTTCATTTGAGTGACATTATATTTTCCATAAGATGTGTGCGGTGTCCTTTCTTAAAGGCTTCATTCCAAACACTCACATTCACTTGCAAGTCTTTTTCTGATTTTGCCACAATTACCAGGTCATCGGCATATATCAACTCTGACACGTAAACTTGTTGAAGTTTATACACCCCAACCCTAGTTCCTTTTACCTTACCCCTGCAATATTTTGCAATTTCGTCCATTAGAGTGATGAATAACAAAGGACTCAGATCACCACCTTGTCTTACACCTGTCCTAGTGTAGAATTCTAGAGATGAGCGATTGTCCGTTCTTACATTATTACGTGTACAATTTATATACACTCTTTATTGCTTGGATTAACTTCGGTTTCACATTTCTACGGTTTAATATTTTCCAGATATTGTTACGTGGCGCCCGATGCCCGATCAAATGTTTTTTCCAAGTCCCCAAAACAGAGAAACAACTTTACTGTTATGCTCTAGGGCTTTTTCTGATAACTATCTCACCGTGAATATTAGAGCGGTTGTAACTCGCCCTGGCCTAAAGCGGCATTGGCGGTCATCCAGTGTGGCCTCGACATTTTCTCGCAGTTTTTGCTCTAGTATTATTTCATAGATTTTACTAGCAACTACCAACAATGATATTCCCCTGTAGTTATAACACTTATGTTTATCACCTTTTTTGTGTAATGGTAGAATAGTTGCAAGAGTCCAATCTCTAGGTATGCATCAGGTACGCCAACAGCTCCTTATGATCTTCCATAGTAATTGTAATCCTTCTCCCTCCATATATTTAATTAGCTCAGCCTTAATATTATCGTGTCCTGTAGCCTTGCCATTTTTTAATTTTAAAATTGCTTCCCTGTATTCTTCTTATGTTATGTCATCATCATCTTGTTCATTTAAATTGTACTCTTCCCTGTCATTCCCTATTTCGTTGTTGTCTCCCATTAATAATTCCATAAAATTTTCCCGCCATCTTTCGGTAATCTCTTCATTTTTTAATAATACGTTACCATCTTTGTCCTCTAAGCCTGTTACTCCGTTTGATTTCTTTTGTCTTAAATTTTTTAGGGTCCTATAGTTCTATAGAGCAACTTCGCATTACCCTTACTATCACTTTCCATTTTATTTCCAAATTCTTCCCATTGACGATTCTTAGCTTCTTTAATTTTATTTTTAACCAGTATTCTCTGTTCCTTATATTCTTAATAATTACTTTCACTTTTATTGCTTATATACTTTTTCCACAATTTTTTCTTCTCCGAAACTTCCAATTTTATGTCATTATTCCACCAAGCTGTACCTTTCAGATATCTTCCTTTCGTTACACCACATACCTACTTTACTCCCAGTTGCATATACCAGCTTCTTAAAAATATTCCATAATATTTCTATATCCTCCTCATTTTTCCAATTTGTTTTTCGTATTTCTTCATTTAATTTACGACAGTATTCTTTCCTAATATTTTCATACTGAAGTTTGTAGGTATACTTTAAATACTTGGTTGTTCGTAGCGATATTATTCATTTTTAATATTAAATGTCTGTTCTCTGCGGGTAGTGGGTAGGAACTCATTTGGACAGTCCTACCAGGAAAAGTGAATCAATCCCTGCCCTCCGCAGATTCCAGGGGTTTCCTGACCCGGGAAACTAGTACCTGCTTAAGGTCCCTTGTCCAGGGTCACGGATGAAGACCACAACGGTATCCACGGCGGAGAAGAAGATCTTCGGTACGGTGTATATGGCGGAGGTGGCGACCCCCGATTTTAGGGATGGTATAAAATCAAATACAAATGGACAGATGGAGCTCTAGAGTCGTAGAGAAAACCATCCATCTAGGAGAAAGCAAACTTCAAAATTAAACTCTGGCCCTCCATGTTGGGGGTTGGATCGTAGGGCTAGCGACTCTACATTCGTAAAAAGGTACTGCTAAAAATCCGAAAACTCAGCCTCGGAACCCGGACCTGAAAAAACCACGACGACATCCGCAACGAAAATGGACAATGAATTATGGTACATGGAACGTCCAAGGATTAAAAGGAAAAATTGAAGACGTAATCAAAGGAATGAGACAACACGAGATATCAGTATCCGTTCTTACTGAAACAAAAAGAAAAGGTAAAGGTATAGAAGAAATTGATAATTTTATCCACATCTTCAGTGGCGAACAAAAACATCAAAGAGCTGCCAAAGGAGTATCAATCCTTATCGATAAGAGATATAAAAATAAAATAACAAATTGGGAAGCAATAAACGAGAGAATTCTGACTGTCAACTTAAACATCCATGGACACAGAACCACAGTAATAGGTATATATGCCCCTACCGAAGATACATTAATAAACGAAAAAGACGCATTCCAACAAGAGTTTGAAGAGACGATTTCTAAAATCGGAGAACAACGGGAGATATTAATGATGGGCGACCTGAATGCAAGAATAGGAAGACAGAAGGACCACAAAATGTTTTGCACCTAAGACATGTCATGCGGACCCATTGCCGTATATATTTGTTCACATATTTTAGATATAAATATGCTACATTGTAGCACTGGTGGCAACGCTTATAGGTAGCTACGAGAAGGTGAAGCGTTTGTAGCCACAGAAAAGGCCAGAAAAAAAGAAGCGAATCGAGATACATGTGTGCAAGATGCGGAGTCGGCCTTTGCGTAGTGTCATGTTTTGAAGAGTACCACACAAAAGAAAACTTTTAATATTAATTTACAGTACATTATTTTTTTTAAGTTTACATTTAAGTTAAGTTTACATAAGTTTAAGTTTTACATTTTTTCGAGTTGGTTTTGCTCTTTGATGAGCACTTTTGAAAAGATAACGTTTAAGTTGGTTAAAAAAAACTCATTAAAAAACATGTTTTGGTCATTTATTTGTTTATTTATATGCGACGTATATATAAGGCAATGGGACTCTAAGCATGAAAAAACCTTTGGGATTGAGGGACCAACATGCAAATTAAGGCCTGGTATAGAAAGGGTTAAAATCAGCGTTTTCGTACACCTGTTGTGTAAAGCACGGCTGGTCAATTTTCTGCGGATCGCCTGAGATTGCTGACACTTCCAGATAAGCAACGCGCTTGCTCAAAGTCTTGTAGTGGCAGTAAGGCCCAGATAGTTGGTCTCACTATTCCTTGCAAGGTTGGCCGTTTTCTCTACAAAAAGTACGGCTCAAGGAAATAGGTCGATGTAGTTTCCTCTTTGGGGTTTTGTTCGTCCTATACAGAAGCTGTTCGCCTGGAAGTGTAAGCATTCGCAGGCGATCCGCAGAAAATTGACCTGCCGTGCTTTACTCAGCAGGTGTACGATAACGCTGATTTTAACGTACATACAATCGACGAATACCACACTTTTTACGTCATATGTGGCATTTCTTGTATTGCGCCAAAACATGCAGTAGCTCCTAAGCAATCCATTCTCGGATAAAAAAACAAACCCGCGTCTGAGGTTTATGGAAGTCAGGGAGCTGTTCAACTTATTCATTTTAAAAGGACAAAATCTCAAGGTTTATCAGAAATCAAGATAACAGATCCGAAGGAAATGTTCACACCAACTGAAACTGTAACTCCATCTGTGCCTGATCTTCTGTGGCTCTAAGGGAAAAGCAGAGACATTCCCGGCCTCTTAAGACGGAATGGACTCATGGAAGCTGTCACAAGAGACATACCATACCTATGAACTATGAACTAACATTTATTATTTGTACAGAAAACTAGGATAAATTTATCAAATGACAGCATTCTAATAAAAAATAAAGTTTTGGAATGTAAAAAGTGGGTTTTGCCGAGACCGTTAAAAATTGGCAATTTTCAACTTGTACTTTAGACCGAACGGTTCGTCTGAAAAAAAAGTAAATAGTGATATTTGTAGATAATTTTAAGTAGGTACTTTAATTTCTGTTAAAAGACTATTTACTAAAAGTTAATGTTTTTCGAGATTTGAGCAAAAAAGCGGAAAAAAGCTGAAATTTTTCGCTTTTTTCAATGTTCCGGTAAGAAATTTTGTCCTCAAACCTCATATTCGGATTCAGCAGCCCAAAATCCATATATAGGTAATGAAATAAATCAGAACTACCCCAAAACTTTCCTAATCAAAACACAATTTTATTGAATCATTACTACGAATTAATCTACTCAGTTTACTCAGCTTTGGTCGACCAGAGGCCTAAGGCTACGGCTCCACGGGCTGGAAATTGACGCTAGCAGTAGCCGCAAAACGAACTTAAGGTTCCGCAGAACGGAATAGGAATAGCCGAACTGTACCGACTACAGGACTTGTGCGTAGTCGGTTCAGTTCGGCTATTCCCATTCCGTTCCGTGGAACCTTAAGTTCGTTTTGCGGCTACTGCTAGCGTCAATTTCCAGCCCGTGGAGCCGTAGCCTAAAGATATATTTTTTTTAATGCCTAGATTTTTTACCGGTGCGAAAGATCGAACTCAGATCCCTCCATGTCATAGTCAAACACGGATTGAGCTACCTATTTGGATGTCTTATATTTTAGGTAGGTCCTTTAGTCAAAACCACGAGTGATGACCGTTTTAACATTAAATGCTGATAACTTTATTACTACTGGACCAGGTAAGGGTATATTTTCGGGGTATAGCAGTTGTACCTGTACCTACCTATTCATATAGCGGTGCTTAAATGAAGTAAAATGAGCAATTTGAAAGAAAATAAAAAACAGTCAAAACATAGGGCGTTATCTCCAGAAGAACGGCGTTTTAGTTCTACAATTGGAAAGTTATTTTAATTTGGAAAAAAATAACATGGGTCCATTGACATCTGTTATGCCAGTTCAGCAGTGGCGGCTCGTCAGGGTCGGCAGTGCCGACCCACACATTTATGGACACATTATAGATTTTTTAAATATTTAATTTAATCGGAGTTGATGATATTCGTTTCTGTGAAGTAAAAAATATATCTGTGAGATAATACAGACTAAATTTTATTCATTGTTTTTAAAAGACTTCGATCCCGATACGTTAGTTAAGTGATCCCTGTGCGCTGTGCGTAAGAGACTTTTCAAATTAATGATCCTATAGCCATGCACCCGCACCCGATTGCGATTGTGTGAATTCTTATTATAAAGCCCGGCACGGCATGCCGTCCCCAGATCGAGGATTTGCTATATAATAAGAAGCTATGGAATATTAGCCGATAGGCAACCAGTTATACATTCTCCGTACTTATTTGAATGCAAAGTACGGCAGCGGGTACCTCTGCCGAGGCCGAGCGGTGATCTGAAAACGGCAGAAACTCACGTACGTAGCCACGTATTGCCTTGCTGGCGCGCCCGGGATAATTATGAAATAGGTAAGTAGTTTTACGTCGTTTAATTATTAATATTATTATTGATATTGTAATTCTTTTAAGTTGTTAGGAATTACCATTTAGGGGACAGGATGTATCGAATCATTCGTTAAATCAAGTTAATTATAGAGAACAAATAAAATTGTTTAACAAATACGATGTGGAATTTTCTAATTTATTTTCTGACTCGAAGAATATACCGGCGTACCTAAAACAGCACAGAATGAAATAATCAATTAGTAGTTACATTTTGATCCTTTTCGGTAGAAGTAGACGAAACTACTGATAGAGGTAACATGTCATTCACAAGTATCAATAATTGTTCTTCGATACGCGTTACGTCTAAATCTATGAGAGGTTGTTAGGTTTTCAGACGTGAGTACACCGAGAGAACAATTTCTTTTCTCCTAAAACACCGATTTCTTTGAGCAATATTTCTTAAAAGTTAACATATCCTATTAACTTAAACATACCGGTTCACATATAAAGAAACGAGTTTTTTAAACACAACTCAATAATTTCTTACAGATAATTTCTTCAATACTAAGAAATGCATTAATGGTTATATTTAATTTTCTTATCCTAAAGTTTTTATTTCTTAAATTGAAAACTACAAATATTTTGCAGTATAAGAAATATAATGTTAAGATAATCCATATTTATATTTGTGAACAAGAAATTTTCTTGCAATCAAATAAATATTTTAAACCACAAGAAATAATTCTTCAGAAATACCCTCTGTAGTAACTGTGGTTATAAAATAAAAACTTTGTCATTAATGCCGAAATGTTACTTGCAAATAGATTTTCTTCCACAAAAGAATTGCGCAGATTAACTATTTATGATTTAGTCGTCAGTGTTTGTCAAGATGGCGTGATATGTTCATATTCATATAGATGTATTTTAGATTTATTGGTGTTCTTTAAAAATTAACGGATATTTTGAAGGTACGTACATATATAGGTATTAAATAAAAGTAAATTGAGTAATTTAAGATGTAATAATAATATTGTTGCGTATGCGAATGGCTAAAAAAGAAACATAATAGTATCTTTATATGCTTTTTAGGTATAATGATGGACGACTCTGAAATAAAGGAGCTTATTATTCTAACTGGGAAATATGCCACAATTTAAAGCTGGGACAGAATGATATAATATATAGCTTCAAAACAATATTAAGAAAGGAGTTATTAACCAACTGCGGGGCCTTCCAGAAATGGTAGAACTTCATACATGTAAGTACCTTTTTAAAAATGTGTATATTTATGTATCAACTATAATAGGTTTCTTGAATGTATCGTCTTCTATAAAAATATACAATACAACGCTATATCAAACATGGCGGGTGCAACGCTGAGGATGTTTTCTATTAATTTATTTGAGATAAAGAAATCAGTTAGTCTAAAAGAAATATATGTTTATGGTTAAGAAATGTTATTGCCGAAAACCGTGAATTAGATAATATGTATTAAATCAGTGATTCTCAACCTGTGGGGCGCGCCCCCCTAGGGGGGCGCGCTTTTAGCAATGGGGTGGCGTGAAAATATCAAAAAAAACCTAAAACATTGACTAATTTACTAAAATCAAAGCAAAACAAAATTCTGACAAGCAAAAAAATAAAATACCCATGAACAAGGAGCTATACATAGTTATGAGCACTGAATACTAAATCAACAAGTTTAATGTAAATTAGTGACTTCCTTGGGCCTGTCTTGCAGACCAAAGCTTATCGAAACAGGGTGTAATATTAGAAATAGACGCTCTCAGTTCTTTCTCTATATTTAGCTGCGCGATCTATAATTGGCCTTTAAAGCAACCATCGCGGAAAATCCTGTTTCGCAAAGGTAGGATGGTGAAAACGGTAATAGTATACGGAACGCTCTGGTTTTCAATGCAGAAAACTCATCATTTACCCCTGCCCAAAATTCAAAGAGGGATCTAATATTAAACTGTTTATTGATTTCGGCATTTGCTGTGAAGTCTATGAAGGTTTCTTCTTCTGCAGTAGAGAGCTCTTCGGGTGTAATTTGAAACGGATTCCCGACCCACTCATAACTATTAGGTACGTATTAATTGGTCGTCGGCTAAAAAGTATCTTTTAAAATTTTTTGTCAGCATTGCTAAATGATTTTCAATGGTTACAAAAACAACTTTCACGTGTTGTTCTTCAACCTGGTAAGCTTTAAAACATTCATCCTCATTTTCAAATATTTCTAGGTTTTTTGCTTTAAATTTCTGCTCCACAATTTCAATTTTCTACAGAAAGCGTTAACTGTATCATTCGTATCAAATGTATATGTATTGGCCCCTTGAAGTTGTAAGTTTAAAATACTTAGTTTCTCGAATATATCAACGAAGTAACTCAATTTCATCAAAAATAAACCATCATGAAACATCTTGACTTGCGGCCTCTTTTCTTCTTCTAGAAAAATGGCGATTTCTTGTCTTAATTCAAAACACGTTGTAAAAATTTCCCACGTAATAACCATCTTGCCTCACAATAAAATAATAATGCTGAATGTACCGCATCCATGTCTTTGCAAAGTACATAAAAGATTCTAGTTTTCAAATGTCTCATTTTTACGTAGATAATTAACTATTGTTACAACCGTAGTTAGCACAATATTCAAGCCAGAGCTTCTCTGTTGTTCATACAGTGCGTCCATATACACATTGGAGACTTTTGTTTCACAAGCGGGTGTAGACTTACCGGACATAGTACGAGCACCATCGGTGCATATTCCAACGCAATTCTTCCACTATATTTTTGCTTCATTTATATAAACATTTAACATAGCAAATATTGCAAGCGACTTTGCTATAAATTCTACTGGTTTGCAGAAAAGTAGTTCTACTACTGATCTGCCATCACAAAATCGAACGTAGGCAATAAAATGAGCATATTTATTGCTACTGTTGCCTCATCAAGCTGAATCGAACTCAGCTTTTCACGCAACTTCCTGATTAGCTGATCCTGTACATATTCAGCTATATCACCAATTCTGCGGGCAGCAGTATCATTTGATAGAGGTATAAACTCCAATTTTTTAGCAAAATTATCTCCAACTTCTTCTAATCTCCAATAACTTTCTACAATTTTGATTGCAGTTGGTAATATAAGATCTTCACCAATAGTGTTAGGCTTTTTGGATCTGGCTATTTAATATCAGACTTTATAAGAGGCAAGCAAAGCTATTTCATTCACAGTCAAAGTTTTTATTAAAACTAATTTTTGCTTTTCACGCCATTTTAATTTTAACTCGAAGAATTCTTGGGGTTTGCTAATGTACTCACTATGAAGCGTTTCCCAATGTCTTTTTAGTTTATTAGGTTTCATGCTGCTCAAGGAATATTATTATTGTATAGATACAGTAGGAACAATGAAAGAATACCCATGAACGAACATATAAAACACGCTGTATTTTCCTGTCACCGTGTCACACAAAAAATTGGCCAGCGCAAGTACATATAATAACTATTATTACATGTACTTGCGCTGGGCAATTTTCTTTGTGACACGGTGATAGGAAAATACAGCGTGTTTTATATGTTCGTTCATGGGTATTCTTTCATTTTTCCGACTGTAGATATATTGTTATTGAACGAGGGGGGGGGGGCGCGGTAAAAATAATTATGGAAAATTGGGGCGCAAATGGTAAAACGTTGAGAAACGCTGTATTAAATGACTTAGATGTAAACTAATAATACTTTCCCGTAATAAAATTTCTTAATGATTAGGTATGCTGTCTCTTTTAGATTATAAAAATTAAGAAAATTACAATATTATTATGTCTGCTTCAATGTTTTACATTGGCTGTATTTCCCTCTTGTTTTAGCTAAACAATGTTTATTGTGTGACTTAATATTATACAGATAAATAATTAATATTTCATTAACACAAAGAAAAAAATTAACAAAGATGTGTAGGTTAAATAATGGCATGTTTGAACTAAATATGATTGATTATTATTAGTATTAATAGTTCTTATGTGGAGCCGTGTGTTTGTTTTTTTTTGTATTTCCTAAATTTGTCAAAATAAATATCTATATCTTTATAAAAAAATTTTATTAAAGTAAGTTTACTCTTTCTACATAACGATTTTGTTTTAGTGAATTGCTGATATACAAAGTGCTATTAACAAAAGAAAGAAAATTTGAGGAAGTTGGATTTGCCTCTCCATCCTTTTATTGTTGTGTAGAAGCCAGTGGTTTAAGAGTGGAGATAATATTTGTATGTAATAATAACGTTTTATATCTTGTTTTATTAATAAATAATGATTTTACCTTAACACAATGATTTATTTCGCCGTATGTAATATCACTTTATTTTCAAGAAATATTAACTTAACTCTAAATATAGTATATAACCTACGTTTATCTCTGCGAAATATATTTCTTACCATTAAATACATTAATTATTAATAGTAGAATAATAATATTCCTTACTAAGAAATATTATTGCTCAGAAGAATAGTTTTGTAATGTGTAGAAAATATATTTTTATGACTAATAAAATTAATTAACATCAAGTGTAATTTCTTTCTGATAAATGGGTTTGAAGTTTGCCAGAAAGTGATAGTTCAATCATGTTTAAGATATATTTCTTTGGCTATAGTAGAATTTATTTGAAATATTTTAGAAAATTATATCTTACATACAAAGATATATTTCTTAGGCAATATGCCAAGTCGATCTTTCTTATATATTAATAAAGTTTCTTTATGTCAAGTATTTTTTTCTCTCGGTGTAGAAGCCATAAGACATAATATATTTTTGCTGTTTTAATTTAAAGGATAGATTAAATTTTTTGATATCAAAAATAAATTGGTAAGGCAAATTTATGACGGGGCTGTCTTGATGTCCAGTGAATTGTATGGTCTCCGGACAAAAGTTAAAACAATTGCACCAGGCAAAACTATTATTTACTCACTGTTATAAGTCATTGACCTCTTTGACTATTCAAAATTTAAAAGTTACGCCAAAGAATTTTCAAAATATCTATTAGACAAGTTCATTAAAAATTATCCATCATTTTTTAATCAAATAAAATAAGAAAATGAATTAACAGTTTTATATTCTGATCCAAATATTTTCGGAAGGTGGGATAAGTTACAGACTATGTATAATTTTATATACTGCAATTCATTAGGTACAACAAACCAGTGGCGGATCCAGGGAGGGGGCCATGGGGGCCATGGCCCCCTCCGAGAATTTAAAAAATGAGAAATTTAAATATTTTCAGTTCAAATGTTTTTAGTTTCAAACACATATATATGTAAAAAACAGGGGATAAATATGTCTTTTGAACTAGAATTGAACAAAAGCTGTAACGGAAGCTTCAAGAATGGCATAGGATGTTTTGTAAATCAAAATGTTAATAATTTTACAAAGTGCCAATTGTTAGAACGACTTTGGCAACCATCAAAATCGTATCAATTTCTGTATTCTGTACACACAAAGAATAAAAAAGAAATGAAGAGTTATACTTGGGTCACCACCACTTAGAACAAAGTTGGTTGGTACTTTCCCACATTCAAAAGAGATTGTTTTGCAAGTATTCCGTTTTATTTTTCTAATGAAAAATATGGTCACAATGAAGGGATGACAGCCCAAAGTCTTGTCACGAAACCTTTAACATTTTTCGCCAAACTCATGGGCAAAGCGGAGCCATAAAACCCATGAAAAAACATCATACCACAAGGAGTGGGTTCAGGTTGGGCCATGATATTTTCTACAAAGTTATCGTAACCAGCAAAAGTCAGTCATTAACCAGATAGCCTCTCAGAGGTCTAAACAGACACAAGAAAATAGAGAAAGACTACGACCAATAGCAGCGTCCTCTAACACATAACATATTCCTCTAAGAGGCCATCGTGATGATGACTTTCTGCTTCTGGACGAAGATCTAGCTATGAGGGGAATTGTTAAGGTTTAAAATCGCATCAGGAGATAAGACTCTAAACAATACCTATCCACAGCATCTTCCCGAGCAACATACATTAGTAGCACCAGTCAAAATAAATTGATAACATGTTTTGGTGAAGAAATAATTGAACAAATAATGAATCTGGGTCAAAGTACAAATTGTTACTTTGTTATATTTGGCGAAACGACCGACGTATCCCACGTGGAACATCTTTCTCTCTAAATTTAAGATACATACACAGTAACACCATTTGTGAAGACTTTGTCAAGTTAATTGACGCTTATGAGAACATAAAAATAATTAGTGAAAATCAAGAAAGAGAGAAACAAGGCCTGACAGGAGAAGCATTGGGAAAAATAGTATTAAACTTATTTAAAAAACTGCACTTAGATCCGAAGAAATATGTAGGAATCGGTACTTACTTTAATAATTCTTTAATAACGATAAGTTTTGAATGTATTTATGGTACTCAAAAGTGTGTGAAAAGTGCCTTAAAACTCACCATCATTGTAACCCTAATTTTCGAAAATTACCAGGGTGTAATTTTCAAAATCCCCAAAAAAAGTTTATGGCCCCTCCCGAAAATTGGCCCTGGATCCGCCCTTGCAACAAACTGTTCCCGAAATTAATAAATTATTGTGCTCAAATGTGGGCAAATTCTGTCTCAAATGAACGGGATTTCTCTTGTCTCAAAAGAGTCAAAACGTATTGTCGAAACACCATGAAACAGGAGAGAATGTCAAACTTGTCTCAAATGTCGATAGAAAAAAACTTTTAAAATCCCTCCAAAACAATAATAAATTTTACGATTACATACATTATAACCCATTTTGCTACTTCGAAACAACATAGACTAGAGTTAATTTATAAACAGGTATAGTTTCTAAATTTATAGGAAAAAAACAAAAAAAAAACAAAAAAATAAAAAAAAAACAAAAACCAAAAATCTCCTATGAAATTGAAGCCTTTGGAGACAAAACCTTGCCGACCCTGTCCCTAAAGCCAAGAGCCGCCACTGCAGTTCAGAAACGCACATGTGATGCTTGCGGTATCTCAGAGAGGACATTCTGAAGAATTAACACCATGCGTGAGAATGAAATAAATAAAGTAGATATATATATATATATATATATATATATATATATATATAGATTCGCGTTAGAACGTCCTGCGACGTTGTCCGATGCCCAATAATTGCCATCGCGTCCTATCATTACAATCGTCATCTGTCAATCCTCGTTCGCTCATTGATCTTCGAACTCCTTATTCCATCCACGATTTCTTTGGTCTTCCTCGTTTCCTGTGTTCCAGTGGTATCCATTTTGCTACTTTCTTTGGTAGTCTTTCTTCTGGCATTCTTTGAACATGCCCATACCATATAAGCTGTTTTCTATCTATGCAGTCGGTCGCAGTTTCTTTTAGACCCGTTTCTTCCTTAATTGTGTTATTTCGAACCCTATCAAGTTTCGTTTTACTAGCTGCTCTTCTTAGTGCATCCATTTCTGTGGCTTCTATTTTCCTTATTTGATGTTATTTCAGACGCCAAGTTTCAGATCCGTACATCAGTGTGCTTTTTATCATTGTGTCATATATTCTCAATTTTCTTTGTTTTCTTATTTCAGTACTCCATAAAATTCCATTCAGAGATTTAATGAATTTTTTAGCTTTATTTATTCTTCTGTTTATCTCTGCATCATCCGTTCCTTCTTTGTTAAATTTATTACCAGGTATTTACAGTCTTCACATCGTTTTATTGTTTTCCAGTTGCAGGTCAGTAGTTTCCTCTCCTATGTAGAGGTACACCGTCTTTTCCATGTTCATTATCAAACCCCATTTTTCAAATTCCTTATTCAATTTTCGTGTCATGTATTCGAGATCCTCTTTGTCATTTGCACATATTACTTGATCATCGGCAAATTGGAGGGTATACAAATATACAAACAAGTATCATCGTCCACCTGTATGCCCATTCCTTTGCATTTCGATTTCCACTGGTTGAGAGCTTTACCAATGTAGATTTTTAAAAGTGTCGGTGATATGCATCACCCCTGTCGTAGTCCTTTATTGACTCTGACTGGTTCCGATATTCTGTTGCCTAATTTTATCTGGGCTTCCATGTTGTTATATACATTCTGAACAGGCTTTTTGACATAAACTTTTGACATACTTAGATAAGTAAGAGAAATCGTCGACATCCAATAACTGTAAATTTGCCAATTAAGTTTGCAATTAAAAACATTAGGTATATGATATAAAGCCAAAGAACAAGTAGGCAATAATTAGTGTTGTTGCAAAAAATAAGGGACAAGGAACTGTGTGATAGGTATTAGCATGTATTAGTTTAACCAGTTTGTCGAGGATGCTAGAACATTTAGGTTTCCGATATACAAAGACAAGTAAGTAGATATTATGTGAACTCTCTAATCTTGTGTCAAAACAACCATTTCCAATCTTGAATCGTATGAAAAACGGGTGTTGTAGTTATTGTGTTCCCAGTCAGGGCCGCCGCTACCATGTGTGCAAAGTGTGCATCGCACACGGGCGGCAGATTATAAGGGCGGCCAAAAGCAGGCCACTGATGATAATATTTTTTTTAAACGAAAATAAATTCAAAAAATTAAATACATAGTAATGCACAATAATGCCAGAAAATGTTATTTATTATATGAACTACCCTTTTGCAGTTGTAGTCATAAAGTAGTTCCAGGAATGCTTTTTAATTCAAAGTGACTGGCGGCTTTCGAACTGATAGTACGTTCTTTAACGGTAAAATATTGCAAAACCTCTAAATTTTAAAGAACCGCTTGGATTGACATCAAATTTGGCATACACATAGCTAATAAGTCAAAGAAAAAAAGTGATATTGTGCCAATGTGTGCTTTTGCCCTGGGGGTGGGTTTCACCCCTTCTCGGGGGTGAAAAAATATACGTACAAAGTGAGTCCAAAAATGGATAAATTGAATAATTTTAAGTAAGTTTTGTTTTATAGAGTTTTTTCATTAAGTCAATACTTTTCGAGTTATTTGCGAGTGAATATGTTCAACATAATAACCACGCTAACCAGGCGGTTTTTCGCAAATAACTCAAAAAGTAAGTATTTTGTCGAAAAAAACATTCTTAGCACAGGGAAAATTATCTCCTAATTAGTATCCCAAATGAACTTATCGTTGCCACTTCACAATTTTTTTTACTCGTGTAAGTATGTATTATTTATATTATGATCTATAAGTTTCATCGGTTCAAAGTCCTTATTTTTGAAAGAGCTGTAGTTAAAAGAACTTAACGAGTCACTGATCACGAGTGTATGCAAATTTAGAAACACCAAATTTTAATCAATTTTTGTCTTAAGAAAGAAACTCGCCTCAGCCTGCTATGCTATAAGATCTGTTTCGAAAGAATTCAATTTAGCATCTTCTAAACTAACATATTTTTCTTTGTTCGAGTCTCATCTTCGATATGGTCTTCCTTTTTGGGGTTCTAGTACAGCTGCCCAATTAGATGTTATTTTTAAATTACAAAAAAGAGCAATAAGGTATCTGTTTGGCCTCAGAAGAACAACACATTGCAGAAGTTACTTCAAAGATCACGGCATTTTAACCCTTATACATCTTTATATATTTTAGAAACTGTTTGCTTAATTCGTAAACACATGCATGTCTTTCCAGCAAGGCCTCGTCATGACTACTCCACCAGAAATTCAAATTTTGATGTCTATTTACCGATCCCGTCCTCTGAGTTAGTAAAGAAATCTATATTATATTCCGCAAAAAAACTATACAACCATCTTCCTTTACAACTCAAATCTGCAACATCTTTCCCCAAGTTCCGTAAAATGACAAAAGCTCATCTATCTAAAAGACCATATTATTCAGTAGAAGAGTTTCTTAATGACTAACTAAGAAATTACAGTAATGTACAAGTAACCAAACTTATCTATATTTGGGTGTCACATGCAGCAGCTTAAACTTATTAGTTCCTATGTCTATAAATAGTTTACTTTGTTGTATATTCACTTTGCAATTTCTATAAATTGTTGCAATATATCGATTTTGTTTTTTTTTTTCTTTACTTTATTAACTTATATTTTGTATTTATGTATTTTTTTTATATTGACGATTTATCAAATTTCAGAAAATTGTATTTGCTATTGTTAGATATTATTTATTTATTTTTTCTGACTTTAATTAAGCTTGTCCATAAAATTTGTATTTTCAGTGACAATAAAGCATATTTCTATTCTATTCTTACAGAAAAACAAAAAAATACAAGATATTCAGAAAAGCAATGCCGACTTTTTTTGTTTGTTGAGATTTTTGGTATTTCTAACAATTTTGAAAAAAAAAAATTCAAAATTAAAAATTTTATAATTTTTATTTTAAAACCAATTTTTTTCAAAAATAAGCACTTTGAATCGATGAAACTTATAGATCATATAAACACAACATAAGTAAAATAATTTGTGAAGCGGTAACGATTAATTTCATTTAAGTTGCTAATTAGGGGGCGATTTTCCTGTTTTTTTTGCCAAAACAAAAGGGACCAACTTTATTTTGAGTGTAAATTGCTTACACTTGATGCTAAAAACTTGTTATATAAAGAGAAATAAAGCATTTTTAAAACACTTTAAAAAAGGTATAATATGTTTTCCCCAAAAATTGCTTTATTTTTTGGATATTTCACGTTGATATATTCCATTTGAAAGTTGGCGTATATGAACCTATTTTTCATTGGCTATAACTCTGGTTCTACGAGGTCCAGAGATCTCAAGCGTACACCACTTTTTTACTTTTTTGCAGGCTATATTTTTGCTAAAAATATTTTTTCGCCATAATATTTACTTTTTGAGTTATTTTCGAAAAACCGTCTAAAAACGTGGATATTTTGTTGAAAAATGAACATGTTCAATCGCAAATAACTCGAAAAGTGTTGACTTGGCGAAAAAGCTCTATAGAATAAAAGTTACTTAAAATTAGTCAGTTTATCCATTTCCGGTCTTATTTTGGACATATATTTTTTCACCCAAAAAGAGGGGGTTCAAGTCATCCCCAAGACAA
The DNA here is from genome assembly GCF_917563875.1 of Diabrotica virgifera virgifera. Taxonomy (NCBI): domain Eukaryota; kingdom Metazoa; phylum Arthropoda; class Insecta; order Coleoptera; family Chrysomelidae; genus Diabrotica; species Diabrotica virgifera. The sequence continues at coordinate 172,695,771 of NC_065451.1, forward strand.
AAGCACATATCTGCACCATATCACTTTTTTTCTTTGACATGTTAGCTACGCGTATGCCAAATTTCATGTTAATCCAAGCGGTTCTTTAAAATTTACTGCAAAAACCGTGAACGAATGTAGGTACTAAGGCTAAGGCCACAAGGGCGATAATTTACAGCGCCGCAAGAGCAGTAAACCTGACGAGGCATTGGTTGACTAACTCCTATTTCATCTACAATTGGTGGAGGAGTTAGTCAACCAATTGGTTTACTGCTCTTACGGCGCCGTAAATTATCGCCTGTGTGGCCTACGGGTCCATATGTGATTTTTTAAAATTCTGAACATTTATGATTTTTTAAGAAAGTACGATACGACAATAGGATACTTTCCGAGAATTTAAATAAGTGCTTGTTAAGTTGCTCTAATTGAGTAATAAAAAAGTCTTTTTTATTACTCGATGGTTGCTCTGTTATAATATTGTTCCTTTATGCTTATGTATGGTTATAGATGGGTTATAGGTTATAGTTCAGTCAAGTTGAGAATTTGATGATTTTAGACACGCTTTTTATAAACGATTTTGTTTTGTAATATATAGTAGTGTGCCCGTGTCTTTTGCACCCTACTTTATTTCAAATAGGCCTGGATTCCGCGTACCAAAAAAAAGTTGATTCATAGCAAGCTGAAAATTTGTTAATAGCTTAACGGTGTCTAGTCGGACAAACTTTGATGTACGGGAACACTGGAACAGGAGAAGTTTTAATTGTGGAACAGTTTAAAAATTTGGAACGTTAGATTAGGAAAACGTCCCATGTATTTTGTCGGACAGAACATCCAATTGATTTGTTATCCTTTCATTAAACTCTCTTGCAAAAATCGGACAGCTCTTACTAGCCAACATGATTCCTGTCATTTGACATGTTCTTGGTATTCCACTCATTAAAATGCCCAGTTGGTGATAAACACCAGTCTGATTTTTGCATGAGGGTTTAATGAAATGGTAACAAATCAATTGGAAGTAAGGTACGACAAAATACAAGGAACATTTTCGTAGTCTGACGTTCCAAATTTTTAACCTGTTCCACAATTAAAACTTACCCTGTTTCAGTTTCCCATAAATCAAAGTTTGTCAGACTAGACACCGTTAAGCTATTAACAAATATTCAGCTTGCTATATTAATCTACCTTTTTGGTACGCGGGATCCAGGTCTAAAAGTAACATCGAGATCAGAGCAATTTTTATTCATATATGCGTTACGGTTACAATGTATCTCCTGTACATTTCTTTAAATACTAGTACCTATGTTGAAACAACTAAAGTGTTAAAAGGGGGGCGGCAAATATTAAGTTGCACACGGGCGGCGGCCCTGTTCCCAGCCATTCTAAGGAAGATTGTCGCAAATTACATGCCCAACAGTCTAATGATTCAACTGCACACATACGACTTCGAGAGTGTGTAATTTTGGGTGCGGGTGAATTATAGTTTCTTATAAAAATATTATAGCTCTTTGCATTTGCTTGTAAAAGTACAAAATCCAACATTGTTACCGAAGATACAATATAGCAAATTAAATGATTTACTCCTTAAGTGATGAGGAATTAATTTTTAAAGCTATAGAAACTGTTTGAGACCCGCTGATCATCATTTAATAATTAGATACTAACCGGTTTTCTAACGTGGTTTTGACTAAAACATGTGCGCTTTTATCATCGCATTAAAACGACTACATCGAACATTCACTCTACTATAATAGAGTAACTACAGTATCTAATCTATCGCTAACCAACCTGGTCGTCCATTGCAATCCGGGCCTCCAATCCCGTTCCTCTCCTGCATCATCGCCGGGTTCAAATTCAGATTGGGATAAAACTCCAACATCTTGTCGATACAAACAAACTCAAAAAACTGTCACATAAGAATCCGCGAGAGCACAAGACACGTTTTCAGCTACGCACAAGCACCAACCCTACATGCCATGAGCTTTTTCTACTAGGTTAAGCTTGCTACTGTTGTTTGTAGCTGCTGTCAGTTCGTGAGCCAGTCAATACGCCCCGCCCATTCGAAGAATCAGGGAATTGGCTCCGCCCTGCGGTAGTGCGCGTGCGCGGGGGGTGGGACCCTAGCCGGTTTCCCTACCACTTTAGTGTAAGAGAATGAGTCACCGACATGTGAAGTTGTTATCTTAAGAATGGGTATTTATATGGTGAAGGCTTTGAAAGAGGTTATTATTTTTAAAAAAGGAGAAAAGTATATTATTTATGTTTAGAAGTAAAGACTTTAAAAATACAAAGTATGGTCTGGTATGGTACCTATTAATTTATTGAGGTAGTGATGCAGTAAATGCGATAAAAATACCCAGGGCCGCCGAGGGGGATGAGCGGGCCCCGGTAAGAGCGGGCCCCGGCAAGAAGTGAAGAGCGAAAAAAATTGTTTAATTTTTATGGAAATAAAATTATCAATAATAAATAATAAGAAACATTTCAAATAATAAGTTTTTTTTTTAATTATGATTAAATTTTTATTTATACTTAGTGAAAATATTTACAATACCGGTGCTTTTCGAGTTTTTTGATTGGCAAAGATGTCTATAATTTTCGAAAAATCGCATGATTTTACCACATAATTCTCAATACACAAAGTTGCTAGGCCAGTTAGATCCAGTTTCATTTTTAGTGGAGTCAAAGAAAGGTTTTCACCTCCGATTTCGTTGAACCTTTATCGATTTTTATGAAAATTGGTGAGTAGTTAGAAGATACTTCAAGGAACAAAGGTGACATTATGCTAACTTACGCTTTTACCCTGGGGGTGGATACCACCCCTTCTCGGGGGTGAAATTTTTTTTAATAAAAAAAATACCAGAAATCGATAGAGGGGCAACTTTTAAGCAAAATTTGTTATATAAAGTTATTAACACACATCAATACTTTTTGAGTTATTAAATGTCAAAATTTTTATTTTTTCTTATAAAAAATGCATGTTTTAAAGCTGTTTTTCACGTATTACTCAAAAACTATAAACTTTTGTAAAAAAACTGTTATTACCAAAATTAAATATAATAAAAAATATAATATCTACATTTTCCACTTAAAGAACTAAACTAATGTTATTTCAAAGTGAGTTATGGGTAATTGAATGTATATTTTTTTCGACGAGTACTCAAATCTAAGTATTCAAGCTTACATAACGGGAAAACGATGCATTTTATAGAATATAGGTACTTGTCCAGCACTTGTCAAAGTACTTCGGAGTACCTATCAAATGAGCTCCAGTAGAAGTTAATAGCATCAAAATTAAGCAAGTTATGATGAAAATAAGAGAACCCTTTCGATTTGTTTAGGAAAAAGTGAAAAATTAAACATACGCCACTTCCACAAAACTTAAAATTTGTAGTAATACTCACAAGAATTTCTTTAGGTTAACATAGTTAATGATTGCAACAATTTTGACCGGTTTAGAATGCATATTTTAAAAAAAAAGATACAATATAAAAAAATCAGAATTTTTAAAATTATCGTACTTTTCATTTTCTTTTGATAATAACTCCAAAAATACTCACTATAAAATGATAAATGATATATAACTAAATTTTAGTAATTTTTGTTTTAAATACTATATTCATTTTACTATTTCCGTAGAGTAAAAAATAACCGAGATAGAAACGTTAAAAATTTCAATTTTGCTGCGAGAACCATGTAACCGGGGCCATTTAACCTTTTATTGTTAAAAAAGTCTAGACTAAGACTAATTTTGACATAGACAAGTCTAGACTAAGTCTAGAAAAGACTAATTTTGACATTTTTTAATAGCTCTTAGAGTCAACTTTCAACTAGTTTTTAGGTGAACCTGATATCTTAAAAATGAACGGAGTTATTTACAAAAAAACAATAACATTTTTTGGAAAAAATTTTAAAAGATACATTTTGAAACATTTTTGGTACATAAATTTTAATGCTATCACCTTGTTCGAGGGCTTATTTGATAAATATTTCTATGAACTTTGACAATTTTTTGACAATGCGACAAAACGTATCATTTTGCCGGTATTTAAGCTTGAATACATACTTAGTTTTGGGTACTCGACAAAAGAAATATACATTCAATTACCTATAACTTACTTCTAGTTAACAGAAAAGTTTTCCTAGTAAGGAGTTTATTTTGATTTTTTATTAGCCTCAATTTTGATAATAATAACTTTTTTGTAGAAACTTATAGTTTTTGAGTTATTTATGAAAAATCGGTTAAAAACATTCATTTTTCTCACGAAAAATTAAAATCTTTGATCTTTAATAACTCAAAAAGTTTTTATTTATTTTAATAACTCTATATAACAAATTTTGCTTATAATTTGTCCCTCTATCGAATTGTGGGGTTATTTTTAATAAAATAATTTTCACCCCCGAGGAGGGGTGGCATCCACCCCCAGGGTAAAAGCGCAAGTTGGCACCATGTCACCTTTGTTCCTTGAGATATCCTCTAACCACTCACCAATTTTCATGCAAATGGAGGTTCAACGAAATCGGAGGTAATAGCTCATATCCACCTTCAGTGACTGCACTATTGAGATCTCATAGCATTTTTTATGATAGAAAGAAAACTAAAGGATCTTTTCCCCTTTTGCGACTTCCACCGCAATATATGTGCAAATTGCGACTTCCACCGCAATACTTTGCGTAATGTGCAAAATATTCTTGACGCTATAACGACGTTAGGAAATAATGATTCCAATTTGGGATGTCCAATTTTTTTAAGTAAATCTATTGGAGAAAATTGAGATTCACAAATATTCTCCTTATATCGCTCTATCGTCTTCTTTATAAACTCACACAATATATCAATTTTTTCTTTATATTGTCGTTATCTTCATCTCAGAATGTCCATAAAATGTTAAGTTGCTTAGGTATTATACAATCTATGTATGACAATATTAAATATTTCCCAGCGAAATATTGCGTCGGGCTCAAAATAATTATCAATCGCCTCAAAACTAGGCCTTATATTTCAAAATAGAGGTAAAGGTCATATTAAATATAGCCTACTATTAATTAAACGCATTATGGACGTAAAGTGAAGAGAAAAAAAAAACGGGAAAAATTACGTCTTTGGTCTGGTCGACGCCGGGCCCCTTACATCGCCGGGCCCGGTAAAATGTACCGGCTGTACCCAGTGCTGAGCCAGCACGTGGTAGCGCCTGTGTGCAAATCATTGAATGGCGCCCAAAAATACGCAATTTTTCAAAAAATAACTAAAAATTCTCTAAAATAACTCTAGTAGCGCCCCTTAATTGCTGGCGCCTGTATTCACCGCACACGTGGACGGCGCTGCCCTGGCTGTACCCCCTCTCGGCGGGCCTGAAAATACCATGTATTTTCTAAAACATAAAAATAAGGATTAGATCTGTTCTAGTTTAAAAAATTTTGGTAACATTCATAGGCGTTTCCAGCTTTTTTTAGTGTGGGTTCTAATGATGAAAATAAATTTCGCTCCCCCATACACTTTTTTTTTAATCTCCAACAATAATATTTTCATAGATACCTATCTCTATAAAAAATATCTACTTAGTTTACAATTTTTTGAAATAATTTTTCTTCTTCTCTGACTATGAGTGACTATGAGTTTAGTGATCCTGTGCATTGCTTTAAAGTTAAGGTATTTTTGAGAGCTGTTGATATTCTTATTTCACAGTTAAACGAAAGGTTTAAATATGGTATGTATAACTGACACGTTCAGTTTTTTAAACCCAGATAATTTATTACATTTTTCTGACCAACAACTTGTAAAGTCAGCCTCTGAGTTTTGTAAAAAATATGAATCTGATGTGACTCATGCTTTGACCAATGAAGTAATTTACTTTAGAAATGTAGTCAAAGACGATATCAAAAGTAATAAAATAAGCAAAATCAGCCACTCGGCTGATTATCTATTGATTAGGAATAAATTTATTGCATCAAGTGTCCCAAACGTAAACCTACAGCATTAATAATGATTCTTACATTAGGTAGGTACCTACCCGTAACTGTTGCAAGTAGTGAAAGATCTTTTTCTTAACTAAAAATAATAAAGAACTACTTAAGGAACTCTATGTCCAACACTAGACTGTGTGATCTTAGTGTAATTAGTATTGAACATGAAAGAGCTCGGTCTTTAGATGTAGAAAAGTTAGCAAGACTGTTCCTAGAAACAAAGAGCCGCAGGGGCTTTGTCAGGGAATAGGAATTAACGTACAGTGTTGTTCCTATGAGCTGTAGGTAGGTTTGACTGTAAGAATGCATCATCTAGTCAAATTAATAAAAGTTTGAGAAACGGAACATAAACATTAGGTATATTGTTGCTTGCGATATCATGCGACGATGGTTAACGACATACTCGTAATTGGTAGTTGGGCAACTTTTAGTTTCGATGTTTGGCGGGAAATGATAGTTGGCGGGTATATGGGTAAAAAACTAGTTTTGAAGGGACTAGTTTTGAAAGCCATTAAAAATATATATATATATTTCTGATCCATTATGTTACGGGTCTGGTCCGAAAATCACCTAATAAGGAGAATTGCTGGGCTAAATACACTTTGGACAACATTTAGACATGTCTGTACCTAAATGATTAATATTGTTAAAGCAGTAAAATAAAAATATACGCATAAACGTAATAAGGCAACTCCAATAAACCTGACATATCCGACAAACATTTCAACAACAGCAATTTTTTTTCGTTTGATGCAAATACGGCAATATTACTTGCCTTGCAGTCGAATCTATTTACCTGCCTTTTTGTTTTCAAGTTTACAACTTCACTTGCGAGGGTCTACATATTTCATTTCAACTCATTTATACAGAATATTAACTTCTCTTTCAATTTAATTTAGACTAGGTACAAAAAAGTTTTCGCAATATCGGTAAAGTTGATCTCTATACGTTTTATAATATGTAGGGTTGGGTATAATTCAGTGGCGTAGTCAATTAAATATTTTTATCAGTAAGGAACACGATAATAATAAATATTTACAAATTGAAGAGGTCGATAAATTTTATATGTTAGGGTAAAAGAAGTCTAAACTCACAATCTTATTGAAGGTGTTTATTTAAAATAGTTTGTGGGCGACCGGTTTCGGCATTCACAATTTATATGCCATCGTCAGGCCCTTTTAGAAACTAACAAGCTAAAAAGTAATTAACGCTTCAATACCGTTGAACTAGGTTACAATTTAGAGTTCTAAGGTTTAGTTAGTACATAACAAAAGGTGTTCAAACCGACCAGTGCTAATCTTATGTAACTGTTAGGTATAGTTACTAAGTTAGTATAAAAGTTTCGAGATGTAGTGCTACCGTCGAATGCTGAAGATAAAATGGGTTGAAAGGCTCACAAACTTTGAAGTAATACGAAAGATAGGAAAATACCCAGAAATTTTGTTAACGATAAAACGAAGAAAACTCGAAAATTCGGGTCACATGATAAGAGGACATAAATACGCATTACTTCAAAATATAATGCAAGGGAAAATAGAAGGAAAACGGAATCCAGGCCGTAGAAGAATGTCATGGTTGCGGAATTTGAGAGAGTGGTTTGGCTGCACCACTAATGAACTCTTTAGGTCAGCTGTAGACAAGGTCAGGATATAGTCTGACCTGCTGATTTCCAATCTTCGATAGGAGTGGCACAAGAACAAGGAGATAGGAAGTTATAGTATTAACAATATACAGTATGTCCCTGTAAGTTATATCCATATGGAAAACTTTTTTATTATTAATTTTACGAAGAAAAGTTATTCTTCATAAAAATCTCTGCATGGTCCAAAACCTAAGATTCAACCATCAAATATCAAATTTTATAAATAATATACGAGGTGTGTCAAAAAGTTTGAATTTCACTCAAGAGTAAAGTAGCTTTATTTTTCACACTATTGAAAATTGCTATTATGAAAAGTTGTTTGGAATTAAAAACTATATTCTAATATGCAATTACATCCTTCTAATTGGAACTTTTTTTTTGAAAAATTATGGATAACTAACATTATTTTCAGTTATTTCAATTCTGATAGCTCTTATTATTAATTTTACGATAAAAAGTGATTCTTAATAAAAAGTTCTGCATTGTCTAAAACCTAAAACACAGCCATCTTATGTCAAATTTTATCAATTTTATACGAGGTATGTCAAAAATATGAATTTCGCACAAGAGTAAAATACCTTTATTTTTATTTTCACAATATCGAAAATTGTTATTACGAAAAGTTATTTAGAATTAAAAACTATGTTTCAGTATGTAATTATATTCTTCTAATTGGAATATTCTGAACTATAAAGATACTTTACTTTTGATCTAAATTTATCTTTTTTGACATACCTCGTATAAAATTGATAAAATTTGATATAAGATGGTTGTATTTTAGATTTTAGACTATGTAGAACTTTTTATTAAGAATCACTTTATTTCGTAAAATTAATAATAAAAGAGTTATCAGAATTGAAATAACAGAAATTAAAGTTATGTTATCCATAATTTTTCAAAATTTTTTTTTTCAATTACAAGGATGTAATTGCATATTAGAATATAGTTTTTAATTCCAAACAACTTTTCATAATAGCAATTTTCAATATTGTGAAAAATAAAGCTACTTTACTCTTGAATGAAATTCAAACTTTTTGACATATCTCGTATAATATTCATAAAATTGAATATCTAATGATTGGATCTTAGGTTTTGGACCATGCAGAGCTTTTTATGAAGAATAACTTTTTTTCGTAAAATTAACAATAAAAATATACAACTTACAGGGACATACTGTATATTCTAGAGTGCTATGTATTAAGAGTATAAGTCAAAAATGAAAATTTTTTATTAGGACTTTTCAAAGTCTTTTTTACCACTGATGAAATAACTATTACAACTAAATATAAAAATGGTGACGAAATATGATTAAGAGGATCGGTACGTATTTTCGGCTGCAATGCTATTCAAATGGGGATTCATTTTTTTCGAATCCTGAGAAAACTAAGTATTTTTGAAAAATTTAAACGCAGAATGAGAGATTACGTTATTAGCGAGGGCCGAAAGTCCCTGAGAACTTCTATAATTTTTATTTTAATAAGTTACAGGGGTGAAAAACTAAGAGAAAATGTAGTGTGATTTTTAATTTCAAATATCTCATTCAAAAGAAACTTCTTATATATTCTAAGGGACTTTCGGCCCTCGATAATAATTTGGTCTTTCATATTGTGTTTAAATTTTTTAAAAATATTTATTAGTTTTTTCAGGATTCGAAAAAAATGGACACCATGTCCGTGGAAATCGAACATTCGCTATCTTTGTCATACAACGCACTCAGTCGAATATAATGTTATGACAAGACTTAAGACAGTGACAAGTAGAGATGTGTCCGACCCGCTATTTTGATATAGCAGTTCATTCTGCTACTGCTTTTTAACGCTTTTACGATGATAATAAAATCAATCAAAGAGTTGTTTATTAAATAGTATTGATAGACATTGATAGTGTATTTGAAAAATAATAATTGATTTAAGGCGTACAATTAATAAAAAGTTATTTATTGTTTATATATTATTTATGGAAAATCCAAGTATTTCAAGTCATTAAAGTTTAAATAAAAGTATTATTTTATAAGAGTTTGTTCCGATAACAGTGAATAGGTACTAGTTTAGATATAAATTACATGGTGGCATAAAATGTAGTAAATGCTAATGCTTCAAGTACGTACTACATTTTTGAAGATTTCACTACACTTAAAAAGCATTTGCTTTTCTCCGTAGTATTTGCTTCTATTTACCAGCCTACATAGAAGAATGTACTACGCTTTTGAAGTATGTGCTTGTTTAGTAGTATTTTGCTTCAGTTTAAGTGAAGTTGGTGGGTGGACGTCTTCGGCGTAGGTATTTTTTTGTTACAATATGGCAGCATATGGCATATGGCAAAGTAAACATATCAGAGCAATTACCGATTCCAGAAGCTACAGAGGGGCAGATACCAATAGCGATCATATTCTAACGATAGCCAAACTTAAACAAGAGCTGCCAAGAAACCCAAGAACAGCAAAAGAAAGATTAACATACAAGATAGAATTACTTAAAGAAGAAAAAACGGCAAACAAATTTGTGGCAGAGATAAATAAAAGACTTCGTTACCCCACCGCAGAAGATATTGATGAAGAATGGAGGAATATACAGATAGCGATGACAGAAGCAACGGAACTATGTCTAGGAAAAGCACAAGCAGAGAAACGAAGAGACTGGTTTGACGAGGATTGTAAAATAGCATTGATACGTAGAAATAAAGCAAAAATAGAAAAAGACAAAAATAATACACAGGATACTACAGAAAAATATAAAATGGCAAGAAGAGAAGTAAAACAAATCTGCAGAAAAAAGAAAAGAGAACATCTTGACAAACAGTTGAAAACAATAGAAGAATCATACGTAAACAAGGAAATAAGAAATTTCTACCAAGAAGTAAAAAAATCTCGAGGAACTGCAAAGAGTAAAACAAGTTATTGTAGAGGTAAAGACGGTGTGCTTTTAGGAGAAACAACAGAAAAATTGAACAGATGGGCGGAGTATTTTGAAGAACTATTAAATGAAAATAAACAAGCAGAACCCCAGGAAATAAAACAACATGAACAGGATAACACAGAACAACAACGTGAAGAAGAACCTACACTACAAGAAGTAAAAGAAGCAATATTGAAGCAAAAAAATAACAAAAGCGCAGGAGAAAGCGGAATTCCGGCAGAGATTTTTAAAGTAGGAGGAGAAAAGCTGCAAGAAAAAATTTTCCGACTAATATTAACAGTCTGGCAAAAAGAGGAAATGCCGCAACAATGGAACAATGCACTCATCTGTCCAATCTACAAAAAAGGTGATGAAACAAGTTGCGAAAATTATAGAGGAATATCGCTATTAGAAGTGGCCTATAAAATACTTGCAAAAATCATCCGAAATAGATTGCAAAAGGAGGTAAATAAGATCATTGGAGAATACCAAGGAGGTTTTAGACCAGGAAGATCAACAACAGATCAAATATGTTTATTAAAACTAATACAGAACAACAGCTACGAACAAAATTTGGGACTACACATGTTGTTCATTGACTTTAAACAGGCTTACGACTCAGTAGACCGAGATATGCTATATGAAGCAATGAGATCCTTGGGTATTTCAGGAAAGCTGGTTAAATTAGTGAGAATGACGCTCAACAATACAAAAAACAGGATAACACTGGAAGGAAATTTTTCAAAACAATTCACAGTGAATAAAGGACTGAAACAGGGTGACCCTCTATCTACAGACTTATTTAACTTGGTACTAGAACACATAGTAAGAAGGATAAAAATTAATACAAGCGGTACCATATTTAACAACAGACAGCAGTTTATAGCTTACGCTGATGATCTAGTCATCCTAACAAGAACAAAGGAACATCTCCAAAAAATATTCCAAAAGTTCGAAGCGGAAGCAAAAAGGTATGGATTAAGAATCAACCAAGGAAAAACACAATACATGGTAATGAAAGGAGATATAAATAAAGAGGATAACTATATAAAAATGAAAGGAGAAGGAGATGAATATAAATTTAAGGAAGTAGCAGAATTCGAATACCTGGGAGTGACTGTAACCAGTACTGGAAGGGAAGAAAAAGAAATAGATAAAAGATTATTGAAGGGAAGTCGAGTTGTGGGTGCCTTAAACACGATATTAAAAGCAAAAAATGTATCAATAAACGCGAAAATCAGAATGTATGAAACGATAATACGGCCCACAGTGTTGTATGCGAGCGAAACGTGGGTAATGAATCAACAAGAGGAGAAGAAGATACAGATATGGGAAAGGAAGATCCTGAGAAAAATTTTTGGAGGTATACAGATAGCGGAGAAAACCTGGAGGAGACGAACAAATGAAGAAGTAATGAGGATGTATGGGAGACCAAAAATAACGACAAAAATACGAGCCCAAAGAGTTAGATGGCTGGGACATATTACTCGAATGCCAGAAACTAGAAACGTCAAACGAATATTGAATGACAGAGCATTGGGAAAAAGGAGACGAGGTCGACCAAGGAAGAGATGGTTAGAGGCTGCAGAGAGGGATTTGGAAGAAATCGGGGTGAAGGACTGGAGAAAGAGTGCAGAGGACCGAACAGAATGGAGAAATATTATCCAGAATTTAGAAGCCGTAGGCCTATAAGGCCTGTTAGCGCTGTTATATATATAATATGGCAGCATTTACGAATGTGTGTCATAGAAAAATTTACAAACTAAGAAGAAGATTCTTAATTTTTGGTGTCATTCTTTTATCAAATAAAATTTAATAATTGTGAAGAAGGTTAACAAATAACAATTGTTCATTTTTATCCTCGCGTAACTCGTTTGTCGCTTCGGAATCTGAGTCACTCGTTTTTACTCATGTACAATTCTAATAATTAAATAACCCAACAAATAGTTTATTCCTTTAAACGAGAATAAAATTTAATGCGAAAATTCTTGGTTTACCGATAGATTTTATAGCTCATATTTTCACTATAAATTTAAAATTAATTTAAAAAATACAAAAGTAATTAATTTGATTTATGTAAAAAAGAAAAAAGTACTTACTTCAATTGAGCTAACCGTCTATTTCTTCGCTTTTCAGTAACACATTTCTTGTAACAACGTCCCATATTTTAATTTGCACAAATAAAAAAATAAATTGTTCAAAAATATTTATTTGTTTTCTCAGGATTCGAAAAAAATAAATACATTTAAAACACATTGAATATTTTGACAGAGGAGATGTTACGCCTATGCCCTTAATGGTTGCCAAAAAATACTATTTGGTTTATCAATGGACAATTCAAAATAAAAATCATTTTGAGTTTTTATGACTTTCTTTCATTAACAGAGGCATTTATCTCATCGAAATAAACATCTGGCATCAACCTGCAGTTTCCTAGAAAACACGACAATAGAAAAGTATTTCTAAAATTCAAAACTGACCATAGGGTTATTGGTTTTACAGGCTACAAAATAATGTTATGTTTGGGTTTAAATTTTAAATAAATCAATATAGATGCATTAAGTTTTCTTAATTATCCTAAATAGCGGGTTTATTGGGTTTAATTTGTCTGTCTGTGGTTTAAATATCTTCTTCTTCTTTCTCGAAACTCCAATATGCACCTCAGGGGCGTCGGAGGTTTTATTCATCCTCTATCCATATCTTCCATTTCTTGTGGTCCTTTGCTAACTCTTTCATTTGTTGATGTGTTTTTCCTTTTTCCTGTCCAATTTCTATAATCTGATCGATCCATCTCTTCCTTGGCCTCCCTTTCCTTCTTTTACCATATCTCTTTGATTCCATCACCTGCTTTGGTAGTCTTCCTTGGTCCCTTCTGTTAATGTGTCCATACCATTTTAATTTTCTTTTTTTTATATCTTGGTTATTATCGATTCCTGTTTCAGTTTTTGTCTAATATCTTCCTTTCTTATTCTGTCCAATTTCGTTTTTCCTGCTATTTTTCTAATCTGCTTCATCTCCGCTGCGTTTATTGTAGTGTCTATTTTTGCATTGTTTACCCATGTCTCACTTGCATATATTTATTAAAGTTGGTACAGAGATTGCGTTGTATACCTTCAGTTTTATTTCTTTATCTATTTCTTCCTTTCCAAATATTGTTTTATTTATGTATACATGTATGAGATTTCTTGATACATATATCTTTCCATCTTCAGATATTATTACTCCAAGTTATTCATTCAAACGTCGAGACTGTTTCTATTATTTCGTTATTGCACCTAAATATCATTTGGTTTATTTCTTCCTCTTTCTTTTGGGTTACGTTTTCTTTATATTTACCTTTATTTTAAAATTTTCTATTTCCTCCACCCAGATATCGAATAGTTCTTGCATTTTCTCTTTATTGTCTGCTATTATTACTAAGTCATCTGCGTAATATAGTAATCCCTCCATTCTCACTGGTACTAAATTCCTGTACCCTATTGTTGACTGTAATTGCCTTGACCTTCTTTTAGCGCTCTTCATTACTCTATTCATTACTAATATAAACAAAACTAGGCTGAGACTGTCCTCTTATTTTATTCCTCTCCTTAGGTTTATTATTGGCGATCTGTTTCCGTTTATTTGTACTTTAGCAAGTACGTTTCTGTAATATGTACTTTTTACCACGCTTACTATCTTTTGCGGGATTGGCAGATCTTCCATTACTGACCGTATTACTTCTCTATTTATAGAATCAAAAGCAGCTTTAATATCTATAAACGTAATATATAAGTCTTCTCCTATTTCATTTTTCCTTTCAATTATATTTCTCAGTATGTATATATTATCTGTTGTTCCTCTTTCCTTACTAAAAGCCTCTTGTTCTTCTTCTAGTTTTCCTTCCAGTTATTTTCTGAATTTCCTTTCTATTATCCCGGTGTAGACTTTATATGCCACTGATGATAAGCGTATAGCCCTATAGTTATCACATTCCGCTTCATCTCCTTTCTTGTGTATTGGCATCAATACATTTTCTTCCCAGTTTTTCGGTATCTTTTCTGTTCTCCATGCTTCCCTCATTATTTCCAGTAGCCAAAGCTTGACACGTTTTCCCACGTACTTCATCATCTCCGGATCTATGTCATCGGCACCTCCCGCTTTTCCAATCTTTATTCTTGCCAATCCTTCTTCAATATCTTTGATATGAATTTCGTCTACTCGATTGTCCCTATCCTCTTCTCTTGCCTGCTGTCCTCTCTCCTCATTTTGTTGGTTGCTTGCCTCGAATTTTTCGTTATAGTGCTTATTCCATATGGTCAGTATGTCTTGTATGTTTGTTTTCAATTCATTTCGCTAATTTCTAATTCCTCTTATTTGTTTCCATTTTGTTCCTTTCATGCTTCTTATTTTATTCTAAAACTGTTTATTGTTATTCCCAAAATCTTTGTTCAATTCTTCACCGAATTCCTTCCAGCTTTTCTTCTTCGCATCTTTTACTAGTTCTTTCACTATATTTCTCTGTCTTCTGTATTCGTCTCGGTTTTGCTCTTCATTTGTGTTTATGTATCGCTTCCACATTTCTTTCTTCTTTTTTACTGCTTGCTTTATTTCCTTATTCCACCATCCAGTTCTTTTATTATTCTTGCCATTCTTTCTTATTTCACATACTTGTTTTGCAGTGTTCCATAACGTGTCTCTTAATTTTTTCCATCTCGCTTCCATATTCCATATTGCCTCATTGTTTTCATGCTGTTCCAGTATTTTATCTGTCTCTCTTTGGTATGTATAACTTCCTCATTTCCATATTTTTCATCTTATGTATTGCTATTCTTGTATATTGAGGACTCTCTATTATTTCCATTAGTTTCATGTTTATCTCTGCTGTTACTAGTCTGTGTTGGGTACCGAGTTCGGCTTCGTTCTCTGTTTTTATATTTTGTATCGTTAGTTCTGCGTCTCGAGGATATACTATGTAGTCAATTATGCTTCTTGCATTTCTTTCTTCTGCTGCGTATGTGTATTTTTCGTTTCTCGGTTGATACCAGAAAGAGTTCATATTTAGACATCTATGCTTGGCTTGTTTATTACGTTCGTTTTGAAGTGTGTGCTTTGTGAGATACTATCTGAACCTGGATATTTTTCGGCTCAGAATAAGTACCAGAACAAATTGAGTCTGATTTTGAAGGTATTCCCACTGCACAAATTAAGAGAAACAATCTGTAGTCGAAGCAGTATTAATAATTAAGAAAAATAAATATACTGATGTATTTGACGTAAGGCAGGTAATTTCAAAACAATGAAAATTGCAAAGCGCATAAATATGTAAAAATAAAGAACAGTATTATAAAATGACACATAGTGAACTAATACTTTAAAACGAAATTGAAAAGTTGCAAAAAAATGCGTTAAACCTACTCTATTAAAAATATTATATTTTGTTGTTCCTTCATAAATTTTTGTTAAAGTAGACTAAATTACACTTGGTATGATAAAAAACCATTCAAAGAATTCTTTGTTTTAATCTAGTAATAACACAAAAATATAAAGAAGTTATCGATAAAAGGAGACTTGCAAGCAATTCTAAGCATACAACAATCACTTTTAAGAAATATATTACCCTGTTTTGACTATAATCGCTTCCTATATCAAGTTACTTTTATATGGAACTCATTGTATTATTAAATTTCTTATCTTAATTGGCAACTAACATATCTATCTCAACAAAAAAGTGTATCTACGAAATAAATTATTTTTCAAACTTTTTCAAACTAGTTTGACAAACAGTTTGAATTTTCAAACCTGTACGATTGACCAGTTTGACTTGACTTGAATTATTTGTCGGAAGGATTGACTTGAGTTTGACTTGAAATTAAGTCAAACTCAAGTCAAGTTCAAACATTCAAGTCAAACTTGTGCAACTCTAAGAAGGGATAACCCAGAAGAAAAGCTAACAGTGCAAGGTAGACCCATCGAGTGGCAAAACGAAGCTAAATACCTAGGAGTCACAAGGAATCAAGGTCTAACATTCACACCACATGTTAAACCATGCCTGTCCAAAAACAGCATCAGTACAAATAAATACCAATTATTCTATAAGCATCTCTTGCTTGGGGACAAAGTCATAGCATAACAAAGAACATTCAAGCAGTACACAATAACTGTCTTTGAGAAGCTTGAGAAGCAAATGTGCCCGTAGGTACGTCCTTAACAGTTCCTATTCGGAGACCTAAAACAAATAAGGTTACTGGATATGATGGAGGGAAAAGCCAAAACAAAATTCGCTAATCTAGAAAATCATCCAAACTGGATCCTGCGAGGGATGCTAAGGTATGATGTGTACCATAGATGAAAGCGCAGACAACCCAAAGAGCAAATATTAACAAACATATAATAAAGTCTACATGATCGTAGCTCTAACAAAAGAAGACAACGCGTTCAACTTTGCCATCGCAGTGTATCCATTAATGTTGATTTTGTATGTTTCAGAAAGCCCTCAAAAAATTTACAGAAAATATAAAAAACGGCTTCGGCCACAAAAAAAAATAAAACACTAACAAAAGGCGCAAGCCACAAAAATACTAACCAATCTCAAAAAACGGTCAAGAAGAGCCTCTACAAACTCGAAAATCGAGTGACCGAAATGGACATAGGGTCCCGAGCAAGCAATACAGATACATGATAGATCACTCGAAATATAGGGGGAATAGAGCGCCTCATAATCACCGACAAGTAGCAAATCTTTAAAGACGTTACAGTTCTAAACCAGTTTTCAACAGGTAGCGACTACAGAATGGTAAAAGCCTCGATAGAAATAGACCGTAATCAAAAAGAAGTCTACAACCAAGGTCCCTATACCATAGGTTGTATGGTAACTTTGACATTGACAAATGAAATATTGTCATCGTGACGTCACCCAGACGATCAATTTTACGAATTGTTTGTAAACATAATAGGATACGTGGTCTGGAGGCTATATTTTGTTATTAAATATCGTTAGTGTTTTAATTTGTGTTTATATCTTGAGATATAATGTATCTATAGATATCATTAAGGTTATACAGTAGCGATCAACAGGTAGCCAAAACGCGTTCCAATATTGCGGCTGTAATTTTGAATATTTTTTCGAGATATTTGGCACACGTATTTGTAATATAATAAAGAATGGCGGTACAGAGCCCACTTTGAAAAATATATTAATATGTGGAAATTACTCTGTAATTAAATACAATATTAAAAAAACGAGCCTGTACCGCCATTAAGAAGAACAAAAAAATACACTTTCTTCAAATAAACTTTTTTATCAGATGCCTAGATTTTGTGTCATTGTGGAACTACTAATAAAATAAAACATTTTAGTAGTTCCAAAATGACACAAAATCTAGGCATCGGATAAAAAAGTTTATTTGAAAAAAGTGTATTTTTTTGTTCTTCTTAATGGCGGTACAGGCTCGTTTTTTTAATATTGTATGTATTTAATTACAGAGTAATTTCCACATATGAATATATTTTTCAAATTGGGCTCTGTACTAGAGATGCATCAAGTCAAACTAGTTTGATTTTATTCAACAAACTTGACTTGACTTGAAAATCAAACTTTTTGTATAAAAAAGTTTGACTTGACTTGATTTCGATATCTTTAGGTTTGACTTGAATTCAAACATCTTCAAACATCTTCAAACAGTTTGAAAAGTTTGAATATTACGCAACGTGTTTATTTGTTCAGAGGCGAATCAACGGGGGGGGGGGGTAATGGGTGGGGAGGGGTAGGGGAAATTCCCCAATCCCAACAAGGTCCAAAAAATTTTTTTTGACAAATTTCAATAAACAGAAATGTATTGGCTGATATGATATTTAAACCGCAGACAGACAAATAAAACCCAATAAGCGCGCCAGTTAGGATAATAATTATTAAGAAAGCTTATAGCGTTTTATAGTATGATACAATTGATCCAAATAATGGCATAAACCAGACATCCAAAGTGAAAGTTATCATCCAACACCAAATTGTTCTATATGGTCCACATAATGTTCAGAAAAAAGTCACACCATTTTGAGCGTAGGGTTTGAAGGGAAGAGGGGGGAGAAATCGGTAAATTCGTAGTTTTTTACGTTTTTCGTCAATATTTTTAAAACTATGCGATTTAGCATGAGCAACCTTTTATACAAAAATGTTCTACATTCAATTTGAAATAAAAAAGGCCCATTGCATAATCCTTCTAAAATGAACGGTTCCAAAGTTACGGAGGTAGTATAGTATAACTGGTCTAAAAAAAAGGCCTAACCCAAACATCCAAAGAAAGAGTCTTCCTCTAACACCAAATTATTCTATATGGTCCACATATTGTGCAGTAAAAAGTTACACCATTTTGAGCGTCCGGGTTGGAGGGGAGATTGGGGAGAAATCGGTAAATTAGTATTTTTTTTACGTTTTTCGTCAATATAAAACTATACTTTAGCGTAAACAATGTTCTATACAAAATTGTTCTATATAAAATTTAAAACAAAAAAGGTCCTATATATAATTGTTATATAATCAACACTTCCAATTTGGGCAATTGATGATGATTTTGGGTGGTGAGGTTGACGTTTCTTCGAGGGCTTATCACTAACATGCCACTGAAATAGCAAATTTTATTTACAAAACACAATCCTGTTAAAGAAAATTTCTTTCATCAGTAATAATATTATAAGTTTCCCAAATAATATAAAAAGTATCGAAAACTTCCACTTTTCACCCTCCGTAACTCTGGAACCGTTGATTTTATAACAAATATGTATAGGACCTTTTTGTTTTAAATTTTATGTAGAATCCTTTAGAAACCGCATAGTTTTAGAAATATTGACGAAAAACGTAAAAATCTCCGAATTTACCGATTTCTTCCCCCTCTCCCCCTCAAACCCGACGCTGAAAATGGTGTGTGTGACTTTTTTCTTAACATTATGTGGACCATATAGAACAATTTGGTGTTGGAGGATAACTTTCACTTTGGATGTCTGGGTTTGGGTCTAGTTATAAGTTATACCATACTATTAATGCATATTTATACATTAATTTTTAAAAAATTTAAACCCAACATTTGTAGCCTGTCTCCGAAAGAAATTTAAATTGTAGATAAATGTAGGTAAAACCATATAGACCTGGATCCCGCGTACCAAAAAAAAGTTGATTAATAGCAAGCTGAAAATTTGTTCATAGATTAACGGTGTCTAGTCAGACAAACTTTCATGTATGGGAACACTGGAACAGGGAAAGTTTTAATTGTGGAACAGGTTAAAAATTTGAAACGACAGACTACGTAACCGTTCCATGTATTTTGTCGGATAGAACTTCCGATTGATTAACATCCAATTGATTTGTTACCCTTTCATTAAACTCTCATGCAAAAATCAGACTGGTGTTTATCATCAACTGGGCATTTTAATGAGTGGAACATGAAGAACATGTCAAATGACAGGAATCATGTTGGTTAGTAATAGCAGTCTGATTTTTGCATGAGAGTTTAATGAAAGGGTAACAAATCAATTGGATATTATGTCCGACAAAATACATGGGACGTTTTCGTAATCTGACGTTTCAAATTATTAAACTGTTCCACAATTAAAATTTCCACCGTTCCAGTGTTCCCGTACATCTAAGTTTATCCAACTAGGCACCGTTAAGCTATTAACAAATTTTCGGCTTGCTATTTAATCAATTTTTTTTGGTACGCAGGATCCAGGTCTAATAACCCAATGGTTAGTTTTGAATTTTAAAGAAATACCAACAAATATACAGCAATACGTTTGTATTGTATTTTCGAGTGAACTAGCAGATTGGTATGTACCAGATGTTTTTCTAACTGGCCCTTAAATGCCTTTTTTAATAAAAGAAAGTCATAAAAATTCCAAATCATTTTATTTTGAGCTGTCCATTGAGACACATGTTACTGTGCTTGACTGCTAAATACAAATTTTAAGATTTTTTCACTTGAATACTATTTTGTCCTATTGTAACATGAGCGGAGGTGAGGGGGCAATATAATACAATCCAGGGGTTCTATGTAAAATATAAACGAAAGTTGAAAAGGTGGAAGATTGTGATTCGGTAGTTTTTTTTTTTATTTAAGTTAAAAAAACAATGTTATGTAATAGTGATGTAACGAATATTCGTATTCGTATTCGCATTCGGGAATATCCGCATCTTTTTGCATATTCGCATTCGCGTTCGCATTCGCAAAATTTGTGCCAATGTTTTGCGAATATGAATATCAGAGAAGAGAAATAATAATTTGAAAATAAAGTTAGATTAATAAAATTAAAATCTATTCTCTTTCTCATCTTTTTTATTAAAAAAAGGTAACTTAACCTCGTATAATCAGATTATCAGCCTTCACGTTGTTTTATTATTTGGCATAATGTAATAAAGCTTAAGGTTCAGATTGATTTACACTAAATATCAATTAACTTCTCATTACAAATTTAGAAAACATTTCAAAAATAAAAACAAATTAAAAAAACTGAGCATTCGCATTCGCATCCGCATTCGCGAATGTCGTTATTAGATATTCGCATTCGCATTAGTATTCGCGAATGTTCAAAAAATGACATTTGTTACATCACTATTACGTAATGCGCTGTTCGAACCATCCTACCCCCTCCCCGTGTAACGCGCCGTAACGTTTTACATGACCCCCCCCCCAACTTGCGTTACGTAATACTTGAACCTGAACGCTCCCAACGTAGATTAAATTACACTTTGTATGATAACAAACTATCCAACGAATTCTTTGTTTTAATCTAGTAACACTCAGATATAAAAAAGTTATATGGATAAAACGAAACTTGCCAGCAAGCAGTTTAAGCATTCAGGAATCATTTTCAAGAAATTTAAATTTACGACCCTATTTTGATTATAATCGCTTCCCGTATTAAGTTACTTTTATGTGGCACTCATTGTATTATTAATTTTCTTATCTTAACTGGCAACTAACATGTCAATCTCGACAAAAAAGTATATCTACTAAATAAATTATTTTTCAAACTCTTTCAAACTAGTTTGACAAACAGTTTGAATTTTCAAACCTGTACGATTGACCAGTTTGACTTGACTTGAAATATTTGTCAGAAGGATTGACTTGAGTTTGACTTGAAATTAAGTCAAACTCAAGTCAAGTTCAAACATTCAAGTCAAACTTGTGCAACTCTAACTCTGTACCGCCATTCTTTATTATATTACGAATACGTGTGCCAAATATCTCGAAAAAATATTCAAAATACAGCCGCAATCTTGGAACGCGTTTTCGCTACCTGTTGATCGCTACTGTTTCCTCTTAAGTGTTTTTAGTATAATAACTTAAACCCAAAACTCTTTTACAAGTGTTAAGATACATTTTAATGTGGTTGTATTAAGTACCTACTTACTTACTGGATTTTCTTTCTGCTGTATTGTGTAGTAAAGGACATTCTTGTATAGAGACATTACAGTTCTGTAATGTCTCTTGCGGTTCTTCACATCAAGTTTACATCATCTGTGTAGGTTACAATCTGCTTAGACTTATTGAACAATATATCTAATTAAGTCTATAGATAATAGATCTATTATATGTAATTGTTTCATATAAAATTATAACCAATATTGCAGCCATCTGAAGATAGTTTGAATAAACAATTATAAACTAAATGAATATATAAAATGGGGAAAATTCCCTTTATTGCACTGAAATTGTATTTTTTTTATAATTTACTGTTAATGTAAAACTTTACAGGTACCTATTGAATGGAATCATAATGTTTTAATAGTTTTAGATATTATAATCCAGTACCTAACGTAATCAGATGCTCTTATGTCAAACTTAAGCGAAAAACTACTAATTTTGATACATAATCTTTAGTTGAATCTCTTTTTTACCATGGTTTACATGTTAGGAGGAATTTATAATAATATACTACAAGCATTATCCCCAATTCAAAATTATTATATACCTACTCAAAATCATTTAAAAAAGTAAATTGTATTCAACCCATTATTAATATACCTAGGATATTTGAAAGATTTAGTCCCATATATACACAAGAAAGAATCTCCTTCTGCTTTAATTAAGTAGTAATATTTTTATACTACTGCATACATCTAATATCTACTGCATATATTTCTACTATATCTACTGCATATATTTAATTGCAATTATATTCTATGATTTTTATAACTCTACAGGTATCTACCACATTTTTTAAAGAATATATGAAATAAATAGTCATTAAAAATCCAAACGTATTTTTTTTTAAATATACACATTTTCAATACATTCCTACTTTCCGAGTTCATTTCAATGAGTGAAGTGAATGAATTTGAATGCAGCATTCTGGGTGACGTCACTCCCGCCATTAGATTCTCGGCGCTGATTGGTGGAAAGTTACCATGCAACCTGTCTGTTTATGAACCTTGGTCTACAACTACCTGGACCGAAGCTAAAAATCTAAATGCATTTGAAGAACATATCAACAGCAGTCTCGAAAGCGATAGGACTACAGACCTAAATATTAACACCCTTAATGGCATTATCATAGAAGCTATAGAAGAGAGAAAAAAAATACACTGCCAAAAGACATCACATAACAAAAGAATAAGCCCCCAAACACAATCATTAATGGAAGAGCGGAGAAAAATGCAAAGTAATAGAAGTAAAGAACACCATGAACTTAGAGAGATAAGTAAAAGAATACAAAAATATATTAGGAAGGACAACCGAAAATATAAAAAAAAACAAATTCAACAAACAATTGAACATAACAAGAGCCTCAAAGTTCTAAGAAGACAATAAAGAAACGGCAAAATAGAAATAACGAAATTAAAGGATAGAGATGGAAATATCAACATCAACAGAGATGAATTATTAAGGGTAGTAGAAGACTTCTATACAGAACTATACAACAGCCAACAAAACCATGATGAGCCACTAGAAGATTCAGGAAAAAGGTCAGTCAACCAAGGATCGGAATTGATGCCTGATGTATCAACAGACGAAATCAGGAACGCATTGGGAAAAATGAAAAGAAATAAAGCTCCGGGAGAAAACAATATCGTTATAGAAGCCGTAAAGATTTGAGGAGACAGACTTTTAAACAACATAAAGGAATTGTTCAACTTATGTTTGCACCAAAGTGAAACACCTACAAGATGGCACAGTGCACTTACCATCTTATTACACAAAAAGGGCGATCCAACAGACCTCGAGAATTACCGGCCCATAAGCCTATTAGACCACCTCTACAAGTTATTCACAAGAATAATAACAAATAGACTGGAAACCAAATTTCATTTTTACCAACCTAGAGAACAGGCGGTTTTAGGAAAAACTTTGGCACTAACGACCACCTACACTGCATAAAAGGAATTATAGAAAAATCTATCGAATACAACCGACCATTGGTCCTGGCTTTCGTAGACTTTCGCAAAGCATTTGATACGATAGAAATTAACAGCATAATGAGAGCATTGGAGGAAAGTCGTATAGATTATCGGTACTCCAAACTTATAAAGAACGTATACAATAATGCAACCATGACCGTCCGACTACACAAAGATACCAAATCTATAAAAATCAAACGAGCAATTAGACAGGGAGACACGTTATCTCCCAAACTCTTTACGGCAGTTAGTACTTGAACATGCTTTCAAACAATTGGAGTGGGACGCCAAAGGAATAAATGTCGACGGTGAAAGGCTCTCCCACCTACGATTCGCAGACGACATAGTTCTTATAACAGACAACTTAAAAGAGATTAGAACTATGCTTACTGAGTTAGATGCCGCCTGTAAAAAAGTTGGTTTAAACATAAATTTTGGAAAAACACAATACATGACAAACCTGGTACCAAACGAAAATCCAAAAGTCGACGTCAACGAAATAGCATTGGTCCATAAATATAAATACTTAGGGCATGAAATCCAAATTGCCAGGGACAATCAAACTACCGAATTACACAGAAGCATCACCTTAGCATGGGCCGCATATAGAGCTCTATCAGACGTCTTCAAGTGCAACTTGCCAAATTATTTGAAAAGGAAGACGTTCAACCAATGTGTGCTTCCAGTCATGAATTACGGCGCCGAAACATTATCGTTAACCCAGGCCACAGCAACGAAACTTAGAGTGGCCCAAAGAAGAATGGAACGGTCACTACTTGGACTGACTCTCAGAGACAGGGTCAGAAACGAAGAAATCAGAAGAAGGACAGGCGTCACAGATGTCATAGAGCGAGTAGCATGGCTGAAGTGGAATTGGGCGGGCCATGTAGCCAGAATGAAGGACGGGAGGTGGACCCAAAAAATTACAGTGTGGAGACCAAGAGAAGACAGAAGAAGTAGAGGTAGACCACCTACACGATGGACAGACGACGTCAAAATAATTGCTGGGAATTGGTTGCAGAAAGCCTAAGATCGACAAAACTGGAAGAAATTAGAGGAGGCCTATGTTCAACTTTGGATGCAGAAGGCTGGATGATGAAGAGCACCTCACGTTGGCCTGCATTGTTCGGGATAGGATTTCGTGCGGGAGTCTTTGTACAAAGAACTCCCACATGATAAGCACTTTGCTGATAAAGAGTCTGGAGCAGTGTGGAGTGATTCTCATAATTTTAACACCCGAATGCCATTTTCAAGGGGTGTGCAAGTCTCTCTTGCGATGATTTTTTGTTAAAATTAATTTTGCATCCCATTTTTTTCATTTATGTTCCCTCCGCCGAATATTCCATTTATCTAATACTTATTGCCTTCATTTTTATATAAACCTCTGCCTGTTGAATCATCAATTTTGATAAATCCTAAAACATTTTTGATGATCTCTACAATGTTGTCGATGCAGGAAACAAAGTTTCAAATAAACTAACAAAAACAATATCGAGCGAAAATTTGATTTACATCTATGTTATTGCAATACGTAAGATTTTTAATTGTTGCGGACGCTACTGACATCAATATCAGTTTTGCCTAAAACATGGCTAATAAACAAACAAACGAGAGTTTGAATTCCCCCCAAAAACATCACAGTGGAGTGTAATACGTTCAAAACTCATATAAAGGCAATTTAAAATTTAATTTCAAAGGTAGAATGATGCAGAAAAACGGCTGAAAAAACTACAGTCGAATGCTGAAAAACATTTGATTAGAAAACGTTCGCTATTGAAATTTGAAACGGTTCAGATCAAAGCTCAAACTTAAAGCTTTCCGGAACGAATCAATTGCCATGGCGACTCCCGCGATTGGTAAGTACGAATTCGAAGCATCGAAGCTGGTCAGGGACGAATTAAAAATTTTTTTCGCTCTTTGGCAACAATCTTAATAATTTTTGTTAAAGTCTTTTAAGAACTTTTTATCATAAAATAAAATTGACCTGATTAGCTATTAGCTGATTTTTGCAATGTTATTCCATTTACCTCTATCTTCTGCCATTCTAGTACAATCTGACAATGCAGCGTCAATAGTAGCAACAATAGGTATGGTCCTTTTATCGTGTGGGAGATCTACTTTGACTTCTTTTGCCTTATAGCATTCATTGGACGGAAGTTTTTCAAGACGTGTCCAACCTAGCCTATTAATTATTATTTGTTCTGGTATTTGTGTTTTAAATCTTTTCTTTGTGTGTACCTGGTTCAGTAGGTGTTATAGATTCATTTGTTCTTCGGCCTATTGTATTCTCAACATTTTTTCCAGCTGTAGCTACATCTCCAATACATCTATATAATCTATAATCTTTTTATCTTTTTTCCATTAGGGTCCAGCATTCCGACGCATAAGTGAAAACTGAAAAAACTAGACCTCTTACTAGTCTCATTTTTGTATCGATTGTTATTTCATGACTTTTCCAAATTTTTGTTAATTTTGCTCTAGAGCTTTTTGCAATTTCTGGCCGGCACTTTATTTCTACAGTACAGCCCCCTTGTTATTTTATTAAAGAGGCCAGATTCCAGTGGCGTACCGATAGATCAGCGGGCCCTGGTTCCAGTTGGAATGCGGGTCCGCCCGCCCAATATACATGTACATTGTATATGTACATTGTATATCAAAAGTTTTTAATAAACATTAAATACAGGGTGTAACAAAAATACAGGTCACAAATTTAATCACATATTCTGGGACCAAAAATAGTTCGATTGAACCTAACTTACTTTAGTACAAATATATAGTTGTACATAAAAAAAGTTACAGCCCTTTGAAGTTACAAAATGAAAATCTATTTTTTCCAATATATCGAAAACTATTAGAGATCTTTTATTGAAAATTGACATGTGGTATTCTTATGGTAGTAGTATATTAAGAAAAAAATTATAGTGAAATTTAAAAACCCCATAAAAATTTCATTTGGGTTTTGTTCCCTTAAACCCCCCAAATTTAATTATTATTGTAGTACCATTAGTTAAACACAACATTTTAAAAACTTTTTTGCCTCTTAGTACTTTTTCGAAAAGTCAGTTTTTATCGAGATACTTTGAATATTTGTCAAATCCACCACATATTTGTATATGGCTAAGTAAGATTATGGAGACTTGGTAATAATATGAAAATTTATTTATGATTTACATTTTTAGGTATATTTTGAACGATATTAAAAAATAAGTCACATCTCGATAAAAAGTGCCTTCTCGGAAAAATACAAAGAGGCAAAAAAGTTTTAAAAACACTGTGTTTAACTAATGGCACCGCAGTAAAAGTTTAATTGGAACATACACAAACATTTGGGGGGTTTAAAGGAACAAAACCCCCATAAATTTTTTATGTAAACATATTAAAAAAGAAGCCGCAACTCGATAAAAACTGCCTTATCGAAAAAATACTAAAAGGCAAAAAAGTTTTATAAATATTGAATTTAACTAATAGTACCACAATAATAATTGAATTGGAACGCACAAAAAAGTTTGGGGGGGTTTAAGGGAACAAAACCCCCATAAAATTTTTATGGGGTGCACAAATTTCACTATAATTCTTTTTTAAGATGTTCCTGCCATAAGAATGTCACATGTCCATTTTCAATAAAAAATCTCTAATAGTTTTCGATATATTCGAAAAAATCGATTTTCATTTTGTAACTTCAAAGGGCTATAACTTTTTTTATGTGCATATTTGTACTAAGGTAAATTAGGTTCATTCGAACTATTTTTGGTCTCAGAATATGTGATTTAATTTATGACCTGTATTTTCGTTACACCCTGTATACCTAAATCATCATAATATACAGCTTGTCTACCTAAGTTGGAAACATATGGGAAACTTTTTTATTATTAATTTTACGAAAAAAAGTTATTCTTTATAAAAAGTTCTGAATGCCCCAAAACCTAAGATTCAATCATCAGATATCAAATTTTCTCAATATTATACGAGGTATGTAAAAAAAATATGAATTTCGGTCAATGGTAAAGTACCTTTATTTCTCTCAATATCGAAAATTCTTATTATAAAAAGTTGTTTGGAACTAAAAATTAGATCAAATATGCAATTAAATGCTTCTAATTGAAAAAAAATTTTTTTTCTCAAATTTATGGATATTCAACATCGTTTTTAATTATTACAATTATGATAACTCGTTTATTATTCATTTTACGAAAAAAAGTTATTCTTCATAAAAAGCTTTGAATGGTCTAAAATCTAAGACACATCCATGATATATCAACTTTTATTAATTTTATACGAGGTGTGTCAAAAAATATGAAATTCGCTCAAGATTATAGTATCTTTATATTTTACAATGTTTCAATTAGAAGGATTTAATTGCATATTGAAACATAGTTTTTAATTCTAAACAACTTGTTTAATAACTGTTTTCAATATTGTGAAAAATAAAGGTACTTTACTCTTGAGTGAAATTCATATTTTTTGACATACCTCGTGTAAAATTAATAAAATGTGATATTTGATGGTTGCATCTTCGGTCTTAGGACATACAGAGCTTTTTATAAAGAATACCTTTTTTTCGTAAAAGTAATAATAAAAGAGTTATCGTATGTGTAATAAATAAAAACGAAGTTAGTATCAATAAATTTGAGAAAAATTTGGAAAATATTTTTTTCCAATTAGAAGCATGTTATTGCATATTTGAACTTAGTTTTTATTTCCAAACAACTTTTCATAATAAGAATTTTCGATCTTGAGAGAATTAAAGGTATGTACTTTACTCTTGAACGAAGTTCATATTTTTTGAGATACCTCGTATAATATTGACAAAATTTGATATCTGATGATTAAATCTTAGGTTTTAGAGCATGCAGAACTTTTTATAAAGAATAACTTTTTTTCGTAAAATGAATAACAAAAAAGTTTCCCATATGTTTCCAACTTAAGAGGCTACAGTAGCGAACAACAGGTAGCAGCAAACGCGTTCCAATATTGCGGCTCTAATTTTGAATATTTGTCGAGATATTTGGCACACATATTCGTAATATAATAAAGAATGGCGGTACAGAGCCCAATTTTAGAAATATGTTAGTACGTGGAAATTACTCTATAACTAAATAAAATATTGAAAAAAGGAGCCTGTACCGCCATTAAGAAGAAAAAAATAATAAACTTTCTTCAAATAAACTTTTTTATCGCATGCCTAGATTTTGTGTAATCTTGGAACTACTAAAATTTTTTATTTCGATATATAACAAGAAATCGAACATATTATAACTAAATAACTAATTAGGCAACATAGAGAAATTATCAGTGTCATTTTGACAAACCTGCGTCAGATTTTCTCTAATTTGTTCTGTCACCTTTATTGATATCAGTCCAGTGCAGTAGTGTGTTAATTTAAGAATTCGTTATAGTTGTTTCATAGGAAAATAGTGTTTATTGATAGTTATTTATTATATTTTTGTTGTTGTTGTATAAGTTGTTGGCCTGTTTGAAATAATAGATTGTTGTTAATTGTGTTTTAGTTCAGTTCTATGTAGGTAGGTAAGTATATTTTACGTAAAAACATTTCGAATTCTAATGCGAGTATAAAGATTTAGGAGGATATTTTATTTTTAACATATTATCAATAGTTTAAGGAAATGGGAAAAGTTAATCAAACGACAAATAAAGCGAATAATTCCAAGAAAAAGTCCATTAAAAGCCGTGCCAAAATTATGAGAACATCGAAATTGGAGCCACCACAAATTTTAACAATGTAAGTACCTATGAGAAGTAATCTACTGTTGTCCATGTTGTTTCCCATGAAAATGAAATTCGTAATAAATCTATGTTTAGATACAGAAATCCTGACTACAGTACAAATGCCAATTTTTTTTAGGTAGATATTCATAGTCCTGTCGCCAAAGGGGTACAACGGCCTCCTTTATTCAGATGGTCTTACCCAAGATTTTTTATGTATCTTGACCCGTAGAACACGAATTTGTTGGGTAACAGTTGATCCGGATGTCAATAAGATTGTTATAAACAAAGAACTTGAGGAATTACATAACAGCGATTTCTCGCAAAAGAAAACATTTTTTTTTGTATTTTTTGGGTCATTCTAAGCAAAAACTATTCTGACAAGTTTTTTCGTAGGATGCATAGTTTTCGAGATAAACGCGGTTGAACTTAAAATCGAAAAATTGCAATTTTTGAACCCGAAAAAATTTATTTTTGCTAAAGGTGATACAGTAGCGATCAACAGGTAGCAAAAACGCGTTCCAAGATTGCGGCTGTAATTTTGAATATTTTTTCGAGATATTTGGCACACGTATTCGAAATAAAATAAAGAATGGCGGTACAGGGCCCAATTTGAAAAATATATTAATATGTGGAAATTACTCTGTAATTAAATACAATATTAAAAAAACGAGCCTGTACCGCCATTAAGAAGAACAAAAAAATACAATTTCTTCAAATAAACTTTTTTATCCGATGCCTAGATTTTGTGTAATTTTGGAACTACTAAATTTTTTTATTTCATTAGTAGTTCCAAAATGACACAAAATCTAGGCATCGGATAAAAAAATTGAAGAAAGTGTATTTTTATAAAAAGTGCAGGAGCTAACAATGCCGAGGAAGATCTATCAGGCTGCATCTCACTTCCCGCCTGTCCAGCACGGTAAAATTCCAACAAAGCTTAGTTCCGAATACTCAGATTACGAGTAGAACTAATCAAAATAATAAATAATCATTCCATGAAGTACGACATAACCTAGTAGTTAGATTAACCTGGTAGATTTCCCTCGGCCTTCTTAGCTCCGGCAATTCGTTGGCTTGCAAATTTTAGAAGCCACAAGCCACGATTGGTTTAACCAGAAGACTAGTTCCAAGTTTTATTTTATTTTTGATATTGTTAATATTAGAAGTAAAACTTTCGTTCGTCTTTAGCAGATACCGCCACGGCATTCATGCCATCATTTCGTTGTGAACCGATAACGGTAGCCCGAATTTTAGTAGTTCAAAGAGAATGAAATATGCACCTCTGATGGGACCCTAAGAAGGGTTAAAGGGTGTTCTAGAGTGCCTTTGGCGCTCTATGAACTAAATAAAATAAGACTGCTCTCGTTTCGCTTCACAAGGAAATTATTATTTATTATTATTTTTTCGTACAAATACCTATGTTAACATAAAATTTTCACCCATTTGGGTTTATTTTTATAAATATTTATTTACTAATAACAAAATTGTTTTCGGTTACTTCCATTTAGCGCGCCTATGAGTTAAATTGTCAATAATATTAATCTTACATAATGTCAAAGATTACCAATGTTGCCAAAGTTTATGATACTATCTCCCGAAGTTATATTTTATTGCTACCTGTTGATCGCTACTGTTTACTCTTAAGTAGACACGCTGTATATTTATAAAAACTCAAGCTAATTTTTGACTCACAGTTTTTGTTGTAAATTTTAAAGAACAGCTAACACACATAGCTAAAATTTCAAACAAAAAAAAATGGTATTGTGCCAATGTGTGCTTTTGCCCTGGGGGTGAGTTTCACCCCTTCTCGAGGGTCAAAAACATACGTTCAAGATAAGTCCGGAATTGGATAAACTGTTTATATAAATATTTTTTTAATATATTTTTAATAACACGTAATATATTTTTCAACAAAGAAACCACGTTTTGAGACAGTTTTTCGTAAATAACTCAAAAAGTATTTTATCGAAAAATATTCCTAATAAAAATATAGCTTATAAAAAGTGAAAAAAATGGTGTATACCTATAAGAAGTCTATAGACCCAAAAGGAGCAGAGTTGTAGGTAATGAAAGCAGGTTCTTATTCGTCAAATTTCAAATCGCATATTTCAACGTGAAATAACCAAATAATGAAGCACTTTTCCGGAAAACTCATGACAACTTTTTTAAAGTTTTTAAACAAGCTTTATTTTTGTTTTTTTTTAGTTTCTAGCATCTAGTTTCACGCTTGGCCCCTTTTTTTGGTAATAAAATCGTAAAAATCACACCATAATTATCATCCCAAATGAAATGAATCGTTACCGCTTCACAAGTTACTTGACTTATGTATTGGTTATAACTATGATCTGTAAGTTTTATGTTCAAAGTGTTCATTTTTGAAAAAAAAATTGGTGTTAAATTAAAGACATTTTATTTTAATTTTGAAAAAAAATTTTTTTTCAAAATAACTTAAAAATTATTTGGTATACCAAAAATCTCAACTAGTAAAAAATGTTTTTTTACTAGTTGCTATTGTGAATATCTTGGACTTTTTGTTTTCCTGAAGACCAAAATTGGTTAAATAAGATATGTCTGTTCAAAATTTGCATACACGCGTGATTAGTGACTCGTTTAAGCCCGTTTAACTACAGCCTTTTCAAAAATGAGCACTTTGAACCAACGAATCATACATACCTTATAAACAATAAAAAAAAACGTTTGATAACGGTAGGGTTGATATCTTTTTTTATCAAACGACGTGATTTTCTTAAAAAAAAGTTAGTGTCTATAATTATCCTTATGCGTACCACTATTGTCTATATTTAGAATTTAATTTCAGTTATTAAGAATTCACTAAAAGTATAGGCTGAAGGATGAGGGTGCTATAAACACGAGTATCGAACATCGAGTCTATTGTATTGGGATTACTTTTATGACCCACCGTATAAAACTTGTATTCAATAAATATCTCAGTTTCCAAATTTCTGCAACTTTGTAGTTTACCTACAACTTATTCATGGATCGTGCTAATATAAAAAAATGCAAGTGTTTGACTTAGCACGTGTAGGCAGGCACTGGCGGTTAGTTTACAAGTGTTGAAACCAGGGCCTCGGTAAGCAGGTAAAGCGAGTAAGGAATCTTACAAAAGCGTTCTTTGTGTTTCTTACTAAATTTTGTTTTCAAATTTTTTGATAAATAGGTATTCTTCTTTTTATTTATAATTACCTACACAAAAATTAAAATTTATTAAGCAGTGACCTTTCCTAGTGTGTAGTTGAAAATGTCCCCATCAAATTAGAAACAAAAGAAGCAAAAAGCGCGTTGTAACCCCCGGAACCATGCTCAGTACGCCACTGCCAGATTCACACATTTATCTACAACACCGATATTGTTTATCATCATTAGATGATCTTGAATGTTGTTAGCTCTGTCAATTATCATAGGAAAGGACTCGAGCCAGGCGAGATGAGCTTTTGACAAGCTTAAGCTTTTGACAAGCTTGAGCTCGACTCGAAACTTCGAGCTGCAGGTTGAGCTCGCGGCTCGTATCGGCTTGGCTCGAATACGGAACCTCGATAAGTCGGATTAATCGGGACCGCGGTTGATCCGGGTTATCGAAAATTCGGGTTAGCCGGAAAATATGGTAAAAATTAATAAAATACGGTATACTTACAGATAAACTCCATTATAACAGTAAAAATATGAAATACATATTACTTATACACAGTACATCTAAATTACGTTACAGTTGTATACACTAGGTATTGTTTATTTCTTGGTAAAAAACTCAGTCAAAGTGAAAAAAATGTTTGTTAAGTCAATTTTGTCTGATACAAATCGGTCAGGGTTAGCCGGACTTTCGGGTTATCGGAGGCCGACTTATCGGGGTTCCACTGTTCGAGTCATTTCAAAAGTCTTTTAGTTTATTAAATAGGTATCCAATTTATTTAATACTTTACGGACACACTATATATTGAAAATACATATTTGTAATCTGAATTACTTTATTCTCAAAAGAAGTATCTAATGAATTAGAAAAAGTATTAGAGTACAGTGGAACCCCGATAAGTCGGCCTCCGATAACCCAGAAGTCTGGCTAACCCGAACCGATTTTCATCAGACAAAACAAATATTTTTTCACTTTGACTGAGTTTTTTACCAAGAAATAAACAATATTGTATACTTACTAACAAAGTAAAACTTCACTTGTAGGTAGATGATATATAATATTATTAAAATTTTTTCTAAAAAGATCCTTTAACATCGACTTATTGTCGACATTGTTGTAGCCGAAATGTCTTAATTCTTGTAATCCTAAGGTCTTTCGACCTAACTATGTAGCTAGAATTCCAACTACTTTGGATGAGAAGTTTCAACCTGATGATGGACTGATTAGTCCGAAAACGTTTGTGTTTTTTGTACTAGTGATGTAAACACTTTAATCCAACTTGGATCTTTTTAGAAAAAATTTTAATAAATTTATATACCATCCACCTACAAGTGAACTTTTACTTCCTTAGTAAGTTTTTTATTATGGTATACAGCCAATGAGAGGAATCTTTTCCTTTATATAATATTGTATACAGCTGTACGTACGTTTTTTTTTTCACAATTGTCAATTAGTACAGACGTTTGAAAGTAGCTCAGTGTTATATTTCAATTTTAGTTTTGTATAAACTGCCTTTTGAACTTAAAGTGTGATATTAGTGTAAATTATAGTATAAAGTGAAAATAAGAATCAAAAATTACAAGCGAAAGAGGCTGTAAGTAAAAAATTTTGAAAATTAAATTATTTTAAAACTGACAACATATAATATTTAACAACTGTCAAATAAAAATATTTGGCTAGAGATAGGAGTAAACATTTTGGAACTGTAGAGGTGGGCGTTACTCCTTACGGTATAATAATAAAATAATAGCTGATAAAACTAAAATGGAAGTCAATATTCCGCCAGAACCACCTGACAGGGGAAAAAATTCTAAGATGTCAACAAATGAAAATGATAAGGTCATAAAAAATCTGTACACAAATAATGATAACGGACCTTTTTACGTATATATCGAAAATAAAAACGGTAATTTTGGAAAATTGCACCGAATCGGGACAGCCAGAATAATATTAAAGACAGTGCCGGAGGTACAAAATAATATTACATTAATAACAGTAATTGGTAGGAATAAAGTAAAAGTCGAACTTAATTCTTTTGAAAGTGCAAATAAATTAATAATTTCCGAAAAGTTAGCAGCAAAGGAGTATAATGTTTACTTACCAACATTCCTTATACAAAAAAGGGGAGTAATTAAGTTAGTTGATAAAGACCTGGATGAGAAAGAATTAATTAATATAATTCAACCTAGATATGGATATAAATTTGAGGTAGTTAATGTAAAAAGAATTAACAGAAGAGTTAAGAATTCAGATGGAAATATAGAGTATATCCCTACATCTACCATAATAGTATCTTTTAAGGGTCAAACGATACCTCAGCAGGTAATTATAGAAAAAATGATATATGAAGTCTAAGCATATATCCCCAGATTAGTTCAGTGTTTGAAATGTTTGAGATTTGGACACGTAAGTTCCCAGTGTAGAGGAAAAGATAGATGCAAATATTGTAGTGAAGAACATGAAAGTAATAATTGTACCGACAAAAAAGATATAAAATGTGCACTTTGTAGCGGTAATCATATGGCAACAGATATGACGGCACGTTGTCCAGAAAGGGAAAAGCAAAAAGATATTAAAAATATAATGAACTCAGAAAAACTATCTTACTATGAAGCCAACGTCAAATACAAAAAAAACTTTTCTACAGTGGTTAAAAGCAATCCAGCAACTACCTCGAGTTATTATACAATAGCAAAACGGAAGAGGACTGGAAGTATTAGTTCAAATACGAAAGATACGGCAACAATGGAGCAACATAAACAAATATTACGTAATCCCAATGTACAGTCACAACCGGTTTTTTCAAACTACCATAATATACCTGATTATCACAATAATAGTGATAATTTACAAATGGACAGTAAAAATGTTTGTGAAAATATATTAGATTTTATAAAAACTAAATTATATCAATTAAGTTATACTATGGACATAGAAACATTAGCAGCTTTAAAAAATAATATAGAGAAAGTAATAAATAACACTAATGGCTAATATTAATATGTTGCAATGGAACGGTAGGTCTGTTTTAGCAAACAAAGGTACTTTAGAAAGGTATCTTTTTGATAAAAATATTTCTATTTGTTTTTTATCGGAAACTTGGTTTAAAAGAAATATGAATATTCATTTTTCAGGATATAATATATATAGAGAAGACAGACATGATGGATATGGAGGAGTGGCCTTGCTGCTTAAAAGCGGTTTGGCTGTTTCTCCAACTCCATTATATCATAAAATAAATAATGTAATGACTATTAGCATAGCTGTCTCAGGAAAAAAATAAACTTATACTCAATATATGTTAAACCTGGATTAAGTATTTCACAGAATGATTGGAAAAAATTTTTTGGTAGTTTGAAAAAACTATTTTTGGTAGGTGGTGATTTTAATTGTCATAACGTTGCTTGGGGTTGTAGTACTACGGATCGTTTGGGGAAAAATTTATTAGAGGCCATTGATGAATGCAAGTTAATATATTTAAATAATGGTAAAGAAACTATTTTGTCTAGACCGGGAAGTATTAATAAGTCGGCAATAGATATTACTATTTCTACAGCCGATGTTGCTAATTTATTTGACTGGGACGTGGATGATACGACATTAGGTTCAAATCATTATGTAATTTTAATGAAGATAAATTTGAATTATAACGTTAATAATATTAATTATACTAGAAAAAAATGGAATATAGAGAATGCAGATTGGACGCTTTTTTCTTCTCTTATGGAACAATATGCTGAAATTAATAAAAATAATAATGACTACCATACCTTTATTGAAGAATTTAAAAAATGTATTAAAATTACTGTTCCAGAGAAGAAAAAATCGTTTCACGCAAAATTTAATAAGAATTGGTGGAATCCAGAGTGTAGTAGAGCAATAAAGCAACAACAATTAGCACTTAAACAGTATAAAAAACAAGGAACAATTGAAAATTACATTAACTACAACAAATGCACAGCTATTACTAAAAAAATAATAAAACAAAGTAAAAGAAAAGCGTGGAGAGAATTTTGTGTCTCTTTAAATAGAAACACAAATATTAAAACCATTGGGAGTCAAATACGAATGTTAAATAATGCCTATAAACCACCCATAAGTTCAGTTATGGAAGGAGATTGGATAATAAATTTTTTTAATAAAATTTGTCAACCGGGTCCTGCTCAAAATATCATATACTCGACTAATGTAGAAGAACATTATTTAGTAAAATCATTTACTATGAATGAATTAGAAGCGAGTATAAAAATAAACAAAAACACAGCTCCAGGACTTGATGATGTTCAATATATCATGATAAGTAAATTGGGAGAAGGGGCTAAGAATATGCTACTGGCAATTTACAATAAAATATGGAATACCGAATGTTATCCATCAAGTTGGAGAGAGTTTATAGTTTTACCCTTTCTAAAACCATAGAAAAATCCAGAATTGCAAGAATCATATCGAGGAATCTCGTTAGGATCTTGTATTAGTAAAACATTTGAAAGAATGGTAAAGTGGAGATTGGAGAAATGGTTAGAATCTAATGAAAAGATACCGGCTTCACAATTCGGAATTAGAAGAGGATATTCTACCACAGAAAACATAGGTCATCTAGTAACAGATATTAATCTTAGTTTTACTGAAAATAAGTCTGTTACAGCTTTATTTATGGACATAGAAGGAGCATACGATAATGTCAATCTTAGTATTCTATATAACAAAATGTCACTAATTGGTCTTCCGGAAAGTTTTAATAAAAAAATAATTAAGATGTATTCCAACAGAAAAATATTCCTAAACATCAACAATAACCTGTTAGGACCTCAAATTGCTAGAGATGGATTACCACAAGGAGGCATATTAAGTCCAGTATTGTACCTTATATACACACATGATTTAGAAAAAACAGCAAAATTTTCAAAAATTATACAATTTGCAGACGATTTGTAATTTATCAAGATCAAACTGAAATTAATCAAGGAATCAAAAATATCAATGATAACTACATAACAATTAGTAACTGGGCATTTAAAAATGGACTTACATTATCTAAAGATAAAACTCAAGCCTGTCTATTTACTAGACAAAGGAAAAATGTCCCAGTAGAAATAAAATTAAATAATATAAATTTTCCGGTGCAAAAAACTGTAAAAACACCTCGGTGTCATTTTGGATCAAAAACTTCTATGGAAAGAACAAATAGAAAATATAATTAGGAAAACAGAAAAAGGAGTAAATATCTTACGAGCAGTTTCACATTCCACATGGGGAGCAGATCCCAATCTCTCTCTTTTGGTCTATAGAGCTTATATAAGAGCAATAATAGATTATGGATCAGTATTTTATGCGGACGCAGCCAACTGTTATCTACAAAAAATTGAAGTCGTTGTGAACAAATGTTTAAGACTGTGTTTAGGCGCTCTAAAGTCTACTCCAATAAATAATTTATTTATAGAGTGTTCTGAAATGCCTATGACAATAAGAAGATGCAAACTAGGCAGTCAATTTTTAATTAAATTACTTCATAAAGAATCCAATATAATTGAAAAAATTCATCGATTGTCAATACAAGATTTAATGAATAAATACTGGCAAAAAAAGAAATCACCTTGTATTGCAGAATGCTATAGACAATTGGCTAAGTACAAGGAAAATATTCACACTACATCAATAAACCTAAGCTATACCTATAAATTCGAAGAAACGATGAAAATAGATATAAATTTCCTTCGAGATTATTCGAAATATCCAAATCAAATAAGAAATCTAATGTTTAAAACAGATGTAAAAGAATTAGTACCAAATTCATATCAAATTTATACAGACGCATCAAAAAACAAGGAGGGAACAGCCTGTGCAATATATGATCCACAAGTTAAGTATAAAAAAATGGTAAAATTAAATATAAACACAAACATATATTCGGCGGAGTTAATAGGTATACTAGAAGCCTTGAAGTATTGTCAACATATTGTCATAAATTCAGAAATTGTTATAATAAGTGACAGTAAAAGCGCTTTGTCAAAAATAAAGCACCTGAAGATAACTTCCAAAGTAAATTATATTATTTTGGAAATAATCAAAAATATTAACAAATTAAATACAGATTTAAAAAAAATACGGTTAGTGTGGGTCAAAGGACACAGCGGAATTATGTGTAATGAACTGGTGGATTCCTTAGCTAAGCAGGCTCTAAAAGAAGGGATATATATTGACTACAAATGTACACCTGAAGAAATTAAAAATATTAGCACTAATATATATAAAACAATCTGGAGCAAAGAATTTGAGGAAATTAAAAAAGGTATGTACTATAAAGAAATCCAATGTACAATACCATCAAGACCATGGTTTGCAATGACAACTCTTCCAAAATACGCAGTGAGACAAATATGCCGGTTAAGATTTAACCATGCATTGATTCCAACATATCTACATAAAATTCATTTAAGAGACAATCCATATTGTCAATGTGGAGAAATAGGTGATGCTGAACATATGATTTTAAATACCCGTGTTGAGCTGCCCCCCCCCCACTTGCAAAAATTAAAAAACAAATAGCCTTGATTTATGAGCTATTTATGAGCTCTCATATTCCGCAAACTAAAAATTTTGAGCTCGTTCCACTGAGCAGGAATTTAATACCCTAGTGGGGGGGGGGCTGAGTCAGCCCCCCCCACTACTTAAAAATAGGAATATTGAATCGGTTTTTGCGGCAGAATTACGAGCTATTTATGAGCTCTTGAAATTATATAGTTTCGATTTTTGAGCTCATCCCCTTCACCCCCAAACAACCCTTTAATTGATTTAACTTAAGAGAAAGATGCTGAGAAAACTTAAAATATATCGTATTGCGGATATAATTCCTATAGCTTATATATTCTAAGTATAAACTATTAAATCAAGGGCATTTCGATTATTGAGCTGCAACCCCTTCGCAAGAAAACCACCCTATCTTCCCGGCTTAAGAAAAAGTTGTATTTATAATGCGTTAAACTAATTATTTGGCGACTGCATATCATTTAATAATTTATAAGCTTCCAAATTACGCGCATTTAGATCAGTAAATTGCAATTTATTTTGTATAGTGCAGTCACTGAAGGTAAAAATCAACGATTACCTTCAAGTTCGGTGAACCTTCATCGATTTTCACGAAAATTGGTCAGTGGTTAGAGGATACGTCAAGAAACAAAGGTGACATGGTACCACCTTGCGCCTTTACCCTGAGGGTGGATACCGCCGCTTCTCGGGGGTGAAAATTATTTTATAAAAAATAACTGCACAAATCAATAAATGAACAAATTAAAAGCAAAATTTATTATATAAAGTTAATAAAATAAGTCAATACTTTTTAAGTTATTAAAGATCAAAGATTTTAATTATTTGTAAAAAAAATGCATGTTTTGAAGAGGTTTTTTGTAAATCACTGAAAAACTGTAAGTTTTTACAAAAAAGTTAATAGTAGTTTAATTCGCATAGCTTATATTCTAAGAATAAACTCTTAAATCACGCACCTTTCGATTACATAGCTACAACCCCTTCGCAAGAAAACGACCCCATTTTCCCGGCTTAAGAGAGAGTTGTTCTTAAAATAATTTAAATTAATTATTTGTCGACTATATATTGTTTAATAATTTATGAGCTCGCAAAATATACGCATCTCAATTATTGAATTGCCATTTTCTTTCTATAGTGCAGTCACTGAAGGTAAAAATCAACTATTACCTTCGATTTCGGTAAATCTCCATTTATTTTCACGAATTGACAATAACAACTTGGGGTTTTAGCCTGGGGTATATGTCACCCCTTCTCGGGAGTGAAAATTACTTTATTAAAAATAACCCCACAAATCGAGAGAGGGACAAATTGTAAGCAAAATTTGTTATATAATGTGATTAAAATAAATCAATACTTTTTGAGTTATTAAAGATCAAATATTTTAATTTTTGTAAAGAAAATGCATGCTTTAGAGCGATTTTTCATAAATGACTCAAAAACTGTAAGTTTTTACAAAAAAGTTTTCATCACTAAAATTGAAGCTAATAAAGAATATAATAAATTGCTTACTTGAAAAACCTTTAATGTTAATTTAAATTAAGTTATTGGTTATTAAATGTATATTTTTTTCCGCGACTGTTCAAATCTAAGGGTTCAAGCTTAAATAACGGGAAAAAGATGCATTTTATAACACTTAGGTACTAAATACTTGTCAAAGTACTTTGAAATACCCATCAAAAATAAGATCCAGAAAAAGTTGATAGTATCAAAATCCGCTCACCAATTTTCGTGAAAATGAATGGAGATTTACCGAAATCGAAGGTCATAGTTGATTTTTACCTTCAGTGACTGCACTATAGAAAGAAAATGGCAATTCAATAATTGAGATGCGTATATTTTGCGAGCTCATAAATTATTAAACAATATATAGTCGACAAATAATTAATTTAAATTATTTTAAGTACAACCCTCTCTTAAGCCGGGAATAAGGGATGGTTTTCTTGCGAAGGGGTTGTAGTTCAATAATCGAAAGGCGCGTGATTTTAGAGTTTATTCTTAGAATATAAGCTATACGAATTAAACTACTATTAACTTTTTTGTAAAAACTTACAGTTTTTCAGTGATTTACAAAAAACCTCTTCAAAACATGCATTTTTTTCACAAATAATTAAAATCTTTGATCTTTAATAACTTAAAAAGTATTGACTTATTTTATTAACTTTGTATAATAAATTTTGCTTTTAATTTGTTTTTTTATTGATTTGTGCAGTTATTTTTTATAAAATAATTTTCACCCCCGAGAAGGGGCGGTATCCACCCTCAGGGTAAAGGCGCAAGGTGGTACCATGTCACCTTTGTTTCTTGACGTATCCTCTAACCACTGACCAATTTTCGTGAAAATCGATGAAGGTTCACCGAAATTGAAGGTAATCGTTGATTTTTACCTTCAGTGACTGCACTATACAAAATAAATTGCAATTTACTGATCTAAATGCGCGTAATTTGGAAGCTTATAAATTATTAAATGATATGTAGTCGCCAAATAATTAGTTTAACGCATTTTAAGTACAACTTTCTCTTAAGCCGGGAAGATAGGGTGGTTTTCTTGCGAAGGGGTTGTAGCTCAATAATCGAAATGCCCTTGATTTAATAGTTTATTCCTAGAGTATATAAGCTATAGGAATTATATCCGCAATGCGATATATTTTAAGTTTTCTCAGCATCTTTCTCTTAAGTTAAATCAATTAAAGGGTTGTTTGGGGGTGAAGGGGATGAGCTCAAAAATCGAAACTATATAATTTCAAGAGCTCATAAATAGCTCGTAATTCTGCCGCAAAAACCGATTCAATATTCCTATTTTTAAGTAGTGGGGGGGGGGCTGACTCAGCCCCCCCCACTAGGGTATTAAATTCCTGCTCAGTGGAACGAGCTCAAAATTTTTAGTTTGCGGAATATGAGAGCTCATAAATAGCTCATAAATCAGGGCTATTTGTTTTTTAATTTTTGCAAGTGGGGGGGGGGCAGCTCAACACGGGTATTTTAAATTGCCCTCTAATACAAATAAAAATAAATATGTTTATAAGTAAATTATACAGTTGTATAGATATAACACACCCAATAAATTTAACATATATATTATCACAAATTAATAATACAGAATTAATGCAATTATTTATAGAACATATTAAAAATATAAAAATCAAATTATAAACTAACTAACGTAAAGACCGAAATTAAAATCTATTACAATATATAAGTAAAACTGTGTTTTTGCCTGATGTGGTATTCCCACTGATCAGTGGTCATTCCTTATAAAGTATGTAGAATAAGTAGGATAGAAAATGTTGAGTAGATAAGTATAGGAAAATATTATTGTAAAATAAATGAGCAAAATTGGTGAATCGGCGAATGAGCTTTGAAGGGCCCGTAGTCATACAATTCCAAAGAAAAAAAAAAAAAACTGTACGTAATTTAGATGTACTGTGCATATGTATTTCATGTTTATGCAATTATAATGTGTATTTGTTTATTATTTATATGTATTTTATTAATTTTTACATTATTCTCCGGCTAACTCGGATTTTCGATAACCCGGATCGGCCGCGGTCCCGATTAATCCGACTTATCGAGGTTCCACTGTATTAGCTAAAGTATTGACAAGCTAGTTAAGCAAAGCTAGGCTCGTTTCTAATTCAGCTCGGCTCGGCTCGGTTCGAACAAAATTTGATTCGGCTCGAAGCTCGGCTCACAAGAAACAAACCGGCTTGAGCTTGTGGCGATCCCTAAGTATCAAAATTCTCGTAGTGTCTGTTTATTTTAAGACCCATCGTTAAGCTTACTTATTCAATCCATTGTAGCAGGTGAATCAGTTCAACCTCGGAACTAGCGAGGTTGGTTGTATGACTGCAGCTCTTAAGTTACAAATCTTCTTCCTGCCTATAGTGACGCTACCGTTCCATCCTCAGTAGCTTTTCGCATAATCAATTCACCATAAATGTTGGATATAATTAGATTTATTATGCACAGGAGCGTCATTTGAAATTTTGCTAGGGGGGGAAAACATTATATATACAATACATTATATATGCAAACATAATACAAAATTGATCTATTTTTTGTAATTTTCAGGGTCAGGGGGGCAAATGCCCCCCCTGACCCTATCAAATGACGCCCCTGATTATGCAGCCTTGCTTCACGCCCTTAGTGACCCTGAAACTTGTAGCATTTATTGCTACCCCGTAAGTGTTTTATTTGATGCGCCTATGTATCTTTATAACTCCCTAACGCTTCGACGTGTCGGCGCAGGCCGAACGACCTACGGGACGGTAGAGAGAAGCGAAACTCGTAATAGTAAAATCAGTTGGTTAAAGAACATCCGCTCTGATACGTGAGCTGTTGCTATTTGTAGACGAACTCTGGGAAAATAATGGACTGAAATTAAATATATTACATACCACCAGTAAACTAAACATCAGGAAACTCAACAGACAATCTCCAAAGTAACAAAAAAACAAGAATTCAAGAAATTATAACATAAATTATACCACGTGGTCACGTATCAGAGATCCCAGGGTAAGCGAAATCAAATTATTTATCCTTCTGTTCTGATATATGTACATATACATATTGCTACCGTTTCATCGTAACCCAACATTTAATCATGTTTTTATGTCCTGTTAGGAGAGTGCTTTGATATTTTTTTTATTATTAGTGCGTATAAGGTGTGGCATTCATATTGGTTTTTTTTTGGGTTTTTATGAATCCATTTG
The DNA here is from genome assembly GCF_917563875.1 of Diabrotica virgifera virgifera. NCBI lineage: Eukaryota > Metazoa > Arthropoda > Insecta > Coleoptera > Chrysomelidae > Diabrotica > Diabrotica virgifera. The sequence continues at coordinate 172,739,737 of NC_065451.1, forward strand.
AAAAACTGGTAAGTGTGTAGACCATTCTATAAACGCGCAGCTGCGAAAATGTCAGAAAGTGACATTGATCAGATTGACAAGTTTGACGGGACATAACCTAATGTTTACTTGTTTGGGACAGCAATGCTTTGTTTGGGTCCGGGGAAATGGATGTAATTGCATTATAGAGAGTGGCTAGAGGTCTTAAATGTGTATTTTTAGGTTCGTTTTACATTCTACATCATATTTCCATTCCACCCATAATATGGATACTTAGCTGGATTTTTTTATGGTTAAATATACCTTATATAACTAATTTGGATACTTAGTTGGATTTTTTTTATGGATAAATAAATGGATAAACTTACTTTATATAACTAATAGTAGGACATCATAAACCATTACCGACCCGTTTCACCAAATACATCCACAGAACCTCTCAACTTCAGACCGCTCCACACAGATGTTATAGTGCCCAGAGATTTCCCAAATCTAGTGGACCTTCCCATGAATATACCCAGGAGTTGCAAAAGATAAGAGTTTTTTTTCTTTATTTCAATTCATACCTATAAATATTTTGGTTTTTACTCTACAGTAATAAATTTGTGTAAACTGTTTATATGCATATAACAGGTACCTATACTACACTATATACATAGGTTTTTGAAGTAGGATTTTAAATAAAGTTAGGTAATGGTAAATAATAAATAAATATTCAAATAAAATAAATTAATTGATAAGGGAAATGGGAATTAAGACATATATCAAGATTGTCGATAGGTTTTAAATAATATTTCTGGATAAGTCTTTAACCAAACTCATTTTGTTAGTTTTATATAGCTTCCAGCATCTATGTTTACTTAGGTATAGTACTTAGACATAGATCTGGTATTTCGATTGTTTCGGACACTTAATAGTTCGATTGGTGAGTACGTCACCCTTTAAGTCTCTGCTAGATAAGGTATTAAACTTTTTTTGTGTAACCATTAGTTGTTCTAGTATTAACTATACCTTATCTAGTCTAGGATCAATTAATATTAGTATACTAACCATAGTATAGGATTTTGCTACGCTTACGGACACTGACCTGGTTTTCGTTATTGATATTTTTTATATTGCGCAATAGCGGTGGTAATTTACTTGGCGTAACCCTTTGGGTTCTGGATTGTTATTTTTCTCAACTCCACCACTATTGTTTATCTCACATGTTTTATAAGTATCATGGATACATTGTAAGTTGTGAAATATTATAAATATATTTGTTCTTAGTAAGGTTGATTTTTATTTCAGTCTCGTATCACCAGTTGATAATATAGCAGAACAAGGTAAATAGTGAATATTTTTTTTTGTATTTCAGGTCATTGTATCACTGTCATTTATTTATTGGTCGTTTATTCTGTTTTTCTTTATTTCAAAAAATCTCGAACTTTTCAAATCCTCGGTTCAGAAATCTGAGATGTTCGTTCGAGTTGGCGCCCTTTTTCTTCTTCTTTCCTTGTCGTATCTTCATATTATTCTGTCTCCAGCGTTCTTATCTCGTTGCGTTCCCTTCTCGCATTAACCAGTCTCATTTTCTTCCTTGTTTCTACCCCTTCATTATCCCATATCTCTGTTTGTATATTTTAAAGCCAATATTTAGTGCACTGAAGCTAGCCCGAGTCCTCACTTGAGATATAGTGTCTCTCTGCCTCTTTGATTTGTTCGTCTGAGCTAAGCCACTCTCCATTAGTATCTTAACCCTCTTCTCTTCTCTTTTCCCCCTCTTTCATCAGCTCTTTTTCTTCCAAATCCCAATACCCAGAGTATTGGGTTACAAATTGGCTCTGACCCAACGTGTGGCTTCTTTTGCACTTCTGGCTTTAAAAATATCTCCTTGAACTTTTGGTTTTCTCTGGGGTAGTTGTATTTTAACATTTATTTTTCTACTTCAACTTGCTTTGCACATTATTTTATATCTATTATAGATATTAAATAAACTTGTTTTGCTATATACTGGATAGACTGAATAAATTGCTTTGTTTTTTTATTAACTAGAGATCTATTTTGGACTAAAAATAATTAAAGTAAATTTAAATTTTAAAATTCTAAATACCTTAACATCAATAACGTCATCGTTATAAAAGTTCGTAGCATCCAAATAGCTCACTTCACTACCTTGAAGTAACATTCTCTTAAAATTTTAGGTTTCTTTGGAGTTACAGCAGTGCATTGCATCAGGATTAGCGGCTGGACCGAACAAATAAGCATTGCTGGTAAAACCATTCATAGTGAACATTAGCTTGAGGATAGAGAGTAAGTTGAACTTTGCCTACTTTTATATCGCATTCTCAAGTGTATTCCCCAGTTGCATAAAATGGCATCTTTTAAGGTAGAGCATCTGCTAACTCCTGAATTGGATTATGAATTAAAAATTCGTCAGCTGACCGACCCATCGTTAACTACGGATGAGGCTAAAGTAGTCTTGTTGAGAGGTGCCTTAAAGCAAGCTTCAGCAAATCGGAGTCATGCTGTTCTGTCAGCGTTCCACCTAAAGTTTGATGATGAGGTCCGTGAAATAGAAGTCACTATTGCAGATCTCAAGGCCCAAATTAGCTCTTTTGTTGGCTCCCATAATGATGTGTTATATGGTCGTTTGACTTCCCGTTTAGGTCATGTTTCAGGTAGGGTTCATTTGTTAGAGTCAGCGACCGATGAAGAGGATGCCATCAAGAAGTCTCTTAACTTCAAGATTCTTAATCTGGAAGGAGAACTTGAGTTTAAAGTAACTCCACAGGCTCACTCCACTCCTCATAACGCTAGTGTCTCGGTAAATTCATTTCCTTTTATTAGGTCGGCTCCTATTCATAAATGGGGTGTACGTTTTTCTGGTGATTCTGATGAAAATGTAGTTAGCTTCTTGGAGAAAGTAGAATGTTTGCGTCTAGCGCGTGGCAACAGCGAGGATGAATGCTTTTCATCGGCAGGAGACTTGTTTAAGGATTCAGCCTTTACTTGGTACCTCAATAACCGAGGTAGTTTCGCTTCATGGCAACAGTTAGTTGCCAAACTTAGGTCAGATTTTCTTCCCTACAATTATGAAGACAGCCTTTTGGACGAAATTAAATCCCGCAAACAAGCTCCACAGGAGAAAGTTACCATATTTATTAACGAGATTGTTAGTCTGTGTAAACGTCTGGAGACTCCTCTCTCTGAATCTCATATTGTCCGGATCATTAACAGAAATTTGTTGCCATCGTATCATTCCAGTCTGGCACTTACAGACATTTCTTCTATTGCGGATCTTACTCAAAAATGTAAGAAATTGGAAGAAGTTTTGTCATGGTCTTCTGACACTGCATCTAGTGTCCCTAGCCGTTCTAATTTTAAAAATCATGAATCATCCTATTCTGGTAGGCAAAATTATTCTCGGTCTGGTAACGTATCTACCTTTAATTCGAAGATTATCTGTTGGAACTGTCGTCAGCAAGGACACGGGTACTACGACTGTCCTGAGCCTAGAATTCGGTTTTGCTATGGATGTGGACGTCAAGGGGTCCGTAAATTCGAATGCCAATTCTGTTCGGGAAACGAGAGAAGGGGTGGATCGTCCCTGGCAGCCGCCCCTCATCAAGATACAGGGAATACTACCGAAAATCCTCAAAACCAAGGAACTGGTTTCTCGAGCCTGGAAGCACAAGCTTCGACAAGTCAACCATCTCACCCTCTATCGAAAGACAAACGACCTCAGAACGGCAAACACCAACCGAAAAGAGGACAACGTTAGTCGATTATGTACAGTGTGATTCTTCTGTAGTTTCTCCAAGTAATCCTTTACCTTCACTTATTGATGTTGACATAAATTCATTGTTAGTCCGTAAAACCAAGGATAATCGTCCGTACCTTGAAATCTCTATCTTGGGACATTCTTGTTTAGCTTTGCTGGACACAGGGTCCAATATCTCTATTTTGGGTTCTTTAGGTCTGGAATTTCTCCAGAATTCTAATGTTAAGATAGGAATGGATAAGAGTTTGCAGGTGACTACAGCAGATGGTCAAGTTCAACCGATTTTAGGTCAGTTTACAACTGAGATTTCTGTTAGTTCGTGTACAAGGATGGTTACCTTTTTTGTTATACCTTCTGTTAAGAATTCAGTTATCCTAGGGATGGATTTTCTGAGAACGTTTAATAGTGAATTAAATTTTACTGAATTTTCCTTATCTGTGTCCTCTTTTAATGTCTCTTGTGTGAATGCAGTTAAAGATATGAGTAAACTTAATGCTCAGGAGTTAGAACAGTTGGATAATGTTATCAAATCATTCTCTTCTATCTCTTCGAAGAATCAGTTAGGTAGAACTCACCTCATCGAACACCACATTGAAGTGGGTTCGTCTAAGCCCTTCAGGCAATACCAATATCCCTTGCCTCAAGCCTGGCATGAAAGCTTGGTAAAGGAGGTGGATGAAATGCTTAAGCTTGGTATTATCGAGCAGTCTTCGTCCAGCTTTTGTAGCCCCTTATGGTTAACAAAGAAGAAGGATGGGACTTTTCGTGTCTGTTTCGACGGACGTAAACTTAACAGCATTACGATGAATAGGGATGCCTATCCTATACCTCGTATAGATATCATCCTCACTAAGCTACAAAATGCTAAATACATTTCATCCATTGACCTAAAGAAGGCATTTCTACAGATTCCATTAAGCGAAGAGAGTAAGAAGCTTACTGCCTTTGCAGTAAGTGGCAAAGGATTGTACCAGTTTACTACAATGCCTTTTGGTCTGGTGTCTGCTCCCCAGACTATGTGTAGATTAATGGATTTGGTAATAGGTCCTGCTTTAGATCCCTATTGTCAATATTACCTTGATGATATTCTAGTCATTACTCCTGATTTCGACACTCATATCTCGGTATTGCAACAGTTGTGTCAGCGTCTAAAAGATGCAAATTTGACAATTAACTTAGACAAAAGCAGCTTTTGTCGTGACTCTATTAAGTTTTTAGGATATGTTGTTGATTCCCATGGCCTACATACTGACCCTGACAAGGTGTCAGCTATTCGTGATTTTCCTGTGCCTAAAAATACCACTCAGGTCCGTCGATTGTTAGGAATGGTGGGTTATTATAAGAAGTTCGTTAAGTCTTATTCTACCTTGTTATCTCCTATCACTGATCTTCTTCAAAATAGGAAAAAGGGACAAAATATTGTGTGGACTCCTGAGGCTAATGAAGCTTTCGTTAAAATCAAGGAGGCTCTCACAAATTCTCCAGTTATGGTAGCCCCAGATTTTAATAAACCCTTTTATTTGATGACAGATTGTTCAAACACCGCATCTGGAGGTGTACTGTATCAAATCGTAGATGGAGAAGAACATCCGATAGCCTATACAAGCAAGAAATTAAACAAAGCCCAGAAAAATTATACTACAACTGAAAAGGAGTTGTTAGCTATAATTACGGGCATTGAACATTTCAGATATTTTCTTGAGGGTCGTTCGTTTACGGTCATAACTGACCATAGTAGTCTGGTGTGGTTACAAAGTATGAAGAACCCATCTCCTCGTTTGGCTAGGTGGATTTTAAAATTGGCACAGTATGACTATAAAATCGTTCATCGCAAAGCTGCAGGGGTAGTAGTCGCTGATGCCCTTTCTAGGACATTTGATATTAATTTGTTAGACTTATCTTCGTTACAACCAGATGATTGGTATAAAAAAATGTTGTATGATGTACAGAATGTACCAGGCAAATTTCCTGATTTTAAAGTTGAGCATGGTGTTTTGTATAAACATGTGCTAAGTTCTATGGATGCCCTTACTGGAATGTCGGAGTGGAAGATAGTAGTTCCAACTCCTAATAGAGCAGAGGTTTTGGCCACTTTTCATGACCATCCTACTGCAGCTCATTTTGGTTTTTACAAAACTTTTCGTCGTATATCCGAACTTTATTACTGGCCGAAGATGCGCCAGACTATTCGTGGCTATATCGCTCGATGCAAAATTTGTGCTACGTGTAAGTCGACAAATCTTCCTCAACCAGGTTTAATGGGTAGTTATCGACGGATTGATTTTCCTTTTCAACTTGTCTCTTTAGATCTCATTGGTCCTTATCCTAGATCATATAAAGGTTCGCAATATGCTTTAGTAGTTGTTGATTACTTTACCAAATTCCCTTTGGTTCATACCATGCCTAAGGCAACTACTTCATCTATTATTAAGTATCTGGAGAATGAAGTTTTCCTGATTTATGGAGTCCCACAGATCGTGTCATGCGACAATGGACCCCAGTTCACAGCTAAGGCTTTTCGTGATCTCATGGCAAAATATAATGTACAAAAGATCTGGTACAATGCAAATTATCATCCACAAGTTAATCATACGGAAAGAGTTAATAAATCAATCGTGACTGCTTTAAGATCTTATTCATTTCCTGATCAGAGAGCTTGGGATACCCATATCCACTCTATAGTACAAGCGATCAGGACTTCATCTCACGAAGTAACCAAATGTCCTCCATCTTATTTAATGTTTGGTCGTCATGTTCCTCTCTCTGGTGATTATTTTGGTAATATCTCAGAAAATGCCACAAATTTTCCTACTATATCAGATAAGTTACACCGCTTAGAAGACATTCAGAATCTTCCTGATATTTATGTTGATGTTCGAAAACGTTTAAAGGCATCTTATGACAGAAATAAGTGCCATTATAACCTGAGAAAGCGAGCCTTATCTTTCAGGGTTGGAGATTCCGTTTTAAAGAAAAATTTTGTCAAATCTGATAAAGTGAATTTCCAATCTGCCAAGCTGTGTCAAAAATACATACCTTGTACTGTCATTAAAGTTATTTCTCCTTTAATTTATGAGTTAAAGGAAACTTCTACTGGTAAGAAACTGGGAAGGTTTCATATTAAAGACTTACTCGAGGATAAGACAGTAGGTCCACATAACTTGGTTGATAATTTAGACTATTCATCTTCAGACGAAGATTAACGTGTAAGGGACCAGTTTGTTTATTTAAGATCTATTTACCTGTTTTGTTTGCCTGGCCAACATATGTCTTTGCCATCCATTTTTTTGTTAAATTTTTATCTTATCTTAATATTGTTTAGTAGCTCGGTCACTAAAGCCCGGTTACTAACTCGGTCATTTTATTGTTAGTTGTCTCTTGGAGGTACAAATTTTATGTCATAGGAGTACTGGATGGATAATGGGAATTTTCCCCATCTTGAGTTCTTGGTTAGATGGATATTTACAGGGATAGTTAGGGAATTTTTTTTTCAAAATCTTTGATTTATGGTTTTGCATGGGTCGCGAACCATGGCCATAAAACTTATATAGTCACATAACTGTTTCAGGGTTTTAGCGTGGGTTCAGGATTGATCACCCTGGACTTGTGCACTCCACTTGGCTCAGAAATATATTAATACCTATCAGTTGTTCCTTGAGTGTCTCTTAGGCTGAAATTAGAATGTGTCATTTAGAATTGGATCGTTCTAATAGTCGGCAGTAAGTAAGTCCATTTGACTTCGATGTCATCTCCTATACTATTATTTATTTTAAACAATTCGAGTTTAATATACCTCATTACCTGAAGTTGTTTACCTCTCTCTCCACCACCTGCTTGGATGTGAGTATGTGAGTTACCTTATTTGTCTCTCTAATGAGCATTATGCTAGTAGATGTTCTTCTGCCTTAAATATGAAAAGGTAGATGTGAGGTTATCGTTATCTTTACCTGAATTGACGTTGTCTTTACCTTTATCTTGGGTTCATGTTGTACCTTTACCTTGATGAGTTTGTCACTTATCTATATCTTGATTGAGTATACCTCTTACCTTTATCTTGTGTATAGAGTCCTAAGAATCTGTCCTTCACTGTCTTTGTCGTGAGTGTGGAATTGGACCACGTAAATAGTACAGTTTAGGTATTACAATTAGGACATTTAATGTCTTTTACCTTTGTGCAGACCCTCTACCAAGAGTAGATGCCGGCTTGCCAGTATCTTTACCTTTTGCATACCCTATACCATGAGTATAGTGACATTGCTAGGGTCTTTACCTTATTATGTCTTCCTACTGCTATGAAAGCTAGTAGAGATGTTATGGATTATTTTTACCTTGAATTTTCTATGTTCTTGATATCCAGAACCACATCATATATGTTTAGGTTTCTAGTAATATAGTTTTAACTAGTCCTAATAAATTAGGCCCTCAGTGAACTCTTGGGTGATTAATAGAATCTGGTCATTCTAGTGTCATTGTTGGGTATATTGATAGGATTCGTTTTAGGTTAGTTGTTGTAAATGGTTCTTGGTAGTAGTATTTTAAAGGGTTGTTAATATACAACCATAATGTAGTTTTAATGAGGTTTATACTAACACTTGAGAATGTAGATGATAAGTAGTGTAAATAGTTAACTTTCTCTATAAGATTATAGTATTGTAGTTAAAACGTAGGTGATTAAGATGTAATTTATTTTTTTTTCTTTTTGTATCTTCTTCCTTTCTTAACCTGTAGTCCTACTAAATTAAATTATATTATCTCGTTTGATAACTCTGGTCAGTTACACATCCCCTCTCTGTTATGTCTTATGAAAAACGTAATTCAATGTATCTCGCGTATTCTCTATCTCTCTCTTACTGCGTCATTTATTTCGGTCCGGTCCCTCCTCTGCCAATGGTTTAGGTGGTAAAATTAACATCATGTCATCCCTGAAGAAAACAAAAAAAAAGGAAACTTCTGGAAGTTTTCCTTTTTTTTACTGAAGATAGGGGAGAATGTAGCATTTATTGCTACCCCGTAAGTGTTTTATTTGATGCGCCTATGTATCTTTATAACTCCCTAACGCTTCGACGTGTCGGCGCAGGCCGAACGACCTACGGGACGGTAGAGAGAAGCGAAACTCGTAATAGTAAAATCAGTTGGTTAAAGAACATCCGCTCTGATACGTGAGCTGTTGCTATTTGTAGACGAACTCTGGGAAAATAATGGACTGAAATTAAATATATTACATACCACCAGTAAACTAAACATCAGGAAACTCAACAGACAATCTCCAAAGTAACAAAAAAACAAGAATTCAAGAAATTATAACATAAATTATACCACGTGGTCACGTATCAGAGATCCCAGGGTAAGCGAAATCAAATTATTTATCCTTCTGTTCTGATATATGTACATATACATATTGCTACCGTTTCATCGTAACCCAACATTTAATCATGTTTTTATGTCCTGTTAGGAGAGTGCTTTGATATTTTTTTTATTATTAGTGCGTATAAGGTGTGGCATTCATATTGGTTTTTTTTTTGGGTTTTTATGAATCCATTTGAAAAACTGGTAAGTGTGTAGACCATTCTATAAACGCGCAGCTGCGAAAATGTCAGAAAGTGACATTGATCAGATTGACAAGTTTGACGGGACATAACCTAATGTTTACTTGTTTGGGACAGCAATGCTTTGTTTGGGTCCGGGGAAATGGATGTAATTGCATTATAGAGAGTGGCTAGAGGTCTTAAATGTGTATTTTTAGGTTCGTTTTACATTCTACATCATATTTCCATTCCACCCATAATATGGATACTTAGCTGGATTTTTTTATGGTTAAATATACCTTATATAACTAATTTGGATACTTAGTTGGATTTTTTTTATGGATAAATAAATGGATAAACTTACTTTATATAACTAATAGTAGGACATCATAAACCATTACCGACCCGTTTCACCAAATACATCCACAGAACCTCTCAACTTCAGACCGCTCCACATAGATGTTATAGTGCCCAGAGATTTCCCAAATCTAGTGGACCTTCCCATGAATATACCCAGGAGTTGCAAAAGATAAGAGTTTTTTTTCTTTATTTCAATTCATACCTATAAATATTTTGGTTTTTACTCTACAGTAATAAATTTGTGTAAACTGTTTATATGCATATAACAGGTACCTATACTACACTATATACATAGGTTTTTGAAGTAGGATTTTAAATAAAGTTAGGTAATGGTAAATAATAAATAAATATTCAAATAAAATAAATTAATTGATAAGGGAAATGGGAATTAAGACATATATCAAGATTGTCGATAGGTTTTAAATAATATTTCTGGATAAGTCTTTAACCAAACTCATTTTGTTAGTTTTATATAGCTTCCAGCATCTATGTTTACTTAGGTATAGTACTTAGACATAGATCTGGTATTTCGATTGTTTCGGACACTTAATAGTTCGATTGGTGAGTACGTCACCCTTTAAGTCTCTGCTAGATAAGGTATTAAACTTTTTTTGTGTAACCATTAGTTGTTCTAGTATTAACTATACCTTATCTAGTCTAGGATCAATTAATATTAGTATACTAACCATAGTATAGGATTTTGCTACGCTTACGGACACTGACCTGGTTTTCGTTATTGATATTTTTTATATTGCGCAATAGCGGTGGTAATTTACTTGGCGTAACCCTTTGGGTTCTGGATTGTTATTTTTCTCAACTCCACCACTATTGTTTATCTCACATGTTTTATAAGTATCATGGATACATTGTAAGTTGTGAAATATTATAAATATATTTGTTCTTAGTAAGGTTGATTTTTATTTCAGTCTCGTATCACCAGTTGATAATATAGCAGAACAAGGTAAATAGTGAATATTTTTTTTTGTATTTCAGGTCATTGTATCACTGTCATTTATTTATTGGTCGTTTATTCTGTTTTTCTTTATTTCAAAAAATCTCGAACTTTTCAAATCCTCGGTTCAGAAATCTGAGCTGTTCGTTCGAGTTGGCGCCCTTTTTCTTCTTCTTTCCTTGTCGTATCTTCATATTATTCTGTCTCCAGCGTTCTTATCTCGTTGCGTTCCCTTCTCGCATTAACCAGTCTCATTTTCTTCCTTGTTTCTACCCCTTCATTATCCCATATCTCTGTTTGTATATTTTAAAGCCAATATTTAGTGCACTGAAGCTAGCCCGAGTCCTCACTTGAGATATAGTGTCTCTCTGCCTCTTTGATTTGTTCGTCTGAGCTAAGCCACTCTCCATTAGTATCTTAACCCTCTTCTCTTCTCTTTTCCCCCTCTTTCATCAGCTCTTTTTCTTCCAAATCCCAATACCCAGAGTATTGGGTTACAAACTTTTCTGTAAGTTCCCCATTTACTCTACTCTGGCATAATTTATATTGTATACGTTTTTAATTAGCAGTATAAGACGATTCGCGACTCCCATTTCAGATAAAACCTGCCACATTTTATTCAAATTGACTAGATCGAAATCTTTCGTATCATCTATAAAGTATGTGTTTTACCCCTTTTGTATTTTATTTGAGCGTTCAGCGGTTTATAGGTCTCTTTATCATTGTCATTGTTCAGTTCTGTGGCTTTTCAGCCCTTCGTCTCCTGTATTTTATTCCATGAGTATTCTGTTATCTATTGTTTCCTTTTTCTTTTCTATCACTCTTAATGTCATTTAGTTGAGGTATTTCTTGTTTTTGGACTGTTTCTTAGGTTCATGCGTAATTCAGCGAATAAAAATTGATGATCGCTTTTAGAATCTTTTCGTGGATAAGTTTTAACATCCTTAACAACAATCCTCCAATCAATTTTTACCAGGATAAAATTTTGATTTCTGCATCTATTTCTTGGTGATATCTAATTAAAATCCTATTGTTAATTATATTTGTACAAATGCAACTGTTGTTCGCATTTTTCATTTTTACATTTTTTAAAAACTGTGATTTCTGGCGTGGAAATCTTCTTCTTCTTGTAGTGCCTATCCATTTCGGATGTTGGCAACCATCATGGCAATCTGTACTTTGCACACTGCTGCTTTAAAAAGATTTATGGTTGTTGTGTTGAACCACATACGTAGATTTTTCAGCCGGCAAGTCCTTTGCCTTTCTATGGTCCTCGCTTTTTTTTCTACTTTTCCTTGCAAGATTAGTTGCAGCAGTCCATGTCAGAAAACGTCAAAACAATTATGAAATGTAATTTTCATTACAGTCAATGTTTATATTTTAATTTGTGTAGCTTTATATCTGGGTATATAAACACAATATTACCTATGTTTTTCTGTATTTATATGTAACTTTGGTAGCTTTTCTGTCACCCATAAATAAACTCCGGTCCTGCATCGACGTCTTTGTCATCTTAGAGCGTTATAGTTGACGCCGTGGTGCGTCCTTTTTTGTTCGGGCCTTGTTTTCGACGGGATCATCTTTTTGTAGTCGGGACGTGTTGTCACGTGCCACCTGCGGGTCGGCGATCATCTCCTGCTGCCTTATATTAAATACGGAATCCCCGAGGTTTTAGAACAGAAACGCTGAGGGAAGTATATAGGTATCCCTTTTCTATATTCCACATAAACCCTTTTCGCTTTAAGTGGTTTATGAAAGGGTCTATAGTTTTTTGAAATCTAGCAAGAAGTTATAGAGAGTTTATAAGAAGTTACGGTAATTAAATGTAAATGTCGACCTTCGTAACCATACCCAAAAAATGTCGACCTTCGTAACTATACCCAAAAAATAGACTAGGTACAGATCAATTAGCCTAATGAGCTACTTAAAAAGGTTTTTAAAAGTGATGTTAAAACGTATCTACACGAAGCGACAAATAAGGCTGTAGGAGAAAAATCATTAGTAGAAACACGGAAAAACTACTGGTGGAACGAGGAACTAGAGGATCTTATAAAACAAAAGAAAGAACTTTATAATAAATGGCCGAAGACCTAGAAGACAGACAAATGTACAAAAGGTACTGCTATATGGTCAAGAAGCAAGTAGCGAAAACAAAAAACGAATTCTGGGACAGAAAATGCCATGAGATCGACAGATTATTGGGGAGCTCAAAATCTAGAGAAGCCTGGAAAACTGTAAGAACCCTCAAAACTAATAGAAACGAAAAAGTAACGATAGACCCAATTGGACAAGAAACGTGGAAAAACTATTATGCAGACTTACTAACTGAGAAAAGAGAGAAATTTAAGAATGTTAATTACTACTTCCAAATGACTCAGAATAACTGATCCATTTACACTAAAGGAAATAAAACAAGCATTATCGAAAATGAAAAACAATAAAGCTCCTGGGCCCGGAGGTATACCTGTGGAACTTGTTAAATTTTCCACGGATGTAGTATTGGAAAACTTGACGAAAATATTTAATAAATGCCTGAATGGAGAAAAGATACCATCCGAATGGAAAACTGCAAGCATAAGCTCCATACACAAGAAAGGGAGTAAACATGACTGCACAAACTACAGAGGACTCAATGTTATAGCTTCCGCAGGTAGACTGTACGGCAGAATACTACGAGATAGAATATAGGAAGTCAATATGAGGACTGGGAGGAGCAGAGTGGTTTTAGAGCAGGAAGATCGTGTATTGATAACCTGTTTTGTATAAAACAATTAATTGAAAAATCACTAGCATATGGGAGTCAGCTACATCTAGTATTTATAGATTTGAGGAAAGCCTATGGCAGTGTACCGGTAAATAGACTTTGGGAATCTCTAATAGAAAACAATGTACACCCACAATACATTAATGCGGTGAAAAGTTTTTACCAAGGAAACAGTAGTTAAAATATATAAAAACGAGAGATGGACACTCAGAAAACTTTCAGGTTAACAAGGGTCTAAGACAGGGATGCTGCCTGTCCCCTACCCTCTTCAAAATTTATATAAACACGGCTCTGAAGAAATGGTTCAGAAAATGTAAGAAAATGGGAGTACAAATAGAAGAGGGTAATCTGACTACTTTGTTATTTGCTGACGATCAGGTGGTTCTAGCGGAGGATACAGAGGACGCTGCTTATATGGTTCGAAAACTGATAGAGGAGTATGAAGATTGGGGTCTGGAAATAAATACAAACAAAACAGAATATATGACAATAGGCTGCACAGGCGAAGACCTAGACTTAGAAGGAAAATAATAAAAGACACTAAAGAATATAGATACCTGGGAGTTACATTGACGGAAGATGGAAACGACGAAACAGACATACAACAAAAATTAGGTAGAGGAAGAGCCATCACAAGTCAGATAAACTCATAAATATGGAGTAAAAATATACGAGAAAGTACAAAAAACAACTATATAAAACATTTATTGAAAGTACAGTTACATATGGCTCAGAAATCTGGACAATAAATAAGAAAATGCAGAACCGGATAAACGCAGTAGAGAACAATTTTTGGCGAAGATGCTGTAGATTAACATTACACGATCATGTAAGAACCGATAGAATAAAAGAAATGATGAAGGTGGAAACAACATTAATGGATACGATAGAGAGAAAACAACTATCCTGGTACGGACACATGAGAAGAATGAATGATGAGAGATTACCGATTAAAACCCGGAGGTGGATCCCAAAAAGAAGAAGGAAAAAAGGAAGACCAAAAAAGTCTTGGGAAAAGGGATCAATATAGCCATGAACAGAAGAAATATAGAAATAGATTCATGGCATGGCAAAACAGAAAACAATGGCGTTCGAATTGCGATAAACGGCCTATGATGCTGTAAAACAGTCGCTATATAGGGTGAGGCAGATAACTGGCCTATTAGAAATATCTCGAGAACTAAAGGCAACAGAATCATGAAAATTGGAATAAAGGGGTTTTGAAGGATGATCTATTAAATGAAAATATTTTCATCTCTTTGCAACTTCCGGTTATACCGGAAGTTGCTTATAACTTCGTTTTTTAAATGGGACACCCTGTATATTTTTATATTTTTTGATTCTCTTCGATGTCTTCTTTCTTAAAATATGAGGTTTTGTAATATTTTACAGGGTATTTTAAAAGATAATTACGTTTTTTTATTAATTTCGTAGCAACATTCACACCCTGTAGAATTGTAGCAGTTTGACACCTAAAACTCTACTTACGTTCAAATGATTTTTAATATACTCTACTATTGTTAAGAATCATTAGTATAGCTAAATTTTTAATTTTAGTATACAGGGTTGGTCGAAACTCGGAATGAGTATTTTCTGAGTTTTCTTAAATAGAACACCCTGTATTTTTGTATTGTAGTGAAATGATATTTTATAGAACTTTTTTATTTCTTAAGCATTCCCTATACCTAACTGCTCTAATTTGTGGGTTATTGGTGATTCAAGCTAAACATTAATTGCACCAAAAAATACGTAAAATTTTATTAGGTTGGCCGTGAAAATACTCAATCCCAAATAATTTTTCAGAAATAAATAGATATTAATTACCAGAGTGGTCCTTAAAATTACCAATAATGGTTTAGCTATCAAAATACCTACGTAGTTAAGATTGTTGGTGCGATTAACAATTAAGCACAAATTAAAGCAGTTAGGTATAGGGAATGCTTAAGAAATAAAAAAGTACCATAAAATATCATTTCATTACAATACTAAAATACAGGGTGTTCCATTTAAGAAAACTCAGAAAATACTCATTCCGGGTTTCGACCCACCCTGTATACTAAAATTAAAAATTTAGCTATACTAATAATTCTTAACAATAGTAGAGTATATTAAAAATCATTTGAACGTAAGTAGAGTTTTAGATGTCAAACTACTACAATTCTACAGGGTGTTAATTTTGCTACGAAATTAATAAAAAAATGTAATTATCTTTTAAAATACCCTGTATAATATTACAAAACAACCTCATATTTTAAGAAAGGAGACATCGAAGAGAATCCAAAAATGTAAAAATATACAGGGTGTCCCATTAAAAAAACGAAGTTATAAGCAACTTCCGGTATAACCAGAAGTTGCAAAGAGATGAAAATATTTTCATTTAATAGATCATCCTTCAAAACCACTTTATTCCAATTTTCATGATTCTGTTGCCTTTAGTTCTCGAGATATTTCTAATAGGCCCTTTATTTGCCTCACCCTGTATATAAAAGTGATATATGGTAGAATATATTAAATATGTTAACGGATCTCTCAACAACCTAACATATTAGCAATAATTAAGGCCCAAATACTTATGTAGATGATTGGGCCATGGGCAGAAAATGATTCCTCCTAGAATTCATTCTCAGAATGGTACTATCTCGAGTGCATTGGCAGACAAAATCGAAGAGGAAGACCGGGGCCAATAGGGAGCAACGGAGTTAGAGATACGAGAAGAATTAACGTATTCGCAAAATTAAATTCCGATAGATGGCGCATAAAAATTTAAATAAACATTTTATTTAAGAAATAAATTGACTTGCCTTTACGTTACAGCAAGTCCTGTACAAAATGACTGAAGGCCTCAAAAAGGCTGAAGGTCCAAAGGTAAAAAGGTGACTAAATGAAGGTCCAAAGTTGGCGGAAGACCCTAATATTCAAAGAAAAAAGAAGGGCACAAGATCTCTCTTATGCCTTTCTCCTCCATTGTCTTATATTCATGGTTTTCAGGTCGTCCTCCACATCATCTAACCATCTCGTCCTGGGCCTTTCTTTTTTCGCCTTCCTACGGCTTCCACTGTAATATCTTCTTTGTCGTTTTCGTATCTTCTGGTCCCTGAACATGTACCAGCCATGACAGTCTTTGACTTTTCACAAATCTTACAATATCATACCCTTCATTCAGTTCATTAACCTCGTCGTTTTTCCTGATTCTCCATGTGCCGTCTTCCTCGTGCACCGGGCCATATACTTTTCTCAGTATCTTTCTCTCGAATGTCCTGAGTTGGGCTTCATCTTTTTTCGTCATTACCCAGGTTTCACAACCATAGGTTACAACGGGTTTAATCAAGGTTCTGTAGATAGTCATTTTGGTTCTTTTATCTAGTAATTTCGATGTCATCAATCTTTTATTAGCATAGTATGTACGATTTCACTGGAAATACGTGCATTAATTTCGCTAGTTACGGAATTCTGGTTGATTTCTACCCAGATATGTGAAGGCATCCACACTTTCAATGCTATAGTTGTCTATTGCTATATTATTTTCATTCTCAGGTGTTCTTTTGATGGTCATGTACTTAGTTTTTGTCTGGTTTATTTTAAGCCCTCTTTTTTGTGATTCAGGATCAATTTCCTTCAACGTTTTCATTAGTCGTGTCTTGCTTCTACTAATAATGGCGACATCGTCTGCATATGCAGTAATTTGTACTGTTTTGGTATTTATATGGCCGGTTACATTGGTTTTTCTGATGACTGCCTCAAGAACTAGGTTGAACAGCATGGTTGAAAGTACGTCTCCGCCCTGTCTCACCCCATGTTGATGTCAAACAGGGGAGACAGTTCTCCATCTACTCTAACTGAGGCTTTTGAACTCTGCAACGTCATTTTTATGAGGTTGATATATTTTTTTGGTATACCTAGATTACGGAGGTCTTCCAGCATTTTGTCTCTTTTCACATTATCAAAAGCTTGTTTAAAGTCTGTAGGGGAAGGTGAGGTAAAATGGGATACTTAACGTTTGAGGCTGTATAACACCAAAACTATGTATTGGAGGCTACTCATATTTTGGTACAGTGAAAACTCATTATTTTTGTATCAAAAGGACAAAAATAGATTTTTTTTATAAACGTATAAAAAAGTTATATTCAAAAATTTGACACCAATACAATTTCCCATTTTACCCCCACTGTGTGGGTAAAACGGGATACACCGTGGGGGTAAAATGGGATAGGATTTTTCTGTGTTATTTTAATTAATTTTCTTTTTTTTTAAGTTTAATTTTTTTTTATTTTTATGCAAAATACAACAACTTAAACTCAAAAATTCAAAAAGAACGAAAAAGAGCAATTAACTAAATAAGAAATAACGATGGGTTAAACCCAAAAAACCCAATTTTAATAGGAATAATAATACAGAACATTTTTCTTAAATATTAATAAGAATAATAATACCGAACATTTTGCTTAAATATTAATAGGAATAATAATACCGAACATTTTGCTTAAATATTAATAGGAATAATAATACCGAACACTTTTCTTAACTTAATCATATCTGCAATATTCGCAAATAAATACATCATCATCGCTGTCAGCTCCTGCACAAGCCTCATGTCCCCATTTTTACAATTGCAGCATTGTATCCAGCCTTCTCCTTTTTTGTCTGAAGAATATCTATTGTTGCAATAGAAGCATTCCTCATCTGCACTACTGTCACTTTCATCTTCAGGTTGTATGTTTTTAACCTTCTTGGAAGTATTTTCTTTGTTTACGGTTTTCTGCTTTAGTGACTTAATCTTGGTCTTTGAGTTAATATTTTTAACATTGACTTTTGGTTTTCTAGTAGCTAGAGATGTCTCCAATTCTTGTTTATAAGGGGTGCTTGTTAATATGACAGTTTTACCTTTATTTTTACTCTGTTGCTTAATTTGTTTTTGCGGTGCTTTTGGATAGGGAACAACTTGTTCCGGAGAAAATAGACCTAAACCAGTACTTGTTGAGGGCATGTCCATAAGCAAATCTTTAGAAGATTCATTATTTTGTCTTTCTGGAGTAACTTTTTCTTCGACAGGCTGGTCATTTTTGGATTGACTTTTTTCGGGGCTGGATATGTTTTCTTCAATATTTGGCTCATGATCAGTAGGCAAAGCTGCAGCGAACATCTCTTCTGTAAAAACAGTACGATTCAATGGGAAAATTCCTGTTTTTTGGAAACCATTAATGACATTTAGTGGAGTAGATGCTCGTAGGTAAGCTTTTCCAAATAGGTGAGGCACCTCTGAGATAGTTACACATCGCCCTGGATGATTTCTCAACACTTCTATTTCTTGCATATAAAATGTACTTAACGGATACATTAAGGAAACATCCAAGGGCTGCATCCTATGGCTCGTATGAGGAGGCAGGCAAATTATTGTCACTCCATTTTCACGTGCTTTATCAATAATAGCAATATTTTGTGTATGGGTTTTATGGCCATCCAAGATTCAGAGAGACGGGTTTTCTTTTGATGATTGACTGTGATGAAGAAAATGGTCAAACCATTGTTCAAACAAGTTAAGCTGCATCCAACCAGATTTATCAGTAACGACTAAGGTTCCTGGCGGTGCACCCTCTGAGAACTGCGGCTTCATATGAACTCTGGGAATTATGATCATAGGAGGAACAAATACTCCACTGGCACTCATGCAGATTACAGCAGTAGAAAGCTCCCCTCGTTCTGCAGATGTTAGGGTGCCGACCTGTTTTCTACCCTTGACAGCAATCACTTTTGATGGACGACCTTGAACTGTTGCAATCCCGGTTTCATCAACGTTAAAAATACGGGAGGGTGGAAAGTTAATTTTTTCTTGAAGAGGCTCCAAAATGTCAAAAAATGATGAAACTGCTTCCTTGTTAAAACCTCGAGCACGTGCAGCTGATGTTGCTTCAGGCAAACGGAGCAAAAGTTTATTCCGTATCAAAAAAGCGCGAAGCCATTCCCACCCAGCCAACTTGGTGTTTTTGTTGAAATGATGTTTGATGTTGTTTTTCTCTGCCCTCTGATATGCCCAGCTACGCATAGAACGAGTTGTAAGACCGAACATCATAGTTTCCATATTCTTTGCATATGTTACCAATTGCTGCTCCAACTCTAGAGAAAATGTAGGCAGTCGGCTCCCAAGTAATTTAGAATGACCTGTTGCGGATTTATTTTCTCCTTTGAACCTTCTTTCCAATGTTGATTTTGGAACTCCATATTTTTTGGATGCTTTTAGAAATCCACAAGTTCCTTTTTCTAATGCTTCCAGAGCGCTGGCCATAGATTTTTCAGACCATTTTTGACGCTCAGTCTTTCGTTGGTAATTTCTAGGCATCTGAAACAAAAACAATTCTTCTAAGTTTATTCTTATATTTCCCTAAACAAGCTTGAATATTTTTTGCTTTTAAAAGTCTTCTATTTAAAAAAAAATATGATTTTGACGTAACTATAGAATTTTCACATAAGGGGTAAAACGGGATATCCCATTTTACCCCACCCGGTTATTTCCCGTTTTACCCCACATGCTGTTTTAAAAAAAACTTACCTTGTATGCTCAATATGAGTTAGTTCACTCAAAAAACTTATTCACATGAGGCGCAGGGCACTACACATCATCTGAGTTCAAAAATTGTTTCAAAAACTTGTTTAAAACAAAAGTTACAGCTTAAAACGTGGGACCCGAAAATTACATCAGGCACCTGTCAAAACACATATTTTTGTCTGAGCACGAGGTCGGGTGTTTGAACTACGGCGCGTTCGAACTACAAACCAAGGCGCATTAGACGAATGTTTTAAGTATTTTTCACCGCGGCTGACGTCATTGGTAGGCCGCTAGAGGCACTATCCCGTTTTACCCAAGTATCCCATTTTACCTCACCTTCCCCTACATATATTATATAGTTCTTTGTCGTAATCATAAGCTTTCTCTCGTATTGTTCTTAGTATGAATATGTTGTCTGTAGTAGCTTTATTTAGTCTGAATCCATTTTGATAATCACCAATCATATTTTCGGAGTATTCTGACAATCTATTTTAGATAATGCCAGAAAGGATTTTCTATATTACATTTAGCAATGTAATTGGTCTGTAATTCTGGCATTTCCTCTTATCTCCTTTTTTATATATTGGCTGTATAAAACCAACTGCCCGTTGGCAGAAAGTCGACGGTGTTCCAGATCTAGTTCTCTTCCAGAATGCAGCCGGTGGAATGCAGGCTTTATCGCTGGTTAATTTTTCTAAGACGAGGATCCGAGGAAGACCAGAAAGTCCCAAGAAGACCCAAGTTACTAAAAACGAAGCAACGTTAAGTTTTATGTACAGTCAAGTCAAGTGTCAATAAGCTCTATGAAAAGGTCTTACTTTCAGAAAATGAGGAACTTTTTATAGATACAAAATTATTAAGTTTAAAGTTAATGAAAAAAAAAGTATAAGAAAAGTTTTCGAAATCAAATAAAAAAGAACGCCAATTATAAATTAAAACTACATACTACTAAATATTTACAGGACTAAATATTTAAAGATTCTAGTCGCAAGAAGTAGCTATTATGGTAGGGGAGCCCAAGCGGACAGCGGAGATTTTTGCAGTTACTCGAGCGCGTCAGATTATTAGATGGGTATGCTACCTTCGCGTACACATATTAATCTTTATCTATTCTGTATTTGGTAATATGTCAATAAAGGATTATTACTATAAAGGTCGCGTCATTAGGCTGACTTCATTTGCCACACATTTTTGAATGTGTAAAAATTATATGGTACGGGAGCCCAAGTGGGGATTTTTGCAGTTACTCGAGCGCATCAGATTATTACATGAGGAGAAACCTTGTACCCTGAAAATGTACCTCTACCATCTATTGGCTCTTAATGCAGGGAAGTTCGTTAAGGGGGACCCGAAAAAAAAATCTATCCTTAGAAAAACTCGAAATCGTCAGATTAAGATAGTGTAAGTTAAGTATTACATGCAAATCACTGTATATTTCAAACATCTGACGATTTGAGGGGGGCGTAAGGAAATGGGTGAATCTCAAAGTTTCAAAAGAAAAACGCGAATATTTCGCGAAATGAATGACAGATCGAAAAGCTAAAAAATACGTACTTAATATCTTTCAAAAATCTATCGAATGCTACTAAACAACTAAACACGACTTCCCACGGAGAGGGGTGGGGGGTAAATTTAATATTTTAAATACGAATCCCGCGATATTTCGCGAAATGAACATCAGATCGAAAAACTGAAAAATACACTTATTCAGTATTTTTGAAAAATCTATCGAATGGCACCAAACACGACCTCCCACGGAGCTGGGGTGGGGGTTACTTTGAAATCTAAATGGGAGCCCCCATTTTTTATTGCAGATTTGCATTCATTACGTAAAAATAAGTAACTTTTTTTCGAGACATTTTTTCGAATTACGGATAGATGGCGCTATAATCTAAAAAAACGATTGTTGAAAATGGAAAATTAAATTAAAAATGGACAATTCCCCACTACAATAGAAAACTTTACTTAACTTTATTTGGTTTTAGGACCTACTCTTCACAACCCAATAGGTCCCCAAAGCGCTCGAGTGACTGCACATTTAGCATACTTTGCTCCCCTACCATAGGGATATCGATAAGGAAATTACAGTAAACTCTCTCTTAACGGACACCTCTCTTCGCCGGACACCTCCTCTATATGGACAATTTTTAAAACAAAAATTATTCCGCCATATATGAATGTGTACCGCCATAAATGAATGACAGATCGAAAAGCTAAAAAATACGTACTTAATATCTTTCAAAAATCTATCGAATGATACTTAACAACCAAACACGACTTCCCACGGAGAGAGGTGGGGGGTACATTTAATATTTTAAATACGAATCCCGCGATATTTCGCGAAATGAACATCAGATCGAAAAACTGAAAAATACACTTATTCAATATTTTTGAAAAATCCATCGAATGGCACCGAACACGACCTCCCACGGAGCTGGGGTGGGGGTTACTTTGAAATCTAAATGGGAGCCCCCATTTTTTATTGCAGATTTGCATTCGTTACGTAAAAATAAGTAACTTTTTTTCGAGGCATTTTTTCGAGACATTTTTTCGAATTACGGATAGATGGCGCTATAATCTAAAAAAACGATTGTTGAAAATGGAAAATTAAATTAAAAAATGGACAATGCCCCACTACAATAGAAAACTTTACTTAACTTTTTTTGGCTTTAGGACCTACTCTTCACAACCCAATAGGTCCACAAAGCGCTCGAGTGACTGCACATTTAGCATACTTTGCCCCCCTACCATAGGGATATCGATAAGGAAATTACAGTAAACTCTCTCTTAACGGACACCTCTCTTCGCCGGACACCTCCTCTATACGGACAATTTTTAAAACAAAAATTATTCCGCCATATATGAATGTGTACCCTTTAACTCCCTTCGACGGGCACTCTCAACAACGGACGCGAACAGTAAATGAAAAAAATTAACATCATTTTTTTCCAAATATTTTACAATATTATAAAACTATATGTATATATTTATTATTTCAAATCCATACTGATGTCCACGACGTGATATTTGATACTGCTCACGTTATTAACACTACAATACGTAAGTGCATATCCAATAGACGTCGTTGTATTTATATGAGTGTTTTCTTAAAATTCGTATTTTCGGATTAAATTTCATAGTAAATTTTGTGTCTAAAGTCTTTAGCTTTAGATTTTTTGAAGTTTGAAAGAAAATGTCGATGTGGCAGTGGCGGCCGGTCAGGGTCGGCAGGGTCGGCAGTGCCGACCCACACATTTATAGATATAGATTTTTTAAATATTTGTATCTGTGAAATAAAAAAAAATCTATCAGATAATACAGACTAAATTTTATTCATGGTTTTTAAAAGAATTTGATCAATACGAGCGTTAAGTGATCCCTGCGCATAACAGACTTCTCAAAAAATGAATGATCCGAGCCATTTATCTGACTTTTTGGCTAGCCGTCCCTAACATCCGTAGCTTGACAATTTACACGTAAAACTCCACAACATAACAAGTTGATGAGCAAGCGAACATTACTTCTCTCCGTGGGCAATAACAGATACGGCATGGCAGGTTAAGTGGCAAGTACGGCACATTTCGGTCTGCCGGTCGGTGTTTCATTTGGAAGCATGCATCGGCAGAAATTGTCAAAAATAATCACGCCGTTTTACGTCGTTTAATTGATATTGTAATTTTTTTAATTTGTCAGGAATTATCATTTAGTGGACATGATGGATCGAAGCATTTGTTAAAAATCAAAGTAATTATAGAGAATTAATAAAATGGTTTTAGAAATACCCATTTTCTTTCTGATTCGAAGTGTATTCGTAATACAGAATGAACTAATACATATAATCAAATAGTTAAATTTTGAATAACGTTGTTGAATCTGAGATTTAGAAAACCATTTGCTTTTCACTGAAAGTAGATGAAACTTCTGATTATCATGTCATTCACAATTATCAATTATTTTAGTCCAGAGAAATAAGATTTTTCTCGTGACACATCCCCCTCCAGGCCGAAACCAAATTATTTGAGTAGTATGGACATCTATATTAATAACCTTTATGTTTCCTGCAGCCGATTTTGATGATATACATAGTTATAAACAAATGAAGATCAAATAACGGTAAATTTTCGCTTTTTTCGTCTATAACCGAAAAGTTAAGCATTTTAAACAAATTTGAGAGTAAGAAACTCATAAATCGTCTAAAAAATTTCAATTTGGCGTTCGCTGAATATGTCTATCCTTATTGGTTGCTTAGAAAATTGCAAAATAAATCATAAATTCTGAGTTTTTATAAATATTCATAACTTATGTAAAAATTAACTTAGAACCTTCTTATTACATGAATTGCTGAGACTTCTGGTGCTTAAATTATATTTTAAATTTCAAAGCGATTGGTCAAATAGTTTAAAAGTTATTTAATATGTTTATCCCAAATTCATTTTTTTGCAACACTATAAGTCAGAAAATTATGAGGTTATAGTAAGACTTCTTACAGTTTATTGAAGAAGAACATTTATACTATTGACTTAATTTAAAAAAATGACAAAAAGTAATTTTAAACAGTGTAAAATTATTTTGCAAAAACACGTCGATTTTTTGCTTACTTAAAAACAATTAGAATAACTTTTTAACTGATACCCGTAGAAAAATTATTTTTTCATATTTGGAAAGACTGAATTTTTATACACATTTAGAAAGAAAAACAATTGTCCTAGGACAATTAGGGACGAAGTTAGCCCCCCCTTTTTTAATTCACATGTTTTTGCAAAATAATTTTGCAGTATTTAGAATTATTTTTTGTCATTATTTTTTAAATTAAATTAATAGTATAAATCTTGTTCTTTCATAAACTATCCAAAGTATTACTGTAACTTCATCATTTTCTGACTTATAGCGTTGCAAAAAAAATTAATTTGGGAAAAACAAATTAAATACCTTTTAAAGTATTTGACCAATTGCTTTGAAATTTAGGGTATGATTTAAGCACCATAAGTCTCAGCATTCCGTGTAATAAGAACATTCTAAGTTAATTTTTACATAAGTTATGAATATTTATAAAAACTCAAAATTTATTATTTATTTTGCAATTTTCTAAGCAACCAATAAGGACAGACATATTCAGCGAACGCCATATTGAAGTTTTTTATACGATTTATGAGTTTCTCACTCTCAAATTTGTTTAAAATATTTAACTTTTTGGTTATAGACGAAAAAAGCGAAAATTTACCCTTTTTTTATTTTCATTTGTTTATAACTATGTATATCATCAAAATCGGCTGCAGGAAACATAAAGGTTATTATTATAGATGTCCATACTACTCAAAAGATTTGGTTTCGGCCTGGAGGGGGTTGTGTCACCAACAGGATATTTTTTTCCTTATTTCTCTGAACTATTTTGTTCGATACGCGTTACGTGGTAATATTTATGAGAGGTTTTTAGGTTTTAGAGATGTGAGTAAAAGCAATAAGGCAGAATATATTTTTGGTGTTTTAAAGAACAGATTCAAATTTTTTGATACCAAAAATAAATTGGTAGGGCAAACTGGGGCAATCTTATGACGGCGTTGCTGTGATGAGTGGTGAATTGAATAGTCTCCAGGCAAAAGTTAAAACTATTGCATCACAAGATTTATTTACTCACTATTATGCGCATATAATGAATTTAGTTTTACATGATACGTGTAAAAAAATAAAGAATATCGTCTTTTCTTGCCAGTTTAGCTCACCTAAACGGATTACTGCTTTAGAACAAATTTGTTTCGAAAAAAAAGAACAGTTTGTCAGACGCGTTGAAATTTTAAATCTCGGTTAGTTTTATCTAAGCAGATTATCTCTTATAGTTTTAGTATCTGTAGCAGATTTTCGTGAACAGCTTTTGGAAGTTTTTGATTTTATTATCGAAGTCGATGATTTTGAAAGTGGCGATACCTCGATCCGTGAAGCAATCGGTTTGAGAACTTTATTAAATACTAATGACTCTTTCAATATTTTTTTAAATATTTTTAAGACACAGTTTGCCCAAGATATTCCTTGTTGTTCAAAATCAGTCAACTGACATTATTTATTCTAAAAATAGAATACGAAAGCTGGTGCAAAATCTCAGAGATTTTCGTAATGATAGTAGTTTCCAATATATACGCAGTGACGTTTTGGATTCGCTTGATATTTCCGAACCACCCCAAAAAGACAACGACATGATACATATCTCGAAAAACGAGTAAGTATATCTTGAAATTTTGGATACCTACTATTATATGCAAATAGATACTCGTTTTTCGAATTTTGAAGATTTGCAAATTTTTGACCTCTTTGACGATTTAAAATTTAAAACTTACGTTCGCCAAAGAATTTCCAAGATATTTATTATTACAAGTTAGGTACTTAAAAATTATGCTGGTCCAAATATTTTCAGAAAGTGGGATAAGTTGCACAATATGTATGTATAATTATATGTAGTAAGTACTGCAATTCATTACAACAAACTGTTTATCAATTTTCTTATTACCACCAATTTCTGCATAAAAAAAACGGGATTTACCTTGTCTCAAAAGAATCAACACGTATTGTCGAAACACCATGAAATAAGAGAGAATGTCAAGTACATCAAATAAAAAAAAAAAGCAAAAAACAACAAAATCTCCTATGATGAATTAAGCCTTTTAGTTTGATGGTATACCTATATGAGGAGACAAAAAAACCTTGCCGACCCTGTCTCCAAGGCCACGAGCCGCCACTGCGATGTGGTTAATAATGGAGAGAAACATAAGTTAAGTGTTAGACAGTTAGCTGAAAAATTTGGAATTGGAAAACCTCAAGCCAGTGAAATTTTGAAAACATAAAAGTGATTTAATCAAACACTTTTCTGAAAACGGAAACCTGGAAGCGAAAAGAAAATTTTTGAAAACCGATGGTACTGCATTAGACCTATAAATAATTGTTTGCGGTTGGTTTTGTGAAATGCGGTCTAAAAATATTCCTGTTTCTGGTAAAATTATTCAAGAAAAGGGATTAGAAGTTGCAAGGGAACTAAGCGTTGATATGAAATCTTCTGGTGGATGGCTTATACCCTGAAAAGAAGAAAGGTGCATTGGAGACAAGGCTTCTAAAGATAGGATCATAATTCTATTTTGTAACTATATGATGTTTTGATAGAAGAATGCAGAGAGAAAATCGAAAAGTTCAATAGTCAATGTTCATAGACAATGCTGCGTGGTCATCCACAACTTGTGTTGTGGATGGTGGTCTTTTTATATTTACATACATACATGCACTTATTTTTACAAAACTTAAGTTAACATATTTTTTTCTCTACAACGGACACCTCCTTTAAACGGACATTTTATGCGGAACGACTACTGTCCGTTCAAGGGAGAGTTCACTGTAATTATTGCAGGTATGTGCATTTGTTGAAATTTTGAAATACCAGGGGCACCGAAAAGTTAATAGACAAGATGGAAATTAAAAAGAAGAAATTAAGCGCCAATTACTTTGATTTTTAGAATACAAACAAAACAATAAACAAAAATAAAGGGTCGTTATATTAATACAAGTTATTTAAGAACAGGAAGAGGGAATAATCGATGGAACATAGGAGCATCGATAGGAGATTAGGGACATATAAAATAAAGAAGCTGTTACGTTATACAGTGCGTCCAAAAAGTAACGCATAGATTCATTATTTCGTAAACCGGTGATATTAAGGACAAATCCCGAAATAGGTCGATTTTTATTTTTAAATTATGATTTTTTGGCATATATATCATACTAGTGACGTCATCCATCTGAGCGCGATGACGTAATCGATGATTTTTTTTAATGAGAATAGTGGTCATGTGATAGCTCGTTTGAAAGGGTATTTAATTCTCTATTCACTAATATAAACGTTAACATAATTATTTACACAGGGTGTCCAAAATATGTTTTTTAAAATTAAATTAATTGGCACAAAAAGATGAATGTATTGAATTTGTTTAAGAGGATGGGGCTGCAATGCTATTCAAATGGGGATTCACTTTTTTCGAATCCTGAGAAAACTAATAAGTATTTTTGAAAAATTTAAACGCAGAATGAAAGATTACGTTATTGGCGAGGGCTGAAAGTCCCTGAGAACTTATATAATGTTTATTTTAATAAGTTACAGGGGTGAAAAACTAAGAGAAAATTTAGTGTGATATTTAATTTAAAATATCTCATTCAAAATAAACTTTTTATTTATTCTAAGAGACTTTCGGCCCTCGGTAATAACATAGTCTTTCATTCTGCGTTTAAATTTTTAAAAAATATTTATTGGTTTTTTCAGAATTAAAAAAATGAACACAATGTCCGTGGTAATATTTCCAAATCTATCTTTGTCATACAACGCACTCAGTAAAATAGAATATTGTCAGCATACTGTCAGTCACACAGTGACAATCAGTGACAATTTTAAATATTTGACATGGCATCGGGAATATTTTGAGTTGTTGATTAAATAATATTGATATAAGTATAGTATATTTGATAAATAATTGATTTAAGACGGGAACTTAATAAAAAGTTATTTATTGTGTATTATTTGTGGAAGATCCAAGCAGAGAATACATCAGGATAATAGATTCTGTGATCTGTGAAGTATTTTGTTGTTAAAGATGTTCATAATTGTAAGCGTTCCATACTAACAATATATTATTAAAAAATCACTTTACCACTTTTCCTCTTTTCTCGATTGAGTATTAGTTTTTGTTGTACATATAAAATTATTACAATCACTGAATACATAGTTAGTGAAAAAATTATCACATTTATTAACTGAATTAATAATTTGCAATTATAAAAATAACAGTTATCCAAGAACATTCAAAAGCCATCTCTTTAAATTAATGATGACATTTTCAAGTAGAATGACATTCTAGTAATGTTTACATATCCATACCAGTGTGAATTTTACTACACGTAATTTGCCGTGTAAAGACAGAAAAAGTAGGGATACCCGTAAAATATTTGCGAATTATGTACCGATGGCCTTAATTCTAAATACATTTTACTGCTGTCAGAAAACATAAAAATGGTTTATTTAAAAAATAAACATTGATTTTCGCTTAAATGTAATGTTCAAATTTCCAAGAGACAGGTGGGTGGCAGCTCTAACTCTAACATTGAATTTAAGCGAAAAACAATATTTATTTGTCAAATAAACATGTTCTTCCTGTTTTCTGACAACAATAAAACGAATTTTAAATTAAATAAGTTACATACATTCTTCCTGGAATAAGATTATGAGATTAAGATTTTTATCAGTATCAGAAGATGAATTATATTAAATAATATCCAATATTGAACTGGGTCAAGATTGTGTAATATCGACTAACATTTACCTTGATTGTTTATTTAAATATTGAGTGTCGAATCCTTGAGCCACGGGCGCTGAATAAGCACCCGTGTATTTGTAACAATAACATACTTTGATTATTGAAAATAATATAATTAAAAGATCAGAATAAACTTGGTGTTCGTCGAGGTAAGATGTTTCATTCTCCCTTAACTACTTAACATTGAAAAGAAGCCTTAGCCACCACTTTGGTTTTACCCCTTATATTATATGGCGGTCCAGAAGGTCTTTGTTAAGTAGTTATTGTAATTAGTTAAGTGTAAATTTTAAGAAGAAGTTAATTAAGAAATGAGAAGATGAAAAAAAAAAAGAAATTAGAATAAGGGAAACTTAAGTTAGAAAAAGTAAATCTAAAGTAAAACAATGGGAGCGACGAGAAACTGGAAGAAGAAAAGAAAATTGGGGTAAAGTATATATCCCCCATAGATATGCATTAGCTGATAGATGGAATTTGCGATGCCCACTAGACTAGACATTGGAGACACGTCGACATGGACAAAAATTGGGAATTCTGGACCATGGAACCAGCCGGCGCGGCGTCAGGAGGACGCACATCCACGAAATGGACAGTGGTGGACAAGGACAAAATTATGTGATGTGAGTAATTTGACTATATTGTATTTATTGTTTCATTTCTCATATTGCATATAGCCTAACATAAAAATTAATTTTTCTAATTGAATACAATTAATATCAAATTAGGTCAAGTTTCCGTATGTTTACTAAGTGTAGAAGTATTCAATATTTCAAATATTCAATAATTTAGATGATTTTTGTTTAACTAAGTACATTGATAATATTAAGCTTTATTTTTAATGAAAACAAGCAATTTTTTTCATTCTTTTAATAGAAAGAATACAACCATTTTATGACACTATGATAAGTAAAAATAATGATTTAGTTATCAATTTTTTTTCTATGAAGCAAAAATATGCTATTTAAAAGTTTTTATTTGTGCGAAGGTATATTTATATTTGCGAATTTTCAAATGTTGACGTTATTTGACCGTGAAAACACGGGTAAAGAAATACTATGATAGGGAATTTTGCTGACAGAAGATATATACACGATTTAATATTACGAATTATATTATTATACACTAGAAAAAGGTGTAGAAATAGTTTTATGATAAATCAAGATATGTACCTATTGAGAGTATAATAGAAGGAATTATTATTTGGAGTATAATAAGAACAGAAAAGGAAATATTTTTAAGAAGTTGGAACAAAATGGAAAATTTAACATAATGAACAAGAATAATTTTGACGGAAATATGAGTTCCCGAATAAACTTAATGATTAAGAAACAAGTTAGACAGAATTTTTATTTACCGATGTTATGACAAAGAAATGAAACCTAGAAAGGAGAAATGTAACAAAGAAACTATGAAATGATGTAAGACTGAAATTATTGAAAATTGATATGATTTTAAATGAATCAATTTTGAAACTACAAAGAGTATTATCCCAGATAGAGAGACTAATCAAGATTCGATTGATTAAAAGCATTCATAAATGAAATCGAAATAAACGATGAATATTTGGACGAAACGAAAATTTAAGGACAAGTTATTAAGATATTACAAGAAAATGGAATATTTAATGAGAAAAAAAGTTATTGATAAAATAATGAAGTGTCTAAGGAGACATTATTTTGAAACATATGCATATTATATATAAATATACTTTAAGTTCTTATATTATAAATATATTTAAATATTTGAATGAATAACATAATTTATGTAAGGCTTTATAGCAGATATAACCAGAGAAATAGAGATAAGACTATTTTGTTGTGACGTTATAAAAGTGACTATTTTCGCGAAGAAAGTGAACTGTTAGTAATTAATTGGTACCAAAAGTTAATTATCAATAATAAGGTTTTCTCAGTTGTATTTTTATGTAAATTAGGTAAATATTTTAATGGACGCCCAGAACCAGACGTAGTATTAGTATTCAGCGATGGTAGCTGAGCCTTTTTGGTGATTTTTTAACAGAATATAGTCTATTTTTATCATCATTTTCTTTCGATTTTTTTATTGAATTTTGAAGTTTTTAGATGCCGATAACAGGTTTTTGATTTAAATTTTTTTAAAATCGGTCGAATTTTAGTATAAATATTTTATAATAAAGTACAATTAAAGACAATTTAGACAATAAAAACCAACTCTTGTCAAGGAAAAGGTACAAAATGAAAATTAGAAGCTATTAGCACACCCATTTCGTGTTTTGAAACTAACTGGATCTCACCTAGACTGAGTAGGTATATCAGATCAGACAGGAATTTAGGGATGCAAGATGTAGAAGATTTTTTAAGCGCACAACTATCCATTTTGTCTTTTTGGGACAAACCTTCTCACGACTAAGGACGTGCAAAAGGACCGGAAGCAAAGTCAAGGGTATAAAGTTGCGGAAAAATACCCACCAAGTAGGTAAGGGTTAGAAAATGAAGAAATTTTAAAGTAAATGATATTATAAATGAGTAATTATGGAAAATGATATGAATATGTATGAAGGAAGATATTATATAAAATATGAAGTAAATGATATAAAGAAGAAATATGAATAAGAAGAAGATTTATGTTTAATAGTACACTGTGAAGAAAGTACTAAGTATAAAGAAAATGAAAAATATGTATTAGTAAAGTACCGGACAAGAGGAAGAGGAAGAAAAAGAGAGAATTTTTAAAAGAAGAATATGTAAAAATTTGAGAACATCAAAAGAATTGTCTTATAAAAGTCTAGTAACAGAATAAGAATTAAGAGAGTAAATTAAATTTTAAGAGTTTAAGTTGTAATTTCTTTTTAAATCTTTGAGTTAAAGTAAAGTATAAAATATAATTTCTGAGTGTAGAATTTCGCGAGTAATAAGAACAGAAATAAGTAAGAATAGACAATATTTTACATTATTGAAGTTTGTTTTGTAAATTATGTATATGTATGTATATTTAGGTTTAATGTTTTCAAGGTAATGTTTGTGTTTTATTGGCGTATAGAAGTGAAAGTGTAAAATAAGCAAGCTTGTACATAGTTTCATTTTCATTTGGATAGGTCAGTATTAATATGACACAATTTTGACCGAAGTATAAAAAAATAGTATTTGTTAGTAAACAAACCTAAAATTTATCCTAATACCGATTAAGGATTTTTTTTTCATTTCGTAAATCAGATAATAAAAAAAAATCTTAAAGAGAGGAAGGATGGTGTCCTGGAATAAGATTATGAGATTAAGATTTCTATCAGTATCAGAAGATGAATTATATTAAATAATATCCAATATTGAACTGGGTCAAGATTGTGTAATATCGACTAACATTTACCTTGATTGTTTATTTAAATATTGAGTGTCGAATCCTTGAGCCACGGGCGCTGAATAAGCACCCGTGTATTTGTAACAATAACACACTTTGATTATTGAAAATAATATAATTAAAAGATCAGAATAAACTTGGTGTTCGTCGAGGTAAGATGTTTCATTCTCCCTTAACTACTTAACATTGAAAAGAACCTGATGTATTACCACCCTTAGCTCCCAGGGTGACAGTAAATACCAGTTATATTAGATGGCGTTCCACATACCACCATAGTTTTGTCTCAATTAATTTATTAAAATTTTTTTTAACACCCTGTATAAATATTTCTGTTAATGTTTATATTAGTGATTAGAGAATTGAATACCCTTTAAAATGAGATATCACATGACCCCTATTCTCATTTAAAAAAATCATCGATTACGTCATCAAGCCCAGAAGGATGATGTCATTAGTATGATATATGCCAAAAAATTGTAGGTACTTTAAAAATAAAAATCGACCTGTTTCGGGATTTTTCCTTAATATCGCCGATTTCTGAAATAATGAATTTATGCGTTACTTTTTGGACGCAATGTATAGAACGTAACAGTACTTACTAATTTTTAGTACCCCACCTATAGTATAGGTACCTTTTAGAGTCGTCAAATATCTGTATAAGATTTTTACGTGAAATTAACGTTTTTACAGATGGACTGGTCTAAATTACGTTTATACGTCGTAATACGTATAGTCCGTTCTTTAAAGGCAAAATATTGCAAAACCTCTAAATTTTAAAGAACCGCTTGGATTGGCATGAAATTTGGCATACACATAGCTAACAAGTCAAAGAAAAAAAGTGATGTTGTGCCGATATGTGCGTTTGCCCAGGGGTGGTTTTCACCCCCTCTTGGGGGTGAAAAAATATTCGTCCAAAGTAAGTCCGGAAATGGATAAACTGACTAATTTTAAGTAACTTTTGTTCTATAGAGTTTTTTCACTAAGTCAATACTTTTCGAGTTATTTTCCAGTAAATATGTTCATTTTTTCAACAAAATAACCACGCTTTTAGACGGTTTTTCGCAAATAGTAAGTATTTTGTTAAAAAAACATTCTGAGCAAAAATATAGCCTGTAAAAAATTTAAAAAATGGTGTAAGTATATATCACGTCTCTATACCTAGCAGAATCAGAGTTATAATGAAAAATAGGTTCATATTCGTCAAATTCCAAATGGAATACTTTAACGTGAAATAACCAAAAATGAGGTACATTTCGGGGAAAACTTATCAAAACTTATTTAAAGTGTTTAAAAAAGCTTTATTTTTGTCTTATAAAAAAATGTCTAGCATCAAAAGTAAACAAGTTACGCTCACAATAAAGTTAGTCCCTTTTTTTTGGTAAAAAAATCGGGAAAATCACCCCCTAATTAGTATCTCAAATGAACTTACTTGTTACGACTTCACAAGTTTTTTGACTCGTGTATGTATTGTTTATATGATCTGTAAGTTTCATCGGTTCATAGTCATTATTTTTGAAAGGGCTGTAGTTAAAGGGGTTGAACGAGTCACTGATCACGAATGTATGCAAATTTAGAAACACCAAATCTTAATAAATTTTTGTTTAACAGAAAAACAAAAAAATACATATGATATTCAGAAAATCAATACTGACTTTTTTATTTTTCGAGATTTTTGGTATCTCTATCAATTTTTAAGTAATTTTGAAAAAAGCATATTTTTCAAAATTAAAATTTTAAAAAATTTTACTTTAAAACCATTTTTTTTTTTAAATAAGCACTTTGAATCGATGAAACTTACAGATCATATAAACATAACATAAGTAAAATAATTTGTGGAGCGGTAACGATTAATTTCATTTAGTTGCTAATACTTAGGGTGTGGTCTTCCCGATTTTTTTTTGCCAAAACAAAAGGGACCAACTTTATTTTGAGCGTAACTTGCTTAAATTTAATGCTAGAAACTTTTTATGAAAACGGAAATAAAGCTTTTTTAAACACTCTAAAAAAGTTACAATGGGTTTTATACAAAAAGTCCTTAATTTTTTGGATATTTCACGTCGAAATATTCTATTTGAAATTTGGGGAATATGAACCTATTTTTCATTGGCTATAACTCTGGTTCTACGAGGACCAGAGACCTAACGCGTACACCATTTTTTTACTTTTTTACAGGCTATATTTTTGATAAGAACGTTTTTTTCGACAAAATACTTACTTTTTGAGTTATTTGCAAAAAACCGTCTAAAAATGTGGTTATTTTGTTGAAAAATGAACATGTTCACTAGCAAATAACTGAAAAAGTGTTGACTTGGCGAAAAAGATCTATAGAACAAAAGTTACTTAAAATTAGTCAGTTTACCCATTTCCGGACTTATTTTGGACATATATTTTTTCACCCCCAAAAGGGGGTGAAGGTGAAAGTCACCCCCAGGGCAAAAGCACACATTGCCACATTATCACTTTTTTTCTTTGACATGTAAGCTATGCGTGTGCCAAATTTCATGTCAATCCAAGGCGGTTCTTTAAAATTTAGAGCAAAAACCGTAAAAGAATGTACTAGTATAAACGATAAAAAATTTAAAAAAACAAACAAGAGAATAGTAGTTGTTTTCATACAGCATTAAAACCACCGTTTTATATCCACACCACAATGATATTTTAATTTCGCTCTTCAATACACTTCCACGTGATTCGTATTGTCGGCAACCCCTTCCTTTATTTCCAAATTTCCTCTCGAACTCGTCAAAGTCCACCCGAGCATTATGGAGTGTCCTAATATTGCTACCTATGTGGTATTTTTCAACAAAACTTCCCAGCAGTTAAATAGCCATATCCTCTTTCGATTTCGTTGTGAGAGCCACTTCAAACTTGCTCCCGGTGAGTTCAACTGTTCTCTTCTATAGAATTATGTCGTGGATGTCTCTGATGTGCCTATTCGATCGGGGTAGCTGGTTATTTTTCGTGGTTTTTCTTGCATGAGATAATGTATGGACGGTGGCATATGCAATATTGGTCTCAAGTTTTTAGGCGGCAAGACAAGAGAGGGAAATATCTAGGTAGTACTGTATACCTATTTAACCGGATTAAATAATTAATATTTACACAGAATTTGGGCGCAAAATTTTGGCTCCAATGCTTTTTAAATGCATTCATTTTTTTCAAATCCTGAGAAAACTAAGTATTTTTGAAAAATTTAAACACAGAATGAAAGATTGCATTATTATCGAGGGCCAAAAAAAAAAAGAAAATATTTAGTGTGATTTTTCTACCAAAAAGCTTATAATCCAAGGATGGTAACTAATGATGAGAAATTTGACCTACGCTGTCTGTCCGTCTGACCTAGGACTTCCGGTTTTATTATATTATTCGACTTCATTATATTTCGCGCCAAGACGAGAACAAATATATACTTCCGGTTTCATGACTGTCTGTCCGTCTGTCCGTTCGTCCGCGAATACAACTTCTTCGTTATTAATATAGATAGAATGACAAATGAGTTGTCAAATTAAAACTTATAGCCCAAGGATGGTATTAAAGATGAGAAATTTGACATCGAACTATTATCCAAGTAAAACATATTGTGGAATAGCTTTAAGCCGCTGAAATATGATATTCTTCAAATAAAGATATTTAGGTCAAACGTTTAAGAAGCGGGCCTTTGAACGCATCTGTGTTTTTGGTGTAATTATTTTGAATATTGGTTTAGTATTTCGTTTGGAGAGTGTGAAGTGTTGATTATTGTAATTTAATTAATGTGAATAGTGATGTCGCGCCCGTAGGATAATGTAAATATCGCGTACGATAACGCTGATATTGTAGAAATTGCCAGTGCTAGTGTGAATGTAATTACTAAAAAAAGTGCCCGTAAAGAAGATTCGAATGCATTTAAATTCTGAAACACAGCAAATATGTTTGAATGTATACAAAAATCTACGTACGAAATTCGGCTTCGATGAAACACTATTGGCACAAGCCACCTCTGGTTTAACAGAAATTCCACTTTCTACTGTATATAAAATAGTTAAAAATGAACCCTATCATCGCAAGAAACGATGTGACTACAAATTTTCAAGACCTTTAAATCCTTCACTTGTAAAACTATTGAAAACCACAATATACGACTGCTACAAAAACAATGATATACCTACAATAGAAATAATAAGAAAGAAATTGGAAACAACCGGTCGAAATATGAACTGCTGTGAGAAAACTCTTCAAAACTGGATAAAAGAAATGGGCTTTAAATAAATAAAAAAAAAAAATAAACGTCAAGCAATAATTATGGAAAGCCAAAGAATAGTCAACAGACGTAATATGTACCTAGAAGAAATTACTAAATATAGGCAAGAAAATAGGAGAATTTATTATTTAGATGAAACTTGGTATGATACCCACGATACAGTAAAGAAAGGATGGACAGATGGTTCAAGCATGTGCATACCAGAAATGCCTGCAAATAAAGGCTCGCGGCTAATTATTGTACATTGCGGAGGAAGTGAGGGATGGGTTCCGAATGCTTTAAAATTATGTGGGAAGAAAATGGAAGATTGTAACGTTGACTACCGCAAGAATATGGAAGCTGACATTTTTTAAGATTGGTTTGAAAACTCGCTGATCCCAAACTTGGAGAAAAACAGCGTAATAGTGCTTGACAACGCTTCCTATCATTCCCGACAGCTCACTAAAATACCAAATACATCAGGAAAGCTGACCTGCAAAATTTTTTAATGGAAAATGATTTGTATTTCGAAGATTTTTTCGAAGTTTTTTAGAAAAAAACAACTTATTGAAGTTCTACACACGAAGCAATTTAGAAAATTATACGCTCTAGAGAGTATTGCCGAAAAGCATGGACACACTATATTGAGACTTCCCCCTACTTTTGTGTTTTAAATCCTATTGAGTTAATTTGGGGACAATTAAAACCAAGTATAAGGCGTTCAAATACACTTCCTAAATTTGACAAAAAGGTAATTGAGAAAATTAAAAAAGAAGTAGCCAATATTACCAAAGTAGACTGGCAGAAAAGAATCGCCAAAGTGATCAAAGTGGAAGAATATTATAAGAAGATTGGGCACTTCCACATTAATGGTGGAAATAAATTTATTATTGAATTGGGCGATGATAGTGACGAAGAAAATACGGAAGAAGGAGAAAATGAGTTAAGTGTATCAGTATTTTAATTTTTGTGTTGTGCAATTCATTTTCCAAGCATAAGTGTACCAATGAAAAGACTCGGTTAAAAAAATATTTTTAGATTTTGTATTTTTAATAAATAAAAAAAGAGCGGGGACATGCTTGCATCTTGTGCTGAATTTTAAAAGTTTTGAACTGTATACCTAAAGTAATTTTAGATCTAACTGTGTTTTTATAAAGTTCTTTTAGTATCAGTAATTCTAACAATAACAAGATTAATTATAAAAGCTATTCTACATCAGTTACTAATGCAAGCCTGCGGTAAGAGGGAGGTCCCTGTGAGGTTAAATGTTATTAAAAAATTGATAAAATTAATTTTAACACATACAATATTATGTCCTGCTTTAACGGTATTTACCTAAGTATAAATAAATATTTTTAACTACATATTTAATTACCAGAAAACACCAGCTGTTGGGAAAAGTATTTTACTCCCAACAAAGTTGACAGTCGACGTTGCGCAAAGATGTGTAAATGCTTGGCAACATGGCATTTGATGGCTGTCAACTTGTTACTATTTTTGCTGTCATCAAGAAAATGGCAGAAAGAAAGCATGTAATTGTAATAAATTACCTTGTAAAAAGATTACCATTGTACAAAGAATTGTAATATAATGTAAATACTCTACAATACAGTCCATTATTAATAAAACCAACGCACATTTTGGTCCGTTAGAGACGGGTGAATGATGAAGTGCTTCGCTTTAAAAATAAATCTCCACGTCCACGTGATGAAAGCAGCAGCCATCAGCCATTATTCCGATATTCGGCAATAAATGAATGCAACTGAGGCACACACGGCATAATTGTGATGAATCTGGTCCATCCATTGTCCACAGGAAGAGCAGATTGCCGTGTTTATAGTATGGGCCCCAGGCCATAAAACATTCACATTAGGCCAAGTACATAATATTACCTACTATGTAGCTTAATTTTTGTAACGTATTATATGTGCAAAGTAAGTAAGGCTTGTAAATAATATAGATAGACACATTTCAGCTATAACGTCTGAATAAAAAATCTCAAATATTGTGTTGTGAAGAAAAGTTTAACAATGAGTTCCAAACAAGAACTAACAATTTTAAAAGGTAAAAGAGATCAATATAGACGCTCTTTGGCTAGAATAAACGAGTTTGTTTGTCAACAAAATGATGGTGATATCACAGATATAGTGAGCCAACAACTTATTGTAAGACGAGAAAAATCTGATGATCTCTTAATTAAGTATTCAGATATTGATGCGGAAATTAAAACATTCGATAAGAAAGATCAAGACCAAATTGAGCCTTTTGAGGAGTTGTACTATAATGTACAATCTAAAATTAATGTTTTAATTTCCAAATCGAATTTAGGTCAGGTTAAAACACCAGGTGTAGATTGTGACAAGAGCAGAAATTCAGATTGGAGTCAGGGTATGCCTTCGACAAGGTTGCCTTACGTTAATATTCCTGCGTTTAATGGTGTAAACTTAGATGATTATAAACCATTTCAAAATCTATTTTTAGCTATAATTCACAAAAACAAATGTTTATCTGAGGTAGAGAAGCTGTTTTATTTGAGATCGTATCTAAAAGGTGAAGCTTTGGCTTTAATAAGCAATTTAGAGCTAACTGATGAGTCATACAAAGAGGCTTTAAAATTGTTGGATGAAAGATACAACAATGAAGCATTATTGGTAAGTAGTCACATTTATAAAATTTTAGATATGCCACCAGTAGTAAAGGGGACTAGTTCTAGTCTAAGAGAATTTGTTTCTCTTATAAAACAGCAAGTGACTGCTCTGAAAAATCTAGGCGAACCAACTGATGCTTGGAATTCTCTGTTGGTATGTTTGCTTTCTAGAAAACTGGATTCACACACTAATAAATGTTTTCAACTTGACAGAGACAATTCCAAGTTATCAACCCTTAATGAGTTCTTGCAATATCTAGAAAATAGGGCCTTAGCTTTGGAGTCAGTCACAACAGCAGCTGATAATGTCAGTCGACAAAAAGTAAAAGTTTCTCATGTTACTGTAAATAATAAAAGTGACAAAAAATGTAAGTTTTGTCTTACTCTTGGCCATAAGCTATACCAATGTCAAAACTTTAAATTGGAAAGCTATGAAAATAAATCAGATTTCATTTTAAAAAACAAAATATGTATAGTGTGCCTAAATGCTCATTCGGGCAAATGTAGATTTAAATTTAAATGTCAAATTTGTTCTAGTTCAGAGCACAATTCTATTTTGTGCAATACTAATAATGTAGTGCAACATAAGGTAGGGTTAGTAGGAAGAATCCCCAATACCACAGTGCTTTTACCAACAGTAAAATTTAGAGTCAAAACAAAAGACAATCAATATTTAATAGTCAGAGGACTTATTGATTCTGGGTCAGAAGTGTCTCTTATAACACAACAGTTGGCAAAACAGTTAGGGCATAGTATTGATGCTTCACAAATGACTTTGGTAGGTGTCACAAATGGCCAAAAGTATCACAGAATCGGTTACAATAAAAATTGAGTCATGTATTTATAATTTTAGTATGGAAGTTACTTGCCATATTATAGACAATATTACATGTATGTTACCACATTTGCAATTTGAAAGTAGTAAGCTTATCCCTAGTACCGTGCAGTTGTCAGATAATGCATTTAATACTCCTGGAACTATCGACGTTTTGTTAGGGGCTAATATTTTCTTTAGCATATTGCTTACTGGTACTATAAAGTTAGGTTGTAACAATTTAGTATTGCAAAACACATTTTTGGGTTATGTTGTCAGTGGAGAAATTCCTGAGGTGGTAAAAAATAAATTTATGTGCAATAATGCAGTCAGCTTGTGTATACAAAATAACACCAGTAGCGTAGATGTTAGTTCAAATCTAGAAAATATAATTTCAAAATTTTGGGAGTGTGAGCAGGTACCACAAGTCATAGTGGAGTATGATAACGATCAAGCTGCTTGTGAGCAAAGTTTTAGGAATTCAGTGTGTAGAATAAATAATCGTTTTCAAGTAGAATTGCCTTTAAAGAAAAATGCTGAAAGCTTGAATATTGGTGATACTTTTTCAGTAGCACACAGTAGATTTTTAAATCTAAAAAAGAGACTTCACGTTAATCCTGAATTGTTTGGGTCATACAAACAGTTCATTGATGAATATGTGGCCTTAGGCCATGCAAAAATTCTGAATTTGGGTGAAATTGATGTTAACAATCCAAGTAATTATTTTCTGAGTCATCATGCAGTTATAAGACAAGATAAGAAAACTACTAAGGTCAGAGTTGTGTTTGATGGAAGTTTAAAATCCAAGAGAGGTATAAGTCTGAATGAATGTATGTTTAATGGAGCAGTAGTACAGCCAGAGCTGTTCGACATATTAATTTCTTTTCGTAAGTTTGATTATACATTGTTAGCTGATATAGAAAAAATGTATAGAATGATCATGATTGATCCCAAGCATACATCTCTTTTAAACATTCTTTGGAGAGAACATCCAAGTATGCCATTAAAAATTATACAGTTGTTAACAGTTACGTATGGTCTTCGCAGTTCTCCATTCCTGGCCACTCGTTGTCTTGTTGAGTTAGCAAAGAACTTTCAATATCAATATCCTTTAGGTGCTGAGGTGCTTTTGAAGAACACATATGTTGATGATGTCTTTTGTTCAAGCAATTCTTTAGAAGATGCCATTGAAACTCAAAGGCAACTAATTTCAATTTTAAACCTAGGATCATTCAAATTGCATAAATGGTCATCAAATTCAGAAACAATTCTAAAAGAAATTCCCACTCATCTGCAACATTTGGATGATAAGGATTTCTCTCAAAACAATTTTGTTATTAAAGCACTTGGACTTGAGTACAATGTTAGAACAGATAATTTTGAAATCTCAGTGCCAAGAACTAATTTTGAAACATGTGTCACAAAAAGGCAAATCCTTAGTGCTATTTCAAAACTTTGGGATCCAATGGGTATTTGTGGACCTATTTTAGTAGAATCCAAACTAATAATGCAGAAACTATGGTTAGCTAAATTAAAATGGGATGAAGTAGTTTCTGATGAGTTATTAGATTTATGGAAAAAATTTTCCAGTGAGCTTGCTCAAATGGAAAAAATTATTTTACCAAGGAATTTAAAGTTCACAGGGGCGTCTAGTATATCTCTTATTGGATTTTGTGACTCTAGTATTTATGCCTATGGTGCAGTAATATATACACAGACTATAAAAGATGAAAAAATTCATATTAATCTTTTGTGTTCGAAGTCACGAATTGCACCAATCAACAAAAAACTCTCCATTCCTCGCCTTGAGTTAAATAGTGCTCTTTTACTGAGTAACCTGATTAATAAAATTTTTCTGTTATTGAAAAATGAAGTTTCAAAAGTATATTTATATTCTGACTCGAATATTGTATTAGCATGGATAAAAAATGACCCAATTAATTTAAATCCCTATGTTGCTAATAGAATGACTAAAATCCAAAGTTTAATGAGGGATTTTAAATGGGGTTATGTTCCATCAAAACAAAATCCTGCGGATTGTCTGAGCAGAGGAGTGTCCCCACTAGACTTGAAGTTGGATTCAATTTGGTTTACAGGACCAGATTTTGTAAAAAATAATGACATCTCATTGAATTTGTCCAAAATTCCTCAATTGAAAGGACCTCTTCCAGAACAAAAGAAAAAAGTAATGGTTGTAAATGTTCAAGAGTCGAAAACTTTTTTCACAGACTTTTCTAATTTGTGTAGATTACAACGAGTGACTGCATACATTTTGAGATTTGCTTACAACGTAAGTAATAAAAACAACAAAAAATATGGGAATTTAACTGTTGAAGAATTAGACACAGCTTTAAAAAGAATCATAAAAAGTGAGCAATATCAAAAGTTTTCCAATGAAATCAAGTTATTAAATAAAAAAGAAAACATTAAATCCAATTTAAAAAATTTACATCCATTCATGGATAGTGAGGGCTTGATTCGTGTGGGGGGGAGGTTGCACAATGCAAATATTGCTTTTGATCAAAAGCACCCCATAATTTTGCCAAAAAATAGCCATGTTACTAATCTTATTATAAGGCGTGAACATATACGGTTATGTCATGCTGGCCTGAAACAAATTTTAAGTAGCCTACATTTGAAATATTGGCTTATTAGTGCACATAATGAAATTAAAAAGAACATTTTTAATTGTGTCATATGCTTTAGACTTAAAGGTCAAGTGGCTAACCAGTTAATGGGCTCACTGCCTACAGATAGGGTAAATTCAAATAGAGTTTTTAAAAACGTAGGAATAGATTTTTTTGGTCCTATTCAGATAAAACAATCGCGAATTAGAAAGAGCCTGATAACTAAAGGCTATGTTGCGGTTTTTGTGTGCTTTGCTGTGAAAGCAATTCACCTTGAATTATTATCAGATCTATCAACACAAACGTTTTTAGCTGCACTTAAACGATTCTTTAGTAGAAGAGGTAAAAGTTCTAAGATCTATTGTGATAATGGTGGATCATTTATTGGCGCAAAAAATGAACTGAAAGAGCTCTATAATATACAGCGCAGTCAAGATTACCAAAACACAATCATTGATTATTCTGCTAATCAACAGATTGATTTTAAGTTTATTCCAAGCTATAGCCCAGTATTTGGAGGATTATGGGAGAGTGGGGTTAGATGTACAAAATACCATCTAAAAAGAATAGTGGGTAACACGCTCTTAACCTATGAAGAATTTAATACAGTGTTGGTGGAAGTAGAGGGTGTTTTGAATTCTAGACCCATTACTCAGTTGTCTTCAGATCCTTCAGATCTTTCGTATTTAACTCCAGGACACTTTCTTATAGGGGAGCCAATTACAAGCTTCCCAGAAGTCAACTTAACACAGATTCCTGACAATCGTTTAAAGTTTTGGCAATTGTGTACCAAGATCAAGCAGGATTTCTGGAAAAAGTGGCATAAAGATTACTTAAATTCTTTACAAACGAGGCCTAAATGGCATCATAGTGTGCCGAATTTAACAGAAAACATGCTTGTTCTTGTTAAGGAGGACAATGTCCCTCCTTTACAATGGCCAATGGCAAGAATTGTGAGAACAATTCCAGGAAATGACTCCAAGGTTAGGGTGGTAGAGATAAGAACAGCCAAGGGGACTTATTTGCGATCAGTGACAAAGATA
The DNA here is from genome assembly GCF_917563875.1 of Diabrotica virgifera virgifera. NCBI lineage: Eukaryota > Metazoa > Arthropoda > Insecta > Coleoptera > Chrysomelidae > Diabrotica > Diabrotica virgifera. The sequence continues at coordinate 172,783,642 of NC_065451.1, forward strand.
GCTCCTCTACCTATAAACTAAACCTTTGCTTTGTACATTTGTAAATTGCTTTGTAAATAGACTGTTAATTTGAACATACAACCAATGCAATGAAGAAAGGTGATTAGTGCGATCATTTTGGTGAAAAGTTTATAGTGCAAAATTTTAGTGCAAATTTTGGTAATTAAATGACTTTGTGTAAAGGTTTTCTTGCAACAATGTATGTATTACCTGTATGCAAATGTATGTAAATTTGTGTATATAGATAGAAATTTAAGTTAGTTTTTAAGTGTAAAAGTTTAAGAGTTTTATTTGATAGATTTCTATTGAGAATGTCTTGTAAAAAAAAACACAGGTAAAGCTATATTTACTTATAGATAATACTCAGATTCTCATAATTACCTTTTTTATACCAATGTATGAATTAGTAAGGTGTCTATATACACTTATAAAAAAAAATATTTTTTTTTATACCAATGTATAAATTAATAAGGTGTCTATATACTCTTATAAAAAATATTTTTTATACCAATGTATAATTGTGTCTATATACACTCTACACTTATAAAAAAAAAACATTTCTAAATATTTGAAATATTATCAAACCTAACAATCTGAATTTCTACTAAGTTTAGATTTAAGCTGGTTTAATATACTATATACTTGTTGGCAATATTGGCTTCCTAAGGCCCCCAACATGTTGGGAAAAGTATTTTACTCCCAACAAAGTTGACAGTCGACGTTGCGCAAAGATGTGTAAATGCTTGGCAACATGGCATTTGATGGCTGTCAACTTGTTACTATTTTTGCTGTCATCAAGAAAATGGCAGAAAGAAAGCATGTAACTGTAATAAATTACCTTGTAAAAAGATTACCATTGTACAAAGAATTGTAATATAATGTAAATACTCTACAATACAGTCCATTATTAATAAAACCAACGCACACCAGCTGCCGGCCTAATATTAAAGAAGAACAACCCAAAGCTACAAATCTTACCTATTACACTATATAGATTGCTTGAACAATACCTGTTTCAGATTTGAAACTGTAAGTACTGTTTTAAAGCCACCGAAATAATAAAAGCGATAATATCATTCGACGTGCCTTACCAAGATGAGAACAAATGGAGAATTTTGGTTTTTATATCATTTTCGGTTAAAAGGTTCTAACCGGAAATTCCATATTATAGTCGCAGAAATGCATGTAACACATCAATCGAAGCGTATTGAAAAATCGAGTTTGAATCTTTAGTTTCGGAAATGATATAAAAACCAAAATTTTACATTTGTTGTCATCTTGCTAAGGCACGTCGAATGATATATCGCTTGTACAATTTCGTGACTTTAAAACAGTATTTCTGGTCGCAGTTCTAAAACCGGAAGTCCTATGTCAATTTTCTCACATTTATTACCATCCTTGGATTATACGCTTTCATTTGACACTTCATTTGTCATTCTACCTGGTATAGTGGCGAAGGAGTTATATTCGCGGTCGGACGGACAGATGGACAGACAGCCTAGGTTAAATTTCTCACCTTTAGTACCATCCTTGGATTATAAGCTTTCATTCGACACCTCATTTGTCATTCTGCCTGGTATAATGACGGAGGAGTTGTGTTTACGGACAGACAGACAGACGAACGGACGGACGGATGGACAGACGGACAGACAGCCTAGGTCAAATTTCTCATCTTTAGTACATCCTTGGATTAGGTATAAGCTTTCATTTGACACCTCATTTGTCATTCTGCCTGGTATAATGACGGAAGAGCTATTATTCGCGGTCGGACGGACAGATGGACAGACCGCCTAGGTCAAATTTCTCACCTTTAGTACCATCCTTGGATTATAAGCTTTAAGAGGTCCAATCACAAAAAGAACCAAGGGAAGAAAATATAGTTATATACATAGTAAGGGCACAAGAGATGTCGGAATGAAAGGATATATACAGAGAAGCAAAGAACGAGAAGAAGAACGTTTCATAAGATATTATTTTGATATTAGTTTTATCTTTTTTGCAATCATTTATGAAGCTCAATTATCTTATTTTAATAATATGTATTCCTTGTTTTTTATAAACTATTTATTATTATGTTAAGAATTTACCATATTAGGTATTACATATTATTTTTTCTAAAATATATGTTTTGTAGATATAAGCATTAAATCTCTTCCTTCCCCAATCTATTATTAGATTATTGCGACAATGCTGTAGATCTAACGACATCCTTCCCTTTATAAGACAAACAGAGAAAATATGTTTCCAATAAATTCCTTCGACAGCCCATTTAGCATTCAATGGAAATCGATGACAGCTTTTTCTGGGTTTAACTCCAAAATAATCTACGTGCCCTTCGGACATAAACGAGCATTGTTGCCAAATGCAACGAAGAAAAGGCGAAAGCGCTTTGATTTCGATTTTTTTCAGAAATAAAAAAACTACGATTAAAAAAAAAGAGCGTGGCACTGTCGGAATGCCAACAGAAGTGAATACTTCCAGTAGCGTAACAAACTCTGTTGAGGCCCGCCGCATGATTGGAAATGGGCGGCCTTTAAAAAAATTACTAAATTCGACTTGTTTAACAAAAACTGATATATGTTAGTGTATTCATGCACTGTTTGTAACAACTGACATTTTTCATCTTTATGTGTATAGAATAAAATAAAACAAAAATTAATAAATGATTTACATTATTACATACATAGTATTATTCTATGAGCTGAACAGCTTTCCTTGTGAACTACTATCAGCTAATATATCTAAAATTTTATCTATGTGAAGGGCAACTTCATTTTCAATATTTATAAGCGCTAGAGAAGATAACCGTGCTTTTGACATTGTACTACGAAGATATGATTTTATTAATTTTAGTTTAGAAAAAGATTTCTCTGAACTAGCAGCCTTGACGGGTAAAGTCAAAAACAAGATGTAATATGCATGACACACTTCTGATATACAATGAAAATCTATATAAGAATAATTTTGGTTGCATGATAAATATAGTTCGCCGATTACAACTGTGTCCTTAATTATTTTATAACAAATTGCAGTTGCTTCAAAAACTCTTTAACAATAACACATTTTTACATATTTATATTAGACGACAAGATGGGGCCCCTAATATATTGGTGCCCCGCAAACTTTATGCTGCGGGGGCCTCTATTACTCCTCTAAATACTTCTTATAGCGGTTATTACTATATTATGTAGGTTAATGAACTTGTATGCCTGCTTATTACTGAACTAGTGATTTTGCCAGTCACCATGAGACGGATTTAATCAACTTTTTCTCACCCTTTCCAAATTTCCCTTACTCCCTCTAATTTTTCCTGACACTCTCTATTTTTTAATCACTCCCTCGAATTTTTTTTATTATGTATATAGATATAGATTTCTCAAAAACGGAAGATAATAAATAGGTAACAGTGCGAGGTAAATAAGGAGTGCCGATAGAAGTGACTACTTCTTATAGCGCGGTATAACTATATTATGTGGGTTAATGAAATTGTACGTCTGCTTATTACTGAATTTTTAATATTTTTTTATAACAACGCCACACATTAAGGTTCTTAAAAATCTTAATTTTTTCTTTAAAAATTTCGTTTAATGATTTCAGTAATTTTGAAAATGTGTTAAATATAATAATACTTATAATTTATTCATTATTTACATTTTCATTATTATTAAAAAATATTTACTCCGGGACGACATCCTATGTATATACAGTATGGTGCAAATGAAATGAATAAATTCGTTATTTCGTAAATCGGCTCCTTTACGGAAAAATACCGAAAAAGGTCGATTTTTATTTTTAAATTATGATATTTTGGCATATATATCACACGAGTGACGTCATCCATCTAGGCGTGATGACGGAATCAATGATTTCTTTAAATGAGAATAGGGGTCGTGTGCTAGCTCATTTGAAAGGTTATTCAATTGTCTATTCAGTAATATAAACAATAACATCATTATTTATACGGACATTATTTATTGTCCAAAAACAATTTTTTTTAAATTAAAATAATTGACAGAAAAAGAAGAATGTATGTAATTTTTTTAATTCAAAATACATTTACTACTGTCAGAAAACAGGAAAAAATGTTTATTTGAAAAATAAACATTGCTTTTCGCTTAAATTATATGTTCAAACTTCCAAAAAGCAGGTGCCTAGCGGGAGCTGGCTTGAACATTGAATTTAAGCGAAAGTCAACGTTTATTTTTTAAATAAACATTTTTTTTCTGTTTCATGATAAGAGTAAAAAGTATTTTGAATTAAATAAATTACATACATTCTTCTTTTTTTGTCAATTAATTTAATTAAAAAAAAAGGTTTTTGGACACCCTGTATATATTTTAATGTTTACATTACTGAATAGAGAATTGAATAACCTTTCGAATGAGCTAGCACACGGCCCCTATTCTCATTTAAAAAAATCATCGATTACGTCATCACGCCCAGATAGATGACGTCACTTGTGTGATATATATGCTAAAATATCAAAATTTAAAAAAAATCGACCTGTTTCGGAATTTTTTCTTAATGTCGCCGTAATTTTTTTTATATTTTGTTATTTTATAACTATGTAACGACTGGATCGATTTGGCTAATTTTAGTTAGCCAAAGGAAGGATAACTATACGATATACCATCACATATTAATTTATTAGTTGTATAGAAAGTGTATAAAAATGTGCTTTTTGCTTAAAAGTATCTCTATTTTTGACAATATCGAAAATTAATATACAGAAAATATTCAAAATAATTGTAAAAACTCGAAAACCTTTTGAGAAGATTGAAAACAAGAGTAACTTTTTTGTAGAATATAGCGCTTTTTCATATTTTCTTATTATTTTACCCATAAATCAGCTGAAAAAAAATGTGATTATTACTAAATACAACCAAGTGTAACTAGCCGCCCTCTATAAGCAATGCTAAATTAGAGTCTAAATAAGAAATCCTCGTGCGAAAAAAACGTAAAATTGCCAAAAATAGAAATTGTGAAAATATAAAAAATAGTAGTTACAACTACTTTGCGGAATGCACTGAAGATGTTCTGTTCAGAACGAAAACGTTTTGCAATCCATGTGGATGACTTTTAGATAGCTTTTAAATAAACGATTTTATACCAAAATACAATTTGAAGTTTTTAATTCTGTATAGGTTTTTTAAACTATGGTATACAGCCAACTATTGGGATTTTCACATTGATTTTATATAAAAAATTATTGCGGAAATTAAAATCCATATTTAAACTTTAAACATTCTGTATCTCGGACACTAGAAATATTTGTATAAGTCATGCTGGGCAGAATCATCATATTTTGAGGTCTAGGTCTAGAATCTACAACCCAGAGCAATGACGGATCCAGAATTTTTATTGGGGGGGGGGGGTCATGGATCTTGTGGGTGATTTAATTTAATTACTTTTCTCTGATGCAAGAGGTCACTTAGTCTTATCACCCCTAAGATAAGTGGGTTTTCAGTTATTATTTTTCTTTCTTTAGGATTATTGAATTGGTATTTATTTTCGTCTGGGGGGTCATGACGCCCGTGAGACCCCCTTAAATCCGCCACTGACCAAGAGATTGGACATTCTTAATGAATCAATCACATAACTGAAAAATAATCACTTTATCAGTACGAATAAAGAGCATATTATTATGTATATAGAAAGTATTGGAGAATCGAAAAATTGCGCTAAAAATAGTAATTCCGCGAGTGTGGCGTAGAATTTGGGATGGGTTAACCATTCACTTTCCCCTCGTACGCCTTGGGTAGTAGCTACAAACGTTTATTTAAAATAATTTAGTAGGGTCTACAGTCTACAGGCACCTACACTTTCTGGCAAGTATGACAAGGATATGTCGGATAGTTTAAATGTACCGGTACAAATAGTTTTTAAATTTTTAAATGAAACACCCTGTAAGTCAGTAAGGAGCAACATTTTTTTATTCAAGTGAATTTAATCTTAAATTTAAATCTTAATATGTTGAGGTCCATTCTAGACAACTCAGAGATTGGTATCACCCTGTATATTATGTATTTGTTGACTCAACAGAAACCGACTTATGCAAATTAATAAATAAATATAATTTTTATATTTAGTTTTGTTGAATATATTTCTTGTTGAATTGTTTTTACTGTCAATATAGAGATTCACTTATTTTGGAGAATTTATGTCCCTAGTTGGCTAGACTCGCTGCCACCCTCGGCTCGTAAAAGGCCAAAGGGTGCCTCTGGCAGCTTTGAAATGTCCATCAGGGATCGCCTCTCGTTGACAAACAAGCGATTGAGAAGCGTAAAATCGCGCGAGTTGATCCCCAAAGGGAGGGTCCTAGGGGAGTCACATTATGTACCTACTGCGTGCGGAATGCAACGATTATTCGGGATTGCGCGGCCTTTAAAATATGCTAAGAGCCGAGGAAATTCAATGAAGGGGTAGATCGAATGACAAAGTTTTTTTTTAGTGTCTTTATATTCGCTAAAGTCTTTGATTGACAACAATAAAGTTGATACAAAGCTCCACAATATTAGCGGAACATTTTTTTAACGTGCTAGAAAGATTCTTCGAAATTAAATTTAAGCAATTATTATAATATGTAAGTGTATATTTTAGCTAAACACATCCACTAATTCATAATTACGATAATTGAAGTATTACAGCATTATTACTCTCTATAAACTGGAGCTGGATATTAGTGACACTCAATATGGGTTCCGTAATGGTATGGGTACCAGAGAGGCATTATTCTCCTTCAACGTGCTGACATAGAGATGTTTGGGTGTTAACCGTCCTCTTTACGTCTGTTTTATAGACTACAATAAAGCGTTTGATAAAGTAAAACATGATCGACTCATGGAAATTCTGAAAAATAAAAACCTAGATGAAAGAGATTTAAGACTAATAGCACACTTCTATTACAATCAACGAGCAATAGTAAGAATTGAAAAAGAAACATCTGAAGAAATGGAAATAAAAAGAGGAGTCAGACAAAGCTGCATACTATCACCTCTATTATTTAACGCTTATTCTGAAGAGGTAATGCGAGAAACTCTGGAAGATGAAACAGTCGGCATAAGAGTAAATGGAGTCTTAGTTATCAACATCAGATATGCAGATGATACAGTAATAATAGCCGATAGTTTACAAGACCTGCAAAGACTCATGAGTAAAACAGTAAGGTGTAGTAGGGAGTATTAAGGACTCTCTCTTAATATCAAAAAGACGAAGTTTATGAAAATTAGTAAATACAACTATAATACTAACGAAATCTTGATAGTAAAGGGCTAGCCGATCAAAAGAGTAAAAAGTACACTATTACCTAGGAACACTTATAACAGAAAATAATGACTACACTGCAGAAATCAAAGTCAGACTCGAAAAAGCACGTCCTAATTTTATGAAAATGAAAAAGGTCCTATGTAACAAACATTAGCTCTTAAAGTACGCCTAACAAAATGGTACGTATACAGTATACTATGGAGTGGAATCATGACGTTAAAGGTAGAGTCAATGAGACGACTTAACGCCTTTGAAATGTGGACCTATAGAAGAATTATGAGAGTTTCCTGGGTAGATAGAGTTACGAACAATGAAGTACTGAGAAGAATAGGTAAAGAGAAGGAAGTTGAATTTACAATTAAAGAAAGAAAGCTACAGTATCTCGGACATGTGATGCGGGGCGAGAAGTATGGCATCCTGCGACTCATAATGCAAGGAAAGATAGATGGCAGAAGAAGCATCGGAAGCAGTGGCGGATCCAGGGGAGGGCGATGGGGGCGATGGCCCCCTCTCAAACCAAGTTATATATAACGATTATAAAACATTCATTGATTCATTTATTTTTCATAGAAATTTTGACGGTACTTTATCCTGCTGGATCCGCCACTGATCGGAAGAAGACGAATTTCATGGCTGAAGAACCTGAGAGAATGGTTTGGATGCAGCTCAACACAACTATTTAGAGCTACTGCCTCAAAAATTAAAATAATTATGATGATTGCCAACCTCCGTAGCGGAGATGGCACCTGATGAAGAAGCATTAAGTATTACAAAAAAAAAATCCAAAGGGTTTTAACTTTGAACTACGCTATGAGACTTAGAACGGAAAACGGAAATAATACCCCCACCAAGTCTAGAAGAAATTACAAATGTCATAAAACCACTTATAAACGATAAATCCTCTGGTCTGGACAATATTGATGCCGAGTTAATTAAAAAAGGCGATCATGAACTAATAAGTAAAATCAATCAATTAATAGAAAAGACCTGGAAACAAGAAATAATGCAGAAATAATGCTATTGTAGTATTATTGTATCATCCACAAGAAAGGAAAAAAGGAATCATCTCAATCATCATCAGTCAGTCCACGAAATTTTACGTATTCTTCGGTATGGCAACATCTCAAATGCTTCCAATTTTCTGCATATATCTTCGTTCAAGGTACACGATTCAACACGAGAAAGACTTACAGTACATAGTTAATATGCTCATAAATCGACAAAAAAATTATGTAACATTCTTTTTGATTAAAATCTCTTATGAAATGCTTTTCTTTAGTTCAACCGTTTGCGTCAAATCTTTAGACGTTAATTTGATTGCCTTTTCTTCAATGCAAATGAATGAAAATTTGCAGACATATGCATTCGCGGGAACAATACACGAATAGTCAATAATTTTTTATGTTTATTAATTGTTTAAATAAAAAAACGATTTTAATGGAAAATGCTTAAATTTTCTTGTTTTTTACAATATAGAAACTTGAAACTTTTACAGAGTGTAGCTAATTATATGAACTAGATATAATTTCACTTTTCACGTTAATTGTTTACGTTATGCTTCATATATAAACAATAAAGTTTCAAATTTTTTGCCGATTTCATCTATAGTATAAGAGCTGTGAGACATTTTTGAGTAGGTATTTTAGGCAACCTGAAAATTTTTCAGGTGACTCTTCCATGATAGCCTAATACAAAAATGCCGGTCTGGCTGGAGGGTAGCGGTTATTTTCCCCAAAAATCCCCCCCAAAGTTAAAAAAGGGTAAAAATTGTTATTACAAAAAATATCATTGACGTGACTTTAAAGTATATTTAAATATTCAAATATAAAGAAAATAAACAGGCCAGGCGATTTGAGGGCGATTTTAACTCTGCAAGATACTTGCATGGGCGCCCCAGGATTATTTTCAGGGGATGCATCTGAACTTCAGAAGATTTCATCTGAATCTGTACATACTATTAACGAGTATAAAATATACAACTATACATGCAAAGCTATGTACATTCCTTCAGGACAGGGAAGTACAATTATTATTTTGACAGGGTATTTTTTAATATTAAAAATAAATATTCTACAAAGACAGGTTTTTTTTGGTGAAATTTTCCAACTGCCATGTGATCGAACAAATTACGCGTGCATATAAATGAAAAGCGCTATAGGTAAACAGGAGTGTGAGAAAGAGCGTATACCGATAGCTGTTTGCGTCCTCTGTTGTACCTGAGCGAGTCCGTTCGCTCGAGAAAAATCACGTGACCTGGCGATCCCATGTTGTTGTGCCTCGAAACGTCAGAGTAATTATTATATATTATAGTTTTTTAAGTAACTTTTTCTTAATTAAAGGAAAATAATACGTACTATACAATAGATTTTGCAAATATAATAGAAAAAGACAGATTTATTATTATAAAGATATAGGTAGAAAAGTATAAAAGTATAAACTAAATTGATTCTGTGTCCGAATCTTGTACTTCTTCTTCAAACTCCTCATCTGAGCTTAAATATTCACTGTCTTCTTCTTCGTTAGACTCCCCTTGAGACTCAGATTCCTCTTCTACATGATCTGCAAATAGTTGTAATATGTATTTAGAATTAATTAAAAATTAATTAGTGATTAATTAATTGAGTTGCTACGTATTCTCTGTCCTTTTATACGGAGTCGAAGCCTGGAGAATCACGGGCTCATCTGAAGATAGACTTGCCATTGTTGAGATGTGGTGTTATCGAATAATGTAAAAAATATCATGGACGCAACACGTAACAAACACGGAAACATTAATAAAGATAAAAAGTCAAAAAAATACTCACCACTATGAAGGAAGGAAAAATGAGCTACTTTGGTCATATACTAAGAAATAAAAAACATGATGTAATTTATAATATAAGGAAAAGTATTAAGTATTAGTTATACATTAATTTTTAATTAATTCTAAATACATATTTACAACTATTTACAGATCAGGTAGAAGAGGAATCTGAGTCTCGAGGGGAGTCTGACGAAGAAGAAGAGAATGAATATTTATTTTGGCTCATCTTTCTTTCCTTTATAGTGTTGAGTATTTCTTTTGCCTTTTTCATCTTTCTTAATGTTTCCGTGTTTGTTACGTGCTGTGTTCATGATATTTTTTACATTATTCAATAACAGCACATCTCAACAATGGCAAGTCTTTCTTCAGATGCGCCCGTGATTGTCCAGGCTTCGACTCCGTATAAAAGGACAGAGAATACGTAGTAATTCAATTAAATTATCGCTAATTAATTTTTAATTAATTCTAAATACATATTACAACTATTTACAGATCATGTAGAAGAGGAATCTGAGTCTCGAGGGGAGTCTGACGAAGAAGAAGACAGTGAATATTTAAGCACAGATGAGGAATTTGAAGAACAAGTACAAGATTCGGACACAGAATTAATTTAGTTTATACTTTTATACTTTTCTACCTATATATTTATAATAATAAATCTGTCTTTTTCTATCATATTTGCAAAATCTATTGTATAGTACGTATTATTTTCCTTTAATTAAGAAAAAGTTACTTAAAAAACTATAATATATAATAATTACTCTAACGTTTCGAGACACAACAACATGGGATCGCCAGGTCACGTGATTTTTCTAGAGCGAACGGACTCGCTCAGGTACAACAGAGAACGCAAACAGCTATCGGTATACGCTCTTTCTCACACTGCTGCTTACCTATAGCGCTTTTCATTTATATGTACGCGTAATTTGTTTGATCACATGGCAGTTGGAAAATTTCACCAAAAAAAATTCTGTCTTTTTTAGAATATTTATTTTTGATATTAAAAAAATACCCTGTCAAAATAATAATTGTACTTCCCTGTCCGGAAGGAATGTGCATAGCGTTGCATGTATAGTTGTATATTTTATACTCGTTAATAGTATGTACAGATTCAGATGAAATCTTCTGAAGTTCAGATGCATCCCCTGAAAATAATCCTGGGGCGCCCATGCAAGTATCTTGCAGAGTTAAAATCGCCCTCAAATCGCCTGGCCTGTTTATTTTCTTTATATTCGAATATTTAAATTTACTTTAAAGTCACGTCAATGATATTTTTTGTAATAACAATTTTTACCCTTTTTTTTTAACTTTGGGGGGGATGTTTGGGGAAAATAACCGCTACCCTCCAGCCAGACCGGCATTTTTGTATTAGGCTATCATGGAAGAGTCACCTGAAAAATTTTCAGGTTGCCTAAAATACCTACTCAAAAATGTCTCACAGCTCTTGGACCACTACTTTTCATGTTTATACACCATGTTTATAAAAATCCTAATACCGGATATACACTTAGTCCTGTTTGACAGGGAATTAGACAGGGAAGTGTGCAGCGTGAATGTGTAAATAGCTCAACCGCGCTGCTCATGCTCATGCTACTGCCATTTCACGACGATACCCAAAAAGTCGGTTTTTGTGGCGGAAGTCAAAGGAGAGGCAGCGCGAATACGAGTGAGTATTCACATTCAGCTACTCTCTCTATCTCTCACTTGCCGCCGGCAAAGCGGCAAGTGAGTAAGGGAGCAAGACGATGGTGTCGTCACATTCCATTCTTGTGAGTCGTTCGGTAATGAGTTGTGAGGACATTGGCGAGGAACTAATGTGAACACCTCACTCGCGTCGATATCGTATTTCGGGCAATATTTCTGTCAGCGGCAGCAGCAGTGGCAATAGCTGAGTATAAATCCGGCATAAGCGGCGACGATTTTGAACGCTCATATCTTTGTTTATATAAACATCGGTTCTTATCCGTGTCAAATTTCAATACGATACGAAACAAAACTTCAAAACCAAAACTCGAATTCAAAAAATTCGTGTTTTTATCGTAGTCTTAAAAAAACCACCGGTAGAGACGTTTCGTGCTACAATTTAACATTATAATTCGTTTTGGCGTATTAAGTTTGTAACGAACCCTTAATGTATGGAGTGGAAATTAACAGGATCTACACCGTGCAATAGTAAAGCATTAGAAGAGATTGAAAGACTGCGAAAACTGTAATTGGTGTAAATAATGATTTTGATTTAAGAAATGTATGAATAGTCCATAAAGCCACTGCGCATCCGCTAGGAAAAATATTCCGATTCGGATGTTTTGCACAATCCTACTCAAAAATGACCCCTTTTAACGAGTTTGCATGTTGCCAGGACCAAAAGTGGGTCAAAAATTTTTAAAACGTTTTTATTTTTGTTTTTTTCCTAAAATTATTTTTCTTGTATGGAACAAAGTTTTTTTAGGTTTTTTTGGATCATTCCAAACAGAAAAGGTCTTTAGTGACTTTTCTCTAAAGTTGATAGTTTTTGACATATAAGCGATTAGAAATTGAAAAATTGCGAAATCGGCCATTTTTAACCTTCAAAAACTATGTGAAAAACTGAAAATTTGAATGTTGCCAAGGTAGGTAGATATTCTTTAAACATCGATTGATGAAATCCCGAAGAGTTTTTTGCAATAGAATATTTAAAATTCATTTGTTTTTTAATTGCTAATCAAGCGTGCGCGACACTATTTTCCACCGTTGCATGTGTATACAGTATGGTGCAAATGAAAGGAATAAATTCGATATTTCGTAAACCGGCGACTTTAAGGAAAAATCCCGAAACATGTCGATTTTTATTTTTAAGTTATGATATTGTGGCATATATGGTATACTAATGACGTCATCCATCTGGGCGTGATGACGTAATCGATGATTTTTTTAAAAGGGAATAGGGGTCGTGTGCTAGCTCATTTGAAAGGTTCTTCAATTCTCTATTCAGTAATATAAACATTTACATAATTATTTATACAGGGTGCCCAAAAAATTTTTATTAAATTAAATTATTTGGCAAAAAAGAAGTAGAAGGACACCCTGTATAAATAATTATGTAAATGTTTATATTAATGAATAGAGAATTGAAGAAACTTTCAAATAAGCTAGCATACGACCCTTATTCTCATTTAAAAAAATCATCGATTACGTCATCACGCCCAGATGGATGACGTCACTAGTATACTATATATGCCACAATATCATAACTTAAAAATAAAAATCGACCTATTTCGGGATTTTTTCTTAAAGTCGCCGGTTTATGAAATAACGAATTTATTCCTTTCATTTGCACCATACTGTCGGTTTAAAATAGTGTCGCGCACGCTAGATTAGTAATTAAAAAACAAAGGAGTTTTGAATATTGTATTTCAAATTTTCAGTTTTTCATGTAGTTTTTGAGGGTTAAAAATGGCCGATTTCGCAATTTTTCAATTTTTAATCGCTTATATGTCAAAAACTATCAACTTTAGAGAAATGTCACTAAAGACCTTTTCTGTTTGGAATGATCCAAAAAACCTAAAAAACTTTGTTCCATGCAAAAAAAAAAAAAAATTTTAGGAAAAAAACCAAAAGAAAAAAAAACGTTTAAAAAATTTTAGACATACTTTTGGTCCTGGCAACATGCACATTTATTAAAAGGAGTTCTTTTTGAGTAAGATTGTGCAAAAAATCCGAAGTCGAATATTTTTCCTAGCGGATGCGCAGTGGCTTTCTGGGCTAGAAGAAATTACAGAAAATGTAGAATGTATGTATCAAAAATGTTGAAATAAATGCAAAAAATGTGTCTATTATACAAGGTGTCCCAGACTAATTTATCCACGCTATATCTCTTAAACGAATAGAGATTTTCGAATGGGACAAAAAGTGTTCTATTCTACTTGTAATACACTTTAATATGGCGTAGAAAAAAATCATCCCCTAAATATTCATCCCTTAGTTACAACCCCTAACTTTAATTGTTTTAATAGCACCCTGTATATTTTTTTATAGTTTTGGATGTGGTCTTCTATCGTCTATTCAACACATTTTTTGAAAATAAAATCGGTTCGTAAATACCCAAGAAAATATCAGTTTAGTTTTGTTAATTATGTGTCCCAGACTAATTTATCAAGGCTATATTTCATAAACGAATAGAGATTTTCGAATGGGACAAGAATGGATCTATTACATTTGTAATACACTTTAATATGGCGTAGAAAAAAAATATCCCCTAAATATTCATCCCTTAGTTACAACCCCTAACTTTATTTTTTTTTAAATAGCACCCTGTAAGTTAGGGATGAATATTTAGGGGATGAATTTTTTCTACGCCATATGAAAGTGTATTACAAATGGAATAGATCAGTTTTTGTGCCATTCGAAAATCTCTATTCGTTTAAGAAATATAGCCTGGATAAATTAGTCTGGAACACACAATTAACAAAAATAAACTGATAGTTTCTAGGTTATTTACGAACCGATTTTATTTTCAAAAAATGTGTTGAATAGACGATAAATAGGTCTGGATCCCGCGTATGAAAAAAAAGTTGATTAATAGCAAGCTGAAAATTTGTTAATAGCTTAAGGGTGTCTAGTCGGATAAACTTTGATATATGGGAACACTGGAACAGGGGCAGTTTTAATTGTGGAACAGTTTAAAAATTTGGAACGGTCACACCACGAAAACGGCACATTTATTTTGTCCGACAGAACAGACTTAACTCTCCTAACAGAGATTAAACTCTCATGTAAAAATCAGACTGCTATTTATCACCTGTCATAATTCCTGTCATTTGACATATTCTAGATGTTCCACTCATTAAAACGCCCATTTGGTGATAAATAGCAGTCTGATTTTTGGATGAGAGTTTAATCTCTGTTCGGAGAGGTTAAGTCTGTTCTGTCGGACAAAATAAATGTGCCGTTTTCGTGGTGTGACCGTTCCAAATTTTTAACCTGTTCCACAATTAAAACTGCCCCTGTTCCAGTGTTCCCATATATCAAAGTTTGTCCGACTAGACACCCTTAAGCTATTAACAAATTTTCAGCTTGCTATTAATCAACTTTTTTTTCATACGCGGGATCCAGACCTAAAAAGACCACATCCAAAACTATAAAAAAATATACAGAGTGCTATTAAAAAAATTAAAGTTAGGGGTTGTAACTAAGGGATGATTATTTAGGGGATGATTTTTTTGTACGCCATATTAAAGTGTATTACAAGTAGAATATATTCCTTTTTGTCCCATTTGAAAATCTCTATTCGTTTAAGAGATATAGCGTGGGTAATTTTTTTAACATGACGATATATTTTAATGTTTGAAAAGTGTAAGACTAAAAAGTAAAAAATAAAAAAATATGAAAACAAATTTAAGAAACGGTTTTTTTTTTAGTTACGAGTGACTAAAATTAAAAATGTTATATAAAAAAAGAATGTGTGTGTACTTTGTACGCACGTAAGAAGTTATACTTCTATTATATGATTTAAACGAAATTAATATACTTTTTATTTATATTTTATTTAAATATTAAACTAATTTATACTTACTACTTCTCAAACATTTTTATTAAAACAGTGCCAAAAATTAAAATAATAAAAGAATAAAACACACAAACACATTAAAAATGCTACAAATGATCTCTGAACATTAATTGTCGGAAAATTGTTTAACTAAATACGTATTTTCTGAAAATAAAATTATATAATAAATATACTTACAATCATAAAATGTATAAAAAAAATAAAAAATAAAAAGTTTCTATTGGGATTCGAACCAGCTTATCAGCGCGGTTGGTATTGGGGTTCATTCGCCTTAAACGCTTCGCCACGGAGACAAATGTGTCATTATGTGCGAAGATCGACTAACTAAACGGATTAAACTTTGGACATTTTTGAATTAAATTAAATTATTTTGATTTTGAATTGAAATGATTTAGAATTGAAAAAATACAACAAAACATAGAGTAAGAAAACAATATATTAGGTGAATATAGATAGAAATTTTGATGGTAATCAAATTATGTAAATAAAAGTATTACATATTATGTATTTTGGTAAGTTCAAATAGGTAGGTACCTATGATACATTTACAATTATTACGTACCTGTTGCTTTTAAAAACTATTTAAAAGTCACTACAATTATAAACTTTTTTGTTTCTGTCCTCACAACAATAAAACTAATATATTATACATTTGTTTACCTTCATATTGAACAATTATTTATTATTGACAGATCATTTTAACACCTAATCAGAGCTCGTATAACGACTAATACCATACTGTCGGTGTGCGCATGCGCGCAGAATAATATAAATTCACCCTCAATCTCAATCGCGCCTAAAGAAGTATAACTTCAAAAATCAACTAAAAAGGAAAAAAATGAAAACATTCAAACTCGAAGAATTATTAAAAAAAACTGTTAGATTAAATATGCAAAAATCTCACACATTCGTTAAAAAATTGAAAGAATCTAATACATTCGTTAAAGAAAAGCGTGGGGCGCGTCTTCATCAAATAAACGGTTTGAGGATAGATACTTTTTTACTTTTTACGCCCCACGCTTTTCTTTAACGAATGTGTTAGATTTTTTCAATTTTTTAACGAATGTGTGAGATTTTTGTATATTTAATCTGTCTAACAGTTTTTTTCCAACAATCCTTCGAGTTAGATTTGTTTTTTTATTTTTTGCTGTTTAGTTGATTTTTTTATAACACTTTTAATAACATTTTGTTTCATAATTTTCTATTTCTATTAAAATTATCTTGAGGATAATCATTCTAATTCCATTTTATGGGTAATACTTCATACTTTTCTGTACCACCTCCTTTCTTTGTTACAGAATATTTTTCACCTAGCACCGCAAAATAACAAAGCTGCTGCGTAAAATCAATCACGGTACAATACACATTACATATCATGTTGTATAATATAATATGTCGGGCAAATTTGAGCATAAAACCATGCGTAAAATAAGCAATGACACCAAATTTCCAAAAAGTAGGGGAACACGTGCAACGTAACAAGAACAGGAGCAGAATCTAAATCCTGCTGCGACACAGGGATGGATTTGGCATTTATCTAGTTTACTAATAAAAATTTATCATAAACAGTCTTGCATATTTAATATCTCCATAAACTTCTTCTTCTTAAATAGACATGAATCTGTCTGATTTTTCAATGTGCCTCTAGTAAGTTGTCGTTCCATCGTTTTCGTGGTCTTCCCACTGATCGTCTTCCTATTGGGGAACCGTCTTTCGCTGTCCTGACTACCCTATTTGTTGTCATTCGGCTTATGTGGTCATTCCATTCTATTCTTCTGTTTCTTACCCAGTTATTAATGTTATACACTTTGTTATACACTGTACTTCTAGCTCTGTCCCATAGAGTCTTTACCATCGATTTTTCGAAGGGTTTTCATCTCCGCTGTTTTCGAGCAATCATTTTGTCCTCTCTGTGTCGGGTCGTGTTTCTGCCGCGTATGTCATTATTGGTCTGATGACTGTTTTCTAAATTCTGCCTTTCATTTCTTTTCCGATATTTTTATTTCTCCATATTGTGTCATTCAGGCAACCTGCGGCTCTGTTTGCTCTATTCACTTGATCTACCACTTCTGTTTCGAGCCTTCCGTAGCTAGATAGTGTGATGCCTAGGTATTTAAACTCCATCACTTGTTCTATTATCTGACTTTCCAGCTCCAATTTACATCTTATTGGATCTGCTGTTATAACCATGCATTTTGTCTTTAGTGAGGAAATTACCATGTTAAATTTTCTGACGATTATGTTGAATTGGTGCAGTATACGTTGTAAATCATCTTCACTTTGAGAGATTAGTATTGCATCGTCCGCATAGCAGATTATTTTAAGTTGTTTTTCTCCCATTTTGTATCCTTTTTTAGTTCTTATATATATACATAACCGGTTCTATAGCGTTCTACGCCTTCCGGTACCCAATCGCCAAGCCTGTCGATCTAGCCAGTCATTTTCTTGAAGATTTCTTTCTGACATGGCTTTTGTAATTCCTTGTTTCCAGGAGGTCGGTGGCCTGCCTCTTTTCCGTTTTTCTGGCGGTATCCATCTCATTGTAATTTTTGGTAATCTTTCATCTCCCATTCGTTGGACGTGTCCATACCAAGTAAGTTGGTTTCGTTGTACCTCGTCCACTATTGTTTTCTGCTTACCTACTTTTTCTCTGATCTGTTCATTTCGAACATGGTCCCATCTCGATATTCTGGCAGATCTTCTAAAAAAATCCATTTCAGTAGTAAGCAGCTTATTTTCGGATTTTTTTGTCATTTGCCACACTTCGGAGCCATACGTTAAAATTGGTTTCAGAATAGCGTCGTACATCCTCATTTTTGTATTTAAATTTATGTTATGTTGCCATAAGACAGGGTTTAGGGCTCTAGTAACCTTTCTAGCCTTCGTCACTCTATCATCTATACTGGGTTCCGTTCTTCCACTATTTGTTAATTTAATCCCTAGATATATATATACTCTGCACAACCCCTGATGTAGTCACTTCCGTCAAGATCTAGTTCCTCCTGTTGTATTTGGTTACCGATGTGTAGATATTGTGTTTTCCTTATGTTTACCTCTAAACCCCATTTCCTGTATTCTTCCATCAATTTTCTGGTCATATATTCTAAGTCTTCCTTATCTGGGGCAACTACCACCTGGTCGTCTGCGTAATTCAAAGTGTATAATGTTATGTCTCCGATTGGTATACCCATACCACTACATTTCTGCTTCCAAAGTCTGAGAGCACCGTCGGTATATATATTGAAAAGAATGGGAGATAAGCAGCACCCTTGTTTAAGGCCTTTTGTTACTTGGAAGCTAGATGACAGATGGTTACCTCTCTTTACCCTTGACATAGAATCTTTATAGAGGCATTGTATGGCTTTGATGACAGTTGCAGATATGTGTGTATTGTCCAAAACCTCCCACAATTTTTTCACGGGCACTGTGTCATATGCTTTCGTTAGGTCGACAAAAAGTATATGTGTGTCTTGTCCACGTTCTAGTCTTTTTTCCATAACCTGTGTTAGACAGAATATATTATCGATCGTAGATCGGCCGGCCCTGAAACCACACTGTTCTTCGGATTCATAGGGTTGATATTCTTCGCAAATAATGGTTTTCAGTATTCTGCCATATAAACGGCTCATTGTGCTTGTTACAGTTATTCCCCTATAATTGTTGACATCACTTTTACTTCCCTTTTTGTGTATTGAAGAGATCCAGCCCTCTTTCCAGCTTTTTGGAACTTGTTCTCCGTTAATAATTCTGTGAAGGAATTCTGTGATCATTTGGATTAATTTCTTTGAACCTGATTTTATTAGTTCTGCGGGAACATTATCAGGGCCAGGTGCCCGACCATTTTTTAATTGTGAGATAGCTTTCTGTACAATTTCTGTTGTTATTGTTATTTCTTCACCTTCTACTATTACTGGGCTTGATTCTTCTTGTATGTATTGTGGGCGGTCTTCAGTCAGCAAGGATCTATAATGCTGTTCCCATGTATTTGTTGTTATGTTGTCAAGCCTTACATTTTATGTTGTATCTGATCTCAATGTTTTGATAAACCTCCACGATTCTCTACTTCTCCTACCACCTATATATGTTTCCAACTCATTACATTTCTTTTCCCATGAATCACTTTTTATCTGCCATACGTCCTGTTTAAATTTTTTGAGGGCGTTTCTGTATTTTTCCTTGTCTTCTATCCGGCCAGTGTTTAACCATTTTTGGTATAGTTGTTGTTTATTTTCTTTTTGTGTTTGTAGATGTTCGTTCCACCAGCTATTACCTTTATGTATTCTATTTTCTTTTATACCTAGCGCCTCTTTGGCGGCTTGGTGTATACTTGAAATAATGTGTTGGTGTACGTTTTCTATGTTTTGTGTCAGTGTTCCTTCATCCAATATATTATCTAGTCGGCTTCTTTATAGCATTTTTGTACTGTGGTGCTCTAAACTTTCTAGATTATATCGAACCGCTTCAATTTTCTATCCATTCCCTGAGTCTGAGACACCCTGTTTCTGTTGGGCCCATGAAGGCAGTATTATTTTGGATTTTATCAAGTAATGGTCACTTCAAGTTTCTGCTCCTCTGTATGCTCTAACATCAAGGATTCTCAGTTTAATTTTTTGGGCCACAATTAGATAATCAATAATCGATTTCAAATTGCGTGTTGTTTGAATCCACGTGTAAGTATGTATATCTTTGTGTTTGAAGAATCCGTTCATGACTTTTAGTTCATTTCGCGTACAAAGTTCTATTAACCGCTCCCCATTATTATTTAGGATTTCTTCTCCATACCTTCCAATGACATTACTTCCTATTTTTTTGCCCACTCGTGCATTCATATCTCCTAAAACTAAGAGCTCCCGACTTTTACCGATTTCTATTATGGTGTCTTCTAAGGTTGCGATTTGCGATATATTGTTCTTTCTCTTCCACTTTAGCATCATCAGTCGGTCCGTATACCCCTACAATTGATAAACGACGCCCCTTTACGGTCAAATTCGCTGTTATTATTCTATCGTTTATTGCTTGCCAACTTGTTATATGATTTTTATACTTCTTATGAATGAGTATAGATACTCCTCTTTTGGCACGTTCATCCTTTCTGACTCCACTATATATGTGTACATATTCTCCTACATCGTCTACTCCTTGTCCTTTCTTCTTGGTCTCAGTTAACACTAGAATGTCCATGTTCATTTTTAAACTTTCTTGCTGAACTTCTGCAGTCTTTCCTTTAATACCCTGTATATTCCACGTTCCAACATTCAATATCCGTTTTCGTTGCCAATTTCGTTTTCCAGAATGTCCGTCCTTTTTCCGAGGCTTTACTTTCGGGTTTTTTGCAATATACTTTTTCCGAGGAATAAGGAGCAAGCCCATTGCCTCAACCCCCAAGCTTGGAGGACCAGAGTTTTGAATTTAGAGTGACCGTCTCTTAGGTAATTGCCTTCACCATGGCTAAGGAGTTCCACCTACCCCATTTAATTTTATACCAACCCTAAAATCAGGGGTCGCCACTTCCGCCATACACACCGTACCGAAGATGTTCTTCCCCGCCGTGGATACCGTTGTGGTCTTCATCCGTTACCCTGGACAAGGGACCCTAAACAGGTACTAGTTTCCCGGGTCAGGAAACCCCTGGAATCTAGGGGAACTTTTTTAGTTCTTACTTTTTTTATTATTTCGTCCATGATCAGTTTGATCAATAAAGGACTCAAGGAATCCCCCTGTCTTACCTTATTGCCGGCTTCAATTGGGTCAGTTAGTTCATCTTCCCCTTTTACTTTTATTGTGTTATTCTGGTAGATGTTTTCGATCCTTTTAATTATTCCTAGAGGTACCTATCTCGAGTATAACAAATGGATAACGTCCTTTAATGTGACCCTGTCAAATGCCTTCTTAAGGTCCACGAAACATAAATATGCCGGTTTGTTGTATTCCAACGATTTCTCTTGAACTTGCTTCATTATAAATATAGCGTCAGTGCATGACCTTCCCGACCTAAAACCTAAAACCTAAAATCTGTCTCCATAAACGTTGGTAGAATATTAATGATAAATATGCCAATAGGCGATCTTTAAGATTAATTGAATCCTCTTGGTCTTCCTCTTTCGTTTTTCCCCTGCACTCTCGTTTTGAACACTCGTTTTGTTAGTCTCTCGTTCGACTTTCTACACACGTGCCCGAACCATCTTAGTTGACCCTCTACTATTTTTTCATTGATTGGTCCTGTTTTTAGGTTCTGTCTGATTGTTGCGTTTCGTACTTTTTCTGTTCTCTTTCTGTTTGTTATTTTCCCAGGAACATCATTTCCCTAGCATTGACTCTGGATTTTTGTCTCCCCGTCAATGTCCATGTCTCGCTGCTATACATGATTCTTGGTCTAACTACTAATTTAAATCTAACGACTGCCGTTTTTACCTTCTCCGGTATATCTTTTTTCCCTAAAAATGTTGTTTTCGTAGTGTTAAATAAGCTTCCTGTTCGTCCCATTCTTTCGTTTATTTCCATGTCTTGTTTACCATTTGATTTAATTATTATTCCTAGGTATTTAAAATATTCCACTTGCTCTAGTTGTTTCCCGTCTAATTCCATTGCGTTTGTCTTCCTCGTATTTGAAATTATCATTGATTTTGTTTTCTCTGTATTAATTTTCATATGATAGATCTTCTTCTAGGATTTCAAGATTTTTCTGTAATACCATGTCGTCTGCAAATAGTAGCTCCGATAGTTGAGTCTGTTTCATTTGCCAGTATCCTAATGTTAGTTTTCTCATTCTTCTCTTAGCTTTCTTTATTGCTTATTCATCTAGTACCACTGAGAATAGCAGTGGACTCAACACGCATCCCTGTTTGATGCCTTGACTTGTAGTAAATTCTCTAGATTCCTCGTTATTGGTTCTTACTATATTTGTATTATTTTGGTACATACCTATCCTTTATTATTTCTATTATGAGTCTGTCGACTCCTCTTTCTTTTAGTATCTTTCATACGTCCTTTGTTCGGATTCCGTCAAACGCCTTTTCCAGGTCGATGAAGCATATATGTATCTCTCTATTCTTATTGATTACCTTCTCACTTACTTGTCTTATTGTGAGTATTAGATCTTGCGTGTTTCGGTCCTTCCTGAAACCACACTGTGCATCTTCCATAGTTGCTTCTATTTGGGTTTTTATCATTGTTTCTATTATTCCAATCACAAAAAGGCGGTATTAGAAAAAAGAATATTAAAGGCACAGCATGCATATAACTCTCTAAAGCAAATCTGGAACACAAATGATATATCAGAATTTATTAATCAAAATTAAAATATTTAACAGTTAAAAATGGAAAAGGATTAGACATATAATATGTAGGTATTAAGAGGCAACAGTAGCGATCAACAGGTAGCAACAAACGCGTTCCAAGATTGCGGCTCTATTTTTGAATATTTTGTTGAGATATTTGGCACACATATTCGTAATATAATAAAGAATGGCCGTACAGAGCCCAATTTCATAAATATGTTAATATGTGCAAATTACTCTATAACTAAATAAAATATTGAAAAAAGGAGCCTGTACCGCCATTAAGAAAGACAAAAAAATACACTTTCTTCAAATAAACTTTTTTATCCCGTGCCTAGATTTTGTGTCATATTGGAACTACTAAAAATCTATTTTTTTATAACAAGAAATCGAACGCCACTGACTTAACAAAATTTCGCGCCTATGCGTATAAAAATTATTGTTTTTGATAGTATAAACGTCACTGTCAGTGTCGAATTACCGACGCACTGTTGCCTCAATTTTGAAAGTTCGCAGAAATTTCGCAATCTTGGACCGCGTTTGTTGCTACCTGTTGATCGCTACTGTGTGCTCTTAAGAAAGGACCAAAATAATATAACCAGACATGCATACTCGAATACCAACCAGACGAAAGAAGAAGAAGAGACAGACCGGGTAATAGCTGTAGAAGAACTGTAACAAGAGTCAAAGAACTGGCCTGGGGTGAAGAGAAATCAGATGACAGAGATCGAGAAATAGAGACGAATGGAAAATACTTGTAGGTAGAGAAAATTGGGAAGGAGCAAAACAGAAGAGGGTAAGCTGATCCGATTTCAAATTCGGTGCATTCACTATCCGTATTTGGCAATAATATTATTCAAGTGTTTTTTTTTTTGCGAAAAGCTACATTTTTAATCGAAAAAAAGTTATTATTTTGATATACAAACACAATCTCAAAATTTGTTAGCCATACATATAAATCTATCACTTCCAATATTTCCTAACCAGTTTCAATCCGGTCCCTCGTCCTGCTTGCACAAACAGGTGATTATCCTTTGTTCCAGGACAAATTAGAGATTTGACGCGCGTTACATTTCGTACGCAACTTGGAGCCGTGACTAAAATGCAGCAGCTGTGCCATCACTATTGTGTATTATACAATGTAGACACGACACTGTCGCCAGAACTTTCGGCCGACTATCAACATATCCAAAGACGTGCGTCAACGAGGGATCCTAAATCTCTTACCTAATGAAATAAGTAGGAATCATGTTCTGGAACTCGAGTTGCACTAATTAATATACACTTCTCCAAGAAATTAACGCACCACCTTAAAAATGAGTAAGTTTTGATGTCTCGAATTTTCATTGTATACCGGGTGTACCTATCAAACTAAATTTTTCTCAAAGTTCACGTGACCCTGTGGAATACTCTAGCATTTATAAAATACTGAAATTAAAACCCAACTATAGCCTTATGTTTTCTTAATATTCTGTTTTTTGATGCATTCGCTTATGTTGGATAGTAAAAAAGTTAGGTATTTTAACAACTAGTCTTGTTTTTCGTCAATATAGGGTGTTTTTAAATAAGTATGGCCAACTTTAAGGGGTAATTGTGCATGAAAACATAATGATAGTTTTGCTTTATAAACGTATGTCCGCAAATGTTTCGTTTCCGAGATAGGGGGTGTTGAAATTTTTCTTACAAACTGTCGATTTATTTATTGCTCCAAAATCGGTTAAGATATGCAAATGAAATTTGGTGGGTTTTAAGAGGTATGTTATAATTCTTCTTCTTCTATGGCACTACAGCCCAAATTGAGCCTTGGCCTCCTTTATTTTTTGCCTCCACCCTTGCCTGTCTGTGGCTGCTCTTCTCCATACACGGACTCCTAAAAGGGCTTGTGCGTCGCTGTTTACTGTGTCTTCCCAGCGCTTTCGTGGCTTCCCAACCTGTCTCTTTCCTTGCATTCCAGCATTCAGTGCTCGTTTTGGTAGCCTATCCTCTCCCATTCTTATCACATGTCCGGCCCATTGCAATCTTTGTAATCTAATGAAGTCTGACAGGGGCGTTTCCTTATAAAGTTGATAAAGCCCGTTGTTGTATCGACTTCTGAAGATTCCGTTTTCCCTCACAGGTCCTAGTATTCTCCTAAGTACTTTCCTTTCGAATGTGTCGAGTTTGTTTTTGGATGTTTCTTTCAGCACCCAGACTTCACTGCCATAGCATGTTATTGGTCGAATTAAGGTTTTATAGATTCTAATCTTTGTATTTCGGTGGACACTTTTTGACCGAAATATTTGGGAGAGGGCAAAATAAGCTCTGTTTGCCTGCGTTATTCTCTTCCTTATTTCTCCATCTTCTGATCCGTCGGCATATATTTCTACTCCCAGGTATGTAAACTTTTCAACCGTTTCAATGTCATCTTCATGTATAATGTTTTCTGGGACTATATTTCTTCTCGTCTGAGTCATTATTTTTGTTTTTTCTGTGTTAATTTCCAGACCTAGCATTTTTGTTTGTGTTTTTAACTCTGCATATGTTTCCTGTGCTCCTGTTGATGTTCTACTCATAATATTAATATCATCAGCATAAGCGGCCAGTTGAACCGTTCGGTTTGTCAGTAGATTTCCTCGTCCAGTTTGCATTTGCCTAACCGCATACTCTAGTGCCAGGTTAAACAATGTTGGGGCCAGCCCATCTCCCTGTTTTAGTCCCTGCGAAATGTTAAAAAAGTCTGTCCGGTGGTTTTGTATACGTACACATGCCTGAGTTTCATCCATTGTGGCTTTAATGAGTCTTATTAACTTGTGTGGTATTGCCAATTCAGCCAATATATAGTATAGTTTGTTCCTTTTTACTGAGTCGTATGCCTGTTTGAAGTCTACAAACACGTTGTGAACATCAATATCGTGTTCCCATGCTTTGCTCAAGATCTGTTTTACTGTGAATATTTGATTCAGTGTCGATCTTCCCGGTCGGAAGTCCGTCTGATACTCTCCAATAATATTTTCTGCTAGTGGTTGGAGCCGCTGGTTTATAATATACGTGAGGACTTTATATGCTGTACATAGTAGAGAGATTCCACGGTAGTTTTTGCACTGGAGTTTGTCTCCTTTTTTATAGATCGGGCATACTATACTTTTCTTCCAGTCGTCGGGTATTTTCTCTTCTTGCCATACGTCTCTGATGAGCGCGTGTATGTGACTTGCTAGGTGGTCGCCACCTACCTTATATAGTTCTGCTGGTATTTCATCAACTCCCGGAGCTTTATTGTTTTTCTGGGCCTTAATGGCTTCGAAAACTTCCTCTATGGTTGGAGCTTCTACTCCATTCTCTTCTACGTAGATCATACCCATTTCATCTTCCATGTCTACTTGAGTTCCAAGTAGTGTCTGAAAATAATGCTTCCAGGTTTCTGTGACTTTCTGTTGGTCACTGATTATTTGCCCACTTTCATCTTTACATAGACTTGTTTGAGGTTTATACCCACTTTTTATCTTTTTTGGGTATTCGTAAGCCCCTCTAATTTCGTTGTTTTTGAAATGTTCTTCCATTTTTTCTATTTGTCCAGTTTCATAGGCTCTCTTTTTATTTCTACATGTCTTGTCTGCTTTCCGTCTTGCGACTTCAAATAATGTTCGTCTTTCCCGTGTTCTTCTTGATATGTACATTTTGTGTGCTTCATTTCTTTCCTCGATTGCTTGTCTGCACTCGTCATCAAACCATGCTGCTCTTCTCTCCTTTTTCTTGTTTCCCAGGGGGACGCTGCTGCTGTCAGTACTGCTGTTTTGATATTAGTCCATTTGCCCTCTATGGAGTGCAGTTCTAGCGTCCTTAACTCATTTGCGACTTCTTGTTCGAACTTCTCTTTACATTCCTGAATCTTCAGTTTTTCCAGGTTCAGTTTGTTTGTTCTTTGTTGTCTTTCGTTTCTTACGTTATAATTATATATACCTAAATACCTAAATATACCAAAAAGCACCTAAATTATTTAATTTTGAAGTTGAACTCTTGACAAAACCGCATCCATAGAAAAAGTACAGTGTACAACACATGAGAACATGACATATTTCTCCCTCGCTTGATTTGCAACAAACTTCTGAGCTCGTGAGAAATATGCCTTTTTTCTCACTTGTTGTACAATATACTATGTATTACCCATAAATTTAAACTGTATAATTTTCATAATACTCTGGGCTAATTAGCAAAATACAAGGAGAAGTTATTTACCAGCAATCTTATTGCTGCAATTGAATCTTATGATTCTATATATTAATAATATAGGTATGCAAAGTCCGCAGATAGTGTGCTACTTTTTTTATAAACAAAATGGCGCCCCCAAATCTTGTTTTTTCAATTATTGCTCTATAACTCCAAAGATTTTAACTTTACACCAAAAACACTCAAATAAAAATTCACCGCAATTAAATTCTGCATAGAGATATGTTTTCCCGATTACTTCGACCAAAATTTTCCTCGGAAAACGCGGGTTTTTCCAACAAAATCTTTAATTTTCAGTGGCGGCTCGTGATTTTTACAATAGGGGAGGCTATACCTAACTGTGTAATATCTAGACCAGAGGTTCCCAACCAGTGTGCCGCGCCACACTGGTGTGCCGTGAAGTCCCTGTAGGTGTGCCGCGAAATTTGATTATGCTCACTATCATTATAGAGAATATTTACCCAAGTGTGCCGTGGCTGAACCAGTTTTTAAGTTAGTGTACCTCAAGCTAAAAAAGGTTGGGAACCGTTGATCTAGACAAATTTGCACTAGCAAAAAAGAAAAGATCCGCCAAAAAAATCTAATTTAAGGCCCCATTATTTTGACCATTATTTATTTACATTTTATAATATCATCATAATTCATAATTTCATAATATCATATCATTTTAAAAATACATAATCTAAATGTAAAAGCGTATTACCAAAGTTTGTGTCGTTTATTTGTTAACTCTGTATCTCTGTAATCTCTGTAAGTAGATATGCATATCAAAATAAATACAGATTTGAAGTTTTGCAGTCCATACAGGTTGAAGGTTCACATTTTTTAAGATACTCAACTGAATTTTTTTAAAGCCGCTTTAAAAGCGGTCTACTGCGAATCCAAAATACGGTAAATTACCAATATTTTACTTTGCATTACAGATATCGGAAAAAGTTATTTGAACAAGTTGTTCCAAATATTATTCTAATCCCACATCCCACATACCAAATTTCATCACCAAATTCGCACTTTTAGTTTTTCCATTATTTGTAGTCAGGATCCTAAAATCGGAGAGGAGGCTGCTGGCCGATCAGCCGCCCTTACCGAATCTCCGGGCAGCGTGTGCGTTAGGGTGCGTTCACTGCGGAAACCAAAGGATGGTATCCTAGCCTAGAGCTTGGTATCGTACTCTTCATATTCGTGAATTCTCGCATTTAAAATAATGTATTTATTTTACCTGGCGATCGAAACTATATTATCGATCGCTAAGTAAAATAAATGCATTATTTTAAATGCGAGATTTCACGAATATGAAGAGTACGATACCATGCTCTAGGCTAAGATACCATCCTTTGGTCTCCGTAGTGAACGCACCCTTAAGCGATAATGCAGCTCTAAGGAGACCGGGTCTCCTTAAACGCTGCTTGGCTGCGCTGAGCATTAGCAAGTGAGATATTCCGGCCAGCAGCCTCCGCTCCAATTTTAGGATCCTGACTAAAAATAATGAAAAAACTAAAAGTGCGAGTTTTGTGATGAAATTTGGTATGTGGGGTTAGAACATTATTTGGAACAACTTGTTCAAATATCTTTTTCCGATATCTCTAACGCGAAGCAAAATAGCAAAGTAAACAAAACAGTGTAGCATGTGTAAAAAATTTATGGGGAGGCTAAGCCCCCTTGCCTCATCTAACCAGCCGCCACTGTGAATAATTAAATAACTTGGTGAAATAAATGCCCTTTTGGTAAGTATAGATTATATTTCCAGAAGCCGATGGAAATTGATTGAACAGTTTAGCAACAATTAAATTGTGAATTAAAAATTTACGGTCGCTATAATAACCATAATAATTATGATACATAAGATTAGTTATGATTTCTGTATAGAAAGGCACTATACCTATCTAATGTACTTTATTGAATTGAAATTGGACTATTCAAGTGGCCTCTAATTCGGCGTTTCCCTAATTTAATTTAATTTAATTTAATAGTTGCCCAGATTTTCTATTTGTTTATAAGCCAAAAAATTATTTATAATTTTAAAATATTACTGAGGCCGCTTAAATAGTTCAATTTCAAATGTGTAAAGTACATTAGATAGGTATAGTGCCTTTTTATACAAAAATCATAATTATTCTTATGTATCGTAGATATTATGGTTATTATAGCGACAGTAAATTTTTTATTAACAATTTAATTGTTGCTAAACTGTTCATTAAATTTCCATCAGCTTTTGGAAATATAATCTATACTAAAAGGGCTTTTATGTCAACAAGTTATTTAATTATTGCTAAATAATTACTTACTTAAAATATTACTTGAAAATTAAATATTTTGTTGGAAAAACCCGCATTCTCCGAGGAAAATTTTCGTCGAATTAAATGGGGAAAGATATGTCTCTATGCAGAATTTAATTACGGTGAATTTTTATTTGAGTGTTTTTGGTGTAAAGTTAAAAACTTTGGAGTTATAAAGCAATAATTGAAAAAAACACGATTTGGGGGCGCCATTTTGTTTATAAAAAAGTAGCACACTATCTGCGGACTTT
Source organism: Diabrotica virgifera virgifera (assembly GCF_917563875.1). Classification (NCBI taxonomy): domain Eukaryota; kingdom Metazoa; phylum Arthropoda; class Insecta; order Coleoptera; family Chrysomelidae; genus Diabrotica; species Diabrotica virgifera. Next base: position 172,813,263 of record NC_065451.1, read on the forward strand.
GCATACCTATATTATTAATATATAGAATCATAACATTCGATTGCAGCAATAAAATTGCTGGTAAATAACTTTTCCCAAAAATGGCCTATTCTCCGAAAACCTTCCCAGACCATAAGAATACATATTAATATACTGTACTGCTTATATAATCACACCAAGCGGTCAAAGTGAAATTATAAATTACCAAATAAAATAAAATTGCACACACATGAACTTTTACCCTACTCAATCTCTTCTTCTTTTTCTTCTTCTAGTGCCGACTCCACTAATGAAGGCATAATCATTGCAAATTGTCTCTCTCTTCTGCTTTTCTGAAAAGCGTCTGCCTGTTTAACCCGGTTTGGTGGCGAATGTTTTTCAGCCAGGATATTTTTTGTCGTCTTCCAGGACAGCTTTTTCCTTCGATTTTTCTGTTCATAATCAGCGCTAATATCTCATGCTTTTCAATTCTAAGTATGTGCCCCAAATATGTTATTTTTCTTTTTTTAATGCGAAAAACCATTTCGTTCGTAATATGATCGGTCCACGGAATTTTCAAAATTCTCCTGAAAAGCCACATCTCAAAAGCTTCTAGCTTTTTAAGTCAACATTAACAGTCCAAGCTTCGACACATTAAAGAAGAATAGAGTGGATATAACATTTTACCATCTGATATCGGATTTGCAGATTGAGTCTGGGAGCGTTCAAGTATTACGTAACGCGATTTTTGAAGATTTTTAACTCCCCCCCCCCTACGTAACGCACTCTTATAGGAGTTTAACTATTGCGTAACGCAATTTTTGATGATTTTTGGCCCCCCCTGCGTTACGTAATACTTGAACGGTCCCTCTTTGGTTACTCATAAATTTATTCATCTTCAAAAAGGCGGTCTTGATTGCTCTATTCTTCATTCTCATGTTCTTTATTTTTTATCTGGATCCTTGTTAAGACTACCGCTCTTGCTGATCACCATGGTTTTTGCATTCTTTTTGTTTATTGTTAAACCAAACTGTTCCCCAGTATCACAAATTGTGTTTAGAAGCGTGTGCAGGTATTTCTCACTTTCAGCGATAATGACTGTATAGCCAGCATAACGAATGTTATTTATATTTTTACCATTTATCTTGATCCCTTCTGTGCTGCTTTCAAGTGCTTGTGTAAATAATTCTTTGGAGTATATATTAAATAGTAATGGTGAAAGTACACAGCCCTGTCTTACTCGTTTACTTATCTGTTGCGCATCTGTGCTATTTATATCTAATATTACAACTTACAACAGCCTGTTGGTTCAAATAAAGATTTCTCACTGTGTTAATATCATTTGTGCTGAGTCCTTTTCGCTTTAGACATTCCATGAGAATGGTATGTTTAACTTTGTCGAAAGCTTTTTCATAGTCTATAAATGCGACGAAGAGATCTTATACATTTTTGGGCAAGAGTTGTGAAACTATACTAGACAAAGGTAATAAGATAAAAATATACCCTGTTCGTGACACTTCAACAGCCAGGGTACTGAAGCGTTTTTTCGACAGGTAATACCTATAAGAACAAATTGTAACTATTTCCTGCGTAGGATGTGGCGGCCATTTTAATTTATAAACAATTTAGTTTCAAAAAACGGCATTTTTTCCTTTTTTTTTCAAATTAATGGAAAACAGTAGGACTTATGGTTTTTTTAGTACAGACATCTTCTAGAGAATGGAAAAAACTTTAAAATAACGTATTACATAGTTTAATACACTCATTTATTGTTCATATAATTGCGAAAAAAGGTCGAAATTTAATAAAAACTAATTTCGCAATAACTATTGTAAAAATGAGTGTACAGCTTTGAAATTTTTGTCAAATGAGGGTTCTTTGGTGCTTAATATGTGACAAAATTTCAAAGCGATTCATTCAATTGTTTAAATTTTATTCAAATTGTTTATCCCAGAGAGCTTTTTTTGCATTAACATAAGTCCAGTAGCGGCTTTTGGGGGTAGGCAGGATAGGCCGGGCCTACCAAATAATTTTAAGAGCTTTAAAATAGAAAAAGATATATTCAAAAATTATGTTAAGGTAAGTCCGTGATAATACACATTTATAACATTTATTCTAACATATTTTAGTTAAATTTGACAGTTGTCAAATTTTATTTGCAATTTGGCATAAAAACAATTGTGTTTATTGCATTTATAAAATGGTATTTTCTTTGATTTGTATAGTCTTATAAGTTGTACAGATTATATTCGTAGATATATTATATAATTCGTAAATAATTTTTTTTCAATTATAGCGCCATTTATCGACAACTAGAATAAATGTTATAAATGTCTGTAATCACCGACGTGCCTTTTTTCTGTTACATACAATTAAATGCGATAGAAAGAAATCGAAAAACTGTGACGCACTGAAAGATGCTCATGAGAAAAAGAATAGTATACATAGCTATATGTAATTTGCTGGCTTGGCCTACCCAAAATTTTACCCCACCAGCCTCCACTGCATAAGTCAGAAAAAAGAATAATGTTAGAACCATTCTACAGGTGTTAAATGAAAGAGCCATGAACTAATCTTTCAAATTGGTTTAAAAAAAGTGAATAAAAAATGCCGAAGTATCATCAACTTGTCCTTATAAACTTTTTGAATAACTTTTTCCAAAAAATCTATTTTTTACCGTTTTTTAGGTGCACAACTACCAAGTAATGTTATGTAAATTCTAATAAATATATATAATTTGTATAAGAAAATAAAAAGTTTATAAGGAAAAATTTAACATACTTTTGCATAATTATTTATTACTAATAAATGCATTTTTTATTCACTTTTTTAAACCAAGTTGAAAGTTTAGCTCATGCTCTTTCATTTGACACCTGTAGAATGGTTCTGGTAATATTTTTTTCTTACTTATGTTATTGCAAAAAGTAGGTACTCTGGGATAAAGAATTTAAATAGAATTTAACTTAACTTTTAAACTTATTAATTACTAGGTGGACTATGCACTTGCAATTTATTTAAATTTTGCAATTGATTATTTCTGTTTGGATCCCGGTGAATTCGTAACTATTCTAATCCCCCATCCTAATTACAGGTCAATTGGTAACTCTGGCCCTCAGATAATTTTTCGGTAACCAATCAACTACCGGTGAATTCGTAACTAAATAAAGGTATCATCTTTTAGACTTGAAATAAACACATGGAAAATCTCTTTGCTTTTAAATTATCAGATTAGATGGATTTAAATAATTTATCAGTGCTAAACATCTAAATATTAAATTTACAATTACTTGATAAAAATCAAGCTCGTGTAGAGCTGTACTTGATGGAAATAATATTTATAACACGTGTTAATGAAACGCTATAATATTTTTTCAATTATTTTATTAAGATATTTCAACTTTTGCTATTTTTTATAGGTACATATAATACAAATATAATGTTTTTAAGCAAACCAAGAAACATTCGGTTTAGATTTAAGGTATTAGCATTGTTTATCTACGTATTAGATTTAATCAATGGTTTCGAATTCACCCGAAGAAAGTTTCGAGTTGGCAGGTCAGGTAATAGAAAAGTTACGAATTGGCCGGTGTACATTTTGATTTGAAAATTTTTGTCATTAAAAGTTACAAGTTGGCGCGTGTCCTTCTGTTTAACTATTATTATTGTAAAAATATTGACGATTTATGTAATTTTAGTAAATTGTATTGTTATTGTTTTGTTTTCTTGACTTTTTATAAGCTTTGTCGATAAAATTGTACAATTTTTCATGACAATAAAGCATATTTCTATTCTATTCTATTCTAAACAATTAAATGAATCGCTTTGAAATTTTTGTCACATAATCAGCATCAAAGAACCCCCATTTGACAAAATTTTCAAAGCTGTACACTTATTGTTACAATAGTTATTGCGAAATTAGTTTTTTTTTTGAAATTTCGACCTTTTTTCGCAATTATATTAACAATAAATGAGTGTATTAAACTTTGTAATAAGCCATTTTAAAGCTTTTTCCATTTTCTCGAAGATGTTTGTACTAAGAAAACCATAAGTCTTACTGTTTTTCATTAATTTGAAAAAAAGGAAAAAGGCCGTTTTTGACACTAAATTGTTTATAAATAAAAATGGCCGCCAGATCCTACGCAGGAAACAGTTACAATTTGTTCTTATATAAGTGTTACCTGCCTGTCGAAAAACGCTTCAGTACCCTGGCTGTTCAAGTGTCATGGAAAAAACCTTATTACCCTGGACTATACAGAGCTTCTACTGTTCTGAAGCCATTACGAAAGCCAAACTATTAGGTCTGGATCCCGCGTATGAAAAAAAAAGTTGATTAATAGCAAGCTGAAAATTTGTTAATAGCTTAACGGTGTCTAGTCGGACAAACTTTGATGTACGGAAACACTGGAAAAGGGAAAGTTTTAATTGTGGAACAGGTTAAAAATTTGGAATGGTCAGACCACGAAAACGGCACATGTATTTTGTCCGATAGAACAGACTTAAACTCTCCGAACAGAGATTAAACTCTCATGCAAAAATCAGACTGCTATTTATCACCAAATGGGCGTTTTAATGAGTGGAACATGTAGAATATGTCAAATGACAGGAATTATGACAGGTTATAAATAGCAGTCTGATTTTTGCATGAGAGTTTAATCTCTGTTCGGAGAGTTTAAGTCTGTTCTGTCAGACAAAATAAATGTGCCGTTTTCGTGGTCTGACCGTTCCAAATTTTTAATCTGTTCCACAATTAAAACTGCCCCTGCTACAGTGTTCCCATATACCAAAGTTTATCCGACTAGACACTCTTAAGGGGAAACAGTAGCGATCAACAGGTAGCGAAAACGCGTTCCAAGATTGCGGCTGTAATTTTGAATATTTTTTGGAGATATTTGGCACACGTATTCGTAATATAATAAAGAATGGCGGTACAGAACCCAATTTGAAAAATATATTAATATGTGTAAATTACTCTGTAATTAAATACAATATTAAAAAAAAGAGCCTGTACTGCCATTAAGAAGAACAAAAAAATACACTTTCTTCAAATAAACTTTTTTATCCGATGCCTAGATTTTGTGTCATTTTGGAACTACTAATGAAATAAAAAATTTTAGCTGTTCTAAAATAACACAAAATCTAGGCATCGGATATCGGATAAAAAAGTTTATTTGAAGAAAGTGTATTTTTTTGTTCTTCTTAATGGCAGTACAGACTCGTTTTTTTAATATTGTATTTAATTACAGAGTAATTTACACATATTAATATATTTTTCAAATTGGGCTCTGTACCGCCATTCTTTATTATATTACGAATACGTGTGCCAAATATCTCGAAAAAATATTCAAAATTACAGCCGCAATCTTGGAACGCGTTTTGCTACCTGTTGATCGCTACTGTTTCCTATTAAGCTATTAACAAATTTTCAGCTTGCTATTAATCAACTTTTTTTTCATACGCGGGATCAAGACCTATATCTATTACTACTCATATCCGCTTCAGACTTTCTGAATATTATTGCATGTATAATTTTTAAAAATGTTTTCAATAATTGTGACATTAGGGTAATAAAAAAAATATTATAGTTAAATGAAAAAATTGTCTGGTTAATTGGTATTTACCAAAGCCATCAAAATGAAAAAACTCGTTGATCTCTTATTAATAATAAATCAACAACATGCTCTTCTCTTTTATATGCACGATTTGTATTTTCGACCCTCTTGGCGGAAAATTGTCAAACAGTTTTCAGGAAATTGCAGTAAACCCTCAAAAATCATTCGGCGATATCTGTATATCATCGGTTTCCGATAAGGCCCTTAAAACGCCACGCGCTCCCTCTAGGGCCCCTTGCGCCCCCGGAAATCCTACTGGTAGCTGTTGCTTCGATATCGGATGATGACTTTTTCACTTTTCAGGTACCAGATGGATTTGTTCGACGGGATGGGGTGAAGTGTGTGAATTTTCCTTATCGGTTTCGGTGTATCTACCCTTCACTCTTCTTTTGATACGGTATAGTTTAAAAGTAAAAGCAATAAAAGATTTAAATAACAGTTCAGTTTCATTGTCTCTTAAATCAAATACTTGATATAACATAATAATGAGAACAGAATCAGGAGTTGATTTTTAGTATATTCAGCTTTTTTATTTTGCCAAAAACTTTTGATATTGTTCTGAAGCTATTTTCTTGTGGCATCTTAATTGGCAATTTACTATTTTTATTGGGAATAAGCCACAATTTTACTTTAAAATAAATTTATTTGGCGTTTTGATTTTTACTTTGGAAATAAAGAATGGACATTATGTACTTTTTGAATATATCTGTGTACAAAATTTTGAATATTTTATTAACTATACATACATATTGTTACTGTTTATTTATTAACAACAGGTAAAAGGGGGAGTAGTGTACTTTTGAAGTGTGTAAAATTAATAATTCTTAGCTGACCGCTTTCGGCTTATAAAGCCATCTTCGGAGCTATGGTCAAAAAGGTCAAAATACCACTATGACGAGAGATGGGTTCCATTTATGATATGAAATACTTCTGTTTTTTATGTAGTTTTTTATTGGTTGGAAAAAACCTTGTCTATCTGTTTAAAAAATTGTTCAATTTGCTGTTGGTTATTTTTGTATCCAGAAAAGTTAAACATCAAGAACGAGCACAAAGGACTTTCACACGAAAATTACATTATATATAAAACGAATATTTGATCATGGTAAGGTCAAAAAGACCTTACCATTTGAATACTGCGGTGTCAGATAGCAGAATATATAATGTAATTTTCGTGTGAAAGTCCTTTGTGCTCGTTCTTGATGTTTAACTTTTCTAGATACAAAAATAACCAACAGCAAATTGAACAATTTTTTAAACAGACAGACAAGGTTTTTTCCAACCAATAAAAACTACATAAGAAACAGAAATATTTCATATCATAAATGGAACCCATCTCTCTTCATAGTGGTATTTTGACCTTTTTGACCATAGCTCCGAAGATGGCTTTATAAGCCGAAAGCGCTCAGCTAAGAATTATTAATTTTACACACTTCAAAAGTACACTTCTCCCCCTTTTACCTGTTGTCATAAGTCATAAGTGTGTACAAAACTATTTCAGTCTTTACATTTATTTATTAACAAATTTTATGCACTCATTGTTAATCAATCTTAAGTCAACTTACATCTTACATTCCTAACATACTTGAAAAAGAAGTATCTGCTTTACAGCGATAAAATTGATAAATTACAAAACATTTTACAGCGTTTGCAATACACGCGTTTTTTTCACTTTCACTGTCAGCCAAGATAACGTCGTACATGATTATCCCTGAGATATGAATAAGAATACATCCGGTATGATTTTTATACCTACGTATTACTACTGTACGATAGTATGTGAAAAAAAACTGTAAACATAAAAATCTCTAGATAGGACTTTTTTATCTCATGATTACGTTTTCAGCATTTTCCAAAATTAATGTTCCTAGTCCCAGAATTCATTAAAAGTAAAAGTTAACGCAATCTTAATCCGCCACCATCAAACATTTATTTTTAATTGATACCTTAAAATTTTATATATTAATTAATTATGAAAATAGCAACAAAATAATATCGATCATAATAATTTAATATAATGTCATTGTAGATGACAATCTCATTGGAAATTGAACACATTTAAATTGAATTGGCATATCTGATATATATTGAGTACAGTTGTCCATTTACTTTAGATAATTATACATATCTTGAAAGTAAAAAGTAATCGGTCAACAACGGTCGAAGATAAAAGTACTCAGTCTGCCTTGGATTGACTGTAAATATTCGCACCAAGGTGTTTTGAAATTGGTAATTTACTATTTTTATTGGGAATAAGCCACAATTTTACTTTAAAATAAATTTATTTGGCGTTTTGATTTTTACTTTGGAAATAAAGATAGATTGGGACATTTATCCAGGGCCGCCGCTACCATGTGTGCTAAATGTGCATATCACATGGGCCGCCAACAATAGGGCCGGCCAAAAGGGCCACTGATGATAATACTGTTTTGAAAACGAAAATAAATTCAAATAATTAAATAGTAATGATTCAGATAATTCTGTAAACTATTATAACTGCCCTTTTGCAGGTATAGTCATAAAGCAGTTCCGGGAATACTTTTTCCCGGACTTTTAGATATTTTTATAGATAGAATACCTCCAACCTCCACAGCTTCTCCTGCTCATCGTAAAACGCAACAAATTGGAGCAGATGTCCGCTCTCGTATAGCCAAGCTCTTAGCCTGTCCCTGTGTGATAGTTAATACTCCCAGCTATCATACGACACCCACCCCTACCCATCATACACGTCCTGATACTCAAACCTATACCCGAGGAAAATACCTCTGAAACCAGTGGAGAAAACCAGTGGAGGAAACCACGGAAACAAACGGATATGCATAGGGATGACGGCTATGTATCATCCTAATATACCGCCACCCCAACCTCAAATTGTGATTCCATCATGTCGAAGGGGGTAACATAGTGGGTTACAAGCGATACCTAAGAGAGATGGCGAACCCGAGCGGAAAACAGCCTTGGGGGCAAGGGCGCACTGCCCGACTGAACCGATCAGCACGGCCAAACATTTGGGAAGAAAAATGGGACAAAAAAAGAAAAAAAATAAAGCCGTAGAGAGGGGAGCGGGGGCGAAAGGGAAAACAAAAGAGGGAGGGAAAAGAAAAGGACGAAACTCGAGGGGAGAAAAGCTGTAGGCGAGAAGTGAAAGAAAAGGAATAAATCGGATCTTGAACCAGCGCAAACAAAAGCAATGGAAATGACAGAGAAGATAAGAGAGAAAAGAGGGAAGGAAGAGAGAAACAGAAAACCAAGAGAGAGGAAGAAAGAAAGAGAACAGGAAGAGAAAAAGAGGGAGAAGAGAACAGACAGACAGACATTTCATTTATTAAAAATTAATAGGTGAAATAGTTTATATCCTTGTGGAATCGGTACTCACCGGAGGTACTGCAGACGTTCGGATACAATTAACATCTCTTTGGAGAGACAATGAAGTTGACTTTTCAAAGTAACAAGACATTTACTCAACAAACACACATTAGACATAACTGAGCTGATATAAGTATGTATATGTAATTACGTGGCTAAAGGTTCAACACCAAGGCCAGAAAAGTTAGTTAGTTTTTTTATGTGTTTATGTTATCTACTCACAGTTTATTTTAATTAAATGGACGTTTAAATTAGGATATTAGGATACACATATAATGGACGTTGGATCATGGATATTAGTCTAAATGTTCAAGTATTTATCTATTCACAAATTATTATTGTTATGTATTTTCTGCACATTTCTTCAAATACTAGTACATATAAACATTTATCTAGAGTATTGAAATTGGAAGGGGGTGGCAAATATTAAGTTGCACACGGGTGGCCAACACCTTAGCGGCGGCCCTGCATTTATCAATCGGGGTGAATGTTGCGGTTTGTTTGAGTCTATGTGAAATAGTGTGGTAGGTACTTGTGAGAGTAGTTAATGCTCGTGCAAAGGTACCAAAAGCATCCACACGATTAGCCGCCTTGAAAAATTCGGCGAGTGCAGTTTTGGGTGGATTTATAGCACGATCAATCTCTGGTCTTGTTCGTGAAATACACGCTTTGATCTTTTTCAAGATAAACGGCTAAATGAATAACTACTAAATCCCGTTCTTGAATTTTTATTTTATAGTTTTTGTTAATTGGAATAACATTCATATTGGCATTTTCAACTTGAGACACAGCCGTATTATTGCCTTTCTTCACATACTTGCAAAAATGTATTTGATGCTCTTCACCTAACTGAAGAACCCAACATTAATATTTGCACTTGTCTCGCTCAGCAAAGGCTAATATGGTACCAACCAACCAACGATTGTCAATGTCAGTGTCTTATTGATATTTTTAATACCTACATGATAGAGGATACTCGTCGATATTTTTGTGATCATATCGTTAGTAAATGTATTAGAAAAACTTTTAATATATTTTTCATCTGCCATGCAAGGTGATGAACGATTGAAATTACCGAATGATCTATGAAATGAATCATGTGTCTTGTAACAATATAAAAAAGCATTTCGTCTGTAGCTCCATCTGCTTTCCACATTATATCTCACATTATCGATCTGTTTAGGTGGAGTATATGGCAACACTAAAACTTGAAAATGTCATAAAATTAAAGAATTAATATTTTGTTCAATTTATGTCCAAAAGTAAACTGTAACATTTTTCTTCTATGAAATTTGCCGGTCGTTCTATCCGTGTGCTCAGAATTTTTGTAAAGCTTACGATTCGTGAGTAAACATTCCGTTTGTAGATACCAATTTTTTTGAATATTTTGTAAAATTAAAAAATTCATATTTTGTCCAATTTACGTAGAAAAGTTAAACTGTTGCACTTTTCGTGCATAATATTTGCCGCTCGTTTTTTTCGTGTGTTCAGAATGTTTCTACTGATTGCAATTCGTGAAAAAAAGAGATATTTTTGTAAAATTTCGCAAAATTAAAAATTCATATTTTGTCCAATTTGAGTCCAAAAGTTAAACTGTTGCACTTTTCTTTTATGGAATTCCCCGCTCGTTCTTCTTCTGTACTCAGAATCTTCCTACGGCTTACGTTTCGCTATTTCCGAAACGGACTGCGCTAGAGAGAAAAAATAGTACCGTTCTGTTCAGAATTCAGCAGGGAATATACCTGCCAAATTCCATAAAAATCGGAAAGTCGTTTCGGAGGAGTATGGCAACAAATACTGCGACCGGAGAATTATATATATACAGGGTGTCCCAGACTAATTTAGCCACGCTATATCTCTTAAACGAATAGAGATTTTAGAATGAGGCAAAAAGTGGTCTATTCTACTTGTAATACACTTTAATATGGCGCCAAAAAAATCATCCCCTAAATATTCATCCCTTAGTTACAACCCCTAACTTTAATTTTTTTAATAGCACGCTGTATATTTTTTTATAGTTTTGGATGTGGTCTTCTATCGTCTATTCAACACATTTTTTGAAAATAAAATCGGTTCGTAAATAACCAAGAAAATATCAGTTTAGTTTTGTTATTTATGTGTCCCAGACTAATTTATCCAGGCTATATTTCTTAAACGAATAGAGATTTTCGAATGGGACAAAAACTGATCTATTACATTTGTAATAAACTTTAATATGGCGCAGAAGAATAATTATCCCCTAAATATTCATCCCTTAGTTACAACCCCTAACTTTATTTTTTTAAATAGCACCCTGTAAGTTAGGGATGAATATTTAGGGGATGAATTTTTTCTACGCCATATGAAAGTGTATTACAAATGGAATAGATCAGTTTTTGTCCCATTCCAAAATTTCTATTCGTTTAAGAAATATAGCCTGGATAAATTAGTCTGGGACACACAATTAACAAAAATGAACTGATAGTTTCTTGGTTATTTACGAACAAATTTTATTTTCAAAAAATGTGTTGAATAGACGATAAAAGACCACATCCAAAACTATAAAAAAATATACAGGGTGCTATTAAAAAAATTTAAGTTAGGGGTTGTAACTAAGGGATGAATATTTAGGGGATGATTTTTTTGTACGCTATATTAAAGTGTATTATAAGTAGAATATACCACTTTGTGTCCCATTCGAAAATCTCTATTCGTTTAAGAGATATAGCGTGGCTAAATTAGTCTGGGACACTCTGTATACAGGGTGTTTCATTAATAATTGTCCATATAGTAACTGGAGAAACCTTAGCACAAAATACGAAGATTTAACCTAAAACACTTAAATAAAATGTGGTTCCTTACTGAGTTACAGGGTGTTTTATCTAAAAATTTAAAAATTATTTTTGCTCAGCATTTTCAAACTATTTGACGTATCCTTTTCATACCTGTCAGAAAGTGCGACTACTAGACACCCTACTAAATTATGATAAACAAACGTTTCTAGCTACTATCAGAGGCATACGACAGGGGATGGTGAATGGCTGACCCTTCTCAAATTCTACGCCACTGTAGGAATTACTATTTTATTGCAATTTTTAGATTTTCCAATACTTTCTACGTAAATAATATACTCTTCATTGGTAACCAGAAAGTCATTAGTTTTCGAGATATTTGAAGTTAAATATGAAACGGCACAGTTATTTTGATTAATTTATGATATGATTCATATGATTAAAATTTAAAAATTATTTGTACCCAGTACTTTAAAACTATTTGGCGTATCCTTATCATACTTGGCATAAAGTGTAGGTACTGTACACCCTACTAAATTAGGATAAATTAAAGTATCTAGCTACTACCAGAGGCGTACGACAGGGGATAGTGGCTGGTTGACCCTTCCCAAATTCTACGCCACTGACGAAATTGCTATTTTGGTGTAATTTTTTGATTTGGCAATACTTTTTATGTAAATATTATACTGTTCATTCGTAACGATAAAATGATTAGTTTTCGAGATATTTGAAATTAAAACTGAAGCGACACAATACATTAATCAAAATAACCGTGTCGTTTCATTTTTAACTTCAAAGATCTCGAAAACTAATGACTTTATCGTTACAAATGAAGAGTATATTATTTTCATAGAAAGTATTGGAGAATCCAAAAATTGAACTAAAATAGCAATTTCGCCAGTGGCGTAGAATTTGGAAAGGGTAAACCATTCACTTTCCCACGTCGTACGCCTCTGGTAATAGCCAGAAACCTTTGTTTAACATAATTTAGTAGTTTGTACAGTACCTATACTACCTGCCAAGTATGAAAAGGATACGTCAAATAGTTTTAAAATGCTGAACAAAAATTGTTTTTAAATTTTGAGATAAAACACCCTGTAACTCAGTAAGGAACTATATTTATTTAAGTGTTTTAGGTTAAATCTTCGTATTTTGTGCTAAGGTTTGTCCAGTTATTATATGGACAATTATTAATGAAACACCCTGTATAGATGTTAAATATTTAAATGGCTATTAAAAAATTACGGTTGGTGATAGAAAAGTGAAAATTTAGGGTTGAATGTATCTTTTGGTTCTACATCATATAAAATTAAAAAAGGACAGTTTGACTAAAAAAATAAAAAAAATTATTGGGGGGCAAGCCGCCTTTTTACTTAGTTTGGTCGTACCAACTCACAAACCTTCCCAGGTTCATGTACAACAACTTTCATTAAGGTCATCATAAATATGATCAAATGCATAGTTTGCGAGTCTATAAGATACATACATACAAACATTCATTTTTATTTATTTAGTCCTTTCCAAGACTCATTGTTTACTTTTTCAACTACAACTAAGATAAGATGAACTTACACCTAGTGCCTGAGCTAGATGAAGCCTTAAACAATCGGCTCCCTTAGTTAGTTGAAGTTTAATTTTGTTATAAATTAACCTCAAACTTTCTGTGGTAGCTCGAATGTTACAGTTTTAAACGAAAAGATACATGATTTAAATCTTTTGTCAAATTTAATACATTCATAGTAGGTAAAATGTTTTGTACTCACCGTTCACGTGTCTGAACTTTGTCATCTACGTTCTTATCACCATGTTTGGCAATAGAGTTCAACTACCGTCGCGTTGCGCAGGGGGTGACGTGGGAATCCGTTCCACCTAGGAAGTCACACAGGTAACGGAGCAAGTGGTGCCACGTGACCAGGAGCAGGGGTGATCGCCGCGGGAGGCACAACAAGCACGTGACTTCAGCGATCACATTGATCATATCTACTGTGAATAATAAAATTCAACTAATCTGGGGAGTGTGCCTCTTGTTGTTTCTACTTCACTGATGATGCTGATACTCTGATATTAATATCGATATTACCTTTATATAAATAAGGGTTGAAATGCGTCATAAGTGGCAGAATACTCAATTGAAATATCTATAAAATAAGTAGCATTAAAATTATCGATCAATTATACGAACATATAAAAAACTGTTTATACGAATCAGCATTTGAAGCAATGGGATAACATATAAAACCAAGCTAAACAAACCATGCTGATGGGATAGAGAAGTAGAAGAATAAATAAAATGTAAAAGAGAACTATACCAACAATATTTAAGTTCAATCATTACAAGACAAAATAAAATATAGGTACTTAAAGAAAAACACGCAGAAGTAGGTACCTACTTACAAAGAAAAAATTCTAAGAAGAACGAGTTTTGGAAAAGAAACTGCCTATGAATAAATACTTATCTAAGAGGAACCAGTGAACCAGAAGCATAGAAAGATGCGAAATTGATAAAAAAGATTGAGAAAAGACTGGGGAGAGTATTTCATAGAAAAAAACAGTAAATCCTTTATAAAAGGTATATTTAAAATCCCTAAAAAGGGCTACATCACAATCACAGAACTGGTTTTCGACTGGTTTACCAGTCATCATCAGTGCCTACGTGAAGTTTACATGCTAACCACCAAGATATAATTTTACAAAAATATGTGGGTCAAAGCCCTATATACGTGGTCCGTTAAGGAAACATCGATTAAAGATGCCAATTAAAACATGGATGTTAGAAATACCTTACCATTATGCCCCAGGTAACATCTGAGCTGTAGTGTGACTTGATTACATGGTGGAACATTAGACAAAGCCATCAAAATGTTCTTCTTCTTCTTCTTCTTTTTGTATAGACATGACTCTGTCTGTTTTTCAATATACCTCTAGTAATTTGTCGTTCCATCGTTTTCGTGGTCTTCCCACTGATCGTCTTCCTATTGGGCAACCGTCTCTCGCTGTCCTGACTACCCTATTTGTTGTCATTCGGCTTATGTGGTCATTCCATTCTATTCTTCTGTTTCTTACCCAGTTATTAATGTTATCCACCTTGCATCTCCGTTGTATATCTGTACTTCTAGCTCTGTCCCATAGAGAGAGTCTTACCATCGATTTTTCGTAGGGTTTTCATCTCCGCTGTTTCGAGCAATCTTTTTGTCCTCTCTGTGTCGGGTCGTGTTTCTGCCGCGTATGTCATTATTGGTCTGATGACTGTTTTCTAAATTCTGCCTTTCATTTCTTTTCCGATATTTTTATTTCTCCATATTGTGTCATTCAGGCAACCTGCGGCTCTGTTTGCTCTATTCACTTGATCTTCCACTTCTGTTTCGAACCTTCCGTAGCTAGATAGTGTGATGCCTAGGTATTTAAACTCCATCACTTTTGTTCTATTATCTGACCTTCCAGCTCCAATTTACATCTTATTGGATCTGCTGTTATAACCACGCACTTTGTCTTTTCTGAGGAAATTAACATGTTAAATTTTGTGGCGATTATGTTGAATTGGTGCAGCATACGTTGTAAATCATCTTCACTTTGAGAGATTAGTATTGCATCGTCCGCATGGCAGATTATTTTTTTTCCGCATAGCATTAAAATGTTAAACAGTATTTTTATGGGAGCAATCCATCAGCAAAGAATATATATATATATATATATATATATATATATATATATATATATATATATGTATATATATCTATATTATGAAAGAACGGCAATTGCATTTTATTACACTTCGACCACCACCGGTATTCTACACGACGTGTTTCGCAGGTTATGTCAACCGCTCGTCAGGAACACCTAGGTGAAGTGGTCGAAGAGGAATAAAATGCATGGGGCCTTCCTGGTAATAATAAAATACCAGACTTCAGTACACTAGGTACGACATCTATATGAAATAAACGAAAGGATTTCTCTGGTGTACAGAAGAAATCCTTTCCGTAGCGGCCGTGACCATGTGAATTCAAAGTCTTGATAAAAGACTATGAAACGACAAAAGATACCTCTTTGTATCACAGATTTGTCTACAAAGCCACGTTATTCGTTACGCATTCCTCAATAACGGAGAAACCGTGATAATATGAAAGAACGGCAATTGCATTTTATTACACTTCGACCACCACCGGTATTCTACACGACGTGTTTCGCAGGTTATGTCAACCGCTCGTCAGGAACACCTAGGTGAAGTGGTCGAAGAGGAATAAAATGCATGGGGCCTTCCTGGTAATAATAAAATACCAGACTTCAGTACACTAGGTACGACATCTATATGAAATAAACGAAAGGATTTCTCTGGTGTACAGAAGAAATCCTTTCCGTAGCGGCCGTGACCATGTGAATTCAAAGTCTTGATAAAAGACTATGAAACGATAAAAGATACCTCTTTGTATCACAGATTTGTCTACAAAGCCACGTTATTCGCTACGCATTCCTCAATAACGGAGAAACCGTGATAATATGAAAGAACGGCAATTGCATTTTATTACACTTCGACCACCACCGGTATTCTACACGACGTGTTTCGCAGGTTATGTCAACCGCTCGTCAGGAACACCTAGGTGAAGTGGTCGAAGAGGAATAAAATGCATGGGGCCTTCCTGGTAATAATAAAATACCAGACTTCAGTACACTAGGTACGACATCTATATGAAATAAACGAAAGGATTTCTCTGGTGTACAGAAGAAATCCTTTACGTAGCGGCCGTGACCATGTGAATTCAAAGTCTTGATAAAAGACTATGAAACGACAAAAGATACCTCTTTGTATCACAGATTTGTCTACAAAGCCACGTTATTCGCTACGCATTCCTCAATAACGGAGAAACCGTGATAATATGAAAGAACGGCAATTGCATTTTATTACACTTCGACCACCACCGGTATTCTACACGACGTGTTTCGCAGGTTATGTCAACCGCTCGTCAGGAACACCTAGGTGAAGTGGTCGAAGAGGAATAAAATGCATGGGGCCTTCCTGGTAATAATAAAATACCAGACTTCAGTACACTAGGTACGACATCTATATGAAATAAACGAAAGGATTTCTCTGGTGTACAGAAGAAATCCTTTCCGTAGCGGCCGTGACCATGTGAATTCAAAGTCTTGATAAAAGACTATGAAACGACAAAAGATACCTCTTTGTATCACAGATTTGTCTACAAAGCCACGTTATTCGCTACGCATTCCTCAATAACGGAGAAACCGTGATAATATGAAAGAACGGCAATTGCATTTTATTACACTTCGACCACCACCGGTATTCTACACGACGTGTTTCGCAGGTTATGTCAACCGCTCGTCAGGAACACCTAGGTGAAGTGGTCGAAGAGGAATAAAATGCATGGGGCCTTCCTGGTAATAATAAAATACCAGACTTCAGTACACTAGGTACGACATCTATATGAAATAAACGAAAGGATTTCTCTGGTGTACAGAAGAAATCCTTTCCGTAGCGGCCGTGACCATGTGAATTCAAAGTCTTGATAAAAGACTATGAAACGACAAAAGATACCTCTTTGTATCACAGATTTGTCTACAAAGCCACGTTATTCGCTACGCATTCCTCAATAACGGAGAAACCGTGATAATATGAAAGAACGGCAATTGCATTTTATTACACTTCGACCACCACCGGTATTCTACACGACGTGTTTCGCAGGTTATGTCAACCGCTCGTCAGGAACACCTAGGTGAAGTGGTCGAAGAGGAATAAAATGCATGGGGCCTTCCTGGTAATAATAAAATACCAGACTTCAGTGCACTAGGTACGACATCTATATGAAATAAACGAAAGGATTTCTCTGGTGTACAGAAGAAATCCTTTCCGTAGCGGCCGTGACCATGTGAATTCAAAGTCTTGATAAAAGACTATGAAAGATGAGGAATGCGTAGCGAATAACGTGGCTTTGTAGACAAATCTGTGATACAAAGAGGTATCTTTTGTCGTTTCATAGTCTTTTATCAAGACTTTGAATTCACATGGTCACGGCCGCTACGGAAAGGATTTCTTCTGTACACCAGAGAAATCCTTTCGTTTATTTCATATAGATGTCGTACCTAGTGTACTGAAGTCTGGTATTTTATTATTACCAGGAAGGCCCCATGCATTTTATTCCTCTTCGACCACTTCACCTAGGTGTTCCTGACGAGCGGTTGACATAACCTGCGAAACACGTCGTGTAGAATACCGGTGGTGGTCGAAGTGTAATAAAATGCAATTGCCGTTCTTTCATATTATCACGGTTTCTCCGTTATTGAGGAATGCGTAGCGAATAACGTGGCTTTGTAGACAAATCTGTGATACAAAGAGGTATCTTTTGTCGTTTCATAGTCTTTTATCAAGACTTTGAATTCACATGGTCACGGCCGCTACGGAAAGGATTTCTTCTGTACACCAGAGAAATCCTTTCGTTTATTTCATATATATATATATATATATATATATATATATATATATATATATATATATATATATATATATATATAATCGGTTCATAACGTTCTACGACGTCTTCCGATTCCCAATCGCCATTGCTCTCGATCGTAGCACATGTCTTCGTTCAAGCCTCTTTCTCTGATTTCCCTATGGATTCCTTCTATCCAGCTTTTCCTAGGTCTTCCTCTTTTCCGCCGTCCTTTTGGTGCCCATCGTAGCACTTGCTTGGGTAATCTGTCTTCTTCCATACGTTGTACGTGGCCAAACCATCTTAGTTGCTTTGTTTTTATATCGTCCATTATTGTATGCTTTACATCCATTATCTCCAATATTCTTGTATTTCTGATTTTTTGTATTCTTGATATACCAGCAGATCTTCTCCAGAAGTCCATTTCAGTTGTTCTGAGCATATTTTCGGATTTTTCTTTAAGTGGCCAAACTTCGCTGTTGTATGTTATAATGCTCTTAACAATGCTGTTATAGATGTTACGTTTATTTTCTTTGGAGATACTTTGGTCCCATAGGATTTTGATCAATAATGCGATAGCTTTCCTTCCTTGTGTGCACCTTTCTTGGATATTCTTGTCCAACGTTCCATCTTGTGTAATTTTAAGACCCAAGTATTTATATTTCTGACAGTGATTAATAGTTATTTCATTTTCCAACGCTAGATCCTGCTGTATACCTCCAACGCACATATATTCCGTTTTCTTGGTATTCACTTCTAAACCCCAGTTCCGGTATTCTTCTATGATTTTTCGGGTCATATATTCAATATCGTGATAATCCTGGGCCATAAGAATCTGATCATCCGCAAAACATAGAGTGTATAGCATGTTATCATCATTTAGCGGTATACCCATATTCTTACATTTCCTTTTCCAGGATTTCAAAACTTGCTCTAAATATATTTTAAATAGTGTCGGCGATAGACAGCAGCCCTGTTTAAGACCCTTATTCACTTCAAATCCTGACGAGATTTCCTTGCCTAGCTTAACTTTTGCTATATTATGTTGGTACAGATTTTTTACAGCTTTAATGAGGTTCAGACTGATGTTAGTTTTTTCGAGGGCTTCCCAAAGTTTACTTTGTGGTACAGTATCGTATGCTTTTTTTAAGTCTATGTACACTAAATGCAGTTCTTGATTGTAGGCTATTTGTTTGTCTATTAACTGTGTTACACAATATAGGTGGTCAGTGGTGGATCTGCCAGCGCGGAAACCGGCTTGCTCTTCGGCCTCTAAGTCCTTGTATTCTTCTTCTATTTTATTTTTGATAATTTTTCCGTAAACTCTGCTGATGGTGCTTGTGACAGATATTCCCCGGTAATTATCGCATATATTTTTGCTGCCTTTCTTGTGTATTGTAGAAATAAGCATATCTGTAAGCAAAGAACATACAAAAAGGATATTTGAGACTATGGCAAACAGTATCAATCTATGCAATTGTGAATCATGGCCACTGAAAGAAAGAACACTGGCAACGCCGAGAACAACGGAAATGGATTTTTGTAGAAGAATAATAGATTTAGAGGAGAAAGGATTACCAACGAACGCATTAGGGAAATAATAGGAATCAAACGAACAATCACAGATGAGTTATCAACAAAACAAGTTATCTAGTTCAGACATATAAAAAGAATGGATGAACAACGAATACCAACGAAAATACTAAAATGGTAACCAGAAGGAAAGAGAAAACGAGGTACACTGAAAAAAAGTTAGAATGAAGGAATAGGCTGAGAGAAAAAAACAGAAGATGAGCTATGTGACAACCGGATGAAGTGGCTATTTTGAAGTCGGAAATGGCGGATAACGTAATAAACCGACATATAGTGTTTTATATGTCTATATTAATTATATGTCTATATTAATGTATATATTAATTGAGGGGATCAGATGCTAAGGGCTACAAGTGATAAAATGGTTCAATTGAGAAAAAGTAAGTCAAAGTTAAAACATAGTATAATTCTACAGCAAATTAATCACTTATAAACTTATTTAGAATTAATTTTATACCTTTTATTTATCTAATTTTAAAAGCTTTTGTAAAGTTAGTATATATTTTCATTCAAAATATTTGAAATTTGGAAAAAAAAAACGTTCGCATTTGTACCCCTATTCTTCAAATTTTGCACTTGTTTCTCTTTGCCACTTAAATACCTTACGAATTTCTTAAATTCTTAAACTAAAATAAAAGAAAAATTACGTAAAAATTAAACATTTTTATTTATGAAAACTTACTTGATACATTTTGTGTTAATATTTCACTTATTTTGAATACTATTTTAAGGGCTTGGTTTGCAAAGATACTAAACAAATCACCAAATATAATATCCAACACCTTACAGGCAGGTTGTTCAACCTGATCATGGACGAAATAATAAAAAAAGTAAGAACAAAAAAAAGGATACCAAATGGGAGAAAAACAACTTAAAATAATCTGCTATGCAGACGACGTAATACTAATCTCTCAAAGTGAAGATGATTTACAACGTATGCTGCACGAATTTAATATAACCGCTAGAAAATTTAACATGTTAATTTCTCAAAAAAAGACTAAATGCATGGTTATAACAGCAGATCTAATAAGGTGTAAATTAGAGCTGGAGGGTCAAATAATAGAACAAGTCATGGAGTTTAAATATCTAGGCATCACACTATGCAGCTACGGAAAGCTCGAAACAGAAGTGGAAGATCAGGTGAATAAAGCCATCAGAGCCGCAGGTTGCCTGAATGAAACAATATGGAGAAATAAAAACATCGGAAAAGAAGTGAAAGGCCGAATTTACAAAACAGTCATCAGACCAATAATGACATATGCGGCAGAAACACGACCTCATACAGAAAGGACAAAAAGAATGCTAGAAAGAGCAGAGATGAAAACATTCCGAAAAATCGATGGTAAGACGCTGTGGGATAGAGCTAGAAGTGCAGATATACGAAGGAGATGCAAGGTGGACAACATTAATAACTGGGTGAAAAGCAGAAGAGTAGAATGGAACGACCACATAAGTCGAATGACAACAAATATAGTAGTAAGGACAGCGAGAGACGGTTCCCCAATAGGAAGACGATCAGTGGGAAGACTACGAAAAAGATGGAATGACAACTTACTGGAGGCACATTGAAAAACAGACAGAGTAATGTCTATATAAAAATAAGGAGAAAAAGAAGAAGAAGAAGACCTTACAGGCAAAGGGATACAAGTGAAGCTATATCTGTTTGCCGCAAACTGTTTTTAAATATTTCGTAAGTAGTCAAACTAGAACCTGCGATATATCGCCACCAATAGTTTAATCCACCTGTATCTCTGTCCCACTAAATTTTCAATATTATCTAGCACTATTTTGTGCACTTATAGACCAGTAAGGATCTGTTTTTAGGTAGATGTGAGAGGTGGCATTCAGATTTTTGCGGATAAAGTTAGGTGATAACTTCGTTAATAATAATTAATTTATGCTCCTTCTCAAATAATATTCCCGGAACATTAATAAAAAAAATAAAATATTTAAAAATTTCAAAAAATTTCGTTTTTTTTCTACTTTTTTTGTTTTTTTCTTTAAAAATTCATTTTGGAACAAAATCGTATAGGAATAAAACAAAGATAATTAAATTTTCTATCAGATGCGATTGGTTAAAAATGTCTTAATTTATCATTCTTGCTGCAAAATAGGAATAAATATAAAATAAGGGGGCAAAACAAGCCTGTCCTTATTCAATGATTTTCCATCACTTACATAGGTTAAACTTGGAACCTTCCTAATTCGCTTAGAAAATTTTTGTAATGTGCTAAAACCGTACACCAAATTTTATTAAAATTGACTTACTAGATTTTGAATAATAATTTTGCAATCTAAATTTTTTTAAAAAATTAAAATTTTTTAAAATCTTGCACAACGAAAACTAGAACATGCAAAGATTTGTCAATTTTTTTACATATAAAGAAGCACTCCACCTATCTAATGCACTTTACAGAATTGAAATCGGATTGTTTAAGCAGCCTCGGCAATGTTTTAAATTTATAAACAATTTTTTGGCTTATAAACAAATTAGTCCTGTGGCCAGGAGGGGGCGCTACGGGCTCCTTTATTTAGATGGACTTACCCAAGATTTTTATGTATTTTTTGACCCGTACAACACGATTTTTTTGGGTAACAGTTGATCCGGATGTCGATAAGATTGTTATAAACAAAGAACTTGAGGAATTACATAACATCGATTTTTCGCAAAATACATAAAACATCTTTTTGTATTTCTTGGGTAATTCTAAGCAAAAAATGATCTTACAAGTTTTTTCGTAGGATGCATAGTTTTCGAGATAAACGCAGTGGAACTTTTAAAAATTCGAAAAATTGCAATTTTTGAACGCGAATAAATTTTGATTAAAAAATAAAATAGCAATTCTGCTGACAGCATGGCAGCTGAAAGTTTAAGTCAAATTATACCGGTTTTAATTATTTGCATTGCTAAAAATTAATTTTTTTATTATTAAACAAACCTATTTGTTTATAAGCTAAAACATTGTTTATAAGTTTAAAACATTGCTGAGACCCCTTAAATAATCCGATTTTAATTCTGTAAAGTGTATTAGATAGGTAGAGCACCTCTTTATATGTAAAAAAATTAGACAACTTCTAAATGGTCTACTTTTTGTTCAGAAAGATTTTAAAAAATTTGAACTTTTTTAAAAACATTTAGATTGCAAATTTATTATGCAAAATCTATTAAGTCGATTTTAATGAAATTTGGTACACGGTTTAAATATATTACAAAAAATTTCCTAAGTGAATTACTAAGGTTCTAAGTGCCACCAAAGTGGTTAAAAACATTGAATAAAAACAGGCGTATTTTGCCCCCTTATTTTGTATTTATTGCTATATTGCAGAAAAGGTAATACGTTAAGACATTTTTGACCAGTCGTATATCATACAAAATTCAATTATATTTATTTTATTTTTCCATGACTTTGTTGCAAAACGAATCGCTTTAAAGTTATAAGCAAAGAAAGCAGAAAAACATCGACGTTTTTCGAAATCTTTAAATATTTTAATTTTTTTATTAATGTTCCGGGCATATTTGAGAAGGAGCATAAGTCAATTATTATTACTGAAGGTGTCACCTAACTTTATCTGCAAAAATCCGAATGCCACCTCTCACATCCAAAAATAGACGTTTTTTCACAGATCCTTACTGGTCTATTAACTCATTTTACAATATTTTGTTACTTGTACCCCTTAGCATCTAATCCCCTCAATTATTCCCTAATATCTAGTTTAACTTTTTAGCAAAACGATTATACCTCCACCGATGCAGACGTTATTGGTTAGGAGATTAGAAGAAAAAACGAGAGAAAAGAAAAAAATGTCTGTCATAAATTTAAAGAGAAAATTAACACCATACCATGGGAACAAAGAAAAAATGCATCACTTATGTAACCAAGAGCGGTGTAGTCTCTTCTGAAAAGCGTGAAAACATCAGGCGTCTCAACGCAGTCAAGGCGATGTCTCCAGTGACGTAGAAATCCATGTTTCATTTAAGCAATACAATCTTGAAGAACTCTTCACTATTAAATGTCAATTTAAAAATTCAAATACGTAGTCGTAGTGCGTTGGATACGATATTGGCAGAATTTACCTAAGAAGTATAGGTATATGGGAAACTTCAAACATGCCCTTGAGCACTTGGTAACAATGAACTCCAAAGAGAAATAAGAAAACAAAAGAGGTTAAAACTACACATTGAATCGAAGCAATAAAGCACTGAACATCCGAAAAAAAAAACGACAAGATGGATCTTAATAATTCTTTTTGCTTTTTTCTCAATCCTAATAGCAACATTAATAATATTGAAAAATATTAAAAATATTACTAAAGGTTTTTTAAATTGAAAACTTATTGGTATATTTCCCTGGTAACCCCTCCAAGGCTTCTAAAATTTGCAAGCCAGATGGATGCTGCAGTGAAGACAAGAGGGAATTCTAAAAAGTTGCAATTCACAGCCCCCGTCTGCAGCTTGGTAAAGTTCCAACGGAAAATGGACCTAGTTACTCTATAGGAGTACCTAATGCTCTAGGGCAGCGTTTCCCAAACTTATTTTTCCGTGGCCCGGTTATTTTTGTGCTTATCCTTAGTGACCCACTAATTTTTTGCATAGCCTTTTGTGTGTACAAGAAAAAAAATTTAAATATTTATTACAGTTTTATATATTTTAATAAAGAATCATTTGCTTAAACACAAATGTAATAAAACAAAATAATAATCGGAGTACGGCCCTGAATGACCTAACGAAAGGTGTGTTTATTTCTGGTCTCAACAAAATGGCAAATTTTGTGCAGAAAAAGTAATAGTTTATTTATAAATAGTTCAGTGACAAGTTTATTAGATACCAGTAAGTGCATCCATCGTATTATTTTTATTTAACATAACGTGGTAAACCAGTTTTGGCTAATTCTTATTTAATAACATCGATAAGGTAGGATATAAGCTACAATTTATTCCAGTTTTGTTACTGGTTTAATTACATGCTTAATTACTGGTCAGGTCCGTATTAGTTTTGAACACATGTCTCGTGTTAAATTTAAAAATGGAACCTAACATTCAGAGTCTCTCTGACTCGCAACATGAACAACAACCGCAGACAAATACCAATAAAACCTATTCATTAGCAACTTCTTCTTCTTTTCCGTCGAAACTGCAAGCGATTGTCTTCAGCGCCTTAGAAAATACGAAGCTGCAAGATTACTTAATTCCGTTGGGCAATCTAATTCAACCAAAAAATATTATATTTTCGTCTCGATTGTCGAACAATCGGATATGTATGTACCTTTCAAGCAAACAACTGGTGGACGAATTTATGCAAAAGCACGGACAAATAAAAATCGAGAATAATATTGTACAAGCTAGAAGACGACTGATTTCTCCAGCCGAACGTATTGTTTTGTCAAACGTATGTCCCAGTATACCACACAGTTTGTTAACTGATTATTTACAAAAAATAGGACTTAATCTTCTCTCCCCAGTCACCTTCCTAAAAATCAGTTCTAATCTTCCTGAATACAATCATATTTTGAGCTTCAGAAGACAAATTTACGTTAGTCCTCACAATATCTCCTTACCCGACTCATTCCTTTTAGACTTCGATAATACAACATATCGAATTTTCTTAGAAACTATGGCCTGTTATACCTGCAAAAAGGCTGGACACATCGCCACAAACTGTCCCGATAAAATGGAATCACTAGCAAATTCAAATAACAGTCAACCAATCTCTTCTCCCGTATCCGAAACTATGCCTCAACCTACAGCTACAATTCTATCTCACGAACAAATTCCTATCGAAGAAAGCTCCGCAAATAATCTAAACAATCCTAATATAGAAGAAAGTCAAGAAGATAGCACCATGGACACCTCCATAGCCATTAATGTCGACCTTCAGTCGAAACGTAGTATCAGCGAGGTTCTCACTTCTCCAGAAACAAGTCATACAGAAAAACCCTTTACTGTACCTACATCTAAACCTAAAGCCAAGAAGATTAAAAGCGACGAGGAGCATGTAACATCAAAATCATCAAAATCATATGACCTTGAACCTGTCAAAAATTTTATCCAAAATCGTTCGACCCCTTTTGTCCTCAATTATGACCAACTGAACCTTCTTATTAGCAATATTACTGGAGCGAAAAATCCTATTGATATTATTATTCAAGATTTTACTCCTGACCTAATGCAATTACACGATATGTTAACTGAAGTTTATACACAATTGAAAAACAGATCATTCAAACGCTTTATCACCACTCTCAGAAAGAAAATCTTACGACACTTGGGTAACGAGCTCTCTGAATCCGAGAGCGAGTCATCTCAGGTTAGCCAGTAAACTTACATTTTCATATAATAAAATTCACTAAGCTACTGGAGTAGAATATAGATAAATTTTTCCATCGACTACCAACCTTTCAAACACTTACTTCTGAATTTTCTATTGCGGTTTTATCTGCTAAGCTCTATGCAGTGCTCAAAGCTATCATGCATATGAATTCTAATGGCATTTCTGATTCAGTTAAGATTCACTAAGCGCTCTTCAAACCCTTAAACAGATCTATCCGCAATGTCCTATTGAGAAACACATAAATTCGAACTGATGCAGGCTCAAGAAAACGCTAGAAGAATCAGATTTTTATAGATACCATTCCACATTGGCATTACAGGCAACGAAAAATCCAACCAGTGCGCGAGTGAAATTGCCGTATGTGCTAATATAGAAAAGATGAGTGCCGAAATACCGCGAGTGATATAAAAGCTTACATTAAGAATCGTGTTTTGTGCAAGTGGATATACCTAATGTATAAGTAATTTATTGGGCACTAATTACTCAATGGACAATATTGTAACATTTCTGAAATCCATAGGAATATTTTATAGAATTTACCTTTGTATTCTGTAGCCGCCGCTAATCACCATTAAGGTGGATGCGGCTATACTTTCTAAATAAAAAAAAAAATAATAATCAAATATTAATGAGAAGTAGATGTTAATTTTATCCTCAGGTCCGGTTCAACTTCCAAATGGTTCCTATATTTAAGGAAAAACATTGATAGAAACCCTACCTCACACTTATAGGTCGTAACAAAAGGAATTAGAAATGTTATCGCTTTTTCTGCTAAAACTGGGTACCTACTCCTGGCGGCAAAAACAGCCAAAAATCTATCAGTGGTATTTTTTCTAATATGTCTTTGAGTGTTTTATCACACGATAGTTCAATTACTGACTCAACATACGTCCATTGTAAATGGATACCTTATCCACGCTTTGCTGCTGTGGATGGGGGAAAGTATTCCTTCAGATTTGCCTCTTGCAGGACCTCCAGTCCTAGCAGGTGTTTCTTGAAAGCCGCTGAAATCTCATCCGACAATGAATTTACGATATTATTTTTTTGTAGTTCCGTTAGCTTTGCAAAAGCTTTGTAATTTCCTGCTTCCGCACGACGTGTCTGCAAATTAAGTTTTTTTGTTGCAGCTTCCACCTTCTCTTGTACTTTAAGTACAGTTACACTGCTACCTTGTAATGTCATATTTAAATTGTTCAAGAAGTCAAAAATATCACAAAGGTAGGCTACCTTGATTAACCAATTGACATCATGAAAACTGTCTTTAAATTGAAATATTGCATCCCTAGCCGTTGGTGGATGTGCTTCTAAGAATATTGAAATTTCTTCCTTCAATTCAATAGGTCTTTCTAAAACATTTCCTTTTGATAGCCAACACACTTCGTAGTGCAAAATAAGTTCTTCATGTTCACTTCCCATTTCTCTGCACAAAGCAGAGAATACTTTGTGAGTTCAGTAGGCGAGATTTTATGAAGTTTAAAAAATTTACACTCTCCTTCGTAGGTTCGGTTAAAATCAGTGGTATTTTTTGACAGCTCTAATACCTCTCTCTGGATGCTAAATGCACCCAAATACATTCTGGTGTTAAGGCTTTGATCCCCGGAAAAAGTACAGTACGAGGGCCTGCCATTGTCCGTGATCCATCGCTACTAAGTCCCACAAATTTATTCTATTCAATTCCATTATCACTAATGTAGATGTAGACTCCATTATCACATTATCACAATTAGATTAAATATTTCTTCAGCTGTTGTTCTTGTTGACAAAGATTTACAAAATAGAAATTCTTCGTGAATACTATTTTCAAAATCGTGTCTTACAAAACATATTAGATTAGCATTATCTGATATGTTTGTACTTTTATCAAGTTGCAAGGAAAAATAGTTATAGTCCTTTAAGTGACATATAATAGTTTCTTCAATATTATCTGCCATCTCCACAATCCTTCAATGTGTTATTTGATAGAGCCAGCGAATTCACTTCTTGCTTTTCTTGCTTTTCATCACATATTATCCGAGATTCTACTATTTTCATTGCTAGAACTATTAATTTCTTGGCAATTGTGTGTGGATAACCTGTTTCAGCAATTAATTTTGATATTTCATAAAAAACCAGTACAAGGTTTTCAGATTGAGCGTTCTGAGAAAATTCAAAAACATATTCTTTATGGTAGCTATTAATTCTCTCTTTATTTATAAAAAAAAACTATTCGTCAAAGCCAGGCGACCCGGCATTTTGCTTTCGTGGCCCGGTACCGGGTCGCGACCCACCATTTGGGAAACGCTGCTCTAGGGCTTTTTCTAATAACTGTCTCACCGTGAATATGAGATCGGTTGTACC
Organism: Diabrotica virgifera virgifera; assembly: GCF_917563875.1. Taxonomy (NCBI): domain Eukaryota; kingdom Metazoa; phylum Arthropoda; class Insecta; order Coleoptera; family Chrysomelidae; genus Diabrotica; species Diabrotica virgifera. Next base: position 172,841,662 of record NC_065451.1, read on the forward strand.
TCGCCCTGGCCTAAAGCCGCATTGGCTGTCATCCAGTGTGGCCTCGATCTTTTCTCGCAGCTTTTTCTCTAGTATTATTTCAAGGTTTTTCAATCAATAAAAAAACTGCTTAAGTTAAAGTTTTTTCAATCTTACATGGGATCCCTCTTTCTTCATAGTGGTATTTTGAAATTATTGACCATAGCTCTGAAGATGGCTTTACATATAAGCCGAAAGCGCTCAGCTAGGATTTAAATTTTTTACACACTTCGAAAGTACTCTTCTGTCCCTTTCATTCAGATAAAAATAATAATTAATAATACTTACCTAATCCTATTGAAAATAAATTTGCAAACTACATAGATTTTATTTTAAATAACAAATCTAGCACATTTTTAAATCGGAATTGATAAGCCATGAATTAAGGCAGATAACACTTCTTAGTCATGAAGTCAACGCCTAGCCGATTTCTTTGCTTTGTTATTATTAAAGCTGCTCTTGAAAATAGACTTTTCGCAAGTATTGATGTTGCTGGCAGTCCGAGAGAATCCTTAACCATTTTCGATAATGACGGGTTGACATTTTCGTGTCTTCTCCTCCACATTCTCAGAATATTCTGACCTAGGCTAAGTATTTTTCACTTTCATGCTTCCAATATTATAAGTAGACTTAGTCAAATATGCAAATTGCATATTTTGCATATAATGCATAAAAAATGCAAAAATTTCCAATTTTGCATATTTTTATATAAGCGTGCATAAAGTGCATATAATTTTAAATTTTGGTTGTAACTATACATATATTTTTATATTACTGTAACAAGTAGCTTGGAAATCTCAATATTTAATTTTGTTTTATAATCTCTTGGTACATATTCAAATTTTGGGTATCTGAATGTAGTAACTAATAAAAGAGCGGCTTATTATATTGTACCCAGTTTTGTCACGTTTTGGTTACAAAGGTTCCAAAATCAGTGGTTATTACCAGATTCTTTCTCAAGTGGTTCAAGTACTAGCTGGGACATTTTTCGAAGCACTTAATTTAGAACCAACTATTACCGTAAATTTGAACAAGTTTTTCTATGTAATCAGATAAAAGCCATAAATAAGTATTTGTTAGAAAATTTTGAACAGCATTTGATAATTATTTATTGTTACCACAATTTGAAATAATATCAATTATTTATTTTTTAAAATACTTAAATATTTAATTAATTAGCTTAGTTAGTAAAAGCCCTCACAAACCTAGAGATGGGAATCCGAGTGAACGGTGAATACATCAATAATATCCGCTACGCCGATGACACTGTATTACTAGCAACCAGCCTAAATGATCTACAGGCCTTACTAGACTATGTGAGAACTGTGAGCGTAACATAAGGACTGAACCTTAATATTAAGAAAACTAAATTCATGGTTGTCAGCCGTGTAAATTAAAATTCCGGGGCACTAATGGCAGATAGCGAAGAGATCCAGAGAGTCGATAGATTCACTTACCTCGGAACTACCCTCAACTCACAATGGGACCACACTCAAGAGATTAGATCCAGAATTGAAATGGCACGGTCTACATTTATCAAGCTGAGATCCTTGCTGTGCTGCAGTGATCTCAGTTTGGGAACCAAGATGCGTATAGTGAGGTGCTACGTTCTTCCAGTGCTACTGTATGGAGTTGAAGACTGACGCAAGCTACTGAAAAGCGGATTGAAGCCTTCGAGATGTGGATCTACAGGAGGATACTAAAAATATCTTATGTGGACCATGTCACCAACATTGAGGTCCTACAACGCATGACAAAAGAAAAAGAAGTGCTTAATTTAGTAAAACAACGTAAGCTTGAGTACCTTGGCCACGTGATGCGGAACGAAGAAAAATATCGAGTTCTTCAACTCGTCATGCAGGGCAAAGTATTTGGCAGGAGAGGACCGGGACGCCGTCGTATCTCGTGGTTGAAAAACCTCCGACAATGGTTTGGGATAACCTCCGCGGAGCTGTTTCGCAGAGCAGTCAACAAAACAATGATAGCCTTGATGATCGCCAACATCCGGACCGGATAAGGCACTGAAGAAGAAGAAGTTAGTAAAATATATACATGTTAATTAATACACCATGTAATATTAATACACCATACTGTAAATAATTTTTTTTAATTACATGCATATTTTCTAGATAAACGTGCATATTTTTGGGTAAAATACTGCATATTTATGCGCATATTTCATACCTTTTTATTTGCATATTTGCCTAAGTCTAATTATAAGTTATCATTATCAGCTTAATTATATCAGCATAAAAAGATCGTCGGGGAATCACCGGGCCGGGTAATCAAGAAATTTCAAGATCTTGAAATTTTTTGAATCAAGACAAGATATAAGATGTCAAGAAAACGTCATGACAAGATTTTTTTAAATTTCTCGATTTTTTCTTAAGACAAGACAAGAATTCTTGTCTTGTCGACCCCTATCCAAAACTTCTATACAACTCAAAGTTGTAACGCCTGCGCCACAAACCGTGTTCTTTTATGTCTCCATATATTCGTCTTAGGATTTTTCGCTCAAAACCTTTGAGTAGTCCTTGATCATCCTGTGTAAGTGACCAAGTTTCTGGACCATATCTTAGCACTGGTCTTATTAATGTTTTGTATAATGTCAATTTAATTTTTCTAGCTATTTTTGAGGCCATCTGTCTTCTTAAGCCATAGTAAGACTTGTTGGCGAGCAGTATTCTTCTTTTAATTTCTTCACTGACATTGTTATCTTTAGTTAGCAGTGAGCCTAAGTATTTGAAGATGTCGACACCTTCCAGTTCTAGGTCCCTTCCAGTTCTAGAACCTTCGAAGTTGTGGTCATTAATAGTTATGTTCTACCTAACTCGTGGTCTTGGAATATTTGGTTACGAGCATGTATTTCGTCTTCTCTTCATTTGTTCCCTCTTTGGGCACGCGAGCGCTAAAAAATTGATGCCTTTGAGATGTGGTGTTGGAGAAGAATGCTGCGCATACCTTGGACAGCTCATAGGACAATCGTTTCCATTCTAAGCCAACTCGAAATTAAAAAAACGCTGTTCACAATATGTCTGCAACGAATTCTGCAATTCTTTGGTCACGTGGTTCGCCGAGGTGATGAGGTGGAGAGATTAATTGTTTCTGGAAACGTTCTCCGGGGAGAAGATCAAGAGGACGATCACCAACTAGATCTTCTTCTTCTTTAAGTACCGTGCCCAAATTTTTAGGCGTGGGTAGCTTCCATAACAATTTGCCGATATCGTTCTCGATCTTGTGCGGCATGTAACAATTGATCCGCCGATAAGCCAGTCCATTGACGAAGGTTTCGGAGCCATGAATATTTCTTTCGACCAATTCCTCTTTTTCCGTCGATCTTTCCATTGATTATTAACTGCAGTATCCTGTATCTGCTACCTCTCATTATATGCCCCAGATATTCAAGTTTTCTCTTTTTTATCATCTTCATTAAGTCACCTTCGCCTTGACCTACTCTGTTTAAGACTTCTCTGTTAGAAATGCGTTGAACCCAAGATATTCTGAGCATTCTACGATATGACCACATCTCAAAGGCTTCTAATTTGTTCATCATGTTAACCTTCATGATCCAGGTTTCACATCCATATAGTAATACAGGATACACATAACATTTTAGGAACTTGATTCTTAGTTGTAAGTTCAGCTGAGAGTTGCTCAGAATAGATCTAAGTTTCATAAATGCTCCTCTTGCAATTTCTATACGAGTTTTAATTTCTTCATCCGGATTTAGTGTCTCGTTTATCCAACATCCTAGGTATTTAAAATGGTTAACTTTTGTTATTGATTCATCACTGACAATTAGTTGCATAGGGCCGACGTCTTGTTTACTAACCACAAGTAACTTTGTCTTTGTCTTTGTTGCATTTATGTTAAGTCCGTTCCAACTAGATGGTCCGACCAAATAAAGAATTCAGCTGGAAACTCATTCTGCGAAGCTCTTAGAGCAACTGAAGATATATAAGAATATTGGAAGAAATCACGATCCTCGGTAATGGGGAAACGACAAGAGATAGAGAGAGACTATGTATTTCTTCCTCGAGTTCTGAAAATACCTCGCTCACGTCTCTTGTAGAATGAGCGACAACGATAGTTTTAATCCTCGATTCGCAAATCCCACTGTCAGCTCAGCTGCTATTTTATTTATTGCAGATTCTAGAAATGTGGGTCTATTATACCTGATAGAATTGCAAATACTTTATTTCTTTTTGTATACTTAAACGTGACTTTTCTCATTTTACCGCGGCACTGATCGGAGACGTCAAGACCCCACGAGAGAAATGTAACTCCAATTTTACTTTTAATTAAGTTCTATCATTAATCAAGGATACGAAACGGCAGGATCGGGAGTTGAAAGTTACGTTCAGTCATTGTGGATAGAAAGGGGGTAGTTTGAGCGGAAGGGGGAGCCCCAAGACGTGGCAGAGACCGCCCATCTGTTCTTTGAAAAATGTTTCAGGCTTTTCGTTAATTGTCATGATTTTTCAACTAGATTTGGGGGAACGATGGAGGCCACAATGGAATATTCCAAGTTGTAGCTTTTTTAGTTGGTTTGAAGAATAAAGGGAGTTTTAAGCTTTAATAAACATACTATAAATACTTAGTAATAAACATACTTGTGCGCAAATAGCACAATGACCTACATAATATATAACCAAATTACAAATAGTAATATGTTTAAACACTTCTTTTAAATCAATTTATTCAACACCAACTCGTTTACAATACTTTTAACACAATGACAACTATAAACTTCAAAAACTAGATTACTACCATAGATAAAAGTGTTAGTAGGATTGGGTAGAATGCGATCTTACTCTTCACAAAATATCTCACATATTTCAGCGCCACCTGATTAATTGGAAGGGTACCATAATCTAGCCTCCACGCTAGGTACATAGCCTCTATACGGTACTTCCAATATTTAATATTTTATTTAAGTGGATAATAAAGGTAAAACACAAACAACTTTTGTTTCTTAATTATTTATTTATATAATGTGACATTTTACATAGAAATATGAATATTTAATATGGATTAAATATGTTTACTTGTTGAACTTTTCCACCGTAAAATGAATTTATTCCTACTTTTACGTGTTCGCTGTATATTTTAATATTGTACAAAGCAAAAAGTCTTTAACACATTTTTAATGCTAATTCAGTATTATTTCGTTAATTTTTTTATAAAAGCGGTTTTGTGTCAATTTTTATTTATCACATCTAAAAAAATTGAAATAAAAAATGTTTATAACAAATTGACGAATATTTATTTTTAAAAGTGTCATTTAGATGTTACTATTTTTATAAGCTACCATAAAATAAAAAAACATTGAAATTGGGCCATTATTAACGAAGATATTGCAAAGTACTACTGCACCACTCTTGATGCAAAAAGTTTTCAGTTAAGGTCGCTACGAAAATCATTATTTTTTAAAATATTCTAAAATTTTAACTCTATGTATAAATAGTCCTGTCGCCAGGGGGGTACAACGGCCTCCTTAATTCAGATGGACTTACCCAACGTTTTTTTATGTATTTGGACCCGTAGAACATGAATTTTTTGGGTAACAGTTGATCCGGATGTCGATAAGTTTGTTATAAACAAAGAACTTGAGGAATTACATAACAGCGATTTTTCGCAAAACAAAACAATTTTTTGTATTTTTTGGGTGATTCTCAGCAAAAAATGGTTTTACAAGTTTTTTCGTAGGATGCATAGTTTTAGAGATAAACGCGGTTGAACTTTCAAAAAATCGAAAAAGTGCAATTTTTGAACCCGAATAACTTTTGATTAAAAAATAAAATAGCAATTCTGCTTACTGCATTTGAAAGTTCAAGTCAAATTCTATCGGTCTTGATTATTTTCATTGCTAAAAATTAAGTTATTATTTGTTAAACAAAGCCATAAACACATAGTGTTTCCCGTGCCAATGCATGCGTTTTAATGTAAGTAATCTACGAAATTGTCTGTATGCGCCTACTCGTTCGATTTCAAATGGGAAATGTATTGAAAACATCATTCAATCACTATGTGTTTATAGCGTTGTTTAACAATAAAAAATTAATTTTTAGCAATGAAAGTAATCAAAACCGATAGAATTTGACTTGAATTTTCAAATGCGGTAAGCAGAATTGCTATTTTATTTTTCAATCAAAAGTTATTCGGGTTCAAAAATTGAAATTTTTCGATTTTTTGAAAGTTCAACCGCGTTTATGTCGAAAACTATGCATCCTACGAAAAAACTTGTAAAAACATTGTTTGCTTAAAATGACCCAAAAAGTACAAAACAATGTTTTTTTTTACGAAAAATCGCTGTTATGTGATTCCTCAAGTTCTTTGTTTATATATGTACTGACGAACTTTAAAATGCTAATACATATTGATAAATAAACAAATTATGAATTTTTAACCTTGGAAAAACAATCTCGTCAAAACAGGGATCTAGAATTTTTTTCTTTTGTAAGTGTGTCAAAAACTACCATAGGAACACGAATATCAAAAAAAAATTTCAAAATTTTTAATCCCGGTGATGTTCTTAAAAAAACTAGTTTTAAACAAATTACACCAATTTTCAAACGCCATTTTTACGGGGTGTTTAATTAAAATTTTAATTTGTCAATACATTTATCGAAAACATACATTAAAGCAAAAAAAATGAGACCTTAAAAAAACTTGTATACTCTATCGGCAACAACCGCGTTTTTTCAATTGAAAAAAATGACAATTTTTTATAAACAAATTAAATCTCTCATAAACTACACAATAGTTATCAACGATTTTTTTGTCAATTTATAGTGATATCATAGCGCAACTTTTTCTGCAAAACAAAATATTTTATAGTGGTTAATTATATTGCAAATAATTTTTTTTCGGAAATTTATTTTTCTATTTTGATTTAAAATTATTTAAATAAATTACGGGTCAAATTTAATTTAGTAAGTTTCATATAAAATATTGTTTCTTCATCTTTGCAGAAAAAAATTGTAAAATCCTTAATAAAAACAAGAATTGCCGCAGCAGTTAAAAAAGGAAATTTTCTGCAAAAATTACCAATTTTTAATTATTTAAACAATGATCCCATCATATGAATCATATACTTTCTTGAAAATATCTTTGGTCTTGACCTAAACTTTAATAAAAAATTTATTACAACCTGTACGGAATTACATTTTGATTTTATTTTATTTTATTGGGCTATTATTCATTATTATGTAGTTAGTTACATAGGTATTCATTTTGTTATAATCTCAAATTAAATTTTCAATTTTTCCAGTGTGTTTTTATTTATTCTACATAACTTAATACAGTTTTGTGCTACAATTTACGAGAAACCAATCACACCTCTCGATTTAACATTACACATAATAATTTAAAGTCATGTCAAGATTTATTATCTATCATTATTTTTGAATTGAAATATTTTCCTAAATTATAGTAAAGCACGAATCAATGTATGGATACTTAATTGAGATGACGGAAAATTACAAAATTAATAGGAGAATTTTTTAGGATGCATATAAATGTGACTGACTGATCGAGAATGCTCGATTTTGTTTTAGTTTTTAGTATATTAAAAACATGTGGCCTGTCGCACAGCCCTGCTTTTACATGGTTTGATATAATATTTTCGTTGAACTGGCAACGCTGCCGTAGAAATTAAAATGACACTTGTGAAAAGATCAACTTACACAACTTGAAAAACGCGATTTTCAGTTATAAGAGTTGTACCACTTTTTTATGACGCGAAGTGTACTAATATCGCCATTTCGTAATTCCTTATGCAAAGTTCTCATGGGTCTTTCTCAAATTTTGGTCATTCACTGATTCTTCTACGACCTTTCGCTTTAAGGAGTTACTTAACATTTGACGATTAAGTACATCTTCGTTTAATTCACTATGATTGTGGTCATCCATAATTTCCGTCACTACATTGTTACCTTGGGTTTTTAAAAATGCTTTACATTTTTCTTTCGTCTGGGCACAACAAAGCACAGTCAATAATTGTTTTCCTTTTTCACTAAGAACAATTTTCACAGAGCTCATTTTGGCAATCAACTTAACACCGTATCGTATACAGATATATCGCACTATACTAAATACTTTGTGGGGTATTCATTTTTATATTTGATTACGATTACCATAAATGCATAACTAATAAAATTATTTCCTTTCTCCACTCCAGGTAATAACAATATATATATTTCTAAACATGTATGCTTAAGTACAAATACATACAACTTAAAATAATTAACTATTTAGATGGGAAATAAGCCACAATTAAATTGAAAAAATAATTGTAGTAACGTTTCGAAGCCCAAATCGGGTTTCGTTGTCAAAATACAAATACTACTGTTACTTATTTTTTCAATTTAATTGTGGCTTATTTCCCATCTAAATAGTTCATCATAAAAATGCCACAAGGAAATAGCTTCAGAACAACATACAACTTAAAAACCTATTAAAAGGTAATTAGAAGGATTACGATGCCCGGAACTCAATTCGACCATCTAAATATTTTGACCCTTGTTAATTCAGGTGTACGGGACTCAATTTACCTATGTCCTCATAAAAAACAGAAACTTTGAGATATCGCAAAGCTATGTTGCCCCTTAACAAATTGATGCACTGACTTCCTTCCAATGACAAATGAACAAATGCGATTAAGCGCTGACACCGCTAACAATGGAAACAAAGTAGGCGTCAATTAAGGGTAGAAGGGTATAAAATTAGAAACAATGTTGTTGAAGGCAGCCGACTGTGGGTGAAACAAAGCAAAATATTCTGAAAGTTAAACCCGACAAAGTGGAAACTAATCTTATTCATAACCGCAATTATGGAAAGGTATTATACAACGGATGAAAACACTTGTTGAGCTAAGTTGGTGGATCCGGTCGGCTTTTGTTATTTCATTGTTTTTCAGAGGTGATTTAATCGTATATTGTCGTCATTCATTACCTATATAGAAAAATATTTAAATATTTATACTGGAATAAATATACTAAGAACGTTTGGGTTGAAAGTCTCAAAATTTCTCGTCTAGATCAGGGGTCACCAATTATGTTCCCTGGGGGTCCGTTTCGTGAACCTATGACACATCCGGGGTCCGGATCTAATACTGCCTGTTTCTGGTTGTTTTTTTTTCTGCAAATAGAGTGTACAACAATTTTATGGAACCTATATTTGAAAAATAATGCATTTAAATTTTGAATTTAGTACTAGTATACGTTAAGGGGGGAGGGCACTTGAAAATTTTGAAATTTTCGATTTTTTTATTCTTTTAAGTCAAAGTACATAACTACAAGAATACTCTCTGAAATTTTCAGATTGATTGGTTGAAAATTACTGGAAATACAGCATGATAATAATATCCTTTCTAGTATGGTATAGTTAGACCCAAACCCAGACATCCAAAGTGAAAGTTATCCTCCAACACCAAATTGTTCTATATGGTCCACATAATGTTTAGAAAAAAGTCACACCATTTTGAGCGTCGGGTTTGGGGGGGAGAGGGGGGAGAAATCTGCAAATTCCTAGTTTTTTTAGGTTTTTCGTCTATATTTCTAAAACTATGCTTTAGCTTAAGGAATGTTCTATAGAAAAATATTCCACATAAAATTTAAAACAAAAAGGTTCTATACATAATTGTTATAAAATCAACGGTTCCAGAGTTACGGAGGGTGAAAAGTGGAGGTTTTCGATACTTTTTATATTTACCGATTTCTCTCCCCTCTCCCCCCCAAACCCGACGCTCAAAATGGTGTGACTTTTTTCTGAACATTATGTGGACCATATAGAACAATTTGGTGTTGGAGGATAACTTTCACTTTGGATGTCTGTGTTTTTGGTATAGTTACATCATAAATACTGCCCAAAAAATATAAAAAGTATCGAAAACTTCGACTTTTCACCCTCTGTAACTCTGGAACCGTTGACTTTATAACAATTATGTATTAAACATATTTTGTTTTAAATTTCATGTAGAACATTTTTGTATATAACGTTGTTTACGCTAAAGCATAGTTTTAGAAATATTGACGAAAAACGTAAGAAAACTACTAATTTACCGGCTTCTCTCCCATCTCCCTCCCAAACCGGACGCTCAAAATGGTGTAACTTTTTACTGAACAATATGTGGACCATATAGAACATTTTGGTGTTGGAGGAAAACTTTTACTTTGGATGTTTTGGTTAGGCCTTTTTTTGGACCAGTTATACTATACTACCTCCGTAACTTTGGAACCATTCATTTTAGAAAGATTATGCATAGGGCCTTTTTTATTTCAAATTTAATGTAGAACAATTTTGTATAGAAGGTTGTTCATGCTAAACCGCATAATTTTAAAAATATTGGCGAAAAACTTAAAAAACTACGAATTTACCGATTTCTCCCCCCTCTCCCCCCCAAACCCGACGCTCAAAATGGTGTGACTTTTTTCTGGACATTGTGTGGACCATATAGAACAATTTGGTGTTGAAGGATAACTTTCACTTTGGATGTCTGGGTTATGCCATGCCATCTTTTGGATTAACTATACTATACTATCCCGCCAGCGTGCTTGAGCGTAGTGAGAAACGTGTTCCCCTTCTCCTTTGTTAATTACTCCACGATTCACAAACATATTCCGGTGTGCATCACTTTACGATTCAAAGACAAAAAAGATATTGAAAATAAAAGTTGTCAAAACTTTAAACTCGTTATTCTCAAAACGACTTTTTTCAAAGGCGGTGGACATTCTGTAAGAATGTCCACCGCCACTTGACCGATCCACCTAAAATTTTGCATTGATTTTCTTTAGACATTTCATGAGGTAACGCTGCCGAGATATTTTCTGTTCGACAATAATAAATATGATGATTTTCACCCTTTTTTAGGAAAAATTTTGTTATTTGGAATTCTGAGTAGGAAGCATCCATAAACTACGTCGTTGAAGAGCGGGAGGGGGGACTTTGCTTATTACGACGGTATACGACAGGGAGGAGGGGGCCATAAGTGCACATCCGACGTCGTTTGAAGTTCACGAATATAAAAAATATACTCTATTTTAGAATGAAAGAGAATTTGTATATTACTTTTATCGCATAATATTCATTTCGTTTTTACACTCACAGCCTTAGTAATATTTCTAGCAGTTTTATACAGAATAACAAACAATAAAACATTGTCCTATGTCTTTAAGCAAACGCTTCTTTTCAGAACAACGTCTAGAAGCAATAAATATTAAACTGTTCACTTATTTACTGAATACTTTGTGTGAAAAAATTCTAAAAGAATGAATAGAAATAAAATATTATATTTAGTTATATTAGTACATTGTATATATTTATACTTAAAAGAAATGACATTGAAATCAAAACGAAATAAGTATCAATATTTACAGGGTGTAACGAAAATACAGGTCATAAATTTAATCGCATATTCTGGGACCAAAAATAGTTTGATTGAACCTAACTTACCTTAATACAAATGTGCATATAAAGAAAGTTACAACCCTTTGAAGTTACAAAATAAAAATCGATTTTTTCCAATATATCGAAAACTATTAAAGATTTTTTATTGAAAATAGACATATGGCATTCTCATGACAGTAGCATCTTAAAAAAAAATTATAGTGAAATTTGGTCACACTATAAAAATTTTATGTGGGTTTAGTTATTTTAAACCCTCCCAAACTTTTGTGTACGTTCCAATTAAATTATTATTGTAGTACCATTACTTAAACACAATATTTTTAAAACTTTTTTGGCTCTTAGTACTTTTTCGAAAATTCAGTTTTTATCGAGATATTTTGAATATTTGTCAAATCCACCACATATTTGTATATGGTTAAGTACGATTATGGAGACTTGGTAATAATATGAAAATTTATGTATGATTTACATTTTTAGGTATATTTTGAACCGTATTAAAAAAGAAGCCATATCTCGATAAAAGTTGCCTTCTCGAAAAAATACAAAGAGGCAAAAAAGTTTTAAAAACATTTTGTTTAACTAATGGTATCGCAGTCATAGTTTAATTGAAGCGTACACAAACATTTGGGGGGTTTAAAGGAACAAAACCCCCATAAAATTTTTATGTAAACATATTAAATAAGAAGCCACAACTCGATAAAAAATGTCTTACCGAAAACATAATAAGAACCAAAAAAGTTTTAAAAATATTGAATTTAACTAATGGTACCACAATAATAATTTAATTGGAACGTACAGAAAAGTTTGGGGGGTTTAAGGGAACAAAACCCCCATAAAATTTTTATGGGAAGCACAAATTTCACTATAATTTTTCTTTAAGATGCTCCTGCCATAAGAATGCCACATATCCATTTTCACTAAAAAATCTCTAATAGTTTTCGATATATTCGAAAAAATCGATTTTCATTTTGTAACTTCAAAGGGCTATAACTTTTTTTATGTACATATTTGTACTAAGGTAAGTTAGGTTCATTCGAACTATTTTTGGTCCCAGAATATGTGATTTAATTTATGACCTGTATTTTTGTTACACCCTGTATATGATGCAGTTAAGAGATCATAGGAACTCCGATAAAAGTGATGTCTTTTGTCCCTATAAAGCTAATTATTAGTTGTACAGTGAATTGAGAGAGTACGCGGATATTAATGAGCTACATAGTAATACTGATTTAGATACATTCGTAAATAAACTTTTAAAAATCTAGGAATCACATCGAATTAAAAAAAAATCACTAAAAAGGGGGGTCATGAATTGCAATTGCGACGTCGGTATGAGGGGGGGGTCAACTTCAAACGACGCTTTACGACGGAAGGGGGGAGGGGATTAAAAAGTCCAAAAATTTTACGACTTAGTTTATGGATGTTCCCGTAGTACCAAAACGCAAAAATGGTTAAAACTAAAAAAACTTGACATCGTTGCCTCAAGATCTAATAAAATCTTTTTGAATTTTTTGTTTCACATGTTTCAACGAAGAGTTCTGACGTCCACCGCAAAATCCATTTTTAGATGTGTCTGTAAAAAATTTGCTACTGTCGGTTTATTGCTCAATATTTTGTCTTGAATTTTGTTTTAAATATTCTTTAAATTGTACTGAATATGACTATTTAATTTAAAAATAAAATAAATCTACCCCAATTTAAAAAAAGCACAAAAATTTGCTTGAAATGTTGATTTCAAACCAAACACTATATTCTGAATATAGCGGTATAATATATTAATGGCGGTCCGCACAAAACTACCCTACGGTCCGGATGCGGACCGCGGTCCACTATTTGGTGACCTCAGGTCTAGATTACTTACTCACTATTTCATGCAAAAATCTTGTAGTTTTTAAGGTTCTAAAAGGGAGGAATAGCTGATAACAAATACTTGAAGAAATTCCGATGCTTGGTGCAGTAGGTAGATAGGTTTTCTTCGTCATGTGCCATCTCCTCTAGGAAGGTCGGCATCGGCAATCACCATGACAATTCGCACTTTCCATACCTCTGCCCTAAAGAGATCAGCAGAAGTGCAGTTAAGCCAAGCTCCGAAATTGTTTAACTCATGACATGTCCCAGATATTGCAATTTTTTAACTTTAATTGTATTCAAAACCTCTCTTTCTTTTTCAATTCTTCTCAACACCTCGACATTCGTGACTCTATCCACCCAGCTTATTCTTAATATCCTTCTGTAGGCCAATAACTCGAAAACTTCTAATCTGTCCGAAACATTTTTCTTTAATGTCCAAGCTTCCAACCCATAAAACAATACGGAAAACACGTACATTCTCAGAAGTCTTATTTTTAAAGAAATTGTAATATCCCTGCTACAGAATACTTTTATCAGTTTTATGAAAGCATTTCTTACCTGTCTTATTCTTGCTTTAATTTCTTCTGTGCATTCATTATTTTCATTTATTTATATATTTTTCAGATATTTATATTTTTCCACTTTTTTAATTTGTTCTCCATGTATTGTTATGCTTTCTTGGCGCTGTTGGGCTTTTGTTATTACCATTACCGGGTGTAACAATCTTACTATGTTTTTTAGGCGTAGGCTTAGGCTTTATTAACATTTTCTTTTTTGACTCATTTGCTTATGTTGGATAATAAAAAAGTTAGGTACGTTTAAGAAAAAAAAACACCCTATGATTGTTACACCCAGTACAAAATGACCTTTACCTGTCTAGCAATTACCAGAGAACGGCAGTTCTCGTCAGTGGCGCACAACCCAACAACAATACACCTACAAGCGACACTTTGGTCCAAGGGTGTGCATTTTACGGCCCTTCACATTTAGGGTCTGTTTTTCGTTCTCGTCCCCAAAACTCCCAAAAATTTCAAAAATTTAAGTCCGATCTTTACGGCTTCTGATAGTACTGATCATTACTTTTCCAACGGATGTCTAATTTTGAAAATCGGTTATACCATTCAAAAGTTACCGAGCTCAGAAATATGACTCAATTTTTATTTAAAAAGGGGAAAATGTTTGTGGATATGTTTGTATGTATGTATGTTTGTATGTGTGTGGAAAAGTTACACCGATCTGAATTTTTTTTGAAGTTATACTTCTTTACGGGCGTAATGACGGTTGGGAAAACCTAGCGACCGGGCGCATGCGGATTATAACTTTGTTCTGATTGGATGTTCAAATGACATGACAAAAATTATCCAATATGGCAGCTGTGACACAGCAAATCTATGGACACAGCTGTGGGACTGTGCATGGTTTGGTTATAATGTATGCTTGTTGCGTTTTAAAATTTGTAGGAAGAGAAACAACAAACAAAAAGTTAGTTAATGGTTATACTGCCTTTTTAAATAGTTTTCATATTATATTTTTGGACTTATTTACATAGAAGAGATGATTGTTGCATGCCAATGTGAAAGCTCATCAAACTGTGCCTAGTATGAGTGCCGCAGATCTCGCTTATTCAAAGCTAAATAATCCTTCACTGGTAAGTGTTTTATAAATAGTTGATCAAATTTTGTTATTATATTTGAACATAGCCACTTCGCACGACGCAATTGATTGCGAAATTTATTAGTCGTTATACGGGCTCCGATACCTACCTTGAACCTACCAAAATACATAAGTAGTATGTAATACTTTTATTTTACACCTTAATATTCACCTAATATATTGTCTTCTTACCCTATGTTTTGTTGTATTTTTTCAATTCTAAATCATTTCAATTCAAAATCAAAATAATTTGATTTACATAAGTTAAAAATGTCAAAAGGTTAATCTGTTTAGTTAGACGATCTTCGCACATAATGACAAGCTGTGTCTGTAGCGCAGTTTTAATGCGGGTGAATCCCAATACAACGCAAATACCAGCCGCGTGGTAAGTTGGTTCGAATCCCAATAGAAACTTTTATTTTTTTATTTTTTTTTATACATTTTATGATTGTAAGTATATTTATTATATAATTTTATTTTCAGAAAATACGTATTTAGTTAAAAAATTTTCCGACAATTAATGTTCAGAAATCATTTGTGGCATTTTTAATGTGTTTGTGTGTGTTTTATTTTTTTATTATTTTAATTTTTGGCACTGTTTTAATAAAAAATGTTTGAGAAGTATTAAGTATAAATTAATTTAATATTTAAATAAAATATAAATAAAAAGTATATTAATTTCGTTTATAATCATATAATCATATAATCATATAATAGAAGTATAACTTCTTACGTGCGTACAAAGTACACACACATTCTTTTTGTGTTTCAAGAGAATGTGAGGGCCGATTTAGAACCGGTGTAATTTTTGACTTCTGACTACCCGGAAGCCAGCTAGAGGGCTAGGTAGATACAAAATAGCATATTTTTGGGCGTATATATCTTAGGTTTAAGGAGAGACAGGAAAACCGTAAATACACCAAATGAATAGGGTTGAGTTAAACTTTCAAACCGTGCCTAAGCTATCAAGCTGAGACATATACACTGCTCACCATAGCCGAAAAACTAAAAAATTAAAGTTTGAAAATTTTGGTTTTTCGACAATTACTCAAAATTTCAACCTACGAATTGCGCCAATAACTGAAAGTTTATAGAAGCGCTCTAGACGAATCTAACGGTGTATACGTCATATCTGGGAAAATTCTAATTTTTAAGTTATAGGCCTCATACTTATGATTTAATCTATTTGTTATGGGAAAAACGGTGTTTCAAGCTCAATAATTCCTGTAATACGTTCAGTTATCATACTTAATCTTGGATGCATCAGATACTACTTGTCAATACGTTTCAAACTCACTATTTTATTGATCAAAATCAGTTAAGCCGTTCAAAAGTTATAGATCTCCAAAAGTATAATTAGTCGAAGTAAGAATTTTTTACAGAATGGATCGATTTGCTTGAAAATTTGACAATAACTAGTGGAAAGTCCAAGGATCAAAATCTCTATGATGCCGAAAGACGCTTTTACGATGGGGTGGTTACCACCCCATCTTGGGGGTGGAAATTTTTTATTTGGTAAAAATATTAATTGTAAGCAAAAAATGTTTTATTAATTTTTTTGATAAAATTAATAGTTTTCGATTTATTGGTTATCGAAAGTGTTAGTTTCATATCGAAAAAATCAATGTTATTAATCAGTTTTCTGCTAATAACTCAAAAAGTTTTTGCTTTATCAAAACAACTTTACTTAACGAATATATACCTTTTAAAAAAGAAACAAAGTGTTTTTTTAATTATCTTTAAGACCAATAATAATCGAGCTGTACTTTATTATAAAATATGTTAGATTTTCTTCGTCAAATACTAAATATTACCTGTAGTTTCAAAGTCAAAAGACGGAAAAACAATGCATTTTTCGAGGATAACTTGTAGAAACTAATTTTAAATGTTTAAAAAGATCTATCTTCAAAAATAAAAAATGAAGTATGTAGCTTAAAAATTAAGTGACTTATAATGAAAAGAATGCCAGTCCCTATTTTTCAGTCAAAAAGTTTTTGGAAACAATCCCCTAATTACCACCCTAATCCACAGAGAACGGCAGTTCTCACCAGTGGCGCACAACACCCCTACAAGCGACACTATATATACACGAAATTTTTGATTTTCTAAACCTGACTGAATTGAAAAATGGGCCAAATCCCATCTTAAAGTATAGGAAAAGACTCGTCCATCCATATGTTACATCTCTATTTTGGTCCAAGGGTGTGGATTTTACGACCCTTCTCATTTAGAGTCTGTTTTTCGTTCTCGTCCCCAAAACTCCCAAAAATTTCAAAAATTTAAGCCCGACCTTTACGGCTTCTGATAGTACCTATCATTACCTTTCCAATGCATGTTTAATTTTGAAAATCGGTTATACCATTCAAAAGTTATCGAGCTCAGAATTATGACTCAATTTTTATTTAAAAAAGGGAAAATGTTTGTATGTATAAATGTATGTGTGTGGAAAAGTTACACCGATCTGAATTTTTTTCTGTGTTTCTGTGATTCAGGCGAATCTAACGTTGTTTACCTCATATCCGGGAAAATCAGAAATTTTAAGTTATACGCTTCATAAGTATGATCAAATCTATTTTCTATGGGGAAAAACGGTTTTTTAAGCTCAATAATTTCTGTACCAGCTTTAGTTTTCATACTTGACCTCAGATGCATCAGATACTACTTGTCAATACGTTTCAAACTCATGTTTAGTGATCAAAATCGGTTAAGCCGTTTAGAAGTTATTAAGCTACAAAAGTATAATCCAATTAACGATTATTCCCGAAATGGTTTATGTAGTTGTAGTGGTTACGACTAGTGTTGCCCAAAATCAGTCTTGGTCTTGCAGTCTTGGTCTTGTTCTTGCGTTTTCGCAAGACCAAGACCAAGACCAAGACCGCCTAATTTGAGCAAGACCAAGACCAAGACTTACCGTGCAAGATTTGAGCAAGAACAAGACTAAGCCTGCAAGACTCTTGCGTTTTGCAATTAGAACTGAAGGTCTTTTATGAAGTATATTAGTTCGGGTATATTCTTAGGTAGGTACTCTATGAGAAGCAAAAAAATTTGTAAAATTGGACTTATGCGCCTTACGAACAATACCATAAAGCATAAACAAACATACATTCTTCGCTCTGAAATTAATTGTTCAGGTTTTGAGAATAGCCGCCCTCCATTCATAAATTAATAGGTCTGGATCTCGTGTATGAAAAAAAGTTGATTAATAGCAAGCTGAAAATTTGTTAATAGCTTAAGGGTGTCTAGTCGGACAAACTTTGATATATGGGAACACTGGAACAGGGGAAGTTTTAATTGTGGAACAGGTTAAAAATTTTTAACGGTCAGAACACGAAAACGGCACATGTATTTTGTCCGACAGAACAGACTTAAACTCTCCGAACAGAGATTAAACTCTCATGCAAAAATCAGACTGCTATTTATCACCAAATGGGCGTTTTAATGAGTGGAACATGTAGAATATATCAAATGACAGGAATTATGATAGGTGATAAATAGCAGTCTGATTTTTGCATGAGAGTTTAATCTCTGTTCGGAGAGTTTAAGTCTATTCTGTCGGACAAAATAAATGTGCCGTTTTCGTGGTCTGACCGTTCCAAATTTTTAACCTGTTCCACAATTAAAACTGCCCCTGTTCCAGTGTTCCCATATATCAAAGTTTATCCGACTAGACACCGTTAAGCTATTAGCCTTTAGGGATCCAGACCTATAATGTATCGAAACTTTTTAAAAATATGTCATATGCTGATAAAAAATATACCTACAATAAGTAGTTAATTTTTTTCCTTAATTAGTTTTGTAGGAATTTAAACACATAAAAATCATATCGATATATAGAATAATAAGACTATTATGTATGTATATTTTTTCTGCTGAGTGTGATTACGATAGGAGACAGACTATAACAGATAATGCCGTGCCGTCTATACCGTGTAACCAAATACATACCCAAATATTTAGTCTACGAGGCATTCAACAAAGAAATATTTACAGTGAAATACATGGAAAACAAAAGGACATTTATAGCAGTTTTTTCTGTAGGTAGTTAAATTAAACTGGTCATTTGTTTTATCAATCGACTCACTGTTCTTTTGTTATGCTCTTTGGTTGCTATACACTATTCCAAGAAACGGGTCATTTTTGGTCTCTCGAATTTCCTAAACTTGTTCGATTTAAGTGGTTGATAATTTGATTTTTTATTTATTTGATTTTAATGTTTGATAATAATATAGCCTTGTTCTGTATAAATATCGCTGTAATAATATTGTTTCTAGACAGGTAAATTTGTCATTGTACACCGGGTGTACAAATCAAACTGTATTTTTTTTTCTCAAAGTTCGCATCACCCTGTGAAATATTCTAGCATTTATAAAATATTGATATTAAAACCCAACTATAGCCTCGTATTTTCTTAACATTTTGTTTTTTTGATTCATTCGCTTATGTTGGATAATAAAAAGTTAGGTAGGTACTTTTTTAACTAGCGATGTTTTTCATCAATGCAGGGTGTTTTTAAATAAGTATGGCAAACTTTAAGGGGTAATTCTGCCCGAAAAATAATTTGACAGTTTGCTTTATAAGTGTATGTTCGCAAATGCTTCGTTTCCGAAATAGGGGGTGTTAAAATTTTTCTTACAAACTGACGATTTATTGCTCTAAAACCGGTTGAGATATGCAAATGAAATTTGGTGGGTTTTAAGAGGTAGTTATTACGCATTTTTGACATACAATTAAGAATTTAATATTCACCATTGGCGCGTATACGGATAACATGACCCGTTTGTTTAGAATTACCCCTTAAAATTTACCATACTTATTTAAAAAAACCCTGTGTTGATAAAAAACATGGCTAGTTGTTAAAATACCTAACTTTACTGTTATCCAACATAAGCGAATGAAAAAACAAAATGTTAAAAAAATATCAGACTGTAATTGGGTCTTAATTTCAGTATTTTATAAATACTAGAATATTCCACAGGATGATGCTTACTTTGAGAAAAAAACACAGTTTGATTGGTACACTCATTAGTACCGATAAGTTATCGGGTACCTATACAACGACAATTTAACTTCTAGCAACAATATTATTACAGCGATATTGTTAACTAATAAGGCTATATAATATTAAAAAATCACTTAAATCAGACAACAGATTTAGGAAATTCGAGACATCAAAAATGACCCATTCCATTTTTAAGGAGGTGCCTTAATTTCTTGGAGAAGTGTATTATTCTCGGTTTGGTATTCGGTACCAAAATGAGAACTGGCGTTAACATATGAAGGGCCAGGGGAAAGAACGATGAATGTCTATCTGCAAGCATTTTCGGTAAAATGAGAAATAAAGTTACATATTCATTGTTTTTACCCCTTGCGTCCAATCTTGTGACGTGATTTTAAGACGATTATCATATTTATCTCCCCTTGTCCATTCACAGGTTGATAGTACCCTTTCTAAGCTAACAGATTGCACAACAATCTCAAAATGACCAAAAATTTACATTCATCCTTTTTCCCTCTGACCCTTCATATTGTGCATATCTGTCACTGAATTGAATTCTTTTCAAATCACACATTGTCAATGGCAAATACTCGAAAAAATACGTAAGTTCCTAATAAACTTTGCTTAGTTGGAATATAGACACGGATCGCTTAGATCGTAGGTTCAAACCCCACCCGGTGTCAGTTGTTTAGATATTTATTAATTTGGTTGGTCTTTACTACGGCTGTGATATTAAAGCTTAAAATTTACCTACTCTGTTACGTTGTTCTAGTTCTAAGATATGTAATAGGCTAATGGGCAACTGCGAGACTTGCAAGACCAAGACCAAGACCAAGACCTGGAGCGCAATACCAAGACCAAGACCAAGACCAGGTGTACTGTCGCAAGACCAAGACCAAGACTCTCTAAGTCTCGTCTTGGTCTTGCACTTGGGCAACACTAGTTACGACGCTAAATTTGATCTGCAACGGGCAATCCGAGTTCATTTACCGGCCATCCCAATATTTTTATTCAATCTATTTCGACTAGAAAAAATCTAGTGTACATTCGATGGACACTAGATCATTTGGGAGATAATGCGACAAAGGTGACCATTTATAAAGCTTAACGTGTAATCGAGAAAAATTGCATTCAACTTCATACATTTAATTTGTATATAACTTGAAAAACTCCTGATACAAGAATAAAAAACCGCTAAACGCCGTAAAAATGAGTGGTGCATACAATATTCCAGCTACAAAAGATCTGATATGAAAATTACGTGACGCGAAAATGTATTTTCATTTTGATGCAAAACAAAATTCTAGTTTTATTTTAAAAGATTTTTCCATAATAATTGCTAAATTTGAAGTAAACGCACCACAAAAGAGTTTCAAAATTCAAACTGTATCAAATTTACTCTTTTGTGGCGCGTTTACTTCAAATTTAGCAATTATGGAAAAATCTTTTAAAGTAAAACTAGAATTTTTTTGCATCAAAATGAAAATACATTTTCGCGCCACGTAATTTTCATATCAGATCTTTTGTAGCTGGAATATTGTATGCGCCACTCATTTTTACGGCGTTTAGCGGTTTTTTATTCTTGTATTAATATTACATCGATTTTCTTAAATAATAAGGCTGTAACATACTAAAAAAATCACTCAAATCGGACAACAGGTTTAGGAAATTCGAAACTTCTAACGTGTACAATTCAGCAAGTGAGTCGATTATTTTGCTCTCAAGTGTAGTTTCATTTCTTTTTATTCACAATAAATTATGTTTTCAAACTTTTGCGTTATTGTGCCTGTTATTAGCGCGCCATCACTGTATATTGCTCGTACACAGAGGCTCATTAATGAAGAGAAACTCACGAATAGACACCCGGTATAGTTAGTTCAGACTCAAATATAATATTCTAATAAAAGCTCAAATTGACGATATTTTCCCTAAATTTGTGATTCACCTCTGAAAGTATTTTTAATTTTATCCAGATTAAGTGACGATGAGCATCAATATTTATTAGCTGAATTTAAATTATAAAGGGCTTTCATATTTTTTGAATTAATTTTTAATAAAACTGTTATTAAAAGAAAATTAAACTGGAAAGTACTTCATTAATATCTGAAGCGTAAACTAATCAACCAATTTTAAATTCTATTTAATATTATGTTAATTAAACAGGTCCATTGTTAATTTTTAGCATAAATATTGTTAATTGATCTAAAAGAAAATTTGTCATATTACCAGAGAACGGCAGTTCTCGCCAGTGGCGCACACCCACACCCCCCTACACGCGACACTATATATACCTACACGAAATTCTCGATTTTCTAAATCTGACGGAATTGAAAATTGTGCCTCCTCCCATCTTAAAGTTCAGGAAAAGACTCACCCATTCATATGTCAACTATCCATTTTGGTCAAAGGGTGTGGATTTTACGGCCCTTCCTATTTAGGGCCTGTTTTTCGTTCTCGTCCCCAAAACTTCCAAAAACTTCGAAAATTTGAGTCCCACCTTTGCGGCTTCTAACAGTACTGATCATTACCTTTCCATCGCATGTCTAATTTTGAAAATCGGTTATACCATTTAAAAGTTACCGAGCTCAGAAATATGACTCAATTTCTATTTAAAAAAGGGAACATGTTTGTGGATAATATCCATATATATTATGTATGTATGTGACTGGAAAAGTTAAACCGATCTGAATTTTTTTTCTGTGTTTGAAGAGGGGGTCAGGGCCGATTCAGAACCCGTGTAATTTGTGACTTTTGACCACCCATAAGCCAGCTACAGGACTTGGTAGGTACAAAACGGCATATTTTTTGGGAGTATATATCTTCGGTTCAAGAAGAGACAGGAGAACCGAAAATACACTAAATCAATAGTGTTGAGTTAAGCTTTTGTCTAAGCCGTCAGGATCAGACATACACACTACTCAGTATCGCCGAAAAACTGAAAAACTAAACTTTGAAAATTTTGGTTATTCGACAATTACTCAAAATTTCAACCTACGAATTACGCCAATAACAGAGCGTTTGTAGAAGGACTCTAGACCAGGTTTTACCAACCGGTGGCACGCGTACCACTGGTGGTACGCGGGCAGGTTTCAGGTGGTAAGCGTAAATAGAATTTCACGTGGGTGAAACAAGCGATTACGCTGCTACGCAACTACTCGTATTTGTACGATTTGATTTTCATGAAGAAGTTAAAGAGTTTTTGTTAAATGTGAAGAGCATTTTTAAAACAATAAATGAGTATATAATATGATCAAAATAGGCGGTCCTTGGTCAAAGTGTATTGGTGTTTGTACAGATGGAGCAAAAGCTATGTCAGAAAAATTGACAGGGCTATCAGCAAAAATAAAAAAAGTTGCTCCTGAATGCCGAAGTACACATTGCGTCATACAGCGAGAAAAATTAGCTGCTAAAGGTATGCCGGAAAATATGATCTCCGTTTCATCACATGCTACAAAAGTTATTAACTTCATAAAGGCTAGGGCTCTTAATTCAAGATCATTCTCCTTGATGGTGAAGATAATATGTGTGGCAAGTTCAAAACTCTTCTGTTGCATGTAGAAGTGAGATGGTTATCTCGAGGGAAAATTTTCACCCGTCTCTTCCAACTAACGTCAGAAGTTTTAATGCTTTGAACTGAAAAAAATAATGACATGAAAAGTTTGTTCTGTGATGAAGAATGACTGTCAAGATTGGCGTATCTAGCTGACAATTTTGACAGACTCAACACGTTGAACATGGGTCTTAGGGAGCAAACACAACACCCATCACAGCAAATAAGAAAATAAACTTTCAAGAAAAACTTGGTTTTTTTATGTTCTTAAATACAGGGAAATAATGTTTCTGCATTTCCTAGGCTGTCATTGTTTTTTGAAGAAAACAAAATATTTGCAATACCAGATTTGGTTGCTGACATAATTCTTCACTTGGAATCTTTTCAAGAAAGTTATAATAAATGTTTCTCTGAATATTATTTCAAACTTAACAGGATCAGAAATCCTTTTGCAGGAACCTCACAAAATGAGTTGGAATTACAAGAAATATTCATCGATCTAAGAGAAGACAATTCTATGAAGGACAATTTTAAAGATGAATCCTTAATTGACTTCTGGATCGGGTGCAAATCCGAGTATCCAATGCTCTTCTGGCAAGCTACGCTGTTTTTAATGCCGTTTGTCACTAGTTACTTATGTGAGACTGGTTTTTCTGAACTATTTTATACATTAATAAATATAGAAATAGACTACCTAGTGTAAATATTTTACTAAAAAATTAGGAATTGGGAAGGGTGGACTTCCTTAAATTCCATGCCCCCGGGGTTTAGTGGTACGCCAAAATCTTCAAAATATTTCAGGTGGTACGCAGTTGCTAAAAGGTTGGGAACCCCTGCTCTAGACGAATCTGACGGTGTATACCTAATATCTGGGAAAATTCAGTTATCATACTTGACCTTAGATGCATCAGATATTACTTGTCAATACGTTTCAAACTATTGTTTAGTGATCAAAATCGATTAAGCCGTTTAGAAGTTATTAAGCTACCAAAGTATAATAAAATTAACGATTATTCACGAAATGGTTGATGTAGTTGTAGTGGTTACGACGCTAAATTTGATCTGGCAACGGGCAATCCGAGCTCATTAACTGGCCATCCCAATATTTTTTTTCAATCTACATATTTCGAATAGAAAAAGATCTAGTGTACATTCGATGGACACGAGATCATTTGGGAGATAATGCGACAAAGGCGACTATTTATAAAACTTAACGTGTAATCGAGAAAAATTGCATTCAACTTCATACAATTAATTTATAAAAAACTTTGAAAAACTCCTGATACAAGAATAAAAAACCGCTAAACGCCGTAAAAATGAGTGGCGCATACAATATTCCAGCTACAAAAGATCTGATATGAATATTACGTGGCGCGAAAATGTATTTTCATTTTGATGCAAAATAAAATTTTAGTTTTATTTTAAACGATTTTTCCATAATATTTGCTAAATTTGAAGTAAACGCGCCACAAAAGAGCTTCAAAATTCAAACTGTATCAAAGTTACTTTTTTGTGGCACGTTTTACTTCAAATTAGCAAATATGGAAAAAATCTTTCAAAATAAAACTAAAATTTTATTTTCCATCAGAATGAAAATACATTTTTGCGCCACGTAATATTCATATCAGCTCTTTTGTAGCTGGAATATTGTATGCGCCACTCATTTTTACGACGTTTAGCGGTTTTTTATTCTTGTTTATTATACAAATAATTACGAGGAAGAAGAAAAATCGTTCGAACAATTGCATACGGGCTTTGATTTGTTACTTTTTTTATGTCCGAATCGAGTTATTTACAATTTTTGCGAACATTGATCAGAGGCGAATCAAAAGAACGGGGGCCATTGGGCCCCCTCTCAAACCAAGTGATTTAATTTTTTGTAATTATATACAGGGTGATACATTATGATATAATCACTTAAATAGAAAGTGGCTCCTTACTGGGTTAGAGGGTGTTTTATTTAAAAATTTAAGAAATATTTGTACCCAGTACTTTAAAACTATTTGACATATCTTTATCGTACTTTTTATAGAAAGTGTACACCCTACTAAAATATGATAAATAAACGTTTCTGGCTACTACCAGAGGCACACGACAGGGGTAAGGGAATGGTTGACCGTACCCAAATTCTACGCCACGGATGAAATTGCTATTTTAGTGCAATTTTTTAATTCTGTAATACTCTCTACGAAAATAATATACTCTTCAAAAATGAATAACCATTTTCAATTTCGTTGCAACACGAAACTACAGCCGCATCATTATTCTAGTTCAATCAGAGAGTGCAGCAAGCACCTCTACCGGTTTCGAAACTTATTAGTCTCTCATCAGGAGGCACATATACTGCTCTCTCTGACCTAACTAGGACAAACCTCGTCGTGCAGTCACGGATTGCAACGAACGAAATGGCAGGGATACCCTAGCGGCAACTGCTAGCAAAAAACTAAGTTTTCAATCTAATAGCACATAAAACAACACGCAAAAATGCTATTCTACATCCTACCAGACTAAAAACAATGGGAACCTTCTCTGGTAACAATTCCGAGGCTTCTACAATTTGCAAGCCATAACGGATGCTGAGACTAAGGAAGATGAGAAAATTTTACAATTTATAATTCACGTCCCATCTGCTCAGCGCGGTAAAGTTCTAACGAGAATGGTTCCCTTCAGAAAAAAAATGGAATGGTTTTTTTTTAATATACTCTTCATTCGTAACGATAAAGTCATTATTTTTCGAGATATTTGATTATAGAAATAAAACGGCGCAGTTATTTTGATTAACGTATGGTGACCTTTCATTTTTAGCTTCAAATATCTTGAAAACTAATGATTTTATCATTACGAATAAAGAGTCCCAAGTAGCAATTTGTCGACGCGACAACGTTATCTACCGCGTGGCAACGTTTTCTTACAACGTTGTTATTGCCTAGAAGACGACCCTATTCTGCACTGATTTGGTGGACGATTTTTGAGTTGTCTTAACGTTGTCTAGGCAACCTTGTTTAAGCAACATCGTTTCGTACGCGTTGCATAAGACAACTGAAGCGACTATAAAAAGCACCTGCGCGTGCAATGGTTGCTCAAGGAGTCAGACTAGTTATGTTTTTTTACCTATATTTTTAACACCTGTATGGTGAATGCGAAAACCAAAAAGTAAACTATTTTGACATCGTATTCGGTATTTAAATTTATATAAATACATAAAAGACTTATTACCTGATGTGAAATTTATAAACGCGTCTCAGATTACCGTCAAATATTGATATTTCACCTTTAAAAAACAAACGCGCTCCTTTTTTATGACATTTTTGACAAAAAATATGCAAATTTAAAAAATCAAATTTTAATATAAAAGTCAAAATTTATGTTAAAGATGTTCTGTATAAATTTAATGTATTTATGGTGCTTTTAAAGATATCAAAAAATGCCTGCATTTTTTATATTCTGTGTTTTCATTTTCTTTACATCCCAAAAATTTCAAGTAAAACCAAAATGGCGCATTAAACAATATTACTAAAAAATACCTTATCACCAACCTTAGACGGATAAAACAACTTAGAAGTCCAATCGCCAACCAAACCCGGCTGCGCCGACTATCAAAACCATTTTAGAACGCACCCTCTTATTGGGTGACAGAGGTCATGTGACCAGTGTCAAAAGTGTATCATTCTCATTAACAGCGTTGCCACATTTAGTAGATTTCTACTTTTTTGGTAGATTTTTGATATCTTTTAAAAAAATTCTATAGTTTATTTTTTAACCAGGAGGAGTAAACTTAAAAGGCAGATTCACGCCTAAGAAAGTCACTAGAATAATAACCAAATACATCTTCTTTTTTGGTTGATCATGTCGGCCCTCAACGGTAATCCATGAATATTATATTATATTAATACGTCGCTAAAGAGTTCTAAAAACGACTGCTTTTTATATAAAAGCAGACCAGCAATCTAAAAATTAAAGGAATAACACAGATAACACAAAAAATCGCCGGTATATCTTAACTAACCTATGAAATTCCACTAGGGTCAAAATTTGATAAATGTCATTAGTGTCAAAATTTTATAAGAGTGGAGTAAACTTGCCTGCAGTTGGACCAATTACAAACAAGCATTACAGCGCGGTAAATTTGAATCACTCCTCTTGGTTAAAAACAAACCATTAGTAGGCAATATTTTTTAGTAGATTTTTGGTATATTTCAACAGAATTTGATCAATTTTTTTCGAATCATGAGGAAACTATAATAAGTATTTTTGAAAAATTTAAACGCAGAATGAAAGACTGCATTATTTAGAAAAACCAAAACGTCTCTTTTGAACGAGATATTTGGAATTAAAAGTCACACTTAATTTTTTCTTTTTTTCACCCCTGTAACTTATTAAAATAAACATTATAGAAGTTTTCAGGGACTTTCGGTCCTCGGTAATAACGTAATCTTTCTTTGTGCGTTTAAATTTTTCAAAAATACTTATTAGTTTTCTAAGGATTCGCAAAAAATGAAAACATTTAAAATACATTGAACATTTTAACAGACGACATTTTGCGCCTATCCCCTTAAGTTAGCTGTTGTTTTTATTATAAAAAATCCCAAATATATCCCAAAAATCCTTAAGTATATTTTAGTTTTTGATTTAGTAGATTTTAGCTAAAAAATTGTAATTACCAGTTGGTGGTTTGGAATAATTAGATTTCCAATTTTGTGGAATTCCTCTTGGGACATTTAGGACGGATGTGCATATCACTGTATTACTGTATATTTACATGGCCTAAAAAGAATCTACTGATTTTGTGAAAACAAAACTACTGAAAGAGTAAAAACTGACCTGGCAACCCTGTCTACGAAAGCTGATACAAAATTAGGTTATCAAATCTCAAATCTAGTAGATTTGAGATGATCAGTAGATAGATTATCTACTGATAAAACAATGGAATGGAAACCAGCTATTAAAAAAACAAATAAAGAGGTTGTTAAATACATCGAAAATTTCCATCAAAATAAAATATATAATAATAAGAAAAAAATAAGGTTATAAAGTAAATTCTTTTTCTCCTAGTTGCCGCAAACGTGTCACACCTCTAGAACAACACAAGGTTCGTGACGTGACAGATAACTTGTGTACTTAACTACAACTACAGAGTCGGCCAGGGCGTAAATTAGTTTAGCATTATAACATTTTTAACTCGTTGTGATTGTTGAAAAAACTGAACCACACTGAACTGTGATATTATGTAGTTGTCACAATCATTGTGACAATGGTAATAAATTAGTTGCCCGTATAACTAAAGGTTGTAACATCGTAATGTCAGTCGGGGTAGGGAACGTTGGCCGAAACAACTGAAAATGCTCTCAGGCAACGTTGTATACAGTGCATTTGTTTGTACTGACAACCAATGCGTCGAAAAATTGCTACTTGGGGTATATCACTAGAATAGAAAATATTGGAAATCTAAAAATTTAGCTAAAACAGCAATTACGCCAGTGGCGTAGAATGTGGGAAGGGTCAGACATTCACTTTCCTCTGTCGTACGCCTCTGGTAGTAGCCAGAAACGTTTATTTAACAAAATTAGTAGGGTGTACAGTACCTAGGTTTTCTGTCAAGTATGACAAAGACATGTCAAATAAGTACTGGGTAAAAAAGTAGTTTTTAAATTTTAAAACTTAATATTTAGGTTAAATCTTAATATTTTAAGGTCTAGAATCTGCAACTCAATGGTTGGACATTCTTAATAAATCACCCTGTAGGGTGTATAATATATGACACTTTTGTGAATGCCAGTTGTACCTAACTAATCATTAGTTTGTAGTATTTGAAAATGTATTACCAATGTTTATTCGGAAAGAATAGATAATGTTCCGTTGTATTTTATGAATAATAATTGTGCCAATATGACAGCTCAGCAATTTAATGAACGACAGTATTATTCTAGCTACGATTGAAGCTAGTAGAAAACATTCAGGGAGCTGGGAACATAGGTAATAAAAAACGAGAAACTGGCGTTCCAGCCATTTTGAAGAAGAACAAATTCCATCCATATAAAATACATTTAGTGCTGAAACTTAATGATAATGATTATGGCCTCCGCGCCGTCTACAGTTTGCATTAATAAAATTTTATATTTCTATAAATGCATATAAAAATACACTCAGTTAAAACCATATTTTTGAATTTCTTTCACAGTGCTTCAAATATTGGAAGCATTTGCTATTAAGTTTTTCACCATAACGGACCATTTAAGTAAAAGCTTTCATCCTTTCATCATTATTGGATCATATCGTCCACATCACCCATTGTGGATCTTAACCTGTTCTAGAATCAGCTTCCATTCCTGCTTATACTTGCCTTGGTTTTCCAATTATGTTCTCTTAATAATAGTAAGTTGTCATCCTCCTGGTCCGTAAATCATGCTCTACGCTCTGGACCTGCCTCTTTTTCTCACTCCATTCGGTCTTTGGTTATAAATGTATTTTGAGGGCGCCATCTTGTTCATTCTCTTTAAGTGGCTCAGCCACCACAACCACAGCCTGTTTGTTTTGATAAATTTATCAATAAAGGTGGTAAAACTCAAAATTATAGCGTCTATGCCATAATCCATTCGCCTGCACGCCTTTATAAATAAATCTGAGGATTTTATGTTCAAAACAGCTTAAACGATCTTTGTTGCTTTTTGTCATCGTCCACGTTTCTGGCGCGTAAGTGAGGACGGGATATGATAAGAGTTCTGTATATCAATATTTTCGTTCTTTTTGTGACCATGTTTGATGTTAAAAGTTTCTAGAAGAGTTATTCCACAGTGCACCAAATGTCAGAGATTCAGTCATACAAAAAAAATTTGCCATAGAGAATCCAGATGTGTAAAATGTACAGGGTCACATCATACTTCAGAATGTACCAGGAAAATAAAAGATGAAAATGTGACATGTGTAAATTGTGGAGAACAGCATCCCGCAAATTACAGAGGGTGTATTATACATAAGCAACTTCAAGAGAAAATGCATCCAAAACTTAGAGAACGAAATGGACAAACATCTAAAGGAAACACGGCTACAACACAAGGAATGACATATGCATAGGTAACCAATCAAAATAATCAACAAGAAGGTAACACTATGTACCAACAAAATAGTATGAGTCAACCTAATGATATCTCTGAACTAAAAACAATGACGAGAGATCTCATTACGCAAATGGGAACAATAATGAACCTTATCACCGCTCTTGTCTCAAATAGGTCAGAATGGTCCAAACACTAAAAATAGCATTATGGAATGCAAACGGCTTAAACCAGCATACTCATGAACTCAAAAGTTTCATAACCCACAATGAAATAGATGTCATGCTAGTTTTAGAAATTTACTTTACCAACCATCCAGATGGGACTGCACATTAAGGCACAGCAATACTAATAAGAAACTCAATAAAACATCACGAACTGGAAAGATATACAGAAAATCACCTACAAACCACTACCATTGCAATAGAAGGAGTTACTGGAATCACCAAAATATCTACTGTATACTGCCCTCCCAAGCACAACAATAAAAGAGAAGAGACAACTATGAGATTTTCTTCAAAACGCTTAGAAACAAATTTATAGCGGGTGGAGATTACAACGTTAAAAACACAGTATGAGGTGCGAGAGTTACAACTACTAAGGGTCATGAGCTACTAACTGCAATGCATTGCAATAATCTAAACTACCTGTCAACAGGAGAACCCACATATTGGCCTTCGTACCCTTATAAAATACCAGACCTTCTTGATTTCTATATCACAAAAGGAATTGACAGCAAATTAGTCACAGCAACATCCAGCCTAGACATGTCTTCGGATCACACTCCAGTCCTTATAAACATGTACTCCGATATATACACCTGCTCTGTGCAATAAAAAGACTAATTGGGATACTTTTCAAGAAGTATTAGATGAAGCAATAGATTTAAAAATACCATTAAAAACACCTGCAGATAATGGCGATAACTAACCTCATAAAAAACATATGGCAATGGGCGATATGCAAACACTCAACAAGAAAAGAATCCTGCCCTCCAACTATAAAAGAAAAAATTTCAGAGAAAAGAAGGCTAAGAAGAAAATGGCAACAAAACAGTACAGTGAGCAATAAAAATAAATTTAATAAAGCAGCAAGGGAACTAAAAAAAATAATACTTGAAGTAAAAAATGATTCTATACAAAGATACTTAGAAGAGCTTACACCAACAGAAGCCACCGACTACTCACTATGAAAAGCCACAAGGAAACTAAAAAGTCCTCAGACTCCAATACCACCAATAAGAAAAAACAATGGCAAATGGGCAATAAATAACATGAAGAAGGCAGATGCCTTTGGTGGCTATCTCTCACAAGTTTTTCAACCAAACAGCTTGGAATCAACAACTGAAGAATTGGAGGAAATAAATAGAGTACTAAATGAACCTTACCATATAAAGCTGCCCATACCGAAATTTAAGTACAATGAAGTTAAGGATGTAATAATGAAAGAAATTAATCCTAAAAAAGCTTCTGGTTATGATCTGATAACGGCTAGGATACTACAAAAATTAACAAAGAAAGGCATAACGGCAATATTACAAATTTTTAATGCAATAATAAGATTAAATTATTTTCCGCAACAACTGAAAATGGCAGTTATAATTATGATCCCAAAACCAGGAAAAAAACTAGAGGAATAAACATCATATAGTCCAATAAGTTTACTGCCTGTGCTTTCCAAAGTGCTGGAAAAATTAATAATGAAACGCATCAAGCCAATACTAGATAGCAAAAATCTCATACCAGAACATCAGTTTGGGTTTAGACAAGAACATGGAACCATAGAGCTGCTCAGCAGCGTTTATTGACATAAGCCAAGCGTTCGATAAAGTGTGGCACAAAGGTCTACTCTATAAACTAAAAAACCTATTGCCTCATCCGTATTATGAACTTCTAAAGTCTTACTTATCTGACGGATTCTTTTCAGTTAAATCCTCCTCCTCAGTCGTTTCCTCATTGCTGAGTGTCGTGATTCCCTATAATACGAGCAACTATCTCTTTCCATCGGTTTCTGTCCTGAGCTTCCCTCATGGATTCAGAGAATATTTTTCCACTGGCTTTCTGTACTTGATCCGTCCATCGAGTAGGTGAGCGACCTCTACTTCTGCGACCTTCAACGTTTCCCGAAATTATAAGTCTCTTAAGTTTATCATCACTTCTTCTTGCAATATGGCCTAAAAATTTTAAGACGGTGGAGAGACAAATAGAGGAAAGTCGAGTCTGAATATTAAGCTCTTAGAAGATTGAGTGATTTGTTCTGTGTTCCGTCCATGAGATCCGAAGCATTCTTCTCCAGCACCACATTTTAAAGACGTCGTCAATCCTTTTTCTGTCGTCCGATTTCATTGTCCATGTTTCGGATCCGTCATTAATAATTAAATATGGGAAAAATTAAGGCACGTACTTATCTTATTTTGGTGTTCTTCGACAAGGAGCGATCTTTCCAGATTTTCGATAATCGACTCATAGCGTTTTTGGCCATGCCTATTCTCCTACGTATTTCTGTTTCACAAGATCCTGTATTACTGATGTAGGATCCTAGATAATTGAACTCGTTAACCACTTCAAACTGGTCTAAGGCTCCTGTTGTCTGAAGTGAATTTGAATAATCTACTATCATAATGTTTGTTTTTTGTTTATTGATCTTGAGACCACATCTATTGCTTTCGGCTTCCACTAGCTGCAACAGGCTGGACATTTCTTCTTCGGATGCAGTTATTAATGTTTTATCATCTGCATATCTGAGATTTGAGATCTTCTTTCCTGCGATAGAAATACCGCCATTCCATTTGTCGAGTGCTTTTCTCATTATATATTCCCCATAGAATTTAAAAAGACTTGGAGATAGAATACATCTTTGTCGCACTCCTCTACCTATTTTAAAAGGATCGGACTTATGGTTTTCAATTCTTATTCTGGTTTCACTGTTCTCATATAGGCTTTCACCAGAGCTGACAGATGATCAGGAACTCCCATCCCATCTCATGTAGAACTTTCCACAAAACTGTCCAGTCTACACAGTCAAATGCCTTCTGATAATCCAGAAAGCAGATAATCATCGGAATTTTGAATTCTCGTGTTTTCTCAATGAGTTGTCGCATATTAAGAATTTGCTCCCTTGTGCCTTTACCTTTCACGAAGCCTGCTTGTTCTTGTGGTATTTGTCTATCCAGGTATGTCTGCATGCGACACTTGATGATTCTCAACAGAATTTTACTTGGGTGTGAAATTAGTGAAATGGTTCGGTAGTTACTACATTTTGTGGTTACGCCTTTCTTATGAATGGGAGTAAATAGTGCGGTACACCAATCACTGGGCCATTTGCCGATTCTCCAAACATGATTGCACAGTCTCCACATTAATTGGAGACCATGTTCACCCATGTTCTGTAAAAGTTCGGCCGTGATGTCATCGCAACCAGGTGATTTATTTCTTTTAAGGTGTTTTATGGCTTCATCGACTTCAGACCTTAGAATATCTGGTTCTAGGGTTGTTGTTGAGACTTGCAGTGCTTTTATATGATTAATGTTAGAGATTTCAGCTTTATAGAGTTCTGTGCAGTATTTCTTCCAAGTCTCCAGAACCGCATCCATATCGCTTACCATATTATCTGTCTCATCCTTTATATATAGCGTAATTTCTGGGTTTGAATTCCCGAGCCAGTAACTTTACTTTCTGAAAGAGATCTCTTGTTTCATTTCGATGTAAGTGGATTTCTACTTCCTGGCAAATGTTAGACACATATTTGTCTTTATGGCCCGTGGTATGTTTCTAACAACATAATAGAAAAATACCTCCAAGTTCAAGTTTAATCCATAAAAACTGAAGTCACAAAGTACAGTGAAAAATACAAAAACAAAACTAGTGCTCACTCTAATGACTTAGTGCGCGAACTGTTTAATGTCAACGATGAAGTGCCTCGACTAAAGCGTTTTAAGCCTACAGACTTAATAAACAGATTTAAATAAAATTAATTAACATTTACCACTACATTATTAACTTTGTTTGTTAATTATTATGTTAAAGGAAGCCTCTCACTGGAGAGAATTCCTACATGTCATTTTTTTTTCTTCTAACAATTGTCATAAAATTTACTTATTGTTATGAGTGATAACAGATTGTAAATTAAATGGAGCTAAATAAAAAAAATAGTATGCTCTATTTGCTAGAGCTAGATAAATACGCCTGTTGATTTCTGCAGTTATTGTGGTACTTTGGTTGATTTGCGAGCCTAGATACCTATATGCTTACTTATTGTTTGTCACTAGGGTTCTTTTCTTTCCTCATCCTTTCAATGTTTTTCAAGCTATCTATCATATTCCTTAAAAAATCTTTAAATAGCTCTAGAGTCGCTATTTCTTTTTTAGGTCTACTTTCTTCCCATTTGCTGAATGAAAATTCATTATTCAAAATTATAAGCAAATTCGTGAAAGTGTATGTAGTTCACATTGAAAAATTGCAGTTAATTAAAAAAATAATGTCATTAATATATTTGGGTAAAATTGTTTATAACAGCGATTGTCATCGGACATTTAAATAAACGGCAACGTGGCTTACAAGTTGCTGAGTGTGGCAGAAGACGATCAAAACGTACAAGTGTTTGTGGTGGACGCCTGGAACACGTAGAAACGGACACCTGCTTCGCATTCCGCGCGCTTCTAGGCCATAGTTCTCGCTGTCCGGTGAGATTCTGAGCGGTCTTCGACTACCGCAGACGGTGCCGAATACTTGGGACTGGGACGTATATAAGCCAGGTGGAAAAGGTATTTCTCCACTGGAAACGAACAATTCCGGAATTATTCCGAATGGGGTCAGCATAAAGGGATAGTGGGTTTTGTGGCACGATTCGCACCAAATCGATACATGATATAATATTCAGAAGGACAGCAAACAGTTCTGGAATTTAACTTCGACGTTATGTTCATAATTCACTGTCGCTGGTTGAGAAAATCAACTCGATAAATCTGTTTTATACAGGGTGTGGTAAAAGTAAAAGAAGCGGGACCGTCGAATATTTCGCGAAAGAGTACCACCCCCCCCCCCCCCCGTTAAGGTAGGCAAAATGCCCTCACTCTCAGAATTCCATTTTTTAATTTTTTTACGTTCTGTGTAATTAAAAAATGAGATAACGCGGATTTTTAGCTCGCCACCCCCCCTTACCCCCCCCCCCCCACAGCCAAAAACGTAGATTTTTAGATTTATTTTTTTTTTAGTTGGGTTGCAATTGATTTAAAAGTTTCAAAAAATTCACACGTGTAGCTGAGGCTTTTACAAAACATGTCCATTTTTTATGGATCCTTACCTCGAGTGTACATAACCTCAAATTTTTTTTTAACTTTTTTAAAACCTATAACTTTTTTTTGGAGGAGGCTGCAGGTCCATTTTTTTTTTGGATTTTGTGTATTTTATCAAAAGCTATCTCTCTGATTTTTTTCAGATTTTTCCGTCAGGTGCGCCATCTTGAAAAATCCGGAAAATTGTTTTTTTAGGGGTTTTTAGGGATTTTCTCCATTTTATAGACTGCAACATAGATCAACTCAAGGTTTTGTTAATAGATTATGTATAATTTGAAATAAATCAGTATTTTAGGATTATCAAAAATTGGGCAAAACACCTTTAAACTCCCCAAAAACCATGTTTTTTTAAGCTATGTAAGGGTTTTTGCGGGCTTAATGATACTTTTTGAGATCGATACAGCCTGAATATTTTTTTTTTCATTTTTTTACGTTATATGTGATTAAAAAATAAGATTAATCGCATTTTTAGCTCACCACCCCCTCCCCCTGCCCCCACAAAAACGTAAATTTTTATATATTTTTTTAAAGTTGCAATTAATTTAAAATTTTTATGAGGCTTCTACAAAACATATATCTATTTTTTATAGACCCGTGTAGGTCGAGTGTACAATACAAATAACCTCAAAATTCCTTTTTTATTTTTTTTATATTATACATATTAATATTGTACATCTCTCTCTCGCGGACGGCCGCTTCAATACATGCTTAGCGCTCATTTTTAATTATTAAAAATAATAGTAATAAAATAATGACAAAAATTTCTTTAGGCTATTGCAGGGTGGGCTTTAAACTTTGAGTTGGTCACTTTATGACTTTCATAGTAATAACTTTTAATCGAGTTATTAATATTAAGCCTTGAAAATGGCCATTTTCGCGTTTTTCAAATTTGAAATTGCATGTAACTCGACAACAGCCAATTTTATAGAAAAATCACAAGATACCTTTTTTGCTCAGCTTGATCCAGAAAATCTAAACAAATTTGTCCGAAGTGAAAAAATTGATTTTTTGAATTCGTTTAAAAAAATAAATTTTCCGACCTCGGTACTGCCTGGCACCTTGTGGATTTGTTATAAGGACCTGTTTTTGAGTAAGTTTGTGCAAAAAATTAATCGGAATAATTTACCTAACGGGACAAACATACAGCGTGGGCTATTTGCATTATGAGCCAAACGTAGACGGTTTGTAAAATACACAAAACACAAAAAAAATTAGCAGCCATCGCCAAAAAAAGTTATACGTACCTATTCAAAAACAAAAAAAAAATGAGGTTATAATATGTACACTCGACCTTCGGGTCCATAAAAATAGATGTTCTGTAAAAGCCTCAACTGTGCGTGTGAATTTTTTGTAATTTATAATTTAATAATTACTAACTATTTTAAATGCGAAATAAGCCACAATTTAACTAAAAAATTATTTTATTAACGTTTTGACGTCCACCACGGACGTCGTTGTCAAAATACAAAATATTAATAAATTAAACAAAAATGTTGCTTGGTAAAAAAATCTTCTAATAATTTAATTTAAACTGACTTATTTATATAGATCGTCCCAAACCATTTTTTCAGTTCGGCACAGATTATCGAATTCTCTCTATCGCAATACAGATGGAAAATAAAATCATGTTTTAGTAGTTAAATTGTGGCTTATTTCCCATTTCGAATAGTTAATTAGAAAAATGCCACAAAGAAATAGCTTCAGAACAACATTTATAATTTAATTGCAACCCAATTAAAAAAAAAAATAAAATCGAAAAATTGACATTTTTGGCTGTGGGGGAGGGGGAATAGGGGAAGTGGGCTAAAATTGCGGTGAGTCCTAATTTTTTAAAATCATATAGAACGTAAAAAAATTAAAAAAAATATTCAGGCTGTATCGACCTCAAAAAATATAATTAGACATGCAAAAATCCTTACAAAACTTTAAACAAACCTGGTTTTTGGGGGGTTTAAAGGTGTTTTGCCCATTTTTTGATAATCCCAAAATACTCACTTATTTCAAATTATACATAATCTATTAACAAAACCTTGAGTTGATCTATGTTGCAGTCTATAAAATGGAGAAAATCCCTAAAAACCCCCTAAAAAAACAGTTTTCCGGATTTTTCAAGATGGCGCACCTGACGGAAAAATCTAAAAAAAATCAGAGAGATAGCTTTTGATAAAATACACAAAATCCAAAAAAAATTGGACCTGCAGCTCCCTCCAAAAAAAAGTTATAGGTTTTAAAAAAGTTAAAAAAAATTTGAGGTTATGTACACTCGACCTAAGGGTCCATAAAAAATGGACATGTTTTGTAAAAGCCTCAACTACACGTACAAATTTTTTGAAATTTTTATATCAATTGCAACCCTACTAAAAAAAATTAAATCTAAAAATCTACGTTTTTGGATGTGGGGGGAGGGGTAAGGGGGGTGGCGAGCTAAAAATCCACGTTATCTCATTTTTTAATTGCACAGAACGTAAAAAAATTTAAAAAATTGAATTCTGAAAGTGAGGGCATTTTGCCTATCTTAACGGGGGGTACCCTTTAGATCGGATTGAAAATTTTCGAATTCGAACGATTCTTGTAGAATTGTCTTATCTTCTTCGTATCTTTAAATAAATCGGATATTTGCGTATATTTTTCAGTGTATCTACCAATCTCCTACAATAGACTAATAACAAAAATAAACTTTAAAAAAATCCGCTTCTCATTGATATATTCCCAACAACACATTAATTTTCTTTGGTCCCACCCAAATTTCTATGAATAGCCTATATATTGGATGAATATTAGCGACATCCGATACTTTTCATGGTAATTATCTAAGTTGGGACAAATAAGAAGGGACAAAAGGGACCTGTGCAAATTGTTTTGTTTATAATTTGAATGCACAAATGTTTCCACTTAGGGCATACTGATCCAATTCAAATTTCAAAAACAGGGACTCGGCCGTCCTATTTTATTTATGGGGTTTTATGATAAATACTGCACGATTTAGTTTTATTTTTATTTTATGTAGTACAGTGCTTAATTAAACGTATGTCTGTTGAAATAAGATTTGGTTTGTGAAAATACTTTTTTATAATGGATAAATGATAAAATTAAATAAAAAAATATAAAAAAAAAGTTTTTAGGAAACGCATTTCTTTAGTTACGAGTGACTAAAATTAAAAATATTATAAAAAAATCAACTAAAAAGCAAAAAATAAAAAAAATTCAAACACATTCGTTAAAGAAAGCGTGGGGCGAAAACCGCTTATTCGATGAAGATGCGCCCACGCTTTTCTTTAACGAATGTGTTTGAATTTTTTTATTTTTTGCTTTTTAGTTGATTTTTATAATATTTTTAATTTTAGTCACTCGTAACTAAAAAAAAGCGTTTCCTAAAAATTTTTTTTTATATTTTTTTATTTTTTACTTTTTAGTCTTACAGTTTTCAAACATTAAAATATATCATCATGTTTATTAAAATATAAGTATCAAACATAACATGATTAACAAACATGAAAATTAGTCGGAATCGACAAAAAAATTTAATTTCTATTGTTTATTTATGAAGCATAATGTAAACAATTAACGTAAAAAGTGAAATTATGTATAGTTCATACAACTAGCTATAATCTTAGTTCAGAGAAATAAGGAAAAAAAATAGCCTGTTGGTGACACAACCCCCTCCAGGCTGAAACCAAATTTTTTGAGTAATATGGACATCTATAATAATAACCTATATATTTCCTGCAGCCGATTTTGATGATATACATAGTTATAAATAAATGAAGATCAAAAAACGGTAAATTTTCGCTTTTTTCGTCTATTACTAAGAAAATAGTAATTTTAAACAAATTTGAGAGTAAGAAGCTCATAAACGGTATAAAAAACTTCAATATGGCGTTTGCTTAATATGTCTATCCTTATTGGTTGCTTAGAAAATTGCAAAATAAATCATAAATTTTGAGTTTTTATAAATATTTATAACTTATGTAAAAATTAACTTAGAACCTTCTTATTACACGGAATGCTGAGACTTATGGTGCTTAATTCATACCCTAAATTTCGAAGAAATTGGTCAAATAGTTTAAAAGTAATTTAATTTGTTTATCCCAAATTTATTTTTTTTGCAACACTGTAAGTCAGAAAATGATGAAGCTACAATAATACTTTGGATAGTTTATGGAAGAAGGAAATTTACAGTATTAATTTAATTAAAAAAAAATTACAAAAAATAATTATAAATATTGCAAAATTATTTTGCAAAAACATGTGAATTAAAAAAATTGGGGGGCTAACTTTGTCCCTAATTGTCCTAGGACAGTTGTTTTTCTTTCTAAATGTGTATAAAAATTCAGTCTTTTTAAATGTGAAACAATAATTTTTCTACAGGTAACGGCTAAAAAGTTATTCTAATTGTTTATAAGTAAGCAAAAAATCGACATGTTTTTTCAAAATAATTTTACACTGTTTAAAATTATTTTTTGTCATTTATTTTTAATAATGGTAATAGTATAAATGTTCTTCTTTCATAAACTCTCCGAAGTATGATTGTAGCCTCATAATTTTCTGACTTGTAGTGTTGCAAAAAAAAAATGAATTTGGGATAAACAAATTAAATAACTTTTAAACTATTTGACCAATTGCTTTGAAATTTAAAATATAATTTAAGTACAAGAAGTATCAGCATTCCGTGTAATAAGAAGGTTTCTAAGTTAATTTTTACATAAGTTATGAATAGTTTTAAAAACTCAAAATTTATGATTTATTTTACAATTTTCTAAGCAACCAATAAGGATGGACATATTCAGCGAACGCCATATTGAAGTTTTTTATACGATTTATGAGTTTCTTACACTCAAATTTGTTTAAGTGCTTAACTTTTAGGTACTAGACGAAAAAAGCGAAAATTTAGCGTTTTTTTTTATCTTCATTTGTTTATAACTATGTATATCATCAAAATCGGCTGCAGGAAACATATAGGTTGGACTCCGGCCCTGGAACTCGTTATAAAAGTATCGATACATTTCAGCTCCGATTAAACGTGTTTTTTGTTGGTTTATACCAATAATTAGAAAACAAGTTTGTAATAAGAGTG
This sequence comes from Diabrotica virgifera virgifera, assembly GCF_917563875.1. Lineage (NCBI taxonomy): Eukaryota > Metazoa > Arthropoda > Insecta > Coleoptera > Chrysomelidae > Diabrotica > Diabrotica virgifera. Next base: position 172,882,558 of record NC_065451.1, read on the forward strand.
AAGTTTAAAGTGGTTTTTAAGTGCAAAGAAGAAAAATTGTAAGTACAATTTTCATTTCGACCATATCAAACCATTTCTTAAAGAATATTGCTGAAACCTAACCAACAGAAAATCCATTTTTATTTAAAATAAAAACGCCGAATAACCGGCTTATTTAAATTAAGTCAGGAGCGGCTCTAGAAAATTTCCTTCAAATGAAGAAAGCAAAAATTAAAAATGGATAGCGATAATTTAACTCATACCAAACCACTATCAACACAAACTACCTCTTCAACATCTTCAACAATTACTTATTCCAACGCCGTAACGAATTTTAACTTCCCCACCAAGCAACAAGCAGTCGTTTTGTCATCTGTACCAGACATAAAAATACATGAATACATAACAGCAATAGGAACTATAGTACAACCAAAAAATATCATCTTCGCGTCCAGAATCTCAAACAACCGAGTATGCATCTATCTTAGTAACACCACAATCGTAGAAAATTTACTACATAATCACAAATCCGTTTCAATACAAGGAAATGACATAGAGATCAGAAGATTAATTAGTCCTGCAAGCCGACTAGTGATATCAGGTGTCTGTCCCAGTATTCCAAATACTATAATCGAAGAAGAGCTTAAAAAATTGGAGCTTACTGCAGTGTCTAAAATAACATTTTTAAAAGTTGGCATGCCTGAATCTGAATACAGTCATATATTGAGCTTTAGGCGTCAAGTATTTGTTTCTCCAACAATTAATAAGTCTATCCCAAATTCACTTCTAATATCTCACGACAACACCGCTTACAGAATTTATCTTTCCTTAGATGGTCTAAATTGCTCTAAATGTAATACCACAGGGCATAAAGATGAAAACTGCACTACTGAATCAACTAATGAACAAAATCTTGACCAGTTATCTCAACCTATGAATGTTAATACTTCTGAAACAGAAAATTATCCAATAAATCAAAAATCCATTACATCAGAGTCTCCAACTGCTCATCAATCCAGTACTCCTCCTACTTCTATAACCAACCCACCACCAAGTGCCTCCTCCAACTCACAAAACCTATCTGAATCATCATCTAATACTACCAACATAGTAGCACATACTTCTATCAAAAGACAAATTTCAACATCTCCTGAAATAATAGAGTCAGAAAATCAAAAAATAATACTTCCAGCTCCAAAGCAATCTGCACCCAAAAGAATAAAAAAAGCACTTAACATCGAAACCTCAATGAAACCTATAGAAGCCATTTTATCGTCAGCCACTACTCTTTACCCACTAAAATATACAGAACTATGTGACTATATTACAAATGCTATAGGCTCCAAATTGCCTGAAACAATAGCAAAGGATTATACTAATGACCTACAAGGACTTAGCGCTGAATTGCAAATGGTGCACGCAAACGCAAACGACCGACGCCTTAAAAACAACATTTCAAGGATTTTAAAAAAGCTAAACGGAACAGACAACTACTCTTCTGTTACTGAGGAAGAAAGCGACTGTAACCCTATTCAATAACAAATTCATAGTTCAATGGAATTTAAATGGCTTCTACAGCCATATCGAAAACTTAAAAATACTAATCAATGAATTTTCACCTTTAGTAATATGTTTACAAGAAACGCGACTTTCTAATAATAAAGTAAATTTAAAAAACTATACATCTTACACTAAATGTAGACCAGTGCAGCAGATAGCTAGCGGTGGTGTAGGTATCTTTGTGAAATCTACTGTCGAGTCCAAAGAAATTCCGATAAACACAAATTTAGAAGCGGTTGCAGTGTCAATACTTCATCATTTCAAAATCAACATTTGCAGTATATATCTACCACATCCAGACGAATCCATACTCCTAGAACTACAAAAAGTGATAGAACAAATTCCATCTCCTAAATTAATTCTGGCTGACACAAACTGTCATAACGAATCTTGGGGATCTGAAAAAACTGACAAAAATGGCAAAACTCTATTGGAAATAATTAACAACCTCAAACTAGTACTATTAAATACGGGAATGCCTACCCGTTTCAACGCATACAATGGCACGTTTTCAACCATTGATTTATCCCTCAGCGATTCAACTTTAGCACCACTACTTGAGTGGAATACGCTTTCACACTTATATGACAGCGACCATCTACCAATTTTAATCACTCATATTAAAGACGCAAACATTAACACAAAACCATATGAAACATGGAAATTAAAGTCAGCAGATTGGGAAAAGTACATTAGTTTAGTAACTGCACGAATGGAAGACTTCAAAATATTAGAAGATGTAGACACAACAATAACAAATTTTAATAATGTTATAGTTGATTCAGCAAGAGAAGCGATTGGAAAAACTAAAGCTACCACTAAAACACCCATACCCTGGTGGAATATCGAAATAGAGACTTCTTTGAAACAAACAAAACATTCATTTAATATATTTAAAAAACACAATTCCGAAGTCAACTTAGCTAGATTTAGAGCCTTAAGAGCCAGATCCAGATTTCTAATCAAAAAATCTAAGAAAGAAAGCTGGGCCGATTATGTCTCGTCAATAAATTCATCTACACCAATAAGTGATATATGGCAAAAAATAAGGAAAATAAAAGGCTCAAACAAAGTTAATCATATCGACACCATTACTACAGATAACTTAATTACTTCAAATAAACTAGAAATTGTAGAAATCTTAGCAGATCACTATCAACTACATTCAAACAATGACCAATATAACTCTATTTTCTTAAAACACAAAGAAAAATCCGAATTGTCACAGATCGAAATAGAAGATATTTTATGCCCTCTCAATATGCCTATTACACTAGACGAGCTTAACGAAAGCCTAAGTAATGCTAAAAAAACTTCTCCAGGACCTGATGATATTCCAACTATATTTATTGAGAAATTACCGGAATCGGCAAAGAAAATTTTAGTCGACATCTTTAACAATATTTACACAAATAAAAAGTTCCCTTCAATATGGCGTCAAGCAATTATAATTCCATTTTTAAAAATGAATAAGCCAAAAAACTTACCATCCTCATATCGTCCAATATCGCTCACCAGTAATATATGCAAAGCAATGGAAAGAATATTAAGTAAAAGACTGAAATGGCACTTGGAAAACAGAAACCTTTTTACTCCAATACAAAGCGGATACCGTTCAGACAGATCGACAACTGATAACATTGTCGCACTAGAATCGGAAATTCATAAAGCATTTACAAAACAACAAAAAGTAATCGCAATATTTTTTGACATTAAAAAAGCTTTCGACACGACATGGACGCATTATATTCTCAAAATGATGAAAAACTGGAAAATAGATGGTAAGTTTCTCGCTTTTACCAAAAATTTCCTTCAAAACAGGTCCATACAAGTAAAAACCAATGGATTCATATCAACATCGAAATCACTCCATAATGGAATTCCTCAAGGATCGGCCTTAAGCCCAATATTATTCCTAATCGCAATTAATAATATAACAAACTATATAGAGCTTCCTGTAAAAGCTAGTATTTATGCTGATGATCTAGTAATATATGTTAAAAGTAAAAATATAGGTTTAGCTAGGCAAATTTTACAAAGAACATTAAACAGCCTAGAAAAGTGGTCGTTAGAGACTGGTTTAACATTTTCAACTGAGAAGACTAAAGTAATAATCTTTGACAAAAGAAGAGAGGAATACAACTTAAACCTGTGTCTAAATGGATATTCTCTGAAACAAGTCCGTGAAATCAAATTTTTAGGTATAGTATTTGACTCACAACTCACATGGACTTCACATATCAACAATTTAATTCAATCCTGTCAACAACGAATAAATTTACTAAAAGTGTTATCCAATCATAAATGGGGTTCAGACACTAGAATTCTCCTAAAGCTATATCAAACTTTAATAAGAAGCAAGCTCGATTACGGATGCATGTGTTATGAAACAGCAAACAAAAATCAACTAAAAAAACTGGATATCATTCAAACCACATCTCTACGACTAATCTTTGGAGCCTTTAGAACTACTCCAATAAGAAGCCTTCAAGTTCTAGCAGGAGAAATACCATTATACCTCAGAAGACAATACCTATCACTATGCTACAATTCAAAAATTCTAAACGCAAAGGAAAATACCTTTCTCGCAAGTTTAGTATCGGAAGAACCACCGGAACAATACAGAAATTACACCACCAAGGCAATACCATTTTACGAACGCATTAAACGATTACCGTATAGCATCAATCAAAACACCTTAGCATCCATAAAAAAATATCAGACACCCCCCTGGACAGTTTCTTTACCAATAGTAGACCTCTCCTTACATAATTCTAACAAACATTCACACACCTCTGCTGAGATCAGGCTTCAATATCATACAAATTTACTCAAATACTCTTCTTACAAACTTTTCTTTACCGATGCCTCCAAAAGTTGCAACGGAATAGCTGCTGCTACTGTATCAGAAAACGTAATTTCCGCCACTAGATTATCTGATGGCTGCAGTATTTATACCGCAGAACTTCAAGGAATACTTGACGCACTAAATCATTGTAAAAATACAAATGAAAACCAAATACTAATATTATCAGATTCACTAAGTTCTTTACAGGCCATCAAACATGTTTACCCTACCCACATCAATCTATTTCTAATTAAAGACGCGTTGCATCAGCTCCAATTTTCTGGGAAAACCATCTCATTTATGTGGGTCCCATCCCATGTAGGAATAACTGGTAATGAGTTAGCAGACAAAGCAGCGTTCGAAGCGATAAACAATGTGAACATTCCGACTACAACAGGCATACCAATCTCTGACACTAAACCTTTATTCAAGAATCATGTAAACAAAATCTGGCAAGAAATATGGGATCAAACAAACACAAATCTGAAAACCATTAAACCAGACGTATCTTCAAAAAATCTTCCTATGCCACCAAAAAGAAAAGACCAAGTAATTATCAGCAGACTCCGGCTCGGACACACACGACTTACCCACAGCTACGTAATCTCCAAGGAACCGCCACCAATGTGCCAAAAATGCCAAATACCTCTCACAGTTAACCATGTAATAATAGAATGTCCAGAATACACTTCAGCGAAAACAATATTCAAGATACCCAACAGCCTGAAAGAAGCACTGGTCACAAAATTCAATGAAGTTTTATCTTTTGTAAATCATTGTAAACTGTATAACAAATTATGATTCATTTCTTTTTTTCTTTGTAAACTCTAAATAATTTCCATATTTTTGTCATTCTTATATTCTAAAAATGTATCTTTTGTTCTATCTATTTTGTATTATAAATGTACCGCTAATAACCCGAGTGGTTGATGCGGATAAATAAAAATAAAAAAAAAAAAAAAAAAAAAAACATATAGGTTAATAATATAGATGTCCATACTACTCAAAAAATTTGGTTTCGGCCTGGAGGGGGAAGTGTCACGAGAAAAATCTTATTTCTCTGGACTATCTCTAAAACTTTCAAGTTTCTTCATTGTAAAAAACAAGGGAATTTAAGCATTTTCCATTAAAATCGTGTTTTTTTATTTAAACAATTAATAAACATAAAAAAAAAATTTATTCACTATTCGTGTATTGTTCCAGCGAATGCATATGTCTGCAAATTTTCATTCATTTTCATTGAAGAAAAGGCAGTCAAATTAACGTCTAAATATTTGACACAAACGATTGAACAAAAGAAAAGTGTTTAATAATAAAACATTCTTCTTTTTTGTCAAATAATTTAATAAAAAAATTATTTTGGACACCCTGTACAAATAATTTTATAAATTTTTATATTACTGAATAAAGAATTGAATGACCTTTCAAATGAGCTATCGCATGTCCCCTATTCTCATTTAAAAAAATCATCGATTACGTCATCGCGCCCAGATGGATGACGTCACTAGTATGACATATATGTCAAAATATCTTAATTTAAAAATAAAAATCGACCTCTTTCGGGATTTTTCCTTAAAGTCGCCTTTTTACGAAATAACGAATTTATTCCTTTCATTTGCATCGTACTGTATAAACAAATATATGAGTGTTCAAAATTTAAAACTTTATTGTTTATTTATGACGCATAACGTAAACAATTAACGTAAAAAGTGAAATTATGCATATGTTATATCATTAGCTACAATCCATAAAAGTTTCAAGTTTCTACATTGTAAAAAACAAGTGAATTTAGGCCTTTTTCCATTAAAATCGATTTTTTTTTATTTAAACAATTAATAAACATAAACAAAAATTTTTTGTTGTCTATTCGTGTATTGTTCCCGCGAATGCATATGTCTGCAAATTTTCATTCATTTGCATGGAAGAAAAGGTAGTCAAATTAACATCCAAAGATTTGACGCAATCTATTGAACTAAATAAAAGCGTTTAATAATAAAAAATGAAGCTAATATATATTTGTTTCCTAATTTAAAAATAGCTATTTGTATAACAAGGGAGGAAAGTGCTACTTTTCCTCCCGAGAATGAAGTTTACTGCCCGACGCGTAGCGGAGGGCAGTAATCATTCAAGGGAGGAAAAGGCACTTTACTCCCATGTTATACATATGGTTTTTCCACCTTCCTCAAATAACAAGTCATTTTTTTATTTTTACTTAATTTATTTATGTAACTAACCAACAAAATTTATTAGAACTAAAACTAGCAAGTAGGTACAATATAACTGTCAACTGTCAAATATAAGTCAAATTATTAATGTAAACATTGTTAAATCAAAATAACAATTTACTGTTTTTTACCATTCTGCAAAATAATTCTGTTTTATAAATAAACGTTAAATGTATAGATACTTACGTAATAGAAAATAGATATTGTACAGGGCGTCAATAAGTTATATTTCATGAATGACGTCACTTTTACTTTTCCTCCCTAGGGAGGAAAAATATTTTCCTCCCTAGGGAGGAAAAGTACAACTTTGCTCCCTACAATCAGGTCCGGAAAAGTATACTTTCGGTAGAGGTAGGTGGAAAAAGTATTTTCATACTATTCGTTCTACCATTTGCAAACGCTAGTGTCAACGGTGTAGCCATGATTATCCTGAGGGGGGTTACAACTACTGGAGGGTCTCTAGGGGATATGGAATAGTAATGGTGTTAAGCGTATAGAGCTCAAAGTACATCCCAATGGGGGGTTACAACCCCCAAAACCCTCCTGGTTACGCCACTGGCTAGCTTAGAAAGGGTTTTCAGTAATGTATTCAATATAAAAACAGATAAAAGAAACCTCCTTAATACATCCACAATTAGGGCTCTATTGGCGACAAAAGATGGAGTCGGTAATACTGGCTGTGTAAAATTTACTCCTTAAAAAAAATGTTACAATGTAACGTACATATGGCAAAATAAAAAATAAGAATTTTGAACTTTATTATCTTATGTTTTTTGTGTGTTTTGGATTACGTACATGTTTAGGTTTTTAATGTTTTAATAAAGACTGTCAGTTATGTTTCTACTGTTTTAGTTGTAATAAATCTTTAGTTGCTAAAAGAGCGTAGGGGCAAAATTTCGGAACAATAATTTTTAAACGCATTCATTTTTTTTGAATCCTGAGAAAACATAAATATTTTAGAAAAATTTAAACGCAGAATAAAAGATTACATTCTTACCGAGCACCAAAAGTTTCTTAGAATAAACAAAAAGGTTTTTTGAATGAAATATTTGAAATTAAAATCACACTCAATTTTCTCTTTTTTTTTTCACCGCTGTAACTTATTACAATAAATATTATAGAAGCCTTCAGGAACTTACGGCCCTCGTTAATAATGTAATCTTTCATTCTGCGTTTAAATTTTTAAAAAATACTATTTAGTTTTCTCAGGACTCAAAAAACCATCGACCAGAAATTTTGCGCATACGCTCTTAATGTAGTTGTAGTTTTTCAACGAAAACTTTTCGTTTATAAATTTGCAAAAGTCTGTGTGTTATTGCGTTGCCGCTCCTGCAATACTTAGAGCAGGTGCATCGATGGATTCTTATGTAGTTTTGCCTTCTGAATCCAAATCTGAAAACGGCATTTCGATATTTCTAACCGTGTTCGAGATAATCGACCTCAAAGTCTAAAATGTGACGTCACAATCCGGTTATTTCCTACGACGCACTAATTGTCAGCTCAAATGGTTGATTAGGAAGTAGGCTACTTTTTTTTAAATCTCGATTTGCCAAGCATAGTTTATTTACATTTGAGTTTGACACTTCGTGAATGTCAAACTAAATTTTAAATTAAGTATTAACACAGATTAACCCAACATTGTTAATGTTGGGTTAACATGTTGGGTTAACCTGTGGTATTAATAGAACATCAATGACATTTAATAGTGAATTTAATTATTATATAAAATAAATAAGATGTTCAAAAATACAATTTGAGTATAAATATTTTAAAAGCAATAATTTATTAACAGTTTTAAAAAGGTTTATACCAGTATAAATACGGCCTCCCCTTTATGATAAATGGACTGTTCTATTTCTAGTCGTTCGCCAAACTCGACACAACTGGCTAGTGATTTTAGAAGGTAATTTTTTTGTTTTTTGAGAATTTTGCCGAAATTGGCAAAATTATTAATTATTTAGTAATAATTATTAACTATTTAGAAATTATTTTTTTGTCGAATTGGCAACATTATTAACTAAAATCACTAGTCAGTATTGTGTGTGTGTGTACATGTACATCCTTCTAATGGAAAAAAATATTTGAAGATTTTTCTCAAATTATGGATACCAAGAACATTTTCATTTATAACTCTTTTATTTGTAATTTGACAAATAAAAGATATTCTTCATAAAAAGCTCTTTATGTTCTAAGATTTATGATGCAACCATCAATTATAGGGTGTCCCAAAAGTAATGGAACGGTCGAATATTTCGCTATGTAATGGAACTAAACATCGGATGGAAAAACTGAAAAATACGTGTTTCAATCATTTTCAAAAATCTATCCAATGACACCAAACACCAATTCCCACTACACCCCCTGGAGGTGGGGTAGGGGATAACTTTAAATTCTTAAATGGAAACCCCTAGTTTTTCTTGCAGATTTGGATTCGTTACGTAAAAGTAAGCAACTTTTATCCAAGACATTTTTTCGAACTGTGGATAGATGGCGCTATAATTGGGAAAAACGATTTATCCTGATACTATAGGTAAATTATAGAAACGGTCTAATATCTCGAGAAATACACTTCCAAAGAAGAAACCAAAAAACAGGTTTTTAATATTTTTCGAAAACCTATCGATAAACACTAAACATGACCCTCCAACCCACCCCCTGGAGGTGTGGTGGGGGGTAACTTTAAAATCTTAAATAGCAACCATTAGTTTTTCATGACAAATCCGAATCTGTAATAAAAAGTGGGGGTTGCTATTTAATATTTTAAAGTTACCCCCCACCCCACCTCCAGGGGGTGGGTTGGAGGGTCATGTTTAATGCTATTCGATAGGTTTTCGAAAAGTATTAAAAAAATTTGTTTGGTTTCTTATTTGGAAGTGTATTTCTCGAGATATTAGACCGTTTCTATAATTTACCCATGGTATCAGGATAAATCGTTTTTCCCAATTATAGCGCCATCTATCCACAGTTCGAAAAAATGTCTTGAATAAAAGTTGCTTACTTTTACGTAAAGAATCCAAATCTGCAAGAAAATCTAGGGGTTTCCATTTGAGATTTTAAAGTTACCCCCCACCCCACCTCCAGGGGGTGTAGTGGAGGTTGGTGTTTGGTGTCATTGGATAGATTTTTGAAAATGATTGAATAAGTATTTTTCAGTTTTGCGATCCAATGTTTAGTTGGTGAAATATTCGACCGTTCCACTACTTTTGGGACACCTTGTATAAAATTTTATTAATTTTATACGAGGTATATAAAACATATGAATTTCGATCGAGAGTAAACTACCTTTATAGTTCATAACATTTAAATTAGAATGATATAATGGCACATTAAAACATAATTATTAATTCTAAACTACTTTTCATAATAGAAATTTTCCATATTGTGAATTAAAATACGTAAATATACAGGGTTTTCGTTATGACAATGACATTTTCAGCTTGTTTTGTATTGATTTATTTATTATTTTTCTAGTACCTAGTTTCAGGTAGTTATTACGTTTGAATAAAATAGTATTTCAAAGTGTTTTTTACTTAAACATAAATAAAAAGATCCAAATAATGAAATATTTAGATAATTTAACACTTACAATAATACAAAATACGTACAATATAATAATAGTAGGTAATTACATGGATGAATCTGCTAGGATACGAGATTTCAATCTATAAAGGAAAATTATAGAATAATTTTTGTTTACAACGTTGTAACCAGGATGATCGTAGGGGGGGGGGGGGGTTACAACAACTAGATGGTCTCTGGTAGGTAGTGATGTTGATTATAGTTACTTTCGAGTATTCGTTACAAATCGTTACTTTTGTATAAAGTAATCATTTACAGTATTCGTTACTTTGATTACTATGATTACTATTGTTACTTTTGTATTTGAGTAGGTACCGGTAATCATATCGAGAATCGTATTTCTCAGTAGGTAGGTATTTTATATAGGTATTCCGATATAACAACGACCTTCACCGATCTGATTTTACTCGCTGGGATACGATTGGTAGAAAGTAGGTACTCAAGTGTACTTGTTGTAAATGCAATAGTCGTTACTCGCTCTGATATGATTGGTACGAAGTAATCAGAGTAATCAAAGCAGATACAATAGTCGTTACTTGCTCTGATACGATTGGTACGAAGTAACGAAGTAATCAGAGTAATCAAAGTAATCAAAGTAACGATTTGCATCTCTGTATAGTAATCGTTACTTTCGGTATTCGTAAGTAACGAGTACTTTGTAACGAATAGATACTTTTCCAACAACTCTACTGGTAGGTATGGAATAGTAATGGTATTAATCGTAAAAAGAGCTCAAAGTACATCCAAATGAGGGGGGGGGGCACAAAGTACAGCTGAGCTAGCAAAAGAACATGAGCAACACATTACATAATACAGTAGTGGTGTGTTAATTTTTCCATGAATTTATATGACAAATGGTGAACTCCACATCTGTAATATACTAAAATTAGCTATATTACCGACGAAGTTTGTCAATGTAACCTTTGATATATCAGCAGCAACCGCTTAACATTTACGGCCCCCCGGGGGTTGTCAGGGGACAGAGCTAGAGCCCACCGTCGCCCAGGACAATTTGTAAATGGGCGGCGCACGTGCCGCAAATACGCATTTGAATGTTTTCTCGCCCGAGTCACGTGACCGGCAGTATTGTCAGTTCTTTTGGTGTACGCGGATCTGTATGTGAGAGATACATACACTGTCCAACAAAACTGTAGTAGAGAAACAAGTATTTAGCTTTCAATTGTAACGGGTAGTTCTTTTTGGACAACAGACTCAGTAAAACACAGGTTCAAAATAAATAAATATGTTCTGGATATTTATATCCAAAGTAAAACCAAAATAATAAAATAAAACAATATTCTGTTTTTCGTTCCGCCCCCTAAGCTTGGCGGACGTCTGTAAAAAAAAAAACAAAATTGTATTTACTATTATTAAAAATGCCATAACAATTAGTATAATACAGGAGCAATCACGCTATACGGAAACAATATACAAATAATTACACACAGACTCGCAGCCCCGTTATACCTCAATCCGGTATAATCACACATACTCTCGCAATCACGGAATCAAAATAAATATCAACAACTATACACACAGATACCCATACAACGATTCCGAACCGGAGATGAAGCAACCGCTCACTACGCGGTTACACAAGTACAAGCATCTCTTCAATACAGAGTTGCTCCGCCCCGGTAGGCACCGACTCAATCCGTCGCAACACTGCGGTTGTTTCCAACTCAATCCGTTGGAAAGTTGGCCGCTGCCTGGCGACCAGGTTGAGCTCCTTTCAAGTCAGTACGTTGGGTGAAACTGATTTTATGTTCCTCGCCTCTCTTCTTAAATACACTCTCGACGGCCCATCTCCTGGTGTCCATCGAAGTGGTGGAATAGTGCAACAAGTCATGTATCTGTTCATTCCTCATAACATGGCCAAGATATTTTAAAAATGTAAAGACTGAAATAGTTTTGTACACACTTATGAATACAGGTAAATAGGGAGAAGTGTACTTTTGAAGTGTGTAAATTAAATAATTCCTAGCTGAGCGCCTTCGGCTTATAAAGCCATCTTCAGAGCTATGGTCAAAAGGTTGAAAATACTACTATGGAGAGTTCTGAAGCTATTTCCTTGTGGCATTTTTATAATTAAGTATTTTCTATGGGAAAGAAGCCACAATTTTACTAAAAAATGAATTTATTAACGTTTCGAAGCCCAAATCGGGTTTCGTTGTCAAAATACAAAATACTATTAAAATAAACAAAAATGTTGTTGCTAAGTAAATATAAATGAGTCAGATTAAATAAATTATTAGAAGAATTTTTTTACTTAGCAACAACATTTTTGTTTATTTTAATAGTATTTTGTATTTTGACAACGAAACCCGATTTGGGCTTCGAAACGTTAATAAATTCATTTTTTAGTAAAATTGTGGCTTATTTCCCATAGAAAATACTTAATTACCTACTATGAAGAAAGATGGATCCCATGTACGATATAATAATACTTCTATTTCTTATGCAGTTTTTTTAAATTGATGAAAAAAAAACCTTGTCTGACTGTTGAAAAATGCTCAACTTTGCTGTTGTTTTTGAGGTCGGAAAAGTTAAAAACATCTATTACAAGCACAAAGAACTTTCACACGAAAAATTACATTACATATAACGAATATTTGATCAGGGTAAGGTCAAAAAACCTTACCATCTGAAGTCTACGGTGTCAGCATGCAGAATGCTGACTGCATTAGGTATTATTCCCTCCGACATTTCCTCTCTGCGTAAATTTAGTAAATTGTGTTGATATCGGTTAGGAATACAGTTCTCAATGTCTCAATGACGTATGCGTAGTAGGCGGAGCTTATGCTCAGAGCGGGTATGTTTTGTAAAATTTTAGCCGGGGAACCACTCCTTTTAATTATGTTGTTGCTTTTCTTTCTTTAATATTTCTCTCTTAAATGATTCTATCTAGTGGTCTCATTCCTAATTCTTCCTAGGTATTTATATGCACTAAAATTTTTTATTTACATACCATTATCTAGTAGGTATAAGGGCTATTTTTTATTCTTCAATACACATACTCTGTTTTTTATATTTACTTTTAATTCTCATTTATGTATTCTTTTATAAGCTTTCTGGTCATATTTCAGATCATCATAGGTACTCTTGTGAATTAGTTCCTGGTTGTCTACAAAACTAGGGTGCAATCCTTTGCTAACCTTATTTCCCTTGTGTGTATTGTTCTGCCTTGATACATTGTTTTAACGGCTTTTTATAGTTCTATATCTATGGTAGTTTAGTCAGGAGGGCACTATCATAGGCTTTGTTTAATTCTATAAATAGAAGATGCAGTTGTTGATTATAGGCTAATTTTTTTTACCAATAACGGAGGTGGTCTACGGTTGATCTTCTTGCTCTTCTGTCTCTTTAGCTTTGTATTGTCGAAGCGACTATCGGTGGGATATGCGCATTTTATCAATGAAATTCGATATTTTTAAGATATTCCAGAAGCCGCTACAGATAAAATGTTTTAACGACCTATTAATCATTCAGAATTACTCGACGGATATTAGTACAGTTAAAATAATTAAGACGATAACCGAACAATAATGATTTAATGAGTGAAATTTAGTTTTTTTTTACTTTAATGACAAAAAAAGCAAGCCCATTAGCAGAACCCAATTAAAAATTATTTTGCACATCATATTTGAAACATTATTTGGTTGAAAAATCTCATTTTTATTGGCAAAAAAATATATTAATTTGTTTGGACTAAATTACAGTTGTGCTTATCTTAAAAAGGATATGTTACTATCAACATTCGCACAGTGTTGCCAAACTGAATTTTGTTATTTTGGGTGTAAATTTTTTCCACGGATCTCCGAGGGTACAATACTCATTTTCTATCTTGGGTTTTAAGATTTTTCCATATACATACTTTACTTAGTGTATTAGTCGCTGCGATGATTTTCAGATTTAGTTTTGTCTCCTTTTAAATATAGTTGAGAGATTGTGTTTCGTTGAGATTGTGTTTCTCTTTTGTTGAGACATGATTAGAGTAATATTGTCTATCATTAGTAAAACTTCTTCGTTTCAGCCTTAGCGTTGTTTCTTGTCATATATCTTTGCTCTAAGTTGGTAGTGATATAATAATATAACACTAAACTTATGAAAGTAGAGAGAATAAACACTGAAAACTCTCCCAGACAAAGAATACAATAGCTCTCCAAAACAATATCGAAGAAAGCATGTCGCACCCCTTGATAAAGTTTTGTATAATCAATTAATTTTCGGTATAAATTTTGAAATAATTTAAAATTGATATAAATGACCACTCATTACACAGATTCGTTCTGCCTTGTTTTGTGCGAGCACTGTATGTAGGGCGCGCAACTACAAGGGTGGCCCGTAGATTTCAATAAATGTATTTCGGGGATTTTCACAGAGCCCTTTCACGTGTCATCATGTCTTAATAACTGTTTAAAAGGGCACCGTTCACGTGTAGGGATTTATTTTTGGTTTTGCTGGTCTTTAAATTTACTGCCTAACTGAAGATTGAATGAGAGAGTGATATCTATCCGAAATAAAACCGGGAATTATAAGAATAATTATATAGAAATATGGTCTTCGGCAATTTTTAAATAGAAAAGCAATAGTAGTACAGTCGAACCCGCTTATTAGAGTACCGGTTATAAGAATATCCCGGTTTATGGAATATAAATTCGAGGTCTCGGAACGTTTCCATTTACCCTTTAATAAATTTATCCGTTTATTGGAATATGGTTTAGTAACCTAATACCGCTTTTTAAAATAATTTTTTCAGGTCAACAAATAAATCTTTACGTACAATTTCCTAAAAATTTTAAATTTGTCTGAATAATGGTTTGTCGGTAAGAGCTTAGAAAGCCTGTTGTTTTGTATATTATTACGGTTTGTCAGGTACCTAATAAACACTTTATTACTGTGTTATCAGTAAACGCTCCTTTCCCACAGAAAATTTAATCTTATACCGACAAGGTCATAAAATAATTTTACTTGTCTACAAATTTCTATAGGTACATTGCCACACACTTGGCTGTTTTTAGAAACAGCATTTTTCTATATTTATAATAAGATTATTGATTACCGATAGTTGATCGTTTGTTCGGAAGTCTTTTCTAAAACCCAATTCCAATTTATTGTCTAATCATTTCGTAATTATTTTTGTAAATAGATTATAAATTCTTATTGACATAAAAAGACCTAAAAAACCATATGCATACATATTGACATAGTATGTACTATTATAACGTATATTCGGTACACTTATTTCAGCTAGCCACCAATGATCGGTTAAGGCTATTCTAATAAGCGGGTTCGACTGTAGTAGTAATAAAAGGAAAATGTTTACACCAACTACAAGAATGTAAATATATTTCTGAAAGAATAGTTAACAATGTGATAGACTACTGATAGTAGTCATATATGTACTTATGAACAACAAAGATACCACCACATGAGAGAAAATTTCTATGAACACCTTCAGACTAAAATAAACGAGACCCAAAATGACGAATATTTAATCATTATGGATGATTTTAATGCCCGTGTTGGCAATAATAGATATAGTTAAAGGAATGGATGGGTGACAAAACGGAAACAGGAGTGGAACGAATAGATTAGTAGAATGGCAGAGGATAGGATAATACGAATAGCACGAGATAAGTCACCAAATGGACAAAGAAGTATTGGCAGACCAAGAAAAAGATGGTGCGACAACTTAAACAATTTAGGAGGCTAATATTGAAGTAGAAACAGGCTTTAAAGCCTAAATAAAAGAAGGAAGAAGAAGAATAAGTTAAAGGCAGAAGGAATGTTACAAGAAGAAGGTTTTGACGGACCTCTGCGGCATAAACCAAATACCTACTTATTAATAATACATTTTATTTTTCCCTCATAAAGAATAATACAAATACAATGGAAACACTAGAGGATAAAGATCTACGATAGACTATATTATGTCGAATGGAGAGTTACACTCCGATCAAATCATTGATGTAGCTGCAGCATCAGCAGAAAAAATCGCAGGAAGCGATCATAAATTGGTATTGTGTAAAATGCGAATAGTCCATTCTTTCACGGTTTTTGCTCTAAATTTTAAAGAACCGCTTGGATTGACATGAAATTTGGCATACGTATAGCTTATATGTCAAAGAAAAAAAGTGATATTGTGCCGATGTGTGCTTTTGCCTTGGGGGTGACTTTCACCCCCTCTTGGGGGTGAAAAAATATATGTCCAAAATAAGTCCGGAAATGGGTAAACTGACTAATTTTAAGTAACTTTTGTTCTATAGAGCTTTTTCGCCAAGTCAACCCTTTTCGAGTTATTTGCGAGTGAATATGTTCATTTTTCAACAAAATAACCACATTTTTAGACGGTTTTTCGCAAATAACTCAAAAAGTAAGTATTTTGTCGAAAAATACGTTCTTAGCACAAATGTAGCCTATAAAAAAGTAAAAAAAATAGTGTACGCGTTAGGTCTCTGGATCTCCTAGAACCAGAGTTATAGCCAATGAAAAATAGATTCATATTCACCAAATTTCAAATAGAATATTTCGACGTAAAATATCCAAAAAATTAAGCACTTTTTGGGAAAAACCCATTATAACTTTTTTAAATTGTTTAAAAAAAGCTTTATTTCTGTTTTTACAAAAAGTTTCTAGCTTTAAATTTAAGCAAGTTACGCTCAAAATAAAGTTGGTCCCTTTTGTTTTTGCATAAAAAATCGGGAAGACCACCCCCTAATTAGCAATTTAAATGAAATTAATCGTTACCGCTCCACAAATTATTTTACTTATGTTGTGTTTATATGATCTGTAAGTTTCATCGATTTAAAGTGCTTATTTTTGAAAAAATTTGGTTTCAAAGTAAAATTTTCAAAAATTTAAATTTTGAAAAATATGCTTTTTTTCAAAATAACTTAAAAATTGTTAGAGATACCAAAAATCTCGAAAAACAAAAAAAAGTCAGATTTGCTTTTCTGAATATCATGTATTTTTTTGTTTTTCTGTTAGACAAAAATTGATTGAGATTTGGTGTTTCTAAATTTGCATACATTCGTGATCAGTGACTCGTTCAACCCCTTTTAACTACAGCCCTTTCAATAATAAGGACTTTGAACCGATGAAACTTACAGATCATATAAACAATATATACACGAGTCAGAAGTCGTAACGATTAAGTTCATTTAAGATACTAATTAGGGGGTGATTTTCTCGATTTTTTTACCAAAACCAAAAGGGACTAACTTTATTTTGAGCGTAACTTGTTTAATTGTGATGCTAGATTTTTTTTTATAAAATAAAAATGAAGCTTTTTTTAAACACTTTAAAAAAGATGTAATAAGTTTTCCCCGAAATGTGCTTCATTTTTGGTTATTTCACGTTAAAGTATTCCATTTGGAATTTGACGAATATGAACCTATTTTTCATTAGCTATAACTCTGCTTACTAGGTGTAGAGACGTAATATATACACCATTTTTTAAAAATTTTTACAGGCTGTATTTTTGCTAAGAATGTTTTTTCCACAAAATACTTACTATTTGAGTTATTTGCGAAAAACCGTCTAAAAGCGTGGTTATTTTGTTGAAAAAGTAAAAATATTCACTGCCAAATAACTCGAAAAGTGTTGACTTAGTGAAAAAACTCTATAGAACAAAAGTTACTTAAAATTAGCCAGTTTATCGATTTCCTGACTTTCTTTGGACGAATATTTTTTCACCACCAAGAGGGGGTGAAAACCACCCCCAGGGCAAAAACACATATCGGCACAATATCACTTTTTTTGTTTGACTTGTTAGCTATGTGTATGCCAAATTTCATGTCAATCCAAGCGGTTCTTTAAAATTTAGAGGTTTTGCAATATTTTACCGTTAAAGAACGGACTAGAATGGAAACACATATATGTGATAACAAAACACCAAAACACCAGATTACTGAGATTACACCAAGATAAAAGTCGAAAGCTTACAAGATGACTCCACAAAATACCTATTCAAAAAAATAATAACTCAAAGCATTTAGAAACATAAATATATCACAGAAAGTGATGAAGTCGAAGAAAGCTGGGCAAAAACTTAATCTAATACCTACCTTAGCCTCAGCCAAGGAAGTTCTTGGTGAAAGATATATTTATAAATAAAAAATAAATTCCCAAGGCGACGAACTCCATGGATTTGTACAGCAAAAACGAAAAATGTAAAAAAAGCTTAACTGAAATACATGTGAACCAACAACATGAGGCACAAGAAGCATACGATAATTACAATACTATAAGAAACGAAACACATGCACATGTAATAAGAATAAAAAATTATCACTGGGAACTTTTTTCAAAACAAATGGATCATGTTTTTGATGGCTGCAAAAGGAAATATGTAACTTTATAAAAGATCAAAAAACGGAGATAAAAGAATTAATAGAATCAAAACATATATAAAAAGATACATGGATTGACGTCTAAAAAAGCTTTTGCAGAGGAAGAGCAACTGATTCTATACCAGGAAACACCAGAAATTGTCACAAATGAAGAAGTTAATATAAATACACAGAAAGTTCGAAAAACATTTGAAAAGCTGAAGAACCGAAAAGCTGCAGGTAAAGGCGGAATACCAAATAAAATGACTGCAGAGGTGTCACCAGGATGTCTCTAAGGGGGGGAGGGTCACAACTACTTAATTGTCTCTGGGGGGTATGAAATAGTAATGGTGTTAAACGTATAGACTTCAAAGTACATCCAAATGGGGTGGGGAGGGATATAGCTCCCTGGTTACGCCTATGAATTACTGAAATATAGTGGAGCAGCAATGACAGAAACTAACAAAATTATAAAACAATAAATTACCGGAAGAAAGGAGAACTGGCGAATTAATTTTACTATTCTATTCAAAAAGTAGATAAAAAACAGCCAGAAACCTACAGTGGTATAAACTTGTTAAATACTACCCTAAAACTTACAACTGAAATTTTATAAGAACTAATTAGTCCAGGAACTGAAGCTTTTCACCTCGCAATTTTTACAGAATGGATCGGTTTGTTTGAAAATTTGAGAATAAGTAGTGGATAGTCCAAGTATCAAAATCTATATGATGCCGAAAGACGCTTTTACCATGGGGGTGGTTGACACCCCATCTAGGGGGTGGAAATTCTTTATTATATTTTGACCGCAAAAACATTCATTATAAGCAAAAAACGTCCTATATATTTTTTGATAAAATTAATAGTTTTCGATTTATTCGCTATCGAAAGTGTTAGTTTCATATCTAAGAAATCAATGTTTTTCGATGGTATACTCATTTACGATTCACTCAATTTTTGCCGTAGAAAATTTTTTTAAACCAAGTTCTTGGGAATTAAATAACCTACAATTTCATATTTAAACATTTTTTCGTATCTCTGATGCTAATCTTTCTATTCTGAAGAGGATGGCATTTTTACCAAAATACAAAAACTCGTTATTTGCTTTAAACTCCATTTTTTAAACTAATCATTATAAGCCAGTCAAACTTCTAGAATCTATTAACAATACATAAATAAAGAAGAATGAATAAGGCCAATGACTAAAAACACCGTTAAATTACATTATTATGCTTCCAATTAGATTTCTCCTTTTTTTTCAAAAAAATGTATTGATTTTTTAACCGAAACTTTTTTATTTTTATCTTAGAAGTTTAGTAAAAAAAAAATTTGTAGATTTTTACAAGATCTATAAGGCTATTAATATTAAATCCTTTTAAAATCCTCAGTCACAAAAAGAGATGACATTGAAAGGCTTAGTAAAGGTGGTTTTTGCATGCTATTTCAAGGTTTAATTGTCAATAGCTCACTCAATTTTTGCCGTAGAAAAAATTTTTGCAAACCAGTTTCTTGAGAATTAAATAAGCTACAATTTGATATTTAAATATTTTTTCGTATCTCTGATGCTAATCTTTCTATTCTGAAGAAAAGAACATTTTTTACCAAACTACAAAAACTCGTTATTGGCTTTTAACTCCATTTTTTTTTTAAAAACTAATCATTTTAAGCCGATCAAACTTCTAGAACCTATTAATAATACATAAATAAAGAGGAACAAATCAAGTCAATGACTAATTTTAAGCAAGGTAGTGATTAGGGGGTTGTGTTTGTGTGTGTGTGTGTGTGTGTGTGTGTGTGTGTGTGTGTGTGTGTGTGTGTGTGTGTGTGTGTGTGTGTGTGTGTGTGTGTGTGTGTGTGTGTGTGTGTGTGTGTGTGTGTGTGTGTGTGTGTGTGTGTGTGTGAAAAAATGGCTTGGATGCGAGTCCGTTAGCCACAGATTTTTATTTTATTTTTACCTCAATTTATTAGTTTTGTTATATTTATACGTATTTCACTTAAATGATTATATTTGTTTCTTTCAAGTAGTTTATGAGTAATTTAAATATTTCCATTTTATGACAACTTAGTAGATATTCTATACTAATTGGAAAATGAACTTGTGTTTGTCGTAAATTGTAATATAATTGATTTATATATCATAATATAATTGATTAGGGGGTTGTTTTCGATCACTTTTTTCTGAAAAAAATGGAGACTGACATTCTTTTCATTATAAGTCACTTAATTTTTGAGCTAGAGACTTTTTTTATTTTTGGAGATAGATATTTTTAAATACTTTAAATTAGTTTCAACTACAAACCGTCTTTTGATTTTGAAACTGAAACTACAATATTTAGCATTTGACGAAGAAGAGTTAACATAAAGTATAGCTCGATTACTATTGGTCTTAAAGAAAACTAGAAAAAACGGTTTTGTTTATTTTTTCAAAAGGTACATTTTTGTTAAGTAAAGTTGTTTTGATAAAACGAAATCTTTTTGAGTTATTAGCAGAAAACTGATTAACAACATTGATTTTTTCGATATAAAACTAACACTTTCGATAGCGAATAAATCGAAAACTATTAATTTTATCAAAAAAATGTATAGAACGTTTTTTGCTCAAAATGAATGTTGTTACCAACTTTTGCGGTCTAAATATAATAAAAAATTTTCACCCCCGACATGGGGTGGCAACCACCCCCATGGTAAAAGTGCCTTTCAGCATCATATAGATTTTGATTCTTGGACTATCCACTACTTATTCTCAAATTTTCAAGCAAATCGATCCATTCTGTAAAAATTACGAGGTTTTGTCCTATTTTAAGCTTCATTACTTGGACTAAATGAATCAGATGCTTAATTTAACAGATGAACATTATGAACAACAGGGTTTTCGTACTGTAAAATCGTATACAGATTTAATATTCGTCATAAAGCAAATTACTGAGAAGTCATCAGAGTGACTAGAGTCTAGAGTATACCTAATAGATTTTCTGTGTCTGATTGACTTAAAGAAAGCATTTGACAGAGTAAGACTCAAAGATGCAATCTACCTATTGAACTATTGAAAACATCTACCAAAATATCAACTTACAAAACCCCTAGACAAAGACAGCAGAATAAGATAGGGGGACTCATTGAGCCCCCCTATGCTCTTTAATTTAATCATGTATGAAATCATCAAATGTGTCAACAAATGAAAAGTATACAGAATGGAAACCAAAGAAGTAAAACACTCTGTTACGCAGACGACGCAACACTGATGTCATAAGATAAAGATAGTTTGCAAAAACTAGTTCACAGATTCAACATGCGAGGAAATGAATTTAATATGACAATATCAACTCATAAAACTAAAACAATAGTTATCGGGAAAGAAACAATCAGATGTAAAATAAAAATTAATGGCATCAGTATTGAACAAGCAATGGAAATAAAATAACTTTGAATTACAGTGTTCAACTATGAAGACCGGGACAAAGAAGTGAGAAATTAAGTACAAAAAGCAAATGGTCTGTTATGATGCCTTAATAACGCTATATGGCGAAACCTACATACTGTTACAAAACTTACTTTTCTATGATCTTTTAGGCACTAATGTCTAGTTTTAATTGACTTAATTTATTTTTAATAACTTACTTCTAAACAAATGAAAACACTGAATTTATTTCCTTTATTTTACAAACTCCGATATAAATTTATTTATTACACCAAATCTACTAATTTATCTAATTACAAATAATATAACGCGCCCGTTACATATCAATTACACCGACGGTTTCAAATTCACAACTCAACTCTAATTCCAAAAATGTCCATTTATATAGTTATGTACAATTAGTCTACTGATTTCCAGAAAAATCGAAAGGCAAATATTATTTACAGAACAATAAAAAAAGGTTTATCGATGGCCTTCTAAGGCCGATGCCACATTATGCGTTTTGACCGGATGCGTTTCCGCCGCATCCGGTGAAAACACATAGTGTGGCAGTTCGGTCCGGTTGCGTTGGAAACGGATGCGTTTTGAGTCATCGGTACGCGCTTACAAACTGCACCAGACTAAACGCATAGTGTGACAGGTCGGTCCGGTTGCGTTGGAATCGGATGCGTTTTCACCGCATCCGGTCAAAACGCATAATGTGGCATCGGCCTAATACGCCGGTTGTAAACAAGTTTGTTTTGTGTCGCCCACAGAAAGGGTCTCAGACAGTTCGCCGTCAGAAGCTTCCGGAATTGACAGGGCCGGCCTGGGGCCGTGAAAATACTAACACTAAAATAAAGTCAAGCATTCATAAAGCCAGTGTAAGACCAATAATGACATGTTCATCAGAAACAAGACCCAAGATAGCCACAGCCGCAACACAAAAATTAAAAACTAGAAAACTGGAAAAAAGAATGGAATAACCATATAAAAGCAGAATGAGGGAGACCCGTGTGGTCAAAATAGCAAGAGATAAATCACCAAGAGGTATCAGACTACCGCGCAAAAGATGGATTGACAACCTTCCATAGAGATATAAATCCGCAAATAAACAAGCAGAATTGCTTATAACGAGAAATTAGAAGAAGAAGAACGAATTTATACTTATAATTTGAACATATATAAGTATAGATTTCAATTCATTGTATATTCAGAAAATTTAGCGATTAAAAAATAAAACTTAGTTGTTCTTCAAAGAGAAAATAATAATTTAATTTTTAATTAATGAAGAATTAACTTTTACTTTTTCTGTAATGATAAAAATCTTCGAAATCCATTACTATTAGATAGTATCTACATATTTAAGTTTTAAAAGGAATTTTAAAAATGTCTTCATAAGGTATTTTACTTTTACATACAATAATTAGGTATATTGGCAAAAGTTACACCTATATCTCAATCTTGTGATTAATCCTTTAAGCCATCATCTACAATGTTGAAAAACGTAAAACAAAGTCGTCTCCCGTTCATTATGTCGTCTAATAAAACGCGCGAGACGTAAAAAGTAGTTTAAAATCCTTTCCCCGACCGCGCCAACTTGAAACAAACATATTTCACGGAAGTAATCCCGGCTTAGGCCCGTGCATCCTGTTGACGGACGGATTATGTCTGAAACGTTGAAAGCTGAAAGGCTGAAACGCTGAAACGACTGAATGCGGAGCGTGGTTGTGTCAGCATTCAAGCTGAAATGAGTAGCTCTCGTCGGGGGGTCTGACGGACCCCCGCTGCCACTGGGTTAATACTCGCTACTTGCCGGGTCTCGTTTAATACTGCGAATAGCGTATTCATAACATTTATAGCCCTACTTTGGATTTGTTGGATAGAGTGACTTGCATTGTTACCTGGACCTACTTACGGAACTAAGCTAGCGACATTAAAATGTAGATACGTTTCAAGTTAACGACATTTTATGAACTTATATTTGCACAGCACAATAAAGTGCGAAACTACTACTACTACTTATATATTTCAATGTATAAGTATATACAGAGAGAGTCTGTAAAGTGGAATAAATTCAATATCTCAAATACTAATTGTTTTTTTGGAAAATGCTCAGACCCGTCGATTAGTATTTCAAATTGTCCTTTTTGACATTCAATAAAAATGTATACAGGGTGTCCCAATTTAGAGATATGACGTCATCGTCGATTTTCTTAAATGGCAACACTATCATTTTGATAGCTAATTTGATAGGGTTTGTAAAGTTATACATAACTGCAAAATATCAAATTTTTATTCTCTACCATTTACAAGATAAGAGAAAATAACAAAGTTATATCTGTAATTTGGAATATATTCAATAATTAAAATACTAACTGTTTTTTTGAAAAATGCTCAGACCCGTCGATTAGTATATCAAATTGTCATTTTTGACATATAATAATAATGTATACAGGGTGTCCCAATTTAGAGATATGACGTCATCGTTGATTTTCTTAAATGGCAACACTATCATTTTGATAGCTATTTTGATAGCGTGTGTAAAGTTATACACATCTGAAAAATTTCAAATTTTTATTCCCTACCATTTACAAGATAATAAAAAATAACAAAGTTATGAAGAACAAAAAGTAATCAAATAATAATTGAATTTATTTATTTCAATTAAGAAAATGCTCATAACGTTGCCCATTGACAATTTGACAATAATTGAGGGCAACATTATGAGTTTTTGCTTAATTTATTGAAATAATTAAATTCAATTATTAGTTGATTACTTCTTTTTCATAACTTTGTTATTTTTTATTATCATCTAAATGGTAGAGAATACAAATTTGAAATTTTGCAGTTGTGTATAACTTTACACACCCTATCAAAATAGCTATCAAAATGACAGTGTTGCCATTTAAGAAAATCAACGATGACGTCATATCTCTAAATTGGGACACCCTGTATACATTATTATTATATGTCAAAAAGGACAATTTGATATACTAATCGACGGGTCTGAGAATTAAAAAAAAAACAGTTAGTATTTTAATTATTGAATATATTCCAAATTACAGATATAACTTTGTTATTTTCTATTATCTTGTAAATGGTAGAGAATAAAAATTTGATATTTTGCAGTTATGTATAACTTTAAAAACCCTATCAAATTAGCTATCAAAATGACAGTGTTGCCATTTAAGAAAATCGACGATGACGTCATATCTCTAAATTGGGACACCCTGTATACATTATTATTGAATGTCAAAAAGGACAATTTGAAATACTAATCGATGGGTCTGAGAATTTTCCAAAAAAACAATTAGTATTTGAGATATTGAATTTATTCCACTTTACAGACTCTCTCTGTATATGTATAATGCAATATCATACATTATACATAATGGAGAACTTGCAATTTACTATGTTCGTTGGGAATAAGCCATAATTTTACTTTAAAATTAAGTTTGTTTAACATTACACTTCCGATATCGTTATTTCTAATTAATAAATTAAACAAATTTTATTGTTACTTGGCAACAAACTTGTCGTATGCAACAAATTGGCGTATATTACGTAAGGAGCTTGGTTTAAAAGCCTACAAAATTCAACTAGTGCAAGATCTGAAGCCGATCGACCTTCCCAGTCGTCACCGTTTCAGTCGAAGTGCCCTTGATAGGCTTGCAGAAGATCCACTGTTTTCGAAAAAAAAAAAATTGTTTTCCGATGAGGCCCATTGTTGGCTTAATGGGGAAGTGAATAAAAAAATTCCCGTATTTGTAGAGTTGAACAAGTTTGACTTGAATGTTTAAACTTGACTTGAGTTTGACTTAATTTCAAGTCAAACTCAAGTCAGTCCTTCGGACAAATAATTCAAGTCAAGTCAAACTGGTCAATCGTACAGGTTTGAAAATTC
This sequence comes from Diabrotica virgifera virgifera, assembly GCF_917563875.1. Taxonomy (NCBI): domain Eukaryota; kingdom Metazoa; phylum Arthropoda; class Insecta; order Coleoptera; family Chrysomelidae; genus Diabrotica; species Diabrotica virgifera. The sequence goes on from NC_065451.1 coordinate 172,908,386, forward strand.
AAACTGTTTGTCAAACTAGTTTGAAAGAGTTTGAAAAATAATTTATTTAGTAGATATACTGTTTTGTCGAGATTGAGATGTTAGTTGCCAATTAAGATAAGAAAATTAATAATACAATGAGTGCCACATAAAAGTATCTTGATACAGGCAGCGATTATAATCAAAATAAGGTAACTTTTTGGAAAATGATTCCTGTATGCTTAGAATTGCTTGCTGGCAAGTTTTGTTTTATCGATATAACTTTTTTATATTTGAGTGTTACTAGATTAAAACAAAGAATTCGTTGGATAGTTCTTTATCATACCAAGTGTAATTTAATCTACTTTGGAAGCTTTCAAGTATTACGTAACGCAAGTTGGGGGAGGGGGTCATGTAAAACGTTACGGCGCGTTATACGGGGGGATTGTTATATTGTTATATTGTTTTTAACTTCAATAAAAAAAACTACGGAATCACAATCTCCCAACTTTTCAACTTTCGTTTATATTTTACATAGAACCCCTGGATCGTATTATATTGCCCCCTCACGCTCCGTTCATGTTACAATAAGACAATAGTATTCAAGTGAAACAATCTTAAAATTTGTATTAACCAGATCAAGCACAGTAACACGTGTTTGCAATAAATAGCTGGACCTTTCTTCACAACAAAAGATGGAAAGATGCAGATGGGATAAAGAGGTTGTAAGAGCTTCAAAAATTGCGTTTCGTAATACTTGAACGGCCCTTTAACAAAAATTTATGAAGGAACAACAAAATATGTTTAATAATAATAATAATCTAATAGGTTTAATGAATTTTTTGCGATTTTGCAATGTCGTCTTAAAGAATTAGTTCACTATTTGTCATTTTATAACGCTGTTCTTTATTTTGACATAATACAAGTAGGTATGCAGATTTTTTTTCTCTTAATTTTTGCACTGGGAATACCTTCAAAATCAGACTCAATTTAATCTGGTACTTAATCTGATCCGAAAAATATTCAGGTTCAGATATTATTTCACAAAGCACACACTTCAAAACGAACGTAATAAACAAGCCAAGCATATACTTCTTAATAATATGAACTATGAACTACAAACTAATTTGCGGAGTAGCAGATTAAGGCCTATCCAAATAAGGAAATAAGTCAAAACAAAAGTCGGTACGCTCTCAATTAGAATTGGAAATAAACACGTTGCGCAATATGATATTCAAACTTCAAACTGTTTGAAGAAGTTTGATTTCAACGTGCACGTGGGGTGCTACGAGCACCCCATAACACATTTTTGTCAAATATTTGGTATTTAAAGTTTTGTAACCGTGCTGTGGGTCATAGTAGCTTGCTATAATATTATATAGCATATATATCTGTTTGCGTTTGAAGTAGTTATTTAGTGTCATTCTGAACTTGTAGCCTTGTTCTCTAAAGTCGAATTGGGGTGTCATCATCTGGCACTTTAAGTTTTAAATTTTTTTTTTGTGTTTTTGATAAACAGGTCAAATTTACATTTTGTATTGAAATAACATTATTAATATTTATTTATTTATTTATAGTTAATACAAATAACCTGGCCTCTTGAGACTAATCCAGGTCCTTTCCTGATGGGATTACAGTAGTGATACACATAATTTTTGTTTTAACAATTTTCTAATTTAACTTAACTAAATAATAATGGCCCTAAGCTATTACTTAGTCATTCTGAAAATGATAAATTATAATAATAAATAAATTATTAATATATAGGCATAGGCTATTGATTATGTTCAAAATAAGATAGCTAAAAGGAACTACAACGTTAACGCGATTTTATTGTCTCATATGGTCAATGGGCCTCTATATTTGAAAAAACCGAGGAGTGCTACCATTTAAATAGCTGCATTTTTGAGAAAGGGGCGAATTAGTCCCTAGGCTCATGGTGAATTAGGGTGAGTTCTATGCAGGCCCGGCCCTAGGGATTTTGGCGCCCTGGGCAAGATGGGCGACTGCCGCCCCCCTCCTTGGTAGACCCATGACTCACCACCGTCCTTCAGCTATCATCAAGATTGGATTTTTTCGTTATGTGCATTGTGCTAAATTATTTAATACGCCATTTTCCACTTTATTTGAACGATACACGCTTAGAAACATATATTTGCAATATTTTCATAAAATTTCACTACATTACTATATAACATACATCATAATTACACACTTACTTTTTTAAGTAACACCCTTCTTGCCTTGGTACGGGAAAAGTCTTAATAATTCTCCAAGATCCAGGGACTCAGCTATTTCATGTTCAATAGAGATCATCGTTAGAGCACTCAAATGTTGGCATAGTTGATCTTAAATAATATTTTGTTAGTTTCAGCTTTGAAAAGGTTTTCTCTCCAGAGCCCACTGTCACTGGTAGGGTTAATAAAATCCTCAAAGAAACACTAACGTTGTGTTCGAAATCAAAATCATACTCTCTAATCAATTTCAGGGTCTTTAGAGGTGTACTCTTGGGCTTCACAATCGTAGAAAGAACTTTGAGTTCATCTTTGAGATCAGCATAATTTGGATTTTTTGACTCATCAAAAGTTAAAGCATCACATAGCTTAAAACGTTTATCTGATAAATCATTAGCAGTTATATCCTTAATTTGGTTTATGTCGTACAAAATCTCAAAAATTCCACCATGGCTCTTAATTTGCTGAAATACATCACTTAATACATTAACGGTTGTGTCTATAATTTTTAAATAGTAAGTCATTTTAGATCTAATAAGTCAACCTTATATCGTGTCTCTGGATCCTAGGTCCACACTTTCATCTTCAGCTTCATAGCCAAATTGTCTTTTCACTTTCCTCTTTCTTGCTATTACTGTGCGTCCGATTTTCGGGTCTCAATTTCTAACTTGGATGCTAGCTTTTTGCGTCTGTCAAATAGCCCTGGAATTTTAAATCACTTCTAAAAGACTTAAAATAGATTTTCGTTTTTTCTAGTATACTGATAGGTTGATACATTCCCATATTAAATACTCTGCAGTGATTTGCTGACTACGTTGATGTAAAGTAAAATGTCATGCCATATTACCACAGAGCAAAGAAAAGTAAAATCACTGATTTGATTTGCCAAAGAGCTTCTTTATGAGCAACCATTTTATCGTTGTTTTTATTTACAGTGATTTCTACAAGAGCATCGTAGATATTTTCAATTTGGTATCTGATCGGAGTAATTGCATCAATTCTATTTTCCAATCTAGTTTCGGACATAGACTTCAATGTTATGCTAGAAATATGATTTTTCAGTATAGCCCAACGATGAATAGATGCTAAAAAAAGCAAACTGTGAGGCTTTAGCAGCATCGTTCACGACTGAGTTGGGTAAATGGGTAGAACAAGGGACAAAAAGTTCTTCCCTTTCATATTTGCCCCATTATCATACCCTTGTCCTCTCATATCTTCCAAAGGTATTCCCAGCTCATTCGGTTTTTGCAAAATAACTTATGTAAGTCCCAAGCCAGTGGTTTCCAGTACAGGCACAAATGCAAGAAAATATTCTGCAATTTTTACACTTCACTTTGTGAATCAACAAAACGTACAAAACTAGTCATCTCTTCCACCCTAGAAATATCAGGACTACAATCTAAAATTATGCTCTAATACTTTGCTGATTTCAAAAAGTTTAAAATTTTATTTTTTGTTTGGTCATGGATGAGTTGAATAATTTCGTTTTGAATACGTTTTCCCAAATAGTGATGCTGCTTGTTACTATAATTCGTTGTTCTCCTAATTTGCTCTTGTTAAACATAATCAAATTTTCCAAAGAGCTCAACAAGCTTTAAAAAATTAACATTGATGTGATGAAAAAATTTATCAGAATCGCCTCTCAATGGAAGACAATGTTGCGCTAAGAACTGTGTTATTGACATAAGTCGTTCTAAGTCAGTTTCAAAATTGGCTGTCCTCTAAAATTTGCCGCCCCTAAATTTGCCGCCCTGGGCGGCCGCCCAGTTCGCCCACCCCTGGGGCCGGGCCTGGTTCTATACACTTTTGGTACAAACAGGTCTACAGAAAAATTGTTTCCGGTTAAATTGTTCCAGGTTAAATTTACTCTCGAAATATCACATTTTAGAGTCAAAAATATTTTTTTTACAAAAATATATTCAAAAGAAAAGCAAGAAAAAACACCAAAGAAAGCAATTTTGTTTTTTGCCCCATAACTTTTTTCCTCAGGGATATAGGTATAGGTATTGCTTCAGCGAAAAATAACGTAAGTTCTTTTTATTTAAAATGACGTCTAGTAGAAGTCACACGGATTTATATTTTCCGAAATAGGATTTTTCAAATTTCGCCGCTCACAGCATTTTTTGGGTCATTTCTCCATTATTTCGTAAACATTGTTCTGTAACTTTTTTCTACGCATTTCTAGGTATATGTAATGGTACATTTAGTAGAAATACAAGTCAATTACCTTTAAAATAGTCTATTGTATAAGGTTGTGCGACTATTTTTAAGCAAGTTATGCTTTTTCAAGGTTTTATACTTTTAATAATTTTTGATATTTTTTATGATTATTGTTTAAATTTCTTATTATGACTTTTTTTCTTGTACATTTAGGTACATACATTGTGCAATAAAAAAAGCTTATTTTCTTTACTTTAAAATAGTGTATTGCAAAAAATTCTAGGACTATTTTTAAACAAGATATGCGTACGATATCCAAGGGTATGAGTAATTTGAGAAAGTTTTTAAAATTTTTAATTTTTTTCAATTAGAAGAATATAGTTGCATATTATAACATAATTTTTAATTCCAAATAACTTTTCTTAATAATACTTTTCGATATTGTGAAATATAAAGGTACTTCACTCTTGAGCGAAATTCATATTTTTTAACATACCTCGTACACTATTGATAAAATTTTATATCTGATGATTGCATCTCAGGTTTTAGATTATGCAGAGCATTTTATAAAGAATAATCTTTTTTTATAAAGTTAATAATAAAAAAGTTTCCACATAGTTCCAGCCTACTGGGACCTGTGGCATGTGTATATGTCACATTTTGAGAAAGCATATCTTGCTTAAAAATAGTCCTAGAATTTTTTACGATACACCATTTTAAAGTAACTGCACAATGCATATACCTAAATATACGATAAAAAAAATTATAATGAGAAATTCAAAAATAATCGAAAAATATATCAAAAATCATTAAAAGTATACAATTTTTAAAAACCATATAATGCTTAAAAATAGTCATACAGCCTTCTACAATAGGCCATTTTAAAGGTAATTGACATTTCTTCCTACTAAATGTACCATTGCATCTAAAGCTGCGTAGAAAAAAGTTACAGAACAATGTTTGCGAAGTAACAAGGAAAATGGGTCAAAATCGCTGTGAGCAGCGAAGTTTGAAAAATCATATTTTGGAAACTATAAATTATATAGACTTCTACCAATTATATAGACTGCCTATACATAAATCCCCATGGGAAAAAGTTGCAAAAAAGTTGCAGTAGGGGGCAAAAAACAAAATTGTTATTTTTCGTGTTGTTTTCTTGCTTCTCTTTTGAATATATTTTTGCAAAAAAAATATTTTTCTTAGAAATGTGATATTTCAATAGTAAATTTAACCTGGAACAATTTTCTTGTAGACGTGTTTGTACAAAAAGTGCATAGAACTCACGCCTGTGCCTAGGGACTAATTCACCCCTTTCTCAAAAAAGCACCTCTTTAAATGGTAGCAATCTACGGTTTTTTCATATTTAGAGGTCCACTGACCATATGAAACAATAAAACCCCGTTAACGTTGTAGTTCCTTTTTATAATACATAATCAATAGCCTAACAGACTTTATACTCATTAAATCTTATTTTTTTAGATATTTTACTTCACTTCATTTACTATGGCCTGGTGTTTTCTATATTCTTGTGTTACTCAATACATTATTTTGTTTATAAACAAGTAGATCAAAGAAAATTTTTAAGGGTGCTGTGAGTATCCCACGTGGCAGTTGACGTCTTGCAAAGCCACGTGGCCGGTGCCGTGTTAAAGAATAGTTCTTTTGTATGACAATAAAGCTTATCAAATAAAATTATTTTTTTCAATTAATAGTTTCCCACCTTTAGACGTATCTGAGTCATACTGTCACAGGATAATTTTATAAAATTCTCCTGTCACAGTGGCAGTTGCCAAGCTCCTCCGATACATTTAAAGGTGGGAAACTGTCATTCTAATGTAAATTTATAGGTTTCTATTGACAATTTAACACCTCTACTAGTTTCATCTCTTTTTATATTTCGCAACGTATCTTTTGCGTTCGCTGTATAATATGTTATTTCAAAACATAATTGATGTACCTATCCTCGATATGTTATTGACTTACTAATCGTGGCCCTTTATTTGTATTGATCTCTTCTTTTAATATTGATAACCAGATTCTACTGCATTCTATCGAGGAATTTGCGACTCAAACTTGGTTATAGCGTCATTGAAGGGTCCAGTAAAAAAATGACGCTATATCAGAGTGACGTTATAAAAGAGGTAGAAAAAAATGAAATTTTAACCAGGCAAAATTTTATTACAGTATTATTTGCACTATTTTATTACAGCAGAAAATTTGACTCTTTATGATGGCACTGACAAATAATAAGAAATAAAATAAATAATAAAAAACAACAACCTACTGTAAAATTTTATGACGCTATAGACGAGGGTTACTTTATTTTTACCGCTAAAACCGGGTTTTTAATAATGTTATAGAATAGTTTTTGGCCGGACCTATTAAACATTGACGTTACAACCGAGGTGACGTAACTACCGAGGCCGTAATATCCAAGTTCCACTGTATATTATTTCTCGGTTTTAGTTTTGCTGCCGTTCTGGGTTTTTTAATAAAATTCTTTCCCTATATAGACAACTTCTTCGGCTTCTTCTTCAATTTTTGTTGCCTGTAAACCCAGCTCTGGTTATAAAAATATATTCTCAATAAAACACTATAAAAAGTAAACAAATATATACCTAAATAACTTTAAAATAGAAGTTACAATTCAATATATTAAAATATCTCTTCATTTTCAAACAAATTTCCTGGAAAAGAGCTGGAAAATTTCGTCTTGTTCACATATTTGCAGTAAGAGTAGAAACAAATCCCAAGAAGACGCCCATATGTTAAAAGTTTACTGTTTCTGGAGAAATAGTTTCCCCTTTCCGAAAGCCAGCCAGGTGGATGGGAAGACATCCATATAAATTTCCGGTAAAGCTATCGAACACAAAAAAGAATAAATATCGGGAAAAACTTGACAAAGAGAAACTAGAGGATTGTCGTGGGGGAAACCAGGGTGAGACTTTTTTATTTTGTATAGATTTTTAGGAAAATACACTCGGGTGCAAAATTAACCGGACACCTTAAAAATGGGTAATTTTTGATGTCTCGCAATTCCTAAACCTGTTGTCCGATTTAAGTGATTTTTTAATATGTTATAGCCTTATTCTTTAACAATACCGTTTTAATAATATTGTTGCTAAACAGGTAAATTTTCATTGTATACGAGGTGTACCAATGAAACTGTGTTTTTTTCTTAAACTTCGCATCACCCTGTGGAATATTCTAGCATTTACAAAATACTGAAATTGAAATCTAACTACAGTCTCATGTTTTCTAAACATTTTGCTTTTTGGTTCATTTGCGTACATTGGACCATAAAAAAGTTAGGTAATTTAACAACTAGCCATGTTTTTCATCAATACAGGCTCTTTTTAAATAAGTATGGCAACCTTTAAAGGGTAATTCTGCATGAAACAATAATGATAGTTTGCTTTATAAACGGTATGTTCGCAAATGCTTCGTTTCTGAGATAGGGGGTGTTGAAATTTTTCTTACAAACTCATAATTTATTTATTGCTTTAAAACAGGTTGAGATATGCAAATGAAATTTGGTTGGTTTTAAGACGTAGTTATTGCACATTTTTTGACATACAATTAAGAATTTAATATTCACCATTGGCGCGCATACGGGTAATATGACTGCTCATATTACCCGTTTGAGCGCCAATGTTGAATATTAAATTCTAACTTGTATGTCAAAAGTTGTATAATAACTACGTCTTAAAACCCACCAAATTTCATTTGCATATCTCAACCGGTTTTAAAGCAATAAATAAATCGTCAGCTTATAAGAAAAATTTCAACACCCTCTATCTTAGAAATTAAGCATTTGCGGACATAGGTTTATAAAGCAAACTGTCATTATTTTTTCATGTAGAATAACTCCATAAAGTTTGCCATGCTTATTTAAAAACATACTGTTTTGATAAAAAACATGGCTAACTGTTAAAGTACCTAACTTTTTAACGGTCCAACATAAGCGAATGACTCAAAAAACAGAATGTTGAGAAAACATGAAGCTATATTTGGGTTTAAATTTGAGTATTTTGTAAATGTTAGAATACTCCACAGGGCGATACGAAATTTGAGAAAAAACACAGTTTCATTGGTACACCCGGTATACAATGAAAATTTACCTGTTTAGCAACAATATTATTGGAACGATATTGTTGAGGAATAAGGTTATAACATATTAAAAAATCACTCAAATCGGACAAAGGAATTGCGAGACATCAAAAATTACCCATTTTTAAGGTGTCCGGTTAATTTTGCACCCGAGTGTAGTTCAGTTTTAGTTTGATATATGTTGCATGAGTGTCAAAAGGTAATAAGTAATTATTACGTTAGTATTAAAACCCTCTTTAAAAAGAGTAAATAAATCATTAATTTTTTATTTTGAATTATCATCAACCATACAAGTAGATAACGTTATGATTTACAAATAACAACAAGCAACAAGTTATCACCAGGCCCGGATACATAAGCCATCCTCTGAATATAGTTTAACTTGTTGATCACTGTAGCCTGTAGTACTTTTGGTAGCTAAGCAATAGCTTCGTAAGTTAGCATTGGCCTAATGATATATATAGTACTGTAGATCCAGACCCTGGGCAAAAGACCCAAGTTCTGATACATACATTTTGATATGCAAATTGAAGTCTGGCAACAACGCGCAACTCAAAAATCCAAAGATTAAAAAAGTAGGTTTGTAGGTCAGTTGCATCTGGTAGGTAAAATAATGTAATCAACCAAACCCATATCCATTATTTTGCAGGAAGGTACCTACGTTGTCTACAACCCCAAAAATCACACCTCAAAGTAAATAAACAAGGGGTTATTAGGTTAAATTTCCAAAGTCACAGCAAGTTCTTCTAGGCTACGTTGCCATGTCATTCAAATTTATGAAAACAAAAATTCACTTATATGGAGAACAATGTAATTTTTTTCTTGGAAACGGTTAACTTTAGAAAAAAATGTTATAATAGGACTTTTTAGTTCTAAATTGTGTATTATATACATACCTTAAAGGAACGCACTATTTTAGAGGACACCCTGTATATGCTCTATTAGGTCTACCATCTAAGTGAAAGTTCTATGTTACCTACCTGTCAAGGGTACCAAGGTATTTCAACGGTTTAGTAGACTGTACACTTTAGAAAAGTTTAGACTGCAGTTTAGAATCCTTGGTGGTATTAAGCCCGTGATACTTCTTTTTCTGGAGAAGAGGAGACCACCTCTGTTTTCTTAGAATTTATAAACAGTGAGTGTTCGTTTCACCATGTTTCTATTAGTCTTAAATCAACTTTTAATCTCTCACATAGTGTGTTCTCAAACTTACCCCTTTTCAAAAAAGCTGTATGTCGTCTGCATAGGCTATTGTGTAGAACTCGTTCCCGCTGAGTTGTTCAATCAGAGTGTCTAACTATGTTTAAGAAGAGAAGTGTTAGCACCTCTCCCTGTGGACACACCCATGTAACTATGCCTCTAGCCGGAACGTCTTCTACATTTATGCTTATTGCTCAGTTAAAATCATACTGAATATCCATTCGCTCATGGCAAAGGGGACATTCCTGTCATTGAGAGGTTGGGTGCTGGTTGGGAATGTAGTTTTATCAAACGCTCCGTCAATATCTATGAATATACCTAGGGTGGATTCTTTATTATCCAGGGATATTTCAATTATTTCAATGGGCAGACCTTTCCGAAGCATAAATATTCATGTTGATTTGGGTGAAGGGGGTTGTGAACCAGAACTTCATTCCATATGTACCTCTCTTATAGCCTTTCCATCATTTTTAAGAGAAACAATGTTAGGCTAATTGGTCGGTAACCTTTTGGTAGGGTGTAATCCTTCCTACCTGGTTTTGATCTGAAGACCACATGTACCTTTCTCCACTCTCTAGGAATATATGCTGCAGAAGGATATCTATATCCAGGTCTATATCCAGGATATCCAGTCTCCACCGTACTAGGGCTGGATATATGCCGCCAGGCCCTGGTGGCTTGAAAGGGGTGAGGCACAATATGGCCCATCTTACCTTTTCCTCACCAATCAATGTATTGGCGAGATACCAGTCGTTATAGATGAAATGTGGACCTATAGAAGAATTATGAGGGTTTCCTGGGTATATGTATATAGTTACGAACAATGAAGTATTGAGAAGAATAGGTAAAGACAAAGAAGTTAAACTTACAATTACAGAAAGAAGAAGTATGGCATCCTACGACTCATAATGCAAGGAAATATAGATGGCAGAAGAAGCATCGGAAGAAGACAAATTTCATGGCTGAAGAACCTGAGGGAATGGTTTGGATGCAGCTCATAACAACTATTTAGAGCGACTGCCTCAAAAATTAAAATAGCTATGATGATTGACAACCTCCGTCGCGGAGATGGTACCTGAAGAAGAAGAAGATATATGAGGCTATGATTAGGTCTTCCATCTACTTCGGAGCTGTTGAGGCGCTAGAATCGAGGAAGTGTGTTTTCATCAGGATATCGGCACCTTTACAAAGGTTGAAAGTTTTTGCTTCCATCTTTCTTCGTTGATATGCTGATATGCCGATGTAGGTCTTTAGAGAGTGCTTTTTGTAGCCTGAAAGCCTGCGGAAAAAGCAGCTCTTTGTTTTGGTCTGCAGACTTTATTAAACTCTCTGAGGTTTGATTGATAAGAATCCCAATCCTCTTTGAGTTCGATGGGTTTTGCTCTATAAAAAGCTGTTCTTGCTGTCTTCCTAAGTGTTTCATTTCTGTTCATCATCAAGAATTGGTTTTACGATTTCCCGGACCATCCTTATCGAATAGGATTTTTTATAAGAGTAACTTATTTTGTTTTGGATAGATAGCTTGTACCTTTCCAATTCTGTATTAGTTCCCAGAGTTAAAACCCTTTGATTCTTCAGAGCATCTTCTGAAAGTCGTTTGTAGAGTTTTATTTACTTCTAGGGTCGAGAGATTTGATAAGGCTTTTTTCCAGACTTATAGAACAGGTCTGACGGCGGTGGTCAGACATAGAGGTTCTTTGACGCTTGCCAGTTCTTAATTTTATTCGATGTTTTTGCTGATGCTAGCGTGATATCTATGATTGGCTACGAACATTGATCAAGGTAGGTTCCGTGCCTCTATTTAAGATATACAAATCTTTTCTTATAATACATAGTCATAATGAGACTTACCTCGAGCGTTGTTGTTTCTGCTGCCTAGATGGTAAGAGTTCGAATCGCAGCCGAAAATGGTCTGAAATGACTGAAACAATGATCTACCAGATCTTCTATCTGTTTTAGGGGTGGTAGTATGGCTGCATCTAAGAGTAGGTAGAGCGATATTGGTATCAACTCTCTATTTTTGCCCTTTACCCATGGGCATTTTACTTTAACCTTAGTTACGTCTAAGAAGAAAAACTGCACCATGTTTCTCAGTTCTCGCTTGTTGGTTGCTTGGTAATCAGAAAAAAACAAAATACTTAATAAGTACGAGAAATCAAGACCAAGTAAATAGAATAAAAGAGATAAGAATAAGTGATAATGTATTCCAAAGGGTTGACTGCTTTAAATACTTAGGAGTGATAGTAGATGGTCAAAACAGAAGAAGCATAGAGATAAATGAAAGAGTTAAAGCAGGGAATAGGGCATTCTGGAAATACCACAAGTTACTTAAAGATAAAAACCTAAGCAAGAAAACAAAGACAAAGCTATATAGAGCGGCAATTAGACCAGTCATCACTTATGGAGCAGAAGCAATGTCCCTTACAAAAAAAGATGAAGAAAAACTGAGAATAATAGAAAGAAAAATTATTAGAAGAATACATGGCCCAATCAAAACAGATCAAGGAGAAATCCGAATTCTGATGAATCACGAAATAAGAAATCTAATGGAAGGAGAAGATATAGTGAGATTCATTAAAGCACAAAGGTTAAAATGGTTTGGCCACATCCAACGAAGAGAAGCAGATGCACTAATTAGGCAGATAACAAATTGGACGCCAGTAATAAACAGACCTAGAGGAAGACCGAAAATAAGATGGGAAGACCAACTGCGAGAGGATATATCCAATATGGAAATTACAGGCTGGAGAGAAAAAATACAGAATAGGAAAGAATGGAAACAGATTACAGAAAAAGCAAAAAAATACGAAAATCTATAAAGGATAATGAAGAGGAATTATGCGGACCAATCCACCGCATGAAATGGATTAAAAGAGCTCATGAACCTGAGCGACCTATACTCTATACTAGAGTGACCGGTCTATATATATATATATATATATATATATATATATATATATATATATATATATATATATATATACCCATGGGCATTTTACTTTAACCTTAGTTACGTCTAAGAAGAAAAACTGCACCATGTTTCTCAGTTCTCGCTTGTTGGTTGCTTGGTAAGCTGAAAATTTAACTATTTACACTACTAAAACGAGTTTTTTTTTGTCTTATTTATCCAAGGTTCTTGGATTAGTGCTATTACATTCTCCGTTATACCCAGGCGGCGGCATAGTGTTGCCGTTGCCACCTTTTTGTGTTGGAGGTTGCATTGTATAATTTTTATCTTTTTCCAACGCCCTAGCCCATGGTTTAGGTGTCGTTATGGTTCTTTTAGACGTCTTTTAGAATTCTGTGGTTATTTAGTATTTGATTATTTCGGACATGTAATGAGAGATCCCAAATATAGGTTGCTGCAAAATATTATGCAAGGAAAAATAGCAGGCAAATGCAGTCCAGGACGAAGAAGAATCTCATGGTTAAAGAACTTGCCAGATTGGTATTGTGTTGATACAAGCATGCTATTTAGGGTGGCAGTGAATAAAATTAAGATAGCTATGGTGGTAACCAACGTTCTGAAAGGACATGGTACATGAAGAAGACGTGGTTATCTACCTTAAAAATAATTTTTTATAAGTAAAATACAAAAATGTTAACTCTACTTACCCTACAAGTCTCATCTCATAAGAGCCCCAAAATAACTCAAAAAATCGGGGCACTGTGAGTTAGATGGTTAGAGATGCTTTACGAATGCCAAAATAAATAAACGACCTAAGAGATTTGCAAGGGAAGGAAATAAGAGGCAGACACGAAGGAAACCGTTTGATGCAGTTCAAACTGACATAGAAGAAATACGACGAAGGGACTGGATAGAACAAGAGAAGGACCGGAAAAAGTGGAAGAGATTATTCAAGACTATCAAAGCCAAGGGCATCTAAAGCCTGTAGTGCTGATGTTATTCCCTGTTGGTCCGACTGATCCTGTATAATCAAAAATATAATAAACGTCTTTGATACACATTAGTTTTTGTTATAAACATTTTTGTACACCCCATAGTTTAGCCATAATCAAAGAAAACCAGAGATTTAATGGTAGGGGAGTCCAAACGGGGATTTTTGCAGTTACTCGAGCGCATGAGAGAAACCGTGTACCCTCTAAATGTACCTCTACCATATATTGGCTCTTAATACAGGGGTGTTCGTTAAGGGGGTCCGAAAAAAAAAAGTTATCCTTAGAAAAACTCGAAATCGTCAGATTAAGATAAGGTAAGTTAAGTACATGAAAAACAGTGTATATTTCAAAAATCTGACGATTTGAGCGGGCCGTAAGGAAATGGGCGAGTCACAAAGTTTCACAAAAAAAGCGAATATTTCGCGAAGTGGACGTCAGATCGAAAAACTAAAAAATGCGTGTTCAATATTTTTCAAAAATCTATCGAACGATACCAAACACGACCCCCTACGGAGAGGGGTGGGAGGTAAATTTAAAATTTTAAATACGAACCCCGCGATATTTCGCGAAATGAACATCAGATCGAAAAACTGCATCAAACACGACCCCCCCCCCCCGGAGGTGGTGTGGGGGGTTACTTTAAAATCTTAAATGCGAGCCCCCATTTTTTATTGCAGATTTGCATTCCTTACGTAAAAATAAATAACTTTTATTCGAGATATTTTTTCGAATTATGGATAGATGACGCTATAATCGAAAAAACGATTATTGGAAACGGAAAATTAAATTAAAAAATGGAAAGTCCTTCACTTTATGGAAAATGTAACTTAACTTTTTTTTGGTTTTAGGACCTACTCTTCACAACCCAATAGGTCCCCAAACCGCTCAAGTAACTGCAAATTTAGCATACTTTCCTCCCATACTATAAAAAATTTTTATATCTTAATTCCTAATAATTTTCAGACTTTAAAGTTTAAATTTAAATTTAAGTTAGAGAAAAAAATTTATTATCTGCACAAAAAAAACGGTTGAATTGGACTGAGATTCAGCAAATATCCTTAAGATTTTTTCGGTTACCTACCTTAAAAATATTTTTTTATAAATAAAACAAAAAAATATTAACTCTACCTGCCCCCACAAGTCTCATCCCATTTGAAGAGTTCTTTCCCGGCTAAAGTCGATCTTTGCTTCCCTGCTCGTCGCTATCGCTCTCTTAGCTCCAAGCCAGTTTAATATCTGGCTGGGGTGTAGTCATCTATCAGATCCAAACAGACAAGAGTTTTATTAAAAGTCAGAGCAAGCATGTCAAAGGGCCAGAAGTCTGGGAGGTGGTAGGTGAAGGGGTGAAGAAGAAACACAGGAGGTCAGGAATATCTTATTTTATAAATTGTGGAACAAAAAAGTTTCTCTCCGTAGAGACATTGAGAAACAAGAAGTTTCTTAGAACATAATGTAGTAGATACGAAACAAAATGGTTTATAAAAATGAAAAATAGGTAATATTGATATGAAATAAAAATGTAAATTTTAAGATTTATGAATATAAATATTGATTTATAAAAAATGTAAATTTATTATTATTTTTTCTTGGGTTTGTATGACTGCGGACCTTTGGGTCCATTCGCCCATCTAACCGATTTTGCTCATTTTTACATTAATTTCAACTACTCTATGTTTATTTTAATTCCCTATTTATACATTACAATATTATCATATCATTACTATTATTATTATTTTACATTCACATTTTTTACTTTTTTTTTCATTATATTATTCATTTTTTTATTCAATTATATATATATTTTTTTTTTATTTTTTTTTTGTTATAATTTTTCTTTTTGGTTTTTTTTGTTTTTTGTTTTTTTTTGTTTTTTTTTCCATTACGGTAAGACTAAAACCCGATTCATCCTCGCGGAGGTTATTCGTCTTCTTAATGGTTTCTGCTTTTTTTTTATTACAATGTTTTTACATTTTTTTTTTACAATATTTATCTAATTCTAAATACAGATAGTTAACCATAGCTACTCATATTTCCAGTTTAATATTTCTAATATGCTCACATAATAAAATGACCACTTGTGGATTATTACTTTGATTTAATAAGAATTTTAAATTAATTGGATGTATGCCATCCTTTAACTTATAAATTTTGTCCAAAAAGATTTTCACTTGAGCTTGTATTAGAGAGCAATTTAATATTTGATGCTCTGCGTCTCCTATTTCTCCACAATTGCAATATGGATCGGTTTTTAAACGAATTTTAAATAGAAATTTGGGAACCGGTACGTGATTAAACCTCAAACGACAAATTTTTCTTATTGCATTTTTGGAAAGATTCCCCTTTATAAACCATGGTTTTTTGGGAATCGTTTCTTGAATTTCTTTGTAATGTTTGCCTTTTTGATTGTTTTTATTATCTTCTTCCCATTTTGATTTCCAAACGTTGTTAATAACTTTTTTTATTTCATTTGTTGTACATTTGTATTTTGTTCCTTCTCCTTCGTGTATGGCCCTTTTAGCTAAGACATCAACTGTTTCATTGCCCAGTATTCCACAATGGCTTTTGACCCATATTAGATGTATTGTTTTGAAATCTTTATTTAATTCTTCAACTTTTTGTAATATTTCTAAGATGATATAATTTATTTTAGATGTAGATTGAAGGTGCTTAATTTTTTGCAAAGCACTTTTACTGTCAGAGAAAATATAAATTTTCTTGTTTGGAAGATGTTGGCAGTATTTTAGGGCTTCTAATATGCCTATTAATTCAGCTGAGTATATGCTACTATTTGCGTTTAATTTAAACATCTTACTCTCATTTGTTTGAGGATCGTATATTGCACATGCTGTTCCTTTAGTACTTTTAGAAGCATCGGTGTAGATTTGATAAGCATTTGATGATAGTTCTTTGATGTCAGCTTTAAACATCACATCTCTAATACATGTTGGGTAATTGGAATAATCTCTTAGGTAGATTATTTTTAAATTTTTTAATTGTACTGTATTAAAAATATAATTTAAATTAATTGGGGTTGTATGTAAAGTTTCTTTATATTCTGCCAGTTAGCCAGTTCTCTATAACATTCAGCAATACAGGGAGATTTCTTTTTTTTTTCAATAACTTTTTATTAAATCATTTATCGAAAGCCAATGAATTTTATTAATTATTTCTGATTCTTTATGTGATCAATTTACTAAGAATTGACTACACAGTTTATTTCTTCTTAACCTTAATGGCATCTCTGCGCACTCCACATGTAGATTGTTTATTGGAGTAGATTTTAAAGCACCTATGCAAAGTCTTAAACATTTATTGACAACATTTTCAATTTTTTGTAGATGAACATTTGCTGCATCTGCATAGAAAATAGATCCGTAAATAGTTAGATTATTGATCTAATATAGGATCTATACATCAGTAAGGAAATATTAGGATCTGCTCCCCATTTAGAATGTGAAATGGTTCTCAACACGTTCACTCCCCTTTCTGCTTTCTTAACTGTGTTTTCTATATGTTCCTTCCATAAGAGTTTCTGATCCAAAATCACCCCAAGATATTTGATTGATTTTTTAACCGGAAATTTAATATCATCTATTACTTCTATTTCCTTTGGAATGCCTTTCCTACGTTTGGTAAATATACATGCTTGTGTTTTTTTATTTGAAAGGGACATACCATTTTTAAATGCCCAATTTCTAATTGCAGTGTAGCTCTGTTTTACCTTTTCTATACCTGTATTTATTTCTGTTTGGTCACTATAAATTACCAAATCGTCTGCAAATTGTAATATTTTAGTATCTGTTACCGATTTTTCCAAATCATATGTATATATTAGGTATAAAATTGGACTTAATATTCCTCCTTGTGGTAATCCATCTTGAGCTATTTGTGGTCCTAAGCGTTCGTTGTTAATTTGAAGATATAATTTTCTATTACTATACAACTTGATTATTTTTGTGTTAAAAAACTCTGGTAATCCAACTTCAATCATTTTATTATACAATATGTTGAGGTTAACATTATCGTATGCACTTTCAATATCTATAAATAGAGATGTAACTGATTTATTGTTAGTGAAGGTTAAATTAATATCTGTTATTAAATGACTTAGATTTTCTGTACCAGAATAATCTTTTCTGAAGCCGAATTGAGTCATTGACATTTTTTTATTAAGTTCTAGCCACTTCTCCAATCTGATTTTAACCATTCTTTCAAAAGTTTTAGCAATACAAGATCCCAAAGAGATACCTCTATATTATATGAATCTGGTGATTCAGGACTTCGATCTGGTTTTAGAAAAGGAACAACTAAGAATTCTTTCCAACTAGAGGGGTAACTTTCAGTTATCCATATATCATTGTATATTGCCAAGATCATCTCCTTTGCAGCCATCCCTAACTTATTTAACATAACATAGGAATATTATTATCTATTCCAGGAGCTGTATTTTTAGTTGTTTTAATGGATGACTCTAATTCGTCCATAGAAAATTTTTTAGTTAGACTGTGTCTTTCTGTATTTACTGGATACAATATATTTTGTCTCGGACCTGGCGGTGCTATTTTATTAAAGAAAGTTGTTATCCGTTCCCCTTCTATTGTTGAATTTATTGGTGGTTTGTACACATTCTTTAGCTTTTTAACCTGTCCCCAAATATTTTTAATATTTGTGTTTCTGTTTAAAGACATGCAAAATTTTTTCCACGTTTTCTTTTTATTCTGTTGTATAATTTTTTTCGTTTGGGCTACACATTTATTATAATTAATGTAGTTTTCCATTGTTCCTTTTTTCTTGTACCGTCTTAATGCTACCTTTTGTTCTTCGACTGCCCTACTACATTCCTGATTCCACCAATGTTTATTAAATTTTGGATTAATTGATTTTCGCTTCTCTGGTATACTAATTGCATTGACCTCATTTAGTTTAGTAATAAAATCTGTATATCTGTGACTGCCTTTATGAGTTTGTGCATATTGTTCCATATGGTAGGAAAAAATCTCCCAATCTGCTTTATCAACATTCCATTTTTTCCAATTAGTTTTACAATCTATATTACTTACACTAACGTTTATATTCATTTTCATACAAATTACATAATGATCTGAGCCTAGTGTTGTATCGTCTACATCCCATTCAAATAAATGAGCAATATCGGTTGCACAAAAGGTAATATCTATAGCTGATTTATTAAAAAATCTTGGCCTTGGTAATTCCGTTTCTTTACCAGTATTTAAATATACACTACCACTCTCATCGCATGCTTCTAATAGATTTTTACCCGCTCGATCCGTAGTACTACAACCCCAAGCAATATTGTGACTATTAAAGTCTCCACCAACTAAAAATGGTTTTTTTAAACTATTAAAAAAATTTTTCCAATCATTTTTAGATATAGATAACCCTGGTTTTACATAAATAGAGTATATATTTATCTTTTTTCCTAAATTTAAATGAATGGTTACCTGTTTGCACATTACATTATTGATTTTATGAAATGCTGGAGCTGGAGAAAACCCTATACCTCCTTTTAGCAGTACAGCCACTCCTACATATCCATCACCTCTATCTTCTCGAAAAATATTATACCCTGTGAATTTAATATTTATGTTTGGTTTAAACCAGGTTTCTGAAAAAAAGCTTACAGGTATATTCTTGTCAAAAAGATATTTCTCTAAAGTACCTTTATTTGATAATACTGATCTACCATTCCATTGTAGGAAATTTTTATTAGCCATTTCTAGTAAGAATTTTCTCTATACTATTTTTTAAAACTAATAATGTATTTGCTTCTAAAGATTGATTTAAATTATTTAGAATAGTTGTAAAGCATTCCAAAATATTATCACACACATTTTTTTATTTATTTGTAAATTAGATGAAATATTATGATACTGTGGTACATTATGAAAATTACTATATACTGTTTGTGATTGTGGTTTCGGTTTACTTAGTATTTCTTTACGTTGTTCAAGCGTTGCCGTATCGTTTGTTATCGAATTAACACTTTCTGTTCTTCTACGTTTTGTTATTGTATAATGATTCGATGTTTGACTATTTTTTACTGCCGATGAGAAATTTTTTTGGTATTTTGTTTTAGCCTCATAATAAGCTATTTTTTCTACGTTCATTATATTTTTAATACTCTTTTGTTTTTCTCTTTCTGGACACTCAGCCCTTATATCTGTTGCGGAATGATTCCCGTTACATAATATGCATTTTACTGACTCTTTATCTAAACATTTTAAACTCTCATGTTCTCCAGCACAAAACCTACACCTGTCTGTTCCTCTACACTGTAAACTAACGTGTCCGTACCGTAAACATTTCAAACATTGAATTAATCTCGGTTGATACGTTTCTACCTCGTACACTAATTTTTCTATAACTACCTGATGTGGCACTATTTGCCCTTTAAATGTAACAATTATGGTAGATGTAGGAACAAAATCTGCATTTCCTTCTGAATTTATAACCTTTCTATTTATTCTTTTGACGTCTATAACATCAAAATTGTATCCGTATCTTGGTTTAATTAATGATTTCAATTCTTTTGTATCTAAATCTTCATCTACCAACTTAATTACGTCCTTTTTTTGAGTAAGAAAATTTGGTAAATACGCATTATAATTTTTAATAGCTAAATTTTCTGACATTATTAATTTATTTGCACTTGCTCCCGAATTTAGTTCTACCTTAACTTTATTTCTACCTATAACGATTATTTGTTTAATATTATTTTGAATCTCCGGAACCGAATTATTTATAATTTTTGCTGTCCCAATCCGATAAAATTTTCCAATGTTGCCTAGACTATTTTCAATATAAACATAATAAGGTCCATTATCAGTTGCAGTATACAAGTTTTTGTTTGGGTTCTTAATTACCTGACTGTTATTTACGCTCGGAGTGGTATTTACCTCACCTAACTGACTGTTATTTGTAAAATTAAATCTTTTTGATATTACTGTATTTTGATTAGAAGTATTATTTTGACTTACCGAAGCCTCTGAATATTTATTATTATCATGATTTTCCGTTACCTGCGTATTTTTCTGAATACTACCTAATCCGGGTGTTTCCAATTTTGTTTCCATAATCTCGCCTTCGTTGTTGAATTTTAAATTTTTTCCTCGATCTGGTGGTTTAGGAGGTATATCATTATCCATATTATTATTGTCCATTAATGACTATAAAAAACCCGTATAATTTCACTCACTCGATACACGACCGATTCGTTTGAAATTTTAACACTGAATTTATTATTTACATTTATAAATTCAAAAATGTAAATACTTGATGATTGGTTGGAGTCTGTTTATAACATTACCAAAGAAAAGAAGGCCCACCGAATGCAGCGATTTTAGGACTTTTGACCACTACGATATAAGACTGCTAAAATACTTATATTACAATCAAGTAGCATCTATCCAAGTTGGAGATAGTTGTATTGAAAAACTACCCAACAAACATTGAGTGCGACAGTGTTGTGTTTTGTCACCCAGTCTCTTTAATCTGTACTCTGAAAACATCTTTAGGGAGGCTTTGGACGACAGACAAGAGGGAGTAAGACTGGGCGGAGAAGTAATCAACAATATCAGATACGCTATTCTTGCAGAAAATTTAGAAGATCTCCAAGCATTAGTAAATCTAGTCAGTGAAGCAGGTTATCGGAGAGGCCCAAAAATCAATATTTTTAAGACAAAGTGGATGGCAGTTGGAAAGATAAATGTAGATCAAGGTGTGCTTTCTCTTGATGGAGAGGAAATAGAATAGGTAAACCATTTTAAATACCTTGGCAGCTGGTTAAATGTAAATTGCGATGAAGAGATAATAACCAGAATTGAAATATCACGTAAGGCTTTTATGACCTGGAAACCAGTTTTATGTAACCGAAGCCTGTCGATGAATATTCTCAAGAAGGTCCTAAAAGATTACGTGTGGTCTATATTATTGTCTGGTTATGAGACATGGATGTTAAAAACCACAATGCTAAATAAATTAGAAGCACTCGACGTGTGGTGCTATCGACGAATCCTAAAGATATCGTGGGTTTCGTACACTTTCAATGAATATGTTCTCCAAATGATGATTCTCTCATCTTCCTTAGTCTCAGCATCCGTTATGGCTTGCAAATTGTAGAACCCTCGGAGGTGTTACCAGAGAAGGTTCCCATTGTTTCCAATCTGGTAGGATGTAGAGTAACATCTTTTGATGTTGTTTTATGTGCTACTAGATTGAAAACTTAGTTTTTGTTTTCTATTGTTTTTAATTATGTCTTATGAATTTCTTACTTACTTACTTACGTCACTTACGAAAATTAAAAGAAATATGTAAAATAAAATTAATAGTAGTAAAAGAAAAAAACTGACCCAAAATTTAAAAATAAATTAAATATTGTAAAAGAAAACATAATATAACGTTTTTCTTCACATAAAATGTGTTTTAAAATAGGTACAAACAATTATGTTCTTAGCTATAAAAGGAAGTGTAAAAATCGAACAACCACATTGCAAACTCATAAAGAAGACTAAATTGCGCTATAGTATCGAGAATAATCATTGGACTGCATAATTCAATGGTCCTAACAATTCTGGTTGAACCTCAAATATGTTCTCTTTGTGGATGTGTTTCATTTTAGCTGAAGCTGGAAAAAGCTCTTTGATAATTATTCAATAATTCGTTCGCTTTGATGGACGTGCTCCATTCGGAATAGCATCAAATGCGCTTCAGTGTGAGTTTTCATTCGAAAGACAGAGAACGTTTATATTTATAGCAGAAATAATTGTCATATACAGGGAAGATCCAAATAGATACAAATTTAAATACAGGGGTGGACACAAGTACAATGACAAAATACATATTCTTCTTCAGATGCAAATCCACGGAGCCAGGAGATTTTCTTGTGTACTATTTCTCTCTTGCCTTCAATTTTACCCTCGATTAAAAGTTGAAGGAAGAAGAAGTTGGTATTTTTCGTTTCGCATGATGTGATCCAGATACGCCGTTTTCCTGTTGATGGTTTGGAAAAGTTGGCGTTCTTGGTTAAATCTCTTAAGGACATCTACATTTGTGACTTTCGCCGTCCATGGTATCTTTAGGATGCGGCGATAAAGCCACATTTCGTTTATTTATGCTAATATCCCTCGTTTTGAGTGTCCAACACTCTACGCCATATAGCAGCACCCAGAGGCGGCTCTAGCCCATGTAGCGCCCGTGTGCAGTTGATGCTCTGGCGCCTTTTGGTAGACTCGCAGTCAAAATGGAATAGTCGAATAGGTACCTACCTATTCCTAATACTAGTACATAGGGTATTAGAGGGTATTAGGTACAGTTATATTGTAAAGAAAAATCCAGATGTAAATAGTCCAATATTAGAGAGATTTTGCACCTCTTAAAATAACCGCTGATTTTGGCTCCGCTATGGTTAACTTTATTAAGCATGACGATTACGGCAACGTTAAAAAGCAGAGTTTTTGCAGCCTGTCAAGTAGGTTTTTCGTGTCTTCGTTATCGTTATTTAAACATAACCTCACTTCACAACGTTATTGTAATTTTAAGCATATACTTGAACAGTTTTTGATATTTTAATTTATAGGTCATCAAAATTAGAATCTATGTAAATGTAAGTTTACTGATTTTTTTACATTCTGGCAACAAAGCAATTTAACCATTACTATAACGATAACGATAAGCACTACTTTAAACCTCCGTAAATCACGGAATCGCTTATGTTTAATAACGATAACGGATCATATATTCGCTACTGCGCAGACGTAGTATAAGTATATCGATAACCATAACGGAATTGCAAAATAAGAGGTGCAAAATATCTCTATTAACTGATGTCGGGAGCCAATAGGTATTCACGGCGTCAGAACAACCTACCCAAAAGAGTCCCTGCAGACTTTTTATCGGCAGATAGTTTGCCTTCAAACCAATTTTTCGGCCAAATATCGGCCCACAGTTTAATCAGTGTGAGCTAACTAGGACTTGCGCACACACGACGATTGTTTATCGGTCGATAGTTCAATTGTCTCCTAGTTTTGGTATCCAATACTTAAGCCGTGCGAATATTTTTCGAATATTTTGCGAAAAAATGGCATTGTCTAATTCACAATCGTTAATAGGGAACTTGCATAAAATTTTAAATTCGAAAAAAATGTTATAAATCACAACAGAACATAATTTAAAACATGTATCAAATATTAAAAAGTTTTGTTTGGCTTTCATTTGGCCCCTAAAGATGATTAAAAATTCAAATTAAAACAGGTGGCCCAAAAGCGTCGTGACGTCATTCGTTTAAATTATGTTTACATTCTTCCAAAAAAAGTAAACAGATTTTAAAATTAGACATTATAAACGTCAGTAGAAAATACAGTTATGTAACCTCACAAGTGTTTTTGATCGTTTGAACTATTTTAAATTGACTAAAGGTTCTCTAAACCAAGGCCAGAAAATAAAAAAAAATATATAGATTTTAAATTTGTACTTGTTATTATGAGGTTTTAAGGCGTGAAATTTTGGAAATCTTATTTTTAAAGGAAACTGAATATTATTATGCAATAAAAAAATGTGCCCTATTAGGTTTGGCATTCGTTTTGACACTGACACTATTAAATTTAAACATACATTTAAAATAGTTCAAACGATCAAAAACACTTGTGAGGTTACATAACTGTATTTTCTACTGACGTTTATAATGTCTAATTTTAAATTCTGTTTACTTTTTTGGAAGAATGTAAACATAATTTAAACGAATGACGTCACGACGCGTTTTGGGCCACCTGTTTTAATTTGAATTTTTAATCATCTTTAGGGGCCAAACGAAAGCCAAACAAAACTTTTTAATATTTGATACATGTTTTAAATTATGTTCTGTTGTGATTTATAACATTTTTTTCGAATTTAAAATTTTATGCAAGTTCCCTATTGTAGAAACCTGCTTGGCCCAATTAGCATGACTAGTTCATTGAAGGTGACTAAGATCATTCGATAAAAGGCGAAAAACTTTTTTGGGTATTCAAGTAATTTAGAATACATTGTGTAGAATTTTCCATTAAATAATATATCACTGAGAATTCATCATCAGCATCATCAACAGCTATTCCATCCATCGCCAGAAGGAAGCCTTCCTTAGATGTATCCATTCATTTTAGTTTGTTGTTTTTTGCATCCATTGATGACCAGCCATTCACTTGATGTCATCAGTCCATCTTGTTTGAGGTCTGCCTCTACTTATTTTGCTAGTCCTTGGTCGCCATTTAATAATTTGCTTCGTCCAACGGTTGTTTTCCATTCTTCCTATGTGTGCTGCCCAGTTTCATTTTAACATGACAATCTTCTGGATCACGTCTTTACTTTTAACCGTCACGTCGTCTTATTTCTTTCACTGTAAATTGGATGCACTCAGTACTCTCGGAATCTCTTCTTGAATTTCCTCCTCCGTTATATGAGAGCGATAATAACATTTCTGGATAATTTTTTCATTGTGCGACTACTAACTTCAACAGTCAAATAAGAACTTTAGTACTAAATCGTGCGAGAATAGTCGGTCGGCTGTTGATAGTGTGCGCCCTCTTCACCAACCCGACTGTTTAGTTGGCTCAGTATGCGCACTAAGGCAGGCCGCACATCAAAGAAACATGAAACGTAAATCACGTTTTATGGAAATAAAACACTGCTAAACAAATAGACCTCTGACCAGTTATGAGACTATCTGAAAATAAAAATGTGCTATTAGCATGAATCACACTCGTTTCATTGGTAGGCAGACTTCAAGATTTGTTTAGCCGTGTTTAATTTTCATGAAACGTGTTTTACGTTTAATGTTTTTCGTTTCATGTTTCGTTGGTGTGCTGCTTGCCTAACAGCCCATCCCGACTAAACTATCTGCCGATAAAAAGTCTGCAGTATGCGGGGCTCCGCTTACTGCAGTGTTTTATCCTTCCAGTGTTTTTATTTTTGAAGGAACGCAAAAGTGTTATTATTTTGCTTTAAAAGTTCGAAGCGTTCGTCAAATTTAGTAATTGCGGTATCTAATAGGTAATAGTAAAAGTTTACTTTAAAATGTATTTTCGCATCAGTTACTGATTCATCTTCCGCCTTCTATTTAAAAAATTTTCATATTTTATGTTGAAACAAAGTAAAGGACCCGCTCTTTGGTGCTCGGCGCCCCTAACATCCCGGCGCCCGTGTGCACCGCACACCCTGCACAATAGGTAAAGCCGCCTTTGGCAGCACCGACCATACGTAGCACTTAGTAAACCTTAGTCTCAGTTGAAGATCGAACTTTAAACAGGTCAGTACTTCCTGAACGAAACTTTTCGAGCTTGCTCAATGCGACATTTTACTTCCCTGTCCGATGCCCAGTCTTCAAAAAGCCACATTCCCAGGTAGTTAAATTTGATCACTCTTTCAATGGACTTTGTATTCAATGTTATATTGGGTTTTCCCAAGTTTTTGGAAATGATCATGAATTTGGTCTTTTTGGTATTAATCTCTAATACCATTCGCTTACTCTATTCTTATTATAGTGACTAGTGACAAGTGACAAGTGTTGAAGATCGACTATGTTGTCACAAATTAAGACCCCATCAACAGTATTAGAGAAGTTAAACAAATAATTATTGAAGAAACTAACATAAAAAAGCTCCTGGTTTCGATTTGGTATCTGGAAAATTTCTACATGAACTATCCGAAAAGTGCTACAGACTTATTATTTACATATATCGCACTAATAATACAATAGTGTCGTAACTCAAAATGTTTCGAATTTGACATAACACAATATTCAGACGTAAAATTCAATTCCCTACAAGTCAATAAAACCGTTGTTTTAATAGTGCAAAAAACGAATAGAGATGGCGCCATAAGACGTTATTCATGACTGACCGACTGTCGTTATCGTCCTCACAATATTGGGCTATTTTTAGTTGCGGCCAACAGTGATCGGGAAGGTACGTGTTGCTTTGCTCATCATTTTGAGTTTCCACGTTATTGCTGAATCAGGTATGTAATTTGCATATCTATATTTTGAGTTATTGCATTCTTGTTGATTTGAACCTAATCATAACATTGTTGTTTTTCTACTTATTACACTATTACTGATTTACATAAGCACGTTTTAAAATAATATTTTTACTAACGACACTATTATTGGTTCAGTTCATTATTTTTGACATGCTACACTATTGTTGAATCATAACTTTAAACCATTTTTTTGTTGTTTGTAAAACATTTATTAATCATTATCTATTTTTCAGTCAACGAATAACTCATTTAAAATGTGCAGCAGTGTTATTAAAAAAGCTTACTAAATACTAACTATTTTATAAATTTAGAGCTACCACACTCTTCGTGACATTCTTGTTCATTTCGTCAATTACCTATGTTAATAATTACTTAATTCATTCTTAAGTGGGGCGATTCATAGCAACAAGTGTACGTGGGCGATTACTTGTTACTACGGCAATAAATGTTGAGGATGACGAGCAGGAAAACTCTTCACCGTCGTTATTCCCACTGGTAAGGGCAAATATTGAACCTGGTGACCAGACAGAGAACAGTGACTTTACGAAAGTACAACCGGCACCTATACATTCACCATTTACGAGTCATCAAAGTACTTCAAGAAATTGACGTAAAAAGTGACCTTTAGTAAGGTCAGTAATGTTAAACATATTACAGAATCCAACCAAAGGCAATATCACATTTCACCGGTGCACTCAGACCAGAGCGACTTTGATTCCGATGATTCCGACCGATATCCGCATTTCGTTCCTGTTGTGCAAAGGAAAACCTATAGTTTGTTTCGATGTCGAACAGTAAAACCATGAAGTAGCTCTTCCTCAAGAGCTCTTCTTCAAGAAGCTCTTCATCGAGTAGGTCTTCTACTAGTAGCTCTTGTAAAACACAGAAAACATGGTAGATTACGCGGGAAACATGGCAAACAACATACTGTGGAACCGGAGATCTATGAAGGTGTCAAACATTTTATAAACGCTATACCACGCGCACGCGTCGAATTATATTACCTTAGAGCTCAGACGTCACGGGAATATATTCAGTGTGACAAGTCTTTAGCTGATTTATATCGAGACTACAAAGATAAATATACAGAAGAAAACTTCAAATCATTTGCGTCTGCAACTACTTTTAACCGCATTTTTACTAAAGATTTTAACATCTCCTTCCATACACCAAAAAAGATCAATGTGATCTTTGTGAAAATTTCAAAAATGCTGAAGAGGATGGAAAAAACGGTATTGTTGTGACGTACGAAAACCACTTGAAAGAAAAAGAACTGTCTAGAAAGGAGAAACAAAAAGACAAAAATGCTAACATAGATTCAACAATATTCGCGGTATATGACTTGCAAGCTGTGCTGCCAGTACCAAGAGGCCAAGTTTCATCATTTTTTTATAACATTAGAATTAACTGTGTTACTTTTACAATGAGCGACAAAGAGTCCGCAAAATTTCCCAAAAACTGAGGTAAACCGCAGAAAAAAATTAGTAAATCAAATTGTAGTAACACAAAATATTTCATAAATAATGTCATAACTAAAAATAGTATTTCATTTCGAACATTTTGCTTAGAACAATACCGTTTCAACAAAAAATTCTTAAATAACTTCACTGACAGTATTTTTATTTAACTAAGAGTACAAAGAAACTTCCTTTAATATTAATTAGAAACACATTATGCACTAATTTTTTCTTTACCTGCAATAGGAAATGAGTAATGAGTTTTTCGTTGATTCTGAAAAATCATCTTTTTTGAGTTACGACACTATTGTATTATTAGTGCGATATGTATTTAACTCTATACTTCGACTAAATTATTTCACTAGCATCTGGAAAGTTGCCCAGATCTCTATGACACCCAAGCCGGAAAGAAAACCGAAGAGTTGTCTTCCTATAGACCGATAAGTCTACTGCCAATTCTTTCTAAGGTTATTGAGAAGCTATATGTTAAAATACTAAAAACTATACTACTAGACGAAAAGAAGATAAAAAAAATAGTTTTGTTGTAAAAGGTATATTTTAAAACACCCTAAATAAGGGTCACATTAAGACAAAACGTTTTCGGATTAAGAAATCCGTCATCAGTGTTCTAAAAGCCAAAAAAAATAGTATGCCTGAGCCACCAAAATGTGTTGGGTAAAAACACTTTAAATGTGAACGGTTATGTTACGTTACATATTTATATAATGGTTAAGTGAGGTACCAGATAGGGCATAGGTAAATTTAGTCCCATATACCTGAATTAAGAAGGGTCAAAATATTTAGATGGTCGAATTGAGTCCCGGGCATCGTAATCCTTCTAATTACCTTTTAATAGCTTTCTAATTTGTAAGTACTTTCTAATTTGTACTTAAGCATATTTAGAAATATTGTTATTACCTGGAATAACAATAGAGGAATGAAATGATTTTATTGGTTATGCATTTATGGTAATCAAATATAAAAAAGCAATATCCTACAAAATAGTTAGTATGGTGCGATCTATCTGTATACGATACGGTGTTAAGTTGATTGCCAAAATGAGTTCAGTGAAAATTGTTCTTAGTGAAAAAGAAAAACAATTGATTGTGTTAAATGGCTTCAAATATCGTTTTTACAAATCTTTAAAGAATAACGACAAGCGTTGGATGTGTTGTGCGCAGACGAGAGAAAAATGTAAAGCATTTTTAAAAACCCAAGGTGACAACGTAGTGACGGAAATTCGGGATGAACACAACCATAGCGAATTAAACGAAGATGCACTTAACCGTCAAATGTTAAGTAACTTCTTAAAACGAAAGGCCGTAGAAGACATCGGTGAAAGACCTATGAAAATTTTGCAAAAGGAATTACGAAATGGAGATATTAGTACCTTGACTACCAAAGACGTGGCATTGGTTCGAAAAAATATGTATAACGCCCGACGATCTCTTCTGCCTAAATTACCAAAAAGTATGGAGGAAACTCATGATATATTAAAAACATTTCCAGTGAAAACCAACAAAAACGAGGATTTTCTAATGGTGAACGACATAGAAAACCAGATTATTATGTTTTCCTGTAGCAGCAATTTAGAATTTTTAGCAGATTTGGACACCATTTATATAGATGGAACTTTTGAATATTGCCCAAAGTTTTTTAAGCAAATGTTCTCCATCCATGGTCTAAAAGAAGATCATTATTAGGGAGCGGATTTTATGCTAAATGCATATTGCATGCATATTTCGCATATTTGAGAACTTTACTAAATTTTGCATATTTTTAAAGAAACATGCATATTTTGTGCATATTTAAAGAGATTTAAGTACAAAAAAAATTTAAATTTTTGAATTCGACCAAAATATTTCCCCCCACAGGATGTCGTATCTATTAAGTCGAGAACTACCTGAAGAGAGACGGTTCATTCACTGCCTTTTCATTTTTTCTTAGAAAATACCCGATCTTTACACAAAGTACTTATAGCGTTCTTATAGTGCTTATAGTACGCCGTTTTAAAATGATTGTAGGATGTTAAAATGATGAAGGATGGTTTACCGGGAAATCCGAATTTTATTTACTTTTATTATATTTAGTACAAGTTGTATCCCAATTTAGTAGGTACCTATAATTCTGGTGATTCTTTTAAATCCCCTATTGTTAAGAGAATTTACACCTTTAACCATAGTTTTACGATTTTCTAACGGGAATTGAAATATTCATCAGATCCCGTCTTTACGGCTTTAAAACTTTGGAGGACATAATATGCGAAATTTTTAATGGAAAATTTGAAATTGATTTGCTGCAGAATTTTCGGCTTTAACAAGTTATTTTAAATACCTCCAATTACTTCTGTTGATGTTGAAAGGAGTTTTTCAAGTTATAAAAATATTTTATCTGATCGAAGAAAATGTTTCCTCGTAAAAAATTTGGAAAAACACATTGTAGTGAATTATAATCGAAGACATATATAGTGATATTGTTGTTTTATTTTAAATAGGTAACTATTGATATAAGTTGCATATTATATAAAAAATAATGATTTTATTTGAAAGATAATAAATAAGATTGCCGCCGCCTATAAAATAACCCCCTAGAATAGAATAGAACAGAAAATTTGTGGTTTCTCAAAATGCGCATTTTTTGAATTTTTGTGCATATCTTGCGCATATTTCGTAATTTCTTACTGCATATATATGCGCATATTTCATCAAAATTGATCGCATATGAATCCGCTCCCTAATCATTATATACCTTTGGTTTTCTTCTTATTGCAAAATAAACAAAAACATACATGTACACTGGCACTTAAATACCTAACAGAACAAGTTGAGAAATGCAATAAAAAACTCGCTTTAAGAACGGTATTTGCAGATTTTGAAGAAGCAATTCAGCAAAGTGTTACTGAAGTTTGGACTAATGTTTCATTGAAGGGCTGCCAATTCCATTTAGGACAATCCTGGTAAGTAGTCATATTTGAATCCTTTTTGAATGATGATGATGTGTATGTGTGCTTTTTGTTTTTTGGTTTTTTTTTTGTACTGATTTCCCATATGCCACTCTGTTGTAATTTTCCTGGTCCTGATAAGTAGTCATCATATTTGACATATTCGAATCTTTTTTGATGATGATGATGATGATGATGTGTATGTAAACTTTTTGTTTTTTGGTGTTTTTTACTGATTTCCTATATGCCACGTTGTTGTAATTTTCCTGGTCCTGATAAGTAGTCATATTTAACATACGAGTATTTGAATTGTATTTTTGATGATGATGATGTGTATATGTGCTTTTTGTTTTCCGGTGTTTTTTACTTATTTTCCATATGTCATACAGTTGTAATTCTAATGATGTTTTTTCTTTTTTCAGGTGGCGCAAAATTCAGGCACTAGGTTTAACATCCTTAGACAAAGACAAAGAGAGTGATGTAGGAAAATATTTAACATACTGCTTTGGAATGCCATTTCTCAACCCAGAAGATGTAGGAGATTGTTTTGTTGAAGCTTTATCATCAATACAGCCACAAAATCATAGAATAGTAGAATTTGCGGACTATCTGATCGATAATTATGTCTCAGAATCGGCTAAGTTTCCGCCAGAAATATGGGCGGAGATGTCAAGCAGTTTACAACGGACGACGAACGATGGTGAGAGTTTTCATTCCAGGTCTAACTCGTCATTTTATTTTGCTCATCCTCATATTTTTCAATTTTTAACAGTTTTAATAGACTTTCAAAGTGAAACGTATGTTAAAATTAGAAGTGCACAAAAAAAGTAAAAAAAAACCATTCTTCACAAACCCTTACATCAAAAAAATTTGTAGATGAACAAATTTTAAAATTAAATAATAGATTAATATCAAAATTTGATTACCTCAAAAGTGTGGGTGAAAATTTTAGAATAGTTAAATAAATGAATTAGCATGTAATTCTAGCTTATATTGCTTTTTGTAAATACTGTAGGTATACATTTTTGTAATAAAATTATATGCTCTAAAATAGATTATTGTTTTCTAATTCCTAGAAATCATTACGTACACCGACTAAGCCCCAGGTAGACACGGGACTCAATTTACCCATCTTCGGGACTCAACTCGGCTATTAGAAATACGGATTATAAATTCTGGGACTCAACTAGGTTACTCCGACCAGATATGCCTGGATGTTACCCAGGGCAACACAGGACTCTTCCCACGTGGTTGGAATTTTTTTTTGAAAAATAAAACATCACATATTGGATTTCAATGTATCCATTGAAAAAATATTTTCTATTATTAGTTAATTAAATTTTATGTTTAAATTAATTAATTGTATATTATTTTTTGGTAGATATCATTAGCCAAGTTTCATTAATGATATTTTTTAAATTATCCCCATATAGCTCAAACTTAATAATCTCCAAAGGGTTTGCAGCGATACCAATATCAACCAGCCCTGCCAACCCAACGAAAATATGCTACCGAGAATAAGCGAGGGTTGGGGAGGACATATGACACTCGTCAATCTGATCTATTGCGGATTATCTTTTGTTTGGCAGCAAGAGGTCCTTTTATATTGAATTAAACAAGAAGAGGGATCAGGATATAACAATACTGTTATGGAATAATAGAAATTCCATCGAAATGAATCAGATCAGTAAATAGGTAAAATAATTTTTTTAAAGTTCTGAGCGTGGCTAAATATAATTTTTTGAAGTTATACTTCTTTACGATCGAGAGTGAATCCAATTTTTTCTATCGTAACACATATCTTCACCTAATTGCCTCGAATCCATTGCCTCCTGAATATTGTCCCTCCAGCTTCTCCGTGGTCGTCCTCTTCTTCTTCTCTCCGGTGGGACCCACTCTAATATTTTTCTCGGCCAGCGAGTCTCATTCATTCTTTTAACGTGACCGAACCATGTCAGCTGTCTCTTTTCAATATCGTCTATTACAGTTTTTTCCACCTTCATACGTTCTCTAATTGTTTCATTTCTTACATGTTCTAATCTCGAAACCTGACAACTTCTCCTCAAAAAGTCCATTTCTGTACTAAGTAGCTTCTTTTTATTTTTTGCACTTATGTCCCAAACTTCTGCACCTTAGATTGTAGCGCTCTTCATTACACTTTCATATATTCTTCTCTTTGTTTCCTTACTGATATCTTTGTCCCATAAAATTGAATTGAGGGATCTAGTGATGCTTCTACCTTTATTGATCCTGTGTTGTATTTCATCTTCACTATTTCCTCGTTTGTTAAATATAGCTCCCAAATATTTGCATTGTTTCACACCAACAATATGTCCTTGTTCCAATGGTAGGTTTTCAATGTCTTCGTTTCCCACTATGAAGTATTCTGACTTATCCATATTTATTACTAATCCTGCCTGTTGGTAATGCTCATTTAGCTTCCGTATCATATAGCTTAAGTCATCTTGATCTTGGGCTATAACAACTTGGTCGTCCGCAAAGTATAATGTAAATAGGGAGTCGTCTCCCACTTTCAGTCCCATCGGTTTTACTGCTTTTGTCCACCTCTGTAAGGATTGGTCAAGGTATATTTTAAAGAGAGTGGGAGATAGACAACATCCTTGTCGGAGGCCTTTTGAAGTATTAAATGCCTCAGTGAAATTTTTGCCGTTGTTGATTCTGGTGTTAGTGGTCTCATACAACATTCTACATAGTTGCTTGTATGAGTTTTCCATCGATACCGATGTCTTTCATTGAATTCCATACTTCTATTATGGAGACACTATCATAGGCTTTTTCTAGGTCGATAAGAGCGATGTGGGTTTCCTGATTTCTTTGTATTCTTTTTTCTGGTGCTATTTTTAAAGTGAAGAGATTGTCTACCGTTGAACGTCCCGCACGAAAACCAGCTTGTTCTTCAGCTTGCTTTCCTTGAATTTCTTGTTCTATTTCATTTCTTAATAGCCTGAAGTATAATCTTCCAATGGTGCTGATGACTGCGATTCCCCTATAGTTTTTGGGGTTATTTTTAGGTCCCTTCTTATGTATGGAAGTAATATGTGATGTTAGCCACTCATCTGGTACTTTTTCTCCATTCAGGCATCTTTCGAAAAGATTTTTAAGCATATCCCATAGTTTGGGTGGTCCATATTTTATGAATTCAGGATTAATTCCTCCAGCTCCGGGTGCTTTCCGGGATTTCATAGTTTTAATAGCTTCTTCTACTTTGGTTTTATCTAGTTCTATTTCGTGTTCACTCTGTATATCATTCTCTTTTTCTTGTATGCTTGTTATGTATTGTGGTCGTTTTTCTACCAATAATTCCTTAAAACGTTGTTCTCACTCGGCATTAGATATACTCTTAATTGTGTGCCCACCTTTATGTGATGTTCTGACATTCTTTATCATCTTCCATGCTTCTGAACTCCTAGTTCCTCCTAATTGTTGATCTATGTATTCACATTTTTTGATCCAGGTTGCGTTTTTTCTTTTAATCACTTCTCTTTTTACTTCTCTATTTAGGTCCCTGTATTGTTGTTGAATCTCAACGTTTTCCTGATTTTGTAGACGTTGTAGGTGAGTTGTTTTTTATTCTCTATTTTCTTCTCGATATCTGTATCCCACCATTCTGGTTTCTTTCCGTTTTCTAAGTTTCCTAGTGCTTCTTGTGCTGCTTGTTTTATGCATGTTTTTATGTGATTATATTCTTCTTCGGTTGTTCTTTGTTCTTGACTTAGTTTCTGTTCAAGTCTGTTACGGTACAGATATTGTCTACTTTCATGTTGTAAGCTGTTAATATTATATTTTTCTATTTCTGGATCATATGAATTCCTTTAGTGTGTTTAGTGTTTTTAGTAAATGTATTATTTATTATAATTTTTGTGTCTTTGGA
This sequence comes from Diabrotica virgifera virgifera, assembly GCF_917563875.1. Taxonomy (NCBI): domain Eukaryota; kingdom Metazoa; phylum Arthropoda; class Insecta; order Coleoptera; family Chrysomelidae; genus Diabrotica; species Diabrotica virgifera. The sequence goes on from NC_065451.1 coordinate 172,943,267, forward strand.
TTTGTCTTCCTAGGAAGTAAGAAAATAAAATATCTATTATGTATAACATTTTTATACTTCACTTGATTTATTTGTCACCGTGATGTGTAATTATATCCGAGACGTCACTTACAAAGGGCTTGATAGCTTGGTTGGTAGAGCATTGGACCAGAGATCGAGAGGTCCCGGGTTCAAATCCCGGACGATGCATATTCTTTTTTTTTTAATTTTTGGTATCGTTTTAATAAAAATTGTTTAAAAGTGGTAGGTAAGAAAGTTAGTTTAATATTTAAACAAAATACAAATAACCTGTTAAGTATATTTATTTCGTTGAAATTATATAATAGAAGTATAACTTCTTACGTGAGTACAAAGTACACACACATTCTTTTTATTATAATAATCCACTTCCAACGTTGCAAAACTTGATTAAAGAAACACTGCAATATTTTGCCCCCGGTGAAAATTATTTGTCATATTCAAATAGCTGTCCAGTAAAAAAGTTGTCCTACGATTTTTCTGGACGAAGTTAGTCCTTTTTTCAAATCGGCGATATCGAATAATGAAATATGAATTTAAGCTATGAAATATCTGCGGTTTTGTTGATGGATTTTGACGTTTCTCTTTATAATTTGTGTGTAAACTTTAAGTACATTACAAAGGAGTTATAAACCATTTAAAACTGAAAAAAAAACTAAAAATGTCGATTTTAAAACCTCAAAAACGCAAGTAAAAAATATAATTTTTTAAATCACGAAGTGCCTAAATTCAAGTTCAAACCTTCTTCTAAAAGACTAAGTTTTCACTCTAATGTCATATAACATATCCCACCAGAATGAAAACAATGGGAACCTTCTCTGGTTACACCTCCGAGGCTTCTACAATTTGCAAGCCATACGGATGCTGAGACTAAGGAAGATGAGGGAATTCTACAATTTACAATTCACGTCACATCTGCTCAGCGCGGTAAAGTTCCAACGAGACTGGTTCCCTTCATACTCCACACAGAGTAAATGTAAATCAAAAATGAATAACCATTTTCAATTTCGTTGCAAAACGAAAATACAGCCGAACCATATTCCAGTCCAATCAGAGAGTGCTGCAAGCACCTCTACCGGTTTCGAAACTTATTAGTCTCTCATCAGGAGGCACATATGCTGCTCTCCCTGATCCAACCAAAACAAACCCCAGCGTGCAGTCCCGAATTGCAACGAACGAAATGGCATAGATGCCCTAGCGGCAACTGCTAGCAAAAGACTAAGTTTTCACTCTAATGGCATATAACATATCCCACCAGAATGAAAACAATGGGAACCTTCTCTGGTTACACCTCCGAGGCTTCTACAATTTGCAAGCCATACGGATGCTGAGACTAAGGAAGATGAGGGAATTCTACAATTTACAATTCACGTCACATCTGCTCAGCGCGGTAAAGTTCCAACGAGACTGGTTCCCTTCATACTTCTCTCTCAACAACAACAACGGAGGAGGAGGAAAAGAGAGAGATCTCTCTCAACAACAACAACGGGAGGAGGAGGAAAAGAGAGAGTAATCAGAGAGTGCTGCAAGCACCTCTACCGGTTTCGAAACTTATTAGTCTCTCATCAGGAGGCACATATGCTGCTCTCCCTGATCCAACCAAAACAAACCCCAGCGTGCAGTCCCGAATTGCAACGAACGAAATGGCATAGATGCCCTAGCGGCAACTGCTAGCAAAAGACTAAGTTTTCACTCTAATGGCATATAACATATCCCACCAGAATGAAAACAATGGGAACCTTCTCTGGTTACACCTCCGAGGCTTCTACAATTTGCAAGCCATACGGATGCTGAGACTAAGGAAGATGAGGGAATTCTACAATTTACAATTCACGTCACATCTGCTCAGCGCGGTAAAGTTCCAACGAGACTGGTTCCCTTCATACTCCACACAGAGTAAATGTAAATCAAAAATGAATAACCATTTTCAATTTCGTTGCAAAACGAAAATACAGCCGAACCATATTCCAGTCCAATCAGAGAGTGCTGCAAGCACCTCTACCGGTTTCGAAACTTATTAGTCTCTCATCAGGAGGCACATATGCTGCTCTCCCTGATCCAACCAAAACAAACCCCAGCGTGCAGTCCCGAATTGCAACGAACGAAATGGCATAGATGCCCTAGCGGCAACTGCTAGCAAAAGACTAAGTTTTCACTCTAATGGCATATAACATATCCCACCAGAATGAAAACAATGGGAACCTTCTCTGGTTACACCTCCGAGGCTTCTACAATTTGCAAGCCATACGGATGCTGAGACTAAGGAAGATGAGGGAATTCTACAATTTACAATTCACGTCACATCTGCTCAGCGCGGTAAAGTTCCAACGAGACTGGTTCCCTTCATACTCCACACAGAGTAAATGTAAATCAAAAATGAATAACCATTTTCAATTTCGTTGCAAAACGAAAATACAGCCGAACCATATTCCAGTCCAATCAGAGAGTGCTGCAAGCACCTCTACCGGTTTCGAAACTTATTAGTCTCTCATCAGGAGGCACATATGCTGCTCTCCCTGATCCAACCAAAACAAACCCCAGCGTGCAGTCCCGAATTGCAACGAACGAAATGGCATAGATGCCCTAGCGGCAACTGCTAGCAAAAGACTAAGTTTTCACTCTAATGGCATATAACATATCCCACCAGAATGAAAACAATGGGAACCTTCTCTGGTTACACCTCCGAGGCTTCTACAATTTGCAAGCCATACGGATGCTGAGACTAAGGAAGATGAGGGAATTCTACAATTTACAATTCACGTCACATCTGCTCAGCGCGGTAAAGTTCCAACGAGACTGGTTCCCTTCATACTCCACACAGAGTAAATGTAAATCAAAAATGAATAACCATTTTCAATTTCGTTGCAAAACGAAAATACAGCCGAACCATATTCCAGTCCAATCAGAGAGTGCTGCAAGCACCTCTACCGGTTTCGAAACTTATTAGTCTCTCATCAGGAGGCACATATGCTGCTCTCCCTGATCCAACCAAAACAAACCCCAGCGTGCAGTCCCGAATTGCAACGAACGAAATGGCATAGATGCCCTAGCGGCAACTGCTAGCAAAAGACTAAGTTTTCACTCTAATGGCATATAACATATCCCACCAGAATGAAAACAATGGGAACCTTCTCTGGTTACACCTCCGAGGCTTCTACAATTTGCAAGCCATACGGATGCTGAGACTAAGGAAGATGAGGGAATTCTACAATTTACAATTCACGTCACATCTGCTCAGCGCGGTAAAGTTCCAACGAGACTGGTTCCCTTCATACTCCACACAGAGTAAATGTAAATCAAAAATGAATAACCATTTTCAATTTCGTTGCAAAACGAAAATACAGCCGAACCATATTCCAGTCCAATCAGAGAGTGCTGCAAGCACCTCTACCGGTTTCGAAACTTATTAGTCTCTCATCAGGAGGCACATATGCTGCTCTCCCTGATCCAACCAAAACAAACCCCAGCGTGCAGTCCCGAATTGCAACGAACGAAATGGCATAGATGCCCTAGCGGCAACTGCTAGCAAAAGACTAAGTTTTCACTCTAATGGCATATAACATATCCCACCAGAATGAAAACAATGGGAACCTTCTCTGGTTACACCTCCGAGGCTTCTACAATTTGCAAGCCATACGGATGCTGAGACTAAGGAAGATGAGGGAATTCTACAATTTACAATTCACGTCACATCTGCTCAGCGCGGTAAAGTTCCAACGAGACTGGTTCCCTTCATACTCCACACAGAGTAAATGTAAATCAAAAATGAATAACCATTTTCAATTTCGTTGCAAAACGAAAATACAGCCGAACCATATTCCAGTCCAATCAGAGAGTGCTGCAAGCACCTCTACCGGTTTCGAAACTTATTAGTCTCTCATCAGGAGGCACATATGCTGCTCTCCCTGATCCAACCAAAACAAACCCCAGCGTGCAGTCCCGAATTGCAACGAACGAAATGGCATAGATGCCCTAGCGGCAACTGCTAGCAAAAGACTAAGTTTTCACTCTAATGGCATATAACATATCCCACCAGAATGAAAACAATGGGAACCTTCTCTGGTTACACCTCCGAGGCTTCTACAATTTGCAAGCCATACGGATGCTGAGACTAAGGAAGATGAGGGAATTCTACAATTTACAATTCACGTCACATCTGCTCAGCGCGGTAAAGTTCCAACGAGACTGGTTCCCTTCATACTCCACACAGAGTAAATGTAAATCAAAAATGTATCCGTAAATCCGTATGGCTTGCAAATTGTAGAAGCCTCGGAGGTGTAACCAGAGAAGGTTCCCATTGTTTTCATTCTGGTGGGATATGTTATATGCCATTAGAGTGAAAACTTAGTCTTTTGCTAGCAGTTGCCGCTAGGGCATCTATGCCATTTCGTTCGTTGCAATTCGGGACTGCACGCTGGGGTTTGTTTTGGTTGGATCAGGGAGAGCAGCATATGTGCCTCCTGATGAGAGACTAATAAGTTTCGAAACCGGTAGAGGTGCTTGCAGCACTCTCTGATTGGACTGGAATATGGTTCGGCTGTATTTTCGTTTTGCAACGAAATTGAAAATGGTTATTCATTTTTGATTTACATTTACTCTGTGTGGAGTATGAAGGGAACCAGTCTCGTTGGAACTTTACCGCGCTGAGCAGATGTGACGTGAATTGTAAATTGTAGAATTCCCTCATCTTCCTTAGTCTCAGCATCCGTATGGCTTGCAAATTGTAGAAGCCTCGGAGGTGTAACCAGAGAAGGTTCCCATTGTTTTCATTCTGGTGGGATATGTTATATGCCATTAGAGTGAAAACTTAGTCTTTTGCTAGCAGTTGCCGCTAGGGCATCTATGCCATTTCGTTCGTTGCAATTCGGGACTGCACGCTGGGGTTTGTTTTGGTTGGATCAGGGAGAGCAGCATATGTGCCTCCTGATGAGAGACTAATAAGTTTCGAAACCGGTAGAGGTGCTTGCAGCACTCTCTGATTGGACTGGAATATGGTTCGGCTGTATTTTCGTTTTGCAACGAAATTGAAAATGGTTATTCATTTTTGATTTACATTTACTCTGTGTGGAGTATGAAGGGAACCAGTCTCGTTGGAACTTTACCGCGCTGAGCAGATGTGACGTGAATTGTAAATTGTAGAATTCCCTCATCTTCCTTAGTCTCAGCATCCGTATGGCTTGCAAATTGTAGAAGCCTCGGAGGTGTAACCAGAGAAGGTTCCCATTGTTTTCATTCTGGTGGGATATGTTATATGCCATTAGAGTGAAAACTTAGTCTTTTGCTAGCAGTTGCCGCTAGGGCATCTATGCCATTTCGTTCGTTGCAATTCGGGACTGCACGCTGGGGTTTGTTTTGGTTGGATCAGGGAGAGCAGCATATGTGCCTCCTGATGAGAGACTAATAAGTTTCGAAACCGGTAGAGGTGCTTGCAGCACTCTCTGATTGGACTGGAATATGGTTCGGCTGTATTTTCGTTTTGCAACGAAATTGAAAATGGTTATTCATTTTTGATTTACATTTACTCTGTGTGGAGTATGAAGGGAACCAGTCTCGTTGGAACTTTACCGCGCTGAGCAGATGTGACGTGAATTGTAAATTGTAGAATTCCCTCATCTTCCTTAGTCTCAGCATCCGTATGGCTTGCAAATTGTAGAAGCCTCGGAGGTGTAACCAGAGAAGGTTCCCATTGTTTTCATTCTGGTGGGATATGTTATATGCCATTAGAGTGAAAACTTAGTCTTTTGCTAGCAGTTGCCGCTAGGGCATCTATGCCATTTCGTTCGTTGCAATTCGGGACTGCACGCTGGGGTTTGTTTTGGTTGGATCAGGGAGAGCAGCATATGTGCCTCCTGATGAGAGACTAATAAGTTTCGAAACCGGTAGAGGTGCTTGCAGCACTCTCTGATTGGACTGGAATATGGTTCGGCTGTATTTTCGTTTTGCAACGAAATTGAAAATGGTTATTCATTTTTGATTTACATTTACTCTGTGTGGAGTATGAAGGGAACCAGTCTCGTTGGAACTTTACCGCGCTGAGCAGATGTGACGTGAATTGTAAATTGTAGAATTCCCTCATCTTCCTTAGTCTCAGCATCCGTATGGCTTGCAAATTGTAGAAGCCTCGGAGGTGTAACCAGAGAAGGTTCCCATTGTTTTCATTCTGGTGGGATATGTTATATGCCATTAGAGTGAAAACTTAGTCTTTTGCTAGCAGTTGCCGCTAGGGCATCTATGCCATTTCGTTCGTTGCAATTCGGGACTGCACGCTGGGGTTTGTTTTGGTTGGATCAGGGAGAGCAGCATATGTGCCTCCTGATGAGAGACTAATAAGTTTCGAAACCGGTAGAGGTGCTTGCAGCACTCTCTGATTGGACTGGAATATGGTTCGGCTGTATTTTCGTTTTGCAACGAAATTGAAAATGGTTATTCATTTTTGATTTACATTTACTCTGTGTGGAGTATGAAGGGAACCAGTCTCGTTGGAACTTTACCGCGCTGAGCAGATGTGACGTGAATTGTAAATTGTAGAATTCCCTCATCTTCCTTAGTCTCAGCATCCGTATGGCTTGCAAATTGTAGAAGCCTCGGAGGTGTAACCAGAGAAGGTTCCCATTGTTTTCATTCTGGTGGGATATGTTATATGCCATTAGAGTGAAAACTTAGTCTTTTGCTAGCAGTTGCCGCTAGGGCATCTATGCCATTTCGTTCGTTGCAATTCGGGACTGCACGCTGGGGTTTGTTTTGGTTGGATCAGGGAGAGCAGCATATGTGCCTCCTGATGAGAGACTAATAAGTTTCGAAACCGGTAGAGGTGCTTGCAGCACTCTCTGATTGGACTGGAATATGGTTCGGCTGTATTTTCGTTTTGCAACGAAATTGAAAATGGTTATTCATTTTTGATTTACATTTACTCTGTGTGGAGTATGAAGGGAACCAGTCTCGTTGGAACTTTACCGCGCTGAGCAGATGTGACGTGAATTGTAAATTGTAGAATTCCCTCATCTTCCTTAGTCTCAGCATCCGTATGGCTTGCAAATTGTAGAAGCCTCGGAGGTGTAACCAGAGAAGGTTCCCATTGTTTTCATTCTGGTGGGATATGTTATATGCCATTAGAGTGAAAACTTAGTCTTTTGCTAGCAGTTGCCGCTAGGGCATCTATGCCATTTCGTTCGTTGCAATTCGGGACTGCACGCTGGGGTTTGTTTTGGTTGGATCAGGGAGAGCAGCATATGTGCCTCCTGATGAGAGACTAATAAGTTTCGAAACCGGTAGAGGTGCTTGCAGCACTCTCTGATTGGACTGGAATATGGTTCGGCTGTATTTTCGTTTTGCAACGAAATTGAAAATGGTTATTCATTTTTGATTTACATTTACTCTGTGTGGAGTATGAAGGGAACCAGTCTCGTTGGAACTTTACCGCGCTGAGCAGATGTGACGTGAATTGTAAATTGTAGAATTCCCTCATCTTCCTTAGTCTCAGCATCCGTATGGCTTGCAAATTGTAGAAGCCTCGGAGGTGTAACCAGAGAAGGTTCCCATTGTTTTCATTCTGGTGGGATATGTTATATGCCATTAGAGTGAAAACTTAGTCTTTTGCTAGCAGTTGCCGCTAGGGCATCTATGCCATTTCGTTCGTTGCAATTCGGGACTGCACGCTGGGGTTTGTTTTGGTTGGATCAGGGAGAGCAGCATATGTGCCTCCTGATGAGAGACTAATAAGTTTCGAAACCGGTAGAGGTGCTTGCAGCACTCTCTGATTGGACTGGAATATGGTTCGGCTGTATTTTCGTTTTGCAACGAAATTGAAAATGGTTATTCATTTTTGATTTACATTTACTCTGTGTGGAGTATGAAGGGAACCAGTCTCGTTGGAACTTTACCGCGCTGAGCAGATGTGACGTGAATTGTAAATTGTAGAATTCCCTCATCTTCCTTAGTCTCAGCATCCGTATGGCTTGCAAATTGTAGAAGCCTCGGAGGTGTAACCAGAGAAGGTTCCCATTGTTTTCATTCTGGTGGGATATGTTATATGCCATTAGAGTGAAAACTTAGTCTTTTGCTAGCAGTTGCCGCTAGGGCATCTATGCCATTTCGTTCGTTGCAATTCGGGACTGCACGCTGGGGTTTGTTTTGGTTGGATCAGGGAGAGCAGCATATGTGCCTCCTGATGAGAGACTAATAAGTTTCGAAACCGGTAGAGGTGCTTGCAGCACTCTCTGATTGGACTGGAATATGGTTCGGCTGTATTTTCGTTTTGCAACGAAATTGAAAATGGTTATTCATTTTTGATTTACATTTACTCTGTGTGGAGTATGAAGGGAACCAGTCTCGTTGGAACTTTACCGCGCTGAGCAGATGTGACGTGAATTGTAAATTGTAGAATTCCCTCATCTTCCTTAGTCTCAGCATCCGTATGGCTTGCAAATTGTAGAAGCCTCGGAGGTGTAACCAGAGAAGGTTCCCATTGTTTTCATTCTGGTGGGATATGTTATATGCCATTAGAGTGAAAACTTAGTCTTTTGCTAGCAGTTGCCGCTAGGGCATCTATGCCATTTCGTTCGTTGCAATTCGGGACTGCACGCTGGGGTTTGTTTTGGTTGGATCAGGGAGAGCAGCATATGTGCCTCCTGATGAGAGACTAATAAGTTTCGAAACCGGTAGAGGTGCTTGCAGCACTCTCTGATTGGACTGGAATATGGTTCGGCTGTATTTTCGTTTTGCAACGAAATTGAAAATGGTTATTCATTTTTGATTTACATTTACTCTGTGTGGAGTATGAAGGGAACCAGTCTCGTTGGAACTTTACCGCGCTGAGCAGATGTGACGTGAATTGTAAATTGTAGAATTCCCTCATCTTCCTTAGTCTCAGCATCCGTATGGCTTGCAAATTGTAGAAGCCTCGGAGGTGTAACCAGAGAAGGTTCCCATTGTTTTCATTCTGGTGGGATATGTTATATGCCATTAGAGTGAAAACTTAGTCTTTTGCTAGCAGTTGCCGCTAGGGCATCTATGCCATTTCGTTCGTTGCAATTCGGGACTGCACGCTGGGGTTTGTTTTGGTTGGATCAGGGAGAGCAGCATATGTGCCTCCTGATGAGAGACTAATAAGTTTCGAAACCGGTAGAGGTGCTTGCAGCACTCTCTGATTGGACTGGAATATGGTTCGGCTGTATTTTCGTTTTGCAACGAAATTGAAAATGGTTATTCATTTTTGATTTACATTTACTCTGTGTGGAGTATGAAGGGAACCAGTCTCGTTGGAACTTTACCGCGCTGAGCAGATGTGACGTGAATTGTAAATTGTAGAATTCCCTCATCTTCCTTAGTCTCAGCATCCGTATGGCTTGCAAATTGTAGAAGCCTCGGAGGTGTAACCAGAGAAGGTTCCCATTGTTTTCATTCTGGTGGGATATGTTATATGCCATTAGAGTGAAAACTTAGTCTTTTGCTAGCAGTTGCCGCTAGGGCATCTATGCCATTTCGTTCGTTGCAATTCGGGACTGCACGCTGGGGTTTGTTTTGGTTGGATCAGGGAGAGCAGCATATGTGCCTCCTGATGAGAGACTAATAAGTTTCGAAACCGGTAGAGGTGCTTGCAGCACTCTCTGATTGGACTGGAATATGGTTCGGCTGTATTTTCGTTTTGCAACGAAATTGAAAATGGTTATTCATTTTTGATTTACATTTACTCTGTGTGGAGTATGAAGGGAACCAGTCTCGTTGGAACTTTACCGCGCTGAGCAGATGTGACGTGAATTGTAAATTGTAGAATTCCCTCATCTTCCTTAGTCTCAGCATCCGTATGGCTTGCAAATTGTAGAAGCCTCGGAGGTGTAACCAGAGAAGGTTCCCATTGTTTTCATTCTGGTGGGATATGTTATATGCCATTAGAGTGAAAACTTAGTCTTTTGCTAGCAGTTGCCGCTAGGGCATCTATGCCATTTCGTTCGTTGCAATTCGGGACTGCACGCTGGGGTTTGTTTTCGTTGGATCAGGGAGAGCAGCATATGTGCCTCCTGATGAGAGACTAATAAGTTTCGAAACCGGTAGAGGTGCTTGCAGCACTCTCTGATTGGACTGGAATATGGTTCGGCTGTATTTTCGTTTTGCAACGAAATTGAAAATGGTTATTCATTTTTGATTTACATTTACTCTGTGTGGAGTATGAAGGGAACCAGTCTCGTTGGAACTTTACCGCGCTGAGCAGATGTGACGTGAATTGTAAATTGTAGAATTCCCTCATCTTCCTTAGTCTCAGCATCCGTATGGCTTGCAAATTGTAGAAGCCTCGGAGGTGTAACCAGAGAAGGTTCCCATTGTTTTCATTCTGGTGGGATATGTTATATGCCATTAGAGTGAAAACTTAGTCTTTTGCTAGCAGTTGCCGCTAGGGCATCTATGCCATTTCGTTCGTTGCAATTCGGGACTGCACGCTGGGGTTTGTTTTGGTTGGATCAGGGAGAGCAGCATATGTGCCTCCTGATGAGAGACTAATAAGTTTCGAAACCGGTAGAGGTGCTTGCAGCACTCTCTGATTGGACTGGAATATGGTTCGGCTGTATTTTCGTTTTGCAACGAAATTGAAAATGGTTATTCATTTTTGATTTACATTTACTCTGTGTGGAGTATGAAGGGAACCAGTCTCGTTGGAACTTTACCGCGCTGAGCAGATGTGACGTGAATTGTAAATTGTAGAATTCCCTCATCTTCCTTAGTCTCAGCATCCGTATGGCTTGCAAATTGTAGAAGCCTCGGAGGTGTAACCAGAGAAGGTTCCCATTGTTTTCATTCTGGTGGGATATGTTATATGCCATTAGAGTGAAAACTTAGTCTTTTGCTAGCAGTTGCCGCTAGGGCATCTATGCCATTTCGTTCGTTGCAATTCGGGACTGCACGCTGGGGTTTGTTTTGGTTGGATCAGGGAGAGCAGCATATGTGCCTCCTGATGAGAGACTAATAAGTTTCGAAACCGGTAGAGGTGCTTGCAGCACTCTCTGATTGGACTGGAATATGGTTCGGCTGTATTTTCGTTTTGCAACGAAATTGAAAATGGTTATTCATTTTTGATTTACATTTACTCTGTGTGGAGTATGAAGGGAACCAGTCTCGTTGGAACTTTACCGCGCTGAGCAGATGTGACGTGAATTGTAAATTGTAGAATTCCCTCATCTTCCTTAGTCTCAGCATCCGTATGGCTTGCAAATTGTAGAAGCCTCGGAGGTGTAACCAGAGAAGGTTCCCATTGTTTTCATTCTGGTGGGATATGTTATATGCCATTAGAGTGAAAACTTAGTCTTTTGCTAGCAGTTGCCGCTAGGGCATCTATGCCATTTCGTTCGTTGCAATTCGGGACTGCACGCTGGGGTTTGTTTTGGTTGGATCAGGGAGAGCAGCATATGTGCCTCCTGATGAGAGACTAATAAGTTTCGAAACCGGTAGAGGTGCTTGCAGCACTCTCTGATTGGACTGGAATATGGTTCGGCTGTATTTTCGTTTTGCAACGAAATTGAAAATGGTTATTCATTTTTGATTTACATTTACTCTGTGTGGAGTATGAAGGGAACCAGTCTCGTTGGAACTTTACCGCGCTGAGCAGATTTGACGTGAATTGTAAATTGTAGAATTCCCTCATCTTCCTTAGTCTCAGCATCCGTATGGCTTGCAAATTGTAGAAGCCTCGGAGGTGTAACCAGAGAAGGTTCCCATTGTTTTCATTCTGGTGGGATATGTTATATGCCATTAGAGTGAAAACTTAGTCTTTTGCTAGCAGTTGCCGCTAGGGCATCTATGCCATTTCGTTCGTTGCAATTCGGGACTGCACGCTGGGGTTTGTTTTGGTTGGATCAGGGAGAGCAGCATATGTGCCTCCTGATGAGAGACTAATAAGTTTCGAAACCGGTAGAGGTGCTTGCAGCACTCTCTGATTGGACTGGAATATGGTTCGGCTGTATTTTCGTTTTGCAACGAAATTGAAAATGGTTATTCATTTTTGATTTACATTTACTCTGTGTGGAGTATGAAGGGAACCAGTCTCGTTGGAACTTTACCGCGCTGAGCAGATGTGACGTGAATTGTAAATTGTAGAATTCCCTCATCTTCCTTAGTCTCAGCATCCGTATGGCTTGCAAATTGTAGAAGCCTCGGAGGTGTAACCAGAGAAGGTTCCCATTGTTTTCATTCTGGTGGGATATGTTATATGCCATTAGAGTGAAAACTTAGTCTTTTGCTAGCAGTTGCCGCTAGGGCATCTATGCCATTTCGTTCGTTGCAATTCGGGACTGCACGCTGGGGTTTGTTTTGGTTGGATCAGGGAGAGCAGCATATGTGCCTCCTGATGAGAGACTAATAAGTTTCGAAACCGGTAGAGGTGCTTGCAGCACTCTCTGATTGGACTGGAATATGGTTCGGCTGTATTTTCGTTTTGCAACGAAATTGAAAATGGTTATTCATTTTTGATTTACATTTACTCTGTGTGGAGTATGAAGGGAACCAGTCTCGTTGGAACTTTACCGCGCTGAGCAGATGTGACGTGAATTGTAAATTGTAGAATTCCCTCATCATCCTTAGTCTCAGCATCCGTATGGCTTGCAAATTGTAGAAGCCTCGGAGGTGTAACCAGAGAAGGTTCCCATTGTTTTCATTCTGGTGGGATATGTTATATGCCATTAGAGTGAAAACTTAGTCTTTTGCTAGCAGTTGCCGCTAGGGCATCTATGCCATTTCGTTCGTTGCAATTCGGGACTGCACGCTGGGGTTTGTTTTGGTTGGATCAGGGAGAGCAGCATATGTGCCTCCTGATGAGAGACTAATAAGTTTCGAAACCGGTAGAGGTGCTTGCAGCACTCTCTGATTGGACTGGAATATGGTTCGGCTGTATTTTCGTTTTGCAACGAAATTGAAAATGGTTATTCATTTTTGATTTACATTTACTCTGTGTGGAGTATGAAGGGAACCAGTCTCGTTGGAACTTTACCGCGCTGAGCAGATTTGACGTGAATTGTAAATTGTAGAATTCCCTCATCTTCCTTAGTCTCAGCATCCGTATGGCTTGCAAATTGTAGAAGCCTCGGAGGTGTAACCAGAGAAGGTTCCCATTGTTTTCATTCTGGTGGGATATGTTATATGCCATTAGAGTGAAAACTTAGTCTTTTGCTAGCAGTTGCCGCTAGGGCATCTATGCCATTTCGTTCGTTGCAATTCGGGACTGCACGCTGGGGTTTGTTTTGGTTGGATCAGGGAGAGCAGCATATGTGCCTCCTGATGAGAGACTAATAAGTTTCGAAACCGGTAGAGGTGCTTGCAGCACTCTCTGATTGGACTGGAATATGGTTCGGCTGTATTTTCGTTTTGCAACGAAATTGAAAATGGTTATTCATTTTTGATTTACATTTACTCTGTGTGGAGTATGAAGGGAACCAGTCTCGTTGGAACTTTACCGCGCTGAGCAGATGTGACGTGAATTGTAAATTGTAGAATTCCCTCATCTTCCTTAGTCTCAGCATCCGTATGGCTTGCAAATTGTAGAAGCCTCGGAGGTGTAACCAGAGAAGGTTCCCATTGTTTTCATTCTGGTGGGATATGTTATATGCCATTAGAGTGAAAACTTAGTCTTTTGCTAGCAGTTGCCGCTAGGGCATCTATGCCATTTCGTTCGTTGCAATTCGGGACTGCACGCTGGGGTTTGTTTTGGTTGGATCAGGGAGAGCAGCATATGTGCCTCCTGATGAGAGACTAATAAGTTTCGAAACCGGTAGAGGTGCTTGCAGCACTCTCTGATTGGACTGGAATATGGTTCGGCTGTATTTTCGTTTTGCAACGAAATTGAAAATGGTTATTCATTTTTGATTTACATTTACTCTGTGTGGAGTATGAAGGGAACCAGTCTCGTTGGAACTTTACCGCGCTGAGCAGATGTGACGTGAATTGTAAATTGTAGAATTCCCTCATCTTCCTTAGTCTCAGCATCCGTATGGCTTGCAAATTGTAGAAGCCTCGGAGGTGTAACCAGAGAAGGTTCCCATTGTTTTCATTCTGGTGGGATATGTTATATGCCATTAGAGTGAAAACTTAGTCTTTTGCTAGCAGTTGCCGCTAGGGCATCTATGCCATTTCGTTCGTTGCAATTCGGGACTGCACGCTGGGGTTTGTTTTGGTTGGATCAGGGAGAGCAGCATATGTGCCTCCTGATGAGAGACTAATAAGTTTCGAAACCGGTAGAGGTGCTTGCAGCACTCTCTGATTGGACTGGAATATGGTTCGGCTGTATTTTCGTTTTGCAACGAAATTGAAAATGGTTATTCATTTTTGATTTACATTTACTCTGTGTGGAGTATGAAGGGAACCAGTCTCGTTGGAACTTTACCGCGCTGAGCAGATGTGACGTGAATTGTAAATTGTAGAATTCCCTCATCTTCCTTAGTCTCAGCATCCGTATGGCTTGCAAATTGTAGAAGCCTCGGAGGTGTAACCAGAGAAGGTTCCCATTGTTTTCATTCTGGTGGGATATGTTATATGCCATTAGAGTGAAAACTTAGTCTTTTGCTAGCAGTTGCCGCTAGGGCATCTATGCCATTTCGTTCGTTGCAATTCGGGACTGCACGCTGGGGTTTGTTTTGGTTGGATCAGGGAGAGCAGCATATGTGCCTCCTGATGAGAGACTAATAAGTTTCGAAACCGGTAGAGGTGCTTGCAGCACTCTCTGATTGGACTGGAATATGGTTCGGCTGTATTTTCGTTTTGCAACGAAATTGAAAATGGTTATTCATTTTTGATTTACATTTACTCTGTGTGGAGTATGAAGGGAACCAGTCTCGTTGGAACTTTACCGCGCTGAGCAGATGTGACGTGAATTGTAAATTGTAGAATTCCCTCATCTTCCTTAGTCTCAGCATCCGTATGGCTTGCAAATTGTAGAAGCCTCGGAGGTGTAACCAGAGAAGGTTCCCATTGTTTTCATTCTGGTGGGATATGTTATATGCCATTAGAGTGAAAACTTAGTCTTTTGCTAGCAGTTGCCGCTAGGGCATCTATGCCATTTCGTTCGTTGCAATTCGGGACTGCACGCTGGGGTTTGTTTTCGTTGGATCAGGGAGAGCAGCATATGTGCCTCCTGATGAGAGACTAATAAGTTTCGAAACCGGTAGAGGTGCTTGCAGCACTCTCTGATTGGACTGGAATATGGTTCGGCTGTATTTTCGTTTTGCAACGAAATTGAAAATGGTTATTCATTTTTCTTCTTCTAAAACTTTGTTTCTTATTTGAAAATAAAGCGCTTATGAGAGGAGGGGCGATCGGCCTGCATTAACAACTAAAAAATAATGTTTTAAAATAAGCCCAAATTACTTATCGGAAAGTGATAGAATAAGGTTTGAACATGAATTTAGGCACTTCGCAATTTCAAAAATAATATTTCTTACTTGTGTTTTTTAGCCTTGAAATCCGCCATTTTTCGATATTTTCAATTTTAAATTGTTTATAACTCGAAAACTATCAACTTTAGAAAAAAATTTAAAAAATACTTTCTTATTTCTGATTTCCAAAGAACACAAAGCAATGTCTGCTCGGCCGAAAAAATTGACTTTTATAATTTGTTTTCAATTTATTTTTAATAAATGTAGCAATAACTCCGAAATTACGGCATTTAGGTATAGAAAATATATATACACCGTTTTTAGGCGTCAACGTCCTTCCGGTAGGGATCTATGAAGGACTGTCACCGAGCCGCAAGCCCTTATCGCTTGCCGTACCGCTCCTCCATAGACCAATCAGACGCCAGTTTATTCTAGACCAAGTCGTAGACTCTATTGAGTTTTCAAAATCCACAAGGAAAAGAAAATGTTTTTCCTGTAGTTGGCTGTATACCATCAATCACAAAATTGGAAAGAAATCCTTTGTAAAAGGTATAAATTTTTTTTATTAAAATCCCTTAAAAGGGCTACATCACAACAAAATGTTTTCGATTTTTATAAACATCATCAGTGTTCGATCTAAAAATAAGTATAACCGATTTAATGAATATAAAGTTGGTATTTAAATTTTGACAAAGGTTAGAGCAAGTTGGTTATACTTACAAACTGGATGCTAGCTGAGCCACAAAAGAAAAATAACCGGGTAAAAACCCTTTACATATAATATAGATGCCTTAAAAGTGCATACTTCAATAAAAAGCCCTGTGATGGTCACATGGCAACCAGGATAATGCCCTAAGGTAATGTATTGAGATTTCCCAACACGTGGGATCCAAATTGAGTGGATTACATTTCAATGACTTAATGGCAACTGAATGCGAAATGAGTGATGTTTCTGAAAGGTGTCAAAAGACAGACGGACAACGTGACGTGGAAGTTACCCTGTATTACCACAGACAACTAATTGTGGTAAAATATTTTTTAAAAATTTACACAGTAATAACAAACATCAACAAAGTTGTAGCTATAATTACATTTAAGTACCTTGATTATGTAAGATGTAGGTAGAGTATGAAATGATTTTTATAATGTAAATAGAGAATTAGCCAGAATGTATGCAGCCATCTATACATAATTCAAATGAAGTTGAATTAGTTAGCAAATAATGGATCCATTTATGGTAAAGAACATCATGGACCAAATAATTAAGTGGAGATATTTTCGCTAAGATGTTTTATTTATATGGATAGGTTGATGATTGTGGTTCCTATTCAAATTGAAGTAAGTCCAACTGTGTTGATGAAAATTTAATTTACTATGAATTAAAAGAAGTTTTTGGTTTAATTTTACTAATTGGCAGAGTAAATTAGAGAGTCTGTAGTATATGGAAGTCTGATATCAACGTAGTGTTGAAATTAAGATAAGTAGTATGAGTCACAGGAGAAGACTGATATGATATAATGATATGTGAATTAATTGGTTATAGGTACCTGAGTGTTGAAATTGGAAAATAATTTGGTAAAAAATCTCTAATTCATAAACTTTTTTAGTCCTTGATATCTATGTTGCATAAAAGGACCTCATACTTTTGCCCAGGTTATTAGTTCAATTGATATTCTGTCTTCACTTCCAATTTCAACACTCAGGTACCTATAACCAATTAATTCACATATCATTATATCAAATCAGTCTCCTCCTGTGTCTCATACTACTTATCTTAATTTCAACACTACTTTGATATCAGACTGCCATATACTACAGACTCTCTAATTTACTCTGCCAATTAGTAAAATTAAACCAAAAACTCCTTTTAATTCATAGTAAATTAAATTTTCATCAACACAGTTGGACTTACTTCAATTTGAATAGGAACCACAATCATCAACCTATCCATATAAATAAAACATCTTAGCGAAAATATCTCCACTTAATTATTTGGTCCAAGAAGTTCTTTACCATAAATGGATCCATTATTTGCTAACTAATTCAACTTAATTTGAATTATGTATAGATGGCTGCATACATTCTGGCTAATTCTCTATTTACATAATAAAAATCATTTCATACTCTACCTACATCTTACATAATCAAGGTACTTAAATGTAATTATAGCCACAACTTTGTTGATGTTTGTTATTACTGCGTAAATTTTAAAAAAATATTTTACTACAATTAGTTGGCTGTGGTAATACAGGGTAACTTCCACATCACGTTGTCCGTCTGTCTTTTGACACCTTTCAGAAACATCACTCATTTCGCATTCAGTTGCCATTAAGTCATTGAAATGTAATCCACTCAATTTGGATCCCACGTGTTGGGAAATCTCAATACATTACCTTAGGGCATTATCCTGGTTGCCATGTGACCATCACAGGGCTTTTTATTGAAGTATGCACTTTTAAGGCATTTATATTATATGTAAAGGGTTTTTACCCGGATATTTTTCTTTTGTGGCTCAGCTAGCATCCAGTTTGTAAGTATAACCAACTTGCTCTAACCTTAGTCAAAATTTAAATACCAACTTTATATTCATTAAATCGGTTATACTTATTTTTAGATCGAACACTGATGATGATTTTTTATACAAATCGAAAACGTTTTGTTGTGATGTAGCCCTTTTAAGGGATTTTAATAAAAAAAATGTATACCTTTTACAAAGGATTTCTTTCCAATTTTATTGAGTTTTATACTACGACCTACGACGTTAGCCTTTTTATTTTTCTATTCACCGGCCGGGAATTGAACCTCTATCAAAAATCCACTAGAGTTGGCGATCGAGCGGCTCAGACCGCTTGGCTAATCTGACCGACTGGTATACGCTGTGAGCTCGTACGTAGAGGGGATATTTATAAATTCGCGAGCGCCAGTAGTGGCAAGTCTGTAAACGTTTACCGGAAATTTGACATAAATGTCAAAGTGATTAATTTAAAATTAAAATTGAAAACATTAATTATAAAAAATATTAGTTGGTCAAAGCTGTGGTATATATTTTTGCATTAAATATACTTAAGTTTTAAATACTGAATTTACGTTTTTTTAATGTTCCGTAATATGTAATTATAAATTATTCTATTAATCTTAGCGCCATCTACACGATAGTTGTGAAAGTATCCGAAGTAAGAAATTAATATTTCATCAATAGAATGTCAAAATGATTAGCAAAATCTTAAAAAAATATATTACAATTTAATTACTTTTTAGCGTTGTAAATATTAAGCGATAACAATTAAATAATAAATTTAAAAATTACCGGTGAAAGTTGAATTAGTAATCCGCCAGGAGCGACACCAGCGAAACTCAGAGCGTATAGGAAATATTACATGATAAATAATCAGTGTTTCTTTAACGACTTTAAAACGCAAAAAATGTACAGAGTGTTCCATTAGAAATAAGAAAGTTCATTAGATTTTCAGAAAAAACAGAAGATCTGACAACAATGTAAATACCCCCATAATACGGACTCTTTAGAAGAGCCTTACTCACCAAAATCTATAAAAATTGTGCAAGCCGTTTCCGAGATAATTGAAGCGTTCCGTACATACAACTCACTCTGTATAATATAATAATTCATATAATACATATAGACAAGGCGAAAATGGCGGGTTCTTTGGAGAAAATACTCCCATGAGATTTTTTTGCATAATCACATTCGTGAGACATTCCAGAATAAGATTCAAGAAGTCGCTCACGCGAAAAGTGGTCCAAATATTTTTTAACAATTTTTTTAAGTCAAATTTCAAAAATCAATATTTTTGGACCGGCCAAACTTTTTTTAGATTTCTTGGAGTATTCTGGATAAAAAAGGTCTCTTATAATTTTTCTCTAACGTCGTTAGTTTTCGAGATAAAAGCATTTTAAAATTGAAAAAAAAAACGAAAAATGGCGATTTTCAGGGCTTAATAACTCTATTAAAAGTTATTACTATGAAAATCAGAAAGTGAATAAATCAAAGTTTAAAGCCCCCCCTACAAGATCCTAAAGAAATTTTTTTCATTATTTGATTACTAAGCTGTTATTTTTAAGTAAAAATAATGAGCGCCATGAACGTATTAGGCGGCCGTCCATGATGATTGCGAAAGAGATGCCATTCAGGCAGTCCAATGGAGCATCTCACTCGCACTCACATTTACAGCCGCGTCAATACGATCTTACCGCCCATTATTAATAAATAAAAATAACAGCTTAGTAATAAATTAATGACACAAATTTCTTCAGGATCATGAAGAGGGGGCTTTAAATTTGATTTAGTCACTTTCTGACTTTTATAATAATAATCTTTAACCGAGTTATTAAGTCTTAAAAATGGCCATTTTCGCGTTTTTCAAATTTTAAATTGCTTATAACTCGAACACGACCAACTTTAAAGAAAAATTACAAAAGACCTTTTCTGTCCAAAATGGTCCGAAAAATCTAAAAAAAAATTTGTCCGGGACGAAAATATTGATTTTTGCAATTTGATTAAAAAAATTTGTTAAAAAAAATTGGACCACTTTTCGCGTAGGCTACTTCTTGAACCTTATTCTGGGGTCTCTCACGAATGTGATTATGCAAAAAAATGTCATGGGAATATTTCTTCAAACGAACCCGCCGTTTTCGCCTTTTCTAATATTAAAATATACACATTACACATACATATACATATAAACTAAAAATGTCCATTCTCCTTTAATTTTTCTTTATATTCCTCTTTGACCTTTTAACATCTGGCAGAAAAAAATTTACGAAAAGATTATTTGGAGACTTGCGACGCATAAATTAAACAAGATAGTGGCCATAACTAAAAGTCAAGGGACTTCAAACTGCAGGATCAGAATAAGGACAAGAAAAACGATAAGAATCGCAAAACTGTATCGTAGGCCAGTCTGACAAACAAATCTAATTCTCTTAAAAATTTCTTTACTATATGGCAATCCCAAAAACATGACTTTTGCTCTATAACAATTTTTACATTCTCAAGCTTTACGTAATAATTTATAGTACGTTCTTTAAAGGTAAAATATTGGAAAACCTCTAAATTTTAAAGAACCGCTTGGAATAACATGAAATTTGGCATACACATAGCTAACAAGTCAAAGAAAAAAAGTGATATTGTGCCGATGTGTGCTTTTGCCCTAGGGGTGAGTTTCACCCCCTTTTGTGGGTAAAAAATATATGTTCGAAATAAGTCCGGAAATGGATAAAATTACTAATTCTAAGCAACTTTTTGTCTAAAAAGTTTTTTCACCAAGTTAATACTTTTCGAGTTATTTGCGAGCGAATAGGTTAATTTTTCTAGAAAATAACCACGTTTTCAGACGGTTTTTCGCAAATAACTCAAAAAGTAAGTATTTGGTCGACAAAACAATTCTTATCAAAAATATAGCACATCATCATCATCATCAGGGCTTTTCATTCCAGGTGGAATGTTTGCCGCTCTTACTTAGAGCTCTCAGATTCGCTTATTGCGGTGAATCATTCCGCATTCCACTTGTATGTTGTCAAAGTTTGTTGTATGACTTGGCTTTCGTTACTTTTTTCTTCCACTCATTTCGATATGTGCATAGTTCCCTCCAGTTTCTCACTTCCAGAATTTTGATATCTTTCATGACCTGGTCCTCCCATCTCTCTCTGGGTCTTCCTCTTGGTCTTTCAGTTGCCGGTTTCCATCTGCTGATCTTCTTAATCAGTCGGTCGTTTTTCCTTCTTTCTATGTGTCCCAGCCATCTCTGCCTCTGTGATTTAATAAATCTAACTATATCTTCTCCCTTCATTATGTCTCTTAGTTCATGGTCCATTCTTCTTCTCATTTCTCCGTTGTCCATTCTTATCGGGCCCATGATGCGTCTGAGGATTTTCCTTTCGAATATTCTCAATTTTTCTTCATCTTTTTCCGTGAGGCACATTGTTTCAGCTGCGTACGTAACTACTGGTCTGATTGCAACTCTGTATATTTTCAGTTTTGTATTTCTGGATAAGTTCTTGTCCTTCATAAGCCTATGATATCTCCAGTATGTTTTGTTGCCTGTTAGTATTCGTTCCGTTACTTCTTCACTTCTCTTGTTTTGGCCATTCACTATTACTCACAAATATTTAAATTGTTGGACTCTTTCAAAAGTGTAGTTTTCTATTTTGATTTCTCTCATCCTGTTATCTTCTCTTCTAGAGCAGAGTAGATATTTTGTTTTTCCTTCGTTAATTTCTAGACCTCTTTTCCGTGCTTCTTTTGCCAGGATTGT
This sequence comes from Diabrotica virgifera virgifera, assembly GCF_917563875.1. NCBI lineage: Eukaryota > Metazoa > Arthropoda > Insecta > Coleoptera > Chrysomelidae > Diabrotica > Diabrotica virgifera. The sequence continues at coordinate 172,964,907 of NC_065451.1, forward strand.
TACTGCTTCTTTTAATCTTTCCTTGTCTCTTCCCATAAGAACTAAATCATCTGCATATGCAACTATTTGTGTTGAGGAGTGGGCTATAGTTCCTTTAATTTTGCTGGCCTTGACTGTTCCTTCTAGTGCTATGTTGAATAATGTGGTTGACAGGGAGTCGCCTTGTCGCACTCCTGTTTCTATTGCAATTGATTTTGTGCTACCTTCTTCTGTTGTTACTTTGGCTCGAGCTCCATCCATGGTCATTTTTGTTAATCTGATTAATTTTGCTGGTATATCTCGATTTTTCATTTCAATAAATAATTTATTTCTTCCAATACAGTCAAAGGCTTGTCTGAAGTCTACGAAGAGGATGTGGAGTTCTATGTTGTGTTCGTGGCATTTTTCGATTGTTTGTGTAACTATGTGGATCGCATCTGTAGTGGATCTGCCTTCTCTGTATCCTTGCTGGTAGTCCCCAATTTTTTTCTCTGTGAATTGATTGAGTTTTTGGTTGATGAGGGCTGTTAGAATTTTATATGTTGTACTCAGTAGAGATATTGCTCTATAATTGTTACAGTTTGTTACTTCTCCTTTCTTAAATATTGGTATAATTCTGCCTTCTTTCCAATCCTCGGGCATTTCTTCTGCTTCCCATATTCTAACTATTAGGTTATAGATGCTTGTTAATAACTTTTCCGCTCCATTTTTAATGAGCTCATTGGGAATTTCATCTGGGCCTGGTGTTCTTTTCTGTTTCATTCTTTGAATGATGGCTAAATATTCATCATGTGTTGGCATCCCTATTTCATTATCTCTAATGTCTTCCATTGCGCCTACCTCCTCTGCCGGGCTTTCTTTGCATCTATATAGTTCTGTGAAGTGTGTTTCCCATGATCTATTGTCAATTTTAACTACTGGTCTGCCTTTTCTTTGTTGAGCTTTTAGGTATCCAAATAGTTTGGCGCTGTCTTTACTATTCATTTCTAGTTCCTTTGTGGTATTATAATATCACCCTGTACAAAATATGTTTAAAACTCATTCAAAGTCATTAATCCATGTAGTATCTGTTCTTGTATCAATAACCGCAAGTAACATTGAATTGTCATGTTTTGTTATTATTTAAATGTGTATATAAACATTAACTCGGTGGAGAAAGATTATTGTACTCAGTATTTAATTATTGTACTAGGTCGTTACTGTTATATGTAAACACGTTGTTATAGTTAGTCATTGATGGAGTTGAGTGTAAATATAATGTATCTGAACCAAGAAAGAGAGTTTTAATTAGTTTGGACCTAAAAGGCATTATACATCACACTATTTAATACATGGCTGATCCTGCAGATTAGAAGAGAATCTTCTGTAAGGAACAAAGATGGCGGCACCAGATTGGAAACACCGACGGCGGAAAATGGACCAGACCAGGACAGGAAGAATGCAGAGAACCCAGTGAAAAAAGACACAAGTGATAAAATGTAAGTAAGAATGTCTATCTTTATTAAAAATGCTTCCCTCGTTTTTATATTATTATTGAACATTGAATATTTATCTTTGCTGATTTTTGAATAATTTATGAAGTACCGATTTTTTTTTATCTATGAATTTTGAAACATGAAGTGATTTTTTGAATTGAATATTTTTATCAAAGTTTATTATATATGCTATTCTTGAATTTTTATTGAATTTTGAATCTTTATTGAATTTATTTGAAAAATCTCTATCCGATTTCGATTTTTAGTACGGTTATTTTTGAATATTTTATGGAATATCGAATTTTTTCAAAAAATTTCTATCGAATTTTGAGATATAAACTTATTTTGAATATTTTTATCTAACTTTTGCATATGCTATTTTTGAATTTTGAATTGAATTTGTATCGAATATGTATACTATTATTGAATTTTTATTAGCCATTTTGTTTTTATTATTGATATTTATTGATTCTATAGATACATTTTAATCGATTTTGTGTTAAATTTTGTATGATATGAACCTGAATTAATATTTTTTTGAGTGATAAATGATATTTTTTTAATGAATAATGATTAGTGATGACATACGTTGATAAACATTGCTATAAGCAAGAGATTTATTTTTAACGAACCGACCTGATGCGTCGAGATAAGGAATTTGGAGAAGAACTATATAGATAAGAAGAACTAACAATAGTATTAGCTAAATATTATGAGACAACTTGAGACAATAAGAAACCCACTGCTCTTGTCAAATTGGGAAGGTACTAAGTGATTTATAGAAGCTTGAAAGCTTATTAGAGACCCACTCTGTGTTTTGAGAGTACCTATTTTATTCATGATTATTCGTGAATAAACAACGGCCTCAAAGCAAGGGATTGAGGTTGTGATATTTTTAGAAGAATTTGAACCGCATAAAATACCTATTTCGTGTTTTGAGTTAACTATACCACCTAAATGGTGCGTACAGATCAGGGCGAAAATTCGGGTTAATATTGGCGGAGAACTAAGACATCCGAGTGAAACCTCTTTTATTAAGGTAAAACGAAGGTAACGGAGCTAGTATATGAAGTGATTATTATGATGTTATATGAAATGATATATGAGATAAATGATATATGATTGTTATATGAAATATGTATATGAAGATGAATTATGTACACTGTAGAAGTGTTATTATGTGGAGAAAAATGAAGAAATATAGTTATAGTACCAGACAAGAAGAAGAGAGAGAGAAAAAAATAATTTTATTAAAATATGTGGGAAAAATGAAAGAAGAAACATAAAATTTTCAGAAATGTCAAAATAAACAAGCAGAATTAAGAATAATATCAAATAAGTAGCTAATCATTAAATAATTATGTCTAAGAATTAAAGTTATAAATTTTTTTTCTCTAAAGTAATGTTAATTATAAATAACTTATTTTTAAATGCATATAATGAATTCAGGTTAAATTTTCGTGGAAAATGGAAGTGTTTGAATTAAGGATAGACAATATCTTACAATAAGTGTTAGTAGATTGTAAGCAAAGGGACACAAAAAGTGAAGTTCTTAGATAGATTAAATATTTATTATAGGTACAAGAGAGATATTGAAAGTTTTTAGAGACATATTAAAAGTTTTAGAGAGATTACATTTCTATTATAGGTACAATATTCTAAAGTTAGTAAGGTGTATATAAATAAATCAAAATAAGACTGAAATAATAAGATGAAATAGCAAAGTAACGTTAAATTATTTTTTTATACCATAATATATATACTATTTAATAGAAGTTTAGGTAATATTTAGCTTAGCTTAGGAAGTATTAAAGTCGAGATTTTATCACAATTAAATTAGTTACGGCTTATAGGCCCTAAAAGACTATTTAAAAGTTAGGATCAATTTCATTCACTGTGGACACTGTTTTGATGAAGTGAATTAGTGAACGAAAAAAAAGGACGAAAAGACACGACGTGAAAGTACGTGAACTAGTAATAGGTTATAAAATACCAGTTTTAGTATAGGGAAAATATGAACTTTTGTGTAAAATAGGAAAAAGAATATACATGTTTAGGGAAAAATCGATTGATCTGAAATGTACCATGTTACAGTTAGTTAGGATAGTTAGGAAATTTAATTTTTGAAAATAGTATTAGGTAATCATAAACACTCTGTGAAAGGGAAGGAGGGATATACACTCAGATATTCTTCTTCTCTTCTTAGGACTTTCTTTTTTAAAAAAAAAACGGCGATGATAGACAATCAATCTTATTTTAAAAATATGTAATTTCAACAAAACGGGGAGGTGTGGTATTATAATATCACCCTGTACAAAATATGTTTAAAACTCATTCAAAGTCATTAATCCATGTAGTATCTGTTCTTGTATCAATAACCGCAAGTAACATTGAATTGTCATGTTTTGTTATTATTTAAATGTGTATATAAACATTAACTCGGTGGAGAAAGATTATTGTACTCAGTATTTAATTATTGTACTAGGTCGTTACTGTTATATGTAAACACGTTGTTATAGTTAGTCATTGATGGAGTTGAGTGTAAATATAATGTATCTGAACCAAGAAAGAGAGTTTTAATTAGTTTGGACCTAAAAGGCATTATACATCACACTATTTAATACACCTTTAACAGCTCTTCGATCCACAGTTTTTTTTGTTCTTGCAACAATTATCGGCTGCTTTCTTTTTTCTTTATATTCGTTTCGATGATGCACTTCTTTAGTTGATATCCATTTATCTCTTGCTTGGTTTTTCTGTTTGATTTTGTTTTCGCATTCTGCATCAAACCACTCTTTCCTTCTTTTTATTTCCCTCTGTCCTAGCACCTCTTCAGCTGAATCCAAAATGGGTAATTTTATATTTTTCCATATGTCCTCTGTGTTATTTGCTTGTGTTAGGTTTTCCTTTAGGGTTGTCTCATATTGTTCTCTTAGTTCCTGTACTTTTAACTTCTCCAGATTTCATCTTCTTTTGTTTTGTCTTGTTCTCTCTGCTTTAATTATCTTCATTTTGATTTCTCCTTAATGTTGTTCTGAAGCTATTTCCTTGTGGCATTTTTATAATTACGTATTTTTTATGGGAAATAAGCCACAATTTTACTAAAAAATGAATTTATTAACGTTTCGAAGCCCAAATCGGGTTTAGTTGTCAAAATACAAAATACTATTGATTTCTCCTATTACTAGAAAATGGTCTGTGTCCGCGTTTGCTCCTCTATATGATCTGACATCGTGCATTATTGCTTTCCATTTTTTGGATATTAGTATGTGATCTATCTGATTGCCATCTGTTGTGCCAGGTATCAACCATGTTACTTTATGCTCTCTTCTGTGCATGAAGTTTGTACTTATAATGTAACTGTTTGTTATTGCTGCTAGTTGGCATAATTTTCTTCCGTTATCGTTTGTCTCGTCATGAATAGTTTCTTTCCCTGCTACTTCCTTATACTGGTTTTCTTTGCCTACTTTGGCATTGAAGTCACCAACCATTAGTACTATATCATTTCTGGGTAATCTTTCATATAATTCTTCCAGTTGTTCATACAATTCAATTTTATCATTTTTTGGTGCATTTTCTGTGGGTGCATATGTTTATGATTGTCATATTGGCTTGTTTGTTTTCTACTTTTATATACGACATTCGTCCATTTATCGCTTTAAATTCTATAACTTTGTCCCTAATCTTACTGTTAACCATGAATGCTGTACCGTTTTTCCCTTGCTTGTTTTCTCCCGAGTAGTATATTGTGTAGTTTTTCTTTTTGATATTTCCTTCTCCTTTCCATCGTACTTCTTGTAGTGCTAGTATGTCTATTCTGTATCTTTGCATTTCTCTTGCTACCTCTTCCATTTTTCCTGGTCTCAATAATGTTTGAACGTTCCAGGTTCCTACTTTTACTCTATTTTTCTTCTTGGTTTTTCTTTTTCTATCTCTTTTTCTTATGTTTGATTCGTTGTTCTTTTTCCATGCTAGTTTCGTCTTCAGGTTTTCATCCATTTTCTTTACAGTCTCTTTACATTCCATAAATGCGTTTTCCATATTCGTTTGCCGGTATGTTTTAGTGATACTAGTCGTTTGTTCTTTACTATGTGCTACTTTTACATACAATCTCGGTTTTTTGGCTTTGTGCCGGAATTATTTGCAGTCTTGGTTATTTTCGCCATATTTTCTGATTCATTTTCGTCATCTCCTGGTGATCTTTCAGTATATGTTCTTCCTCTGGGTTTTCCTTGAGGTGTTTTAGTATTCATCGTTTCGCTTTGTGTCCTCTTGTATCCTAAGCTTTCCACAGTATATGTTTTGTCGTTTATTTTTAGCTTATTATAATTTAGTGATGCCTTCTGACCCCTTTTTCTTGCTTCCTTTAAGTGTTGTTTCAGTATTTTTTCTCTGGTCTTGTATCTCCTTAGAATAATCTTCACTTAGGTAAATGTCTGTTCCTTTTAGTCTTTTCGATTGGTTCAATATTTCAGTTCTTTTGTAACCGCTTTTAAGTTCCAGTAGTATAGGTCTCGGTAACTGTCTTAGGGGATCTCTTTGTATACCAACGCGTTTTATGTCTATTATGTCTGTGTGTTCGTTTAGTGGAACTTGGATTTTAATTGCCATATTTTGTATAGTTTTTATCATATCATTTTCTTGTTCACCTTCTTTCTCTGTTATACCGTATACTATAATATTTTTCTTTCTTACCTCTCTTTCTAGATCTACTCTTTTTTCGTGTACTTTATTTTCTGATTTTAATGCTAATTTTCAGCTTTTAATTCTGCGATTTCCAGTTTCATGAGCTGTAAATCATTTTGCACTTCATTTAGTTTTTGTTCTATTCTTATGCCTCTATTATCCATACAATCTAATTTTTCACTCATTTTTTTCATCATTTCCTTCATCTTTTTTCGACTATGGATTATTTTTCTAAATCTCTAGGCTAGCGTTAGAATCTTTCTCACTTCGACGGTTCGTAAGACGTTGCTTTTATCCAATCTCAGAGATTAGAATTTTACTATTTTGTTACGTAGCGTAAAATGAGCCACACCCGTTTCAACCACGTGGAGGTGTGTCCACTTATCCACGCACCAAAAATATTCTTATTTTTCGAAAGTATTCTTATTTTTATTTTCTGTAGATTGTTGTTTTTATTTTAAATCCGGCAACACTGCTTAAAATTCAAGCAGAACTTCGCCTCTGGTATACTGGTTTTCTTATCTGCTTGACCACTTAGCTTTTTGTAGTGTTCCAATGTTTATTATTTATCAACCACAATAGTTACCTTATAAAAAACGCTGTTCTGTTTACGTTTGTCTATTTCCACTTTTTTTGTCCCAATAGAACGTCTTCAATTTTATAATTTACGTTTCGCACTTGCTTTGTATTTAAATTTCATTACACCACACGATATTCGGGGAAAATGCAGGAGTAAATTTAAACACTTTATTTGCGTTCCAATGCCACGTTGCCAAGCACATAAAAAAGTGAAAAAGATGGTGTATATATTAGGTCACTATACCTAGTAGAAGCAGAGTTATAGCTAATGAAAAATAGGTTCATATTCGTCAAATTCCAAATCGAATATTTTAACGTGCCATAACCAAAAAAAGGAAGCACTTTTTTGGGGAAAACTCATTTTAACCTTTTCAAAGTGTTTAAAAAAATGCTTATTTTTGGTTTTTTAAAAAAATTTAGCATCCAAAGTAAACAAGTTACGCTCAAAATAAAGTTAGTTCCTCTTTTTGGTAAGAAATCCGGAAAATCACCCCCAAATTAGCATTTCAAATGAACTTAACTGTTACCACTTCACAAGTTTTTTACTTGCGTATGCATTGATCATATGATCTGTAAGTTTCATCGGTTCAAAGTCCTTATTTTTGAAAGAGCTGTATAGTCCATTCTTTCACGGTTTTTGCTTTAAATTTTAAAGAACCGCTTGGATTGACATGAAATTTGGTATACTTATAGCTTACATGTCAAAGAAAAAAAGTGATATTGTGCCGATGTGTGCTTTTGCCCTGGGGGTGACTTTCACCCCCTCTTGTGGGTAAAAAAATATATGTCCAAACTAAGTGCGGAAATGGGTAAACTGACTAATTTTAAGTAACTTTTGTTCTATAGAGCTTTTTCGCTAAGTCAACACTTTTCGAGTTATTTGCAAGTGAATATGTTCATTTTTCAACAAAATAACCACATTTTTAGACGGTTTTTCGCAAATAACTCAAAAAGTATGTATTTTGTCGAAAAAAACGTTCTTAGCAAAAATATAGCCTATAAAAAATTTAAAAAAATGGTCTACACGTTAGGCAATGTATCTCGCAGAACCAGAGTTATAGCCAATGAAAAATAGATTCATATTCACCAAATTTCAAATAGAATATTTCGACGTGAAATATCCAAAAAATTAAGCACTTTTTGGGGAAAACCTATTATAACTTTTTTAAAGTGTTTAAAAAAAGCTTTATTTTTGTTTTTACAAAAAGTTTCTAGCGTTAAATTTAAGCAAGTTACGCTCAAAATAAAGTTAGTCCCTTTTGTTTTTGCAAAAAAAATCGGGAAAAACACCCCCTAATTAGCAACTTAAATTAAATTAATCGTTACCGCTCCACAAATTATTTTACTTATGTTGTGTTTATATGATCTGTAAGTTTCATCGATTCAAAGTGCTTATTTTTGAAAAAATTTGGTTTCAAAGTAAAATTTTTAAAAATTTAAATTTTGAAATATGCGTTCTTTCAAAATAACTTAAAAATTGTTAGAGATACCAAAAATCTTGAAAAACAAAAAAAGTCAGATTTGCTTTTCTGAATATCATGTATTTTTTTGTTTTTCTGTTAGACAAAAATTGATTAAGATTTGGTGTTTCTAAATTTGCATACATTCGTGATCAGTGACTCGTTCAACCCCTTTTAACTACAGCCCTTTCAATAATAAGGACTTTGAACCGATGAAACTTACAGATCATATAAACAATATATACACGAGTCAGGAAACTTGTGAAGTCGTAACGATTAAGTTCATTTAAGATACTAATTAGGGGGTGATTTTCTCGATTTTTTTTACCAAAACCAAAATGGACTAACTTTATCTTGAGCGTAACTTGTTTAATTTTGATGCTAGAAATTTTTTTTATAAAACAAAAATGAGGCTTTTTTTAAACACTTTAAATAAGTTGTAATGAGTTTTCCCCGAAATGTGCTTCATTTTTGGTTATTTTTCATTAGCTATAACTCTGCTTCTACTAGGTGTAGAGACGTGATATATACACCATTTTTAAAATTTTTTACAGGCTATTATTTTTGTTGAGAATGTTTTTTCGACAAAATACTTACTATTTGAGTTATTTGCGAGAAACCGTCTAAAAGCGTGGTTATTTTGTTGAAAAAATAAACATATTCACTTCCAAATAACTCGAAAAGTATTGACTTGTGAAAAAACTCTATAGAACAAAAGTTACTTAAAATTAGCCAGTTTATCCATTTCCTGACTTTCTTTGGACGAATATTTTGGACCCTCTTGGGGATGAAAAGCACCCCCAGGGCAAAAGCACATATCGGCACAATATCACTTTTTTTCTTTGACTTGTTAGCTATGTGTATGCCAAATTTCATGTCAATCCAAGCGGTTCTTTAAAATGTAGAGGTTTTGCAATATTTTACCGTTAAAGAACGGACTAAAAGGGCTTGAACGAGTCACTTATCACGAGTGTATGCAAATTTAGAAACACAGAATCTTAACTAATTTTTGTCTTACAGAAAAACAAAAAAATACAAAATATTCAGAAAAGTAAAGCCTACTTTTTAGATTTAAGATTTTTAGATATTAGATTTAAGATTTTTGGTATCTCTAACAATTTTGAAGTTATTTGGAAAAAAAGTTTTTTTTTTCAAAATTAAAATTTTTAAAAATTTTACTTTAAAACCCAATTTTTTCAAAAATAAACACTTTAAATCGATGAAACTTACAGATCATATAAACACAACATAAGTAAAGTAACTTGTGAAGCGGTAACGATTAATTTCATTTAAGTTGCTAATTGGGGGGTGATCTTCCTGATTTTTTTGCCAGAACAAAAGGCACCAACTTTATTTTGAGCGTAACTTACTTACATTTGATACTAGAAATATTTTTTACAAAAACAGAAATAAAGCTTTTTTTAAACATTTTAAAAAAGTTGTAATGTGTTTTCTCCAAGAATGCTTCAATATTTGGATATTTCACATTTAATTATTCTACTTGGAATTTTTCGAATATGAACCTATTTTTCATTAGTTATAACTCTGCTTTTGCTAGGTACAGAGACCTAATATATTCACCGTTTTTTCACTTTTTTATAGGCTATATTTCTGATAAGAATTTTTTTTTGACCAAATACTTACTTTTTGAGTTATTTGCGAAAAACCGTCTAAAAACGTGGTTATTTTGTTTAAAAAAAGAACATATTCACTTCGAAATAATTCGAAAAGTATTGATTTGGTGAAAAAAGTTTATAAAACAAAAGTTGCTTAAAATTAGTCAGTTTATCCATTTCGGGACTTATCTTGGACATATATTTTTTCAGCCCCAAGATGGTGTGAAACTCACCCCCAGGGCAAAATCACACATCCACAGCATATCACTTTTTTTCTTTGACATGTTACCTAGCTATTCGTATCTCAAATTTTATGTCAATCCAAGCGGTTCTTTAAAATTTACAGCAAAAACCGTGAAAGAATGTACTATTAATAGACCAGGGCGCATCTGTAAAAATATTAGTACATTTGGACGTTGAGAGGTGACTCAAATTTTTTTGCAGAAATTGCTTGAAAATAAATCAGATAATAATATTTGAGTTATCCTCCCTCTCAAAAAGGTCCGGAACATTGTTTAAATAATCAAAATGTCAAAAAATTAAGGAAAAATTCGATTTTTTTCTTGGTTTTTTGATTATAACTTTAAAAGTATTCATTTCCGAGAAAAGTTGTACTGACATAAAAGTTGCGTAATTAAATTTCCTACAATATAGAATTGGTTAAAAATTTAAGAAATAGTCACCGTTGTTGCAAAATAGCAATAATTGTGAAAAAAACATACAAAAACAAGTATTCGCATTTTACGTTTTTCAACCATTTATGCTACACTTAGGACCTTCATATTTCACCCTGAAAAATTTTATGATACAATAAAATAATACTGTAAATTTCATTAAGATCGGTTTAATAGATTTTGCAAAATAAATTTTGGAATCCAGCTTTCGTAAAAAAAATTCATTTTTTCAAAATGTTACAGGACTGAAAATAAAGCAGATAGTAAGTTGAAAATTTTTTTGCATATAGAAGTGTACTGTACCTTTCATTTTCAATTTTGCAAAATTAAAATCGCTTAAGACCACGGCGTCAGGAATTTTTTTAAATAAACATTAATTATTGGTGCTACGCGCAGGACAGCGGATAGGTTGCTCTGATTGGGCATTCCAATGACCTTTGATAATGATTGATACATTTTAATTTTTACATACTCTATCCTTTGAAATAACACTTTTATTAGCAAAAATTTTCTTTGTTCATATATTTTAACTTAAATAATAAAAGTTTATTATTTTTAAACATATGCAATTGTTTAAACAATATTTCACAAACAATAATAAAATTAGTTTAATTTTTGTGGAATTAAAAAATTAAAATACAACAAAATATAGAGTAAGAAAATAATATATTAGATAAAGATTGGAAGAAATTTTGGTGGAAATCAACCTGTGTGAATCGAACATCGCTGTCCTGCGCGTAGCACCAAAAATTATTGTTTATTTCAAAAATTTGCTGACGCGGTGGTAATTAATCGTTTTTAATTTTGAAAATTGCAAATGAAAGGTACAGTATACTTCTATAAGCAAAAAAAAATTCAACTTGCTATCTGCTTTATTTTCAGTCCTGTAACATTTTGAAAAAATGAATTTTTTTTGCGAAAGCTGTATTGTAAAATTTATTTTGCAAAATCTATTGAACCGATCTTATTGAAATTTACACTATTGTTTTACTGTATCATAAAGTTTTTCTGGGTGAAATATGAAGGTCCTAAGTGTAGCATAAATGGTTGAAAAACGTAAAATGCGATACTTGTTTTTGTATGTTTTTTTTCGCAATTATTGCTATTTTGCAACTAGGGTGACTATTTTTTAAATTTTTAATCAATTCTATATTGTAGTAAACTGAATTATTCAACTTTTATGTCAGTACAACTTTTCTCGGAAATGAATACTTTTAAAGTTATAATCAAAAAACCAAGAAAAAAATCGAATTTTTCCTTCAATTCTTGACATTTTGATTATTTAAACAATGTTCCGGACCATTTTGAGTGGGAGGATAACTCAAATATTATTATTTGATTTATTTTCAAGCAATTTCTGCAACAAAATTTGAGTCACCTCTCAACGTCCATCTCAAAACCGATCCGCCCTGGACTATAATGCTAAGTTACTATTGTTCTGATGTGAAAAAACTATCGAAAGGAGTGCAAATTTTATAACCGTTACTGTTCATTGAATCATTTATAAAACTATTTTTATAAAGTTTGAAGTGGAGTTTGTGGAGTGTTAAAAAATATTTTCTTTAAGTAGTGTACTTGGTTATGAGTTTTCAATGAATAGGTTATATAGGATTTTTAGATTTTTTGTATGGAAAGTGGTATCGCTGATTTTAAGGGACAATATTTTTCATTTCTTTAACTAAATTAAGTTTCATTGAATATTTATGGTATGATCAATAATTGAGGTATCTACCCGAACTGAGAGGTTTTCTATACCAATCAACTAGCAAATGGGTACCCTTTCGTATCAATTTGGTATCTAAGAAAGGTACTGAACTTGTAGCATTTTGTGGCCGGAAAACCTCACTTGCTAATGCTCCGCGCAGCCCAGCAGCGTTTACACACATTATAGTTTAACGCACACGCTGCCCGGAGATTGGATAAGGACGGCTGATCGGCCAACCCGTGTTGAGCTGCCCCCCCCCCACTTGCAAAAATTAAAAAACAAATAGCCCTGATTTATGAGCTTTCATATTCCGCAAAACTAAAAATTTTGAGCTCGTTCCACTGAGCAGGAATTTAATACTTTAGTGGGGGGGGGGCTGAGTCAGCCCCCCCACTACTTAAAAATAGGAATATTGAATCGGTTTTTGCGGCAGAATTACGAGCTATTTATGAGCTCTTGAAATTATATAGTGTCGATTTTTGAGCTCATCCCCTTCACCCCCAAAAAACCCTTTAATTGATTTAACTTAAGAGAAAAATGCTGAGAAAACTTAAAATATATCGTATTGCGGATATAATTCCTATAGCTTATATACTCTAAGAATAAACTATTAAATCACGTGCATTTCGATTATTGAGCTACAACCCCTTCGCAAGAAAACCACCCTATCTTCCCGGCTTAAGAGAAAGTTGTACTTAAAATGCATTAAATTAATTATTTGGCGACTAATATCATTTAATAATTTATAAGCTCCCAAATTACGCTCATTTAGATCAGTAACTTGCAATTTATTTTGTATAGTGCAGTCACTGAAGGTAAAAATCAACGATTACCTTCAATTTCGGTGAACCTTTATCGATTTTCACGAAAATTGGTCAGTAGTTAGAGGATACCTCAAGAAACAAAGGTGACATGGTACCACCTTGCGCCTTTACCCTGAGGGTGGATACCGCCCCTTCTCGGGGTGAAAATTATTTTATAAAAAATAACTGCGCAAATCTATAAAAGAACAAATTATAAGCAAAATTTATTATATAAAGTTATTAAAATAAGTCAATACTTTTTAAGTTATTAAACATCTAAAATTTTAAATATTCGTGAAACAAATGCATGTTTTGAAGCGGTTTTTCGTAAATCACTGAAAAACTGTAAGTTTTTACAAAAAAGTTAATAGTAGTTTAATTCGTATAGCTTATATTCTAAGAATAAACTCTTAAATCACGCGCCTTTCGATTATTGAGCTACAACCCCTTCGCAAGAAAACCATCCCATATTCCCGGCTTAAGAGAGATAGTTGTACTTAAAATAATTTAAATTAATCATTTGGCGACTAGATATCGTTTATTATTTTATGAGCTCGCAAAATATACGCATCTCAATTATTGAATTGCCATTTTCTTTCTATAGTGCAGTCACTGAAGGTAAAAATCTACTATGACTTTCGATTTCGGTAAATCTCCATTCATTTTCAAGAAAATTGGTGAGTGGATAGAGGATACGTCGAGAAAGAGAATTAACAATAACGACTTAGCCGGGGGTATATGCCACCCCTTCTCGGGGGTGAAAATTACTTTATTAAAATTAACCCCACAAATCAAGAGAGGGACAAATTCTAAGCAAAATTTGTTATATAATGTTATTAAAATAAATCAATACTTTTTGAGTTATTAAAGATCAAATATTTTAATTTTTGTGAAAGAAAATGCATACTTTAAAGCGATTTTTCATAAATAACTTAAAAACTAAGTTTTTACAAAAAAGTTTTCATCACTAAAATTGAAGCTAATAAAAAATATAATAAATTGCTGACTTGAAAAACCCTTTAATGTAAATTTAAAGTAAATTATAGGTAATTAAATGTATAGTTTTTTCTGCGACTATTCAAATCTAAGGATTCAAGCTTAAATAACGGGAAAGATATGTATTTTATAACACTTACTAAATACTTGTCAAAGTACTTAGAAATACCTATCAAATGAGCTCCAGAAAAAGTTGATAGCATCAAAATTTATACTCCAAAAATTTAAAAAAAAAAAACGAATTTTTTTTAATCACTCTGTTAATTTTTATTATATCAGGCACATCCAACTATTTGAAAGGTAATTTCAAGAGCTATAAAACTGTATTACATTTAGGCCCGATACTTTATGTCTCGATTAACAGCCGGTTAGTTCACCGGGGTTTAATCGTGACCTCTTTAGGGTCTCTTGCGTTGTAATAAATGCAATTATAAGTATTATTATTATTCTTATTTATAATCATAATAATACTTGTAATTACATTTATTACAACGCAAGAGACCCTAAAGAGGTCCCGATTAAACTCCGGTTAACTAACCGGCTCTCAACCGAGACATAAAGTACCGGCTTAATCTTTTAAATACGTTATTTTTTAGGATAATAGGTTAAAGGGCTCCAGTTACATTGTTCTCGTAGTAAAATTTAGGCTTAAATGTTTCTATCTTCGTTATTTTGATTCATACATAAATCAAAAGACAAGTAAAATCTTTGCTAATAAAAAAAAACTCAAATTTCGTTATCTATCATTTTTACGTCAATCGTGTATTGTTGGAGTTATTATTTTAAATATGATCTAAAATAATCTATATTTGAAAGAATAAATGTTTTTTCTACGAGCGTGCAAAAATGTCTACTTTCGCGCACGCATTTTAGTTTAGAAAGTTTCACTTTTCCGCACGCGTGTTATTTTTCCGCACGCGTGTTACTTTTCCGCACGCGGTTTTTACTTTTCCGCACGTGTGTTAATTTAGATATGTTAATATGACCTTAAAGTAATTATGATACATGCAATAAACTAATATTTAGATATTATTTACTAATTTATTTCAAATATATCTTATTGTGTTCCTGTTTTAATGAAATTAAGGAGACAATTCGATGAAATAAAATTATTTTGACATAATATTCGAAAGTAAAATCGGTAGACAATAACAGCCGTTTTGAATCATCGTCATGGAAACCAAGATCGTCGTCATGCTGACTAATTATATTGAAAGTTTGGTTTTGACAACCTTGTCAAAGAATTAATTTGTGTATGTATTATCATATTAATTAAATTAATTGATTAAGATTTGGTAATTTTTTAAAGACTCTTAGAAAAAATATTGTTCCTAACTCTTGCAGAAAGTCTCTTTTCCGCACTCGACTGCTTGCCGAACTCCCGCTTCGCGTCGTTCGGCAAACTGCAGTCGCGTGCGGAAAAGAATGACTTTCTGAACTTGTTAGGAAAATAACTATTACAGTTTTATAGCTATATACTTTATAAGTATAAATTTTGATTCTATCAACTTTTTCTGGAGCTCATTTTTGATAGGTATTTTCAGCATTTTTCTCTTAAGTTAAATCAATTAAAGGGTTGTTTGGGGGTGAAAGAGATGAGCTCAAAAATCGAAACTATATAATTTCAAGAGCTCATAAATAGCTCGTAATTCTGCCGCAAAAACCGATTCAATATTCCTATTTTTAAGTAGTGGGGGCCCCCCACTAAAGTATTAAATTCCTGCTCAGTGGAACGAGCTCAAAATTTTTAGTTTGCGGAATATGAAAGCTCATAAATAGCTCATAAATAGCTCATAAATCAGGGCTATTTGTTTTTTGATTTTTGCAAGTGGGGGGCAGCTCAACACGGGTGATCGGCCAGCAGCCTCCTCTGCTGGCCAATTTTAGGATACTGACTACAAATAATGAAAAAACTAAAAGTGCGAATTTTGTGATAAAATTGGGTATGTGGGGTTAGAATAATATTTGGAACAATTTGTTCAAATAACTTTTTCCTATATCTGTATAATGCAAAGCAAATATCGGTAATTTACCATGTTTTTGGATACGCAGTAGGCCGCTTTTAGATTTAAAAAAATTCAGTTGAGTATCTTAAAAAATGTGAACCTTCAAACTGTATGGACTGCAAAAGTTCAAATCTGTATTTATTTTAATATGCATATCTACTTGTAGAGATAGAATTGTTAACAAATAAACGATACAAACGTTGGTAAATAATACACTTTTACAATTTGACTAACTATTTTTAAAATGATATGATATTATGAAATTGTGAATTATGATTATATTATAAAATGTAAATAAAAAATGGTCAAAAAAATGGGGCCTTAAATTTGATTTTTTTTGGGGATTTTTTTTGCTTCTGCAAATTTGTCTAGATATTTTACAGTTAGGTATAGCCTCCCCTATGGTAAAAATCACGAGCCGCCATTACCCACCTATTAGACCTGTATAAGCTGATAGTGTTCCAGAGGTCTGGAATGGGGATCATAAAGAAACCAAAAATAAAGCAAGGTGGAAAACTCTGAGAACTGGTTAATAAATAAAAGTGTAGAAAAAGCGATCATATAAGCCGGATGACAACAAATAGAGTAGTAAAGACGACCAGAGAGGGTTCTCCAATAGAAAGATGATCAGCTAAATAATGGGAATACAGCTATGGCAGTACCTTTTAGGTGGAGAGAAGTAAAAGTACGTAAGTGAGAGAACGAACAACTACAATAGATCTTGTTGTCAGCAGGATTCTTGGCTGCATAGTGCGCGGGCTCCCGTAAGCTGTCAGAGTTTGAGTGGATGCCTGGTACGCGGGGCCCCCAAGGAGAAAGTCCTTGATATCTTCCTTCCTTCATTATCCATCGGTGGCATGATCCCATATTTAGTTCTCTGACCGTTTCCAACACTTTCTCTTATTTATATTTTATTATCTCCAACCTTAGTGAAGAAATCATGATCCCCAAACAAACGATAAAGGAAAAAGAACTCTGCGCTTGTAATGGACTTCCATTTTTAAAAATTCCATCGTTAGTTTACAACGTATTTCTTAATTTATTAAACCATCGTCTTTGATTTTTTTATTAATACAATATATTTTTTATCGTGTTTACATTATATACTGTTATGCTCTACTTTATCTCTTTATTTAGATTGATTAGCAAATTCTTAATTTAATTAATTATTCAATTACTTTAATCACTGCCTATGGAAAACAAAACTAAATTCCAATTAAATACTCAAATAAATTTTATTCTCTGGGCCAATTTTGTATTTGATACAATACCTATGATTTGTGGCTTCTAGTATTTCTAGTTGCTTACTTCTTCCAGGATGGAACAGGGAAATTAAAAACATTCAATATCATATAATTGTAATATATTATTCATTGGCCAAATAAGCCGTGTACATAATATGGTTCAAAAAATTACTAAATTTAACTTTGTTGCAACAATTTCTTACTTAATAAATCAAACTTTAATTCTGATATCTCTATGTTTTAACAAAAAAAATTATTTATCTACGACTGATACATAATATATGTATTATACTTGTGGTGTTTGCAATATAATGCCATATAATAATCCCTTAGGGATTAATAATGCGGGATTAATAGCTATTAATCCCTCTGGCACAACAATCACAAAATTCACCACGGAAACAAAATAATCAACCTCAAAAAGTGTCACTGTCAAACGAATAGTATATTTGACAGTTTGTGTTGGGATGGACGAAAATGAAGAATCTTTTAATTGTACACCACCAGAAATTGTAGAACTAGCTACAGCAACAGCATCTACCTTAATACCTGAAACATCGAAATCCATTTATAATAAAACGTACGCAACCTTCAACGAATGGCGTGTTCGAAACAACGCGAAATCATTTTCCGAAAATGTTCTGCTGTAGTTGCCTTGTTTCTCATAGACTGATCAATGTATCCTTCAGCTACCTGTGTTGACTTCCAGCCCCCATGACGCTTTAATCCAGTTAAATCGCCTCCTCCATCAATATACAGAGTGGCAGTTTATTAATTGTACTATTACTAATTTTAATGTTTTTAACAAATAAAGTTGTTCATTAAAAATCTTAAATTAATTAATTTGTCGTAGATAAAGTAGAGTATACTACTCGCAATAATGGCTCTCATTCCCTCGGAATGTTACTCCCTCGCCGCTAACGCGGCTCGGTTCGTAAATATTCCTCGGGAATAATAGCCATCATTATTGACTCGTGGTATAATCTACTATTAAATAAATTATTATTTTCTCATACCAAATTTAATAAAATTTACTTTTATTCATTTTAAATGAATTCTTAAATTTGAAATGACTAACTGCGTTATAGTAATGTTCAATAAACAAATAAGCAAATATGGTTTTGATATAAACAAATTCTCTCCATTCCGACAAATGATTTGACTAACCTTTTTGTTTCTTCACTTCCTCTTTTTCTGGATTGCGTGGTTCTCGATTCTCCCAACGTACTCTCTGGATGTTGCGAAAAGGTCCCTCTCGTCCAAACTGCTTCCAAAACAACACACAGGAATTTGCTCGAATTCTCTTACTCAATTTTCTCCTTGCTCGATATCTTGTGCAAATAGATATCAGTCAGCTACTCGTTCTAGACAAAACAAAGGAATCTCCCTCGGACCAGAAATATTAACTTTTCAACCGGTCGACGATTTCGTTTCAACTTGATTCTGCTCGCAAAGGCCGATCACACCACTTTACACTGATTTCTCACTTTTGAAAACTCGACTGCTCTCTTCAGATATCCATTATACAGTGCAGTGACCCTTTTTTCTCTCGCAAATTCAGACTCCAACTTCTTATCCCTTCTACCGATCTTTTCCACTCAGTCAAAAACACGCCTCTCTCAAAACCTTTCATTACCCATTTCTTAAGAACCAAATATTTTTCTATATAACTTTCCAATTTGTCAAATTTTAAGAAATATCATACTTAGTTTTTTCCTACATAATACTTTTACTTCTAAAAACTAAAACAAAGTGTTTACCATCATTAAAAACCTTCCCGGAAACATTTTAAAAACATTATTGTTCTCGCTAAACGATATGTCCACTTTCTAATCCCGAATTGTTTGTTAGTGTACCCATTCACTTCGTCGAATCATTATCACTAATCGTTTTCACTTTCCCGAAACACTGTTTAATAGTTAAATTAGATTGGGATGAGAATCTATGATCTAATGGTCTTTGATATAAGTTTAATTTTCTTTTTAAATGATGAACTATAATTTTTTTGAATTAAAAAAACAATTCTACAACAATACTTAAAATTTAAAATGTTATATAAACAGAATTTGCGTATTCATGTGGAAGCTGTAGTGTTTAAAGTTTCAGTCGGGTGTATCGAGAAAAGTTTATTACCAAAGATTGGCCTAAGCGGACGGGAAAGGATGAAAAGGACGAGAACGATGGGAAGGATCCTTGAATCCAGCTATGTTAGGGGGAATCCAATATCGGCTGATCCTGCGAGCGAACGGGGGGAAGGGAGGACGGGCATTCTTCTAAAGCAATTCCGAGTATTTCGGAGCTTTTGTCCGCTGGATTGCAGGGATAGGAATTTGTCAAACCCTCCGTTTTCCGACGACCCCCTTTTTTGCCGGAGTAGCAGCTTCTTACAACGAACATCATTGGGACTTATTCTTTTCTTTGTCTTCGCATGGCGTTTAAGGATTCCTTAATATTTTTTACTAAACATATATTTATCTGAAGCTATGTAAATGCTATTTATATGGACTTATACTCATATATACATAATATTATATACTAATATAAAGGGAAAATAGTCTTAACAGAATAGTTAAACTGCATAGTTTTCTTAATATTGAGATATCTGTCCATTCAAAAATACTTATTCGTTCTTAGTGATTATAATATTGTAAAAGTATAATTCTTTCCAAACAATATTTGGATCAACTAGTTAATAAAACCGCAAAGACAATAATATCGCAATTTTCTTCTTTTTCTTCAACCATTTTTCATCCACTCCTGAATGTAGGTCACTCTCAATGGCTTCCATCTTTCTCTATCTTCCTTCTTCTTCATGTGCCATGTCCTTTCAGAACGTTACCAATATCTTAATCTTAATTTTATTCAATGTCGCCCTAAATAGCATGCTTGTATCAATACCATACCAATTTTTTTTTTAATTTCTTTTGTATTTTTTTTGTGGAATTTATAGCTTTGTTGAGAACTAATTAGCTTTAAAATTACATATTAGAAATAGATATTTTTAACATAACAAGCAAACAAAAATATTATAAAATAGAAATTTGTTTTAAATTCATATTTAAATTCGTATTGTTAGATTTTTCTCTACGCGCGACTGCTCCCGCGTTAAACAATTACTAAATACGATTTGTATAACAAAAACTGTATTGTGTTAGCGTCATCATTCACTGTTCATAACAACTTACAGTTCTCATCTTTATATCTCATCGAAAAGTCGTCAATAGTTGATAAATAAATGCGTACCAAACCGATGCAACTGTAACCGTAAAACAAAACAAACATAAATAACATTCAATGCAAACAACCAATATGAAACTACTGGCGATAATATTGTATCGAAATACTAAACGTAGGTAAAGAATAAAGAGAAAACCCATTTCTAGATTAAAAAATAGTGTTCTTAAATTCGGCAAATTGCAATTCTCAAATCTTTCAATAGTCACGTACAAAGCATTATAGTTTATTGTCGTTACCATAAAATTTCGGTAGGCCGGAAGGGATTAAGTTTCTAGATATTATGAGATGATTCACTTGGCGAATACGTCTATTTAGAAATTTACGTTTTTAAATTTAAACACACAACATAAAATAATATAACAATAACAGATTTTTGCATAATATCAGATGACCAGATGGGGCCCCTAAACGATTGGGGCCCCCGCAAGCTTCATGCTGCGGAGGCCTCTGTTACGCCCCTGCCTCCAAGGCGCAGATACTAAATGACCGTCCTCCAAGCCGTCGACTATATCTCTCACAATTTTCTGTATAGCTTGTGTAGTGCTGCAGTTTTTTAAACTTAACATGGCCCAGATATACAAAAATTCAACATTTTTTATGGTTTTTTCTTGTCATATTTTTATGATCCTGGCTCATTATTTTTGTTTTACGTTTTACTGTAGTTTATTTTTAAGCGGACCGCTTCGAAAAGTCCATTTAATTGTTGAACAATTTCATTTAGTTCTTGGCAGAGCCTGTTTTATTTCAAATCGGGCCCGAGGCACTACACAATTTTCGGGCCCCTAAATATAATTTATTAATAATAACTTTTTTAAATAAATTTAATTAATTAATAGAAATATATTTGCACCAGAAATTTTAATTTTTATTAACGATAAATAAAATTTATATTTAAGGGCATAGGCGCAAAATGTCGCCTGTCAAAATGTTCAATGTTTTTTAAATGTATTCATTTTTCTCGAATTCTGAGAAATCTAATAAGTATTTTTGAAAAA
Organism: Diabrotica virgifera virgifera; assembly: GCF_917563875.1. Lineage (NCBI taxonomy): Eukaryota > Metazoa > Arthropoda > Insecta > Coleoptera > Chrysomelidae > Diabrotica > Diabrotica virgifera. The sequence continues at coordinate 172,986,362 of NC_065451.1, forward strand.
TTTAAACGCAGAATGAAATATTACAGAGGGTAGAAAGTCCCTGAAAACTTCTATGTTTGTTTTAATAAGTTACTGGGGTAAAAAAAAGAGAAAATTTAGTGTGATTTTTAGAGCTCGGGAAATATGCAAAATGCATATTAAGTGCATATTTGCATATTTTAGATAAATTGATGAATTTTCAGATATATCACAATATGGATCTGAGGACCTAAGTAGGTAATATAATGTAGCGAAGTACCTGTGATAACTAGATGGACAACATGGTTAAATTCTGTAAATTTCATAACCAATAATTATGAGAGAATTAGGTGCTAAAAAATATGTGGATATTTTAAAAAACCGTTAATTAAAAACTAATTTGGCACCTATCCAAACCAATTTTGTAAATACTGCTGAATCAATTACTAAATTAGAAAAGCGAAAGATTTCATTAGACCAAAGTATTCAAATTACCAATTCATTAAATGAAAAAATGAAATACCTTGGAGAAAGGAAACCAACAAAGTGTACCTATCAAAAATTATGCACGGTGTTAAAGAAAAATGAGGGATATCAAAAAATGATTCAAATAAAAATATTATTTTATTAAGGCCGGTGTTTTCACCTTCCGATAATAACTAGTTATTCGAAGGTGAAAAACCGGGCCTTACATGGGGAATTGTGAAGATAATTTAATTTTACAGGTAGGACCACCAATTATACCAAATTTTAAAGTTTGCTCCTTTAACGTAATTTGAAGTAGAAAGAAGTTTGTCCGCATATAAACAATAATTATTATCTGATAGATAGCATAGTTTTTCTCTAGAATATTTAGAAAAACATTTAATAATATAATATATAGTTTTATTGTAATAATAATTTAATAAAGAATAATGATGATGATGAATATAAAGAATAAATGAATATAATGATGTTGGAAGTAGGTAATTGAAATTTTAATAAATTTCTTTTGTGATTTTAGCATAAAATAAATTAAATACCTTAAATACAAGGGCTACTGCGTTTTTTATTTATATGCAATAAATTCATAAAAGCATATTTTAGTGCATATTTCAACTGTTTTTTGTGCATATTTGCATGCATATTTTAGCGTTTTCTAAGTGCATATTTCCCGAGCTCTAGTGATTTTTAATTTTAAATATCTCATTCAAAAAAACTTTCTGTTTATTCTAAGAAACTTTTACCCTGGGTCATAATGAAGTCTTTCATTCTGCGATTAAATTTTTCAAAAATATTTATTAGTTTTCTCATGATTCGAAAAAAATGAATACATTTAAAACACATTGAGCATTTTGACAGGCGACAATTTGCGCCTATGCCCTTAAACAATTAACCATTGTTTAATTATAACTCTTATTGTTATCATTTACCTATCATTTCCTCTTCGTAAAATGAAAGAATTTTGAAAAAAATTTTTGTTATTGTAATAAAAATGTTTTTTTGGTTATCTTTCCGGGCCCCATTAAAATACGGGCCGAGGCAGGTGCCTCACGGGCCTAGTGGTAAAATAGGCACTGGCTTTTGGATATTATCTGCTATTAATACAGTAATGCCAAAGTGAAAATAAGCTCACTATACTAGATATCACTCATAAAAATATTGTTCACTTCAACTTGAAATGCATCTCGAAAAGTTCCGACAAAAGTTTTAATACTTAATTATATCATTACATAATTTCCGTAGCTCAAAGGGTATCTATCCCCTTTGCCTCAATAACATCTTGGACTCGACCCCTGAAAAATCCAACCGTCACTGTTCCGAACACGAAAGACATAACCTTTCCTCCTGCTAGTTCATCTGGATGGCACGGGCGTGTCAGCAGGATTATGTCGCAAGACTAAGCAGTATCAGGATTATGATGGGCGCAACGTGTGCCGCCATTTACATGTGAATCATGACGCCAGTTGGCAGAGCTGCCAACGTCGTGGGTTTGCTAGGATGGCGTATACTTCACTCCAAGTGAAATACAAAATACTGTATATTGATATAATGTTATCTATTTCCTCGGTATAATTTTAAATCTACAATTTTTGTTACCTAAATTAAATGGAATTAAACGTTTCTATTTAATTTTTGGCAAGAGGAATAAAATAAGAAATTATAGTTAATCTATTCTACCTTGGACGACCTGTCTCGCGTACTACAATTTGCTACACATCCTCAGTAGGGTGCATCGAAAAAGGCGAAAAAAATTTTTTTTTGCGATGGAAAAGTAATACCTCATAAAAGTTGCCCAATCAACTAAAATTTTTTCGAAATTGGAAAATATCTTCTGCCCCCCCCCCCCCAAGACAATTAAAAACTTTGAAAAAATGTTTACAGACGAAAAATTTTTTATTTCGAAACGAAAATGTAATAGCTCACAAAAGTTGCCTAACACACTATTTAGTATTTTAGTAAAATTGCGTTAAAATAAAAAATATTTTCTGTCCCCCACAGCAACTAAAAATTAGAAAAAATACATTAATATGCAAATTTCTTTTGTAAGGTAAATGTAATACCTTATAGAACTTGAATAAATAAATTCGGTTTAAATTGGAAACTATTTTCTGGTTTCACAAGGTATACTTAAGAAAAGTATACTAAAACATTCTTTTTATAACAAAATAGCCTAACTTATCCGTCTCCCTGACGTCACCCAAGTTTTTTAATACTAAAATAAATATAAAGCAATGTACAAAATTAGGTATATAAACATTACAAAAAAATATGGTAAAATCATTTTACTGAAGATGTCTTCCGATTTAGCATTAAAGTGAGGCATAGTTTTTCTGGAATCAATTCGAGTTTTATAAATCCATTCCTCGAATACGCTCCACAAACTGCTAGAGAAGCTTGTGTCACAAGCTTGACCCATCGTTCTACACATTGTTTGTGGCAGTGATATTTCTCAATCTTAATGTTAAAAGGGTCTAAGTTAGGATTCTTAATAAAATCTCGCAGATTGCCACTCCAAAATCTAGAGAATATAGGTGGTTCTGTAAGGTGATATTCTTGTTAGTTAATTAACTCAAAGTAGTCGTTTGAATCAAAATTTTTATAGGAGAAAGCTTGAAGACCCTCATGTTTTTTGATTTGGTCACTGGCAAACTTCGTTTGATGTCCAAGGGGTAGATCATTTGAATGTCGCAGACATACAAACCACTGAAGCGGTTTTTTAAGATGTTCTTCTAACAGCCGTATTACATCACCATTAACGCCAGTATTTACGACTGTTTCGTCACATGCAACAGCTGGATTTGATACTTTCTGATATACCAGACAGCGGATACCCATATCCGAAATATTTGCACCCTGGCTCATGCGCGAGTGTTATGTGTTCTTCCAAGATAGATTGACCATAAAACTTAATACTGTTTTTTACTTGAGCTAAAGTTTTTACTTTGCGTCGGTAACTTTCTTCTTTTACCGTTGGTCTCTCTGATTATCCCTATCCATCGAGCTTATCACCATTTTTCTGGGACCTCTTTGATTTAATAGAAATTCGCGCTCATCCAGAGGCACTTTTTGAGATTTGCTACAAAGACAATTAATCACAGTGTCACATTTGCATGCTGCAAGTTTTACTTTTGTTCTTAAAGCATTGAATTTTATTTTTGTATAATTTATTGTTTTGCCTGTTCTTAAATGGTTTCATAAGCTTCATATATTTATCATGATAGGCTTTTAAAAGCTGAATAATTCTTGTATGTCAAATTATTGGAATTAAAGCCTTTTCCATATTTCCTCCAATTTAATTGCAACCTGTTCGGCAATACCAGAAAATTCTGGCTCTTTCTTGATGAGTTTTTTTATCCTAAATCAACCAGAAAACTTCATCACTTGTTTATATTTCGGTAAAACCTTTTCATATATATTTGGCGGTACCAAATATATTTTGTGGACCGCCCCAAAAATAAGGCGGTCCACAGCATATCTTGATTTTATACCCAAAGGTCCTGGTTTATATATTTTAAAAATCTTTAATTTACAAACAACAATAATAACAAAGTAACGCACCGCACCAAACATAAGCGAAAATTACACGCACGAGATCCCAAAGTGGGAAATTTCAAAGGGGTTGGGGAGATTTAAAAAACAAATAAAACTTTAAATATCGTTTAAATTTGCAATTGACAACATTTTATGTTTTCTTTAATTGATCTAAGATCGAGTTAGCACATATTTTATTCCAAATAATATAAATTGAAATTTCCATAAAAATCAGATATTTAATAAAATTCAAGGTCGTTGGGAGGCAGAAGATTCGTTTAGAAAAAAAATAAAAATATTAGTATGCTAAAAAATAACACTAGCAACTTTTTCACGGTATTACATATAACATTTCCAACTTTTATTTTTTCGGTGCACCCTAATCCTCAGGTCTCTGGGTAGGCAACTTAATTGCTAAAATTACAGAAATTATCAATGTTAAGGTAGGGTCAGGTAGGTACAATAATATAAATAAAAAAATATGAAAAAAAATGTTTAAGAAACGCTTTTCTTTCGTTACGAGTGAATAAAATTAAAAATATAAAAAAATCAACTACAAAGCAAAAAATAAAAAAAGTCAAACTCGAAGGATTATTCGAAAAAAACTGTTACACAGATTAAATATACAAAAATCTCACAAATTCGTTAAAAAATTGAAAAAATAACACATTCGTTAAAGAAAAGCGTGGGGCGCGTCTTCATCAAATAAAGGTTTTTGCCCCACGCTTTTCTTTAACGAATGTGTTATTTTTTCAATTTTTTAACGAATTTGTGAGATTTTTGTATATTTAATCTGTGTAACAGTTTTTTTCGAATAATCCTTCGAGTTGAATTTTTTTTATTTTTTGCTTTTTAGTTGATTTTTTTTATAATATTTTTAATTTTAGTCACTCGTAACGAAAGAAGAGGGTTTCTTAATTTTTTTTTTCATATTTTTTATTTTTTACTTTTTAGTCTTACACTTTTCAAACATTAAAATATATCCTCATGTTTATTAAAATAAATTTTATTGTTTATTTATGAAGCATAACGTAAACAATTAACGTAAAAAATGAAATTATGTATAGTTCATATAATTAGCTACAATCTGTAAAAGTTTCAAGTTTCTTCATTGTAAAAAACAAGAGAATTTAAGCATTTTCCATTAAAATCGTTTTTTTTTATCTAAACAATTAATAAACATATAAATTTTTTTTATTCACTATTCATATATTGTTCCCGCGAATGGATATATCTGCAAATTTTCATTTATTTGCATTGAAGAAAAGGCAGTCAAATTAACGTCCAAATATTTGACACAAACGATTGAACTAAAGAAAAGCGTTTAACGGTTTTCACGGTTAATGAAACTCATTTCACGGTTTCTCCGTACGAATGTGTAGCGAATACACGTGGCTTTGTAGACAAATCTGTGATACAAAATAGTATCTTTTGCCGTTTCATCGTCTTTTATCAAGACTTTGAATTCACATTTTCACGTCCGCTACCGGAGAAGATTTCTTCTGCATACCAGAGAAATCTTTTCCTTTATTTTATATAGATGTCGTAACTAGTGTACTGAAGTCTGGTTAGTTTATTAAACCAGGAAGGCTTAATGCATTCTGTACCGCTCTGAACATCCACCTAGATGTCCCTGACGATCTCTGATATGGGGTGAAACACGTCGGGTAGGATATCGGTGGATATCGGTACTTCTTCATTCGCAATTCTCCTGGTTCAGCTTATTCTAAGCATTCGGCGGTACATCCACATTTCGAATGAATTCAATTTGTTATCATACTGTTTTAATTCCAGGTCTTACAGCCATATAGTAATTAGTCCAGGGCGCATCTTTTTTGAAATGGACCTTGAGAGGTGACTCAAATTTTTTTGCAGAAATTGCTTGAAAATAACTCAAACAATAATATTTGAGTTATCCTACCACTCAAAATGGTCCGGAACATTGTTTAAATAATTAAAACATCAAAAAATGAAGGAAAAATTCGATTTTTTTTTTGTTTTTTGATTATAACTTTAAAAGTATCCAGTTGCGAGAAAATTTATACTAATATAAAAGTTGTATAATTAAATTTCCTACAATATAGAATTGGTTATAACTTTAAAAAATAGTCACCCTTGTTGGAAAATAGCAATAATTACGAAAAAACCATACAAAAACAAGTATTCGCATTTTACGTTTTTCAAGCATTTATGCTACACTTAGGACCTTCATATTCTACTCAAAAAAACTGTATAATATAGTAAAACAACACTGGAAATTTCATTAAGATTGGTTTAATAAATTTTGCAAAATAAATTTTGCAATCCATCTTTCGCAAAAAAAATTCATTTTTTCAAAATGTTGCAGGACTGAAAATAAAGCAGGTAGCAAGTTGAATTTTTTTTTACATATAGAAAAATACTGTACCTTTCATTTGCAATTTGCAAAATTAAAATCGGTTACCTGCCACTGCGTCAGGAATTTTTTTAAATAAATATTAATTTTTGGTGCTACGCGCAGGACAGCGGTGTTCGATTCACAAAAGTTGATTTCCACCAACATTTCTTCCAATCTTTATCTAATATATTATTTTTTTACTCTATATTTTGTTGTATTTTAATATTTTAATCCCACAAAAATCAAACTCATTTTATTATTGTTTGTGAAATATTGTTTAAACAATTGTATATGTTTAAAAATAATAAACTTTTATTCTCTAAGTTAAAATATACGAACAAAGAAAGTTTTTGCTAAAAAAAGTGTTATTTCAAAGGATAGAGTATGTGTTTTTATTTTGCAATAAACAAATTGATTTATTTATATCGAAATGTAATAAAAATTAAAATGTATCAATCATTATCAAAGGTCATTGGAATGCCCAATCAGAGCAAACTATCCGCTGTCCTGCGCGTAGCACCAATAATTAATCTTTATCAAAAAAAAATTTCTGACACCGTGGTAGTTAATCGCTTTTAATTTTACAAATTGCAAATGAAAGGTACAGTACACTTCTATACGCAAAAAAAATTCAACTTGCTATCTGCTTTATTTTCAGTCCTGTAGCATTTTGAAGAAATGAATTTTTTTTGCGAAAGCTGGATTGCAAAATTTATTTTGCAAAATCCATTGAAACGATGTTAATAAAATTTACAGTATTGTGTTACTGTATCATAAAGTTTTTCTGCGTAAAATATGAAGGTCCTAAGTGTAGCATAAATGGTTGAAAAACGTAAAATGCGAATACTTGTTTTTGAATGGTTTTTTCACAATTATTGCTATTTTGCAACAAGGGTGACTATTTTTTAAATTTGTAACCAATTCCATGTCGTAGCAAATTTAATTACGCAACTTTTATGTGAGTACAACTTTTCTCGGAAATGAACATTTTTAAAGTTATAATCGAAAAACGAAGAAAAAAATCGAATTTTTCCTTCATTTTTTGATATTTTGATTATTTAAACAATGTTCCGGACCTTTTTTAAGAGGGAGGATAACTCAAATATTATTATTTGAGTTATTTTCAAGCAATTTCTGCAAAAAAGTTTGAGTCACCTCTCAACGTCCAAATGTACTAATATTTTTACAGATGCGCCCTGGTCTAAATATAGACCACACATAAGACTTTAGTGTTCTTGTTCTCAATCTTATTGTAACTAACTGACCAAAATCATATACTCTCGACAAAATAAATGTTTTTCATAATTTTGCAAGTCTGTATACAGGGTGATTGATTAGTAGGGTAAAGCTCAATAGATCCGCTATAGTAATATATAGCAATAAAAGTTAAAAACAAAAATTTTAGCCACCTTTGAGCTTCACATTACAAAATTAGTTAGAATGTTACAGGGTGTTCGATAACACAGTGGCAGACCTAACTTATGTTTTTTTAAATGGAACACCCTATATTTTATTTTAAATGCGACATGTGTCACAAAAACTTATATGTGTTATAGTCCAGTAAATGAACGTAAAATACGGCGATATCGTGTAATTTTCAATGTCACCACCGAAGTGGTCCAGTCAATACTACTTTTCGAGTTATTTACGAGTGAAAATGTTCAACACTATTCAACAAAAAACCACGTTTTCTGGCGGGTTTTCGCATATAACTCAAAAAATAAGTACCTATTCGTAAGTAGCAAAAATGTAGCTTATACAAAAATGAAGTCTATCGACCAAGTAAATGCAAATTTGTTGCTCATGAAAAATTGTTCTTATTTGTCAAATTCCAAATAGAATATTTCAACATGAAATAACCAAAAAATGGAGCACTTTTCGGGGAAAACTCATTAAAATTTTTTAGTGTTTAACATAAGTTTTAGGTATTTTACTTTTTATTAAAATTTCTATCATCAAAACTAAGCTAGTTAGGTACGCCCAAAATACTGTTAAAGTCTTTTTTGGTAAACAAAAATTGTGAAAATCTCCCCCTATTTAGCACCTCAAATGAAACTAATCATTACCGCTTTAAAAATTACTTTTTTTAAATGACCTGTAAGTTTCACCGGTTAAAAGTGCTTATTTTTGAATGGGTTTTATTTCAAAGGGCTCTAACCAATCACTAATTACGAGTGTATGCACATTGTGAACAGCCATATCTTAAACGATTTTCAAACGGATTTTGGGGGGGGGGGGAGGTATGAACTTCTTTTATAATATATGCATAGGGTATAGGATAAATGATTAGGTTACCTCACACTTTACTTCGTTCAGCACGAAGATAAAACATTCTTATCGTAGGAAGCGAGATATGTGTTTCAAAACAAAAACATTTGAACTGCAAACTTTAAATTTATATTATTGTAAATTCTCGACGGGGGCTCTCTGAGCCACCCTCGAACTTTGAGCGTAACACGCTTAGTTTTGATGCTAGAAGCTTGCTATAAAATGCGATAAAAATGCTATAAAAAATAGAAATAAAGCTCATTTTTAAACATTCAAAAAAGTTTCAAAGAGTTTTCCCAGAAAGTGATTCATTTGTTGGTTATTTCACGTTAAAATATTTGATTTGAAATTGAACGAATATTTTCATATTAATCATGAGCTACAACTTTCCTTTTACTGTGTCGCTAGACTTCATGAATACTTACACCATTTTTTTTTGTTTTTTATGAGCTACCTTAATTTTTGCTAAAAATATTTTTTCGATAATTTTTCGATAATATTTAATTCGATGAAATACTTATTTTTTGAGTTATTTGCGAAAAACCGCCTGAATACCTGGTTTTTTGTTTAAAAATAAACATTTGCACTCGCAAGTCACTTGAAAAGAATTGACTTAAATAAAGAAGCTCTACAGAACAAAAGCTGCTCATAATTAGTAATTTTATCCATTTCCGGACTTATTTTAAACGTATATTTTTCACCTCCCAGAAGTGGTGACTTTCACCCCCTAAGTAAGAGCAACCAACGGCACAACTCCAACTTTGAAGTAGAGGATAAGTAGAATCTAAATCCAAATTGCCTGGCAAATACGTCGTGACGCTGATAATAATTACACTCCAAAACAGTCATTTACTGGGCTATATTAGTGTATTCATGCACTGTTTAGGACAACTTACATTTTTCATCTTTATTGGTATAGAATAAAATAGAAAGAACATTAATAAACGACTACATTATTACCTACATAGTATTATTCTATAAGATGTGAACAATTTTCTTCGTGCACTACTATCAGCGAATATATCTACAATTTTATCTATTAATATGTACATACAATACATACATACGATACATTGTATCTATATGATGGGCAACTTCGTTTTCAATACTGTAATTGATTCATTATACATTTTCAATAATATAACAATAACACATTTTTACATATATTTATTAGACAAGATGGGGCCCCTGATATATTGGGCCCCCGCAAGCTTCATGCTGCGGGGGCCTCTGTCACGCCCCTGCTTTTATTGCTATCTATTACTATAGCGGAGCTATTGAGCTTTACCCTACTAATCAATCACCCTGTATATATTCACGTAGAAACGAAGCAATAAACGAGGAAAGCCGTTTTTAAGATGGATCTCAAAAGATTTACATAGTAATTGAAAGTAGAAAACACCACTAAGGAGCCTGCAACGACAAGATACGATGAGACATGGAATGAGGTTAGTGACAACAAGATTAAAATTGTATATTAGGCTGTACTTCTTGAAAGTGCAGGTGGAACTTAGTATATCGTTCCTCGCTGATGGTTCCTTAACCACCACGATTCCCGCTCACTCTGAGAATTTTAATAGCCCCAAAGGGAACGGTAGGGTCGCAGAAGGTTATGGCCATTGCTGATTGTCAAGTTTTTTATTGCTCAAGTGACGAAAGAGGTTTTTGAGGAGATAAAGAAGCTGACTTTTTCTATTAAATAAAAGCTGCGTGGAAAGCTTTCGGCGATGCTGGTTTTTCCAGGTCAATGCAAATAAGTGCTTTAATTTTGTTAAGTTCAAAGTACATATTAACGTACATTTTAAATTACACATTAATTCTTTTTATTAACGTGTATATTTAGAGGGTGGCTAAATTATGGAACAAATTAATTATTTTAAAAACAGTTTATTTTAGGCAAAAATCCTGAAATAGGTCGATTTTTGTTATTAAATTCCGATTTTTTTCATAATTTGAGAAAATGATGACGTCACCAGTTACTTACTTTCCGTGTCCGGAACTCCAACAACTTAAAATTCTGTAGTTCCAATGGTTGGCCACATAGATGGCTATGTCATTTGCTAAAATGAGGTGCATGATAGTAGATGGTGACTGTTTTGAAACACGCTACAGTCGCTAGGGATGGGAAAAACCTACCGGTTTCAACCTAAAACCGGTTTTTTTACTACGCAATAACCGGTTTCACCGGTTTTTTTGTCCCGGTTGTAACCGGTTTTTTCTTTTTAAAGTAAAAACCGGTTATTAGGTTTTTACGGTGATTAGGATTAGGTTAGGTATTATTTTGGATAACAATCATAATTATTATTCTCAAGTAATTATTCCAAACAAAACCATAATTCAAATTTTATTTTATAAATACAGAAGCAAACTGAAAGTGCAAACTCACATCAGCCAGAAACAATTAAGTTTTATTATAATATTTTGTTGAAAAGGTATTTGTAATCATAATATTTACATAAGAAGTGATCTGGTTGAAGTAGACGCAAACATCATCTATTTTTCACACTTGACTCTTGATATTGAAAGTGGGTGAATGAATTTTTCTTATTACCAAAAATAATGTTCTGACTATAAATATCGAATTACCGATATATACAAACGTGTTAAAAGAAATAAATGATAAATTTTTCTGATGGTACATAGTAAAAATAAAAGATAAATTGCATTATCCAATTTATTTTTAAGTAAAATATTTATGTTGATATTTTTTTTAAATCCCATGCGAAAGTCTGCGAAAATTTGTATAAGTTGAAATGGTTGGGATAAATTGTATATTATTGCAATATGTATATATTAATCTTACACTATATTATATTTAATAATAATCAATAAATATATAATAATAATAAAATAATAAATAAATATAATAATTTATAGAATAAAGTGGTTTTATTAAAAGTTGTGTTTTATTTATATTGATATTGATGTTCTTTCGATAGTACTAATTTTGATCATATTGATATCGAGTATCGAGTCGAGTGGAGTATCGCAAACTAAAGTGCATTGTAAATGTAACATTGTAACCTATTGGATTAAAAAAACCGAAAACCGGTTTTTGGAAAAACCGGTTTTTTTTGGCCGGTTATAACCGCCAGGTTAAACCGTAAGCAAAAAATACCGTATAACCGAAAACCGGTGTTTGGTCAAAAGCCATCCCTAGACAGTCGCAGTTATCGTCTTTCTGGTATCCCTATTTTTGCAGATTGCAAGCACAACGTGAAACGCCAGTTGTTCGTCCGGTTAGCGCTTTCCATGTCGGATACGGTAAATTGTGTCCAGCAACCATTTTTTCGGACGAAGCAAAATGTGTTGTGGTAGCCTGACGCTTTTCATAGGTCTATTTGGGATGTAAGGGATAGTGATGCGCAACGTATAGCCTCTCCTATCCAAATGTCAACCTCACCTGCCCGCGTGATGATCTTGATTATGGTCATCCGGTACATCCTGCTAGATAAAAAATGAGGCTCTGACGTCCGAGTGATTGCCGGTATAAGCAATCCCCCACTTACTAACCAACGGCTTAGGGCGGATGAGTTGGTGAGTGGTAGGCAACTCTTTTTTCCTGGGGTTGAGAAATCGGCCTTGAAGGAGGATGAATCAACAAATAATGGTCAACGGCATAAGAATGCAGAAGGCAAAGGGGAACCACTGCATTAACGGCTAATAGAGCACCCCCAGGAAAATCACCATAGAATTGGCACTTCAATTGCAAACCGTTACTAATCATGGAAAGCGGAGGCCAAGATTCGGCAGGAGAGGAGAAACATGTTTATACCACGAGGCCTCTCCGGTCGTAAACATGCGAAAACCTCGTGAAGAAATCCTAAAAATAAAGAAATCTAATTTTAGAATGTGCACATGGAATGTTAGAAGTCTATTTGCGGCTGGGAAACTTGACAACGCAATTCAAGAAATGAAAAGAATGAAAATAGACCTACTGGGAATCAGCGAAATGAGATGGCCAGGGTCAGGAACTTGTAAAAAGGACGGAAGTGTATTATATTATTCCGGTAATAGCACAGAAGATCCGCATCACAAAAATGGTGTAGGTATATAAGTAACATCAGAACTGAGTAAATATGTGACCAATTTCGTACCAGTCTCGGATAGAATAATATTACTCCAAATAAATACTCAACCATTTAAAACTAACATACTTCAAATCTACGCCCCGACTGCAGATAGAAAATATGACGATGAAGTCGAGAAGTTGTATGATCAGATCCAAGACATCTTGCAGAAACTTAATAAACACGAAATTTTATATATTATAGGCGACTTCAATGCAACAATTGGAGAAGGTCGACGAGGTCAGACTGTAGGTCCTTATGGTCTTGGACAACCTAACGATCTAGGACAGAGATTGTATGAATTTTGCAAAGAAAACGATATGATCATTGCAAACACCTGGTATAAACTACCCAAGTGACGACTATACACTTGGAAAGCCCCATTTGATGATGGGAGTAACCCTGAGTCTTCAAGAAATCAAATAGACTATATACTTGTAAATGAGCGTTTCCGAAATGCCGTCAAAAAAGTCACTACATTTCCTGGGGCAGATATTGGATCTGATCATCAACCACTTGTAGCAGATATTAAACTAAGGTTAAAACGAATTCAGCGACAAAAACCAAAAACCAATGTACTTAACTTTGACGATATAAACATAAAACATAACATTAAAAAAGAATTTAACAATAGAATAAAAAACATCGGAGAACAACTAGAAGATCCAGAAGAAATATGGATGAATTTAAAAATCAAATAAACGAAATCTCCATAAGCAATGATTATAGAAAAAACTTAATCAAGAAAAATAAATGGATGACAGACGACATCTTGAAATTGATGGAACAACGACGACTGATCAAATCTAATGAAACAGAATATAGACACCTGCAGAGAAGAATAAAAAAGGAGATCAAATTAGCCAAAGAAAAATGGATGAGAGAAAGGTGCGACGAAATGGAGGATGTGATATCTAGACACGACTTGTTTAATGTGCACAAAAAACTAAAAGAAATAAGTAACATATTTAAAAAACGAGTTCCCTCTGTGCTCGTTGACAATAATAACAAAATTATTTTAAATGAGCATGAAATAAGAAAAGAATGGAAGCTGTATATATCAGAGTTGTTTGAAGATTATAGGAATAATATTACCGAATTCTACCAAAACTGTACTGACGGCCCAGAAATTATGAAATGCGAAGTAGAACACGCTATAAATAGTGCTAAAATTAGAAAAGCTTGTGGTCCAGATGATACACCAACTGAGTTGCTGAAACTAATAGAGGATGATAACATAAAAGTAGTAGTAAGACTTTTTAATTCAATATATAACACCGGAGTGATTCCCACAGATTGGCTAAAATCCATCTTTGTCGCAATACCTAAAAAACACAATGCGAGAAAATGCTCAGAATATCGATTAATTAGCCTAATGAGCCACACTCTTAAGATTTTCCTAAGAATACTTCACAACAGAATTAGACGCAAATGCGAAGAAGATCTCGAAGATACCCAATTTGGTTTTAGAAATGCTACGGGTACCATGTTTCGTGGACTTCGAAAAGGCATTCGATAAAATACAGCATGTAAAATTAATGCAAATACTGAAAAATATCGGAATAGATGACAAAGATATTCGTGTCATTAAAAATTTGTACTGGAATCAAACTGCTACGGTCAAAATTTGAGATAACTACACCGATGAAATCTCCATACAACGAGGCGTCAGACAAGGTTGCATTTTGTCACCAACATTGTTTAATGTTTACTCGGACCAGTTTTTTAAAAAGGCACTTGAGAGACAGCCATATGGAATAAAAATCAACGGAGAACTACTTAATGTGATAAGATATGCAGACGATACAGTAATACTTTCAGATAATATTGAAGGTCTCCAAATTCTGCTTGATCGTATTCACGAGGTAGGAGAGGAAATGGGCATTAAAATAAACTCAAACAAAACCAAATTTTTAGTGTTTAGTCGTGACCCACATCCCGATGCAAAGCTTCAATTAAACGGAGTCCAAGTTGAGAAAGTTCACAAAATGACATATCTGGGAACTGTGATAACGGACCAACTAGATCCAGACATAGAAATAAAACGTAGAATAGCAATGACTAAAACTACTTTTACGAAAATGAAGTCATTTCTTTGCAATAATCATCTCAGTTTAGAACTAAGACAAAGAATGGTCAAGTGCTATGTTTGGTCTGTACTTTTGTATAGTGCAGAAGTGTGGACGCTAAAAGTATCGATTATGAACAGAATTGAAGCATTGGAAATGTGGATTCATAGACGGATGCTGAAGATACCCTGGAAAGCAAGAAAAACTAATGAAGAAGTACTAAGGAAGGTCAACAAAGATAGATAACTGCTAAAGACTGTTAAACATCGAAAAATGTCTTATCTGGGACATATAGTGAGGGGAAGTCGATATAAAATATTACAACGGATCCTTAAAGGCAAAGTAGAGGGCCGTAGATGTGTAGGAAGAAAACAAGTTTCTTGGTTAAAAAACATTCGTGAATGGACTCAGATATCAAATGCAGGACAATTATTCCATATTGCAGAAGATCGAGAAGCCTTCGCAATGGTGATCGCCAACGTCGGATAATTCTGATATGGCACGTGAAGAAGAAGAATTCAGCATATCTCTGGCGCTTCTGGAATAGATCTTGATTTCTTTTTCAGAAAGCTTTTCTGAGATCTTAGTCTACTTTTCTGAGTCTGGTGGTCATACAAGGGGATGGTCTTAGATCCGTCTCCTGCTTCTTGCGTTGTATCTCTGACGTGACCTGTTTCCTGATAGGTGGTGGAACGATTCCAACTATGGGGTAGATGTCTTCGATAGGTGTCGGTTTCAGGGAAGCCGATGTTATATGAACTGTTTCATTTAGAGCCACGTCGACATTTTTAGCGTAAGAAGAGTTTGCCCATACTGGTGCTCCAAACGCCGCGGCCAAAAACATAATGCTAAGGCGGAAGTGCGGAGACTGTGTGGTTGTGGTCCCCATTTTGTATTACATAGTTAGTTTGCGGATGATATTATATCTGGCACATACTTTTTATTAGAAATTTTGAAAGTTGTATCGATAAAAATATCGATATTTTTAAATTGAAATGTGGGTCTTGTAATACCTCACTTGAAAGGTCATTTAGTAATGTATTCAGCAGTATTATACTTAACTCACTAATGCTTATACAGGGAATTCCATATTGAATAATCTCTATTTACCGGTCAAAGTAGATAGAGTTATAGGTGCTGAAATAAAAAACGTACGTCCACGTTTAAAATTCTAGCTTGTCTTTATCTGAGAGAGATGACATACATGTGCCTATAATCTGCTCATCAGACAAAATCAGTGAAACCGAGTTATAGCAAAGATGATAATTTAGTTTGTGTTTCAATCAAGATAGATAGATCAGGAATATACAACTAATGAAATGGAAATAAACCTAATGGTAGGGGAGCAAAGTATGCTAAATGTGCAGTCACTCGAGCGCTTTGGGGATCTATTGGGTTGTGAAGAGTAGGTTTTAAAACCAAAAAAAGTTAAGTAAAGTTTTTCATTTTAGTGGGGACGTTCCATTTTTGATTTAATTTTCCATTTCCAACAATCGTTTTTTTTAGATTAAAGCGCCATCTATTGTAGCGTTTTACATGTCTGCTCAGATGTGATCAGGGATAGAACTAAATACTTAGATACTGGGGGGTCGAAATGGGCTAAAGTAGAAGGAGCAGGCACATAAAGCTTCTTTACGAACGACAGCTCAGGTTTTGTTGGTGGCGGGTCGTGGAATCGTTAGGGGGGATGAGAGGGTTTAAAGATGACTAACTACCATAACTATATAAACAAAGGATACTTACACAGACTAGAGGATTTTTCTACTATTTAAATGGACGCCGTTTGAAATAAATCCTCTGGTCCATTACAGAGTACTTACTGGACATATTCTGTACTTACGGGTACCAATTGGGAAGGAAATTCATCTGAGATTCCTCGTTTGGGCTTAATCGGGCTATCTTTATCATTAACATTGGCTTCTATGCCATATTTCTTTTTTTACTCTAAAACTTACACAGTTGCATTAGAAATCTGGTTAATAACTTTCCAAAGGGTTAGAGAAAATAAAATAGGTACATTTTCAAAATATTTATTTCAAACCTCATTTTCATTTAAAAAAATATTCTTTGACAGGAAATTAATGACTTTATCACAATATGAACAACTACAACTTTTATATGATTTTACAAATACAAATATTTTGACTTGGTTGAGCAGTGTATCTCAAGCAAAAATTTGACTTATGCTGTCAAATGTCACTGCCATTCTATTTACTTTACATAATACGCAAATTTAGTTTCAAACTAAATTTTCTTAGACATCTTTCATAGCAAAACAGGACTTTAAATATTAAACAAACGTTACAAAAATTAAACCATTATGAAAGCAAAATATTTTTATAAAAAAGTTTTAAATTTTACCAACTTGTAATATTTATTATTTACTCGGGATTTATTCACCTTTAGTAACAAAATAAATACAGTACCTTTTTTAAAACGACTTGTCACACATGAACAAACCAAACACTCTCATGTGTCAAGTGTCAATCTACAGGTACAGGTGGGTGGGGCGATCATTCCATAATACAAAGGGGCTCTGGGAAACTGGAAACTTGAACACAGGAACATAAAACAAACATCTCATCGGGACATCACTAGGGGAACAGGAACATAAAACAAACATCTCATCGGGACATCAATAGGGGAACAGGAACAGAACATCACCACACAAGGCCGGCCATCAGCTACGCAATTCATTTGTATATTTTCATTTCAAAAACCCAAAATTAGGGAGTGAAACTTTCTACGAATACTCTTCAATGGTCACGGAACAAACTACAAACTCTTCACTTTGTTTCACATGGCGATAATATCTTATTGATGCCGGCAAGGTGGTGGCTTCTCTATGAGCTCCACCGCTGGGTCGATGTAACACCAGCAGATTTTCGTGTGGAACTCATTCTCTTCGGCGGGGTACCTAACCTTCGAGAATTCTTCTGCGTACTTGCCGCGTAATTGCAAGCTAAATTCGCCCTTAATGATTCAACTCTGCAAGTTTGGGACGAGTCCAATAATTTTTCAAGGGAAACAGATACTTTCCAAACATTGTGTAATATTTTGTAATACTCAGAAGCAGAGGCGGTTCAGAATTTTTATGGTAAATTACTTCATAAAATAAATTGGAAAAATAGATATTTTTCTGGAAATAGGATATAAAATTAATGAATGCTATTAACAAAACATTGTAGCGGAAAATCCATCTGCTATACACTATCCATAAATCGAAAAAATGTGTCGAATAAAAGTTGATTATTTTTACGTAGGGAATTCAAATCTTCAATAAAAAATGGGACTCCCATTTAAGATTTTAAAGTAACCTCCACCCCACCTCCGTGGAGGGTCGTGTTTGGCGCCATTCCATATATTTTTTAAAAATGTTGAATAAGTGTATTTTTCAGTTTTTCGATTTGATGTTCATTTCACGAAATATCGCGGGATTCGTATTTAAAATATTAAATTTACCCCCCGCCCCTCTTCGTGGGAAGTCGTTTTTGGTATCATTCGATAGACTTTTGAAAAATATTGTGTACGTATTTTTTAGTTTTACGATCTGTCATTCATTTCGCGAAACATTCGCTTTTTTCCTGTGAAACTTTGGGACCCACCCATTTCCTTACGGGTCAAGTCGTCAGATTTTTGAAATATACACTGTTTTGCATGTACTTAACTTACCTTATCTTAATCTGACGATTTCGAGCTTTTCTAAGGATAGATTTTTTTTTCGGCCCCCCCTTAACGAACTCTCCTGCATTAACAGCCAATATATGATAGAGGTACATTTTAAGGGTACAAGGTTTCTCCCCATGTAATATTCTGACGCTCTCGAGTAACTGCAAAAATCCCCGCTTGAGCTCCCCTACCATAAAGAACACTGACTGAATACCTAACAACGGAGAATACAAAAATAAAACACAGAAAGAACTGGAGAGAATGGTTGAGTGAAGGAAAACAGTGAAAACTGTGGAAATCCTTAGAATTAAAATATGAAATCAAGATAACCACAAAAAATGAGAGCTGTCACTAATATTGTGTTTAAAGTTTTTCCCTTTTGTTTTTCACACTTCATAACCAGAAACTTTTCTAATTGCTGATCAATACATTGACAATTGAAATTTAATGTTTAAGCACTTTGTAAAACGAAAATAGATTCTTTGTTAATGATCACGAGTTAATGCTACGGCTAAATCGATTAGCGCGGCGTGTCGGATAAAATAAAACGAAAATAACGTACACGGAACACAGATGAAGCTAATTGAAAACTATTAACACGCTTTTATAGTGTTTACCAAACAATGACGATAATATAGACCCGGTATTGTAACTGTTTTTTTTTTATAAAATAGAAAAATCTCTGGATACAAATCAATTGCAAAGTTGTGGATCCTTCTTCATATGTATTATGCTGTCTAAAACGAAAATTAGTTTTAGGAAAAGGCAGTTTTTGTTTTTATTTGATTCAGAGTTGGACCACCATCTCCAGATAGCTATTTCTGCCTCTCAGGCGTCATCGGTGGAGCTATACAGTCAGAACTCTAAACCAAATATCAACAACCTGCCTATTTAAGGGAAAACAGCGCGATGCAATGATTCCACCACAAAACACATATGCAACAAACAATACATAAACACAATACGAACACTGCCACATACAGATTCGCATAAAGCACATAGAAATAATTCAGAAACACACAGTATAATCAAAATTTGATGTACCATATAGGGCATAAGACATCCACCCTCTTTTCAGTAAAATCATGGCTGTTGCTTACAGTTACACTACCATGGCTAAGTATGTCAACCTCAATTTTGAACATGCCATCATCTCCTTAACACATTGGCAGTTATACACTATTTCAACAGAATTTCTTTAATAATCTATTTTGAAAGCGATTTCGGGAGTGAAAATCGAAACGATAATTTTTTTAGGTAAAAATGTAACTGTCATTACAATCAACTGTGGATAATTCCATATAAACACAATATTTAATCTTCATTAAACTTCTTAAGAACTATTAACGAATGTTGGTACGATATTCAAAACTCGATTTTAGAGGACGTAAGGGAATCTTTAAAAACACCTACAATGTTGGCAAAAAATGAATGGATGAACCAAGAAATTCTAGACTTGATGGAAGTTCGACGAAAATACAAAAATATAAATATTATCAAATACCGTGAAATTAACAAACTCATAAAAAGAAAAATTAAACAGGCCAAAGAATCCTGGCTCGAGAATTCATGTAAAGAAATAGAAGACCTCCAAAAAAAGCATGACAGTTTCAACCTCCACAAGAAACTTAAATATACCTCCGGAATTAGAAAACAGAAAAATGCTCACGTACTTAAAACTGCAGACGGAAAAATTTGTGATCACGAACAACAGTGCAAAGAATGGGAGAGACACATCAGTGACCTTTTTGACAATGCTTCTCGAGAAAATGCTCCAAATACTAAATGTGACAACCAATTAGACAGAGGTCCCAGTATACTGAAGTCAGAAGTCATAAAAGCAATACAACAAGCCAAAAACAATAAAGCACCTGGACCAGATCAAATCCCTGTTGAGCTACTTAAACTTTTGGACGAGGAAAACATTACCTACTTGACTACTTTCTTTAACAAAATTTACAACGAAGGAAAAATACCAGATGATTGGTTGGAGTCACTGTTTATAACATTACCAAAGAAAAGCAGGCCCACCAAATGCAGCGATTTTAGACTAATCAGTTTGATGAGTCACACACTTAAGATACTTTTACGTATTATACAAAACCGAGTATTCCTTCTGTGCGAAATTAGAATGGGTAATAAGCAATTTGGATTTAGAAATGGTCTAGGAACTAGAGAAGCACTATTTTGTATGCGCGTTCTATTACAAAAAAGTTGTGAATTCCGAAAGAACGTTTATATTTGTTTCATTGACTTCGAGAAGGCATTCGACCGAGTACAACATGATACACTTTTCGATTGCCTGCAGGCAGCAGGACTTGACCACTACGATATAAGACTGCTGAAATACTTACATTACAATCAAGTAGCCTCTATCCAAATTGGAGACAGTCGTACTGAAAAACTGCCGATAAAACGTGGAGTACGACAAGGTTGTGTTTTATCACCCACCCTTTTTAATCTGTACTCTGAAGAAATCTTTAGGGAGGCTTTGGATGACAGACAAGAGGGAGTAAGGCTAGGCGGAGAAGTAATCAACAATATTAGATACGCTGACGATACAGCCATTCTTGCTGAAAATTTACAAGATCTTCAAACACTACTAAATCTAGTCAGTGAAGCAAGCTATCGGAGAGGCCTTAAAATCAACATTTCAAAAACAAAGTGGATGGCAGTTGGAAAGATTAATATAGATCAAGGTCAGCTTTCTCTTGATGGAGAGGAGTTAGAACTGGTAAATCATTTCAAGTACCTTGGCAGCTGGTTAAATGTAAATTGTGACTCTGATGAAGAGATAATAACTAGGATCGAAATATCACGGAAGGCTTTTATGACCTGGAAACCAGTTTTATGTAATAGAAACCTGTCGATGAATATTCGAAAGAAGGTGCTGAAATGTTATGTGTGGTCTATCCTATTGTATGGTTGTGAGACATGGACGTTAAAAACCACAATGCTAAACAAAATAGAAGCATTCGAATTGTGGTGCTATCGACGAATCCTAAAGATATCGTGGGTTTCGCACACTTCCAATGAAGGTGTTCTTCAAATGATGAATTCGGAGCGTCTGCTCATAAGCATCATAAAGAGGAGAAAAACAGAATACTTCGGCGATATAATTAGAGGACCTAAATACCATCTGCTTCGCCTTATAATACAAGGAAAAGTGGAGGGAAAGAGATGGATTGGTCGAAAGAAACTTTCATGGCTGCGTAATATTAGACAATGGTGTGGCTGCACAGTAGAAGAATTATTTCGCGCAGCAGCCGATAGAGAGAGATTTCAGGAAATTGTAAACATGATGACGGCCAACGTCTGAATACAGACACGGCACTTAAAGAAGAAGAAACTTCTTAAATTAAAATATCAAGCGTATTTTTATGTATTTTTCACCTCAGTTGCTTGGTCTATGCTCGTATCATAGCCAACACTTGCGTCAGCGCTTTGGAAAGTAGCACTTTTATTGAAAAAGACCCTCAATTGGTTCGGCATGTCGCAAAAATACGGATTTTCCCAAACCGCTAAATTTGTCCTAACGCTTTTCTATTGTTTTTCGAATTACAGTATGGGCTTCCGATAAAATCCCTCTACCGCAAGTTATGAGAGGATTTTATTGCACTTTCAGCTCGTTTCTGATGACGATTGGCGTCCCACAATGTTGGGGGTGATTCTTAAAGCAGCGGTTTTTCCGAAAACTTTTTAGCGACATACACTAGAGAGCAAAAAAATCGACTCAAAAATAAAATAAATTATAGTTTTTGATTACGCTCTTTGGCAAGCGTCTATCCACACACAATGTAAATTTACAAGTAAAATAATGACCAAGGCGGATCTGTTTTGAGGTGGATGTGAGAGCTGGCATTCGGATTTTTGCGGATAAAGTTAGGTGACAACTTCAATAATTATAATTGACTTATGTTCCTTCGCAAATATTCCCGGAACATTAATAAAAAAATTTAAATATTTAAAAATTTCGAAAAATATCGATTTTGTTCTACTTTCATTGCTTATAACTATAAAACGATTCATTTTGGAATAAAGTCGTAGGAAAAGAAAATAAAGATAATTGAATTTTGTATAATATACGACTGGTTTAAAATGCTTTAAATTATTACCCTTTCTGCAAAATAGCAATAAATAGAAAATAAGGGGACAAAAAAGACTGTTTTTATTCAATGTTTTTCAACCACTTTGGTTCCACTTAGAACCTTCATAATTCGCTTAGAAAACTCTTACAACATACTTAAACCGTCCACCAAATTTCATTAAAATCGACTTAATAGATTTTGCATACTAATTTTGCAATCTAAATTTCTTTAAAAAAGTTCAAATTTTTTAAAAACTTTCTAAACAAAAAGTAGACCATTTAGAAGTTTGCTAATTTTTTTTGCATATAAAGAGGTTACCTACCTATTTATTAAACTTTACAGAATTAAAATCGGATTATTTAAGCGGCCTCAGCACTGTTTTAAAATTATAAACAATGTTTTGGCATATAAACAAATACAGTGAGGACGTTTGAGTTGGAATAAATTTATTTTCTTGAGAAAGGGCGACTCTGGAGATAAATCCCGAAACAGATCGATTTTATTTTTAAATTATAATTTTTTGGCATAAATATTATACTAGTGACGTCATCCATCTGGGTGTGATGACGTAATCTAAATATTGGAATTAATTTAATTCAATAAATTTTTTTTATTCAAACCCTGTATAAATAATTATGTTAATGTTTCGCGGCACCCATTCTCATTTAAAAAAATCATCGATGACGTCATCACGCCTAGATGGATGACGTCACTAGTATGATATACCAAAAAATTAGAATTTAAAAATTAAAACCGACCTGTTTCGGGATTTATCTCCAGAGACGCCTATTCTCGAGAAAATGAATTGATGCCAACTTAACTCAAACGTCCTCACTGTATTTGTTTATAAGCCAAAAATTGTTTATAACTTTAAAACAGTGCTGAGGCCGTTTAAATAATCCGATTTTAATTCTGTAAAGTGTATTAGATAGGTAGAGAAACTCTTTATATGTAAAAAAATAGCAAACTTCTAAATAGTTTACTTTTTCTTCAGAAAGTTTTTAAAAAATTTTAACTTTTTTAAAAAAATTTAGATTGCAAAATTATTCTGCAAAATCTATCAGGTCGACTTTAATGAAATTTGGTGAACGATTTAAGTATATTGTTAGAATTTTCTAAGCGAATTACGAAAGTTCTAAGGGCAACCAAAGCGGTTGAAACACATTGAACAAAAACAGGCTTATTTTGCCCCTTATTTTGTATTTGTTGCTATTTTGCAGAAAGGATAATAACTTAAGACATTTTTAACCAGTCGTTTATAATACAAAATTTAATTATTTTTATTTTAATTTTTTACGACTTTGTTCCAAAATAATTCGTTTTAATATTATAAGCAAAGAAAGTAGAAAAAAATCGATGTTTTTCGAAATGTTTAAATATTTTAATTTTTTTATAAATGCTCCGGGCATATTTGAGAAGGAGCATAAGTCAATTATTATTGTTGAAGTTGTCACCTAACTTTATCTGCAAAAATCTGAATGCCATCTCGCACATCCAAAAATAGACGTTCTTTCACATATCCACCTTGTCTAAATATGTAATATTATGAACAGAAGTAATTTTTATATCAATGACACAAATATTTATAAAATTAGTAACTAAAGAACATAAGAAAGATATCTTAAGGTGGTACAGTAGCGATCAACAGGTATCCAAAACGCGTTCCAAGATTGCGGCTGTAATTTTGAATATTTTTTCGAGATATTTGGCACACGTATTCGTAATATAATAAAGAATGGCGGTACAGAGCCCAATTTGAAAAATATATTAATATGTGGAAATTACTCTGTAATTAAATACAATATTAAAAAAACGAGCCTGTACCGCCATTAACAAGAACAAAAAAATACACTTTCTTCAAATAAACTTTTTTATCCGATGCCCAGATTTTGTGTCATTTTGGAACTACATACTAATGAAATAAAAATTTTTAGTAGTTCCAAAATAACACAAAATCTAGGCATCGGATAAAAAAGTTTATTTGAAGAAAGTGTATTTTTTTGTTCTTCTTAATGGCGGTACAGGCTCGTTTTTTTAATATTGTATTTAATTACAGAGTAATTTCCACATATTAATATATTTTTCAAATTGGGCTCTGTACCGCCATTCTTTATTATATTACGACTATGTGTGCCAAATATCTCGAAAAAATATTCAAAATTACAGCCGCAATCTTGGAACGCGTTTTCGCTACCTGTTGATCGCTACTGTTTCCTCTTAATATTGTATGTGAAAAAACATGTTATTAATGAAAGTCATTATGTAATGAATCTTCTTCTTATTTAAGTGCCGTCTCCTAATCGGAGGTTGCATATCACTAGGGAGCGGATTTATATGCGAGCAATTTTGATGAAATATGCGCATACATATGCAGTGACAAATTACGAAATATGCGCAAGATATGCACAATAATTTCAAAAAAGGGCATTTTGGGGAGCCACATATTTATCTACAATAAAATAAATGTATCGATTTTCCACTATGCTCTTGATTTTTTTTTTGGTATCGTTGTAAATTTGAAGTACGTAACATTTTCTCAATGTACTTTCATCGGGAAGACTTTTCTTGGAATATGTTTCCAAAAAACTTTTAAACATAGGATTTTCCAATTGTTTCAAAGGTATGTTTGCACAGATCATCGCCTCGCATAAATACGAATTAAATTTATATTGTTCATTGTATGAAGTCATCAACGATTGTCTACTGTCTACTGTCAATGGGTAACTGATCAACTTTCGATTCTCTCATCTTCTTGCATTTTGACATATGTAGTTGTGTCCCGACATATTATGCAACCGAATAACACATACTTTTTCAAATTGTTTAAACTTTAAATGTTGAGAAAGCAGCCAAATATTATTTATTAAAGAAAAAAAAAGGAAGAAAGCAATTTTAAAACTCACCATTTTACTAGATGCTTTGCAGAATAATTTTTCACTGGTGTACAGAAGCTGGAGATAGGTTCTGATTAGGAAATAAACCAGGCTAGAACCTTTCGGCATATTGCAAATATGCAGCAAACAGAAATAATTTTACACAAAAACTAAACATTCGCATTGACCGACTAAAGGTGACTAATTTTAGTGATATACGGGATCTGATTTAAATCATAATTAAATTTCCCTCAGAGAATCGTAAAACAATGTTTAGAGGTGTAAAAATTCTCTTAACAATAGAATATTTAACATTCTACTATCATTTTATGACGGCATACTATACGCCCTTTGTGGGTAAAGATAGAGTGTTTTTTAAGAAAAACCGAAAAGGTAGCGAATGAGTCGACTTCAGGTAGTTCTCGAAAAGGTGACAGTATGTGCGGGGGAACATTTTGTGTCGAATTAAAAAATTTTAGAATTTTTTCGTTTGGACAAAAATGTTTTCAAATAATAGACACATAATATGCACGTTTCTTTAAAAATATGCAAAATTTGGTAAAGTTATCAAATATGCGAAATATGCAAGCAATATGCATTTAGCATAAAATCCGCTACTTACATATCACCATCACTATCTTTACTGTATCTACCGCTGAAGAGTTCTATTTTAACCGCATTAACCATTTAAACAAAGCATTTAAACCAGTCCCTTAAATTCTTTAACAATGACACTCTCCTTTTCCTATACTCCTTCCGCCTTTTATCTTTCCCTGTATTATCAGTCTTAGCATTTCATATCGCTATCCTCTTATTACGTGTCCCAGATATTGTAACTTTCTTATTTTTATTGTGTTTATTATTTCGCATTTTTTACCCATTTCTTCCGTGTTCGTTTTCTTCTGTGTCCATGCTATTCTAAGCATCCTTCTGTAACACCACATTTCTCAGATGACTTATTTATGCGTTCTTGCTTCAATGTCCAGTTTTCAAGTCCATGTTGCAGTATCAAGAACACGTAGCATCTCAAAGCTCTCAGTCTCAGTTCTAAGCTAATGTCTATCTTTGTTGCAGAGAATTGTTTTCATTTTTACAAACGCATTTCTTTTTTCTTTCAATTTTTCTTCTTCTTCTTCTACGGCGCTACAACACAAATTGGGCCTTGGCCTCCTTTATTTTTTACCTCCACCCTTGTTTGTCTGTGGCTGCTCTTCTCCATACACGAACTCCTAAAAGTGATTGGGCGTCACTGCATCATGTGTCTTCCCAGTTCTTTCTTGGCTTTCCAACCAGTGTCTTTCCCTGCATTCTAGCGTTCAGTGCTCTTTTTGGTAGCCTATCCTCTCTAATTCTTATAACATCTCCGGCCAATTGTAATATTTGTATTTTAATTTACAATACATTAACGGTTATTGCTTTTTGCGTTTAAATATTGAGAAAATTTACAATTTAACTTTCTTAGCACAGCGGATCATTTAAGTCGAAGCTGTAGCTGGATGTAGTCCCTTTGCCGTATTTTAACTCAATATTCAGACAAATTCTTTAAAAAAAGACAAAATAATTATGATTACGATATTTATATAATGTAAAAAGGACAAAAAACTTGCCCACAAAACTACAGAGGACCTCTTAGCCAAGCCGCACACCAAAGAAACATGAAGCGAAAAACATGAAACATGAAACGAAAAACCTGTTTCATGAAAAGAAAACACTGCTAAACAAATCTCAAAGTCCGCCTACCAATGAAACGAGTGTGATTCATGCTCATGACACATTTTTATTTTCGGAGAGTTTAATAAATAGCCGGACATATATTTGTTTAGCAGTGGTTTATTTCCATGAAACGTAATTTACGTTTCATGTTTCTTTGATGTGCGGCCTGCCTTACAGTGGCGTAACTAACGTTAATGCAACCAATGCGGTGCATTGAGGCGCAGGCCTTAGGGGGGCGCAAAAAACTGATATTCTGGAAAAATTTTAGCAAAAAAATATGTTGAAGCAAAACTCCCTGTAGCTTCCCGAAAATAAAAAATGTAAAAAAAAATATTCGTGGTATTTTATTCCGTTCAGTCACAACAGAATGTTGGTGACTCTTTTGTTTACTACACACACCGGCAAAATTAGCCGAACACCTTAAAAATGGGACATGTTTGATGTCTGGAATCTCCTAATTCTGTTGTCCGATTTGAGTGATTCTTTTAGTATGTTATAGCCTTATTAGTTAAAAATATCGGTGTAATAATATTGTTGTTAGACAGGTAAATGTCATTTTATACCGGGTGTTACAATCATACTGTGTTTTTTTCTTAAAGTTCGGAACACCCTGTGGAATATTCTAGCATATATAAAATATTAAAATTAAAACTCAATTGTAGACTTAGGCTTTCTTAACATTTTCTTTTCTGATTCATTTGCTTATGTTGGAAAATAAAAAAGTTATGTGCTTTAACAACTAGCCATGCTTTTTATCAATAAATCCTCATAGTAGGGGAGGAAAGTATGCTAAATTTGCAGTTACTCAAGCGTTATGGGGACCTATTGGATTGTGAAGAGTGGGTGCTAAAACCAAAAAAATTTAAGTTAAGTTTTGCATAAAGTGTGGGACTCTCCATTTTTTAATTTAATTTTCCATTTCCACCAATCATTTTTTCCGATTATAGGAAATATAGGCTATATCTATCCATAAGTGGAAAAAATGTTGCGAATAAAAGTTGCTTATTTTTACGTCAACGATCCAAATCTGCAATAAAAATTGGGGGCTCCTATTTAAGATTTTAAAGTAACCCCTCACCCCACCTCCGTGGGGGGTCGTGTTTGGTGCCATTCGGTAGATTTTGGAAAAATATTGAATAGGTGTATTTTGCAGTTTTACGATCTGATGTTCATTTCGCGAAATATCGCAGGGTTCGTATTTAAAATTTTTAATTTACCCCCCTCCCTCTCCGTGGGGTGTCACGAGCCCCCATGGAGGTGGGGTGGGGGATTTAATTTAAAATCTAAAATAGGAGTTCCCAATTTTTATTTCAGATTTGTATTCTTTACGTAAAAATAAGCAACTTTTATTCGACACATTTTTTCGAATTATGGATAGATAGCGCTATAATCGGAGAAAAATAATTGTTTCAAATACAACGATGAAACTTTTCACGGGTATTCTTAAGGACAAACTGGAAAGAGAAATAACTAATGCTGAAGAACAACAAGGTTTTACAAAGGGGCGATCTATAACAGACGCAGTATTTATAATAAAACAAACAAAAGAAAAAGCTATAGAGTTCGGCTTGCCAGCGTAGATTTGCTTCATTGATCTGACAGAGGTCAGGTGTTTGCTTCCCAGGTGTGCCTGGGAGACATTCTAAATATATTAATAGAAAATAAAACACCGACCAGCATAACAAAGATAGTCCATAACCTAAATAACAACAACGTAACCAAAGTTAGAGTAGAAGACCAGTTCACTGAAAATATTCCAACTCCGGGAGGAATTAGACAAGGAGACAGTTTAAGCCCCTTCGTGTTTAACCTACTCATGGGCAAAATTATAAACAAAGTAACATCTCTAAATCTCGGATATAGAATGGGCAACACAAGCATAATTGGTATGGTGTGTTACGCAGATGCTGCAGCAATTATTGCTGAATCAGAAGATAATCTTCAGAGACATCTCTTTCAGTTCTTTCAAATAAGCCGTCAACTATGAACATTTCTACTAACAAAACTAAATGTATGACAATAGCAAAAGATCCGCTCAAATGTAAGTTAGTGGTTGAGAACAATCCGATAGAACAGGTCAGATTTCATAGAATTCAGATTTCTGGGCAGAGATATATCAAGTACTCACGACCCAATAAAGGACCTGAGGAGTCAGATCAAAAAAGCATCTGTATTATCAGGATGTCTGCGGGAGATAGTCTGGTCAAATCCGTATATGCGCACAGATAGTAAAATTAGAATCTACAAGACTTGTATATACGACCGATCATGACATATGGCATAGAAGTGCGCGAAGACACCAACAAAACGAAACAGATGCTAAGAGTTGCCGAAATGAAAACCCTAAGAACAATAGTGGGAAAAACAAGAAGAGACAGACTAAGAAATACAGACATTAGAGAGCAATGCAAAATTCAAGATATTGTAAGATGGGGAAGGCAGCGCAAGAGGATGTGGTACAACCATGTAAGATGAATGGATGAGAATAGACTCTCAAAAATTGCCCTAGAAAACAACCTGCCCGGTTCAAGACCCCCCGGAAGACCACCTAAAAGATTTAGGGATAGTTGGCAATCTACTTCCCAGGAAATTAACCAAAGGCAGCTTCATAAAGAGATAGATTGGTCGAAAGAAACTTTCATGGCTGCGTAATATTAGACAATGGTGTGGCTGCACAGTAGAAGAATTATTTCACGCAGCAGCCGATAGAGAGAGATTTCAGGAAATTGTAAACATGATGACGGCCAACGTCTGAATACAGACAAGGCACCTAAAGAAGAAGAAGCTTTGGAATTAAACAGATCGAAAGATCTCCAAGAAGTAAAAGAAGAAGAAGATATAATGTTAAAATAACTTCAGTTGTTTAAGTATTACGGCGACTGTAGAACACACGCAATGGTGCGTAATTGTTGTCATAGTGATTTTATGTTTATGTATATAAGCAATATAAATCAAAACTTGACACACTGAGAGTTGAATGTGTGTCATAATACTTTCTTATTGTCATAATACTTTCTTATTACAAATAGGTACACGCAAAAGAACACCGGGATTATTATTTCGAATAACTAGGCAGATATCGAGAGATTGTCGGTTAAGTTGGGGTTGCCTGCCGCTTAGATTGAAATATAATAATTGTCGTCATCAGCTGGGTTCTATCCATTGCATTTGGCAACCAATAAAGTACTGATATGTATGATGAGTAATGATAAGTATGATGAGTAATTACGGGATATATAACGTGATATATTATAACCCTACACGTGAGGGTAACATCCCTCCTTTTTACATTATATCCCTAATCTAAAATAGTCGCAAATTTCGTGAAATGTTGTATAGGAACTATAGAAATGTTGAAATTGATCTTTAATAAATATGGAACATAAAAATTACTTCTTAACGAATTTGGTACTCACAATATATCTTCAGCGCGTTCTACTATTCGGTATATTTTCCTCAATAAAAATGTTAGTGTCCATAATTTTCAGTATTTGTTCATAAAAGTATCATCGCGTTCCTTATAAATCCCGCTTAGATGTTAATGCACCGCTATAAATCCCATAATTTAATCCCATAAACACATTCATTGTCAGGTAATTTCGACTTGGCAGTAAATTCTGTTCAGCATTTAAGCTTTAATAATGTTTGACAGTAATAACATCCCTCCCCAGTCAATAGCCGAACATTACCTAATACCGACATGACCTCATGGTGTGTAACACCGTCATTAGGCCATTGTTTGGGGCCTTTAGTGCCTTGCGGACCCTTTAGCTCCTCGCCGAAGCAGCGTCCCCGGAATTGTAGGGATTTACATGTGTCGGCGCTTGTAGATTCTGAGGATATTGCAGAAAATCGTTCGACTACAAGGGAATTGTAATTACGTATTGTTTTCGCAAGAATTTTAAGAAAACATGTGTGTAGTCACGGTCCTAACACAGTAAATTCCACACCCACGAATGTCCATGATGGAAACTACCCTAGCGAATAGTAGGCAAAGTAATAAAGCACTAAAATCAGCCTTACCTCCGAAAAAAAAACAAGACGGATCTTAATAATTCTTTTTGTACTCGATACGTAAATGCGCCAGGAAACTTTGTGACCCCAAGCCATGATATAATATTGGAAAACTGCATACAAAAATGAATTCTTAAAGTGCATCTCAAACAGACAATAAAAAAAATTCAGAAATCATCAATTATCGGCGGAAATGAGTTCAATTTTGTTACTCTGGAGTTTTTGGGGTCGCTGAAAACGAATATGACGTCGTAAGTGATCTCCGGAGTACCTGGTGCCCAGAATACCTACTGTTTACCTCGTCAATAAAATTCATTAAAAATTAGTCTAAAATCATTACTCGGGGGGTTTTAGGGTCACTAACGACGATCAAAAGTCTAATTTTCTTTTTGGGTCTCGTTCATGTTCCTTTCTCACTAATTTCCTCACAGACATCTCATACCCCCCAGCCCCTACTGTCATCATCCTATTACGGTTTTGGTTTTTGGACCCTCAAGGATCCGGGTAGCCTGCGAGGTCTTTAGAAATTAGTCGCCTAAGTTTGAGCTTGTGCTTTCTTAATGATACATCCCCCTAGATTATTTAAGACATTTTTACACCTCAGTCACCCCCATTGTGATTTCTTACACACTTACCTACACAAATTCCAACAGCTACCAATAAGTTAAATAAATTCGATAACTTTAAATCAACACAAAATTACTTTTTTAAATCTTAGATCTCTTGATAATAAGATTTTATTACTGAATTTAGTTCTCGAATACAAAACTTTTGTGTGATGTGGTTTGCCTAACTAACTCCACTAAAGTAAACGTGAATACATTTTTAAGATAATACTTTTAAATAAATAATAATAATAATATATAATAATATATAATAATAATAATAAAAGCTAATAATTTTAAAGGTAATACACTTAGAACCTTCACTTAGAACCTTCGTAATTCGCCTAGAAAATTCTTACAACATACTTAATCCGTCCCCAAACTTCATTAAAATCGACATAATAGATTGTGCATAATAATTTTGCAATCTAAATTTTTTTAAAAAAGTTCAAATTTTTAAAAAAAATTCTGAACAAAAAGTAGACCATTTAGAAGTTTGCTAATTTTTTTACATATCAAGAGGCGCTCTACCTATCTAATACACTTTACAGAATTAAAATCGGATTATTTAAGCGGCCTCAGCACTGTTTTAAAATTATATATAAGTATAAATTTTTTGGCTTATAAACAAATATAGTGAGGACGTCTGAGTTGGAATAAATTCATTTTCTCGAGAATGGGCGACTCTGGAGATAAACCCCGACATAGGTCGATTTTTATATTTAAATTATAATTTTTTGGCATATATATCATGCTAGTGACGTCATCCATCTGGGTGTCATGACATAATCGATGATTTTTTTAAATAAGAATAGGTGTCGTGTGCTAGCTTATTCGAAAGGTTATTCAATTCTCTATTCATTATTTTTAATTAATTTAATTAATTAATTGAGACAAAAAGAAAAAAGTATATAATTTATTAATTCGAAATACATTTTACTGCTGTCAAAAAATAGAAAAAAATGTTTATTTGATAAATACATTTACATATTTGTATCTGAAAAATTAATTTATTCCAACCCAAATGTCCTCACTGTATTTGTTTATGAGGCAAAAAAATATTTATAACTTTAAAACAGTGCTGAGGCCGCTTAAATAATCCAATTTTAATTCTGTGAAGTGTATTAGATAGGTAGAGCGCCTCTTTATATAATATGTAAAAAAATGAGCAAACTTATAAATGGTCTACTTTTTGTTCAGCAACATTTCAAAAATTTTAAATTAAAAAAAAAATTTAGATTGCAAAATTATGCAAAATCTATTAAGTCGATTTTAATGAAATTTGGTGGACGATTTAAGTTGTTGAAAAACATTGAATAAAAATAGGCTTATTTTGCCCCCTTATTTTGTATTTATTGATATTTTGCAGAAAGGTTAATAATTTAAGACATTTTTAACCGGACGAATATATTACAAAATTTAATTACCTTTATTTTATTTCCTCACGACATTTTTTCAAAATGAATCGTTTTATAGTTATAAGCAAACAAAGTAGAAAAAAATCGATTTAAAGGGAAGAAACCCCCATAAAATTTCTATGTCAACATATTAAAAAAGAAGCCGCATCTCGATAACAACTGGCTTATCGAAAAAATACTGAGAGGCAAAATAGTTTTAAAAATAGTGTGTTTAACTAATTGTACCACAACAATAATTTAATTGGAACGTACAAAAATGTTTGGGGGGTTTAAGGGAACAAAATCCCACAAAATTTTTATGGGGTCTACAAATTTCACTGTTGTTTTTTAAGATGTTCCTGCCATAAGAATGTCACATGTTCATTTTCAATAAAAAATCTCTAAGAGTTTTCGATATATGAAAAAAATCGATTTTCATTTTGTAGCTTCAAAGTGCTGTAACTTTTTTTGTGTACACTATTGTATATAGGTAAGTGAGGTTCAATCAACCTATTTTTGACCCCAAAATCTGTGGTATAATTTATGACCAACCTTTTCGGGACACCCTGTATACGTCTGTTAATTTCTGCAGTTACTGTATTACTTTTTGGTTGATTTGTGAGCCTAAGTATATGAACTCTCTTACTCCTTCGAAAGTACATGTTCCAACCCTTAAATCTTCGAATCTTGCTCATTGAACTTGCTGCGGCTTAAATTTGGTGGACGATTTAAGTGGCTGAAAGTGGTTGAAAAACATTGAATAAGAACAAGTTTATTTTGCCCCCTTATTTTGTATTTATTGCTATTTCGCAGAAAGGTTAATAATTTAAGACATTTTTAACCGGACGATTATGATACAATATTTAATTATCTTTATTTTATTTCGTCACGACATTTTTCCAAAATGAATCGTTTTAAAGTTATAAGCAAAGAAAGTAGAAAAAAATCGATGTTTTTCGAAATTTTTATATATTTAAATTTTTTTATTAATGTTCCGGGCATATTTGAGAAGGAGCATAAGTCAATTTATTATTATTATTGAAGCTGTCACCTAACTTGATATGCAAAAATCCGAATGCTACCTCGCACATCAAATCTTCTTCTTAACGTGCCCTATCAAGTCCCCTTGACGTTGGCGATTAACATGGCGAAACTGTCTCTATCTCGAGCTATTCTAAATAGGTATTCTGCTTTCTTTATTCCTGTCCACTCCCGGATATTCTTCAACCAAGAGGCCTGCTTTCTACCAATTCCTCTGCATCCTTCGATTTTACCGATCATAAGAATATCATACCGGTTTCCCCTTACTACGTGTCTAAAATAGGCCATCTTTCTATATTTGATGTTACCAAGCAGCTCGCGGGTAGCATTTGCTCTCTTAAGGTCTGCCACATTTGTCAGCATAGCCGTCCATGATATTTTCAGTATATGTCTCTGCAGCCACGTTTCAAATGCCTCCAAACGGTTAATGGTGGATATTTTTAATGTCCATGCTTCGACACCACACAAGAGGACTGACCAAATGTAGCATTTAATCATGCGCTTTCGAAGTTGAAGTTGCAAGGTATCATTACAGAAGAATGACCTCATTTTTTAAAATGTCGTGCGGGCTATCTCGATTCTACATTTTATCTCTTTATCTGGATCTAGTTGTTCAGTAATATGGCAACCAAGATATTTAAAACTGGGTACTCTTTGAATTATATAACCATCAACATATAACCGTGAATCTTGATGGGCCAAACGGCTAAATACCATGTATTTTGTGTTTGAACAGTTTATATTTAGGGTAAACTCCCTTTACACTGTGTCAATGGCATTTAAAAGGTGTTGTAATCCATTCATAAAAAAAACACAAAATAAAATAATAAAAAAAAAAATAAACATCATCACTTAAAATAACTGTATCGTCTGCATATCTGATTGTATTTATCAGAATTCCATTAACTTTCACACCCCATTCCAAATTATGCAGCGCTTCCTTAAATATTCCATCTGAATATAAATTGAGTAACAGTGGGGACAGTATACAACCCTGTCTAACACATTTTCCATTACTTAACTTGATTTTCCATTTATGCAAGCTGTCGCTGTTTGACGCCAGTATAATTTTTCTATGATTCGTACATCTTGACTATCAACTCCTTTATCCTTTAATATTTTAATTAATTTGTGATGTTGTACTCGATCAAAGGCCTTCTCATAGTCAATAAATACAGCAAAGACGTCTTTCCTTTGATCTTGGCATTTCTGGAATAACACATTTAGTGCAAAGAGTGCGTCCCGGGTTCCCAGTCTATTTCTGAAGCCAAATTGTGTTTCGTCCTGGTCTTCTTCACATTTATCTCTGATTCTACTGTGGATGATACGTAGAAAGATTTTCAAAGTGTGGTTCATAAGGAATAAGGATTATCATTCTATAATCGCTACAGTTTTTCGGACGTTGTTTTTTTGGGAGGGTTATGGATTCGGAATATTATGGTAGGGATCATTGAAAAGTTTGACTAGTATTCCAATGTTTTCCTCATTTATGAGCTTTAACATTTCTGTAGGTATGTTGTCGGGACCAACAGCTTTCTTGTTTTTTGCCAATTTTATAGCATGTAGTATTTCTGATTTTAGTATTTCTGGTCCTTCACCTTCATCTAAAGTCTCCAGTTCTTCGGGTCTATCATCATTATACAGTTCATTTATATAATTATACCAGGTAGTTCGAATTTCGTGTTCGTCTATTATCATTTTTCCCGACGAATCGGTTATAGTATGTGGAGATTTCTTAGGATAAAGACCAGCTACTTCTCTAACTTTTTTAAACATATTAAACGTATCATGTTTTTCATTCAACTTTTCTAATTCCTTGCATTTACCCTACATCCATTTTTCTTTAGCTACCTTTATTTTTCGTTTAATTAGTTTCTGTTTTTCTTTGTATTCTGTTTTGTTATCTTTCAGTTTTCTTCTCTGCTCCATCAATTCCAGGATTTCATCAGTCATCCATTGTTGTTTTTTGTGCCTATACATCGTTGTTGTATATTTTTCACATCGTCTATTATTGCACATCCAATAATAGACATCTTTTCACAGATCTGCCCTGGACTAGTAAGGAAGCCTAAAAAATACTATATAGGACCGAATAGAATGCAAATGGTAAATGCAGAGATATGGATAATAGTTATGGATAATAATTGCAGTTAACATAATATTATTGCCGAGACAGCTGGAAAACAGCTCAATTTAGGAAAATGGAAATCAGAACAAAAAATACAACCTAAATGTTAATAAAGAGAAGACACAGACACGGAAATGAAAATAACAAAAAAAAGACACGGATGATCTAATCGAAGTGGAAATAGATCAACAAAAATAAAGCAGACAAATATATAGAAATACTTTAGAATAGTAATAAATACCAGAGAAAGCATCGAGGATGACCTCAACAATAGACTAAAGAGTACAGGAATACTATTTCAGACTCTAAATAGAGTATTCCTCAGCAACGAAGAAATATCAAGAAAAACGAAGATGAGAATATATGAAACAATACATAGGCCATCATTAATATACGGAGCAGAAAACTGGATCTACGAGAGTAGGATACAAGCAGCAAAAAAGAAATACCTTAGAAAAACGATACGAGGAAGAACGACAGACATTCTCAAAAATAAAAAATAAGAAACAAACTTAAAATCACACCGTTACTTGACACAATTAAGGAGAAAAAAATAAGCATATTTCACTTGAAATTTCGGTAAAAATTTAGTAAGTTAAAAGAGTGTGGGAAGCTAAACCGATAGCGAAAAACAGATGATGCAGGGCAATAAAAGAGTGGAAAAGCGACATAGCAGAGATATTACAAAAGAGAATTATCGGCAAGAAGCAACAGAGTTGGCGAAGAACAGGAAAGAATGGAGAAGATTCATCAAAGGCTAGGAGCACCTCCCTCAACATCTAATGAGAGAAGAGGAACGAGTAGGTATGTGGGTATGTATTGTTAAATAATTTTTATAGAGAGAATGCGAAAAATAATTTTATGTCAAAGACTACGAGACCGTAGATTTTCATGACCCTGTATATGGTCAAATTTTGTAAATAAAATAATTTAGCCGTAAGAAGTGTTTCGCGGAAGAGTAAAATTTTAGTGGTAAAGTTTCTACGAACCATTTATAATTTCAACAGAACGGACTACAACGGTTGTTTAGAAAGTTAATGGATACCGCGGTTGATTGAACAATAGACAGTGCTTTCTAAATGGTTTACCAGAAATAAACGATAGTAAACATTTTTGTTTAGTTTAGGATAGAGGTTTTTTTAGATTGTAAATAAAAATAATTTTAACATCTAGAAATTGACAAGAAAGTAATTTTGTATACAGTACTAGTTTTTTAAGAAAGGAAAGTAGGGATATGATGTGTGGAGAATGCTTGTGGTTGGCTATGAGCGAGATGGAAGGAGAATAGGGTGGTGAGTTTCAAATTGATGAGAGAAAAAAGAATTCATTGTGTAATTGCCGTCGAAAGCAATTAGTTTAGTTTGAAAGTAGTATATTTGTGCAAAGTGTGTTAATTTGGTGACCGTGGAAGCAGATTCGTGTGAGACGAAAACGAGATCAAGTCGAGAAGTACAAACTTGTGTCCGAAAAGATTCCAGTTTCTGTCAGTAACGAGTAGCAGTATTATATAAACTTGCACGAGGTACCTAGCTAAAAAAAATCTTTGAATTCTAAAGATTGATATTGTTTTTATCGAGTCAGGGCCTTTAATTTGAGGAGAGAATTCGAACGAGTGCTGTTCGAAACAGTTTGAAGGAGAAGGACAGTTTGCAGAATCCGAGGGACACGTTGTGGGAAAACTAAGGACAACACAATCCAGCAGAAGAAACAAGGACGTCGGCAAAGGTTAGTCAGATTATTTGTGAAAAGAGAGAATTGTTTTGTATTACATACCATATTTGTTTTTTGTTTGACAGCCACATAAACTTAATAGTATTTATTACAACATAAATTATTCATTCATAAATTCATAGAAGATAATATAAGTAATCTATTTAAAAAGTGAACATTCAAATTTGTTTTCTTTTTATAATATAAATAAGGACAATCTACCGATTCAATTGAATGAATTTGGTTCACAAAAGTAGATAATAAAATTAAAGGTTTTTTATGATTAGATAAGAAATTTTACAACAGAATAAAGTTTAGCATACATTTGAATTTTTATATTTATGGTATATAGTATATAAATAAATAGTAGTTATAAAATTTATATGAGTTTTTGAGTAGGTATATTTCTTTCCCTGTTTTGTCCTGGATAAAGCAAGCAACGAGCAATACTAGAAGCCACAAAATAAAGGTAATACATACCTATTATAATCAGTTAGCCCTTTTATTTATTAAAAAACCAATACAGAAGTAAAAACTTCGAGATGTATTCTGGTATAAAATTGTTTATTTAAAAACTATAAAATGTCATCGATTGCAGAACGTTTTCGTTCTAAACAGAACATCTTCAGTGCCTAGAATGAAGTATTTCCACGTTAGATTAAAGCAAAAGGTTAAAAATGTGACTGTTAAAATGAAAAAAGTGTGGGAATACTTACATCCTGCCGAGTATTTTGAAACTAGCACACCGTAAATAGTGTTAACATCATCATATATGGTTTACATAATGTAATATGTTAAAATGTTATGACTACAAGTCGATGTTAATGGATAAAGTGGAACACATGCTAAAAGGGTGCCATGGTTCCCTGCTCGAAGATACTAGGTACTTGCCAATTCAATGGGCACAGACCAACTGAGAAATTATGAAGTGGATATACAATTTGACAAGGGTGACATGACATGACAAGATAAAGCCAATTTTTGGTTAAAGTTTCATTTGATTTTGGATTTTTTAATAAAATGCGAAGGTTTGTATGCAAAAATAATTTAAATTATTTGAATAATAAAATCTACTGTAAAGTTTAAATTAGCAACTCTCTATTCCAGAATAACTTATAGATTCATTAAATTTAATGCAGATATATTACGTGGTTT
The DNA here is from genome assembly GCF_917563875.1 of Diabrotica virgifera virgifera. Taxonomy (NCBI): domain Eukaryota; kingdom Metazoa; phylum Arthropoda; class Insecta; order Coleoptera; family Chrysomelidae; genus Diabrotica; species Diabrotica virgifera. Next base: position 173,025,511 of record NC_065451.1, read on the forward strand.
AAGTTGTGACGTCATCGGATGTGAAATGACGAGATGAAAGTTGAGTTTGTTGAAACAAGGAAATACACTACATAATAAGATAATTAGACTTGCGTGGAAAAACAAAGCTAAACAAGCCGAGAGAACCAGAATTTAAGAGTGTTTTTATGTGATGAAATGTTGGTTGCCTAACAAGGCAAGCAGACAACAGGTTGAAGGTAAACGGTAGAATATTGCGAGAAAACAGTATATATACAAAAGGTGGCTATTTATTGTGTTAAATTTATTATTATACTATTGTAATGAATAATTATGTCTGTTAAAAGTTGGAAAATAGTTGTTAACAAAATTAAATAACTAAAGATTACTGTTAGTGAGGTAGATATATGTGTGAAGGATATGATTGTATATAGTATTGTGAAATGAATGAGAGTATGTAATAATATAATAAAATTAAACTATGTGACATAAAGTCTAATTCATCTTTATGTAGTTTTGAATGGACTGAATGAATAGGAAGTAATGTATCTTGATAGTCTACCAACGTGGAATAGTGAATAAAATAATTAGAATGAGAGCTACCAATATAGGTCAAATTGTGGGTTGGTGTCAGTATGTAAAGAAGAATCTAAATTGAATGAGTATATGAAATAGAAAAGTATGAGATTGATTTCTATTGGTGATAGTGGAGTGAACAGACTGAACTAAATGAAATATATTTAAGTGCACAAACTTTATGAACGTATGTGATTGTAACTGAAATCAAACAAATGAAAAATGTGAAAAAATTTTTATTTTAAATTGGGATAAATGGATATTGGAAGTTGCCTGATATGAATGGAAATGAAAAGATAGATGAAAAAAGAAGAATAGTGAATGCAATAAAACTTAAATGTTATAATCTGAAAGAAGTTTGACTGAATGGGTCGTAATGGATATAGGTGTGCAGTATCCTATTGTTAAGTAAAGTCTAAGAATCTAAAAAGAAAGAAGTGACAGAATGTTACTAAGTAAGGAAAGTGATATATATGACAGACCAGAGTGATTGGATGTATGGTGTTTTTTATTATTGTAAGCGGAGATGAGAGAAAATGAGTAAGTACATAACAGGCAACAGGATAAGTGAGTGTCAAGAACATTCCAAAGAGACAATAAACCAGACCGATTTAAGGATTAATAATAATAAGAGGCATTTAAATAAATTATGAAAGAAATGGTGAGATGAGATATAGAGGACCTGAAAAAGAGACAGAGACACAAGGTCAAACCAGAAATGACTAGGAGTGGAGAAAAATATGAAGGATAGGAAAATAGAAGAATCAAAACTGTGTTAGGGATGGGATAGTGGGGGAGGCAGCAATGAAGTTGAAAAGAAATGCAAGTTGAGATATGTGTTAATGGGTGATTAGTATGGAAAGAGGAGACTGTTATAAACTAGTGGGGTAGTGGAAAAAGAGGGGGAGGGGGAAATGGAGAATAGGAGTATAGGGGAAGGGGGATGAGAGGAATAATGAGAGAAAACTAGGGTTGGATTAAGGGAATAGTTGTCGATTGATAGGAGTGAAAGGACGATTTAAAGTTGTTTGACGATTAACGCAATTGGGGCTGGTCCTCATGTCTCTGGAAATCTCAAGGTCCTCGTACAAATCCAGGCGTAGATTGTTTCTGTCTTGGATGTTATGAATTAATTTAACACCATCAGGGATGTCAAGATGATGATTATTAACTTTCAAATGATGGGAAAAGGCTGATGTAGTGTCTCTTTTAGAATGTTCAGCAGATCTGGTTGAGAGTGATCTGTAAGTCCTGCCGATGTAAGAGGCATCACAATCAGAACAAGTCAGTCTATAAACACCACTACGATTCATATAGTGTATTGTATCCTTAGTATTTGTCAAAAAGTGGCCAAGGGTATTTCCAACTTTGAAAGAAATATGTATATTCTCAGAAGAGTTAGATACAATACGTTTAATCTTTTCAGATAGATGTGGGTTATGATATGGTAGTGACCTGTAAATAGCAGAAGAGGAAGATGACTGATGGAAAGCAGAATTTTGAAGCAATTTTAAACTATGGTATACAGCCAACTATTGGGATTTTCCCATTGATTTTTTATTTTTTTTTTATTTATTAAATATTTTATTAAATTTTGATTTTGTTTCACGAGTAGTAATTAAACTAATTAATAAATTAATCTAAGTAATAAGAGGCATCTTAATCTCATAACAAAGAGAAAATGCAGAGCATAATAGTATGTATGTATGTTTGTACAATGCAGATTTTTATTACAAACATTTTGGTATCAAATTTGCCCGGTTGCCAGAGAATAATGACTATAGAAAATTAAGACCTTTTTATACCACGATTGAATGTCTCAAATATAAAAGAAGAACCTGTACGTCAGAGGTTAACACAAGAAATAAATGATAACTTAAAGAAAATCAAACAAGACGTAATAAAAACAACATATTATGTTAATGACAAATGGAACATGATACAAGAAACGATAGTAGAGGCAGGAAGAAAGATGTTACCCACAAAAATAATAAAAAAACAGAGATGGATGACTATAGAAATCCTAGATCTAATGGAGGAAAGACGGAAACATAAAGGCAGGAGTAAGGCAAAATACAAGGAAATACAGAGATTAATAGGAAAGAAAATAAAAGAGGCCAAATCCACCTGGCTGGCAAATCAATGTAGTGAAATAGAGGAATATTCTAAAAAGTATGATAGCTTTAACATGCACAAGAAAATAAAGGAAATCACAAATACACAGCGAAAAAAGAAAGAGGGCCTTCTTAAAGACATAAATGGAAAATTATTATAGAAATCAAAGAGAAATTAAAAAAGTGGAAGACATACATAACAGATCTGTTTGAGGATAATAGACAAGAACCTGAAGAAATCGACAGCGAAAGGGACCAGAGATCATTATGGAGGAAATCGAACAAGCAATACGAAACGCAAAAAACGGAAAAACTGTAGGTCCAGACGAAATACCTGCGGAATTACTGAAATGTCTAGACGATGAAACTCTACCTGTCCTACTGAATCTGTTTAATGAAGTATATACAACCGGAAAAATCCCTCAGGAATGGTTGGTATCCAACTTTGTAACAATACCAAAAACAATATATGCCAAATATTGTTCGGACTATAGGACAATATCACTAATAAGACATACCCTCAAAATATTTCTAAAAATGATTCATGGAAGATTATACAGAAAGCTAGAATATGATATGGATGATACCCAATTTGGGTTCCGCAAAAGACTTGGAACAAGAGAAGCATTGTTTGCGTTTAATGTCCTCTCTCAAAGATGCTTAGATATGAACCTGGATATTTATTTCTGTTTCATCGACTTGACTGACGGGTCTGACATGAAAAACTAATAGAATTATTGAAAAACAGAGATATAGACAGACGAGATTTACGAATTATCATCAATCTGTATTGGAATCAAAAGGCCAATATAAAGATAGAAGAACAAGAATCGGAGAATATTGATATAAAGAGAGGAATAAGACAGGGTTGTGTTCTGTCGTCGCTACTGTTTAACCTTTCACACTGAAGCCATATTTCAGGAAGCCATAGCGGAGCTAAGTGATGGAATCTCTATAAACGGAAGAATAGTAAATAACATAAGATTCGCTGATGACACCGTTATAATGGCAGACACCCTGGAATCGCTACAAGAATTTCTAAATAGAATTAACGATTATTGCATTCGATATGGACTAAAAATAAACAAGAAAAAAACTAAATTTATGATTTTCTCAAAAACAGAATATGAAAATGAAAGGTTAATGATAGAGCAACCCCAAATAGAAAAAGTGAAGACATACAAATATCTGGGATCCTGGGTTGATGACCAAAGCCAAGAAATTAAAGTCCGAATTGAAACTGCAAGGCAAGCATTTATAAAAATGAAGACACTGCTTGCAAACAAAGACCTTCAGTTGCCTCTCAGATTGAGGGCTTTAAGATGCTACATATTTTCTATATTGCTATACGGAATGGAAGCTTGGACATTGAAGAGACAACACATAAGAAGAATAGAAGCGTTCGAAATGTGGTGTTACAGAAGAATATTGAAAATTCAGTGGGTTCAAAGGATTACCAATGTTGAAGTGCTACGACGTTTAAATAAGGAGTTAGAAATTATGAAAAGTATAAAAACTAGAAAACTGGAATATTTCGGTCACATTACCAGAGGAGAAAAATATGAGTTGCTGAGAATTATTATGCAAGGAAGGATCCAAGGAAGAAGAAGCATAGGAAGAAGACGCATCTCCTGGCTGAGGAACCTTAGAGAATGGTTTAACTGTAGTTCATTACAACTGTTCAGAGCAGCAGCCAACAAAGTAACCATAGCCATTATGATATCCAACCTCCGATAGGAGAGGGAACTTTAAGAAGAAGAAGACCCTATTGGGCGTTCGACTCTCGCTAAAACATATTAAGGCACGTATCCACAATGTTGGTCTACGCTCCTTCAACTGCTCCACATAATGGATACGTTGCATTGGGCGTTGGAGCTCCCGGACCGTCCAACAGTGCTCGTTCCGTGCTTTCAGAGCCCACAAAGAGTATACCTAAAATAAATTCAAATATCCAGGAATAAGTACTTCATAACTCTGATCAACTATTTGTGATAACAATTGCCGTGATTATACACATCATAATTTATGATATTAGTAATCCTTATACAAACTGTTTCAGCCCTTTGAAGACACTTGTTGCAATAAATCAAGCCAATAACAAGAACAAGATAAAGCTTTAATTTGGTGTGCAGGTGTGAATTCTGTGGAATATTAGGAAACACCTGATCACTTGAACCTCTTTGGTATCTAAAAATCGAGTTCGACCTTAGAGCATGGATTTTTTATACCTCCCAGGTACAGGGTGTGAAATTCTCCCTACTCTAAGAGTTCGACAAATATATTCTTCTTCTTTCTCGGGAACTCCTTACTGTCCATTTTGTTGTTATTGGCATTTAGATTTACATTTCAGTACATTTACTTGCTTAGGTAGATTGACATAGATAAGTATTATAGTCTGTAAGTTGCAGTTTATAATAAATAAATTGTTTACTTTTCACTTTTCTATATTCTGGTGTATATTATACCTGTTTTCCTCAAAACCCAAGTTTCAGAAGAAGGTACAATTTCTGCGAATTTTATAATGACCAGGAGCGAGTTCATGTACGGGGTTCGGAGCGAATTCGTGTAGGATTAAAGTGGTTTTATAGGGGTCGAGAGCGAGTTAAGGTGCGCCCGTCTTGCTTGCATAAAACAGTGTTGGTATTGTTACTGCATTATACACCTTGCGCTTAACTTCTCTTTCTATTTCTTGTTTTCCAAATATTGTGTTGTTCAGTGCATAAAAAAATTTATTTGCTTGCTGCACTTTGTTTGATATTCCGTCTTCTGATATCACTTAGTACTCCTAAATATTCAAAAGTTGATACTGTCTCAATTTGGTTTTCCTTACAGTAAATGGTTTCTGTCCTGTCATCAATTTTCTTTTGTTTAACTATCATACTTTTTGTTTTCTTTACGTTTATTTCCATTCTTTGATTGTCTAATTCTCTCACCCATATATTTATCAATTCTTGAATCTTTCTTCTAGTGTCTGCAATCAGTACAATATCATCTGCATATAGAAGTCCGCCAAGTATATTCGCTATTAAGTTCAAATATCCCACCGTAATTTAAAGATGGATTGTAGCCTTTTTAGTATTTTTCAGAATCTCATCCATTACTAGGATGAATAGTACTGGGTTAAGGCCGTCACCTTGCTTTGTTCCCTTTTTAATATTGAATTCGTTGGATCTTGTACCAGAGAACAACGACCACACTTGTGGTCGTTGTTCTCTGCTTGTACCGTTGATTTGTACCATGCCAGTGATTTTATCATAAGTACTTTACTTGCGTTTTTTATTTTCCTAGGGATATCCTCTTTTATCTATCGTTTCAAATACTGCTTTTAAATCTATAAAGGTCTTAAATCTATAAAGGTCCTTTTTCGTTCATTTTTCCTATTATGTTTCTCAAGATGAATATATTATAATTGTCCCCCTTCCCTGTCTGAATGCAGTTGTTTCCTTGTCAAATGTTTCCTCTATTGCTGCGCGTAGTCTTTTTTCTATTATTCTTATATATACTATTGTGTTTCAATTTATCCATCAAAGATAGAATAAAATTTTTAATTTTTTTAATATAACGCGGGCACATAAATTTGATACACCCTGTATATTGATTTGTAAATATTTATTAGAAGTTAGCTTTCACGCAAGGTGGTTTCTCCTTAATGAATTTTTCCATGAAGAATATTAAAACATTTGTAAATAAAAGTGAAGTGAAAGTTATTAAGGATTATTATTTTAAACCGATTGTTTATTACGGGAAAGGTAGAAGCCATAGGTAATTAGTTCTTAGAAAATTAAGGTAAAGAAAGTTTGGAATTTTAATCACTTTTTGTTTAACCCCGAGTAAATTTTTTAGAATTTCCCGAAAGTAATTATTATGATGGTAGGAATATTTTTGAAAGTATGAGTGGGTTTTTCGAATGAAAAAAAGAGTGGGGAAGAAGAAATGTCTCTGATTGGTTTGGCAATTTGGAATGGGAAGGAGAGAAGGTTGAATTTTCAGATAGTTTTGGAAAGAGGGATGATTGTGTTACCGGCAGCCGAGAGGAGCAGTTAAAATTTTCGTGAGTAGTTCAGAAGCAAGTACTAGTGGTTGTTTTGACAGTGAGAGGAGCTGAAAAGTGGAACGAGAGACAAATCAAATCGAGAAGAAATACCTCTTTGATTCTGTAAAGTCCAAGAGAGTAAGTTAGAAGAATTATCGTTATTAAAATTATTTGTGACACCAAGTAAAAAAGATACTTGGGTCTCAGGAGATTATTGTTGAGAGAAAGAGAGGAGAGAGCTTTGGAGTTTATTGAACGAGTACTGGCAAAAAGAGGCCTGGCTTGTGTTTTTGGAGAAATAGTTGCTGGTATCCTGCTGGATTGTTTGCTGAGAACGGAGAGGGCTTTGATTGGTATTGGTAGCCTAATATAATCAACAAGGAGGAGCTGTTTGGGTCAAGAGGAGACATCATTGTGTGTGAATCAAAAAGGTCAGTCAATAACCTATGTGATAGATTTTCTTTATAATCGAAAGTTAAATTTTTTTACGTAAAAGCATATGCATTTAAGATTCCAACATTTCAAAAATTTAATAGGAAGTATAAGTAATTTGCGAATACCAAATTTGTTTGTTTAGCTTGTTTTTTATTAAGGGTATCAAGAACAAAGCGATAAATATTTGTTTGAATTAGATTATTGTATATGGTAAAAGTTTCTTTTGGACAGTTATGCCCACAGGATTTAATTGATAAATTTATAGAGCATTGCTTTTGATAATAAAGGTATTGGTATGTGTTTATTTATGATTTTTCTATTTATTTCCTTTTCCTATTTTATCCCGATAAGGATCAGCTAAGAGATACTGAAGCCACGAGAAAGGATAAGTATAACCTAAGAGAATTTAATTAAAATTTTTTATGACAAAAGGCACCCTGAGATTTTTTCTTAATTTTTTTATGTATGATTTGCGCTAATTAAATAATTATTCAAATAAATACTAATTAACATAAAAATAATAGAAAGCAGATCATAACAATACATAGTTTGAAAGTTATAGATGACAAACAAATGGCCCTATAATTTTCACGGTCTATTTCTTCTCCTTTTTGGTGAATAGGTACAATTAGATTCTTTTCCCAGTCTTTTGGTATGCTTTCTGTTCTCCATAAGTCTCTCTAATAGCCATCTTTTACCCTCCTTCCCTATCCACTTTACCATTTCAGGATCGATGTCATCCAATCCTCCCACTTTCTTGTCTTAATTCTTGATAACCCCTCCTCCAACTCTTCCATGTTTATTTGTTCACCTTTTTGCAAGAACTTCCTCTTCTTGTGTAATCTTTGGTTCTTCGTTTTATGAAAATTTGCCATTCGCCTAAATGTATTAGCCCGCAAAGAGTAACAGATAAATTAAAAAATATCCAAGAATACTTCATAACTCTTATCAAATATTTGTGATAACTGATAACAAAACTATATCATAATTTAGCTCGTGATTAGTATAGGTACACATCATAATTCAGGAAATTATTAATCCTTATACAAATGATTTGCGCCCTTTGAAGACACTTGTTGCAATAAATCAAGCTAATAACAAGAACAAGATAAACGCAATCAGTCGAAAGCTTTAATTTGGTGTGCAGGTGTGAATTCTGTGGAATATTAGGAAACACCTGATCACTTGAACCTCTTTTGGTATCTAAAAAATCGTGTTCGACAAATAAATACTCTTAATCGCTATTGTCCTATAAAAATGAGAAAGTATGTAAATAAAGGGTCCGGTTGATATTAATATATAATTTTACTTTGTCTCTGAACTACATATACAGTGTGTAGACAGAATATTGAACTTTGAAAATAATCGGAATTTCCCGAATTGAATCTCCCTTCTTCTTATGAAGTAAGATGATTTCCGCGTTGTTCCACTGCGTCGGTGTTATCGCTTCTCGAAGCGACTTTGAATGGAAATAACATAAAACTTCAGGAGACGAGGTCCACCCTGAATCGAAAGAAAAAAATTCTTGACATAAAAAAACTTTATTTATATTTAAGAAAGATCGACTTGGCATATTGCCTAAGAAATATATCTTTGTATGTAAGATATAATTTTCTAAAATATTTCAAATAAATTTTAATATACCCAAAGAAATATATCTTAAACATGATTGAACTATCACTTTCTTGCAAACTTAAAACCCATTTATCAGAAAGAAATTCCACTTGATGTTAAACTGATGTTATTATTAGTCATAAGAATAGGTATATTTTCTTGACATTACAAAACTATCCTTTCTGAGCAATAGTATTTCTTAGCAAGGAATATGGTTATCTTACTATTATTAATTAATGTATTTAATGTTAAGAAATATATTTCGCAGATATAATCGTATATTTATAATTAAGTTACATTTCTTGACAATAAAGTGATATTACATACGGCGAAATAAATCATTGTGGTAAGGTAAAATTATTCTTTATTAATAAAAACAGAATATAAAACGTTAGTCCATTAAAATGTTACATTTTTTAGGCCGTACCTTGAATTTCTTAGAGGAGTCAATTTTATTTCTTTAATGCGTAGGGGGGATCAGTAGAAGCTTAAGTTCAAGTTTTTGGGGTCGCCATCCTTGTTCCCCGGTCGCCATCTTGGAAATGGGGTGCAAAGGGGTTTCGCGCTATATCTCGTAAACTACCAACCCTACGGAAAATCTAATTAAACATAAAATGTAGCAAATTAAATTTTACACAATTTTCTTTCTATTACTTTTTATCGTCAAGTGACCAACAAAAAAGATATAACCAAAAATATGTAAATTTTTTTTAACAAGTTTCCTTTTGGATGTTATAACTTTTTTTCAGTTTATTTTAAAATAAAATAACATTATAGCAATTTTGTAGAGGGTTTTTCAGCAAACTGTTTCCACTATAAAGTTGTTTAATTCTATTTATTTATATAGGTTTTACAGCGCTCCAAACTTGACCAGATTCTCGAATGCTCATAGGGATGCAATAAAAACAAAAGTTAGGCTTACTTTTCTATCTATATATATATATATATATATATATATATATATATATATATATATATATATATATATATATATATATATATATATATATATTTTATTCATACAATTTATTATGATTTTAACATTCCTATACTATTATTAGTCTGTTTTTGACCTTTCTTCCCACTATAAAACTTATAACTCTAAGCATATATAGAAAAGGCCCAAGAAGTTGTTTGAGGACAAATTTGCCGCTTCAGAAGAAGAATGACGTAACCGCAAAATGCAAAATTCTTAAGCATGGCAAAAAAACGATTTTTGATATCAAAATCATAAAGTATGATAAAAATTAGCCATTCACCACACCGTGGTCAGGATCTCGAGATATAAGCGTTTTTTGGGGTGTGCCGCTTGTATATGAAGTAACATTACTTTTTTCCTATTATATATTTTGACTTAAAATTTTCCAAAAAACTTCTTAATGAACTATATTTTATTGTTGTGTTGGTTAAATAAACTAAAAAGTTTGTCACTCAACTTTTTAAGTAAACATGAAACTAACGAAATATGATGACAAAATGTTAATAAATTAACAACTCCTTTTTTAATGTGTTTAAACATTTTGGACAAATTTCATTGTTATCTACGTACTTCAAAGATGACACAGAAAATTTTTTAAAAGGAAATATTTACAGTGACCAAAGATACAGCGAGGTAAATTTGAAAAATCATCAAAATTGATTTTTGGCATTTTTGTGTAAAATTTATTTTTTTAACATGTTCCACCAACTCTAAATAAAAATAAACTGCATATTCGGATTCAGCGACCTCTAAAATATAAAAATTGGCCAAAATTGATCATTCACCTTAAATTTGATTTTCGTCGTTGGCATAACGGTTAATGCCGCTCGTGTAATATATAGATAGAAAAGCATAATTTTTCTACGAGAATTCGAGAATCTGGTCAAGTTTGGAGCGCTGTAAAACCTAGATAATAAATAAAATTAAACAACTTTATAGTGAAAATTGTTTATTGAAAAATGCTCTACAAAATCGCTATGATGTTATTTTATTGTGAAATGAACGTAAAAAAAGTTATAACCTCCAAAAGGAAATTTCTTACAAAATTTTCTCTTATTTTTGTTTATAACTTTTTTGTTGGTCATTTTACGATAAAAAGTAATAGACATAAAATTGTAGAAAATTTAATTTGCTTCATTTTATGTGAAATTAAATTTTCTGTAGGGTAGCTAGTTTACGAGATACAGCGCGAGAGCCCTTTGCACCCCTTTTTCCAAGATGGCGGCCGGGGGACAAGGGCCTCAACCCCAAAAACTTAAACTTAAGCTTCTACTGAACCCCCCTACACATTAAAAAAATAAAATTGACTCCTCTAAGAAATGCACACTAAATGTAACATTTCAATGGACTACGTTATTATTACATACAAATATTTTCTCCACTCTTAAACCACTGGTTTCTATACAACAATAAAAGGATGGGGAAGTAAATCCAACTTCCTCAATTTTTCTTTCTTTTTGTTAATTTAATAGCACTTTGTATATTAACTAAAACAAATCCGTTATGTAGAAAGAGTAACCTTATTTTAACATTTTTTTTTTATAAAGATATACGTACTTATTTTGACAAATTTAGGAAATACAAAAAAAACAAAACAAAGCTTTTGGTATAAGAACGGTAGGTATCAGTGAAACAGTCTACATACAATCCAAAAACATTTTCTATTATTTAACCTACCAATCTTTGTTTATTTTTTTCTTTTTGTAAATGAAATATTAACTATTTATCTGTGTAATATTGTCACACAATAAACATTGTTTACCTAAAACAAGAGGGAAAATACAACCAATGTAAAACATTGAAGCAAACAATGTAATTTTAAATATTTATATAATCTAAAAGAGACAGCATACCGAATCATTAAGAAATTTTATTACGAAAAAGTAATATTAGTTTACATCTTAAGTTATTTAATACCTATTAACTTATTCACAGTTTTCGGCAATAAAATTTCTTAACCATTAAAATGTTTCTTTTAGGCTAACTAATTTCTTTACCACAAATAATTCAACAGAAAACATCCTCATTGCAGCACACGTCATGGTTGATATAGCGTTGAATTGTATATTATATATAGAAGACAATACATTCAAGAAACCTATCAGGTATAGTTTATAAATAAGTATACTTACACATACACATGTTTAAAAAGGTACTTACATATATAAAGTTCTACCATTTCTGGAAGCCCCCAGTTGGTCAATAGCTCATTTCTTAATATTGTTCTGAAGCTATTATATTATATTATTCTCTCCGAGGTGGAAGTGGAAACATTAACAAAATCATTTTCTAAGTTAAATTGTGGCTTATTTCCCATGCAGTTAGAATAATAAACTACTTTCTTTCAGAGTTGTCCATCATTATACCTAAAAGGCATATAAAGATACTATTATGTTTCTTTTTCGGATATGCCACAATATTATTATTGGATACCAGATAGCTCGAGAAACATCATCGTTATCATATTCGTGTTCAGCGATCTCGAAAACTCCAGCACTCCAGAAAAGTAATATAAAATTCCAGAAGACGAGGTCCGCTCTGGGCACCAGGTAGCTCAAGGACTACCATCGTTATCATTTTGTTGAGCGACCTCGAAAACGACCAGAGTAACAAAATTAAACTCATGTCTGTCGATATTTCGAGTTGCAAATTTTGCAAAAATTGCACAAAATGCAATTTTTATTTTACCACAATGACTCTTTCATCAAAAACTTTCCTGACAATTTCCCCAATCGAATGCAAAATGTTGCATTGCGATTAATTTTACTGCCAAAAATTGGTAACTTTGGTGCTTTTCCTCGCCTATAGGGCTTTTCATTCACAGTCATTTGTTTCGAGCTTTTGTCATGTGTCAGATAATATTATGTGACACATGACAGAAGCTCGAAACAAATGACAATCGATGAAAAGCCCTATTGTGTTTGTCATATCCATCAGTGGCGGCCGGTCAGCGTCGGCAGGGTCGGCAGTGCCGACCCACACATTTATAGATATAGATTCTTTTAAAATATAATTTAATCATAGTTGATGTCATTTGTCCATCAACCATCATCGCCCCAAACAACCTGGAACAACTAGAAGATATAACTATTCAAGAACTAGAACTAACGTTAAGAGAAATGAAAAACAATAAAGCTCCTGGTCCCGGAGGTATTCCAATTGAACTCATTAAGCACAGCACGACAAAGGAAAAAGAAATTTTAGTTGAAATATTCAACCGATGCCTTTCAGGCAATAGTGGCGTGCCCTCTGAGTGGAAAAACTCCATAACTACCCCTATATACAAAAAAAAATGGTAGAAAAAATTGTAATAATTACAGAGGCATTAGTGTGACCAGCTCAGTTGGAAGACTGTACGGACGAATAATAAAGAAACGGATAGAAAAGGAGTGGCAAGATTCCGAAGAACAAAGTGGATTTAGGGCAGGTAGATCATGCACAGATAATATTTTCTGCATAAGGCAATTACTAGAAAAACGTTCTACTAGAAATCTAGAAACTCACATGGTATTTGTAGACTTAAAAAAAGCATACGATACCGTTCCCAGAGAAAAAATGTTTGAGGTATTACAACAAACCACTTTAAATAGAAAATACATCCAAACAATAAAAGATCTCTATGCTAATGCAACAACAGCAATTAAAATTGGAACGAAACTTTCAAATACTTTTGAAACTTCGAAAGGCCTTTTGCAGGGAGGCTGTCTCTCGCCCACTTTATTTAAAATTTACCTTACACATGTGTTAAAATATTTGACTAGGAAATGCCAAACAATGGGGATACCAGTAGGAGATTCTTATTTGTATACGTTGCTATTTGCTGACGACCAAGTTGTGATTGCTGCTGATAAAGATGACGCCAGTTACATGATTAGAAAATTGAAAGAGGAGTACCAAAAATGGGGTTTGGAAATGAGCATGGAGAAAACTGAATACCTTGTAGTCGGAGGTGATACTGAAGACTTAGAATTAGAAGGGGAATACATAAGGATGTGATGAATTATTTAAATATCTAGGTTAAATTTTTGACAAAAACTCCACATGCGATCAAGATATAGAATATCGAATAAGTCAAGGAAGAAAAGCTATAAAACAGCTAAATGGCATTTGGTGGAGTACAGGACTGCAAAATCAGACAAAGAAAAAAATCTACCAAACTATCGTGGAAGGAATTGTCCTGTACAACTCGGAAGTGTGGGAAGTAAAAGACCGACAAAATAAAAGACTTCAAGCTTTAGAAATGGACGCGCTTAGAAGAAGCTGCAGAATATCTAAACTGCAGCATATCCCAAACGAAAAAATAAAAGAAAGAATGGAAGTAGAAAATGATATTATAGACAGAATAGAACAAAAAAGATTAATATGGTACGGGCATGTCCAGAGAATGGGACCAACAAGATGGCCCAAGAAAATGATCCAGTATGTACCACCCGAGAGAAGAAAAAGAGGCAGACCGAAGAGAACATGGATACAAGATGTAGAGAAAGCAATGAACAGTAGACAACTCAACGAGGAAGATATTCGTGACCGAAAAGCATGGCGAATAGGATGCGGGAAACGGCGAATGCTGTAGAACACCCGATATATATATATGATGTCATTTCTATCTGTGAAATAAAAAAAATCTTTAAAATAATACAGACTTAATTTTATTCATGGTTTTTAAAAGGATTCGGACAATCCGAGCGTTAAGTGATCCCTACGCATAAGAGACTTTTCAAAAAATGAATGATCCGTGCCATTCATCTGACTGTTTTCGGCAAGCCGACCCCAGCTCATCTCGAGCTTGACGATTTACAGGTAAAACTCAACGAAATACGAGTCGAAGAGCAATGAAAAACGTATTTCTCTCCGGAGGCATTAAGCGGCAGGTACGGCACATTTAAATCTGCCGATGTTTCATTTGGAACCATCGGCAGAAATTGTAAAAAATAATCACGCCGCTTTACGTCATTTAATTGATATTGTAATTTATTTAAGTTGTCAGGAATTATCATTTACGGGACGTGATGAATCGGAGCATTAAATCAAAGTAATTATAGAGAACTAATAAAATTGTTAAATATTTGTTAAAAATTTGTAAGAAATACGATTTGAAATTTTCCAATTTTTTTTCTGATTCGAAGATATTTAGCGGCGCGTCTAAAACAGTACAGAATTAACTAATATAATCAATTAGTTATATTTTAAATACCGTTATTGAATCTGAGATTCTGAAAACCATTTGCTTTTCGCTAGAAGTAGGTGAAACTTCTGATTATCATGTCATTCACAACTATCAATTGTTGTTCGATAGGCGTTACGTGGTAATATTTATTTATGAGAGGTTTTTAGGTTTTACAGACGTCAGTAAAAACAATAAGGCAGAATATATTTTTGGGGTTTTAAAGCACAGATCAGAGATCAGATTAAAATTTATGGACATCAAAAATAAATTGGTAAGGCAAATTTACGACGGCGATGTTGTGATGTCCGGTGAATTGAATGGTCTCCAGGCAAAAGTTAAAACTATTGCACCACAAGCTTTATTTACTTACTGTTATGGGACTTCGTCTTTTCTTGCCATTTTAGCTCGCCTAAACAGACTACTGTTTTAGAACAATTTGTTTCGAAAAAAATGCAATCAGTTTGTCAGACACGATGAAATTTTAAATCTCGGTTAGTTTTCACTGTAGCAGATTTTCGTGAACAGCTTTTTGGAAGTTTTTTATTTTATTATCGAAGGTGACGATTTTGAAAGCGGTGACATCTCGATCCGTGAAGCAGTCGGTTTGAGAACTTTATTAAATGTTCACTCTTTTACTATTCTTTTAAATATTTTTAAGAAAGTGTTTGCCCAAACCCATTTGATATTCATTGTCGTTCAAAATCAGTTAATTGTCATTATTTATTCCAAAAATAAAATAAGAAAGCTGGTGCAAAATCTCAGAAATTTTCGTAATGATAGAAGTTTCCAATATATACGCAGTGACGTTTTGGATTCGCTTGATATTTTCGAAGCACCCCAAAAAAGACAAAGACATGATACATATCTCGAAAAACGAGTATATTTTGAACTTTTGGATACCTGCCATTATGCAAATAGATACTCGTTTTTCGAATTTTGAAGATTTGCAAATTTTTGACCTCCTTTCCTTTTGAATATACTCTGGGCTAATTAGCAAAATACAAGGAAAAGTTATTTACCAGCAATTTTATTGCTGGAATCGAATCTTATTATTGTATGTATTAATAATATAGGTATGCAAAGTCCGCAGATAGTGTGCTACTTTTTTTATAAATAAAATGGCGCCCGAAAATCGTGTTTTTTTTTCAATTTTTGCTCTATAACTTCAAAGATTTGAACTATACACCAAAAAAACTCAAATAAAAATTCACCGCAATTAAATTATGCATAGAGACGTGTTTTTCGCGATTCACTTCGACGAAAACTTTCCCCGGAAAAAGGGGGTTTTTCCAACAAAATCTTTAATTTTCAACTAAAATTTTAGATAAGTAATTGTTAATCAATAATTAAATAACTTGGTAATATAAAAGCCCTTTTCGTATAGAGTATAATTCCAGAAGCCGATGGAAATTGAATGAACAATTTAGCAACAATTGAATTGTTAATTAAAAATTTACGGTCGCTATAATAACGACAATAATTATGGTGCATAAGAATAACTATAATTTTTTCATAAAAAGACACCATACCTATCTAATATACTTTACAGAATTGAATTTAGTATATTTAAGCGGCCTCAGGAATATTTTAAAATTATAAACAATTTTTTGGCTTATAAACAAATAAAATATCTCGGGAAATATTAAACTAAATTAAATTATGAAAGCGGTATTCGAAAAGCAGCAGCAGGACGCTTCTTTTAAAAGAAAAAACGTTTAATTATCAGGAGTGGTTCCTGAGATAAAACCGGTCAAATTTGACCGGAATTTACGGCAAAGATATACGCAATAGGATCATAATTTTCAAAATATCACCTTTTTATGTTTGTCCTCTTTCTCTACAACAATTTTCATATCTTTAAAATACTCATAACATATATTATTATAATAAAAACTATCGATAATACGTGTGAAAATTGGCAAAAATAGCAAAATTCCAATCAAAAATTAGGTTGGAGAAAATGTAACCCTCAAAGTTCAAAATCGGTATACGTTAAAAAAGTGCATTTTCTCGGCTTCCCATAGAGCAACTTCCTTCATTCTCTTTTTGTTCTAAAGTAACTCGAGTAGAGCCATCTAACTAACGCATTATTAAATGTCAAACTTGCTTTTGTTTTGTTATAATAGATTAATTTATTTATAAGAACAGAAAACTACATATTTTTTCAGTTGTAGGCTTTTTTTTAGATAAACTTACTACAAGTGTACCTTTTAAAGTTAAAAACATAAATATTCTCATTTGAAAGCTGTATAATTATTTAAACAATTTTTATTTAAACAAATTAAAATTTTGTGTTATAATAAATAAATTAATTTATTATAACAAAACAAAAGCAAGTTTGACATTTAATAATGCGTTAGTTCGACGGCTCTACTCGAGTTACTTGGGAACAAAAAAAGAATGAAGGAAATTGTTCCATGGGAAGCCGAGAAAATGCATTTTTTTAACGTATACCGATTTTGAACTTTGGGGGTTACATTTTCTACAACCTAATTTTTGATTGAAATTTTGCTATTTTTGCCAATTTTCACACGTATTATCGATAGTTTTTATTATAATAATATATGTTATGAGTATTTTAAAGATATTTTAAAGATATGAAGAAATGAAGAAAGATATGAATTGGTGTGATGAAAGAGGACAAAAATAAAAAGGTGATGGTTTGAAAATTATGATCCTATTATTTATATCTTTGCCGTAAATTCCGGTTAAGTTTGACCG
Source organism: Diabrotica virgifera virgifera (assembly GCF_917563875.1). NCBI lineage: Eukaryota > Metazoa > Arthropoda > Insecta > Coleoptera > Chrysomelidae > Diabrotica > Diabrotica virgifera. Next base: position 173,043,108 of record NC_065451.1, read on the forward strand.
GTTGTATCTCAGGAACCACTCGTCATAATTAAACGTTTTTTCTTTTAGAAGAAGCGTCCTGCCACTGTTTTTCGAATACCGATTTCACAATTTAATTTAGTTTAATATTTCCCGAGATATTCTATTTGTTTATAAGCCAAAAAATTGTTTATAATTTTAAAATATTCCTGAGGCCGCTTAGATATACCAAATTCAATTCTGTAAAGTACATTAGATAGGTATAGTATCTTTTTATGAAAAAATCATAGTTAATCTTATGCACCATAATAATTGTCGTTATTATAGCGACCGTAAATTTTTAATTAACAATTCAATTGTTGCTAAATTGTTCATTCAATTTCCATCGGCTTCTGAAATTATAATCTATACGAAAAGGGCTTTTATATTACCAAGTTATTTAATTATTGATTAACAATTACTTATCTAAAAGTTTAGTTAAAAATTAAAGATTTTGTTGGAAAAAACCGCTTTTTCCGGAGAAAGTTTTCGTCGAAGTAAATCGTAAAAGACGCGTTTCTATGCAGAATTTAATTGCGGTGAATTTTTATTTGAGTGTTTTTGGTGTAGAGTTAAAATCTTTGAGTTATAGAGCAAAAGTTGAAAAAAACACGATTTTCGGGCGCCATTTTGTTTATAAAAAAAGTAGCACACTATTTGCTGACTTTGCATACCTATATTATTAATATATACAACCATAAGATTCGATTCCAGGAATAAAATTGCTGGTAAATAAGTTTTCCCAAAAATGGCCTATTCTCCGAGAATCAGCCCAGACTAATAATCCTTTTGATTATTCAAGATTTAAAAGTTACCGTCGCGTCGCCAAAAAATTTCCAATATATTTATTTACAAGTTACTTAAAAATTATGCTGATCCAAATATTTTCGGAAAGTGGGATAAGTTACAAATATGAATAATTTTATATAGTAAGTACTGCAATTCACTACAACAAACTGTTCATAAATTCTCTTGTTGCCACTAACTTCTGCCTCAGATGAAAGGGATTTCTCTTGTCTCAAAATAATCAAAATTTATTGTCGAAACACTATGACACAAGAGAGAATGTCTGTGACAAACAAAAAAAAACCAAAAAATATCCTATGATCATATCAGGAGAAAAAAAATCTTGCCGACCCTGTCTCTAAGGCCACGAGCGGCCACTGATATCCATTACTAACATTGCGTGGTTTTGTGTTTAAATAGAAAAAATCAATTTTCTCCGAACCCGATTGATATGCATCCCGAATTTTTATACAATTTTTGCATTTTTTTATTGGTCGATTTATTTAAAAGTAATATCAATTATTTTAGACATTTTGTGCATATATGTGTACGATGAACAAAATATAGCCATTATAAATCTCTTTTTGTATGAGGACTAAAAAGCGGCGAGGACAATCAGAATATAGCTTCGAAAACTATTAAATTTGAGCTTTAAAATTTATTCCATGGGGTGCAAATGGCCGAATAAATTATTTACCCTTTGATGTCACATATTTTCCAGTTGATGTAACGCTAACAAAATATTCGAACGGCTGAATATCCCCCATGCGGATATTAAAAGGTACTTCATGCGGTTTGGTGGCTGAAAAAACTGCCACTATTTGTTTGCTAATTAATGTTATATCTATTCGATCGTACGGTGGAAGAAATCCGTCATAAATATATTGTTTTAATGACACACACAGAGAGAGTTATCTCCAGTATTGGCAGTCTAAGGTAGTCTTCCGTTACCCGAATATACAGACAATGTAAGTACAAGTAACTGATAGAACTCTCATAGATAAATTCTAGATTCGTTGTCTTTATGGATTATGTATCAATCTATAAAAACATAATACGAGCATACTAATGGGGTCACTGATGGTGGATATGAGCTATTACCTCCGATTTCGTTCAACTTCCATCGATTTGCATGAAAATTGGTGAGTAGTTAGAGAATATCTCAAGAAACAAAGGTGACATGGTGCCAACTTGCGCTTTTACCCTGGGGGTGGATGCCACCCCTTCTCGGACTGAAAATTATTTTATTAAAAATAACCCCATAATTAGATAGGGGGACAAATTATAAGCAACATTTATTATACTTATAATGTTATTAAAATAAATCAAAACTTTTTGAGTTATTAAAGATCAACAATTTTAATTTTTCGTAAGAAAAATGCATGTTTTTAACCGATTTTTCATAGATAACTCAAAAACTATAAGTTCTTACAAAAAAGTTATTATTACCAAAATTGAAGTTAATAAAAAAATAAATAAACTCCTTACTAAAAAAACTTTTTAGTTTTAATTAAAAGTGAGTTATATGTAATTAAATGCATATTTTTTTCGGCGAGTACCCAAATCTAAATATTCAAGCTTAAATTACGGGAAAATGCATTTTATAACATAAACTTATTAAACATTTGTGAAAGTACTTAGATATATCTATCAAATGAGATACCGAACAAGTTAATAGCATTAAAATTTATGCTTCAAACATTACATTTTTCAAACTTTATCTTTTAAAAATTTTTCCAATAAATGTTATCGTTATTTTTAATAACTCCGTTAATTTTTAAGATATCAGGTTCACCTAAAAACGGTTTGAAAGGTAATTCCAAAGGCTATTAAAACACGAATTTAATCTTATAAACCCCTTACTTTTTTAAAAATCAAAGATTAAATGGTCACGGTTACATGGTTCTCGTAGCAAAATTAAGCTTTAAACGTTTCCATCTCGGTTATTTTTGACCCTATTGAAATGGTAAAAAAGGTATAATATTTGATATAGAAAAAACTAAAATTTGGTTATGTACCATTTTTTACGTATATTGAGTATTTTTATAGTTACTATCAAAAGAAAATTAAAATGACGATACTTTTAAAAATTCTGATTTTTTTAAATTATATCTTTTTTTCAAAAATATGCATTCTAATCCTGTGAAAATTGTTAAAATCATTACTTATGCTAATAAAAAGAAATTTTTGTAAGGATTACTATAAATTTTAATTTTTGTGGAAATGGCGTATGTTTTATTTTTCACTTTTTCCTAAAAAATTCGAAAGGGTTCTCTTTGTTTCATCATAACTCCCTTAATTTTGATACTATTAACTTCTTCTGGAGCTCATTTGTTAGGTATTCTGAAGTACTTTGATAAGTGTTTGGCAGGTATATTTTATAAAATGCATCGTTTTCCCGTTATGTAAGCTTGAAGATTTGAGTACTCGTCGAAAAAAATATACATTCAATTACCCATAACTCACTTTGAATTAACATTAGTTTAGTTTTTTAAGTGAGAATAGTATTCAATTTTTTATTTTCTTCAATTTTAGTAAGAATAACTTTTTTGCCAAAGCTAATAGTTTTTGAGTTATACGTGAAAAACAGCTTTAAAACATGCGTTTTTTACGAAAAAATAAAATCTTTGATCTTTAATCACTCAAAAAGTATTGATTTATGTTAATAACTTAATATAACAAATTTTACTTAGAATTTGTCCCTCTATCGATTTATGGTATTATTTTTAATAAAATAATTTTCACAACAGAAAAGGGGTGGCATCCACCCCTAGGGTAAAAGCGCAAGTTGGCATCATGTCACCTATGTTCCTTGAGGTATTCTCTAACTGCTCACCAATTTTCATGAAAATCGATGGAGGTTCAACGAAATCGGAGGTGAAAACCTTCAGTGACTGCACTATATTATCATTAGTGAACTTGTAGGCAATCGTTGTCAAGGACAGAATTCAATCATTTTCGTTAAAGTGCAACAAGGACATGTGCCATCTCCGTTTCTAATTGACATAAATATGTTCTAAAACAGTGTTTAACGAAACTTTAGATAACATAAATACTAATCGTAACTATTAGATTACCAACGCTGTTTTAGTTTTTAATAAATATGCCGTTTACTTTAATACCCTTATTAGAGTTTGCCACTGCTTCTGCGAAGGATTTTCCTACAGATATCTTAAACAACATTGGAGAAAGTGCAACCTTGCCTTCATCATCATCTTGGTGCTACAGCCCTTAGAGGGCCTCGACCTTCTCAAGCTTTCTACGCCATTCTGTTCTGTTCCTTGCTTGCATTTTAAAGTTGCCGACTCCAATCTTCTCGGCATCCTGTGTTACACCGTCCATCCACCTCAGCTTTGGTCTACCCCATCTTCTCATTCCCACGGGTTGCGCTGTTAGAATCTTTTTTATCATGTTCGATTCAGGGGCCCGGGTTTGGCTTAATTATAGTGATAATATCTTTTCCACCAAACGTATGCTTGTAGATATTCTGCAGTTCAAAGTTATATCTAAGCCTCCATATTCCGTTCTCACAGACCGCTCCGAATATCTTACGTAGCACCTTTCTTTCAAAAGCAACCTTGCCTTACTCCCTTTTTTATTAAGAAATCTTTCATTTCGTTGAAATTTAAAGTCACATTTTTGTTGTCTGGTTCTATAGTCCAGGGCACATCTGTTTTGAGGTGGACGTTGAGAGGTGACTCAAATTTTTTTGCTGAAATTGCTTGAAAATAACTCAAATAATAATATTTGAGTTATCCTCCCCTCAAAATGGCCCGGAACATTGTTTAAATAATCAAAATGTCAAAATGTGAAGGAAAAATTCGATTTATTTATTGGTTTTTTGATTATAACTTAAAAACTATTCATTTCTGATAAAAGTTGTACTGATATAAAAGTTGCGCAATTAAATTTCCTTCAATACAGAATTGGTTAAAAATTTAAAAAATAATCACCCTTGTTGCAAAATAGCAATAATTGCGGACAAAAAACATACAAAAACAAGTACATATTCGCATTTTATGTTTTTCAACCATTTACGCTACACCTAGGACTTTCATATTTTACCCACAAAAACTTTATGATATAGTAAAACAACACTGTAAATTTCATTAAGATCGGTTTAATAGATTTTGCAAAATAAATTTTGCAATCCAACTTTCGCAAACAAAATTCATTTTTTTTAATGTTGCAGGACTGAAAATAAAGTAGATAGCAAGTTGAATTTTTTTTTTGCTTATAGAAGTGTACTGTACCTTTCATTTGCCATTTGCAAAATTAATATCGATTAATTACCACGGCGTCAGGAAATTTTTTAAATAAACATTAATTTTTGGTGCTACGCGCAGGACAGCGGTGTTAGATTCACACAAGTCTATTTTCACCAAAATTTCTTCCAATCTTTATCTAATATATTATTTTCTTACTCTATATATTGTTGTATTTTAATATTTTCATTCCACAAAAATCAAACTAATTTTATTATTGTTTATGAAATATTGTTTAAACAATTGCATGTGTTTAAAAATAATAAACTTTTATTCTCTAAGTTAAAATATAGGAACAAAGAAAGTTTTTGCTAAAAAAAGTGTTATTTCAAAAGATAGAGTATGTGTTTTTATTTTGCAATAAACAAATTGATTTATTTATATCGAAATGTAATAAAACTTAAAATGTATCAATTATTATCAATGATTATTGGAATGCCCAATCAGAGCAAACTATCCTCTGTCCTGCGAGTAGCACCAATAATTAATGTTTATTTAAAAAAATTCCTGACGCCGTGGTAGTTAATCGATTTTAATTTTGCAAATTTCAAATGAAAGATACAGTATACTTCTATATGCAAAAAAATTTCAACTTGCTATCTGCTTTAGTTTCAGTCCTGTAACATTTTCAAAAAATTAATTTTTTTGCAAAAGCTGGATGGCAAAATTTATTTTGCAAAATTTGTTGAACCGATCTTAATGAAATTTACAGTACTATTTTACTGTATCATAAAGTTTTTCAAGGTGAAATATGAAGGTCCTAAGTGTAGCATGAATGGTTGAAAAACGTAAAATGCGAATACTTGTTTTTGTATGTTTTTTTCGAAATTATTGCTATTTTGCAACAAGGGTGACTATTTTTTAAATTTTCAACCAATTCTATATGGTAGGGAATTTCATTACGCAACTTTTATGCTAGTGCAACTTTTCTCGGAAATGAATATTTTTAAAGTTATAATCAAAAAACCAAGAAAAAAATCGAATTTTTCCTTTATTTTTTGACATTTTGATTATTTAAACAATGTTCCGGACCTCTTTGAGAAGGAGAATAACTCAAATATTATTATTTGAGTTATTTTCAAGCAATTTCTGCAAAAAAGTTTGAGTCACCTGTCAACGTCCAAATGTACTAATATTTTTACAGATGCGCCCTGGTCTACTAATACAGATTGGCGATGACTCTTATATTATCTTTGGCATCCAATCCCAACTTAGACCTGGATCCTGCGTACCAAAAAAAGTTGACTAAAAGCAAGCTGAAAATTTGTTAATAGCTTAACGATGTCTAGTCGCACAAACTTTGATATATGGGAACACTGGAACAGGGGAAGATTTAATTGTGGAACAGGCTAAAAATTTCGATCGCCAGACTACGAAAACGTTCCATGTATTTTGTCGGACAGAACTTCCAATTGATTTGTTACCATTTCATTAAAATCACATGAAAAGATCAGACTGGTGTTTATTACCAACTGGTCATTTTAATGAGTGGAACACGAAGAACATGTCAAATGACAGGAATCATGTTGGTTAGTAATAGCAGTCCGATTTTTGCATGAGAGGCAATTGGATGTTCTGTCCAACAAAATACATGGGACGTTTTCTTAATCTGACGTTCCAAATTTTTAAACTGTTTCACAATTAAAACTTCCCCTATTCCAGTGTTCCCGTACATCAAAGTTTGTCCGACTAGATTCCATTAAGCTTTTAATCACCTTTTTTTGGTACAAGGGATCTAGGCCTAACTCTTTTAGATATTTTATGATTATTTCGTGTTTTACGTTATCGAATGCTTTGTTAAAATCTATGAAAGGGGGAACACATCCTGTCTTTGATCTAAACAGTTCTTATTAATATTTCCATACTAAAGTTCGCCTTTCAAGTGCTAAGTCCGTTTTTGAAACCAAACTGACTACAGCCTCTTTACATCTCTTAAATGATCTTGTATGTAGTTTTCCCAAGAAAAGTTTTAAAACGTGGATCAATAGGTTTATTAGCCGTGGTCCTTTCAGAATTTCGCAGGTGGTGTTTTGGATAAGGCGATAAATGTAGAGCCAAACTTTTGGGATCTGGCCCGTATCGTAGACATCCTTCTTCTTCTTTACGTGCCATCTCCGCGACGAAGGTTGGCAATCATCATTTCTATTTTAACTTTTGACACTACAGCCCGAAGGAGTTCAGTTGAGTTGCATCCAAACCATTCCCCTAATAACACAAAACATTCCAGGAATATTCCTAGAAGGTACACACAGGACATTGAAAACATTCCTGGAATGTCCCCCAGGAAAGTGCTGTCTCAGCATTTTAAACATTCCTTGAATGTCTTGTTGGAACATTCCATGAATGTCTACGAATGTTCTTTGGACATTCACAGTATATTTTTTAGACTGAATGTCTTGTTGGAACATTCCACGAATGTCCAGGAACATTCCATGAATGTCCACGAATGTTCCTAGGACATTCACAGTATATTTTTTAGACATTCTCTGAAATATATCGTCAGTGATGTGACAATACCTCCTATGTTTTTTCATGAGTTTTGCACGAGACGAAAAACATTTTTTAAGACCACCTCCTGTTTTCATACCTAAGTTTTGACTTGTTTTGTAGTAAATAGATAGTTGAATTTACTACAAAACAAGTCAAAAAATATATGAAAACAGGAGGTGGCCCAAACAAGTGTTTAGTCTCTCTTACAAATCTCATGAAAAAACAGGAGGTATTGTCACATCACTGACGATATGTGGCCATACCAAATAATGCATCCTTGATAAATATAAACATTTTTATTGCACAAAATCTTTTCATACATTTTTTTAATGTAATTTACTGATATTCCCATAAAAAAATGTGTCACATTTGCTTTGTAAACCTTTCTTTTGCCTTTCGTAGCCACATATTCCGTTTCCTTCCTGGTTTTTTGTAGACCACTTCCCTCAGCTGATTCTAAAAAAAATTAAAATAAATGGCAATTTTTCTGTCCTTTACAATTAACAATCAGGAGAAATATTATTTACAGGTAATAATATGGATAAATGATAATAATAATAATTCCTTCATCAAGAGATAGCTATCAAGCTGGGACTTCTCCAAACGAACCATCTCCCATATTATCAATACGACCCTGAGAGTATGCTTGAGGATGTCAACTACAAGCTATACTGGGGCCGCACTGTGCTCACAGACCAAACAGTGGCACATAATAGACCAGATCTCATACTAGTTAATAAATTAACAAGACAAACAACACTAATTGATGTGGCGATACCTAACAACAATAATCTGCGCAGTAAATTTACTGAAAAGATAGCCAAGTACAGAGATCTGGAAATTTAAATACGAAGACAATGGCGAATGCAAAGTACCCAGACGATACCTATTATTATGTCTACTACTGGAGTCATTCCGAAGAACCTCCTCGAAAACATAAAAAAGCTGGGTCTAAATGAACACCTTTATAAGACTATGCAGAAAGCTGTACTACTTGCGACGGCCAGATGTGTACGAAAATTTCTGGGAGATATTCCAGCATATCAAGTCACCTAGGGCTCGATAACACGGAAAGAGTCCCACCAGAGCTCAATCCTTTTGATACAGTAGGTATCTGGGATGAGTCAATTTTCCCCCTAGAGGGAGTGTGAGCCGTATGGCTAAATCTGGATAATAATAAAATAAATATTATATAATATTTAAATAAATAATAAATAATATTTTGTATTTTGACAATGACATCCGATGTGGAAGTAGAACCTTAATAAAGTTATTTTTTCAAGTAAATTGTGGCTTATTTCCCAGTTAGACTAGTTTATTACAAAAATGCCACAAAGAAATAGCTTTTTCACAAATAAATAAGTATTTATTTTATTATAGATATTTATTGTTTTTATTATTAACTTTAACATAAGATTATAACTTAATTCTTGTTTTCTATTTCTGATGTTTTTATTTATTTACATTGAATATTAATCAAATAATTAAACAATGTCAACTTAGATCTCTGATGTAGATAATTAAGTGCAATGCTATCTATATTGTACGGACTGTATTATTAATTAGGTTAAGCATATTACCTGTGTGATATAAGCTATTGGAACAGCACAGCCTCTCAATGAACAGATGAAAGTGAAGTTCTGTCAATATCTTTTTCTAAAAAATGTTTTGAACATACTCCTCTACTAACAAATCTGATCTATACTTTACGCCTTCTTCTCAGGATCTTCTGGAAAGCTAAAAATACAAATATATGCAGCCAGAAAGCAGTTTATTAACGAAAAGTCTTGGATTTAAAATATTGTTTACTGTATTTTATTTCAATTATTCGAATTGTTTAAAAGGTAGTAAACTTTGTATCTAGGGCTTTTCGTTTTCCTCTTAATACGAGAGATGTCGCTAGAATGCGTCTCAAGAGGTAGAACCATTGTTTTCGCGATGGTTTCCCTTAAATTAGTCAGATTGTTTGTATTCCTTCAGATTTGTGACTGCATAGCTTCACTGATGAGGCATGAGGATGCTGAAATGGCTATATGGAGATGGTCCAAATCTGAACCGAATATAAACAAAAATCTGCATTTATCTTTTCCATTTTTACTCAGTTCTGAGTATTTAGAAACTGTCGTAAGAGAAGGTAAATGCGTGGCCTAAGTGTCCTTTTTGCTTTCTCCTATTTTCGTCGTCTCTGTGATTATATATTGTAAAATCCGGAGATACGGGATGCAGCCAGAAAGCAGTTTATTAACGAAAAGTCTTGGATTTAAAATATTGTTTACTGTATTTTATTTCAATTATTCTAATTGTTTAAAAGGTAGTAAACTTCATGATACTATAAATAAAGAGATAGTATTTTCCCGTAGTGCAAATACGTCCGAGCTCGCGCATTGATGATGTAACTGGAGACCGGAAGTTGAATTTTAATTCTTGTTAAAGTTAAATGGGATTTGTATTCATTATGTGATGAAATTATTCAATTAGCAAAATAAAATTAAAATTCAATGTATTCGAAAAAAATTTAGTGTCGCGATTTCAGTCAAAATAACTGTCAAAGATAAAATATAAAATACAGCCGCGAACAATTCAAAGTAATCGGACATTACGAATGATTACGAACCATTACGAACTTGCCGGTCTCCAGTTACGTCACGACTTCCGGATGTGCAATATATTATCTTGTTATTTATAGTATCATGGTAAACTTTGTATCTAGGGCTTTTCGTTTTCCTCTTAATACAAATATATGCATTACTAAGCATTATTAACGAATTTATGTTTTAAATAAAAAATATGATTAATGAACTCAAATATTATAAAACAGCTTTGAAATGGTGTATTAATAAGAATATAGTCGGTTCGCTAAACTCAGACACAACTGGCTAGTGATTTTAGTAGGTAATTTTTTTGTTTTTGGCCAATTTTGCCAAAATTGGCAAAATAGGGCTTTTCATCCATTGTCATTTGTTTCCAGCTCCTGTCATATGTTGTATAATCTGTGTGTAATATTAATATACACGGATTATAGGACATATTATTATGATAGATGCTCGAAACAAATGACTGAATGAAAAGCCCTATTACTAACTAATTAGTAATTATTAACTATTTAGTAATTATTTTCTTTTTTTGGTAAAATTTGCAAAATATTTACTAAAATCACTAGCCAGTTGTGTCTCGAGACTCAGTTGTACTGGGACTCTGACTTTAGCGGACCGACAATATCTTTATATTATGTGTATTCATTATATTTATGTAGTTGGTACTATTATAGTGTGTGGTCTACCCTCGTTTATAAACGCATTCATATTTTAATTTTACAAAAATAATCCTTTTGTTATTATCTCTATTTACTATTTTGTTATTATATAATCTCTATTTACTATTTTAGTTAGGAATAAGCGAAGTTTGTGGCTTATTCGCAATTAAAATAATAAATGGATGTGACCAATTATTAACTTACAAAATAATAATTCTTCTGATTTATACGTTTTATTCACTTTGTTATATCTACGTTACTTAAAAGATTTTTTATTAATAGTATTAGGGTATTAGTATTTTCTGAAATAGGGGTTATTCCTTTGTTTACATATTTGCATACTAAACTAGTATGAAACGTTATTCCTGTAGAATACATTGCTTCTCCCACTGCAACTTCGTTGAGAACAGGACACCATTATGCACTATACAAGCACAAATACAAAACAAAACAAACAACAAAAAACTTTCGTTTACCAAACATTACCAAAACGAAAACAAGACGGCAAGATGGCCGAACCGAAGACACGTGATTCACACGAAGCGCCGAAGTGAGGTCGTTCGTTGTGGTCATTGGTTGTTTTTAATCACGTGATGCCCTCTCTAAGCGCCGTTCACAAATTCTGACAAATATGTAATATTTGTCATATAATATAATATAATATAATATGATATAATGTAATATAATATATAAAAAATTCATACACGCACGGCGAATTTGAAAATGAACGCAATTAAGAATAATTATAAATGCCTCTCTTCGTTTTTGCACAAGTTTCTGTTATAAGTAATGTTATATCGTTACAAGTATTTATTATTTGGCAGCTTAAAATATAGGAACATTGGTAGTATGTTCACAGAATATCTTATGGTAACATTCCAGGAATAATTTAATCAGATGTTCACCGAATGTTCCCTGAATGGACAGGACATTCAAATATTGATAGAACTTTGGTAGTACATTCCTGGAATGTTTTGTGTTGTTAGGGTCTCTGAGATTTCTCTGCCAGGACATTTTTCTTCTACCTATGCTGCGCCTTCCTTAAATCTTTCCCTGCATTATTAATTTTAGGAGTTAATATCTGTCACCACGTGCTATATGAGTTAAGTATTGCAGTTTTCTATTTTAATGGAATCCAGTATCTCCCTGCTGTTCTCTATTCTCCTTAGTAGGTACTTCTTCATTGGTTATTCTGTATGTCCAGGACAGTGTTGCCAACCGCATTTCTCTAGATTATCCGATGATCGCTCGAAAAAGATCCTATTTGTCACGAAAAGATACACTCATAGGCGTAACCAGGGGGTTGGGGATTATAAACCCCCCCCCATTTTAATGTACTTTGAGCTCTCTACGGTTAACACCTTTACTATTCCATACTTCTCAGAGGGGCGCGACCCAAAATAGTGACCTACCTTATCGATAATAGTCTACGAGAATTGCAGGGAAAATTGAAGATGGAATTACAAAAAAAAATGGTAGCTGTCTTTGTACTCACTTTATAATATGCAAAAAAATTACAGGATCTGGATTTCAATGCATATTTTTTTATACATCTCGTACCAAAGTTGCGCGTGAAGTTAGGCGTGCTAATGACAGTAGCGAGTTTGGGGGCGACCCCTCCCAGAGACTATCCAGTAGTTGTAACTCTCTTTAGGATCATATAGCAGAGACCATCCAGTAGTTGTAACCCCCCATTAGGATCATCCTGGTTTTTTTATCTTTTCTTATATTGAATACATTACTGAAAACCCTTTGTACATTCTACACTAGCGTTTGAAAATGGTAGAATGAATAACAATGAAAATAATTTTTTTAATTAGGAAACAAATAGATATAAGTATATTAAGCTTCATTTTTTAATTTTACCATTTATCAATTATTATAAAAAGTATTTTCACAAACCTAAACTTATTTCAACAGACGTTTACTTAAGCCTTGCACTACATAAAATAAAAATAAAACTAAATCGTGCAGTAGCTATCAAAGACTAAAAACACATAAATAAAATCGGACGGCAGAATCCCTGTTTTTGAAATTTGAATTAGATCAGTATGCCTTAAGTGGAAATATTTGTGCATTCAAATTCTAAACAAAACAATTTGCACAGGTCCCTTTTGTCCCTTCTTATTTGTCCCAACTTAGATAATTACCATGAAAAGTATCGGATGTTTCTAACATTCATCAAATATATAGGCTATTTATAGAAATTTGGGTGGAACCAAAGAAAATTAATGTGTTGTTGGGAATATATGAATGAGAAGCGGATTTTTTAAGTTTATTTTTGTTATTAGTCTGTTGTAGTAGATTGGTAGATACACTGAAAAATATACGCAAATATCCGATTTATTTAAAGATTCGAAGAAGATACGACAACTCTCAAAAATATACGCAAATCGGATAATTATACGCCGATTGGCAACACTGATCCAGGAGATTCTAAGCATTCTTTGATATGTCCACATTTCAAATGCTTCCAAACAATTGAGACATTGTTTATTAAGAGTCCATGTCTCCACACTTTAGTAGTCGTTTTCCAAGATTTAGGCTGAGATCTCTACTACATAATATTTGTTTCATACTTGTTTCATATTTCTTTGGTATAATCGTTTATTTCATTAATACTCTGGGCTAATTAGCAAAATACAAGGAAAAGTTATTTACCAGCAATTTTATTGCTGGAATCGAATCTTATTATTGTGTGTATTAATAATATAGGTATGCAAAGTCCGCAGATAGTGTGCTACTTTTTTTATAAACAAAATGGCGCCCGAAAATCGTGTTTTCTTCAATTTTTGCTCTATAACTCCAAAGATTTTAACTCTACACCAAAAACACTCAAATAAAAATTCACCGCAATTAAATTCTGCATAGAGACGTGTTTTTTCCGATTCATTTTGACAAAAACTTTCCCCGGAAAAGGCGGGTTTTTCCAACAAAATCTTTAATTTTCAACTAAAATTTTACATAAGTAATGGTTAATCAATAATTAAATAACTTGGCAATATAAAAGCCCCTTTCATATAGATTATAATTCCACAATCCGATGGAAATTGAATGAACAGTTTAGCATCAATTGAATTGTTAATTAAAAATTTACGTTCGCTATAATAACGACAATAATTATGATGCATAAGAATAACTATGATTTTTTCATAAAAAGACACTATACTTATCTAATGTACTTTACAGAATTGAAATTGGACTATTTAAGCGGCCTCAGGAATATTTTAAAATTATAAAGAATTTTTTGGCTTAAAACAAATAGAATATCTCGGGAAATGTTAAAATAAATTAAAATGTGAAAACGGTATTCGAAAAACAGCGGCAGGACGCTTCTTTTAAAAGAAAAATCGTGTAATTGTGATGAGTCGTTCCTGAGATACAACCGGTAAAAGTTGACCGGACTTTACGGCAAAGATATAAACAATAGGATCATAATTTTCAAACCATCACCTTTTTATTTTTGTCCTCTTTCTCCAAACCAATTTTCATATCTTTAAACTACTCATAACATATATTATTATAATAAAAACTATCGATAATACGTGTGAAAATTGCCAAAAATAGCAAAATTCCTATCAAAAATTAGGTTGGAGAAAATGTAATCCTCAAAGATCAAAATCGGTATACGTTACAAAAATGCATTTTCTCGGCTTCCCACGGAGCAATTTCCTTCATTTTTTTTGTTCCTTAATAACTTGAGTAGAGCCATCGAACTAATGCATTATTAAATGTCAAACTTGCTTTTGTTTTGTTATAATAGATTAATTTATTAATAAGAACAGAAATCTACATATTTGTTTTCCAGTTGTAGGCTTTTTTTTAGATAAACTTACTACAAGTGTACCTTTTAAAGTTAAAAACATAAATATTCTCATTTGAAAGCTGTATAATTATTTAAACAATTTTTATTTAAACAAATTAAAATTTTGAGTAATAATAAATAAATTAATTCATTATAACAAAACAAAAGCAAGTCTGACATTTAATAATGCGCTAGTTAGATGGCTCTACCCGAGTTACTCGGGAACAAAAAAATAATGAAGGAAATTGCTGCATGGGAAGCCGAGAAAATGCATTTTTTTAACGTATACCGATTTTGAACTTTGAGGGCTACATTTTCTCCAACCTAATTTTTGATTGGAATTTTGCTATTTTTGGCAATTTTCACACGTATTATCGATAGTTTTTATTATAATAATATATGTTACGAGTAGTTTAAAGATATGAAAATTGGTATGGTGAAAGGGGACAAAAATACAAAGGGGGTGGTTTGAAAATGATCCTATTGTTTATATTTTTGCCGTAAACTCCGGTCAATTTGACCGGTTGTATCTCAGGAACTGCTCATCATAATTAAACGTTTTTTCTTTTAAAAGAAGCATCCTGCCACTGTTTTTCGAATACCGTTTTCACTATTTAATTTAGTTTAATATTTCCCGAGATATTCTATTTGTTTATAAGCCAAAAAGTTCTTTATAATTTTAAAATATTACTGCGGCCGCTCAAATAGTCCAATTTCAATTCTGTAAAGTACATTAGATAGGTATAGTGTCTTTTTATGAAAAAATTATAGTTATTCTTATATATCATAATTATTGTCGTTATTATAGCGAATGTAAATTTTTAATTAACAATTCAATTGTTGCTAAGCTGTTCATTCAATTTCCATCGGATTGTGGAATTATAATCTATACGAAAGGGGCTTTTAAATTTCCAAGTTATTTAATTATTGATTAACAATTACTTATCTAAAATTTTAGTTGAAAATTAAAGATTTTGTTGGAAAAACCCGTCTTTTCCGGGGAAAGTTTTCGTCGAAGTGAATCAGGAAAAACACGTTTCTATGCAGAATTTAATTGTGGTGATTTTCTATTTGAGTGTTTTTGGTGTAGTTAAAATATTTGGAGTTATAGAGCAAAAATTGAAAAAAACACGATTTTCGGGCGCCATTTTGTTTATAAAAAAAGTAGCACATTATCTGCGGACTTTGCATACCTATATTATTAATATATACAATCATAAGATTCGATTCCAGCAATAAAATTGCTGGTAAATATCTTTTCCTAAAAATGGCCTATTCTCCAATAATCAGCCCAGACTATAAGTAATGTTTCTCCCTAAATAGTTATAAATTCTGAACTCGTTCTATCGTCTTATTATTTACGTGTAGAGTGATGTTTCTAATATTTTTTTCTACAACCACTATTGAAAGTGCACTTTTCTGAACAGTTTTATGTTAAAAAAGTTTATATTTTCTCACAGTATAAGATTTATGACATTAGTGTGCAATAATTAAAAAACGGACGCTAACTGAACGCAGGAAAGAGGTAGGTTTTCTTCCTGTAGGTCTACAATAACTAAAAAAGTAGTCAGCTACTTGGATCTTTGAGTGTCCTGAGAAAATCCTTATTTCTCTGGACTATATGCTCTATGTGGCTACGCTGTGTGTGCCGAAATACAAGTTTGTCCTTTGAAGTTTGTCAAAAACCGATAACTGGACGGATAGGCGTATTTGCTATTCGTACTTATGCGTTACACTTGGGAATAAAGCAAATATGAATGAATGAATCCTTCACACTTCGTCCTATGCGGCCGAATAAGGCGCATAACAAATAACAAATAGGGGAACATCCATAAACTACATCGTAAAAATCTTGGACTTTTTAATAACCTCCCCCCCCCCTTCCATCGTAAAGCATCGTTTGCAGTTGACCCCTACCGACGTCGCAAATGCAACTCATGAGCACCCTTTTTAGTGATTTTTTTTTAAATTCCATGTTATTCCTAGATTTTTAAAAGTTAGCTCTCAAAGTTTATTTACGAATGATTCCAAATCAGTATTACTATGTAGCTCATTAATATCCGCTTACTTTTTTCTCTCAATTCACTGTACAACTAATAAGTATAAATAGATTCAATGTACTAACTAAATAGAGTAGAATATTTTATTTCTATTCATTCTTTTAGAATTTTTTCACACAGAGTATTCAGTAAATAAGTAAAGAGTTTAATATTTATTGCTTCCAGACGTTGAAAAGAAGCGTTTGTTTAAAGACATAGGACAATGTTTTATTGTTTGTTATTCTGTATAAAACTGCTGGCAATATTACTAAGGCTGTGAGTGATAAAAACGAAATGAAAAGTATGCGATAAAAGTAATATACAATAGTTATTTTCCTAACTAGTGCGGAAAGTGATACTTTCACGCACGAGACTGCCGTTGATCCGAACGACGCGATAGCGGAGTTCGGGCAAGCAGTCGAGTGCGGGGAAGACACTTTCCGCATGAGTTATGAACAATATTTTTTCTAGGGCCGTACGTTTGGAAAAAACCCACAAAAAATAGAGTTATATCAATTTTTATTTAGAAGTGAAAATACACAAATTAATTCCTTGACAAGGTTGTCAAAACCAAACTGTCGATATAATGGGTTAGCACGACGACAATATTGGTTTCCATGACGACGATTCAAAACCATTGTAATTGTCTACTGATCTGACTTTTAAATAATGTGTCAAAATAATTTTATTTTATCGAATTATCTCGCTAATTTCATTAAACCATGAACACAATAAGATAAATTTGAAATAAATTAGTAAATAATATCTAAATATTAGTTTATTGCATGTATTATAATACAGTGCGTCCATAAAGTAACGCATAAATTCATTATTTCGTAAACCGGAGACTTTAAGGAAAAATCCTGAAACAGGTCGATTTTTATTTTTAATTTGCGATTTTTTGGCTTATACAACATACTAGTGACATCATCCATCTGGGCTTGATGACGTAATCGATGATTTTTTAAATGAGAACAGGGGTCATGCGACAGCTCATTTGAATGAGTATTCAATTCTCTATTTACTAATATAAATAATACCATAATTATATATACAGTGTGTTCAAAAAAAATTTTTTTAATTAAATTAATTGAGACAAAAAGAAGAATGTATGTAATTTATTTATTTCAAAATACGTTTTACAGTTGTCAGAAAACAGGAAAAAATGTTTATTTGATAAATAAGCCCGAAATAAATAAATATTGTTTTTCGCTTAAATCCAATATTAAAGCTCCAACCCACCTGCCTTTTTTGACACTTTAAACGTTTGGTTTAAGCGAAAATCAATGTTTATTTGTGAAATAAACATTTTTTTTTCTGTTTTCTGACAACAGTAAAACGTATTTTGAATTAAATAAATTACATACATTCTTCTTTTTGTCTCATTTAATTTGATTAAAAAACATTTTTTTGAACACCCTGTATAAACAATTATGTTAATGTTTACACTAGTGAATAGAGAAGTGAATACCCTTTCAAATGAGCTATCACATGACCCCTATTCCCATTTAAAAAAATCATCGATTACGTCATCAAGCCCAGATGGATGACGTCACTAGTATGATTTATATGTAAAAAAATCATAAATTAAAAATAAAAATCGACCTATTTCGGCATTTTTCCTTAAAGGTGCCGGTTTACGAAATAATGAATTTATGCGTTACTTTATGGACGCACTGTACTATATTATAATGCCGTATTACAAGGTATTTTACTTTTCCGCACGCCCGTGCAGAAAAATTTACTTTCACGCACGCCGTGCGGGAAATTGCAACTTTCGGAAACGAAATGCGTGCGTGAAAATGGCTCTTTTAGCACGGCCGTAGAAAAATTCTTTTTCATTCTAAATAGGGTATATTTTTTATATTCGTGAACTTCAAACGACGTCGGATGTGCACTTATGGTCCCCTCCCCCCTGTCGTATACCGTCGTAATAAGCAAAGTCCTTCTCCCCCTTTTCAACGACGTAGTTTATGGATGCTCCCATAGCGAAGTGTGGTTATTAATAATTTCAGACCAATTCAAATTCTCTTTTTACTATTTAACACGTTGACGGACAGTGCGTCAAATGTATAAGCAAGTGTTGGGACACTATATGTATTTTGCAAAGTAGAATAGGGAAAAGTGCAACGTCTATAGACGTTGTGTCACTTTACATCAATGGAAATTAGACGTCTATAGACGTTCTGTCCGTCAACGTGTTAAAGAGCAATTACAAAAAAAATATTTTTGAAGCATGTTACAAATGACGCATGCTAATATAAATTGTGGCAGATCAGATCATATTATACGAGAGAAAATGAAATGTGTAAAATTTAAATTATGCGTATTCCACCCCTGTCAGACAACAAACAAAGCAAGTCAGGCAAAGCAAAGAGATTCGAGTAAACTTTATGGAAGCACAGGCTCGGAAAATATGGCTCCGTTGTCGGGTGTACAATAAGGCTTTATTATCCCTTAGAAACAGGTGAAAGTGGTAAAGCTCAGGAGGACAGGAATGAGTTTACTACTACCTCTCCCGTTACGAATGGATGGAGGAGTTGGAGGAATAGTGGGGGGCTGAAGTTATCGCAACAACGTCTGACATTTATGTTTCTTGCTTATTGCTGTTGAACGTATTCATTGAAGTTTGGAAGTTTTAGGAGAAGGTGGGAGTCATTATATGTGGATGGGAGTTTGAGTTTATTATGGATTTGTTAGTGATAAATATGATACGGCAGGTGTGGAATATCTTCTTCAAATATTAGGAAATTTTTGAAATAAGTAACATTGAAATAAAAAAACATTATCTATTAGAGTGATGAATGTAACTCTGCGAATTAAAGTTTACTGTTACGTTTAAAATAAAACACAACTAATGCTTTGTTTAATTTAATTTTAATGACAATTTAAACGTTTATTTTATAATTAAGAAAAACTGGGTAAAAAAGAGGAACATAGAAAATATTGGATATTAGATGAAACTTGGAATCTTATTCATCATCATCATTCTCTTTGCCTTATTCCTATGCGGGGTCGGCTTCCCTAATTGCATTTCTCCACATAATTCTATCTTGGGTCATATCAATGTTCCCTTTACCAACATGTCCTGCCTTATCGTCTCCCCCAGGTCTTCTTTAATCTTCCTCTCCTACTCCTTCCAGGAATCTGCACTTCAGCTATTCTTCGTATTAGGTGATTAACGTCTCGACGTTGAACATGACCAAACCATCTTAGGCTATGCTCTCTCATTTTGGCATCAATTGGTGCCACACCTAGACTTCCCCTAAAATACTCATTTCTAATTTTATCATTCTTTGTCACTCCACTTATCCATCTAAGCATTCTCATTTCCGCCACATGCATTCGTTGTTCCTCTTTCTTTTTCACTGCCCAACATTCAGTTCCGTACATCATAGCCGGTCTTATGGCTGTTTTATAGAATTTTCCCTTCAGCTTCATTGGAATTTTTCTGTCACACAACACACCACTCGCTTCTTTCCACTTCCTCCATCCGGCCCCAATTCTACTGCATGTATCTCCATCTATTTCCCCATAACTCTGTAATACCGATTCCAGGTACTTACTTAAAACTATTGCTTTTCACAATCATTTCACCATCCAAAGATACCATTTTATTTGTAGTAACTCCATCTTTAAATGAACATTCCAAATACTCTTGTTTTTTCGTATTAAATTTTAAACCTTTTTCCTCCAGAGCTTGTCTCCACTGTTCCAGTTTTTGTTCTAAGTCTCTTTCACTATTTACTATTGACACTATATCATCAGCATACATTGGAATGCACTAATTCTTTGGACTAAGCACCGAGCTTTGGTGCAATCCTACCTTCACCTGAAATTTATCAGTCTCTCCCACACCTGTCCTAACACTAGTCGTTACTTCTTCATACATATCTCTCACAATCTTTGCATATTCGCCAGGGACTCCTTTCTTATTGAGTGACCACCACAGAATCTCTCGAGGAACTCTATCATATGCTTTCTCAAGATCAATGAATACCATATGAGCGTTGGTCTCTTTATTCCTGTCTTTTTCCATCAATTGCCTTACAATGAAAATTGCATCTGTTGTTGATCTGCCCTGCATAAAGCCAAATTGATTATCGGATAATTCGGTTTCTTCACGTCTCCGTCTATCAATTACTCTCTCCCATATTTTCATGGTGTGGCTAAGTAGTTTTATAAGCCTGTAGTGTATACATTGTTGTATGTCTCCCTTGTTTTTGTAGACAGGTATTAATATACTGCTTCTCCGTTCGTCTGGCATTTGTCCAACTTCCATAATTCTATTAAATAGACCTGCTAGCCAACTTATTCCTGTCTCTTCCAATGCTCTATATACATCCCCAGGAATATCATCAGGTCCGACTGCTTCTCCTTTCTTTATTTTTTGAAGCGCTTGAGCCACTTCCTCGTTTGTTATTCTGGTAACCATTGTCTCCGATGGTAACTCCACAGACTGTCTGTCAAATTCTTCATTTACTAAACTCTCAAAATACTTTCTCCATCTCTTTTTAACATCTTTCCGTGAATTAGTATTTTATTATTTGTATCACGTATACATCTAATCTGATTAAAATCTCTTGCTTTCTTTGCTCTCTGTTTGGCTATTTTATATATCTTTGCTTCGCCTTCCCTGGTATCAAGTTGATCGTATAGGTTTGAACAGGCTGCTGCTTTAGCTTTTGCTACTGCTATTTTCGCTTCCTTTTTGGCGACCATATAGTTTTGGAGATCTATGTCCGATCTGGTTTCTTGCCGCATTTTATTTAATTTTCCCTTCTCTTTTATTTTTCCTTGTACTTCATTTGACCACCACCAAGTCTCTTTATCCTCAAACTTTTATCCTGACGTTTTCTTAAGTATTTCAATAGCCGTCTCTTTATTAATATTGGTCATTTTCCTCCAAATTGTGTTAGGGCTTCCTTTCATGTTCCAACATATTTCTTCTACTATTCTTACCCTGAATAGACCTTCGTTCTCATCTTTTAGCATCCACCACTTAATTTTTTGTGGTCCTCTCCGATATTTTTGTTTAGTTTCGCTTTTTACTTCGATGTCCAGAACAAGCAGCTTATGTTGTTGGCTTAATGTCTCACTAACTATTACTTTGCAGTCCTTGCATTCACGTATGTCTTCATTCCTTATCATGAAGTAGTCTATTTGAGATTGATGTCGTCCACTTTTGTAGGTAATTAGTTGAGTTTCTCTCTTTTTAAAGAATGTAAACTTGGAATCTTATTGTGGAAAGGAACAACGAAAAAAGATATCTTGCAAGCAAGAACAAGAAGGAAGAGCGAACCGACAACAAGAATATGAAACAATAAATAAAGCAGTTAAAAGGAATGCAAGAAGAGACAAAAGAAGGTGAACTAAAGAACTGGCAAAACAAGCAGAAACAGCTGCACAACACAACAGAACTATTATATAGCTATACCAAATTACTATACTAAATTTAAAATCAAGATGCAGTAGAAATAAACAAACCAAGACACGTTAAATGCTACTAGGAGCACTCCCGAGTCATAATTTACAATGTATATACATTGTACTTAAATAAAGTTAGGAAGAACGTCATACATAAAATTATGACTCAAATCAACTAGCTAACGTCTAAAGGTAGAAACTATCTATAGTGGTAATGTACTGTAATGTAAATTATAGGTTTCAACGGATAATTTCCCACCTCTACTAGTTTCATCTCTTTTTATTTCACAACGTATTATATTTTCCATCTTTTACGTTATTTTACTGGTTATTAGCGCGCTCATGACTGTATATCAAATACGGGATACACTCACTTCCTCCTTGCATCTAACTACAACAGTCTAATCTTTCATATAGCATCGCGAGTCTGAACGCAAGTCCATACGCACCCCAATTTTAATTAACTTCATATCAGAGCCAAGTGTTGCACTTGAGAACTCAATATATTGATATGTGTTTAGATGGATGGCTGACTTGTAAAAGAATCATTCAATGTATTTCAATATTTGCTTTGCACATCTGACACCTTGTGCAATGCCTAATACCCACTCAAAGCTGCTTAAAAAGCCAACAGATTTCCAAAATATAAGTATGAGGGATTTCTCATGCGCATATGAAAAGTTTTTGAAGTACCTATCTATAATAACGAACAATTTACGCGCAGACATGGGTAGATGAAAAAGCTTTAAGAGAGATTCAACAAAATAAAAAGCAAAATACCAAAAGAATTAAGGAAAAAGAGGGAAAAATAATTTTGAAAATCTGTTAGAACTTTGGTAAGACACCTTAATTGGAAATAGGCTTTGAGTTTTGAAAATTTTTATTTTAAAAATTGGGGATTGATTTATCTTATATTTAACAAAAAAAAAGTGTGTGTACTTGTGTACGCACGTAAGAAGTTATACTTCTTTATCGTCATAAAAAACAGTTTTTTTATATACCTTATACAAAATCGATAATATTTGATATAAGATGGTTATATTTTAGGTTTTAGATCATGCAGAACATTCTATAACTTTTCTTTCGTAAAATTAATAACAAAAGTTATCATAATTGAAATAACAGAAAATAATGTTGATGATATATGCCGAGAAAAATTTTTAATTTCCCTTTCAATTAGAAGGATGTAATTGCATATTAGAATATAGTTCTAATTCCAATTAACTGTTCATAATAACAATGTTCAATATTGTAAAAATAAAGCTACTTTTCTCTTGAGTGAAATTCATATTTTTTGACATACCCTGTGTAATACCCATAAAAATTTACTATCTGATGGTTGAATCAGAGATTCTAGATATTGCAGAACCTTTTATGTAGAACAACTATTTTTCGTAAAATGAATATTAAAAAAGTTTTCCATATCATGGTTCCAACTTACAGGGACATACTGTATATTATGACAAAAATATTTTTAAATCTGTAGGCAAGTCAAAAGTGTAAACTCAACCTTAATTTAACAAGAGTTATAGTCGGTTCGCTAAACTCAGACACAACTGGCTAGTGTTTTTAGTAGATATTTTTTTTTGTTTTTGGCCAATTTTGCGAAAATTGGAAAAATTACCAACTATTTAGTAATTATTTTCTTGCCAACTTTACAAAATTGGCAAAATTACTTACTAAATTCACTAGCCATTTGTAGTAACACTGGTGGTACTCATTATTTTCTTTTAAAATATCATACAATATATTATTTACAAAAGTATATAAGTACAAATCCCGTATAATATCCCTACTTTATAGCATTTTCAATATCTTCCGTAAGTCCAAACGGTGAGTTTAAATTTTTTTTTTCAAGGCGTCCAACTTTCTTTGAAGCGAAGCTGAATTGTTCAAATATAAAAAAACTCTCCTGCGGTGTTGTCCGTATGAGATGATATGCCAGTCTCTAATGCATCATTGTCCTCTATGTTTACTTTTTGATTTATCTGTATAGCCTACAAAAAAAAAATTAATCCAATTTAAATTTTAGATCACAACTACACCTGATATGAATAACATTGTAACTCCAGTTATAATGTTTTTCAACTATTGCTTAAATGATTTTTATAAAGGACAACTTTCATTTTGATCTAAAAACTTTTATCCTATCATGTACCTAAATATAAAGTTTTTTAATAAAATAACCTCATTGTAAGTGCAAATTTTGAATCACTCGGTGGGAAAAACTTTGTAACCAATGTTACAATACTATAAATTTCTATTATTGATAAAAATTTTTATAAACACATTGTAACATCTATATAATTTACGAGTGAACTAACTTCCACTGTTATATCTGATGTTCACAGTGGATTACATGTTCAATTACAACAGCGGAAACCCCTTCCTGCATCAAAGGCATTAGTTTTATTATTAGATACGTCTGCTAAGGAAAAATTTCCAAAGAAGAAAAATCTTGGAAAGGAGAGACAAAGAGGTGTTTCCAAAATTAATATTTTGAACAAACTGAGGAACTCTGACCAAGAATACACTAGAAAAACTGTAAAATTAACGTAAATGAGAGAATTGGGACCTCGATGTAACGATAAATGTAACATTAAATGTAAATCAAAATTATATAAAAAAAGAATGACTCAATTCATTTAATAATTTTTGGGCAATAGCTGATCATTATAAACAGAGTGATTTATGTAGAGTTTGTAGAGCATACTTATGCAGATATAGTCCGTCCGCTATAACTTTTCCCATACGGTATGAATCATTTTCAATCAAACTAAATCAAAACATAAATTGAAACGAACGTCGATGTGTATATACATTTTGTATACTGTATACTATATACTACACACATCGGCATACGTTCCACTTCCTGTTTTGAGTTAATTTGATTGAAAATGAACCGTACCGCATGGGAAAAGTTGTAGCGGACGGACTATTCTCAAACAATAGAGAAAAGTTAAATGAGTCCACGTAAAACTGGTAAATATGAATATAATTTGCAGTTAGCAGAACACTGACACCAAGTTCGTAAGAAACATTTTTGGATACTTTACCAGATAATATATGGTTAACTACGCTATTCAAAAAAAGTGGCATTGCAGCTCGACTTAAATCAGAACCATTAATGCTAACAACAATGTGATACATGAAAGCGAAAAGCTGAGGAAAAGTTATAAAATATGGATTAAGCAAATTGTAGCTGGAGCATCACATGAGCTAAAGGTTTATTGCATATAAGGAGACAGTCTGCAGTTCTGCTGCAAGAAGTTGCAGCTGAATAGAACATGTTCATGCATTTTTTTCTGCAATTGTTTTATATAACACATATTATAATTTTCTCAATAATCTAACCTTTTTAATCTAATATCTGATAACTCTACTTAAAAAATCACATTTAATTTATAAAAACAACATAACCTAAAATTTATGGTTAGGTCAAAGTTTCTGTCTATTTCATGTCAGCTTATGCAATTACTTGTACCCTGTAATCATTTTATTGTAGAAATCTAGTTGCAAGTTGCAACTTGTAGGAACCAAATTTTATCAACTTATTTTTAAAACACTTACCAGTAATCACTGACAGTAATAACTGGATTCTTCGATTCTTTAGTTTTGAATAAGTGAGATCGTAAATCGTTCCGGGTTGATTGATGTTATCCACAACAGTTCTCCACACTCTACCTCTTCGAGCGAATAGGTTTTTATCAGTAATTTTGCGATTGAAAATCGCACTCACACAGTTTGGGCTTCCACAGTGACATGCAAAATGCATGTTAATAAGTCCAAAAATATAATATGAAAACTATTTAAAAAGTCAGTATAACAACCACTCTATATTTATCAATCAACGACATAACCAAAAACCGTCCAAACCACAGCTATGCTACAGCTGCCATATTGGATAATTTTTGACATGTCATTTGAACATCCAACCAATCAGAACAAAGGTATAATGCGCATGCGCCCGGTCGCTAGGTTTTACCATATAAAAATTCAACCTCTATCGCCGGTAAAGAAGTATAACTTCAAAAATAAATAAAAATGACTTAAAAGTATAACTAGGTACATAATAAATATATAGGGTGAGGCAGATAAAGGGCCTATTAGAAATATCTCGAGAACTAAAAGTAACTGAATTATGAAAATTGAAATAATGAGGTTTTGAAGACTGATCTATTTAATGAAAATATTTTCATCTACTTGGTACTTCCGGTTATACCGGAAGTTGCTTACAACTTCGTTTTTTTTTAAATGGGACACCCTGTATGTTTTGACATTTTTGGATTCTCCTCGATTTCTTCTTTCTTAAAATATAATGTTTTGTAACATTATATAGGGTACGTTAAAAGATAATTACGTTTTCTTATTAATTTCGTAGCAATATTCACACCCTGTAGGATTGTAGCAGTTTGACATAATAAACTCTATTTATGTTCAAATGATTTTCAATATAGTCTACTATAGTTAGCAATTATTAGTATAGCTAAATTTTTAATTTTAATATACAGGGTGGGTCTAAACTCGGAATGAGTATTTTATGAGTTTTCTTAAATGGAACACCCTATATTTTAGTATTGTAATGAAATGATATTTCATGGTACTTTTTTATTTCTTAAGCATTCCCTATACCTAACTGCTTTAATTTGTCCTTAATTGTTAATCGCACCAACAATCTTAACTTCGATGGTATTTTGACAGTTCAACCATTATTGGCAATTTTAAGTATCAGTTTAGATTAATATGTATTTATTTCCAAAAAATTATTTGTGATTGAATATTTTCACGGCCAACCTAATACAATTTCACATATTTTGTGTTTCAATTGTTTTGCTTCAATCACCAATAACTCACAAATTAAAGCAGTTAGGTATAGGGAGTGCTTAAGTAATTAAAATGTACCATAAAACAACATTTCATTACAATACTAAAATACAGGGTGTTCCGTTTAAGAAAACTCAGAAAATACTCATTCCGTGTTTAGACCAACCCTGTATACTAAAACGAAAAATTTAGCTATACTAATAATTGTTAACAATAGAAGACTATATTAAAAATCATTTGAACATAAATAGAGTTTATTATGTCAAACTACTACAAGCCTACAAGGTGTGAATATTGCTACGAAATTAATAAGAAAACGTAATTATCCTTTAACGTACCCTGTATAATATTACAAAACCTTATATTTAAAGAAAGAATAAATCGAGGAGAATCCAAAAATATAAAAATATACAGGGTGTCCCATTTAAAAAAAAAACGAAGTTACAATCAACTACCAAAATATTTTCATTAAATAGTTCACACCTCAAAACCCCTGTATAACAATTTTCATGATTTTCTTACCTTTAGTTCTCGAGATATTTCTAATAGGCCCTTTATCTGCCTCACCCTGTATAATTATATTTCTCCATAAGTTTCTCTCCTGAGTCATACTAATATCGATGTTCTTTACCGGCATGTCCTGCCTAAGCGTCTTCCATGTCTTTTTTGGTCTTCTTTTCGTACTCGTCCCAGGAAGCCTAAGATCAGCAATTCTCCGTATTGGGTGACAAACATCTCGACGTTGAGCATGACCAAATCATATTAACCTAATGCTTGCTCTCTCACTTTGGAATGAGTTGGTGCCACCCCTAGACTTCCTCTAATACAGTGGCGTAACCCGGGACGTGGGGTTGGGGGTTATAACCCTCCATTGGCATGTACTTTGAGCTCTACACGCTTAACACCTCACTTAATTCCATATCCCCTAGAGACCCTTCAGAAGTTGTAATTGTACCCCCTTAAGATCATCCTGGTTACACCGTTGCTCTAAGACAGACATTCTTAATTTTATCCTTTTTTCTAACTCCACTTATCCATCTAATCATTCTCATTTCCGTTAAATGTATCCGTTGTACCTCTTTGTTTTTAATTGCCCAAAATTCAATTTGAACATAACTGCTAGTCTTATGGCTGTTTTATAGAATTTTCCTTTCAGCTTCAATGGAATTTTTCTGTGACACAATAAAACACTCGCTTCCAACCCTAATTCTACTGCATGCATCTCCATCTATTTCCCATTAGTCTGTAATACCGATCCTAGTTATTTAAAAAAGCATTTCCACCCAAAGATATCATTTTATTTGTTGTAACTTCATCTGTTTTTGTCCTACTAAATTTTAAATTTTTTCCTCAAGAGCTCGAACTGTTCCAGTTTGTATTCTGAATCGCTTTCACTATTTCCTACTAACACTACATCATCAGAGAATGTTATCCTGTAGTTTCGTTATTATCTGATCCAACACTAATGAAAATAAAAAATGGAAAACGAGTAACCACCCAGGAGCTTTACTTTCTTTATTTTTTAAGTGCTTGTACCACTTCTTCGTTTGTTATTTTCAACAAGTAAATATTTTTAAGTATGATTACATCAACTCAGAAGTACTCAAAATACAAGAAATAAAACAAGCTATGGCACACTAAAGAACAAGATTCCGGGCCCAGATGGAATACTTCAATACTTGCCGAAATGTTGAAGAAGGGGAGTGAAATAATTAGTCTCGAAGAATTGAAAAATCGTTTTCACGAATGTCTTCACAAAGGGGAAGTCACAGATGATTGGAAAGAAAGTTTGACAATAATTCTCTTCAAAAAAGGAGACAGGGGTGATCTGAAGAACTATAGGCCAATTTCCCTGCTGTCTCAAATGTAAAAACTGTTTATGAGAGTAATAAATAATAGGTTATCGTCAAAGCTTGATAGCTATCAACCGGTAGAGCAGGCAGGATTCCGAAAGGGTTACAGTACAGCCAGTGCCGGCGCTAGGGTATAAGGTGCCCGCCTGCAAAACTAGCAAAGGCGCCCCCCCCCCCACATACACACATATACTCGTACAACCCCAGCCTCGGGGACATTATGTGGGTATGTGGGTTCTAATGGAACAGTGAGACCCACATGTACGAAAATCAAACCGGTCACACTGCGTAACCTAGAGTTGTAACCTATCTGACCCCCAAGCTATACCACTATCCCCCTTCGCCCCGTCGCAGTATATAACGAATGAAGAGACTTTGTACTAATCGTTACGTTGGATGCCCTCGCATGCCCTTGCTAGGATGCCCTTGTTTACCTCGGTTTACTTTATATGGTTAAACCACCTGATTTTAGGGGTAGCTAGAAGAGCTTTTTTCTCTATTAATGCTTGATTTTGGATTGTGTCCTAAAAATGTGTGTTCCGGGCACCGATTAAGTCGGTGTCCCGCTATCCGCAAATGTCCCCGGTAAATAAAGTTCCGTACAGATTTATTGAACCCATCATCTGACAAAACAACTTCACTTTAACTCTTTTAAGAAATTAGCTAAAAGAACTAATATTTTTTTTTGTCATTTCTTCTTTTTCGGCTTTTCTGCTAATTTTTTTGAATGCATTTTTATTTACCTACATAAAAATAATAACTTTAAAACCTCAAGATTATGCTTCTGTAGTAATGTGAAAGTGTAATTTAATAATAGTACTGAGTATTTAACAAATATAATTTTATATTAATTGAATACAACACTGGATTCTTTAACTGCAGATGAAGAGTATACAACTGACAAACTATTCTGTATTATAATCACATGAAATAATACTAAAATGTTTATTTTAAATACATATGTTTTTATGGAATTAATCCTTAAATCGATACTTAAATTAAGAGGTAAAATACATAATATGTACTTAAATTAGACAAGCCGCAAGAAAGCAGTATCACAATCTTGTTTAGGTATTTTACTAGAAATGATTCATTTCCTCTCATAACTGCTGACAAAACTACAACTTGCAAGAAATTTGGAGAAAATAAACAAAGCATTCCCATTAAGAGCAAGATTGTTTGGTTGAGATACACTTCTCAACAATTCAAGTGGATATTATGAAAATGTGTATTTTATTTTTTGTTCATAAGGTCAAATAGAAAAATGGAGTGATATAAATAAAAATTTATTTTTATTTCGTATTTTCATACAGATGAACCGAAAGAAAGAAATTCTTTAAGAAAAAAAAAAAAATAGAAAATAAACAAAAATTGTAAAATTAACAACCTAAAATTTCTATTCCTGCTCAATTTCTAATATCCCGAAAAGAAAAATAATAGTGTGTGGGTCCACCTCTGTGTCGCCTTAGCGCTCTAACTCTATTTGGAAGACCTCTTATTAAATTATTGATGAACTACTGCGGTATACGTTCCCAAATCGCGCGTAATGTATTGGCCAACTGATCTAAGGTTTGGGGCGGTTGAAGTAGCCTGTTTTGTTGCCTAGACATTTCGGCCCAAACATGTCCAATGCAATTCATATCAGGTGAACACGGTGGCCACTCCATTCTTGTAATGCCATGAGCTTCTATACACTCTTTGACAATTCTCGCACGGTGAGGGCGAGCATTTTCATCAATCAGAACAAATTGTTCGCCTATTGTACCAAAAAATGGAACAACTATTGGTACAATGACTCTGTCTCGATATCGTGTAGCAGTCATTGTCTCATTAATTAAGACGACTAAGTCCGTGCGACCGTCAAAACATATGCCTCTCACACGCAAACGGATCCACCTCCAAAAAGAGTGGTTGGGACTCTCAGATTTTCATTGTAACGCTGTCCTCTTTCCCTCCACACCAATATTCGGCCATCATTCGTATACAAACGAAATCTGGACTCGTCAGTAAAGAGACAATTCCTCCAATTTTCGAAATTCCACTGATAGTGTTCCATCGCCCAGCGATATCTGCATGCACGCTGCTCCCTAGTTAGTCGTGGATGGGTAGCGCGCCGTCTAGCCCTTAAATTGGATGTATGTAACCGTCTTCTGACAGTTTGACTGGAAATCGCTCGTCCAGTAGCATGCCTGAAGATACTGTTAATTCTGGAAGCCGTGAATGTTGGGTTTCTTCTTACCGTCAGAACTACAAAACGGTCTTGCCGACGAGTTGTAGATCGTTCTCTTCCTCCTCCATGAATGTATGTTGCAGATCCAGTTGCTACATACCGATTGCATGCACGACTTATCACACTTTGCGACACATTTAGCCTCATAGCAACCTCTTGTTGAGTTATGCCTTGTTGGATCCAACGAACTAATTGCTCGAGCTGCACTAGTTCTAAACGTCTTTGCGGCATAATGTTTTTGCGATAAATAGATTTCTTGACTTATTGACAACTGGTAAAGCCAATACAAGCACTTTTATACGAATGATATATTCATGTTTGGAACAACATTTCTCTCTTTGTACGAGATAAGG
Source organism: Diabrotica virgifera virgifera (assembly GCF_917563875.1). Taxonomy (NCBI): domain Eukaryota; kingdom Metazoa; phylum Arthropoda; class Insecta; order Coleoptera; family Chrysomelidae; genus Diabrotica; species Diabrotica virgifera. The sequence continues at coordinate 173,074,430 of NC_065451.1, forward strand.
GCCGATAAGAATAGGGAAAAAAAACCACATGCAAAAAGTATTGGCAATAAAGATAGCATATAGAGTATAGCACAGGCAATTATTTTAAAAATAGTTTTATATGTTAATTTTAGGAATTTTAAAATTATCCACTTCAATTGTTGAGTAGTGTATAATATATTTGACCAATAAATTATATTACTACATGGAAAGAATTCTTTGCCGCATTGCATATTTTTGTATATTTTACATGTCGTGTGATATGCAAAATTAACAAACACAGATTAGGGTATTATGACGAATTTAAACCACATTTAAAAAAATGAATTTTTTTATCTTAGTATTTTACATAACACCAGCAGAAACAAGCTCATTTTGGCGCCCCCCAAACAGGGGCGCCCGCCTGCAGTGCATCCCTTGCAGGCCCGTTATCGCCGGCCCTGAGTACAGCGGATCATTTTCTTACAGTCAGAACGCTAATAGAGAAAGCCAATGAATATCACTTCAACTTATACATTGGCTTTGTTGATTATGAAAAGGCATTCGACTCCATAAAACTTTGGGCAATAGAGAGAGCTATGAACAATTGCAGTATATATTCTCGATACAGAATGCTCATTCTTAATATTTATAAGAAAGCTACAATGAAAATACAAATAGATGAGAAAACCAAAGCTATACCAACCAACAGAGAAGTTCGCCAGGGAGACGTTATTTCACCAAAACTATTTACACTGGGACTTGTTAATGGAAGAAAACTGAGTCACTTGAGATATGCTGACGACATTGTAATATTCGCTACAAGTTTCGAAGAATTACAGACCATGATGACGCAACTATTTCAAACTTCGGAAAAAGTAGGTCTTAAGATGAACTTGGAAAAAACAAAAGTAATGACGAATATACCGAACATTACAAAAATAACGTTGAATGATATAAATTTCGAAACAGTAAGCAAACACATCTACCTGGGATAGATAATGAAAGTTAAAAAGAAAATAAAATTGCCGAAATTACCAGAAGAATAAGGTTAGCGTGGGCAGGATTTGGAAAACTGAATTGGATCTTGAAAAACACTAAAATAGAACAATAAGTATTTGAGAACCAGAGTTTACGATCAGAGTATCCTCCCTATACTTACGTATGATTCATTGACGTGGACACTCACCAAGGTCAATATGGATAAAATAGTAAAGGCACACAGAGCGATGGAATGATCAATGCTCGGGGTGAGGCTTATAGACAAAAAAACAAATAAATGAATTAGAAGCAAAACCAAAGTAAAAGACGCAGGCGAACATGCTGCTAAATTAAAATGGAGCTTCGCAGGACACAATGCCCGACTGAAGGATAAAAGATGGAATCACGAAATACAACAATGGAGACCGTGGTTAGGAAGAAGAAGTAGAGGAAGGTCACAAATGAGATGGGCTGATGACATAAACAAGTTTGGAAGACACAACTGGAAACAGGTGGCGCAAAATAGACAACACTGGATTGAATTGGGGGAGGCCTATGTCCAAAGTTGAATTACCGAAGGCTGAAGAAGAAGAAAAAGATGATTACTTGGATGTGATTAAAGAAAATACAAAAATAACGATGGTAGACGGGGAAAATAATATTCTACCTCGCATACACCAAGTGGCGAACTTCGAAGTAGTAGACAGATTTTTTGATTTTTATACTGGGGCTCCTTGATAACCAACAATGGCGATTGCTCGTCAGAAATGAAACGTAGGGTACCAACGTAAATAAATTAATTAGAGACCGAACCGATTAATTTAAAAATATTAAAAGACCGAACAAAAAACCAACCATACTTAAATTACTTCGGCCATATAGCCAGAAGAACTTGGACCATGGAACTATTCTTAATAGAAAAAAAGGTAGAAGGCCGAAGGCCGAAGGTCAATAGGAAGATCTTCAACACGATGGGCTGGCGAAGTAAAGACTGTGATGGTAAGATACCTACATGAAGACCGCCTATTTGGCACAGGATCGAAACCAATGAAGGCAACAAGCTAACAATATTTAGAATGTAACCACATCCTGACAAGGGCTCAAGGAATGATTAGGAAGTCGTGGAATTACGAGGTTGTTAGAAGTAACTACTAGTTGCACTTTGGACATGTTTTGATCAGATTAAAGCAACAAATGTCAGTTTTTATGGTATTTAATATTTTTTACGGCACTTACTTAATACACCTTCTTCATCTTCTTCTTCCTTCTTGTATGTAGGCTTTAAAGCCTGTTTCTTCTTCAATATTAGCCTCCTAAATTATTTAAGTTATCGCACCATCTTTTTCTTGGTCTGCCAATACTTCTTCGTCCATTTGGTGACTTATCTCGTGCTATTCGTACTATCCTATCCTCTGCCATTCTACTAATGTGTTCGTTCCACTCCTGTTTCCGTTTTGTCACCCATCCATTTATGTCTTCTACATTGCATGCTTTTCTTATGTATTCGTTTCTCTCCCTATTCAACAGACTTTTCCCTAATATTCGTCGGATTATTTTCATCTCTGTTGTTTCTAGTAGTCGTCTCGTTTTAGACGTGTCAGGTCTTGTCTCCGCCGTGTATGTCATTATAGGTCTAATTGCTGCTTTATAGATTCTTACTTTTGTGGCTTGTCTTAGGTGTTTGTTCTTCCAGATTGTGTCATTAAGGGATCCCGCCGCTTTACTTGCTTTTAAGCTTTGTTGTCGTACTTCCTCTTCAACATCTCCGTAACTGGTTATATCTATTCCCAGATATCTAGACCTTGCTTCCTGCTTTATTATTTTCCCACCAATTTCGATTTTACATCGTAGTGGGTATTTAGATGTCATACATTTGGTTTTTTCTGCTGATATTATCATATTGTATTTCTTGGCTGTGGTATTGAAGATGTGTGTTAATCTTTGGAGATCGTCTTCTGTCTCGGCGATTATTGCGGCGTCGTCTGCATAACATAATATTTGGATTTCTTTGTTCCGCATTCTGTAACCATGACCTTTACGTACTGCTTCTATTATTTCGTCCATTATTATATTAAAGATAATATTCCAACTCAACTCTTTGATATAGGAAAAAAAACACTTAAGTACAAAGCCAAATTCGAATTCAAAACGCACTAACAGATACAGTCCATGTTAGAACGGGCCTACGACAGGGAGATGCCCTATCCTGTATTCTATTCAACATCACACTAGAGAAAATAATTAGAGAGTCAAAAGTCAACACCAGAGAACAAAAAGTGTACAAATATTGGCATTTGTAGATGATGTTGATGTCATAGCTACAAGTAAAAGAGAAATGATAGAAGCATTTAATGCGATAGAAAGAGCGGCACAAAACAGTAGCCTAAATATTAATGAAATAAAAACCAAATACATGAAGGCCAGCAAATCGACAGGCCAAAGAAACCTACAGAATCTGACTACAAAGAAATAGGAGACTACAATGTCAGCAAACAAGTTAAGAGAAGAATACATATTGCTAATAAAACATATAATGGACTAATTAAACATCTAAGATCTAACAACATCACGAGAAAAACCAAATGCAAAATATACAAAACCCTGATAAAACCAAAAACCGGTCCTTATACATGGATCAGAGACATGGACACTGTCGAAAAGCGATGAGAACTTATTAGGTACGTTTGAAAGAAAAATCCTTAGACACATATATAAGGGGGTGAAAGAAAATGACGTATGGCGCAGAAGATATAATTTTGAACTATACGCAGCATACATCGAACCCGACGTCATAGCATCCATAAAAATCGGACGTCTGCGCTGGATGGGCCATGTTGAACGGATGTTGGAGACCGAAACACAAAAACATATAATGAGGGAAGCACCAGTAGGGAGAACGTCAAAATGAAGACCCAAACTTAGATACATGGAACAAGTGGAACAAGATCTGAAAACACTTGAGATTACCCACTGGAAGAACAAAGCGAGGAACAGAACAGAATGGCGGAAAATCATAGAACAAGCCAGGACTCAAAAATGGTTGTCAAGCTACTGATGATGATGATTATATTAAAGAGCAGTAGGCTTAATGAGTCACCTTGTCTGACTCCGCTTTCTAATGGTATAAACTGCGTTAGTTTTCCATTTATTTTTGCCTGTATTCGATTATGAAAATAAATGTTTTCGATGGTTTGTATAATATTAATTGGTATGTTTCTTCTGTACAGTAAATGTACATAAGACGTCTTCGACTTGGATGCGATCGAAAGCCTTTTTCAGGTCTATAAAACATAAATACGCTGGTTTATTGTACTCAATGGCCTTTTCTGTGATTTATCTCAGTACAAATACGGCGCGTCTACGCAGGATCTTCCGGATCTGAATCCTTGTTGTTCATCTGATAAAGTTGTTAGTTTATTGATTTTGTTGGTTAGGACTTTTGTGGTTAGCTTAAGTGCGGTGTTCAGTAGATTTATACCTCTTTAATTGTTGGGGTCTTCTTTGTCTCCTTTCTTGAACATTGGTGTCATTATACTGTTTCTCGGGAGTGAGAACTGAAAGTCCGTGGTGTACAGACGTGTTTACAATTGCTCTCTAAAATATATAGTTTCGTGCCATTGATTGTTTTTAATTAATCAAACAGTAAGTCTTTTTTGGATCTACTACATACATTAGTTTAATTAACAACTTCAAAAAAACATAAACCTGCACCTCATTAGAAGAATGTCTTCAAAATCTCTGTGCTTATATTGCAATAATTTGTTAATGGAGATCGATAGCCAGGTCTCTTGTCTAAGTTGCAACAAATTATGCCATAAAAGATGTGCTCGATCAGAATTAAATGGTTGCAATGAAACATCCGTATCATTTGAGAACTGGCATTGTAATACCTGTAGACCCTCTCCGAATAACATTACTCTTCAGAATGAACCATCTATGTCTTCAGCCTCGCTACTCAGCAACCATCAGTTTGATTTACTTATGGACAAATTATCCATTCTCACAAATTCTGTGACAGAATTAAATAACAAGTTTTCTACACAATCACAAATGCTTGAAAACTGCATGAAGGATGTATCCGCTCTTCGTGATGAAAATAATCTTCTTCGTGAAAAAGTTAGTTCCTTGGAAAAACTAGTGAACTCTCCAACTCCGTCACAAGATGATATATATTACGAAACTACTCAGCGTTTGAAGCGGGAAAAGAACGTCCTACTCCTAGGAGTTCCTGAAAGATCACCCGAAGATGACGCTCGCATAATTAAAGAAGTAATTACGCACTTATCTCCGAATTCTGCGAATTGTATCCAGTCCGGCTATCGTCTTGGAAAAAATACTAATAATAACAAACCTCGTCTTTATCGTGTTATTTTTGGGACTCCTAAGGCTGCATTGGACGTTTTGAGAAACAAGAAGAATATTTCTCGTAATTTATATCCTTCAGTTAAGATAATCTCTGATATGACACCTAAACAGCGTCAACATCTAAATGATTTACGTGCAGAACTAGAGTTACGATTAAAAACTGAAACAAATCTCACTATTAAATATGTTTATGGAGTTCCGCAAATCGTTCAAATACTATCCAACAAAAGAGTTCGCGAGGAAGAGTCTTCACCTAACCGAGAGTCTGGCCTAAAAGTTGTAAAACCTGCCTCCTCGAAATCTGAATAGCAATCAGTACACATTGTTTTTTGGAACTCACAAGGAATTAATAGTGTTAATGACTTTTTAAGTGATTTCAATGATATACCCATTCTTTGTTTATCGGAAACATGGGTTATTACCGAAAATATAAAATTTTCAAATTATTTATCTACTTACTCATGTGCCAGTTCAGTTGCCATAAAAGAAAAATCCTTGGGTAGGGCTAGCGGTGGTCTATCAATTTTTTGTAATCCCAACCTTTCTTCTGTTTGTATTGATAAATCACCTTGGTGGATCTTTTGTTTAATATCTAGCAATAATTATAAATTTGTAGTCTGTAACGTTTATTTTAAACCTAGTCTAAGTATTGAATATTTATTGTCACTATTTCAGGAGGTGTTATCTAATATTTTAGAGAAATTTAATGATACACCTATAATTATTGGAGGAGACTTTAACTCCCGTGTTTCAGACAATGACGTATCCCCTCCTGAAATATTTGAAAACACAAATTTTTTTGACGAGAGACAAAGTTTAGATACTGTAATTAATGCAAAAGGTAGATGCCTTCTTGATTTCATGAATTTTAACGGGTTCTGTCTGTTAAATGGTAGGTGTATTTCTGATCGGCCTGCAAAATTTACTTTCGTCGGCCCTATGGGCAAGAGTACAATAGATTTAGTTTGGGTAAATAACTCACATTTGCACTTTGTTAATGATGTTTACGTAAATACAACGTGTACTTTATCAGACCACTTTCCTGTTTCATGCTTTATAACTCAAACGTATCTCTCACCTATGAAAGAAACTATAATAAAAAATAAAACTATTTTTAAGTTAAATGAATCTTTAGTTTTGTCTTATAAACTAAACATGCAAAATTCGGCGGGGGTGCACATAATTCATGATGTCGAAATGGCAAACAAAAACCTGTTGGATAATATTTATAAAACAGCTGATAATCTTGGGCTGTCAAAAAGTATAATCGCTCCTAACAGACCTAATAAACACAAACCGTGGTATGATTGTCAATGTAGAGATCTAAAGAAATCAGTTAAAAGTAAACTCAAAATTTGTCAACAAAACAATTTCTCAAATCAAACTAAAAACGAATACTTAATTATTAAAGCAGAGTATAAAAAATTATTAAAAGTAAAAAAAACTGAATTTCAACAAAATATTATTGGTAATATTTCCAACTCTACTGATTCAAAAACTTTTTGGTTTCATATTAAAAGAGCTCGAAATATTTCAAATAGTTACATATCTTTACCTGCTGCAACATGGGAAACATTCTACTCTGAAATTATGGGAGCCGGGATAGTGGACACAACCCTCTATTTCGATGCGAGGAATCCGTATTTTGATAATCCTATTACCACCAATGAAATTTACTTAGCTTTAAATTCCTGTCAAAACAACAAAGCTCCAGGATCTGATAATATTCCCTATGAGTTTTACAAATACTTACCAAATAACTGGATCTTATACCTTAACTCATTTTTCAATACTATCTTCAACACTTCCACTTTTCCTAATAGTTGGTCGAAAATTACTCTAAAAATGCTCCACAAAAAAGGTCCCTCTAACGATCCTTCCAATTACAGGGGAATTGCTTTAGTAAACTGCATTACTAAAGTATTCATGCAAATTATTTTGAACCGTTTAGTCAATTGGGTAGAATCGTTTAATATACTTCCCGAATCCCAATCTGGTTTTCGTAAAGAACGTGGTTGTTACGATAATGTCTATACTCTTACATCCATCATTCAATTTCGTCTCCGATTTAAAAAGCGCAAGCTATTTGTATTGTTTGTTGACTTTAAGCGGGCTTTTGATTGCATTAACCACGCGTTGCTCTGGTCTAAACTTTTTGCTTTGGGTATTAGCTCTAAAATTGTACTTCTACTTAAATCTTTCTATTCTAATGCTACCTTTAGGGTTAATGCTGACGAGCAATATACTAAATCGTTTAACATTTGTGAGGGCGTGTTACAGGGAGAAGTCCTCAGTCCCTTGTTATTTGCGTTATTTCTTGCAGACATCGAAGATTTTTTTAAAAGCCGCGGAGCAGAAGGCATCAATGTTAATAACGTAAATGAAACTCTTATGCTTTTATACGCTGACGATTTGGTAATATTAGGTCACTCGGAGATCGATATATCAAAAAAATTAAAAATGTTGGAGGATTACTGCAAACAAAACAAACTTACTGTCAATACTGCTAAAACTAAAATTATGTGTTTCTCTAGGGGTCCTTATAACTTAAAAAATAATATTAAATTCACTTTCAATCAATATCCCATTCTATTAACTAACACCTATAATTACCTTGGAGTGACTTTTGCCTCTTCGTCTCTATTCCGTGAAATGGCAGATGTGAGTAATGCGAAAGCTAAACAAGCAACTGGAGCACTTATACCTGTTCTAGCTAAACTTAAAATTGACTGCATGCAAACGAGGCTACAACTTTTTGATGCATTAGTAACAAGTACAATCTCCAATTGTATTTCTGTATGGGCACTCCGTTATGTAGATGTTCTCGAACAAGTTCAAGTACAATTCCTAAAACGAATTCTTATGCTTCCCATATCCACACCCGGTTACATAGTCAGAGTGGAATGCGGCAGAGTCAAACTCTTGTATAATATATTCAAGTGGACACTAAACTGGTTAAAGAAAATTTATATGATGGACGATTCCCGTTACCCCAAAATGTGCTTTTTTCGTCAACTACAACTGATGGAGACCGATAGCAGGTATAACTGGGCAGCGCAGGTAAAATCACTTTTTACTTTTATTGATGCTGAACCTATTTGGAATAATCTCTCCCTTCATTCCCTACAACTGAATAGAAAAGCCTTGTTAATCAAATTTAAAAATAAGCTCTCAGAATTAGATATTTCTCTTTGTCAGCAATCCAATTTTCTCCCCTTATATAAACACCTAGCTCTTTCCGAATTAAGTCAAAAATACTTATGCCTAAAAATGCCCATCCAGATTACAAGAACTATTGCACAGCTTCGATTATGTAATTCATTCTGCTTAACGTTCACTTATAAGGATTCTACATATAAAATTAATCCTAATGAAATCTGTACTATTTGTAACAATAAGGAGTTAGAAACAATTGAACATATACTTTTTGATTGTCCAATATATTCTTGTATGAAACAATCATCCATTAATTATATAGCCGATATTGATACTGTAACTCATACCTTAAATAACATTACAGTGTATTCAGCTAAAATAATAGCTGGCTATATCTGGAATGTTCTAAAACTTAGGTCTTTCATCATAAATGAATAGTTAAATACGTAAATTATACTTTGTATCTTTAATTAATTCTTATATAACTCGTTGTTTTTTTTTTTTTTTTTTTTTTTTTTTTTTTTTTTTTTATTTATTTCTTTCTTTTGTTTATCCCTAAAATAAACATATTGTGTGTTTCTTGGGATGAAAAAAAAAAAGAGAAAAAAAAAAAGGAACGAAATATTTGTTCTCACCCTTTCCATAAAATTGTAAAATTTTAAAAGGAAATAAATGTATCTATCTATCTATCTATCTGTCATTATACTGTTTCTCCATGTGTCGAGTATCTTGCAGTGCAATATTAGTTTTTGTATAAGTTTTGTCATCTCTAGGGTTATACTTTCTCCTCCGTGTTTTAGAAGCTCGTTGGTTATTCCGTTTGGTCCTGGTGACTTTCTGTTTTTGAGTGAATTTATGACTCTCTCTACTTCCTGAAAACTGATTTCTATTTCGTGTCTTAATTCAGGTAGGTTATTGTTTTGATTATTATTTTCCTTTCCTTCAAACAGTTCCGTCAAGTACCTTTTCCATTCTTTTGCTGGTATGTTATTCTATTATGCTGGTATTCCTTCAATTCTGCCATTTATTTCCGTTGGTTTCTTATGAATCTCCATATTCGTTTTTGTGTTCCGTAGAAGTCGCTTTCCATCCTTTTTGTAAACTGTTCCAAGTGTTCACTTTTTGTTCTTCTTACCAATTGCTTTGTTTCATTTCGTATTCTTCTATATGTGTCTCTGGATTCTGGAGTGTTTGATGTTTTATACTTCATGTAGGCCTCCCGCTTCTCTTTACATTTATTTTATTTCTTTTCTGAACCATGGTGTATTGTTGTTGTTTCTTTTGTTCAGTTATAACTTTGCGTTTTCCTAGAGCTTCTGTTGCTGCCTCTTCAATGTTGTTTTTAATTTTCTCCCAGCTCGCGTTTATATCTTCGATGTCGTCTATTTGTTTCAGCTGTATCTTCTGTGCTAGCCTCCTTTGGTACATTTCTCTTGTAGAATCGTTCCACGGTGATTCTACATTGAATTTTTTCTCGGTGATTTTCGGTCTAAAATGTTTTGGTGTTATTTTCATTCTCATTTTTGCTAGGACTAGTTTGTGTTCACTCCCTGCGTCTGTTGAGTTTAAAGTTCGAATATCTAGAATCTGCTTTGGGTGGATTTTTCTATTAGTGACTATAAAGTCAATCATAGATTTGTGCCCCCTGGAGTTTTCAAACGTATATTTATACTGAAGCTTATGGTCGAAAAATGTATTATTAATTCTCAGTTTGTTAAAAGCAGAGTTCGTTAATACACCAAAACTAGCAACTTTTGCAGACTGGCAAAGTGGTGACCAAAACAGAAAAAACGTAGCGTCGGAAGACCTCAGAAGAGAAGGCTTTATGATATAAAAAGTATGCAGGAATATACGGTTCCAAATAGCACACGAACACGATACTATGGAAAATGGAAAGTGCTCTATGTTTCGGGGGAGGACAGAAAGCGGCTGAAGAAGAATATTGCATCCGTGATATTAATATAAATTAGATGCTATCTACTAGTGCAAAGCAATCGTATTTCCAGATGCTGTCTGCTTGTATCATCTATCGTGTGTCTTCAGTACGTACAATAATATTTGGAACCACAGTAAGTAATCTTGGAGATACCGTGTATAAGAAACTGGATGCCTTCGAAGTGTATAATTATGGAAGTATGCTGCGAATCACATGTATCGACAGAGTCGCAAACACAGAAATACTAAACCAATTAAACCAATACATAGGAAGAACTATAAAGAAAATAAAATTGAAACACTTCGGACATAATACAATGCGTAACACAAAGTGCTTCAACTTAGCTGACGGGTAGCTTTTATCATTCATCGACAATTCAAACATCTTTTTATCAATGTCAAATAGCAATAACTCATTTCCAGAAAACTAATAACTTCTTATCTGGCCTTTATCGGCAAAGTCCTTCAAGCCAGTATTTATTGACGGTGGTAGTATTTAATAATATCAATACATATCTATTATTTGCTCATCGACAATGAGTGAAGATATTGCCAGATAGAGCCACACCTGTGGACTCTGGCGTACTCCTAATAAAGCTTAAACAAATTTACCCATTGCTCTTTCCTATCAGATAATTTTGTTAAATACTGTCATATACCCTTTAATTAAAATGACGGATTAGGCCAGTCAACACATGAGGCTGTTGGTTGAGGTGATATAAAAATTAATTAAATCAGGTGGTCTACGTTGTGTCAACAACATGTAACTATTTTATGGATCAAGTGTTTTATAACGTAGTGGCATTATAACAGGTAACTAACAGGGTATTAGGTACTAAAACATACATTTTTGAGGTTAAAATATACTATTTACAGCATTTGAAGCGATACGGTAATCAAGTTTTACCAACTATGGTCTTAAAAATAAAGGGTGTCCCAGAATTCAGGAAAGATTTAAATTTAAGAGGAAAGGAACGTTTTGACGCCTGTCAAAATTTTCAATGTATTTTAAATGTAATCATTTTTTTTCGAATCCTGAGAAAACTAATAAGTATTTTTGAAAAATTTAAAAGCAGAATGAAAGATTACCGAAAGTCCCTTAGAATGAATAAAAAGTTTCTTTTGAATGAGATATTTGAAATTAAAAATCACACTAAATTTTCTCTTAGTTTTTCACCCCTGTAACTTATTAAAATAAACATTATGGAAGCTTTCAGGGCCTTTGGCCCTCGGCAATAACGAAATCTTTCATCCTGCATTTAAATTTTTCAAAAATACTTATTAGTTTTCTCAGGATTCGAAAAAAAAATGAATCCCATTTAAATAGCATTGAAGCAGAAAGTTCGTACGCATCCCCTTAATAGAAAACACTATTCTTTGTTTCTATAGATCATATTTTTATTGTATCATAAAGAACATAGGATAAGGTTATGTATGGAATCTATTTTTCTTCTTATAATTGTTGTAGATTTATCGATCTGTTAATTCCGACGTTGAAGTATTCCTTGAAAGGTAGACTGCCAGCTGTCTCTCCATCTTTTTGATGGTCTCCCCGGTGGGCATTTGCCAGCTGATTTTCCTTCTAGCGCAATTCTTGTTAGTCTGTGCTCCTCCATTCCTTTTACATGTCTCAATCATTCTCTTCGTCTTTGCCTACCCATCTTACTACATCTTGCACGCCACATTGTTCATTGATGATGTTTCATATTCTATCCCTTCTTGTCTTCCCTGCAATGCTCTAAGTGTCTTCATTTCGGCTCATGTAAGGAATAATATCGGTTAAATGGGATACCGAAGAAGTTGGTCAAACTAGTGAAAATGACACTGGAGAGAACAGAAAATCGAGTAGCAGTGGAGGGTAACCTTTCAGAGAAGTTCAAAGTACGAAGGGGTTTGAAGCAGGGTCTGTCAACTGTCCTTTTCAATTGTGTATTAGAGGCAATATTCAGGGAAAGCGGGATCAGATTGCAAGGTACGATCCAAGATAGAAGAACTTAGGTACTTGTATATGCAGACGACATAGTATTGATAGCAAGAACAAAAAGAGAACTGCTAAGAGTATTTTTTAACCTTTTTGAAAGAAAAAAAGAAAAGCTAAGCAGTGTGGTTTGACAATTAACGAACACAAAATAAAATTTATGGAAATGGGGGATACCAGGTCCGCCGACCCTCCTGGATAATTACAGCTTAAGATAAAACACATTAGCGTTTAGTTCAAATGTTAATATACAAAGTTTATTGTTTGCTTGTTTATTATGGCAAAATATTCAAGTAAATTGGAACCGATTTGCAATATATTGCAATCTACATAAATGGACTTACTTTTGGTAAAAACGCATGTAGACGAACTTCTTCAGATATTGAAGTCAGAAAGAAATGATCCAGATAAGTATTTTCATGAAATGTATGAAAAATGTGTGGATTACGCCGATAAATTTAAATTAGAAATTACTGTACCACGAATAGCATCTAAATAAACACAAAGAGCTAACTATTTATTGGAGGACTGTCGATCTATATACGGACTCTATAATATAGGCGAAAACAACTAATAGAGATGTTCCATGGTGGAACAAAGAGTTGGATAAACTTAGAAAAAAGGTCAGACAACTCTTCAATAGGACAAAATTTATAGGTAGCTGGGACTCCTACAGAAGTGCCCTTACTGAGTACAATAAAGAACTCAGGAAATCAAAGAGTAACTCCTGGAAGAAACTGTGCGAAAGGATAACGGAATTAGCCCCTGCACAACGACTACAAAAGGTTTTTTCAAAAGATCACACAAATGAAATCAGACTGATTAAAAATTCGAATGGTGACTACACTGAGAGTCTAACGAAAACTATTAGAGAGCTTTTAAAGACTCCTTTTCCTGGCTCTCAACAACTACTAGAAGATGAATCGCAAAGCATCCAGCTGGCAGAGGCCCCAAAGGGCCTCAAAAGATCCGGCAGGCAGCTAGCGGAAATAATCTTTACAAAAAACAAAATCAAATGGGCTTTTAAAAGCTTCAAACTCTTTAAATCCCCGAGCAAGGACGGAATTTTTCCTGCATTATTTCAAAAAGGCTTCACGCAAATACAGCCGCAACTACAGCGGCTTTTCATAGCAAGCCTTGTGCTGGGTCATATTCCAAAAACTTGGAGGAACGTAAAAGTGGTATTTTTATCAAAGACGGGGAAACGTTCTACGGACGAACCGAAGTCTTATCGCCCTTATATGCCTCATCTCTTTTCTCCTAAAAACAATGGAGAAACTAGTAGATTACTACATAAGAAGCGAAACTCTAATTAGGAAACCGCTTCACAAACATCAATTTGCATATTAGATAGGCAAAGCCAATATAAATACTCTAAAGACATAGAGGGAGCATTCGATGACGCCTCATATGAATCCATAAAAAGAGCACTAGTAAAGAGGTACATTGAAGCCTCACTAATACAATGGATTCAGTCAATGCTAAAAACAAGAATCATTACAGCTAATATTGGGGGAGAATCTGTAACTGTGACAGCAGTAAAGGGACTCCCCCTTGGGGTGCCCTCAAGAGGGAGTACTATCGCCCCTGCTGTGGTCTCTAGTCGTGAATTACCTCCTTATTAAGTTGCATGATTCTGGTTTTACAACTCATAGTTACGCAGATGACTTAGTTGTTACAATTAGGGGCAAGCATGACCAGACTATATCTAGTCTCATGCAAACTGCTCTAATTGAAATCAAAAACTGGTATTCGAAGGAGGGCTTAAATGTCAATCCTAGCAAAACGACTCTGATACCGTTTACAAGGAGACGTAAATACAATTTACAGGCTCCAATTATGAATGGCATCACATTAGACTATTCCAGAGAAGTAAAATGTCTCGGGGTAAACCTAGATCAAAAACTCACCTGGAATAGTCCAGTGGCAGATCTAGACATTTGCCTTGGGAGGGAAAATTTGTCTTAGGGGGGGACCTTCCAATGAAACACTAAGCAAAAGATAACCCAAACTACATAAAAGACATAAATAATAATTTATAGGCATGCATTCAGTTCCCTTAATTTTTTATAACTAGAGTGTTTATTGGGTTGAATTTGTCTGTCTGTGGTTTAAGTTTCAAGTTAGCTAATATATTTTTGTTTCAACAATTTCTTCTTTAATTTTAAACCTTGTTATGGGGGATATTTCCTCTTTTCCCTCCCCGTAGATCCGCCACTGGAATAGCCATATTGAAAAAATATTATCCAGAAGTTTGGTAGCAAGTTGGACCTTCCGCAAGACATTTGGAAAGACTTGGGGCCTAAAACCGAAAATGACTCTACGGACATATAAATCAATTATTAGGCCGATGGTCACATACGCATCACTCGTATGGTGGCCAAAAACACAACAAACAACAGCTAACGCCAAGCTGCAAAAAGTGCAGCGGCTATCTTGTCTGGGAATCACAGGGGCAATGTCAACATGCCCCACTGCAGCCTTAGAGGCAATGCTGAATCTTCCTCCCCTGCAGTTCTGTATAATAAGGGAGGCAGTAACCACCGCCTTAGAGCTACGACAGACACAAATAATGAAACCTGGCGATCTAGTGCAGGGCCGGCCCCAGGGGTGGGCGAAGTGGGCGGCTGCCCATGGTGGCAAATTTTAGAGGACAGCCAATTTTTAAATTGAAGAAATAATAATCATATATTAACAGATCATAACAGATAACATATAATAGATTTAAAACTAACTACTACAGTTACAAAATGTGCAACGGTGAAAATGTTTAGAGAAAGTCGTTAATTTATTCTGACAAACAATTATGTGTACTGTTTTTTCTTTAAAATATTTTCAAACATCAAAATTAAATTTACTGAAAATGGATTATTATTTTAAAACATATGGCTGAATCTTTGTCCAGCCACGCTAAGTCTCCAGCTCATCTACAGTCACAGCGACAGGTCCATGTCACCAGCCCCCCCTTTTTCAATTTGAGGGTCAAAAAAAAGCTAATTCGTTTGTATTGCGTTAGTACTGGATTGTATCACCCTTCATTCGTTTGTACTGCCCCCACCCTTTTAAATCTGCCTGGAGGGGCTGGTGACATGCCATCCCCCCCTTTTTCGATTTGAGGGTCAAAAAAAAGCTCATTCGTTTGTATTGCGTTAGTACTGGATTGTATCACCCTTCATTCGTTTGTACTGCCCCCACCCTTTTAAATCTGCCTGGAGGGGCTGGTGACATGCCATCCCCCCCTTTTTCGATCTGGGGGTGCGGGTTGGGTATGTTCGTTTGTACTGCGTTAGTATCGGATTGTATCGCCCTTATTTTGTTTGTACTGCCCCCACCCGTCTAGATTGGCCTGGGGGGGCCAGTGACATGCTACCCTCTACTCTGCACTGTTTGCCTTCTGAATGTCGAAAATAGGCTATTTCGTTTGTACTGCGTTAGTACTGGATTGTATCACCCTTCATTCGTTTGTACTGCCTCCACCCTTTTAAATCTGCCTGGAGGGGCTGGTGACATGCCATCCCCCCCTTTTTCGATATGGGGGTCCGAAATGGGTATGTTCGTTTGTACTACGTTAGTATCGGATTGTATCGCCCTTATTTTGTTTGTACCGCCCCCACCCGTCTCGATTGGCCTGGGGGGCCAGTGACATGCTACCCCCCTACTATGCATTCTTTGCCATCTGAATGTCAAAAATAGGCTATTTCGTTTGTACTGGATTGTACCGACCTTATTTTGTTTGTACTACCCCTACCGTTCTACATTTAAAACAGAGAAGGATTAGTGCTAGGAGTAAGGACACAAAATCAGCCAAACCTTGCGCATAGTAACACCGCGGGTGTAAAATTTGGTAAATTCGTCAAAAATGAAACGAATTAAATTTTGAAACTAAAAAACAGGCTTGCAAGCCACTCTCCATTCTCCATGGGGAATGGAAATTTACCCCCTCAGATGGATCTCGGAGTAGTAGCGATTTGAAAAATGGTACATGTATTTGTTGGAGATATTTTGAACACCATTTTCAATCAGAAATCAGAGCAGCGACCTTGCCTTTTCCTACTAGGAAGAAATTTATCCATCCCCTCAAGAAATTTTACAGTTTTACACGCTATCGATATGAAAATCAAAGATCTCATGCGGCGCATTCCGAAATGCATTCTTCGATGTACAATTTCAACCTCTCTGGATAACTGATTAACTGAAACATACATACGGCAGAATTCATTGGAATCGAAAATTATTACAAGTATTTGGAACATTAAATGAAAAATTCCCACAATCAATATCTTTCCTACCATCTAATGCGAGAGACTGTTGGAGTGAAAGTAAAAAGAAAGATATAGGTACTCCAACAGAAGTAAGGAAAAAAAAGAAGAAAAGAAAAGATAGTTGAATACTGAAGAAAGGGGAATTAGAAGGGATAATAAGTAGACGTGGGAAGAGACAGAGGCAAACTGAATAGAGTTGGCTAGCTATAGATGCAAGAGAGCAACTTGACACTCAAGGATGGATACGGCTCGTTTGCATGCCTGTCGAAGAACAGTAGCTCTATGTAGATAGTAATAATGACTAAAATATGAAATAATAAAATAAGAATAATGTACTGAAGAGGAATGAAGATGAATAATTTCTAAAGACGAACAAGATAAATAAATCTAACAAATCATGGGCGCCATGAAAATGATCTTCGATCATTCTCCCAGGTATCTTATACTGCTGTCAGATATTAAATATATCAAACCTGTAATAATGAACATAAAGGAATAATAAAAATAAATGATATACAAAATAAATAAACATATTTATTAAAAATAACTACCAGATTTTTAACAATCTCTGAGTTAAGCAAGTTCATATTATGCTGTGACTCTAAAATGACATAAGTTATACAAGAAGATATATATATTTTAAAGATAACAACAATAATGTTATCTGTTACAAACTTAAATATAAGTACCTCTTACTAACATATAGGGTACAAAATTACATAAGTCTTCTACCAAATGGTTATAGTACGCCCGCTACGTACAACTAAAGGAAACCGACGAAGATGAAAATAATACAAATAAATAGGCCCAAGCCTCACTAAGAGAAAATACAATACTGAATAAAGCAAAATTAAATATACAAATGAATAAACGTTATAGAAGTGAAGTTAAGAAAAATACCGACAAAATGACCTAAATTAACCGAGCAAATGCAATGAAATAAAGTAACGACGAAGTAACCGAACAAACGAAATAAAGCGAATAAATACAATATTTGGGAAACAAGCAAGTAATGTTACAAAATAAATTTACCCGAATTACATAAACCAATATCAAAGCAATAATAAAATATTAAAAACCTAATTTTCTCTAGGCTTATTCCTGTGCACAAGAAGTTACCGTAGATACAAAGTTTGGGAACCAAATAATCTAATATACAAATACATATGTCAAAAAAACAGAGGTAACCTAAATCTGGAAAAAAAACATAGTGTATTTAACAGATAGTCTGAAATATAAAAAAAACCAATAGTTACTAAAACTCCTCACTAAATGTTCCCAAACGAGGTTGCGGTTGCATCCTAGAAAATGAGCATCACTATGATGCACCTCCATGCCCCCCGTAGGCCCAGGTGGCAGGACGAAAAGGAGCTGGAATGTCCCCCAAAAAGCTTGTTCCCAAAACATACTCCCAGTTTGACTTGGCGGTAGCTGCAATAAGGTCAAGGTGGCTTCCCTAGGTAGTCAAGGTGGGTACGACATCACATGAGGGTTAGTTTTCTTCCAAACGGCTAAAAACATATACTTCGTTTGATTTCTCATATAAACCGGTAAACAAAAGTAAAGAGAAGAAGAAATAATCGAGGAAAACTTTTTAGAAGCAATAACATAAAAAAAACAACCATTAAAAATGGAACAAAAACTAATCTCAGGTAACCTTGAACTATTTTGAGTTTGAAAACATGAACAAATAATGGCATTGCATTTGAAATAGGAATATAAAATATGACTTATCTGAAATAACATGAGATTAAGATAGTAATAGCCATCTACATACATTTTATATACCTTAATGAAATGGTATTGAACCAGACAAAGATAGTTACATGACAATTTATAGATATATTGGACATGAAAATTTATAGATATATTGGATGTTCAATCGGTTTAAAACGTACAGAGAAATGGTAATTATTTCCAATATTAATTTGAGGACTTCAAAAATGTTTGCTTATGTAAAACCAAAAACCCCATTAATATAAAGATCGATATAAAGATAATATAAAGATCGAAATAATCTACATCCTTCACCTAAGGGACTGGCTAAGAACATTTAACAATGAACCAACTATTTCATATATTCAAGGTTAACTAAAAAACATTAGTAGAAAAAACGATTTACCGGTTAATTTTTTATTCCTCTTCCACTGATGGTACTCCCATCCTTACTCCAGGAAACCCGTACTCCAGGAAACAAGTGGTGGTAACTTTTTACTATACTTTCAAACTTAGTTGAAATAAAAATTAATTTCGAAGAAATTAACCGCCATTTACGGTACTAACCACCAACACCAACCTGTCAACCTCGCAGCCACCGGCCAAGTGCCTCTCATTCCTCCCACAGTCAGCGAGGAAAACGTCAAACTCTCACGGAACACGAATTAAACGACAAGGAACGGTTCAACAACTATGTTCCGTACAGTGTGACGTCACATGAGAAGTCCTTTACGATAAATTAAAGAATTTAAATGGGAGGTCAAGAGAAAATAATTATTTTTTTTTAAAAATAATTACAGCGCTAAAAATGATAATATAACGGGTGGACCGTTACAATCCCCTCCTACTCGGGAAAAAAAAAATTTTTTTAACCAAAAAAAAATTTTTTTTTTAAACTTCAAAATATTAACAACTAAATTTACAATAGTCTAACAATCCACGTTGATTCGCAAGATTACTTCTAAATATAAACTAATGGTCAAGGAAAAATAAATCAATACATGACTCAAACTCATACTAAAATGTTACTATGTTACTCTCTGCTACCAAATATTAACATATATTGCTCAAAAGTCAAAACAAAACTAAATATTTTACTTAAGTTCATAATAATAACTGAGTGTCGAATTGGGCACTAAAACCAAAATTGAACTATCCATGGACATCAGATTTATAAAGGGTATATCCAAGAACGGAACAACCAGGAAAAGGTGTGAGCCAATTCGAACCATATCAAAAGTAAATGTACCAAAGTGAATAAAAAAAATCAGTAACTAAAATAGGTAAAGAATTGAACACTTTATCCAAAACTGAACTAACAATGGACACCAGATTCATAATAGTATATCCAGAGAAGAACAATCAGGAAGATTTATGGAACAATTCTCACTAATGTCAAATAATACCAATAATAAACATACCAAAGGAATCCAAAACTCAATAACCAAAATAAATGTGGAATCAGACACTTAATCCAAAGTCGAACTATCAGTGGACACCAGATTCATAAAAGGCATATCCAAAGAAGAACGACCAGGCAAATTTATGGACCAATTCACACCAATACTAAACCACATAAACAGATCAGGTCTACGTACACCCACATCCGGTGATACGAACCTATCCAACCAAATACACAAAATAAATGAAGAATCGGACACTTATCCAGAATCGGACTATCAATGGACACCAGATTTATATAGGAGTATATCCAAAGAAGAACGATCAGGCAAATTTATGGACCAATTCTTACTAATACTAAATAAACTAAATTATTGAGACTCCAACAGAAGTAAGGAAAAAAAAAAGATGAGAAAAGACTAAGGTAACTAGTTGGGGCCTCTTATGAAAATAAAAATGAAGGGGCTTCAGCGGTTGAGCCGAAGTAGGAAAAATAAAAAATACTACTTTGCAGTAGTACTGAAGAAAGGGGGATTAGAAGGGATAGAAGTAAAGTGGGAAGAGACAGAGGCAAACTGAATAGAGTTGGCTAGCTATAGATGCAAGAGAGCAACTTGACACTCAAGGATGGATACGGCTCGTTTGCATGCCTGTCGAAGAACAGTAGCTCTATATAGATAGTAATGATGACTAGAAGATGAAATAATAAAATAAGAATAATGTACTGAAAATGAATGGAGATGAATAATGACTAAAAACGAACAAAATAAATAAAACTAACTAATCATGGGCGCCATGAAAATGATCTTCGATCATTTTCCCAGGTATCTTACACTGCTTTCAAATATTAAATATATTAAACCTGTAATAATGAACATAAAGGAATAATAAAATAATTGATATACAAAATAAATACATATTTATTAAAAATAACTACTAGATTTTTGACAATCTCTGAGTTACACAAAGTGTATATCATGTGACTCTAAAATGACATAAGTTATACAAAAAGTTATCTCTAAGATAACAACAATAATGTTATCTGTTACAAAATTACAGGTATAAGTACCTCTTACTTACATATAGTGTACAAAATTACATAAGTCTTCTACCAAATGGTTATAGTACGCCTGCTACGTACAACTAAAGGAAACCGACGAAGATGAAAAATAATACAAATAAATAGGCCCAAGCCTCACTAAGAGAAAATACAATACTGAATAAAGCAAAATTAAATATACAAATGAATAAACGTTATAGAAGTGAAGTTAAGAAAAATACCGACAAAATGACCTAAATTAACCGAGCAAATGCAATGAAATAAAGTAACGACGAAGTAACCGAACAAACGAAATAAAGCGAATAAATACAATATTTGGGAAACAAGCAAGTAATGTTACAAAATAAATTTACCCGAATTACATAAACCAATATCAAAGCAATAATAAAATATTAAAAACCTAATTTTCTCTAGGCTTATTCCTGTGCACAAGAAGTTACCGTAGATACAAAGTTTGGGAACCAAATAATCTAATATACAAATACATATGTCAAAAAAACAGAGGTAACCTAAATCTGGAAAAAAAACATAGTGTATTTAACAGATAGTCTGAAATATAAAAAAAACCAATAGTTACTAAAACTCCTCACTAAATGTTCCCAAACGAGGTTGCGGTTGCATCCTAGAAAATGAGCATCACTATGATGCACCTCCATGCCCCCCGTAGGCCCAGGTGGCAGGACGAAAAGGAGCTGGAATGTCCCCCAAAAAGCTTGTTCCCAAAACATACTCCCAGTTTGACTTGGCGGTAGCTGCAATAAGGTCAAGGTGGCTTCCCTAGGTAGTCAAGGTGGGTACGACATCACATGAGGGTTAGTTTTCTTCCAAACGGCTAAAAACATATACTTCGTTTGATTTCTCATATAAACCGGTAAACAAAAGTAAAGAGAAGAAGAAATAATCGAGGAAAACTTTTTAGAAGCAATAACATAAAAAAAACAACCATTAAAAATGGAACAAAAACTAATCTCAGGTAACCTTGAACTATTTTGAGTTTGAAAACATGAACAAATAATGGCATTGCATTTGAAATAGGAATATAAAATATGACTTATCTGAAATAACATGAGATTAAGATAGTAATAGCCATCTACATACATTTTATATACCTTAATGAAATGGTATTGAACCAGACAAAGATAGTTACATGACAATTTATAGATATATTGGACATGAAAATTTATAGATATATTGGATGTTCAATCGGTTTAAAACGTACAGAGAAATGGTAATTATTTCCAATATTAATTTGAGGACTTCAAAAATGTTTGGTTATGTAAAACCAAAAACCCCATTAATATAAAGATCGATATAAAGATAATATAAAGATCGAAATAATCTACATCCTTCACCTAAGGGACTGGCTAAGAACATTTAACAATGAACCAACTATTTCATATATTCAAGGTTAACTAAAAAACATTAGTAGAAAAAACGATTTACCGGTTAATTTTTTATTCCTCTTCCACTGATGGTACTCCCATCCTTACTCCAGGAAACCCGTACTCCAGGAAACAAGTGGTGGTAACTTTTTACTATACTTTCAAACTTAGTTGAAATAAAAATTAATTTCGAAGAAATTAACCGCCATTTACGGTACTAACCACCAACACCAACCTGTCAACCTCGCAGCCACCGGCCAAGTGCCTCTCATTCCTCCCACAGTCAGCGAGGAAAACGTCAAACTCTCACGGAACACGAATTAAACGACAAGGAACGGTTCAACAACTATGTTCCGTACAGTGTGACGTCACATGAGAAGTCCTTTACGATAAATTAAAGAATTTAAATGGGAGGTCAAGAGAAAATAATTATTTTTTTTTAAAAATAATTACAGCGCTAAAAATGATAATATAACGGGTGGACCGTTACAAGACCAGATAACAATAATTGCCGTTGCTATGTTATGATAATTTGTTTTCTAGAAAGGTTTGTATTGTTCATTTATGACTGCAATGAGATTCAGAATTTCCGTATTCCATTTGCAAAATAAATATAGTGTCAAAAACTTGCTTATACATTTGACGCACTGTCCGTCAACGTGTTAATTGACTCTACAGATTCAGTGCCAAAACGAGACATTTTTATAGAAAAATATTTGCAAATATATGAAATGCCAAACTGACCTATTAAAGAAACAATGACGGTGCAATTTTCGATTTTTTTACTATGGAATTATCGCTGTATAGACCAGGGCGGATCTGTTTTGAAGTGGATGTGAGAGGTGGCATTTTGATTTTTGCAGATAAAATTAGGTGACAACTTCAGTAATTATAATTGGCTTATGCTCCTTCTCAAATATGTCCGGAACATTAATAAAAACATTCAAATATTTAAAAATTTCGAAAAACATCGATTTTTTTCAACTTTTCAATCGTTTTTAAAACGATTCATTTTGGAACAAAATCGTAGGGAAATAAAATAAAGATAATTGAATTTTTTATGATATAAGACTATAAAATACACTTAATAGATTTTGCATAAAAATTTTGCAATCTAAATTTTTTTTAAAAAAGTTAAAATTTTTTATAAACTTTCTGAACAAAAAGTAGACCATTATTTAGAAGTTTGCTAATTTTTTTACATATAAAGACACGCCCTACCTATCTAATACAGTTTACAGAAATTAAGTTGGTTTATTTAATCGGCCTCAGCAATGTTTTAAAGTTATACACAATTTTTTGGCTTATAAACAAATACAATGAGGTCGTTTGAGGTAATAAATACGAATAAATTCATTTTTCTGTTATTTATCAAATAAACATTTTTTTCTGTTTTAGGACAACAGTTAAATGTATCTCGAATTAACTAAAGTAAATTCTTTCTTCTGTTTGTCTCAATTAATTAAAAAAAAATTTGGGCACCCTGTGTAAATAATTATGTAATAAATAGAGAATTGAATAATCTTTCAAATAAGCTAGCACACGACCCACATTTTCATTTAAAAAAATCATCGATTACGTCATCACACCCAGATGGATTACGTTAGTAGTATGATAGATATCCCAAAAATTATAATTTAAATATAAAAATCGACCTGTTTAGGAATTTATCTCCAGAGTTGCCCATTCTCGAGAAAATTAATTTATTCCAACTCAAACGTCCTCACTATATTTGTTTATAAGCAAAAAAATTGTTTATATCCTTAAAACAGTGCTGAAACCGCTTAAATAATCCGATTTTAATTTTGTAAAGTGTATTGGATTGGTAAAGTACCTCTCGATACGTAAAAAAATTAGCAAACTTCTAACAGGTCTACTTTTTGTTCAGAAATTTTTAAAAAATTTGAACTTTTTCTAAAAAAATTTAGATTGCAAAATTATTATGAAAAATCTATTATGTCGATTTTAATGAAATTTGGTAGACGGATTGAGTATGTTGTACGAATTTTCTAAGTAAAATACGAAGGTTCTAAGTGCAACCAAAGTGGTTGAAAAACATTGAATAAAAAGAGGCTTATTTTGCCCTCTTATTTTGTATTTATTGCTATTTGTCAGAAAGGATAATCATTTAAGATATTTTATACCAGTCGTGTCGTATATCATACAAAATTCAATTATCTTTATTTTATTTCCCTATGACTTTGTTCCAAAATGAATCGTTTTTAAGTTACAAGCAATGAAATTTGAAAAAAATCGATGTTTTTCGAAATTTTTAAAAACTTAAATTTTTTTAATAATGTTCCAAACATATTTGAGAAGGAGCATAAGTCCATTATAATTACTGAAGTTTTCACCTAATTTTATCTGCAAACATCGGAATGCCACCTCTCACATCCACCTCAAAACAGATCCGCCCTGGTCTATACAGCGATAATTCCATAGTAGAAATCGAAAATTGCAATGTCATTGTTTATTTAATAGGTCAGTTTGGCATTTAATATACTTGCAAATATTTTTCTATAAAAATGTCTCGTTTTGGCACTGAATCTGTAGAGTCAATTAACACGTTGACTGACAGTGCGTCAAATGCATAAGCAGGTTTTTGACACTATATTTATTTTGCAAATGGAATACGGAAATTCTGAATCTCATTGCAGTCATAAATGAACAATACAAACCTTTCTAGAAAACAAATTATCATAACATAGCAACGGCAATTATTGTTATCTGGTCTCCCGCATTAGATGGTAGGAAAGATATTGATTGTGGGAATTTTTCATTTAATGTTCCAAATACTTGTAATAATTTTCGATTCCAATGAATTCTGCCGTATGTATGTTTCAGTTAATCAGTTATCCAGAGAGGTTGAAATTGTACATCGAAGAGTGCATTTCGGAATGCGCCGCATGAGATCTTTGATTTTCATATCGATAGCGTGTAAAACTGTAAAATTTATTGAGGGGATGGATAAATTTCTTCCTAGTAGGAAAAGGCAAGGTCGCTGCTCTGATTTCTGATTGAAAATGGTGTTCAAAATATCTCCAACAAATACATGTACCATTTTTCAAATCGCTACTACTCCGAGATCCATCTGAGGGGGTAAATTTCCATTCCCCATGGAGAGTGGAGAGTGGCTTGCAAGCCTGTTTTTTAGTTTCAAAATTTAATTCGTTTCATTTTTGACGAATTTACCAAATTTTACACCCGCGGTGTTACTATGCGCAAGGTTTGGCTGATTTTGTGTCCTTACTCCTAGCACTAATCCTTCTCTGTTTTAAATGTAGAACGGTAGGGGTAGTACAAAAAAAATAAGGGCGGTACAATCCAGTACTAACGCAGTACAAACGAAATAGCCTATTTTTGACATTCAGATGGCAAAGAATGCATAGTAGAGGGGTAGCATGTCACTGGCCCCCCAGGCCAATCTAGACGGGTGGGGGCGGTACAAACAAAATAAGGGCGATACAATCCGATACTAACGTAGTACAAACGAACATACCCATTTCGGACCCCCATATCGAAAAAGGGGGGGATGGCATGTCACCAGCCCCTCCAGGCAGATTTAAAAGGGTGGAGGCAGTACAAACGAATGAAGTGTGATACAATCCAGTGCTAACGCAGTACAAACGAAATAGCCTATTTTCGACATTCAGAAGGCAAGCAGTGCAGAGTAGAGGGTAGCATGTCACTGGCCCCCCCAGGCCAATCTAGATGGGTGGGGGCAGTACAAACAAAATAAGGGCGATACAATCCGATACTAACGCAGTACAAACGAACATACCCATCCCGCACCCCCAGATCGAAAAAGGGGGGGATGGCATGTCACCAGTCCCTCCAGGCAGATTTAAAAGGGTGGGGGCAGTACAAACGAATGAAGGGTGATACAATCCAGTACTAACGCAATACAAACGAATGAGCTTTTTTTGACCCTCAAATCGAAAAAGGGGGGGATGGCATGTCACCAGCCCCTCCAGGGAGATTTAAAAGGGTGGGGGCAGTACAAACGAATGAAGGGTGATACAATCCAGTACTAACGCAATACAAACGAATGAGCTTTTTTTTTACCCTCAAATCGAAAAAGGGGGGGCTGGTGACATGGACCTCACAGCGACAGTGGGTAGAACAAACAATTAGACTAGGATCGGGCAAAACCATAGACGAAGAAACACAAAAAGTTCTAAATTCAGACACTCGCCATTGGAAAAATGTATTAAAACGACTTATATCAATAATACAGTTCTTAGCACACCAATGTCTTCCACTGAGGGGCGATTCTGATAAACTGTTTCATCAAAACAATGGTAAATTTTTAAAGCTTGTTGAGTTCTTTGGAAAAACTGATTATGTTTTACAAGAGCACGTTAGGAGAACAACGAATGGTAGTAACAAGCAGCATTACTACTTGGGAAAACGTATTCAAAACGAAATTATTCAGCTTCTTCATAACCAAATCAAAAATAAAATTTTAAACTTTTGTTTAACGTTTTGTGGAACAGATGACTATTGTTGTACGTTTTATCAATTTAGGTTCCTGTTCACAAAGTGTTAAAATTGCAAAACATTTTCTTGCATTTGTGCCTATACTCGAAACCACTGGCTTGGGATTACAGAAGTTATTTTGCAAAAACTGAATGAACTGGGAATGCGTTTGGAAGATTTGAGAAAACAAGGGTACGATAATGGGGCAAACATTAAAGGGAAGAACTTAGGAGTTCAAAACAGAATTTTGAAAATGAATTCTAGAGCATTTTTTATCCCATGTTCTAGCCATTCACTCAACTTAGTCGTGAACGATGCTGCTAAATCCTCACAGTTTGCAGTTTCTTTCTTTTCCTTAGTGACAAAAATTGACAACTTTTTTCAGCATCTATTCATCGTTGAAATCATATTTCTAGCCAGACATTGAAACCTTTTAGGTCTGGATCCCGCGTATCAAAAAAAGTTGATTATCTAATAGCAAGCTGAAAATTTCTTAATAGCTTAAGGGTGTCTAGTCGGACAAACTTTGATATATGGGAACACTGGAACAGAGGAAGTTTTAATTGCGGAACAGGTTAAAAATTTGGAACGCCAGACTACGAAAACGTCAGATTTATTTTCTCGGACAGAACTTAAACTCTCATCTCATGCAAAAATCTAGACAAAATCCAAGGCATGCACACCTGCTTTATTGATTTTGAAAAAGCATTTGATAAGGTACAACACGATATACTAATTAATATTTAAAACTGAAAAACATTGACAGCCGCAAGATCAGAGTAATTTCATACCTCTACGGAACCAAAAAGTCAAAATAATAATTGAGGATCTAGTCAGAAGAAATAAAAACTCTTCGGGGTATAAGACAGGGCTGTATATTGTCACCTCTAACATAGCGAAGCCGTCTTCTTAGTAGCTTTAAACTTTAAAGCATTGTATTTTGCCACTTTTAAAAGTAAGTATGTATATTATAATACAGAAAAAACCCATTCTAACATAATATTATTTTTACCTACTCTATGTCATATTATGTATAAGTTTTTAGTTTGTGAAAACTGTCATTATAGATAGCAGTGCGTGAAGGATTTAAAGTGTGCGTGAAGTAACAATGTAATTTAAATGGGATTTACTTTTTCGCACTGTTTGTAACTTTCGAGTTGTCATGGTGACAATCCTTAACTTTCGCGTTGTCATGGTGATGACAATATGAGCAATGAATTACAACAAAAGTTTTGACAGTTTTGTGGTTTGAAAGTAGTTAGAATTTTTAAATGTTAAAGTTCTAAAAATTGTAGAATATGTAGAAATGAATTCCAGTGACGAAGAGTTACAGCTTTTTCTATTTGTTTATCGTAGATAAAATATTGTATGAAACTGTGAGTGAAGTACTTTTTGCGAACTTACATGACTTATAGCACTCGCTTCGTTGTCGCTCGTGCTCTAAAAATCGCGTGCGTTCGCAAAAAGCATACTTCACGAACTGTTTCATAAATAACTATTTTTATTTGTGGCTTTAGCACTTAGCTATTTAGCCAGATACAATCATGTTGATAATAATAATTAATACTAATACAAAAAAACAAACTATTAAAGCTAATACAAATTATTAAAATACATATTATTCTAATTTACTTAATACTAAATAAAAAAAAGTGTTTTAAAAAAGTGTAAAAAAACTACTATTAACTGCTATTGCAAACAGGTCATTTGAGTCAAAGAAAAGAAAAAAAAACCTCTTAAGAACTAATAAAACGATATCGATCAGAGACCTATCAAGGTTGTGTTTAAGAAATTACTATAAATAGGGAAAACGAGGGTAAATAAAACAATTGGGTTAAAACAAAGGTTAATGAGATTAGCTAAGATTGATTACAGACACAAATTTGTACTATGTATAAATTTGATTAGACAATCATAATATACTCTTTTGTCATTAGTAGCCAATAGGTTGTTTATTTGGCATGGAGGAAATATTTGCAGCGTTTGCAAGTTGTTTAAAAGAGTTCCTGAATGGTGAATATATTTGGAACACTTAAAAAAGATATGATTAAGATCTCCTTGTTCTTGACATGTTTCACATAAGTCCGAATTGTAAATTTTGATTTTAGCAAGATGAGCAGGTTAATAGTCTAAAAGCTGGGAGTGGATTTTGTGCGTGATAAGTAATATGGAAAAAGTATACGGGGATATGTTGAACTAGTTGTGTACATGACTTTCACCAACGGCCGGAAACCAGAGTGGGGGACGAGGGTAGTTATAAGGGGTCAAAGTCGCGGTTTTTATTATTTTTTTATGATGCTGATGATCGAGATAGTGCACCAAAATTTGGGAATAAGTAGATTATGACGTACCTAAGTAAAATCTCCAGGGCCGCAACGCTGCGTGGCCGACAAAGGGGTGGGGGTAGGGGTGAATATAAAAAATATAAGTGGCTTTTTGCGACGTTCGTGATTGAGATAGTGCACCAAAATTTGGGTATAAGTAGACCATGACATAGATAAGTAAAATCCCCAGAGTGGTGGAGGAAGGTTATAAGGGGTCAAAGTTCCGTTTTTTATTATTTTTTTTGTGACGCTTATGATGGAGGTAGTGCACCAAAATTTGGGAGTAACTAGGTCATAGCGTAACTAAGTGAAATCTCCAGGGGCGGAACGCTGCTTGGATACAAAGGGGTGTTAGGCAGGGGTGAGTATAAAAATATATGGGGGTTTTTTGCCGTTCGTGATCGAGATAAGTAGATAATAATAAAAATAAAAATAATTATGAATAATACTCACTGCGACTTTGACCCCTTAAAATTAGCCTCATCCACAACTCTGGTTTCCGGCTCTGGGGATTTTACTTAGCTAAGTCATGGTCTACTTATTCCCAAATTCCTTTTTTTATTATTTTTTTTGTGGCGCTTATGATGGAGGTAGTGCACCAAAATTTGGGAGTAACTAGGTCCTAGCGTAACTAAGTGAAATCTCCAGGGGCGGAACGCTGCTTGGATACAAAGGGGTGTTAGGCAGGGGTGAGTATAAAAATATATGGGGTTTTTTTTGCCGTTCGTGATCGAGATAAGTAGATAATAATAAAAATAAAAATAATTATGAATAATACTCACTGCGACTTTGACCCCTTAAAACTAGCCTCATCCACAACTCTGGTTTCCGGCTCTGGGGATTTTACTTAGCTAAGTCATGGTCTACTTATTCCCAAATTTTGGTGCACTATCTCAATCTAGCACGTCGCAAAAAACCCCTTATATTTTTTATATTTACACCTACCCCCACACCTTTATCGACCGCGCAGCGTTCCACCCCTGGAGATTGTACTTAGTTACCTCATAACCTATTTATTCCCAAATTTTGGTGCACTATCTCGATCATGAGCGTCACAAAAAAAAATAAAAACGGCGACTTTGACCCCTTACAACTACCCTCATCCCCAACTCTGGTTTCCGGATTCCCCAACTCTGAGGATTTTACTTAGTTATGTCATGGTCTACGTATTCCCAAATTTTGGTGCACTCTCTCAATCACGAACGTGGCAAAAAACCCCTTATATTTTTTGTATTCACCCCTGCCCCACCCCTATGTCGGCCACGCAGCGTGCCACCCCTGGAGATTTTATTTAGTTACGTCATGACCTACTTATTCCCAAATGTTGGTGCACTATCTCGATCATGAGCGTCACAAAAAAAAAATAATAAAAACGGCGACTTTGACCCTTATAACTACCGTCGTCCCCCACTCTGGTTTCCGGCTCTGGGGATTTTACTTAGTAATGTCATGATCTACTTATTCCCAAATTTTGGTCCACTATCTCAATCACGAACGTCGCAAAAAACCCTTTATATTTTTTATATTCACCCCTACCCCCACCCCTTTTTCGGCCACGCAGCGTTCCGCCCCTAGAGATTTTACTTAGTTACGTCATGGCTTACTTGTCCCCAAATTTTGGTGAACTATCTCGATCATTAGCGTCACAAAAAAAATAATAAAAACCGCGACTTTGACCCCTTATAACTACCCTCGGCCCCCACTCTGGTTTTCGGCCGTTGGTGAAAGTCATGTACACAACTAATTCAACATATCTCCGTATAGTTTTTCCATATGACTTATCACACACATAATCCGCTTCTATCTTTCCGACTATAACAAGCGTGACCAAATCTCAATCTTATTAAGTTTGTTATAAATATATTTACGGGTGTTATTAAATTTCTTAAACCATCTCGAATTTGGGATGTGTGTTGACTGGTCGAGTAGTAGCGGATAGATACACTTATACGATCCCAGTGTAAGTCAGATCTATTTCAGGGACGCGACCCTGCTCACGCAAGCCATGGCTATCCCCCAAACCCAAATAGGGGAGGTCATGTCCCGATCCAAGTTTCCTACCAAATATCCAAAAATCCTTTCCGATTATCTAACCCACAGGAGTAAACCTAATGCGCCAGGAAAATCATTGGGGAAGGCAACGGGAAACCAACCACTCCAATTATTTCTCCCGAGTAAAGTTAACATGGCGCAATCCAAACATAATCAGAATATTACTGATCATGGATCTCGGAAACCAAGATCCGGCAGGGAAGGGTGCGCACCAGACTATAGGGCCTTCCCGGTCGTCACCACACGAAACCCCTACAATTTAAAAAGTACGACAACTTTAAAAATGTCTAGCAGTACAATCAGATTAGGCACATGAAGCCTCTATGCAGCAGGCAAGCTCAGTAACTTAGTTCAAGAGGCTAAACGCTTAAAAATTGATATAATGGGCATCAGTGAGCTCCGCTGGCCTGGAGCGGGAACATGTGAACAAAATGAAGGCACACTATACTATTCTGGAAGTGTAGAAGATGACGTACATCATAGGAATGGAGTTGGCATATTTATAACATCTAAATTCAAGAAATATTCCTGACGATTGGCACGTTTACACTATTATCCCGGTTTTAAAACCAGGAAAATCATCAAAGAATTGGGATTCTTACCGTCCAATCGGTCTGGCTTCCTGTATACTAAAAACATATGAGAGACTTATTAAAAACCGTCTGGAATTTTGGCTAGAAAAGAACGACCTATTACCAAGAAGTCAGTTTGGTTTTAGAAAAGGTAAATCCACACAAGATAGCCTCTGCCACTTTTTAATAGACATTTATAGTTCCTTTACTTATAAGAAAGCAGTTAGTGCTTTGTTCTTAGATATAAAAGGGGCTTACGACAACGTTAATCTTCACATACTATACGCGAAAATGTTGGAAATAGGAATACCCGAGATAGTAACATGGAACATCATTAACTTATACATTAATCGAGCAGTTCACGTTAGATTAAATGGAGATCAATCTAACTCCCGATACACATGTTTGGGACTACCTCAGGGTAGCATCCTAAGTCCTATATTATATATACTGTATACTGCTGACTTAGAAACTAAACTTCCTCAACACATAAAAATCCTACAGTACGCTGATGATGTTGCGATATATGCAGAAAATAAGTCAATAGATAGATGTAATAACTACCTTAAATCGACATTGAATATTATAAAAAAATGGGCTACCGATAATAACTTAACAATATCAGAGAGTAAATCAACCATTGTTACCTTTACTAAAAAACGATATGTTCCTCAAAGCCATCTACAATTTGATAATACTAGTATTCCTTATAAAACTTCAATAAAATTTCTTGGCGTATTTTTAGACTCCAAATTAAATTGGAAAGAACACACAAATTACATATTACGAAGAATGGAAAATGCAATGAATATCATGAAGACTGTAAGTGTCAGTAACTGGGGAGCTGATCCAAACATATCAATATTACTATACAGAAATTTGATAAGATCAATCTTAGACTATGGATCTATTTTTTATGGCTCAGCATCAAACTCTGTACTCCAAAAAATCGAGAGGATCAAAAATAAGGCACTTAGGTTATGCACTGGTTATCTTCGTAGCACACCTATATTGGTCATGGAATGTGAGCTTAATGAACCTCCACTTTCATTACGCAGGGAATACCTAAGTGAGAAATTTATAGTTAAAACAGCGGTTAACGATAAACTGCTATTAAATAAAATTGTTCATTTAACCACCTCATACCTAACTCATTATTACTGGGAAAAAAAGAAACTGCTTTTAGTTGTGGAAAGCTTCCTCAACGTTTCTAATTCCATTGGCGACATACACCAAATTGAACAAAGCTCGTCTCGAAAGCTAAATTATGAAGATTATTTATCTCCAGTTAACTGTCATTTAAGTAATATTCGTGCGACAGACTTCCTTACTAAAATAGACCACCTTCAGTGTGTACAAAAAAACTGGGGGAGTTATCAGAAATTATATACGGATGGTTCAAAAATGGAAGGAAAAGTTGGATATGCTATATATTACCCACAAAAAAGTATAAAAATAAACAACAGATTACCTGATAAAATGACAATTTTCACAGCTGAACTCATTGCAATCAAAGAAGCATACAAAATATGTATTAATCAAAAAGAACTCAATTATGTTATATTTACAGACTGCCAAAGCATTGTAAAGACATTGAAATACAATGTACATAATTTTGCAGAAAATTATATCATCAGTGACATCATAGCAATGAACAGTGAAGCTTTGAAATCGGGCAAAAATATAATATTGTGTTGGATAAAAGCACACATTGGTATAAAAAACAACGAAATAGTAGATGATCTGGCTAAAAAAGCAACAACGAAGGAATCCACTCTGCATACTTATCAACTTCCTATGGGAGACATAATTTCTATTATGAGATCTATCAAACGGACGAAATGGCAGGAACAATACAATAATTCAGACAAAGGAAATTATTACAAAAAAATCCAGCCTACACTTCCCATCAAGACATGGTTTAATCAAGTTTCCAACAAAGGCTTTATCAAAACTATTTGTCGAATAAGAAGTAATCACTGTCTGACTCCAGTCTACAAAAGAGAAATAGGACTTGTAGATAATGATGAATGTTTATGTGGAGAGCTAGCTGATCTACAACATATACTATTAGAATGTCCTTTACATTTTATTGAAATATCAAACTTTTTTGCCAATCTAGTTCAAGTTAATGTACAATTTCCTTTTAATCTTATATACCTTTTACAATCAAACAATCTAGATGTTTATAAAATTTTGTACAACCATGTTAATTGTTTAAAATTAAAGCTCTGAGAAAAAAAGAAAAAAAAAAAATAAAAAAAAAATAATTAAATAAAATAAAAAGATACTAAGATCTAAACCTCCGCGAGGTTGAATCGGGTTTAGGTCTTAGCGCGATAAAAAAATATACAAAAAAAAAAAAAAAACTAAAAAAAAATAAAAAATGTAATAAAAAAAATGTTAAAAAATATAATAAAAAAAATAATAAAAAAAACAGAGTAAAAAAAAAAACAGTAGTACTAATAGTTTTAAATTTAGATACTAAGCATATATTTTGTAAAAGAGAGAATTCAAAACACATTGACTGGCCAGTTGGTTGCTTAAACCAGTGCCAATAAAACATAAACACACACACACAAATTCAAGAAATATGTAAAAATTTTTGTACCTGTAAACGACAGACTAGCGATACTCCAATTAAATAGTAAACCATTTAATGTCAATCTTATCCAGATATATGCCCCTACTTCAGAAAAGAAATATGACAATGATGTTGAATCATTCTATAATCAATTAAAACAGACACTTAACAATCTAAAAAGGAACGAAATCACATATATTATTGGATATTTTAACGCGAAAATTGGTCAAGGACGAAGATTTGACCTGATAGGTGAATATGGACTAGGGGAGAGCAATGAAAGAGGCGATAGATTATACCAGTTCTGTCAAGAACATCACATGATAATCGCAAATACATGGTTCAAATTACACAAAAGAAGATTATATACATGGAAGGGACCAGGAGATAACTCACTTCATATAATTAGAAATCAGATAGATTATATTCTAGTAAACAAGAGATTTAAGAATGGCGTCAAGAGATCAACGACATATCCTGGTGCAGATATCGGTTCAGACCATAACCCTCTAATAGCTGACATCCAAGTGAAGCTCAAAAAAGTCGAAGAAAGCCCCAAAACACCAAAATTACATATATCAGCATCCAACAAAACGCTAATAGAAAATGACCTGAATAATCAGCTAAAGAATTCAAAAAATGAAAACAATACAGAAATATGGAACACGTTTAAAGATCTTACCTGGAAAGTAATGGAAAAATATACAACAACGATGCAGAGGCACAAAAAACAACAATGGATGACTGATGAAATCCTGGAATTGATGGAGCAGAGAAGAAAACTGAAAGATAACAAAACAGGATACAAAGAAAAACAGAAACTAATTAAACAAAAAATAAAGGTAGCTAAAGAAAAACGGATGGAGGATAAATGCAAGGAATTAGAAAAGTTGAATGAAAAACATGATACGTTTAATATATTTAAAAAAGTTAGAGAAGTAGCTGGTCTTTATTATAAGAAAACTCCACATACTATCACAGGGGTCGGCAACCTGCGGCCCGCGGGCCGCATGTGGCCCTTTGCAACTTTTTGCGCGGCTCGCCAAAGCACTAATACAATTTTAGAAAAAATCAACAAATTTATGAAAAATAATAAATTAAAGACAGAAACACAACAGATGATTAAGGACAGAAGTTGCATGGACCGAAATTCACTAGAATATAAGAAACTTAATAAGGCAATAAGAAAAATAATAAGACAAGACATAAGGGACAACAAAACCGAACAAATCGAAAATATTAGAGAGAAAAACAAGAGTTTGAAAGTGTTAAAAACTCTAAATAAGTAGTAAAGACCGTCAACAAATACACCAGATAAAAGATAAAAATGGAATCACTAAAACGACAAAAATAAGATAATAAATATTGTTGAAGATTACTATTTATACAGATTTAGACTCATCCAGGGTAGCAAAACCAGAAAACCACAGTAAGAAAATATTAAATGTAGGACATCAAATACCAAAATTACTACCGATGAAGTTATAAATGTCTTAAAACAGATGAAAAATGAATATACAGAGTGAGTTTTATGCCTCAATTATCTCGGAAACGGCTTGCACGATTTTTATAAATTTAGGTGTGTAAAGGTCTTGTGATACGACCGATATTAACTATGGTGGTATTTACATTGTTGTCAGATCTTCCATTTTTCTGAAAATCTAATGAACTTTCTTATTTCAAATGGGACACCCTGTATATTTTTTGCGTTTTGAAGTCCTTAAAAAAGACTGATTATTTTTTATGTTAGTATATAATGCGGCAATTTCGGAGTTATTGCTACATTTATTTAACAAAAAATTCTTCTCTAAAGTTATAAACAATTTAATTCTGAAAACAATGAACCTTTTTGTACGTTTGAACGTTGTTGAGTTATAAACAATTTAATACTGAAATCAACGAAAAATGACGATTTTCAATGCTCAAAAACATAAATAAAAAATATTATTTTTGAAATCACGAAGAGCCTAAATTAAATTTGAAGCCTTCTTCTATCAGCTCCCCATAAAAATTTTTGGCATATTTTATTCTAAAATATTATTTTTTAAGAAGAGTGTAAATGAATCGCTTATGAGAGAAAGGGCGGTCATGCTGCATTATCAATTAAAAACAATCTTTTAAAAATTAAATAAGCCCAAACTGCGTATAATAAGGTTTGAACTTGAATTTAGGTTGTAATTACAAAGTAATATTTTTTACTTGGGATTTTGAGCCCTGAAAACCGTCATTTTTCTTTCTTTCAGTAAAAAATTATTTATAACTACTCAAAACCGATCGACTTTAGAGAAAATTACAAGGGACCGTTTTTTTTAAATGATCCAAAGAACATAATCCTAATGTCTGGTCGGTCCGAGAAAATTGATTTTTATAACTTGTTTTAAATTTTTTGTTAGATAAATATAGCAATAACGACGAAATTATGGCATTTAGGTATAGGGAATATTACATAAAAATTAATCAGCATTTCTTAAGGATTTCAAAACGCAAAAAGGATACAGGGTGTCCCATTTCAAATAAGAAAGTTCAGAAAAACGGAAGATCCGAAAACAATGTAAATACCATAACTTAATATCCATAATATCGGCCGTATCACAAGACCCTTACATACCAAAATTTATAAAAATGGTGCAAGCCGTTTCCGAGATAATTAAGGCGTTACAAACATAAAATTCACTCTCTATAGATTAAGAAAAACACAGGTCCATCGAATGAGCTATGTTACGAAGTTCTCTGAAAAAACATATACGAAAATAAGGACATATGAAGCAGGACGAAGGTGGAGGATGTAATTGGAAGAATTGCGCACATAAAATGAAACTAGGTAGGACACGTGACGTGACATGACAAAACAACGAAATGTGGACGAGAAACATTATACATCGGAGACCAGACGAGCACAGCCTTAGTAGTGGAAGACCACAAAAACGATGGCTAGACGATATCAAAGCACAAGTGGGGAGCAACTGGCTCTAAATAACACAAAACAGAGAGAAGTAAAGAACTCATGGGAGGACTGTGGCCAGGAGTGGATGCAAACAGACCGAAGAAGCAGAAGACTATTTAAGCTACATTTGAATATGCGGCCCGCATAAAAGATTTTATTTTGAACATGGCCCGTCATCCGAAAAAGGTTGCCGACCCCTGCTATAACCGATTCGTCGGGAAAAATGATAATAGACGAACACGAAATTCGAACTACCTGGTATAATTAATTATATGTATAAATGAACTGTATAATGATGATAGACCCGAAGAACTGGACACTTTAGATGAAGGTGAAGGACCAGAAATACTAAAATCAGAAATACAACATGCTATAAAATTGGCAAAAAACAAGAAAGCCGTTGGTCCCGACAACATACCTACACAAATGTTAAAGCTCTTAAATGAGGAAACATTGGAATACTAGTCAAACTTTTTAATGATGTTTATTCGACTGGTGATATCCCTGAAGATTGGTTAAAGTCCGAATTCATAACCCTACCAAAAAAACAACGTCCGAAAAACTGTAGCGACTATAGAATGATAAGCCTTATGAGCCACACCTTGAAAATCTTTCTATGTATCATCCACAGTAGAATCAGAGATAAATGTGAAGAAGACCAGGATGAAACACAATTTGGCTTCAGAAATGGACTGGGAACCCGGGACGCACTCTTTGCACTAAATGTGTTATTGCAGAAATGCCGAGATCAAAGGAAAGACGTCTTTGCTGTATTGATTGACTATGAGAAGGCCTTTGATCGAGAACAACATCACAAATTAATTAAAATATTAAAGGATAAAGGAGTTGATAGTCAAGATGTACGAATCATAGAAAAATTATACTGGCGTCAAACAGCGACAGCTTGCATAAAAAATGGAAAATCAACAGAAATATGCAAAATACAAAGAGGTGTCAGACAGGGTTGTATACTGTCCCCACTGTTGTTCAATTTGTATTCAGATAGAATATTTAAGGAAGCGCTGCATAATTTGGAATGGGGTGTGAAGTTTAATGGAAATCTGATAAATACAATCAGATATGCAGACGATACAGTTATTTTAAGTGATGATATTAATGGATTACAACACCTTTTAAATACCATTGACACAGTGGGAAGAGAATTTGACCTAAATATAAACTGTTCAAAAACAAAATACATGGTATTTAGCCGTTTGGCCCATCAAGATTCACGGTTATATGTTGATGGTCATATAATTCAAAGAGTACCCAGTTTTAAATATCTTGGTTGCCATATTACTGAACAACTAGATCCAGATAAAGAGATAAAATGTAGAATCGAGATAGCCCGCACGACATTTTTAAAAATGAGGTCATTCTTCTGTAATGATACCTTGCAACTTCAACTTCGAAAGCGCATGATTAAATGCTACATTTGGTCAGTCCTCTTGTATGGTGTCGAAGCATGGACATTAAAAATATCCACCATTAACCGTTTGGAGGCCTTTGAAATGTGGCTGCACAGACGTATTCTGAAAATACCATGGACGGCTATTCTGACAAATGTGTCAGTCCTTAAGAGAGCAAATGCTACCCGCGAGCTGCTTGATAACATCAAATATAGAAAGATGTCCTATTTTGGACACGTAGTAAGGGGAGACCGGTATAATATTCTTCTACTTATTATGATGGGTAAAATCGAAGGACGCAGAGGAATTGGTAGAAAGCAGGCCTCTTGGTTGAAGAATATCCGGGTGTGGACAGGAATAAAGAAAGCAGAACACCTATTTAGAATAGCTCGAGACAGAGACAGTTTCGCCATGTTAATCGCCAATGTCAAGGGGACTTGATAGGGCACGTTAAGAAGAAGAAGTTGACTGGTCGCAAAAAGTTTGCAAAAAACTTTTCCAACGATCTATTTGATTTCTTTTAGAGATACAAAAAGTGTCAGGAATACAAATTCTCTCATCTGGTACAATTTCAGCTGAAGAGGTTATTGCAGCTTTAGCAATAGAATCAACATGCTCGTTAAATTTTATACCAACATGAGCTTTTACTCAAATAAAATTTAGTAGTTTTATTTTTATTTTTAAGGTTGACAAGCATGTTCTTAATTTGGTAAATGAAAGGATTAAAATTATAATTGGGCAACTTTGAACTTTTGAGAGATAATAAAACGGACAATGAATCGGATATTATTAAAACTGAATTATTGTTTAAACTATCGAAATATATCAAGGATTCAAGAATTGCAATTGCTTCAGCACTAAAAATTGAACAATTGGAAGGTAATTTGATATTATTTTAGAATAAGGTATATTAGGATAAAGATAAGACTATATTAATATATTATACAGGGTGTTTCATTGGGAAACGGAAATACTTTAATGGTGAATAGAGGTCACCGATGCCGTTTTAGGTATACTAAATTTTTTGCCCTACCGACTTTTATATCCGAGTTACAGGGTGTTTTATCGATTTTGCTCATTTCATTCCTAAGCCAGAACTTTAGATCCACCCTGTATATTTTTTTAATATTTGGTACACATATGTCTCATTCAAAACCCAAACGACCGACATACTAATCACAAGAAAAATCCAGGTCCAGATTAACAAAAAATTATAAAGTAATTGTGACCTTAAAACAACACACTGTATATTGAAATTTTGAAAATCTGTATACATATTTGAAAAGAGCACAAAAAACTAAGTCTAATGATTAAGTTCGATTTTTCGGCCAGACAATTTTTTGACTTCAATTTTGAAATTATATTGATTTTTTTAAGAACTCAACATTAAAAAGCAGGTGTTATTAACTTTTAATTATAAATTATTAAAATTATTGAACAAATACTAATTCTAAAATGAATCAATACTTATTTACCACATTGGAAAGACCCAATTATTAATCACAAGAAAAATCCAGGTCCGGATTAACAAAAAAACATAAAGTAATTGTGACCTTGAAACAACACCCTGTGTATTGACATTTTCAAAATTTGTTTGCACATTTGAAACGAACACAAAAATACGAGTTTATTGGTTCACTTTGATTTTTTGTGCAAAAATTTATTAACTTTAATTTTGAAATTAAATATATTCAAATTTTTAAGAACCCTGAAATTAATAAGCAGGTTTTTAAAGCACTTTTAATAATAAATCATTCAAGTTAATGAATAAATACTAATTTTAAAAATAATCAGTTATTATTTACTGCGTTAGAAGGACTCACTTACTAATCACAAGAAAAATCCAGGTCCGTATTAACAACAAAATACAAAGTAATTGTGACCTTGAAAAAACACCCTGTATATTGAAATTTTTAAAATACGTTTGCACGCCTGAAGAGAGCACGAAAAACTAAGTCTAATGTCCCGCTTTAATTTTTTGTGCAGACAATTTAATGACATTACTATTGACATTATATCGAAATTTTTATTATGAGTTCCCAGAGTTCTTAAAAATTTCGACATAATTTCAAAATTAAATTCATTAAATTGTCTGGCCAAAAAATTGAAGCGAACGCTAAACGTAGTTTTTTGTGCTCTTTTCATACCTATGTGCAAACAGATTTTGAAAATTTGAATATACAGGGTGTTGTTTCAAGGTTACAATTACTTTATATTGTTTTGTTAATCCGGACCTGGATTTTTGTTGTAATTTGTAAGTGGGTCGTTCGAATGTCGTAAATAAGTATTGATTATTTTTAAAATGGGTATTTATTTAATAATTTATTGTTAAAAGTGCTTTAAAAATCTGCTTTTTAATTTCAGTGTTCTTAAAAGTATCAATATATTAATTTCAAAATTAAAGTCATTAAATTTTCTTCAAAAAAAAACTAAAGCAAATCGATATCCTCAGATTTTTGTAGTCTTTTCAAAAGTGCAAACAAATTTTGAAAATTTCAATATATAATATATAGGGTGAGGCAGATAACTGGCCTATTAGAAATATCTCGAGAACTAAAGGCAACAGAATCATGAAAATTGGAATAAAAGGGTTTTGAAGGATGATCTATTAAATGAAAATATTTTCATCTCTTTGCAACTTCCGGTTATACCGGAAGTTGCTTATAACTAAAGCTCGGATTTATAGGCAACAAAAATTGAAGAAAAAGGCGCCTATATAGGCAAAGATTTTTATTAAAAAAGGCAGGAATATTAACATTTAGGCAAAATATAGGCAATAGAGGAATATAACTTATTATTTATAACCACTTAAAATTTTATCATTAATAGAAACAACTAAATGTTTTTCAATATTTTCGGTCTTAAAACTATGTCTTCGATCACTTAAAATTAATTTGTACATTGAAAACGAACGTTCGACATCTACAGATGTAATTGGAGCATATTTCAGAGCGGATAATAAATCTGGCATAATTTGTAATTCCTCGGAAAATATCCCATTCCAAACTTTAGCAACATTAGATAAAAACGAAAAACCTTCATTCTTGTTGAAAACATGTTTAATTTTTTTAAAAATTAATTGACCGTTACTTCCAGGTGCCGATTTAATTTTCGTCTTTAAATTATCTATTAATTTTACTGACTCACATAAAATCTCTTGTTTTTCTAATAAAGTAATTGTGGTAACTATTAATTTATAATTGTCATTGATATAAGCGAGTTCCTGTTTCAATTTGGGATTTTTTAATATTTTTTTTGCTTCTCGAATGGCTTCGGAAATTTCATCATCAAATTCTGACCTAACTAATTATATTTCATTGCAGTGTTCAAAGTAAAAAAAACTGCTTCGAGCCAGGTTCCCCACCTTGTAATCAGTACCGGCGCTAGGGTATAAGGCGCCCGCCTTCAAAACTAGCATAGGCGCCCTTCGGTTTCTTTTAAATTAGTATTTTGTATAGCACCAGCAGAAAAAAGCTCATTTTGGCGCCCCCTAAATAGGGCGCCCGCCTGCAGTGCATCCCTTGCAGGCCCGTTATCGTCGGCCCTGCTTGTAATTACTGGTTTAGGTGGCAAAGGGACACCGGGAAGTCTTTCTTTATATATTTGCACCCTCAACGGAGCCTTTACAAAAACTTTTTTCATAAAATTTATAAAATTATTTACCAACGGAAACAGATTTCTTATTTCTTCAGCAATTCTATTTACCCCGTGGGCTACACAAGTACAATGAATTAAATTAGGATAAAAAATCTTTAAATTAACAGCAGCTTTTAACATATATGCAGCAGCATCTGAAAGCATTAAAACTATTTTATTCACTGGTATAGGGTTGGGTAAAAAGAGGTTTTTTAAACTATCATGTATAAATCGACTTATTGTTAAATTGTTTTTTTTTTCAATTCTTTAACGGCAACTAAATAAGGTTTTCTCGCAAAGTTTTCGTTCAAAATTCCAATCATTAAATTAGCTATATACCTGCCGCATACATCTGTCGTTTCATCCACGATAATATACAAAAAATTGCCCTCTAACTCCCTCTTAATTTTTGAAATACATTCCACATAACATTTTTCCACAGTATGTTTTCTCAATGTACTCTCGTCCGGTAAGGATTTATTAAGATATTTTTCGAAAAAGCATTTAAAACTAGGGTTATTAACTTTATATAGAGGAATGTTGGATGCAATCATCATCTGGCATAAATCAAATTTAAGTGCGTCTTCCTCCTTTTTTTTGAACTGCTTAAACTATCCCGCAGAGATATTTGGGCTAACTTAGAGAAATTTAATTTTTCCAAATTACATTTATGAAGTGGGGTTCCACAATGCTGGTCAATAAAGTACTTTTTTCTACTTGAAATCTGAGAATTAAAAAAAAATAATTAGAATTCTAAAACCGCTTTAGAATTTAGTTATGTTGTGGGACGAGAAAAAAAGAGAAAAAATAAAACTTACCGATTTGCCGCATGGTTTAAAAAATGCTCCATCTCCTTCTAGAGAAAGTTCCGAATAAGGTGCGATCCATAGCCTTAATTTAGATGTCATCTTTTCACACAAATGTCTAAAACGTTTTAAAACGTGTTCTTTGCTTTTCGGTATACGCAACAAAACTAAACTAGGATATAGCAATTTGTGACTAAACTCTGATACAGTAACCGACTGTACAACTGATAATAAACTAATAAAGCTTAGGGAATTCCAAATAGTTAACCCTCAAGTCTCGATCAGGTACATTTTCCTAGAAATCTGTTATATAAACAAACCATTGATATTTTATTATTGACCCAAAATTTTATTATAGAATGGTTTAGTAATAGAATAATATCATGGGTAGTACCATGAAATTTTAAAAAAGGCACAAATAGGCGGAATTTACGAAAAAAGGCAAAAAGTACAAAAAACAATTATAATAGGCAAAATAGGCAAAA
Source organism: Diabrotica virgifera virgifera (assembly GCF_917563875.1). Lineage (NCBI taxonomy): Eukaryota > Metazoa > Arthropoda > Insecta > Coleoptera > Chrysomelidae > Diabrotica > Diabrotica virgifera. Next base: position 173,117,915 of record NC_065451.1, read on the forward strand.
AAAAGGCATTTTGCCTATAATCCGAGCTTTACTTATAACTTCGTTTTTTTAAATGGGACAAATTTTTAAAAGATAATTACGTTTTTTTTATTAATTTACGTTTTTATTAATTACGAGGCAAATAAAGGGCTTATTAGAAATATCTCGAGAACTAAAGGCAACAAAATCATGAAAATTAGAATAAAGGGATTTTGAAGGATGATCTATTAAATGAAAATATTTTCATCTCTTTGCAACTTCCGGTTATACCGGAAGTTGCTTATAACTTCGTTTTTTTAAATAGGACACCCTGTATATTTTTACATTTTTGGATTCTCTTCGATGTCTTCTTTCTTAAAATATGAGGTTTTGTAATATTACACAGGGTATTTTAAAAGATAATTACGTTTTTTTATTAATTTCGTAACAATATTCACACCCTGTAGAATTGTAGTAGTTTGACATCTAAAACTCTACTTACGTTCAAATGATTTTTAATATACTCTACTATTATTAAGAATCATTAGTATAGCTAAATTTTTAATTTTAGTATACAGGGTTGGTCGAAACTCGGAATGAGTATTTTCTGAGTTTTCTTAAATGGAACACCCTGTATTTTTGTATTGTAGTGAAATGATATTTTATAGTACTTTTTTATTTCTTAAGCATTCCCTATACCTAACTGCTTTAATTTGTGAGTTATTGGTGATTCAAGCTAAACATTAATTGGAACAAAAAATACGTAAAATTTTATTAGGTTGGCCGTGAAAATACTCAATCTCAAATAATTTTTCAGAAATAAATACATATTAATCCAGACTGGTCCTTAAAATTACCAATAATGGTTTAGCTATCGAAATACCTACTTAGTTAAGATTGTTGGTGCGATTAACAATTAAGCACAAATTAAAGCAGTTAGGTATAGGGAATGCTTGAGAAATAAAAAACTACCATAAAATATCATTTCATTACAATATTAAAATACAGGGTGTTCCATTTAAGAAAACTCAGAAAATACTCATTCCGAGTTTCGACCAACCCTGTAAACTAAAATTAAAAGTTTAGCTATACTAATGATTCTTAACAATAGTAGAGCATATTAAAAATAATTTGAACGTAAGTAGAGTTTTAGATGTCAAACTACTACAATTCTACAGGGTGTTAATTTTGCTACGAAATTAAGAAAAAAACGTAATTATCTTTTAAAATACCCTATATAATATTACAAAACCTCATATTTTAAGAAAGAAGACATCGAAGAGAATCCAAAAATGTAAAAATATACAGGGTGTCCTATTTAAAAAAACGAAGTTATATATACCGGAAGTTGCAAAGAGATGAAAATATTTTCATTTAATAGATCATCCTTCAAAATCCCTTTATTCTAATTTTCATGATTTTGTTGCCTTTAGTTCTCGAGATATTTCTAATAAGCCCTTTATTTGCCTCACCCTGTATACTTGTTTGAAGATCACAATTACTTTATGTTTTTTTGTTAATCCGGGTCTGGATTTTTCTTGTGATTATTAATTGGATCGTTCCAATGTGGTTAATAAGTATTGATTAATTTTAAAATGAGTATTTATTCAATAGCTTTAATAATTTATAATTAAAAGTTAATAATACCTGCTTTTTAATGTCAGAGTTCTTAAAAAATTCAATATAATTTCAAAATTAAAGTCATAAAATTGTCTGGCCGAAAAATTGAAGCGAACGATTAGACTTAGTCTTTTGTTCTCTTTTCAAATATGCAAACAGATTTTCAGAATTTCAATATACAGGGTGTTGTTTTAAGGTCACAATTACTTTATAATTTTTTGTTAATCCGGACCTGGATTTTTCTTGTGATTAGTATGTTGGTCGTTTGGGTTTTGGATGAGACACATGTGTACCAAATATCAAAAAAATATACAGGGTTTTTTTAAAGTTATGGCTCAGGAAAGAAATTGGCAAAATCGATAAAACACCCTAAACTCGGTTATAAAAGTCGGTAGAGCAAAAAATGTAGTATATATGTTATAGTCAAAGCCCGAATTTCAGGCACTCCTAGGTTTGACTAGGCAATCCTCAGGACTGACTGATGGTCTTAGTCAAAGCCCGAAATAAATTGCAGTTTCGCCCTTTGACTAGTCAAACCTAGGAGAGACTAAGGTGGTCAGGCAAAGGTCGAAATTTAATTTTATGAAATCGGGGTTTGACTAGTCAAACCCCGATCAGCTATTAAACTGTCGTAATTTGTTAGATTAGGTTTAATAAAACGTAATTTTTTAATTTTAATGTTTATTATTTTTATATTGTCGTAATTAAAATAAAAAAATAATGTTTATTCTCATATGTTGAGGCATTATGGCATTTATAGTTGCACAATACGTTAGATCTTTTACTCTTACATAATTTTGAAGAGCATTTCTTATTGCAGTAGCATTTTATAAAGTCTTGTCCTCCAAATTTAGAATCTTTTGTACTAATTTCTCTTAGAGACAGCCTGGACATCTTCGAAATTAAGAAAATTCCCTTTGCATTCTCCTATTTGATTTCTTGAAAAAAGTGTGTTTATTGTTCCGTATTTCGTAAAAACTCTATATAAACCGTCAATTGTTTTATCTTGTATTATACCCAAAATATTTCGAGCATCTCCTTTGGCTCTATCAAAGCTGGGGATAGATATTGTTACAGTTTTTCCGATCGAATTAGGAGGAATTTTTTATTTTCACTTAATTGTTTGATAGAATTAGCCTGGGCATGAAGACCTTCAATCGCCTTTCCTTTATTTTAATATTTTTCTAGTCTGAATCTGTCAAAATGCGTCTGAGTGGAGCGAACGGAGTTTGATTATTATTTACACGTAATTTGATTTGACTAGTATATGAATTTTATTCTAGCACAAACAAATGGAATAGGAATGTCATCGTCAACTGTGAAAAAAGATATTGCAATCGGAGAAAAATCTTAGGATCATCATAATACTAACGAAGCCCCTGGACCGTCGTCACTAGGAGAGAAAGAAAACTGTCAAAAAATTCAGATTACTTCTTCAGATGTGGTTGTGTTTGTTTGTATCCCCATCAAAAGGGGAGCTCTGACGCACATACGTGCATAATTTGTAATCAGGTGGTACATGCATGCATTGTACACAGGCAGAAAAAATTAAAAAAAAATAAAGTAAAGGCGGTGGAAGGTCTTCATGCCCAGGCTAATGCTATGAAACAATTAAGTAAAAAAAATTTCCTCCAATTCCGATCGAAAAAACGGCAACAATATCTACCTCCAGCTTTGATAGAGCCAAAGGAGCTGCTCGAAAAAATTTTTGTATCATACAAGATAAAAAAATTAACGGTTTATATAGAGTTGGTATGAAATACGGAACAATAAACACACTTTTTTTTTTCAAGAAATCAAATAAGAGAATGCAAAGAGAATTCTCTTAATTTCGAAGATGTTTCAGACGTTAAGCTGTCTATAAGAGAAATTAGTACAAAAGATTCTGAATTTGGAGGACAAGGCTTTATAAAATGCTATTGTTATAAAAAATGCTCTTCAAAATTATATAAGTGTAAAAAGTCTAACGTATTGTGCACTCTAATTGCGATAATGCCTTAACAAGTGAAAATAAACACAAATTTTTTAATTTTAATTAGGACAAACTAAAAATAATAAACACTAAAATTAAAAAATGACGTTTTTTTAAACCTAATCTAACAAATAATAGGTAAAAGATCCATTGGCAGAAGAAAACATTCATGGTTGAAGAATTTAAGAGATTGGTACAAGCGCAGCAGCTGCCAATTATTTAGATCTACGGTATCAAAAATACGCATAGCCTTGATGATAGACAAACTTCGGAACGAGGACGGCACCTGAAGAAGAAGAACAAATTACGACATTTTAATAGCTAATCGGGGTTTGACTAGTCAAGCCCCGATTTCATAAAATTAAATTTCGACCTTTGGCTGACCAACTTAGTCTCTCCCAGGTTTGACTAGTCAAACGCCGAAACTGTAATTTATTTCGGGCTTTGACTAAGACCGTCAGTCAGACCTGAGGATTGCCTAGTCAAACCTAGGAGTGCCTGAAATTCGGGCTTTGACTATAACATATATATAGAACCGGCTCAGTGACCTCTATTCACAATTAAAGTATTTCCGTTTCCCAATGAAACACCCTGTATAATAATATTACCATAATATTTAGTAATAAAACTAACTATAGTAAATTAAATAGTACATTATATTATTTTGGGACCGTTCTGACCTCTATAAACCATTTATTATCAGGAATTATCGCTGGCCATTATGCTAAGAAAAAACGATATTGTTAACTTATAATCAATATAAATGATATACAACAGATATTGTTTCTATCATATTTTTTTTAATTCGATTAATATTAAACCTGTAAATAGCTTCATTTTTGTTATTTCGAATGAAAAATTCATAGTGGTTACTTCAACTGGTTTTTTAAGGCCTTTTCATCTAGTTAAAGGTAGTAACGATGACGGTAATTAAAAAAATTTATCACCTATTGTTCGGAAAACTTGATACTTATGAAGGTAAGTCAATGTCCATGCAGTTTATTTCCAAAACTATATATTATCACCGTTACCATCATCATCATCAATCAGCCAATCGCGTTTACTGCTGGACAGAGGCCTCCCTCAGTTCTTTCCAGTGTTACCACCATACATTGATCTTATAGTCCATTCACTCGCGGTGTTTGCTCTAATTTTAAAGAACCGCTTGGATTGACACGAAAGGGTACCACCCGTTAAGATAGGCAAAATGCCCTCACTCTCAGAATTCAAGTTTTTTAATTTTTTTAAGTTCTGTGCAATTAAAAAATTAGATAACGCGGATTTTTAGCTCGCCACCCCCCTTACCCCTCCCCCACAGCCAAAAACGTAGATTTTTAGATTTAATTTTTTTTATTTGGGTTGCAATTGATTTAAAAATTTCAAAAAATTCACACGTGTAGCTGAGGCTTTTATAAAACATGTCCATTTTTTATAGACCCTTAGGTCGAGTGTACATAAACTCAAATTTTTTTTTAACTTTTTTAAAACCTATAACTTTTTTTTTGGAGGGGGCTGCAGGTCCAATTTTTTTGCATTTTATGTATTTTATCAAAGGCTATCTTTTTGATTTTTTTTAGATTTTTCCGTCAGGTGCGCCATCTTGAAAAATCCGGAAAACTGTTTTTTTGGGGGGTTTTGGGGATTTTCTCCATTTTATAGACTGCAGCATAGATCAACTCAAGGTTTTGTTAAGAGATTATGTATAATTTGAAATAACTGAGTATATTAGGATATTTAAAAATTGGGCGAAACACATTTACACCTCCCCCAAAAAACATGTTTGTTTAAAGTTTTGTAAGGATTTTTGCGGGTCTAATTATATTTTTTGAGGTCGTTACAGCCTGAATATTTTTTTAAATTTTTTTACGTTTCATATGATTTTAAAAAATTAGGACTCACCGCAATTTTAGCCCACTTTCCCTATTCCCCTCCCCCACAGCCAAAAATGTCAATTTTTCGATTTTATTTTTTTTTAAGTTGGTTTGCAATTAAATTATAAATGTTGTTCTGAAGCTATTTCTTTGTGGGATTTTTGTAATTAACTATTCTAAATGGGAAATAAGCCACAATTTAACTAAAAAAGGTTTTATTTTCCATACGTAATGCGATAGAGGGAATTCGATAATCTGTGATCCACTGAAAAAATGGTTTGGGACGATATATATAAATGAGTCAGATTAAATTAAATTATTAGAAGATTCAAGCAACATTTTTGTTTAATTTGTTAATATTTGTATTTTGACAACGACGTCCGTGGTGGACGTCGAAACGTTAATAAAATCATTTTTTAGTTAAATTGTGGCTTATTTTCCATTTAGAATAGTTAGTAATTATTAAATTATAAATTATAAAAAATTCACACGCACAGCTGAGGCTTTTACAGAACATCTATTTTTATGGTCCCGAAGGTCGAGTGTACATATTATAACCTCATTTTTTTTTTGTTTTTTAATAGGTACGTATAACTTTTTTTGGCGATGGCTGCTAATTTTTTTGTGTTTTGTGTATTTTACAAACCATCTACGTTTGGCTCATAATGCAAATAGTCCACGCTGTATGCTTGTCCCGTTAGGTAAATTATTCCGATTAATTTTTTTGCACAAACTTACTCAAAAACAGGTCCTTACAACAAATCCACAAGGTGCCAGGCAGTACCGCGGTCGGAAAATTGTTTAAACATTTTTTTAAACGAATTCAAAAAATCAATTTTTTCACTTCGAACAAATTTGTTTTAGATTCTCTGGATCAAGCTGAGCAAAAATAGTGTATTGTACAACAAGAGAGAAAAAGACATATTTCTTACGAGCGCAGAAGTTTGTTGGCACGAGCCGAGGCACGAGGCGAGTGCGACCAATCAAGCGAGAGAGAAATTTGTCATTTTCTCTCGTGTTGGACACTGTACTTTTTCTATGGATGCGTTTTTGTCAATAGTTCAAACTTCAAAATTAAATAATTTAGGTGCTTTTAGGTATATTATATGCCTAAATTGAAATAAAATACATATATACACATAGGTATTTAATATTCTTAATATTTATATAGTTTATTTATTTAAAATTATAATTCACAGTTGAACAGTCTTAAAAGGTAATTTTTGATAAGTTTTGACAAGTTTGAACCCATTTTGTTTGACAAAAATAATTGTGTTTGTATTGTGCATGTTACCATGGAAATATCGATCATATGTATGTAAACCGGCGGTGAACCCGTGAGAAAAAATATTTCTCACTGCAATGGCCGACTTTTCTCACTGCCTGAGAAATTGTTCATTTTGAATGTATGTAAGAAGTGAGAGAAGTTGCACATTGTATAGCATCCATAGAAAAAGGTATCTTGTGATTTTTCTATAAAATTGACTGTTGTCGAGTTACATGCAATTTCAAATTTGAAAAACGCGAAAATAGCCATTTTCAAGGCTTAATAACTCGATTAAAAATTATTATTATGAAATAGTCCTGTCGCCAGGGGGGGTACAACGGCCTCGTTAATTCAGATGGACTTACTCAAGTTTTTTTTATGTATTTTGACCCGTAGAACACGAATTTTTTGGGTAACAGTTGATCCGGATGTCGATAAGATTGTTATAGACCAAGAACTTGAGGAATCAAATAACAGCGATTTTTGGCAAAACAAAACAATATTTTGTATTTTTTGGGCCATTTTAAGTAAAAAATATTTCTACAAGTTTTTTCGTAGGATGCACAGTTTTCGAGATAAACGCGGTTGAACTTTAAAAAAATCGAAAAATTGCAATTTTTGAACCCGAATAACTTTTGATTAAAAAATAAAATAGCAAGTCTGCTTACCGCATTTGAAAGTTTAAGTCAAATTATATCGGTTTTGATTATTTGCATTGGTAAAAATTTATTTTTTTATTGTTTAACAAAGCTATAAACACGTAGGGTTTCCCGTGCTTTTACATGCGTTTTAACGCATGTAACGTAGAAATAGTCTTGATTGCACTAGTACCTATTCTACCTACTCGTTCGATTTTAAATGAGAAATCATAGAAACATCACTCACGCACTAGTTGTTTGTAGCTTTGTTTAGCAATAACACAATAAATTTTTAGCAATGCAAATAATCAAAACCGACATAATTTGACTTGAACTTTCAAAGGCGCTAAGCAGAATTGCTATTTTATTTTTTAATCAAAAGTTATTCGGGTTTAAAAATTGCAGTTTTTCGATTTTTTGAAAGTTCAACCGCGTTTATCTCGAAAACTGTGCATCCTACTAAAAAACTTGTAGAAATATTTTTTGCTTAAAATGACCCAAAAAATACAAAATATTGTTTTGTTTTGCCAAAAATCGCTGTTATTTGATTCCTCAAGTTCTTGGTCTATAACAATCTTATCGACATCCGGATCAACTGTTACCCAAAAAATTCGTGTTCTACGGGTCAAAATACATAAAAAAAATTTGGGTAAGTCCATCTGAATTAACGAGGCCGTTGTACCCCCCCTGGCGACAGGACTAAAAGCCATAAAGTGACCAACTCAAAGTTTAAAGCCTCCCCTGCAATAGCCTAAAGAAATTTTTGTCATTATTTTATTACTAACTATTATTTTTAATAATTAAAAATGAGCGCTAAGCAGGTATTGAAGCGGACGTCCGCGAGAGAGAGATGTACAATATTCATTGGACGTTTTAAAAAAATATCGATTGGAAGTCAAAAATACGTTTTAAAAAAATAAAAAAGGAATTTTGAGGTTATATGTATTGTACACTCGACCTACACGGGTCTATAAAAAATAGATATGTTTTGTAGACGCCTCATAAAAATTCGCTCTTAATGCCCATTTTCGCCCTTAATGCTGCAACTTTGCAAGATTCGGACGAAACCATTATTTTTTTTAAGGGAAATACGGTACTCTGGACGAGTCCAAACATTTTTCTAAAGGGGGGTAGGGGTACTGATCCAATGTTACGCAATAATTTGCAATGCTCTGAAGCAGGGCGGGCTTTAAAATATTTAGGGTAGGATATAACATTAACAAATTGGGAAAAATACATACTTTTTTTGGGGATTAGGATATTAAATTAATGAATGATATTAATAATACATTATAGCGGAAAATCCATCTGCTATATCGTGATTTATCGATACTAATGTTCCTGTTGATAAGGTGGATAGCGACATCGCAGAGCGTATCCGATATCCAGCCTAATCTTCTGGGCAGATTCCTGTTCGGCTCTGGGACAATTATCAGATCTGCCCCGATGTTCAGGGTCTTCGCATGAACCAAATCGTGCGCCGCCTTGGCTCGCTCGACGTTGACCTGTAGTATCTTAAGAAGTTTTCATTGCAAAAACGGATAGGCTTCACCGGGTCTCGTCCTCATCACCCGTCGAGGTGGTATCGATGACGTTGTTGTCGTCCACCGGGAGCGATGTCGATTGTTCCAAATAAAATAAAAATATATAATAAAATATATCTAAATCTTATTTAAATAATAATAAATATAACACCACAAAAAACCTCTTAAAGTCGTAACAAATGTCCACTTTGTAGCCTTTTATAACAACATAAAAGATACGCCACTGTAAACATAATTACTATATTATCAAAGTAAGTAATGAGATAACAGATTTCAAATTTTATTCTGTGTATGTCCTGTACTGTTGGTGTATCGGTTTACGTGTTGATAATTTTTTTAACATGTTCTACATTAACATATTGTCTTCATATTATGTGTGTATATTTTCAGAATCTTGACAAAGGCAAGGATTACCTGTCAAAACGTTGATTTTAAATGGAAAAATAAAACCTTATTCCAATTTTAACATTATGTATTCACTAAACCTAAGCCAAATTCTCAAACAACTAAGAGATGATGACATAAAGCAAGAAGTACGGGAATATCTGAAGAACAACATATCCAAGTCAAAAGTAGTTAATGATGTTGACACAGAAATAAAACATTGGGAAGGAAATGTTAGACCAATACCTGCGACCGAAAAAGACGGAAAAGAAACAACCATGGATGACCGACGGTATATTACAGATGATGGACAGAAGAAGAGAATCCAAGCGGAAAGACTACGTTGCATATCAGTTTCTAGACAAAGAGATAAAAAAGCTGTCAGAGAAGCTAAAAACAGAAATCTGGAAGAACAATGTGAAGAAATCGAGATGTTGGAACGTAAACACGATTCCTTCAACCTCCACAAAAAGATCAAAGAAGCAGCAGGCATCTATAAATCAAAAAGGCCGGGACACTTAACAGACGCTCAAGGAAATCCAATAGTTGATATTGAAGAAACAAAAACAACATGGATGAACTATGTGACAACAACATTTGAAGACGATAGGAATGTCACCATCACACAAAATAAAAATGACGATACCGGACCACCTATTTTCGAAGCGGAAGTAGAAGCTGCTATAAACAACATTAAGGAGGGAAAAGCCGCAGGACCAGATGAGTTCTACTCAGAATTTTTGAAAATTATGGATAAAGACAAAGTAAAAAGACTTACCTTGATCTTCAACAAAATATACCAAAGTGGAAAAATACCCCAACAGTGGCTAAGATCAACTTTTATAACAATCAGTAAAAAACCCAATGCCAAAAAATGTGAAGATTATCGAATAATAAGCCTTATGAGCCATTTCCTGAAAACTTTTTTAAAAATTTTACATAAAAGAATATATAAAAAGTGTGAAGAACACATGACAAACACACAATTCGGCTTCAGGGCTGCATTGGGTACTCGAGAGGCACTTTTTGCAATACAAGTTCTCTTTCAAAGATGTAGAGACGTGAATTGTGATATATATATATATATATATATATATATATATATATATATATATATATATATATATATATATATATGTGTTTTGTTGATTACCAGAAAGCGTTCGATAGAATAAAACATGACGAACTGATGAAAATATTAAATTCAATTGGTCTAGACAGCAGAGATCGCCGTATAATAAACAATATCTATTACGAACAAACTGCAGCTGTTAAAGTAGGGGATCAGTTAACAGACGACATAAAGATAAAAAGAGGTGTGCGACAGGGATGTATATTGTCCCCATTATTGTTCAATACATATTCAGAGCACATTATGAACCTAGCGCTAACGGACATAGACGAGGGAATACTTATAAACGGAGAACGATTGAACAACATAAGATACGCTGATGATACTGTCATTTTTGCAGACAGTCTTGAAGGTCTGCAGACACTTGTCTCCAGGGTGGCAGGAGTAAGTAGCAGGTTTGGGCTTGATTTTAACATAAAAAAAACCAAATACATGGTTATAAGCAAAAATAGGATACCACCTAGTCAATTACTAGTTAACCAACAACCTTTAACACAAATCACCAACTTTTGTTATTTGGGTGCAAACTTAAATGAACAGTGGGACCAATCGACGGAAATTAAGATGAGGATCGAGAAGGCAAGATCAGCCTTCGTCAAAATGAAAAAAATCTTTAACAGCCACGATATAAAATTGGAAATAAAAATTCGTTTACTAAAGTGCTACGTATTCTCCGTTCTTTTATATGGCGTGGAGTCATGGACCTTAACTGAAGCATCACTGAAGAGACTCGAAGCATTTGAGATGTGGTGCTATAGACGCATGTTGAGGATTTCCTGGATAGACAGAGTTACCAACGAAGAAGTTCTACATAGAATGGGTAAAGAGCGCGAACTAGTCGTAACCATAAAACGACGCAAACTGGAATACCTGGGCCATGTAATGCGCAATGAACAACGATATGACCTACTTCGGACCATACTTCAAGGTAAAGTGCATGGGAAACGAGGTCCAGGACGAAGAAGAATATCCTGGCTGCATAACCTGCGAAAATGGTTTAACTTAACCACTACCGGACTTTTCAGGGCAGCAGTCAACAAAGTCAGAATAGCCATGTTAGTGTCCAACATCCGTAACGGATAGGCACCATAAGAAGAAGAAACCTAAGCCCAAGAAATACTAAATTATGTTATATATACATAGGCGACGAGTATTTGTGTAATTTACTTTTTTTCTATTTACTGATTGCTATTATTTTTACTTATTTTTAGATGATCCTTTTATGTGGATGATTGACTGTGGAACTATGTTATATCGAAATTTTTTGCAGACATGGATTTCCATTTGTATGTTTTGGTTTATTAATGGCTCATTCTTTATTGTCCTCATAGACATGTATTTCAGCAAACCTTCCGTTTCAAAAATGGGTGAATATCTAGCTACAACTTCTGTTATGGTTTATGTAAGTAAATAATATTATACAGTGCGGTGGAATAAGTGTTGCCCCCCCCCCTGTTAACTTGTTTATTTTAAGAATATAAGCAAAACGCTCGGACAGGTCGATTTTTAAACTAATCATAGTATATCATAGCATCAACGTTTCGAACTTTACGCGATCCCTCTTCAGGTGACAGGCATAACTTTGATTTTTTTAAATGGTAAAGTACATCATGTGACACCTCAATTAACAGCTTTTAAAATACTGATTTCAAAAATGTATAACACTTTAATCCTTTTTGAGATCGCAAGCCCAAAATTTCGATCGAACTCTTTTTAAACGCATTTATTTTTTTCGAATTCTGAGAAAACTAATAAGTATTTTTGAAAAATTTAAACGCAGAATGAAAAATTAGATTATTACAGAGGGCTGACAGTCCCTTAGAATAAACAAAAAGTTTCTTTTGAATGATATATTTGAAATTAAAAATCACACTAAATTTTCTCTTTTTTCCACCACTGTGACTTATTAAAACAAACATTATAGGAGTTCTCAGGGACTTTGGATCATCGAGAATACTGTAATATTTCATTCTGCGTTTAAATTTTTCAAAAATATTTATTAGTTTTTTCAGGCTTCGAAAAAAATAATTGCAGTTAGAAAGAATTCGACCGAAATTTTGCGCCTACGCTCTCAAACAGGATTAAAGTATTATACATTTTTGAACTCAGTATTTTAAGAGCTTTTAAATGAGGTGTAACATAATGTACTTTCCTATTTAAAAAAAAATCAAAGTTATGGCTGTCACCTGAAGAGGGATCGCGTAAAATTCGAAACGTTGATGCTATAATATACTATGGTTAGTTTAAAAATCGACCTGTCCGAGCGTTTTGCTTATTTTCTTAAAATAAACAAGTTAACAGGGGGGGGGGGGCAACACTTATTCCACCGCACTGTATGTATAAAAAATAATAGTTTGTTATTTATACAGGGTGTTCAGAAACTCTAAGGAGATTCCCAAGATAATTTTAAGACAATTAAACTAAATTCACCTTGTCCGAAAATGCTTCCTTCCTAAGGTAGTTAGAGCTCTTTGAAGATGGCGTCTTGTAATTAGTTTTTCTTAAATACCTCCAGAAAGGTTCTAGTTAGAAAAACGAAAATTGGTACACATATTTATCTTCTAGAGATAAATTGATTCCATTCATTGTGAATGTCTAGTACCTGTCATAGGCGTCCGTTTTGGGTAGGGCAACGGTTATTTTATCACATAACTTTTTTGTATTTAACTTTTAAACATTGTTGATACTGGTTTATTAAATTTTGAGGTATTTTTATACTAAAAGGTACCTACTCTTGCTTTAAGTTGGTAGAAAAGTTGGTTGTGAGCGGCCGTGGAGTAACGGCATAAACGCTGGCCTCATACGCCAGTAGACGTGGGTTCGAGCCCTGTCAAAGACAAACAATTTTCATTTCCAATAATGACACGAGCCGTCTCACCGTGCCTCGGAGAGCACGTAAAGCCGTCGGTCCCCCTGGGCTAGTGTACATCGGCACTAGTTACTTAAAAACAGGGTTAAAGATGTAAATGGCGCCGGAACTATCCGAAAGGATCTCCCCGGCAAAAATGCCATACGATATTATTATTATTATTAGTTGGTAGAATACACCGTTTTCTAGAAAAATCGATATGCAAATTTTTCGTTTCCTGAATTAGAAAAAAAAAATTCAAAAAAGATGGTGTATTTTACCAACTTAAAGCAAGAGTAACTTTTAGTACCAGAATACCTCATAATTTAATAAACTAGTTTCAAAAATTCTTAAAAATTCAAGACAAAAAAGTTATGCGATAAAATAGCCGTTGACCTACCCAAAACGGACGCATATGACCGGTACTAGAAATTCGCAATTAATGAATTCGATTCATCTCTGAAATTTAAATAAACATACCAGTTTTCGTTTTTCTAAATAGTTTTTTTTATATTCAAAAAACGAAAAATTTTCAAATCGATTTTTCTAGAAAACGGTGTATCCTATCGACTTAAAGTAAGAGTAGGTACCTTTTGGTACTATAATACCTTACGTTTTAACCCTTATCCGGGCAAGGTGGGTCCAACGGGCTCGAGACGCCAATTCTTTTATCATAAACTGATAAAAAAAATATTTATTTAATTTTATGCATCACTGAATTTGTTTAGTCATCCTTCAAAATAGTCATGAGCTATTCAAAATATTCATTATCATTTTTGAAATTATTGCGTCGAGAGAATTTTGTCACGTAAAGTGGCAACAGGGGCCCGTCGGACCCTATTTGTATTTATACCTAAAGTCTAAATCTCTATTACAGAAGTTAATCTGGCAGTCAGGTAATGTTTTTGTGGATTATCTAAACGACTTTTACGATTCCAGAAATCCAATAATAAAGTCTAAACGTGTAGCAAACAATGTAAACATCTCTTTGATGTGAACATCAAAGAGATGCTTACAATAGGTGTAATATCTATTCTAAATGAATTTTAAAAACTGATAATCATTGTTGGAATGCAATAATATTGTTAGGTAGGTACCTATACATATTTTGAAGTAAATAATGCATCTGCTATCAGTCGTTTGATATCGATGTTAGTGTCGACAACTAAGCTCCTAAAATTATATTGAATTATACTAAAAGTAGATAGTGCGAATAAAATGTCCCGAAAAGCATTATCAGCTGCAGAATTGCTAGATATTGCTAATAATTTATGGGATTCCGATGATGAAGGATCTCCTGAAGTAGGTGGCATTGAAAGTGACTCTGAAATTGAAGATCATCTTTCGGAATCAAGTGAAGAGGATGATCAGCAAGTAGTATTGAGCGATAATAAGAAGAATGTGTAGCTACAAGTTCCAAGATTTCAGAGTGTGCAATTTTTGAAACTAAGGATGTAATTAACTGGAAGAGTCAACCACAACCGACAGGACGTATGCGATCCTGCGACATGATAAAAAGCAAAGTGCACAAAGTAATGTTAGCCCTTGGCATTGATTATAAACACACACATAGATACCTCACTCTAAGGTAAAAACGAATTCCGTGTTAAACTCCGCCTACTTACATCTCTTTGCCCCTCAAGCCTAAGTACTACCTGACTGTATGGTGGCAACATTAATTGAAATCTTTGCCAAGATTGAAAAATAAATTTGAGTTACCTGCTCCAGCCATTGTCCAGTGCAATAGACGACAATATAAGGGTGGCATTCAGCATTTTCACAAATAATTTTAACGTGCTTGTAATCTATATTATGGAATTCCGATTTTACTTCAGAAAAAACGGTAAAAATTAATTAATGAAAACAGTAGAGGATTTTTAAAAATTATTTATTTATCAATACACTACAAAAGAATAACAAAATATAAAATACATAATAAAATTAGCAGTGATAAATTACATGTCATGTAAATTACTTTTTTGTAACTTTTCAAACAAATTAATTTCCAGAATTGATGCAAACTAAAATATTTCAAGCTAAGATACATAATTTATTTCCAGATTTAGTCCATTCACTCACGGTAAAATTTTGCAAAAAACCTCCTAATTTTAAAGAATCGCTTGGATTGACATGAAATTTGGCTTACGCCTAGCTAAGATGTCAAAGAAAAACAAATGATGTACCGATGTGTGCTTTGGCCCTATGGTTCAGTATCACCCCTTCTCGGGAGTGAAAAAATATATGTTCAAGATAAGTTCAGAAGTGCCTAAAATCACTAATTCTAAGCAACTTTTGTTCTATAGAGTTTTTTCACTACGTCAATACTTTTCGAGTTATTGAAAAATAAGTTCTTTTTCGTCAAATTCCATGTTGAATATTTCAACGTGAAATAATAAAAAAATGAAGCACTTTTCGACGAAAACTCATTACAACTTTTTTTAAAGTGTTTAAAAAAGGTTTATTTATATTATTTTTGTTAAGTTTCTAGCGTCAAAAGTAAGCAAGTTATGATCAAAATGTATTTGGTTCCTATTTTTTTTTTGTTAAAAAATCGTGAAAATCACCCCCTAATTAGCAGCCTAAATGAAATTAATCGTTACAACTTCACAAGATCACAACTTGCTTTGCTCGTGTATGTATTGTTTCATCGGTTCAAAGTGGAAATTTTTGAAGGAGCTCTAGTTGAAAGGGCTTGAACTAGTCAAAAATCACGTGTATGCAAATTTTGAACAGCCACATCTTAACCAATTTTTGCCTTACAGAAAAACAAAAAATCCAAAATATTCAGAAAAGCAAAACCTACATTTTTTTACTCTTTGTGATATTTGGTGTCACTAATAAATTTTAAGTTATTTTGAAAAAAACATTTTCTCAAAATAAAAAAAAAATTGTTAAAAAATAAGCCCTTTGAACAAATGAAACTTACCGATCAGTATAAATAATACATAAGTAAAGTAACTTGGGAAGCGGTAATGATTAATTTGATTTAAAATGCTAATTGGGGGCTGATTTTCCCGAGTTTTTTTGACCAACTTTATTTTGAGCGTAACTTACTTTTTATGCTAGAAACTTATTAAAAACATAAATGAATATTTTTTTGAACACTTTAAAAAAGTCGTACTGAGTTTTCCCCAAAAAGTGTATACTTTTTTGGTTATTTCACGTTGAAATATTTGCTTTGAAATTTGACAGATATGAAACTATTTTTCATTAGTTGCAACTTTGCTTCTACTGGGTCTAGAGAGTTCATACATACACCATTTTTTTCTCTTTTTTAGAAGCTATATTTTTGCTGGAAACCTTTTTTTCGGTAAAATACATATTTACTTTTTGAGTTATTTGCAAAAAACAACCTAAAAAGTGTTTTTTTTTTGTTGAAAAATGAACATATTTACTCGCAAATACCTCGAAAAGTATTAACTTGCTTAGAATTACTTTTCTTCTTTCCTATATGTATGCCAAAATTTCATGTCAACCCAAAGCGGTTCTTTAAAATTTGGAGTAAAAACCTTGATTCGATGGTATTATTGGTTTCTATTATAGTTTTCTACTGTAGTTTTATAAAATAGTTTTAGTTATAGTTTTATAATAGTTAAGATTATATTTAGAAAATTGTATCATGTTGTGACTGGCTGTATGGCATTTACCAATGCCAATTAAATAAATAAATAAAAATGTTATAAAACTAGACAATAATACTACTAGAATTACAGCTAAATTAATCGCAATAGTTGAAGTATTAAAATTTCTACATTATTAATTTACCGAAAATAAAACCTAATATATAGCTATAAATTTTTACAAAATAACTACAAATATCTAGGAACCTGGGTATATAAAAACGATGACCAATGTATCTATTAGAGAAATCAGGACACGCATTGAAATTGCAAGACAAGCATTTATAAAAATGAAAAAAATGTTTGTTAATCGAGATCTTCCTCTGGAGCTGAGGATAAGAGCCTTAAGATGCTACGTGTTCTCGACTTTGTTACATGGAATGGAAAGCTAGACACTAAAAGTAGACAATATAAATAAGTTGGAAGCATTTGAGATGTAGTGCTATAGAGGGATTTTGAAAATACCTGGATCTAACGAGTTACAAATGCAAAGGTATTAAGAAGGTTACAATGTTACAAAAGGATTGCGAGGTGATAAAGAACATCAATACAAGAAAGCTGGATTTAGGCCAAATTACCAGAGGTGCGAAATATGAGATATTAGGCTCATAATGTAAGGTAAAATTAAGGGTAAAAGATCCATAGGTAGAAGAAGAATTTCCTGACTGAGAAACTTAAGAGAGTGGTATAGATCTTTTCAAAGCAGGCGCCAATAAAGTACGGATAGCTGTAGTGATGGCCAACCTTCGATATGAGAAGGAACTTCGACAAGAAGAAGAGAAAAAATTGACAATTTATCTAGAAAAGGCAATATAGAAGTCTGTGCAAAATAAGAAATTGTACAGAGATGAACTAAAATCAATATGATTTACTGTTCGATCGCATACTTTTTAAGTACATTTAAAAATTATCTAAGGACTTTCTGGAATTACGTCATCGATGTTTTAAAAGAAAGTAGTGGTGAGTACCAAATACAATAGATTATTATCTTTCTTTAAAAAAATACCACAAATTCCCAACGTTCAAAATGAATAATGTAAGTACATATCTTGATAAAGTGACAGGGAATTTCCAACATATAAATAGTTGAAGACCATTTGCCTAGGAACAATAGGTAAAAGCTGGATTAAACAGACAGGATTAGAAAGTTTAAAACATCACTAATTAGATCATATTTAAAAACAAAGTAAATAAGTATATTTGAATGTTAATTCTATTCAAACTAAGATCACAGTATAAAGAGGGAACCTCTATATACTGTGCTAAGATTGTAAAATTAAAATATTGGGAAAAAATATATATATTTATTATTTCTTTTTCTGAAGAAGTACTTTCATTGTTGACAATATTTAAACATTTTATTATTATTAAAAGTCGAGAACAATTAAAAACCACGTTAATATTTATATGAAAGTGCTTTAAAAATGAAGGTATATGACTCTTGAGAAGAATTAATATTTTTTAACAAACTTGGTATACGACTCATAATATTTGACATCTGATTTTCTTATTTTGAGTTTTGAGACATGCAAGTTTTTATCAATAATGCATTTTTCCCTAAACTTAATAAAAAAGGTTTCTATATGATTCCAAGGTTTTAAGACTACTGATATTGTTTTCCTGATATTATAAAATACTTGTTAATATCTACTGTATATAGAGACTAAAGCTAATAGTGTAGTTTAACATACAGTTAAGTACACGGTTATTTACCCGTGCGTCATTCATACCCGGCGAGATAAAACATATACTTTTTATCTAGCATCATTCTCTTCCACGCATGAAACTAAAGACAAACCAGCTACCGCCTGTTATTAAGTAAAAACACATGTTATTTTTATGAACGCACTAAACTCAGTACAGTAGAACGTCAATAATCCGGATTAATTGGGACCAGACCCCATCCGGATTATCAAATTATCCGGATTATCGAAATTACCTCAAAAAGGCCAGTATACACATTAAAGTACAACAAACGTTTTAAAGTTTTATGTTTTCTCTTGTACAGTAAAGTGTCTAGAGGTGAAATTAATCAAAACATTTTTTATGTTTAAACACTGTATTTTAATTAATTTTTAATAGCACCATGTGTACAGTAAAAACATCAGACACTATTTGGGCTTTTAAAAAAATGTGCAACATATTTTTGAACTGCGGTAGAGGTTCGTTTTTCGCAACGAAGTTCTCAATTTATTTTAAAAGAATCAGATATTTTTGCTAGATACAAATCCGGATTATTGACGGTCCGGATTTTTGACGTCCGGATTATCGACGTTCTACTGTACATTGAAAAGATCTAGGTAGAAAAAAAGACGTTTTCATATTTTAAATACAATTTGTGACGTTTCTGGTTTGTTTACTTTTGTGGCTGTCAGTCTGTTGAATTTTTTGCTGTTTATTTGTCGAATTTTTGCATTTTGAAGTTTGTTTACCTTTACTTTTATCGAAAATAAGTAATTTTCTCTGAATCTTTTCCCTTTTAGTTTTCTGTTTTCTTTCATTAACGTTATAGCACTGACAAGTTTTAAAAAGTTTGATTTTTACCAAAAATTTTATAATTTTCCTTTTATGGTCTTCGCAGCTTTCAAGCCAATTAGTAGTTAATAAAATATGGTTAGTCACATAGGTTTCAATTTTTTCAAAAACTGCATTATCTACTTTAAATAAATTAAAAGCCTCGTGAAACTTTTCTAACAATATTGTAGTAATAGTAACAAACAAATCTGATGGTCTCTGAAGAAACTTTATTTCTTCATTTGCGCCATAATCTCTGAAAAGTAACATTAATTCGTGTTTCTGTAATAGAATTTTATTGTCTTTTAGCAAGTCTTCCTGGCATTTACTACAATTCAAGTTCTTTATAATCTTATAGTAAATATAACCAGCGACATATGTAAGAGCACACGTTTCTAAATTTCTAAATTTGCTGGAATTTGCCGTGCTTAAAATTTGGTTGTCATTATTTTCCTTTTGCATGTTTAAAGATTGTTCTACATGAACTGTTTATTTTTCAATGGACTCGTCAGATATTTCGACGCTGGTTACTTCGTGGGTTAAATCTAAATTATCAGTTTGTGCTATTTCACAATTTCCATTGTCTAAAGCAATTTTTAGTTTAATATTTATGTTATGCTTAATGCAATTGCTTATGCAATTCTTAACTGACTAACACTAGGTGTTGGATTGTAACCACCCCGATTGCGCACAATAAAGAAAACATTTTCTAGAGGATCTTGGTTCAGAAAAGATGTTAAAAGATATGACACATTATATTTTTGAAGTTCCTCTCACAAACATAAAACTGACAAAATTGTCCACTGAAAGCCGTGTAGACAGTGAATATTATTTCTCTCTTTCTGATTTTCAAAAACTTTAATGTTTTTAAAATATTCTAAACCTGCTTTTAAGTTTTCAGTTGACTTGCTTAAAGTTGACATTGGCTTTCTGTTTGGGTTACTATCACTACAATATTTGCTGTTAAGACCATCAAAAATATTATTTATAATTTTTAAAAATTCGGCAGTATGAGGAGCCGTTTTGGTGTATAACTGGCCTACAGATTTTGCTGTTGATATTGCTGAGGCAACTGAGTTGGAAAAAATTTGGGCTGCTAATTTTACACGCATTTTTTGGAAATTATTAGGGTTTATGTGAACGTCTGTTATTTTCACCATGCATCGTGCTCTCACATTGGTTCTATCGATGTTGTATGTGTATTCAATATCTTGCCACGATATCTGGTTAGAATCGGCAAAAAACGTCAACTTTTTGTTAATAAAATTATTTCTTAGACTTTTTAATAAGTGGGGTGTATCAAAAACAGTGAAAATCCTCTGATTTCCTATTTCTATTGCAGGCTGATCCTTACATGCGCCTAACAGCTTAAATAAAGCTCTATTATTAGATGCTTGATCACACACCCAGATAGCACAAGTACGTTTTATGGACATCCAATGGACGTACATCTGTGTACATTGGAACGTCCAATGGACGTCCCGCTAAGGTACAATGGACATCCGATGGACGTCCAACGAACGTCCAGAGTTCACAAAATTGGACGTCCATAGAACGTCCGCTACAAACGTACAGTGTACGTTGTTGAAGCTTTCAGTGTACATCTTATGTACATTCAATGTACATCTGATGTACATTCAATGTACGTCTTATAGTCATTTTTGTAGGGCACTTTTCAGAAAGCAATCTAGTGTCCATAATTTTTTGAATACATACATAGCAAAAAGCCTTTAGGTATAGGAAATAGTTCCTATAATACTAAACTTAGGTATACTTTAAAATATTACACAAAATACCTTTTTTATTTCTCTTTATTATAACTTTATTATAGGAACTTCATTAATGCACGACTGAACTTGCACGATAAACAGCAAACACAAATATATTACAGGATTATTATATTGCATGTAATAACTTAATAAAGACAAAATTCAGATAATGGCGCCCCATCCAGCATGCACATTCCGGCGCACATGGATTCGCTCCCAACCCCTATAAAACCACTTTTATTGTACACGAGTTGGCTCCGAAACTCATACCCGAAAGTTAAGTTATGACCGAAGGGTTAGGTCTTCCTACCTGAACCCGGGAGCGAATCCATGTGCAGCCGCACATTCAAGAGGTTTATGGTTTATTTCTGTTCTGTTCTTTCCAAATTCCAAACATTATTATTTCTTAGAACTTAGAGTCAGTCGGTACGGTTGTATATTGCAAGCGAGTTTGCCATTCTGTGAATTATCATAAATAAATCCTCCTTCTAGTCTAAGAGCTAGTGAACCCTCCGACTAAAGGCTGATTCACATAATAGCTCAGGTCACGCTCCGCTCACGGTCAGCTCAAGCCACGATCAAAATATTCTCTCGGAGAAACCACGCAGTCAAAAAAAAGGGACGGAACTTGACCGTCGTGTTTAGTGCGGATAGCATGATTAAGATGCGTGTAAGAATAGTTGACCGAACCTTGAGCTGAGGGTGAGCGGACCGTGACCTGAGCTATAATGTGAATCAGCCTTAACGGTCGTCCTGTAAGGCTAGAAATTTTTTTAGTGATAATTCATAGCACACCAAGGCTAAAAACCATGACTTGGCAGGCATCAGCGGTGCACGTGTATCTACCAGGTGAATCGAAAAGTGCAAATTTAGGCGGTAAAATAAACTTTCTCCTGTAAGGTTTAAATTTAAGTATGTGTTTGAGTAAGTCATTTAGAAGAAATGTATACAATGACAGGCAATTCTGAAGAACATAAGACCTTGCCAGGCGAGGGAAAAAATTAGAGGTTTTTCCTAAAATTATTCTTTTTGCATCGAACAAAGTTTTTTTAGGTTTTTTTAATCATTCCAAACAGAAAAGGTCTTTAGTGATTTTTCTCCGATTGAAAATTTTGAAAATTGCGAAATCGGCCATTTTTAACCATAAATCGGACATTTATCTGAAAATTTCAATGTTGCCAAGGTACGTAGATATTCTTTAAACAGTGATTGATGAAATTCCGAAGAGTTTTTTGCAATAAAATATCGAAAACTCCTTTGTTTTTTTAATTGCTAATCAAGCAGGCGCGACACTGTAGTATAAGTGAGGACGTTTGAGTTGGCATAAATTCATTATCTCGAGAATGGGCAAATTTCAAGAGAAATCCTCAGACAGGTCGATTTTTATTTTTGAATTAAGACTTTTTGGCATATATATAATACTAGTGACGTCATCCATATGAGCGTGATGACGTAATTGATGATTTTTTTAAATGAGAGTAGGGGTTGTGTGATAGCTCATTTGAAAGGTTATTTAATTCTCTATTCAATAATATAAACATTAACATAATTATTTATACAGGGTGTACAAAAAAAATTTTGTTATTAAATTAACTTTGATTAAATTTGACAAAGAGAAGAAAAATTTTTTTTGTACACCCTGTATAAATAATTATGTTAATGTTTATATTACTGAATAGAGAATTAAATAACCTTTTAAATGAGCTATCACACAACCCCTACTCTTATTTAAAAAAATCATCGATTACGTCATCACGCCCAGATGGATGACGTCACTAGTATTATATATATGCCAAAAAGTCCTAATTCAAAAATAAAAATCGACCTATCTGAGGATTTCTCTTGAAATTTGACCATCCTCGAGATAATGAATTTATTCAAACTTAAACGTCCTCACTTACACTACAGTGTCGCGCCCGCTTGATTAGCAATTAAAAAAACAAATGGGTTTTCGATATTTTATTGCAAAAAACTCTTCGGGATTTTATCAGTCAATGTTTAAAGAATATCTACGTATCCTGGGAGCATGATTTGAGTTTCCACTAGACTTGTGTTATGGACGGATTTTACGGGCTGTGATTGGTCGTATTCAAATCAAGGACATTTAGGAATCTCTCTCGTTTGTTGCAGTAAGGTTATAATACTTTTATACATATTTACATTTTAAATTTGTAAAGTTATAGTTCTTCTACAATAAATATTATAATACAAATGAATATATTAATTTATAAATGTAAAGTTAATATTTTTCAGAGTATTTACGTACTTTGTATGCTGTTTTTTATTAAGTACTTATAGTTTTCTCCGATCTACATTCAGCAAAAATTATATAACTAGGGGGTAGTAATGTTATAAGAAAATTAAATAGTATAATTTATACTTATAAGAGATAATATTATATTTATTTGTGTCTTAAAAATGTATGATTAACTTTCAGACTTATTTGATCTGATGTACTAAATTGGCTCCGAGACTGTAACAAAGTATTAACATATAAAAGTTTAAGGGTTGTAAGAACTTCAGAAGGAAATTTTAATACGAGAGTGGCCATTCCCCTACCTAAACTGCAATACATATTTAATTTAATTAAATGAATTGCCATAAAATAGTCATACTAACTTTTATGATGGAATTAATGGTAGGTATAGAGAAAAAAAAAACAAATAGAACGTTTTTTAAATTGTTTATTAGTGAGCTGTTCTTTAGATCATACATAAGGTCGATCATAGACTATGCCACCATCTTATATGCATCTGCTAGCACCAATTTATTAAAGAAAATAAATGTAAATATCAATTACTGAATTCAATTGATTGTTTGTCTAGGTGCCATGAGATCCACTCCTGTTGAAGCGTTATTTGAAGAAGCCATTGAATTACCACCACAGTTTAGAAGAACCTATCTGAGTGACAAATTCTTTCTCGAAACTCCTTATGCCCCTCAGGGGTGTCAGAGCTTTTCATCCTCTATCCATCTCTTCCATTTCTTGCGGTCCTTTGCTAACTCTTTCATTTGTATATGTGTTTTTCCTGCCCAATTTCTATAATCTGATCGATCCACCTTTTTCTTGGCCTCCCTTTCCTTCTTTTACCATACCTTTTTGATTCCATCACCTGCTTTGGTAGTCTTCCCTTCATTCGGTTAATGTGTCCATACCAATTTAATTTCTTTTTTGGATCTTTGTTATTATCGATTGCTGTTTTAGCCTTTGTCTAATATCCTCATTTCTTATTCTGTCCAATTTTGTTTTTCCTATTTTTCTCAACTGCTTCATCTCCGCTGCGCTTATTGTACTGTCTATTTTTGCATTGTTTACCCATGTTTCACTTGCATAATTTTAAAGTTGATACGTATATTGCATTGTATACCTTTAGTTTTATTTCTTTCTCTATTTCTTCCTTTCCAAATATTGTTTTATTTAGTGCATAGTAGATCTTATTTGCTTTTTTCGCCCTGTATGAGATTTCTTTGTCTACCTTTCCATCCTCTGATATTATTACTCCCAGGTATTCAAACGTCGAGATTGTTTCCATTATTTCATTTTTGCGACTAAAGAACGTTTGGTTTATTTCTTCCCTTTTCTTTTGGGTTACTATCATGGTCTTCGTTTTCTTTACATTTACCTCAATTTTCAAATTTTCTATTTCTTCCACCCATATATTCATTAATTTTTGCATTTTTTCTTTATCGTCTGCTATTATTTCTAGGTCATCTGCATATAGTAATCCTTCCATTTTCACTGGTACTAAATTCCTATACCCTATTGTTGACTGTTTGCCTTGACCTTCTTTTAGCACTCTTCATTACTCGATCCATTACTAATATGAATGAAACTGTCCCCTTGTTTTATTCCTCTTCTTAGGTTTATTATTGGCGATCAGTTTCCGTTTATTTGTACTTTAGCCAGTACATTTCTATATACTTTTATATGTACTTTTTGCCAGGCTTATTATCTTTTGTGGGCTTTCCAGGTCTTCCATTACTGACCATATTATTTCTCTATTTATACAATCAAAAGCAGCTTTAATATCTATAATCGTAATATATAAGTGTTGTCTTTACAACACAAAAATTCCTACCCAACAATAGATATTAACTGCTCAAATCAACTTAATCTTTCACTAAAAAAAAATAATTGTTGGAAATATTGGGAGTGTATACTAAACTCATAAAATTTTGTGGAATTTATTTCTATAAAATATTTTTATTTTGTACAATAAATGCTTCTCTCATCTGTTATCAATACATTATAAAGGTGTAAATAAATAATTATTGATTGGTGTATGTTATGTTATTTATGCCTGTTTACTGTTAATAATAATATTGGCTATGAGTAGTTATGTTTGGTTGTGTAGTCTTTTCCAGTTACGTCTAGCAACCAACTTCTCAAAAAAAATTACCAACGTCACTAGACAGTAGTTGTGTCTCAGATTAGCAAATAGACTTTACCTTTTCATACTTGATTGTTTCACTGTAATTCTTAAGAATGCCTGACAGTTAACATGTTTAGATGACGGATTTTTTGTCTTTGATGAAGGCAAATTAGCCTGAGTATTGCGATGGCATCGATAGTCTTTCTGTAATAAAAAAAATCTATTTAATATCTTACAATATATGAATATATGTTTTGAACTTTAAATCAAAATGAACACAAAATTTGTTGCTTAGCAAAATACTTAAAAATTCTCTCCAATGTTAATCATTCATCCCTACAAAATATAAAACCCATAAAGTTAGAAAGTGAATATATTAACATCAATATTTACCTTGAAAACAAGCTTCATAGAATCATTTGGATAAGTTCTTAGAACTCTAAAATTTACTTTATTAACATTTTCATATTCTTTTTGACAATTTTGAGCATCTTCTTGTGTTGTTATATTAGCTCAAATCACTGCATTAAATGCGCCATCCCTTCCATTTATTTCGGAAAAATTAACCACCTTATACTCAAATGAGTCTGGGAGGAAGCTTTAAAAATTTACAAAATATAGGAAGCAAGCAGAAAGTAATTTGTTTTTTTTTTATAAATATTACTATGTACAGTCGAACCCGCTTATTAGAATACCTCTTAAAGGAATATCCCGGTTTAAGGAATAGAAATTTGAGGTTCCGAAACTATTTTACTAGCCACCAATGATCGGTTATTAGAATATCCCGGTAATAGGAATACTTTTGCTTGGCACGAAGGCTATTCCAATAAGCGGGTTCGACTGTATCTGTAAACGTTCCATAACTTTTGCTGGAAATAATATGGCTGTTTAAAAATGAATACAATAAACAAGTATAAACGTATAAAATAGTCTCAAAACCAAGATTAATAACTAAAATATCAATATTTTTCTTTTGTATAACATAAACACACTGCATAAACAAAAACAAACCAGAAAACAGGGTTACGTATTTCTTTTAAATGTCATCAAATATGTCATTGATTTGAATACGACCAATCACAGCCCGTAAAATCCGTCCATAACAGAAGTCTAGTGGAAACTCAAATCATGCATCCTGGGAACATTGAAATTTTTAGATAAATGTCCGATTTAGGGTTAAAAATAGCCGATTTCGCAATTTTCAAAATTTTCAATCGCTTATATAACAAAAACTATTAACTTAAGAGAAAAATCACTAAAGATCTTTTCTGTTTGAAATGATTCAAAGAACCTAAAAAAAAAAATTTGTTCGATGCAAAAAGAATAATTTTAGGAAAAACCCCTCATTTTTCCCCTCGCCTGGCAAGGTCTTATGCTCTTCAGAATCGCCTGTCATTGTACACATTTCTTCTAAATGACTTACTCAAGGACATACTTAAATTTAAACCTTACAGAAGAAAGTTTATTTTACCCCCTAAATTTGCACTTTTCGATTCACCTGGTAGATACACGTGCACCGCTGATGCCTGCCAGGTCATGGTTTTTAGCCTTGGTATGCTATGAATTTCGACTAGAAAAATTTCTAGCCTTACAGGACGACCGTTAATCGGAGGGTTCACTAGCTCTTAGACTATTCAGTATTCCACAACAATTAACAGCGATAATCCCCTAAAAGTACCTGCCTAATACACCTTTTACGACCGATAGCCTGAAGAGCGACAACGTTGTCAAGAAGATTCTCATTTAGTTTGGCGCGAAATTTAACAGTTACAAAATGCACATTTAAGATTTAAATTGGTAGTGTCTAATTATTGTAAGTTCTATAATTACCGATGCGCGATGTAGCTTTGGTTATTCTGAAAAAGTTTACCATCGTTTTATCATCATCTAATATTATATAGGTTTAATTAAAATAATTTTAGTGGTTTAGTGTTTTAATTCGATGATGAAAAAATATGTGACTACATTTATTAGAAGCTTCTTGTATTCTACTAATAATATTGCTTTGATTAAAACAAGAAGCTATATATGATTACTCATAATAATAGTCGCATTTTGTGTAAAACCTCCATGGACTACAAATGGATGTCCAATGTACGTTGAAATCAAACGTCCAATGGACGTCGCGTAATAGACGTACTGGTACATAGTACGTCCAGTTTTGGTCCATGGACGTTTAGACATTAAATGTACGTTATATGGACGTCCATCGGGCGTTGTGTGCTATATGGGCACTAACACTTTTGGTATATACTCAATATTTTGTAATTTTGAAACAACTTCAACTACAATGTTTTTTAAGTTGTCGCTATGTATTGGACCACCTGTAACAAAATAGCACATCGGAACCTTCCAGTTATGTAGCAAGCCGCGCATCATGAAAACCAGACCTGTGTTGGCAAGTTTGTTTGTTCTTCCTAAAGCACCTAAATCTTGAAACCCTTCTATAATGTCATCTAATTTATTGTACTCCAATTTTTGTTTCAAAGAAATTTCATCAAACATTAACACACAAATTTTTTCCAACTCATCCATTGTCTCTGCTTTTTTCTTCAACTTGTCAATTAAGGAAGTGTTTAAACCAGTTCTTAATTTTATGACACGCAATCAAGTTTGAATTGTTTTTACTGAAGGTAATATAAAGTTAAGAGATCTAATTAAAAATTTGTAACAACTAGGAGACTTATAATAAATGGCCAGAGCTAAATCCTTTTCATTGTGACTCCATTGTGAACGAGTTTTGTGTGAAAACTGCATATTAACAAATGTGTGCACGTATTTGCTTTTATTTTCTAACAGTAACTGTAACATGAATTTGGTTGCCGATTTTTTGTTTTTTGTTGTTTTTCTACAGCGCTGACTGTTCTTCTGACGGCACTTCTTCTTTAAAGCATTTACTTGATACTCCAATTTTTTACCTTCTCCGTCAATTCAGTTTCAAGTTTTGTGGGCAAATTAATTTCAAAACTGGAAATATCACTGAGACTACTACATGGAGTTGACCTAACCATACAATCGTCACTTGTAGATCTTTTACGTTTCGTACCGCAATAAACGTATGTAGAGCATACTGGTGGGGTATCACCTAAAATAGGTGTAATCATTGAAATGTATGTGTAATTTTAATTAAAGCAAAACAAGCATCATCATTATTTCTGGAGTGATAGTAACAACGCATTCATATTTAAAAAAAATCTATTTTGATTTAATTGTATAAAAATATTTAAATCATTCAATATCCACTGATTTTATATAAAATATATTTTAATAGTAGTATTCTCATTGACAAAGCGCATTAGGCAAACATAAAAATATTTATAAAATTGAGTACTCACCTAAATCAGTTGTTAACTGTGTAAATTTTAGAGGAACAGCATTTTTCCTTAATAAGTTTCTTTGGCCACTTTGGTAAATATGTTCCACTGCAAAATGATGCTGGCAAATTACCCTCTGTTTAAGGTCAGTGATATCCATCAATATAATATCAATGTTCCCGCAGTTTTTTTGCCAAATTTTTGTACGCTCTACGTCTTTCAGTGGAAATTTAAAGAAAGATATATTATTATTTGTTCCATCGTTTCTTTCAAAACATCCCGCGTAAACACACTTATGAGTTACAGAGGCCATTTTGTCTAAAATATGAGTCCTTTTTTTTTTATAAAATTCCGCTCTAACTTGTCACAACACCTTTCTGTCACAGATAATACACCTATAGGGTAAGTTCGGCCCTGACACTACTCCTACCTCCTCACAAGTCAGAGAGAGAATGAGAAATCTCGATACGGTTTTCGAGTAGCGCCATCTAGTTGTTGATACGTCTTTCGGTTACCAAGAGGTGAGCTATCTATGGGTGTTTATAATCAATGCCCTTGGTCAAAGTGTAGGTGATCCTGTTGATTCCTTTTGTTTGGTTGTGGACGAAAAAATTGTGAACGAAATATGTAGTGAAGTGTACAAATAAAGAAGCCAAAAAAGTGCTGGGGATAGAGAACTGGAAATATTATGACTCTACAGAGGTGTATGCCTTTATTGGACTACTACTTACTGCAGGACAAATGAGTGCCCTAATTTCCATAATCTTTTCTCAGAAGGGTTTTCACACAATAATGAAAGGCAATAACACCGTAATTTTCTTCCAGGGTATGCGTAAACATCAACCCCTCTTTTCAAATAAAATGGCCTCGTAGATTTACGACAGTTTTTATTTATTTATTATTTAAGTCTTTATTTGGCTCCAAATGTTTATTACTTGTGAATAAATATTTTTTCTACAAAAGTGTTCTTGCATTTCATTATTTTGTGCAAATCCTTTAGGTAGATCGCACCCTCCAGGTAGACCGCATACTATAATAGCACCTTTTTTTAATCTAGACAATTTAAATTTAACTTTAATAAAAAATCAAAAAGGAATATTAGAAATATATGGGTAAATATGAATAGTACATTCAGGAACAGTGATGGGCCCAACAGACCCGAGTTGCCCGGTTACGTAAGTAAAATGTGTTGCCCGGATAAGGGTTAATAATCCAGACATGCTTAAAAATTTAAAACAAACAAGTTATGCGATAATATAACTGTTGACCCACCCAAAACGGACGCCTATGATCGGTACTAGAAATTTCCAATGAATGGAATCGATTTATCTCTGGAAGATAAATACGTGTACCAATTTTTGTTTTTCTAAATAGAAGCGTTCTGGAGATATTTAAGAAAAACTAATTACCAGACGCCATCTTCAAATAGCTCTAGCTCCTTTAGGAAGCATATTCGTACTAGATGAATTATTGGGTTAAATTGTCTTAAAATTATCTGAGAAATCTCCTGTCTTCGTTTGTCGGTAGAGTTTCTGGACACCCTGTATATCAGCTAATGATATTTTTTCGAAAGCCTTATTTCTTATGACGGGTCCTACTGCAGCCAGTTGGCTTATTGTACCATGCGTCTAACTTTCCGGCTCAGGTTTTTAGTGCTTCTTCTTCTAAAAGTGCCTATCTTCTGGAGATGTTGGCGACCACATTGACCCATCTTATTCTATTTACGGCAGCTCGAAATAGATCAGTTGACGTTAGACCAGTCCACTTCCTAAGATTGGCCAGCCAGGATAAACGTCTACGTCCAGGGCCTCTCCTGCCCTCAATCTTGCCTTGTAGAATCAACTGCAGCAGTTGGTATTTTTCGTTACGCATAATGTGGCCGAAGTAAGACGGAGATGTACTTATACCAAGTAAAGTCGCTTGAAAATCAACAGTGAAGTCATGATTTCCTTTGACTGCAACCCGCCCTTTATAACATAATTTACTTTTAGAATCTACTATCATTATCACTAGTCACCACAGATTGATCAGCAACAGGATGAGAGGACGAACTTCCTTTTTGCGCTCTGTTGTGGAGTGTAAAAAATAAAAAAATATAATATTGCATCTATTGTTTCTCTGCCGTGCCTGTTCTCTTAAGTTTTGCTTTTTTCGTTTTTCACTGCCACTTCAATGTTTGTAATTCATGATCATAACGAAACGATTGGTTAAGAAAAATAAATTAATGTTTAAAGAAATTTAATAAATAAAAAAGCTGAATTAATGAATAGATTAGTTGTACTTAAGGAATACAGGACTGAAAACTAATACAAGCAAGCAAGACCTTATCTTTGCAGAAACCGACATCAAACTAAATATTAAATTTAAAAGTGCATTTTGAATAAATATTATGCGTAGTATGTTTATATTTAAAAGATAACAGTGAAGATATCTCTTCTTAGTACTACCTCTTGTTAATCCTTTGGAGGGAGTTTAACAATTTTGTTTATTGTTATTGATGCCAGCAAGGCAATCTAACTACTGTCATTGCAGTTTTATGATAAGAACGGTTTATGGTTTATGAATATAACTCTTATTATTATCATCTACCACTTGTTAATAAAATGAAAGAATTTTGAAAATTTATTTTGTTATTGCAATAAAAACTTATTTTTGTGATCTTTCCGGGTCCCATTAAAATGCGGGTCCGAAGCAGGTGCCTCACGAGCCTAGTGGTAAAATATGCCCTGTTTTCACCATATCTTTCATAAAATGTAGTACAATATTGAAAATTTCTGTCAATTGAAAGAAATACAAGGTCGAGATTAATTTTGCCGCTGAGTGTACTTTTCGAATTTTTCAGAAATATTTCTTGTTTTAAGGTTCAGATAACATATGGTTGCATCGTAAGAAACTTTAAAGGTATACAAATAATGATAGATGAATTCAAGAACATTCAATTGGTTTACACCAGACCTGCGTCCAAAAGTTTAAAAGAAAAAATACAAAATATGAATGCAAAGTACAATAAATTTACCATAATATACAGTGCTATACAATTCGCAGTATGTTTCTATACTTTTATAACTTTCACTGACAAACAAACGCACATTCTTTTTGTATCAATAAGAAATTTCGACCGGTACAATGTCATAAAATGTATCACCTTATTCGGTGTCCTGCCACATGGATCGGTATTTTCTTTTGTTCCTATGTTCATTACAACTTATTTCACGTGGCACACAATATTAAGCCTAAAAATGTTACATGAGCAAATGTTAGGTCTTGCAAATAGAGAACAAAGGGATTGCTGTAAGGATAAACATATTGACTGTGACATATGCCAAGAAGAAATCCAAAAGGAACTGTTATACTTTTATATACAATACAATAGAATTAAGAGGTAAGTATTATTCTTTCTTTCTTTTTCATGTACCATGTCCTTTCAGAACGTTGGTTACCATCATAACTATTGTAGCGATTACGCCACTAATTCTTTGAATTAATTAATTATATTAATATTATCCCCTATTGATACGCCCTTGACCGAATTAGAACGTCTTTCTACCAGAAAGAGGGCTTTTGTGCCAATAGTACGGGATCCGAATAGGAGGTCGACATGTACCCATCTGCTTGCCGGATGAAACATTTTTTTTTATTAAATTTCATACATAGACAAACACGATCAGCATGGGTTGCCTATCGAATCGTGTCATAGCTATCCTTAAGGGAGGGCCGTAGGGGTTGAAATCAACATTTTAAGCACATTTTTGTGAATTTTATTGAAAGTATGAGAGAATAATTTTATTTTTAAATTAAATAAGCATATTAAGTATAATTCAAAGAATATTAAAAAAAATCAAGTAAAAATATTGAAAAATAAGTAAAAGTTTTAAAAACACCTAAAAAAACAATAAATTTCGAGGTGGACATCAGAATTTATCATTGGATCATGGTAGACAAAAAATTCAAAAATATTTTATTAGCTTATGAGTTTCTCGAGGTAACGCCGTAACGCTGTCAAGTTTCTTTTAGTTTTAGTGATCTTTGAGTTTTTAGTATCACTCAGAAGTCAAAACAACGAAATTTTTTACAGAAAAAAGGGTGAAAATCAACATATTAATTATTGTTAAACACAATATAAGCATAAAACAAAAAATATCCCGACAGTGTTACCTCAAGGAATATCTAAAGAAACTATGTACAAAATTCCAGGTGAGTTGGTCAAATAGTTTTTGAGTTACAATGTGTACAGGCTTTGAAAAAAGTAGTTTTAAGAAAAACGCTTTTAAAGTATTGTCAACTTTTATTTTCAATTTTTTTGTCTGTCAAATCGTAAAGTGATGCACACCGGAATATGTTTTTGAATCGCGGGGTAATTTAAAAAAAATGAAAACATCTGACAACAAAAAACAACAACATTTTTTATATAATGTGATTAAAATAAATCAATACTTTTTGAGTTATTAAAGATCAAATATTTTAATTTTTGTGAAAGAAAATCCATGCTTTAAAGCGATTTTTCATAAATAACTCAAAAACTGTAAGTTTCTACAAAACAGTTTTTATCACTAAAATTGAAGATAATAAAAAATATAATAAATTGCTTACTTGAAAAACCCTTTAATGTTAATTTAAAGTAAGTTATTGGTATTTAAATTTATATTTTTTTCTGCGACAGCTTAAATAACGGGAAAGAGATGCATTTTATTACACTTAGGTACTAAATACTTGTCAAAGTACTTAGAAATACCTATCAAAAATAAGCTCTAGAAAAGTTGATGGCATCAAAATCCGCTCACCAATTTTCGTGAAAATGAATAGAGATGTACCGAAATCGAAGATATAGTTGATTTTTACCTTCAGTGACTGCACTATAGAAAGAAAAGGGCAATTAAATAATTGAGATGCGTATATTTTGCAAGCTCATAAATTATTAAACTATATCTAGTCGCCAAATAATTAAATTAAATTATTTTAAGTACTCTCTCTTAAGCCGGGAATATTGGACGGTTTTCTTGCGAAGGGGTTGTAGCTCAATAATCGAAAGGCGCGTGATTTAAGAATTTATTCTTAGAATATAAGCTCTACGAATTAAACTACTATTAACTTTATTGTAAAAACTTACAGTTTTTAAGTGATTTACGAAAAACCGCTTCCTAACACGCATTTTTTTCACGAATAATTAAAATATTTGATCTTTAATAACTTAAAAAGTATTGACTTATTTTATTAACTTTATATAATAAATTTTGCTTTTAATTTGTTATTTTATTGATTTGTGCAGTTATTTTTTATAAAATAATTTTCACCCCCGAGAAGGGGCGGTATCCACCCTCAGGGTAAACGCGCAAGGTGGTACCATGTCACCTTTGTTTCTTGACGTATCCTCTAACCACTGACCAATTTTCGTGAAAATCGATGAAGGTTCAACGAAATTGAAGGTAATCGTTGATTTTTACCTTCAGTGACTGCACTATACAAAATAAATTTCAATTTACTGATCTAAATGCGCGTAATTTGGAAGCTTATAAATTATTAAATGATATGTAGTCGCCAAATAATTAGTTTAATGCATTTTAAGTACAACTTTCTCTTAAGCCGGGAAGATAGGGTGATTTTCTTGCGAAGGGGTTGTAGCTCAATAATCGAAATGCACGTGATTTAATAGTTTATTTTTAGAGTATATAAGCTATAGAAATTATATCCGCAATACGATATATTTTAAGTTTTCTCAGCATTTTTCTCTTAAGTTAAATCAGTTAAAGGGTTGATTGGGGGTGAAGGGGATGAGCTCAAAAATCGAAACTATATAATTTCAAGAGCTCATAAATAGCTCGTAATTCTGCCGCAAAAACCGATTCAATGACTCTGACTCTGCTCCCCCCCACTAAAGTATTAAATTCCTGCTCAGTGGAACGAGCTCAAAATTTTTAGTTTGCGGAATATGAGAGCTCATAAATAGCTCATAAATCAGGGCTATTTGTTTTTTAAAATTTTTGCAAGTAGGGGGGGGGGGGCAGCTCAACACGGGTATAAATATGTTGATTTCCGCCCTTTTTTGTACAAAAAATTTCGTTGGTTTGATTTCTGAGTGATACCAAAAAGTAAAAATTTGTTATAACAAAACTCGACATAGTTAACTCGATAAACATATAAGCTAATAAAATCTTTTTGGTTTTTTTTTTACCATGATCCAATAATAAGTTCGGGTGTCCATCGCAAAATCCATTTTTTTTATGTGTCTTTAAAAATTTGCCACCTGGCTTATTTTTCAATATTTTTCCTTGATTTTTTTTTGAGTGTTCTTTGAATTATACTGAATACGCTTGTTTAATTTAAAAATAAAATAATTTTATCATACTTTCAAAAAAAATTCAGAAAAATGTGCTTGAAATGTTGATTTCAACCCCTACGGCCCCCCCTTAAGGACAGCTATGACACGATTTTGATAGGCAACCCATGCTGCTCTTGTTTGTATATGTATGAAATTTAATAAAAAAAATGTTTCATCCGGCAAGCAGATGGGTATGGTATGTTTAACAGTAAATGGTTGAGTTCAATTAGTTACCACTATAAACAACCTGGATTAACCGATAATAGTATAAAAGGTCCGGTTTTAGGTAAAATTTATTTCAGGCTTTATTATGGGAGTACCGTCTAGTCAGTGTTAATTGCAAAAGACCAACTCTGTCTACCTCGGTGACTTATCGCTCCGTGTGGGTCTTAACAATGGGCCAGGTCAAATAAATTTAATAATATTTACGACCGCACTAATTGAACTCAAAACCATTTACTGTTGAACAAACCATACATTTCGACCTCCTATACGGATCTTAGACTACAACGTTGTCGACGCAATCAATTTTCGATAGGATCGGCAGTTCTTGTCAGAATCTCATAATACACGTCGTACCTACAGTGTGCAGCGAAATTTCTCTTTCTCAAGCTACGAATGTCTGGAATCCATCAAATAGACGCTATTTAAATGGACTAAAAACATCATTAATATCTACTATTTACCCAACAATTAAAAGTTTAAATCAACAGTAACCAAAAATATACCAATTTAAGAATTAAAACCACACCGTAATGGCGACCAATTAACAATCGCAAAGCTGCACACGGATTCCAGGTAAGGGTTCAATTATTATTTCTTGGTATAAAATCCATCAATCGCTATTCATCTTATGGTAGGGGAGCCCAAGCAGGGATTTTTGCAGTTACTCGAGCGCGTCAGATTATCATATGGGGAGAAACGTGGTACCCTGCAGATGTACCTCTACCATATATTGGCTCTTAACTCAGGGGAGTTCGTTCAGGGGGACCCGAAAAATATCCATATATCTATATCTATATCCAAAATATCAAATATCCAAAAGAGTGTATATTTCAAAAATCTGACGATTTGAGCGGGGCGTACGGAAATGGGCGAGTCAAAAAGTTTCACAAAAAAAACGAATATTTCGCGAAATGAACGTCAGATTGAAAAACTAAAAATTACGTGTTCAATATTTTTCAAAAATCTATCGAAAGATACCAAACATGACTCCCACGGGGGGGGGGGGTAAATTTAAAATTCTAAATACAAATCCCGCGATCTTTCGCGAAATAAACATCAGATCGAAAAACTGCAAAATACACTTATTCAATATTTTTGAAAAATCTATGTGGGATGGGAGGTTACTTTAAAATCTTAAATGGGAGCCCCCATTTTTGATTACAGATTTGGATTATTTGCGTAAAAATAAGCAACTTTTATTCAAAACATTTTTTCGAATTATGGATAAATGGCGCTATGATCAATAATGAATATAAAATGCTTCTGTAACCTCTACAGGAGGTCATTTTTAACATTTGTTGTAGCTCTACACCTAGTTAAAATCTTATTAGTAAAATTTTCTGTTATTGTTCCAGTTTAGAATTATTATAATGGATGTTTCTTGTTAATGTATTAAAAAATGAAAAATACGCGTCAAGATGTTTTATTTTTCTGCATAAAAACGGTGCACCATATGAAAAAAAGGCGAGAAAGGTTTTTATCATAAATTACATGTGAAATTGAAAAATAATTTTTAATTCGAAAAATCTCAGTGGCGTACTACTTTTTTCTTTAAAAAAATTCAGACCATTACCCGTAGGCGCGCTAATTATGAATACAAAATTCTTAATTATATGTCAAAAATGCATAATAACTATCCCTTAAAACACACCAAATTTTATTTTCATAGCTTAACCGGTGTTAGAGCAATAGATAAATTGGCAGTTTGAAATAAAAATTTCAACACCCCGTATCTCTGAAACTAAGCATTTGCGGACATATGTTTATAAAGCAAACGGTCATTATTTTTTCATGTAGAATTACTCCTTAAAGTTTGTCATACTTATTTATTAACACCCTGTATCCTTGGAAAGAAAAACATAGGTCAGAGGTATAGAAACATAATCAAAGAGCTCAATAGATCCAACAAAACACGAATTAAAACCACAGACGGGCTCACGGAATAAAT
Source organism: Diabrotica virgifera virgifera (assembly GCF_917563875.1). NCBI lineage: Eukaryota > Metazoa > Arthropoda > Insecta > Coleoptera > Chrysomelidae > Diabrotica > Diabrotica virgifera. The sequence goes on from NC_065451.1 coordinate 173,155,228, forward strand.
CAAAATCAATGTCGGCATTAGACAAGGGGACAGCCTCAGTCCATGTCCATGCCTATTTAATTTAATAATGGATGAAGTTATACGTAGCGTTAACAAAGTGAATCAGCGATACAAAATGGGCAACCGAAAACCGAACCATGAGAATACTTTGCTACGCAGATGATGCAATCTTAATAGCCGAAAACGAAGATACAACGCCTACTACAAAAATTTAAAATAACCGCCGAAGAGTATAACCTGACACTATCCACAGAGAAAACGCATTCGATGGTAATATCCAAGAACCCAGTTAGATGTAAATTAGTAGTGGACGACCATATAATCGAACAGAGGCAAGAAACAAAACAGCGGGCAACGAAAGGAGCGAGAATATCTGGTTTCCTCAGGGATATAATCTGGCGGAATAAATATATGAGCACCGAAAGCAAAGTCCGCATTTATAAGACATGTGTTAGACCCGTACTGACATACGCAGCTGAGACAAGGACCGAGTCAACGAAGATCAAACAAATAATGAGAACAACAGAGATGAAAACCCTAAGATCCATAAGAGGTATCACTGTATCACACTCAGAGATAGAATACGAAACGAAGACACATTGAGAGAGCTAGTCGTTCAAGACGTAGTGAGATGGACAAGAGCACGACGACGCATGTGAAGAGACCACGTAGATCGGATGGACCCTGAACGTATGGCGCATTGGGCGAAGACACAGAAGCCCAACACCAAGCGACCCATAGGAAGACCCAAAAACCGAGGTACGAGAGCTGCAGCTCCGGATCGCAGCAGAGAGTGTAACAGAAGAAACATGACATAGTCCTATTACAAGAAGAAGAAGTAGAAGAAGAAGAAGAAGAAGAAGACCCTGTATAATACGACCACAATTCAGTTACTCCAGTTCTTCATTTTCTATACAGTAGTGATAATGCGTCTAGGTTTTCTTGGCCCAAATAATGTCTTTATTCTTTTTAAAGCCGAAAAAGGCCGTTCCCCTGACACATTAGAAATTGGTATCTTCAAATACTGAAAAATTTCTTATGGAGTTTTTGGTTTAAAAATTTGTTCATTATTTGTTCCTTATTACTATTCTTCTTCTTCATCTACCATGTCCTTTCAGAACGTTGGTTACCATCATATCGATCTTAATTTTATTCACAGCCTCCCTAAATAGCATGCTTGTATCAGTACCGTACCAATCTCGCAAACTCTTCAACCATGAAGTTTTTCATCGTCCTGGACTACGTTGGCCTGATATTTTCTCTTGCATACTATTTTGTAGCAACCTGTATTTGGAACCTCTCATTACATGTCCGAAGCTTTCTCTCCTTGATGCTTTTTATAATCGCAGTAGTCTTGCTGAGACGTTCTAGTATTGTGGAGTTTTAAACAGTGGCGTGCGGTGACTTTTTCGAAAGGGGAAGCGATTCAATAAGGATATAAAAATATTTTCTCAAGGGTCGAGGGTCGAGCCACTTCCCACCTGATAACACTCTGATGCGCAGGGGCTCTTTATCAGCAAAGGGCTTATGTGAGACGTCCTGGGTACAAGGACTCACACACTAAATCCTACCCCGATCAATGCGTGAGGCACTCTATTCCCGCTATTTCTAGTGACTAGTGACCTATCATTGATCTGTATTGCTAGCTCGGGCCTTGAGTCCTCGCGCCGGGCTTGGTTTCCTAAAGAAGAATTCTATTTAAAAAAAAATTATATTCCGAGGCATTTTCCACAACACGCAACATTCAATAATATGACACTTATTTATACTTGAGGTCTATTCTCCTATCAACTTCTGATAATTGTTGAATGCAGTCTTTTTCAATGGATAATAGGGCTAACTTTCAAAGTCTGTCTTCGCTTGTTGAATTTCTTTTACTCTTAATTTGAAACTTTTAATGCATCTTAATACTGAAAAACTTCGTTCAACTGATGCACGTGTGGCTGGGATAGTTAGTACTAATTCACACAACTTGACCACTTCACACAGTGACTTGTTTAAACCAGTAGTTATAATTATCACTAATGTCAGCTGTTTCATAAACAACACTTAAGTGGGAATGCAAAGCTGGGATATCAAAAAAATTTCATTATTTAATCGTATAGTGAAATAAATTCCTCTGTGGGAAATTTTGATGAATTATAATTAGAAATATTAAGATTATATTATATTATAATTCTACAAATTTTAAATCGTTAACATTTTGGAAGCTAGAATTCATTTGTTTTAGAATATTATCAAAAGGTCTCTCTGTTTCCTCTGTTCTCTCTGTCTCCGACATTATCAATCTTCATTATTTTTCTTTCATGTTCAAACCCCATATTTCAGTTGTATCCCAAATATTTTTAAACTGCTCTCGTTTTTTTAATTATCGTATTAATAAAGCCATCAATTTGTCGTATACAAAATGCAATGTCATTTGTTTTCTGTAAAATGTCAAATAAAAGATCAGTAAAAGGAAAAATCTCTGCAAAAAATTTAAATTTAAATATTCTTTAAGCGAATGTATGTTGACCTAAGCACCCCTTAGCAGTCGGAGCATCTCCTTTTGGAAGGCGATAGGACGATTGCTTCCAGAGGGTACCAAAATTCGCGAGACTAGTAGGTGCGGTCATTGAACCCTGACCAATTTTTAAACGGGGCAACTGCATGACAAGCGGCGATTTTGAGATGCGCTTCTCTCAGGAGTGGACCGAATAGTTGAATTGTGTGCATATTGAATTCGTTCGTACGCGATTAATTTTTAATATTTTTCAATGCCTATTGGCTAGGTAATATGTAGATTACTTGGATTAGGGAAAAAATTTTGATTATTAAATATTAATTAATAATATATTTTCTTATATCGAAGTATAAATAAGGAAGCGGTGCTTCCCCCGCTTCCATGGACCGCACGCCTCTGGTTTCGAATCTTCTCCACCTAAGAAACTTTAAAAATTCTTCTACATCACCAAATTTCGAAAGCCTCAAGGAGATTTAGATTGATTTTATTCACAGTCCAGGACTCGACACCATAAAATAAGACCAAGAACACGTATCAGGGAAGTAAGGCGGATCTTCAATGAAAATTTTAGGCCTCTGCTACATAACACCTTGGACATCCTTATAAAAGCGGCTCTGGCCTGCTCTATCCTAGATCTGATTTCGCCGCGACTTTCTGCGTTACAATTTAATTGCTGTCAAGGCAACGGCGTAACCGCAAGATGATCCTAAGGGGGGGGGGAGTTACAACTACTGGAGGGTAGTAAATACCGCCAATTTGAGCTTAAAGTACATCCCAATGGGGGGTTATAACCCCCCAAACCCTCCCTGGCTACGCCACTGATAGAAGGTAAAATGAGGATGGTAGGCCGCTTTTCTGTAGAATCACCGGGCTGCTTGAAGAGTTCCAGCACGCCACTGATAAAACTGGTTTTTTTGCTTTTACTTTACATAGGCCACTTTCAATCTCAACTGCTCATATTATATCTGTTTAAAGAAAATAACTTAAACTTCGGTGATTCAGTGAAAAAAATACGATATAAAAGTCCTACATACATAGACAAGGCGAAAACGGCGGGTTCGTTGGAAGAAATATTCCCATGAGATTTTTTTGCATAATCACATTCGTGAGACACCCCAGAATAAGGTTCAAGAAGTCGCCCACGCGAAAAGTGGTTCAATTTTTTTTAACAATTTTTTTTAATCAAATTGCAAAAATCAATATTTTCGGCCCGAAATTTTTTTTAGATTTTTCGGACCATTCTGGACAGAAAAGGTCTCTTGTAATTTTTCTCTAAAGTTAATCGTGTTTGAGTTATAAGCAAATTAAAATTTGAAAAACGCGAAAATGGCCATTTTTAAGACTTAATAACTCGGTTAAAGATTATTATTATGAAAGTCGGAAAGTGACTAAATCAAATTTAAAGCCCCCCCTTCATGATCCTGAAGAAATTTGTATCATTAATTTATTACTAAGCTGTTATTTTTATTTATTAATAATGAGCGGTAAGATCGTATTGACGCGGCTGTAAATGTGAGTGCGAGTGAGACGCGCCATTGGACTGCCTGAATGGCATCTTTTTCGCATTCATCATGGACGGTCGCCTAATACGTGCATGGCGCTCATTGTTCTTACTTAAAAATAACACCTTAGTAATCAAATAATGACAAAAATTTGTTCAGGATCTTGTAGGGGGGGCTTTATACTTTGATTTAGTCACTTTCTGACTTTCATAGTAATAACTTTTGACCGAGTTATTAAGCCTTGAAAATCACCATTTTTTGTTTTTTTTTCAATTTTAAAATGCTTTTACCTCGAAAACTGTCAACTTTAGAGAAAAATTATAAGAGACCTTTTTTATCCAGAATAGTCCAAAAAACCTAATTAAAAATTTGTCCGGGCCAAAAATATTGATTTTTGCAATTTGATTAAAAAAAATTGTTAAAAAAAATTGGACCATTTTTTGCGTGGGCGACTTCTTGAATCTTATTCTGGAATGTCTCACGAATGTGATTATGCAAAAAAATCTCATGGGAGTATTTTCTCCAAAGAACCCGCCGTTTTCGCCTTGTCTAACACTATATTTTACAATACTACAGTTTACTAATTTTATTTGTAGAGCTTCAAGAATGTATAATGAAAAAACAAAATGGCGGCTTTTTTTCATTTCTCTTGGCGGTGGAGTTATATTAGGAACGATAGGAGTTTATACAGTAGTAAGTAACTATAAAATTATGTAAAATTTTAAAGGTTAAAATTTTTCAACTGGTAAATTGATATTTATCATTAAAGCTCGGATTATAGGCAAAATGCCTTTTTTGCCTATTTTGCCTATTATAATTGTTTTTTGCACTTTTTGCCTTTTTTCGTAAATTCCGCCTATTTGTGCCTTTTTTAAAATTTCATGGTACTACCCATGATATTGTTCTATTACTAAACCATTCTATAATAAAATTTTGGGTCAATAATAAAATATCAATGGTTTGTTTATATAACAGATTTATAGGAAAATGTACCTGATCGAGACTTGAGGGTTAACTATTTGGAAATTCCTAAGCTTTATTAGTTTATTATCAGTTGTACAGTCGGTTACTGTATCAGAGTTTAGTCACAAATTGCTATATCCTAGTTTAGTTTTGTTGCGTATACCGAAAATCAAAGAACACGTTTTAAAACGTTTTAGACATTTGTGTGAAAAGATGACATCTAAATTAAGGCTGTGGATCGCACCTTATTCGGAACTTTCTCTAGAAGGAGATGGAGCATTTTGTAAACCATGCGGCAAATCGGTAAGTTTTATTTTTGTCTTTTTTTCTCGTCCCACAACATAACTAAATTCTAAAGCGGTTTTAGAATTCTAATTATTTTTTTTAAATTCTCAGATTTCAAGTAGAAAAAAGTACTTTATTGACCAGCATTGTGGAACCCCACTTCATAAACGTAATTTGGAAAAATTAAATTCCTCTAAGTTAGCCCAAATATCTCTGCGGGGTAGTTTAAGCAGTTCAAAAAAAATGAGGAAGACGCATTTAAATTTGATTTATGCCAGATGATGATTGCATCCAACATTCCTCTATATAAAGTTAATAACCCTAGTTTTAAATGCTTTTTCGAAAAATATCTTAATAAATCCTTACCGGACGAGAGTACATTGAGAAAACATACTGTGGAAAAATGTTATGTGGAATGTATTTCAAAAATTAAGCAGGAGTTAGAGAGCAATTTTTTGTATATTATCGTGGATGAAACGACAGATGTATGCGGCAGGTATATAGCTAATTTAATGATTGGAATTTTGAACGAAAACTTTGCGAGAAAACCTTATTTAGTTGCCGTTAAAGAATTGGAAAAAACAAACAATTTAACAATAAGTCGATTTATACAAGATAGTTTAACAAACCTCTTTTTACCCAACCCCATACCAGTGAATAAAATAGTTTTAATGCTTTCAGATGCTGCGGCATATATGTTAAAAGCTGCTGTTAATTTAAAGATTTTTTATCCTAATTTAATTCATTGCACTTGTGTAGCCCACGGGGTAAATAGAATTGCTGAAGAAATAAGAAATCTGTTTCCGTTGGTAAATAATTTTATAAATTTTATGAAAAAAGTTTTTGTAAAGGCTCCGTTGAGGGTGCAAATATATAAAGAAAGACTTCCCGATGTCCCTTTGTCACCTAAACCAGTAATTATAAGGTGGGGAACCTGGCTCGAAGCAGTTTTTTTACTTTGAACACTGCAATGAAATAGAATTAATTATGTCAGAATTTGATGATGATATTTCCGAAGCCATTCGAGAAGCAAAAAAAATATTAAAAAATCCCAAATTGAAACAGGAACTCGCTTATATCAATGACAATTATAAATTAATAGTTACCACAATTACCTTATTAGAAAAACAAGAGATAAATTTATGTGAGTCAGTAAAATTAATAGATAATTTAAAGACGAAAATTAAATCGGCACCTGGAAGTAACGGTCAATTAATTTAAAAAAAAATGGAATATGTTTTCGACAAGAATGAAGGTTTTTCGTTTTTATCTAATGTTGCTAAAGTTTTGAATGGGACATTCTCTGAGGAATTACAAATTATGCCAGATTTATTATCCGCTCTGAAATATGCTCCAATTAAATCTGTCGATGTCGAACGTTCGTTTTCAATGTACAAATTAATTTTAAGTGATCGAAGACATAGTTTTAAGACCGAAAATATTGAAAAACATTTAGTTGTTTCTATTAATGATAAAATTTTAAGTGGTTACAATGTTTAATTATTAATTAACAGTTATTTAGTTACTAGTTTATTTATACTAATGTTATGATTATGATGTGTAAATATACCTGCCTTAAGTTAATATTACGTTAATTCACTTTGTACAATAAATAATAAGTTATATTCCTTTATTGCCTATATTTTGCCTAAATGTTAATATTCCTGCCTTTTTTAATAAAAATCTTTGTATATATAGGCGCCTTTTTCTTCAATTTTTGTTGCCTATAAATCCGAGCTTTATTTATCATAAATTAATTGTAGACGTGTGGAACACAGAAGAAATTCCAGGAGACCGGAAAAAAGCAACAACAGTGGCGTGCGGTGACTTTTTCGAAAAGGGAAGCGATTCAATAAGGATATAAAAATATTTTCTTAAGGGTCGAGGGTCGAGCCACTTCCCACCTGATAACACTCTGATGCGCAGGGGCTCTCTATCAGCAAAGTGCTTAATGCGTGAGGCACTCTATTCCCGCTATGTCTAGTGACTAGTGACCTATCATTGATCTGTATTGCTAGCTCGGGTCTTGAGTCCTCGCGCCGGGCTTGGTTTCCTAAAGAAGAATTCTATTTAAAAAAAATTTTATATTCCGAGGCATTTTCCACAACACACAACTTTCAATAATATTACACTTATTTATACTTGAGGTCTATTCTCCTATCAACTTCTGATAATTGTTGAATGCAGTCTTTTTCAGTGGATAATAGGGCTAACTTTCAAAGTCTGTCTTCGCTTGTTGAATTTCTTTTAAACTCTTAATTTGAAACTTTTAATGCATCTTAATACTGAAAAACTTCGTTCAACTGATGCACGTGTGGCTGGGATAGTTAGTACTAATTCACACAACTTGACCACTTCACACAGTGACTTGTTTAAACCAGTAGTTATAATTATCACTAATGTCAGCTGTTTCATAAACAACACTTAAGTGGGAATGCAAAGCTGGGATATCAAAAAAATTTCATTATTAATTTAATCGTATAGTGAAATAAATTCCTCTGTGGGAAATTTTGATGAATTATAATTAGAAATATTAAGATTATATTATAATTCTACAAATTTTAAATCGTTAAAATTTTGGAAGCTAGAATTCATTTGTTGTAGAATATTATCAAAAGATCTCTCTGTTTCCTCTGTTCTCTCTGTCTCCGACATTATCAATCTTCATTATTTTTCTTCCATGTTCAAACCCCATATTTTCAGTTTTATCCCAAATATTTTTAAACTGCTCTCGTTTTTTTAATTATCGTATTAATAAAGTCATCAATTTGTCGTATACAAAATGCAATGTAATTTGACTTCTGTAAAATGTCAAATAAAAGATCAGTAAAAGGAAAAATCTCTGCAAAAAATTTAAATCGAAATATTCTTTAAGCGAATGTATGTTGACCTAAGCACCCCTTAGCAGTCGGAGCATCTCACTTTTGGAAGGCGATAGAACGATCGCTTCCAGAGGGTACCAAAATTCGCGCGACTAGTGGGTGCGGTCATTGAACCCTGACCAATTTTTAAACGGGACAACTGCATGACAAGCGGCGATTTTGAGATGCGCTTCTGTCAGGAGTGGACCGAATAGTTGAATTGTGTGCATATTGAGTTCGTTCGTACGCGATTAATTTTTAATATTTTTCAATGCCTATTGCCTAGGTAATATGTAGATTACTTGGATTAGGGAAAAAATTTTGATTATTAAATATTAATTAATAATATATTTTCTTATATCGAAGTATATTTTCCCCCGCTTCCATGGACCGCACGCCTCTGAGCAACAACATGCCCAATCCACAAGAAGGGAGACAAACTCAGCTATAACTATAGAGGCATATTCTTACTCTGTGTGAGTTATGAGGTGTTCACGTGCATCATAAATCGGAGATTAAAGGCTAATTTATGTTAGGACGGGGACGTGGACGACACGGCTGTCTTACGGGTAGTGTTGCCCAAATTCAAGACCAAGACGAGACTTAGACAGTCTTGGTCTTGGTCTTGCGCTAATACACCTTGTCTTGGTATTGGTCTTACAGCAAGAGTCTTGCAAGTCTAGCAGTTACCCATTACCCTATTGCTATTTATTTATTAAGCTTTACTTTAGATCTTAGAACAACGTGATTCTAAGTGCCGATGGGGGATGGCGTCTATTCTCAGTATTATAGTCGGTGTAAGAGAGAGAAAATATTCGAAATCATGAAATAGCAAATTTTATATTATTTGTTATTTCATTATTTCGAACACGTCCTCTCTTTACACCGACTATAACACTACGCATAGACGCCATCCCCCACCGGCACCTTTAGAAATTTTATAATCTGTACACTGTAACAGAATGGGTACATTTTAATCTTGAATTAACATAGCCACAGTACTGACCAATAAAATTAATAAATGTCTAAACTGACATTGGGTAAGGTGTGAACCCACGATCTAAGCGATCAGTGCCTATGTTCTAACTAACTGAGCTATCCATGGCCCACGGGAGTCGGTCTGTTCTAATAAACGTTTGCATTTAATAAGCTTACATATGCTAAAACATGGTTAAAATACAAAAAACCAAATTAATGACATAAAGTTGACTGTATTTCAAAGACCATTCTGTCTACAAGTACATAATACAATTCTTTATACTCGTTACTGTTACTATGCAAATTATCCAATACCCTAAGTAGGATATTGTTACTTTCCCTAGTCCAATAGTCCAATACGCTACCGTTACTTCGTTACTTTAAATATTTCGGTATCTTGTTTATAGGGTAGGGATAGACGGAATTATCTGTTAATTTGTCTCGTTACTTTTGAATAACATTAATATGTACTACAATTATTAAAGTAATTTAAAAAAGCATGAATATAGAGACTTCACCTTGTATAATTCAAATGTCAATGAAATTTAAACTGTTAATTTTTGTTTGTAGTCTGCTGCGCGATTAAAAATAATGATGAGTTTAAATTTCTTTATCAAAGATAGGCATACCGAAAACTGAAAAGGTAACATAATCTGTCTCGTGATTAATAACGTGACATGTGTCGGTGTTATAAACGCCGAAAGAATGGCATATCAAAGAAAGAAACTGATTGTTCATTATGTTAAAATATAATAGAAATGAACTGTTGTTTGATAGTTGTTACAGTCCGTTCGCAAATTCTTGAGAGCACGAAATGAGGGTCAAAATCATAAAACGGCCGTAAGTGTCGTAAAATCATAGGCGGAGGTTCCTGAGGTATTTATTCATTAAAATTAATATGGATTTATTTATTTATTTAAGAAACAAACAGGCAAAGCCTAATTACATGTTTCTATACATTATTAAAACGATTATATTGAAATCAAATGACAAAAGAGGAAAAAAAACGTAACGAACTTAAATATTATAAATGTTATAAGGTGTAAACGTATACATATAAAAAATAAAAAAAAAACCAAAAAAAACGTTTAATAATAAAAAAAGAAGAAAAAAAAAGTGCATTTATATCAAGAACAGAAATAACCTGCGTATACCTATTCGTGCTTTGGGAGCTCACCAAAACAGCAAGTATTTACCCACATATTTGGTTGGTTTTTGATGTTTTGTTTTTGAAAGTATATATAGATGTTAACATAAACTTAAAATAAAATATTCAACATTCAAATATTCAAGTATGTGATAATATTAAGAGTGAGGTACTAATGTGACAACATTTTAATCATTAGTGTATATCCCTTTGATTTCACGCTTAAATTTTGGTAGATTTGTGTCAAATATATTTACAGAAAAAAAGATGTCATTGTGTATATGACATAGTCGAGTTATCGGTCTATCATCATTTACCAAAAAAGTCTGTTGACGAGGGCGTATACTACGTGGTTTTACATAAAGGTTTATTTGAGACATAAGATAGGAGCTATCGATTAAATAATTCAATATTTTAAAAAGAAACGTAATGGCAAAAACTCTTCTTCTATACTCAAGTTTTATTATACCAAATTCTTTTCTGATAGGATCATATGAAGCATATTCGGGATTGGTTCTATGTTTTTTGAAGTACAAATATTTTAAAAATTTGTTTTGGACTACTTCTATAGAACGGTTTAAATTTAGCTGTGTAGGATTCCATATTACATTAGCAAATTCAAGTTTACTACGCACTAGAGAAAAATATAAATATTGTATTGTTTCAGTGTTTGTAAATGCATATGTTGTCCTCTTTAAAAAACCTAGTAACTGGTGCGATTTTTTAGCAATATTATTTATGTGCTGATTAAATTTCAAATCATTTTGAAAACAAATGCCGAGGTCACATACAGAAGTCACTCTTTCTAACTGTGAATTTTGCATAAAATATATATAATGATAAGGGTTTTTATTTGTGTTAAATGTTAATACTTTACATTTTGATAAGTTAAATAACAACTTATTTCGTAAGGACCACTCACAAATATTATCTATATCATTTTGAAGCTCTAAGTAATCATTTATGTTTTCAATTTTACGAAATAGTTTGAAGTCGTCTGCATATAACAAGCAATCGGATGTTACTTGTGAAGGTAAATCGTTTATAAATATTGAAAAAAGGAGTGGTCCCAAATTAGATCCCTGAGGAACTCCTGATCCACTTAAAAATATGTGTGACAATTCACTTTTATATGATACTACCTGAGTTCGTAATCTTAGATACGAGATAAAAAAATTTAGTAAATGTTCGCTAATTCCATAGTACTTTAATTTACATAATAAACTGTCGTGACTTACTTTATCAAAAGCTTTTGCAAAGTCTGTATATATACAATCTACCTGTATTTTATTGTCTATATTCTCCCTTACTTTATTAACGAATGTCAAGAGATTTGTTTCAACTGATCTCCTTTTACAGAAGCCGTGTTGTTCAGCTGAGATCAAATGTTTAAAACTGTTGTACAACTTATCATGTAAAATAAATTCAAAAATTTTAGCTATACAATTTAGGACCGCAATTGGTCTATAATTTTTGACATATTTTTTATCACCATTTTTAAATATTGGCGCAATCTTGGTTTGTTTAAATTCGTTTGGATAAACACCGGAGCTTAATGATTTATTAAATATTACCATCAATGGGTACATCAAACAATCCCTGCATCCTTTAAAAATATAACAAGGAATATTGTCAGGGCCAGAAGACCTTTTCGGTTTCAATTTATAAAACGCTTTTTCTAAATCAGTAGTGCTAATCGTCTCAAAATGAATATTATCAAAAAATTGTAGGGGTAATTCACGCATTTTTTCGATAATTACATCTTTATTATACGAGGAATCATTATCATAGACCGAAGAAAAGTAATCAGCGAACTCGCCTGTTATAATTTTAGGATCGGATACGTCCCTATTCTCAACCTGAAAAGTACCATCGGAATTGCTGGTTTGCCTATTATTTTTTACAAAATTCCAAAAAAGTGTCGGGCTTCGTTTTATATTACCCTGAATATCTCCAAGATAAGCATTATATGCATTTTTAATTTAATTTCCTTTCTTTTTTCACTGTATTTTACCTGAAAATCTTCTGATTGATTCCTTCTGCGCCTATAAAACTCTTTTACTTTTAAATCACTTATAATATCACTATTAAACCAAGGCGGAAATATTTTGCAGTTTTTTGGTTTTATATTAAATTTTGGTACCGTTATATCTAGAATATTATATAATATTTGATAAAAATACGACACACAATCATTAACATTTTCAAACTGTCCTAATAATTCCCAATTAAAGTCCCTTAACAATTCATAAATAAGCTTAAAATTTGCTTTTTTAAAATTATATCTACTTTCTAAATTATTACATTTGTTAAAACTACTTTTCTTCATAGTAAATTCTATTTCCAATGAAGGATGGCTTATATCTATTTTTACTAATGGTGATATGCTTTCTTCGACTTTGATACAAAAATTACTCATGATCAAATCTAATGTCCTATTATCAATGTTTACGACATTATTATATGATTTTAAATTATACGACAACATTAAATTTTGAATTATATTTTCTACTTCATTTCGATCATTAAACTGGTAGTTTATACCATTTATTTGTGGTATATTATAATCACCCGCCAATAAAATATATGTACTGTTGTCAACAAACTGATCTAATCGTTCAAATAAATTAGCATACTCGTGGTACACAACTAATTTAGATGCTGGAGGAATATATGTAGAGTTTAATATAATAGTATTTCCAAACACCTTAACGTTTACAAGTAAGGTTTCTAGAGGAGTATCTACCTGAATTTCCGAAGAACTAAATTTTCTACTTACTGCTATAAGAACCCCGCCTCCTCTTGTTTTACCTGTAATTTTTAAATTTCTGTCCTTTCTGTATACAATGTAATTTTTATTAAATAACTCTCCATCCTGTATATCATTAGCTAACCATGTCTCTGTTAATATAATAAAATCGTAAGACTCTGAATGTAAATTTTGGATAAATTCTGCTGTCTTGGTACGCAGACCCCTACAATTTTGGTAATACGCAGTTATAGACATTTTAAATTAAATTAAACTAGTAACACTTAAAAAGAGGAAAAAAAAATAAAAATAAAAATTAATAAAGTTAAATAACGTTAAGATAAAATCAATATGTCTATATGTATGTATACGTTTTGTACAAAGAAATATAAAAGGTAATAGGTATCCACAAGGATCTCACAGTGCAAGCCTTTCAATTTAATAAGATATGCCTAAATAATGTAGATTATGAAAGTATATAAAAAATAAAGAAAAAAAATTACGAACTATACTAAAAGAAAGTGTCAATAAATCTTAATAATAATTAATACGTAAATCTCTGTTTATTTATTAAACGAGTAATCTCAGTATTCTAATATAAAAACAAAGAACCCAAAAAGAAAAACAAAAAATAAAAAAAAATTTGACGGCTTATAGCGACCCATAAAATAAAAATCAACTAGACTATTATACCAATTAAATAAAAAAGAAATATATTTTAATACGTATTCTTAGATAAGAAAATAACTTGATTATACTGACAATACTTTTTTATGATTCCCATTAACTCAGAAATTAATTAATTTAGCTTGACAACAGAAATAATACATGACATTCTAATAGATTAAAATATTTTAAAGTAATTGGAAACTAATCGTTTACAAAGGCCACATTATAAACATTTTACTGTTAACATAAAAAGAACAAAATACTTTACAAGTTTTTGCGACCAAGCGCTTCCTACCACTTCAACTTAAATCAATTAAGTCTTTGATCTGCACAACATTGTTGTCCAGTCTTGAATATATTCTTCCGTTCCTAGACCAAACTGCTTGATTGCCATATTTTTGCTTAGCAGCACGTAAAAGTTGATAACATTTAGATGTTAAGTTTTCGTTAACAAATATATTAGAATTTTTGAGCGGTTTACGGCCTGAAAGTAGCTCTTTCTTTTTTAGAAATGATACAAGTTCAACAATAATTGATCTCGGTTTACCTCCTTCTTTTTTGCCTATTCTAAAAACATTATATATTTCCCACGGTGAACATTTAATATTCATGGTGTCATTAAAAACGGTCATCACTTTCGATAATAAATTTTCACCCTCTTCTTCTTTGAGACCCATAATGCTAATACTACTTGCTCTGACTGTTCTATATCTTCTATTTTAGTTTTTGTAAATGTGATTTCCAATTTATTAGAATTTACGGAAGTTTCTAATGTTGACAGTTTTGTACTTACTTCATTTAATGTTTTTTCCAGCTTATCAAGCTTGTTACCAAGTTTATTTATTTGTTCCTCTACTTTGGTGGATAAAATAGGTGTCAGCTTGTTAACAATAACTTCAATACTTTGTTCATCCAGTATAGCAGTTGTAGATGAACTTCTATTTCTACTCATTCTGTTTAATTCACAGACTGATTTGGCAACAACGTACTGGTATTCGTAATGATATTAAATTTCTAACTCCTTTTTTCAGTTACAAAAATTTTGTGCACTTTTATAAAAATAAAAATTGCTTCCTCTAACTACTAGCAATATTAACTACACTTTTCTCGGCAAATTTAAGACATTTAAATTTAATACAAGCTTCCACTGTCGAAATCGATGTTCACACCAGCATAGTCGGCCTACGCCTACTACCTACTAAATTTACATTTAGTTTCCTTTCCAAAATGTTTAAAAATATTCTATTTTGAATAAAATAACGTTTTTAATAATTAATGACTTAGCAAAAAAAAATTAAAACGTTCACGGCTAATGTTTGATAATTTAACCGTTAACAATTTTGTAAATAAAATTATCTTTAGAGATCTCTTTGCATATTTCAATACTAACCTTCAATGTACATTATTTAATGTTAAGACCTGACTTATGAAGAAACTTAAAATTTTTACTTCTGTACAAGTACAATAATATGCAAATTAGTGCCATCCCAAATGACGGACCTCTACCTCTGGAATTCATACCTGAAGCCAGTGCTGCCGTTCTAGTACAATTGTACTATTTCTAGTACATTTTTAGCGAGTGAGTACGAAAGTACATTTTGTAAATTATCCACCCATTTCTAGTACATTTATTACACAATCTATTTTCTTCACTTTATACAGATACTAACCAATAAAGGAGATGTATTATGTATTTGGTGATTTTTCTAGTGACTTTTTTGGTTATTATGTTGGTTGTGTGAACTGTCTTTTTAGTTATCTGGCAACTCTGTCTTTAGTTTACACTTTATTACACCTGCCGTTGTGCCGTTTGCGTCTTGGCTCCTCCATGTTTATTGTGGTTTATGTTTATAAACAAAAAATAGTCTAGCCTTGTTAAGTAGTCAATATTCTACAAAAAATATTTAAAGTATTTGATTTAATACTCGACTGAAGAGTATTTGTTTCTTAACTTTCATCTAAAAATGTATATATTTTTTTATTAGAACTTACACTTCTTGTTTTCTATATTTTTAGAGTGAGAATAAGTATTTAAAGTTTCAGTTACGTTGTTTTAATGTAAATATAAACTACAGTAAAACCTGTGTAAACCAGCCACCTGTACTAAAACGGCCAGTTAAAAAATTCCACAAACCAATTATATTATGTAGACTACAAAAACTGGCAATACCGGCCAACAGTCCTTTCATTTTTAGTGGCCGTTACTGACAGGTTTTACGTTTTACTGTATATTATATAAATAAAAAATAAAACTAGTTTTTGTTGTTTTCTTTGTCTTTTATATTGACATCTAACAAAATAACCTGTCATCTGTCATTTCTTCTTTTTTGGGTTGTTATCTGTCATTTTTTTTCTTTCCTGGGCTCTCAAGTGTCATTTTTTCGTTGTTGGCGACAGTGAGTACAATCTAGTACATTTTATGAAGAATTCTAGTACATTCCTAAATTTTTCAGCGGCAGCACTGCCTGAAGCTGAAGATAAGTATAGAGGCACCGTCTTTGGCGCTTTGGCCTCGTCTCTTAGTTTATATTCGAAAAACTTGAATTGAAAGGGTGTTATTACGAACGAAAACAATTTTTTTCTTTTGTACGTTTTTGACCGCATTTAATCTAATATTAATTTCTTTTGCGAATTTTTTGCAGTGCGTGAGTAGTGTTTTTGAAGTTATACTTCTTTACGATCGTGAGTGAAATTTTTTAATTCCCTGGCGCATGCGCACACAGACAGTATGTAGTTCGTTGCTAATCTTTCAAGATAGGTATGTATATATCAGCGCAAATAAGTCATTAAAAGAATATATTAGTGTTTTTAGTAAATGTATTATTTATTATAATTTTTGTGTCTTTGGATTTGTCTTCCTCGGTACTAAGATAATAAAATATCTAGGTATAACATTTTTATACTTCACTTGATCTATTTGTCACCGTGTTATGTAATTATATCCGAGACGTTACTCGTTACTTACATGGAGCTCGATAGGTTAGTTAGTAGAGCATTGGACCAGAGATCGAGAGATCCCGGATGATTCATATTTTTTTTAATTTTTGGTTATTTTAATAAAAATTCTTTGAAAGTGGTAGGTAGGAAAGACTGGCTGCGGAATACGTCTCTGCCTTACGAAGATGGAATGGTTAAAGCAGAACTTTTAAAAATTGCCCGGCAACACAAATCTAAGTACAAGAAATATGTAGTTAACAATACGGCGGAAAGGCGAAACATCACAGTCCTTAGACTTCCACCCTACCACTGTGAAATAAATCCAATTGAACTCATTTGGCCCAAATGAAAGGTTATGTGGCTAGAAAAAATACATATAAAATACAAGCTGTGCGTGAATTGTTATATGAGTCTTTAGAACATATTACAGAACAATACTGGCGAGATGCAGTAAGACATGTAATGAAAGAAGAACAAAAAATGTGGGATCTTGACAACATAATTGATGCAACTGTAGAGATACAACCGATAATTATTAACCTGCAAGACGACTCGGATTCCGAAGATGATCCTGTTTGTGTTGAATTTGAATAGTGTTGTAATCGTAATTTAGTTCAGTCATATAGTCGAAAAAAAAGTGAGTTACCTGGAAAGTTTTCCGGGAGTTTCCAAAACTCCCAGAAAACTTTCCAGGTCAAACTACCAAATTATTGTGACTAATTTGTATAATTTAAAAATAGGTATTGATTAAATAAATGTATGTTTTACTAATTGCAAGTAACTTTTTATTTTTTTAATAATTGTTTATTTTTGAATAAAATATAGAAATTTTATTAAAACAAAAATACAATTTACCTACGTAGGTACCGTTTAAAAAATATATTTATTTAGTTTAAATAAATGTTTTAATTATATTATACTCTACGGCCCTGGTCAATCATATGTACTCAAATATACCTACATAATCCGATTTAACTTTTACAGGTCTATTGTATTCCTTCAGATACAAGGTGGGTTAGTCGAAAACATCTTAAACTGCCAGTTTTAGGTTGAATTCCGTTATTATATCATTTTACCTGTCCTCTCTGTATTTCAGTCCTCTAATGAGGGTCAAACTTGTACTGAGCTCTCGCTCTCAAGAAATTGCGAACGGACTGTAGTCGAAAATAGCCCCGCATTTTCAGCAATTTTCGGTTTGTTTAACCGATATCGCACACTCAGCACAAACAATGTTTAGTCTAATAACTTAGGCCGATAAAATTTGTAATATGTATTATTTTATCAGCTAAGCTAAGATGACATATTTTTAGAATGTTGTGGCGGCTATTATGAAAATCTGAACAATTAATTTCAGAGCGAAGAAATCGTCTGCTGGGAAAATATGTTCAAAATGGTATATTTTTACATTTTACTTGTGACCGCTGAGAACGTATTAAATGTGGCAAATGTTCTTTTAATAGATCCCATTTTGATTCGCTATGTATGCTTATGGTATTATTCGTAATGCGCATAAGTCCAATTTTACAAATTTTTGCTTCTCATAGAGTCTTTATGCATCTAACTTAGCATATACCCAAAATATTATACTACCTAAATGACACTCGGTCCTAACTGCAAGACGCAAGAGTCTCGCAGGGTTAGTCTTGTTCTTGCTCAAAGCTTGCAGGGTCAGTCTTGGTCTTGGTCTTGCTAAAATTAGGTGGTCTTGGTCTTGGTCTTCGTCTTGCGAAAATGCAAGAACAAGACCAAGACTGCAAGACCAAGACCGATTTTGGGCAACACTACTTACGGTACACGTTGAAAAATCGTCTGATATAAAAAGCATTGGCTATTTAGTTTATCATACTTAGTTGGTAGCGGGTAGACACTTTTCTTCGATCCCGGTAGAAAATGGGTCTACCTCAGGGAAGCGACCCTGCCCACGCGAGCCCAGCATTGCTCTCAATTCCTTACTGAGAGAAATCATGTCCCATCCCTATATCCTTTCAAAATCTAGTTACCTAAGTCCTATCCCTCCCTGATGAAGGGCAGCAGCGGTCATCAGTACCAGCTCAAGGCGCAGGGGAAATTACACCGGCTTGAAATTGGACTACCACAAGCATGACTGGAACAGTTTGAATGGTTGTGCTACTGCGATGGGGAAGGCAAATGGAAAACCATCCCAATATATTTCCCACAAATCTAAATGGCTAACGAAAACCAGAAAATGGCCGTTAGTTCGAGTCACCCTGTAAGTGGGGAGAGGGTGCGAAGTATCCCACCGTCAACTACTGAGATCCAAGGGAATGAACAGAGAATCCAAATATTTGACAGGATAGTACGCATTGCCACCTGGAACGTACGAAGCTTATTTATGTCCGGGAAACTGGCAAACACTGAAGCCGAGATGATAAGAATGAAAATAGACATTTTGGGGATGAGTGAAGGGAGATGGCCTGGTTCACGAAAACAAAAAACAAAACATGGATATATCTATTATTCGGGAGGAACCGACAACCGACCAAGAATACCAATATGGAAGGGCCATATTATTATCAGACAAAATTGCGCAATCAGTCGCAGACTTCATACCTCTGAATGATAGAATTGCATTGTTGATGTTACGAACAACCCATAGAATCCTAAATATTATTCAGGTCTACTCTCCAACAAGTGCTAAGTCTTAGGATGAAATCGAAAAATTCTATATAACAACATAGATGAAATAATGCGACTGACAAAAAAGGCGAAATAACGATAATCATCATGTCTTCTTGTTGTGAACTGAAGTCGATTTTTCGACGTTAACTTTAATTTTCTATAGTTCAAGCCAGATTTGTAGCAATTGTAAGTAATCTTGTAGTTTGTTGGCAGCAAATTTCACTTGTTGTGTCTGAAGTTAGTATTGCTGTGTCATCAGCAAAATTAGCCATTTAGGATATCATTATTAGTCGGTATGTCTACTGAATTGGGATACGCAGCATCTCAGTAAACATCATATTAAAAATAAACCTTTTAATAATTAAATGCCCGTGGTAATGTTTGTTTTTAATAAATACGATTAACCTAGTTTTTGCATCGATGCATGCTAGTATTTGATACAAGGTCGAGTTGCAATAATATTCAGTGGGTGTTTATTAACAGTCAGCACTTTTGAATCACGTTCACCTTGGCTTACCAAAACAGTAAATAAACAATAATCGACTTTAATTATATTTTTACGAGAACAGATAAATGAATTAGCAGTTGAGATTCCAGGGGGTAACATCGATTTCAAGTAAATACTATACCACCAGTTACTTTCTGTGATATATTTAACGTGTAAATAAATGTATTAACAACGAACAATATTTACTACATCAACCCTCATAGTCGGGGTAACCACCCCTAAGTATCCAGGGTGGCTCAGAAGACAGGAGCCACCATATGGCGATCCAAGACCAGGCGAGAACGTAAGGAACAAGCAGTCTAGAACGAGAAATGGGAAAACACGTCAATGTTCTGGCACCTCGACCACCCTAGAACAGTGTGGTATGCAAAAAAGGATGGAGACGTCAGGCCCGAGACGGAGCTGAGGTATGGAAAATGGAACTTGGTATGGAGATGGAACATCGTGGGACAATGGACAATGCTATGGGACGTGCAGCGAGGACTTTTTGGTGATACGAACACAGACGTTTAAAGTGGTAAGTCTATATTAGCTATTTTTATGGTATTTCCTGATTCGTATAATATAAAGTATAAAGTAATAATAACGTAATTATAATTTAAGACGCACATTACCTTTTAAGTTTTACCTATTTTTACTTAATTATTCTATTTTAATTTCCTTATGATACCAATATTTACCAAAATATACAGAATTTTTTTTAACCCTGATATTAGTTATTATAGGACGTAATGATACATTATTATTGGACTACTGATTTTTATTACATTTTTATTGGTCTACTGCTTTTAATGGTGATTTATATTGAGTGATATACTGATTTTTTTTATGGCAATTTACTATATTTTTTACTATTTTTGACATAATATTTTTCATATATATTTACTATACCTCGTAAGACTGTCAAATTTATGCGTTCGTTACGGGTACAAGAATAAGAAAATTATGAATAAATGAGTAGCAACAAAGTTACTTGGGAAGACTTCGTCAAAATAGTTGAGGAGATTACGCAAGAAGTAACAACGCAAAGCAAAAGGGTATTGAAGAAGAAAGTACCTAAATCTAAGGATATACAAGAAGAAGTAACGACACAGTTAATTAAATTGTATAACAAATTCACACATTTAACGAAGAAAAATTGGGAAGCGCTATCGGACAAACAAAGAGAAGCGTGCAACAAATATTTCGGAAAAATAAGAGACAAAGTTATACGCTCATTTCAAGCTGTAAACTTAAGGACAGTAGTTCCAAGTTCAATACACCAACCAATCGACAAGGAAATAGAGGAAGAACAAAGCGACGAAGAAGTAGAAGAGGAAAAAAGTGACGAGGAGATAGAGGAAAAAATTGACGAGGAAATAAAAGAGGGAAAAAGCGACATAAAACACAAGATATAAAAATATTAAACATGGCTCTGACAATCAACGAATTTTTGAATATTGCAAGCAAGGTATTGCCCAACGAGTTTGATGGAAGCGCAGGGAAACTACAACCATTTTTAGACGCATTAGAGTTACTTGGAAAAATAGCAGAAGGACATGAAGAAACAGCAATAACATTAATAAAAACAAGATTGACTAATAAGGCTAGAAACCTGATAACCACAGAGGATACGATCCCACTTATAGCAGCGGCACTGAAGAAGGAATTAAGAGGCGACAATCCGAAAACGATAATAGACAAGTTAGCAAAGAAAAGGCAAGGAAACAAAGATGCAGCAGTGTACGCATCCGAAGTAGGGGAATTAGCGGAACAGTTGAAGGTAGCATACATAGCGGAAGGAATGCCATTGGAGCTAGCGAAAAAATACACAACGGAAACAGTTGTAGCAACAATGAAGCGAAACGTTAATACGGATAGAGCAAAGTTAATACTGGAGGCAGGTAATTTCACAACACCGCAGGAAGTAGTATCTAAATTTTTATCGATTGATACGACAGAGGAGAACACACAAGGAAGAGTGTTCAATTATAGGACGAATTATGAAAATAGGAGAGGACAACAGCAATACCGAAGAGGATACCATAACAAATACGACAGAGGAAGAAGAAATAACTTCGGACAACGGAACGAAGGAGAAGAAACAGGAAACCAACGGAATTATTCCAACAGAGGATATAGACAATTCAACAACCAAACATACAGAGGAAACCAGAGAGGAGGACGAAACAGAAACGTAAGGCTACTTGAGTTAGAAGACAGACAAGAGGAAACAGAAAACCAGCAGTTGGGGTTTTGAATGAACGAAACAAGGAAAGTACACAGTCAGAAGTGGAATATAATATTTACAACTTCGACTTAAACCTAACGAATTTTGTACAAATGAAAACAGGAATCCTAGAAAACACAAATACCTTTATCATAGACACAGGAGCTGATATTTCAATACTGAAGTGTTCACAAGATTTTATGAAGGAACATGTGAAACCAAACACAAAAGCGAAAATAAAAGGAGTAACTAAAGGAGAATTACAAACAATGGGAGAAGTTGAAACAACGCTAGAAGTAAGAGGATCTCGATTTGAGCATATCTTTCAGTTAGTGGAACCTAGCTTTCCTATTCCAACCGACGGAATCATTGGGAGAGACTTTATTTCAAATTTTCAATGCATACTAGACTACGCTAACCTTAAAATGCACATTAAAGAGGACAACGATTGTTACATTAGTACAAACATTTTGGATAATATAGATAATGACACGATAATAATACCGCCTAGATGTGAAATTTACAGAGTTGTAAAAATTTTTCAAACGCTGAAGAACGACAGGATAGTGGAACAACAAGAAATACAACCAGGAATATTCATAGCGAGAGCAATTATTTCAAGTAATAATCCGTACATCAAAATTTTGAACACAACCTACGAAACAGTAAAAGTAGAGACAAACGAAATCAAAACATTAGACATTAAATTATTCAAAATATATAGACTGATCAACGACAGCAAGGATAGGAAAAAGGAATTACGGGAATCATTGAAGTTAGACATTCCAGAATACATACGCGATAAGTTAGTATCTTTATGTGAAGATTATTCAGATATATTCGCCCTAAGGCATGACATGCTAACATGTAACAACTTCTACGAGCAGAAACTGAGAGTTAAAGACCAAACTCCGGTATACATTAAAAACTATAGGACACCTCATGTACAAACAGAGGAATTAAACCGGCAAGTACAAAAGCTGAGAGACCAAGGGATAATAGAACCGTCTACATCAGAATACAACAGCCCAGTAGTGCTGGTACCGAAAAAGGCGATAGATGGAAATAAAGCATGGAGATTATGCATAGATTTTAGACAACTGAACAAGAAAATAGTCACAGACAAATTTCCTTTACCAAGGATAGACTCGATACTAGATCAACTAGGAAGAGCAAAATGGTTTTCAGTTAGAGACTTAATGTCAGGTTTTCACCAGATACCATTAGAAAAATCATCGAGAAAATACACATCGTTTAGCACAGAAAATGGAGCATTTCAATTTACCAGATTACCTTTTGGATTAAATGTAATCCCAAATAGCTTTTCAAGGATGATGTCAATAGCATTTTCGGGATTAACACCGGACAAAGCATTTCTTTACATGGACGATATAGTAGTGATAGGAATATCCGAAAAACATCATCTAGACAACCTTAAAAAGACATTCGAGACATGTCGAAAATTCAATTTGAAACTTAACCCAGGAAAATCTCAATTTTTTAGAAGAGAAGTAACATATTTAGGACATGATCTTTCTCAGGAAGGAGTATCACCATACAAAGCGAAATATGCAACGATTGAACAATATCCGACACCTAAGACAGCGGAAGAAACAAAAAGATTCGCAGCATTTTGTAACTATTATAGACGTTTTATTCAAAATTTTGCTGAAATATGCAGACCACTCAACAGATTATCAAGAAAAGGAGTAGAATTTTTTTGGTCAGAAGAATGTGAAAAGGCATTCAATAAGCTTAAATCATCTCTGATGAAGCCACCGATCCTAAAATATCCAGATTTCAATAAACAATTCATCCTAACAACAGACGCATCCAACGAGAGTTGTTCAGCAATTTTAAGTCAAGATTATAACGGAATAGACCTACCAATAGCATACGCATCAAGAAGTTTCAATAAAGGAGAATGTAATAAACCTATAATCGTTAAGGAATTACTAGCGATTCATTGGGGAATTAATCATTTCAAATGTTATTTATATGGAGCACCAACATTTTTAGTCAAAACGGATCATAAACCACTAACACATTTATTTGCAATGAAAGAACCAACTTCGAAACTTACAAGAATCAGATTAGATTTAGAGGAATACGATTTCGAAATAGAATACATAACAGGGAAAAATAACTATGCAGATAGTCTTTCAAGAATAACATTACATCAACTAAAGAACCTATACATAGACAATACCCATATATTAGCTATAACACGAGCTCAAGCAAGAGAAAAAAAGAAGGAAGCAAGGCAAACGAAGGCAGAAAGTGAACTCGCACTACAGCCAGAAGCCCACAAACAAACAGTAAGAAAGGTACTAAACAATTTAGAGGCGCATAGACTACCAATTTTGTCTTTTGGAGCAGAACTAATCTCACCAAGGCTGAGCATTAGGGTCAAAAACAAAATAAAGTGCAGCAAGAGCATAGCCACAGGATTCAATCATTTCGATTTAAACCAAACGTTGGCACAGCTTGATAAGCTGGCGGTAGAGAATGCAGTACGTAAAGTAAAAATATACGTAAACGATATTATTTTTAAAGTGTGCACAATTGAGGAATTTATTAAACAAGGAAACAAAATATTAAAGAATGTTGAAATATACATATGTGAAGTACCAGAAACAATAGAAGAAGACAAAGAAAAACACAGGCTAATAGAAGAATATCACAATCATCCGATGTTTGGAGGACACGTAGGAAATAACAGACTAATAAAGAAGCTAAAAGCAAGATTTAGATGGAAAAATTTGGAAAAAGACGTAAGAAAATACGTTAAACAATGTCATAAATGTCAAATTAATAAACCGAAAAAAACACATGTCGAAGAATTCGTGATATCGGACACTTCTTCCAAACCATGGGACATAGTATACATAGATACGATAGGTCCATTCACTAAAAGTAACGAAGGTAATAGATACTGTATAACAATGTTATGTGACCTTACTAAATACGCGGTCAGCATACCCGTGTGCAATAAAGAAGCAGATACAATAGCCCGAGGAATTTTTTATCATTTCATACCAACATACGGACTCATGAAGCAAATAAGAACAGACCAAGGCACAGAATATAAAAATGAAGTAATGCAGGAATTAACTAAGCTATTAAAAATAGATCACAACTTCTCAACGGCATACCATCCACAGTCCATTGGAAGTTGCGAAAAACTACACAGAACATTAAACGAGTACGTAAGAGCATTCATAGATGAAGACAGAGAAAATTGGGATGTGTGTTGCAGGATGTTCACATACTGCTACAATACAACCCCTAACGCGTATCATGGTTACACACCGTTTGAACTATTATATGGCAGGAAGGTTAACCTACCAGAAGACCTTACACAGGAGGTTCAACCATGTTACAATATAGATGCTTACTACAATGAGTTACGTTACAAACTACAAAGCGCACACGAGAGAGCTAGAACCTTCTTACTAAAGCACAAAAAAGAGCGACAAGAAAAGAATAAGCTCAAAGCAACACCACAACACTTTAAAATAGGAGACCTAGTCCTGGTAAAAAGGGAAGAGAATGGTAAGTTTGATAGTCTTTATGTAGGCCCTTTCACAATAACAGAGGTAAATAATGTTAATTGTAAGATCAGATCGGAAAACAATAAAATCAAGGAAATACATAAGAATAGATTATATGCTTACAATCCGAGAACACCGTGAGTGACAAGTGAAACGGGAACAGTGTAGATAACGAACATTTTCACTTTTATTTTTTTTGTATTTAATTAGTATTTATAGGAAAAATGTATACTATTAGAAAAATTTTCTTCCTTTTCCGTAGTCAGAAAATTTTCGGGGGAAGGGGAAGATGAATTGGGATACACAGCATCTCAGTAAACATCATATTAAAAATAAACCTTTTAATAATTAAATGTCCGTGGTAATGTTTGTTTTTAATAAATACGATTAACCTAGTTTTTGCATCGATGCATGCTAGTATTTGATACAAGGTCGAGTTGCAATAATATTCAGTGGGTGTTTATTAACAGTCAGCACTTTTGAATCACGTTCACCTTGGCTTACCAAAACAGTAAATAAACAATAATCGACTTTAATTATATTTTTACGAGAACAGATAAATGAATTAGCAGTTGAGATTCCAGGGGGTAACATCGATTTCAAGTAAATACTATACCACCAGTTACTTTCTGTGATATATTTAACGTGTAAATAAATGTATTAACAACGAACGATATTTACTACATCAACCCTCATAGTCGGGGTAACCACCCCTAAGTATCCAGGGTGGCTCAGAAGACAGGAGCCACCATACTGCTGTATAGAGGAAGTATAGGAGTAGGTCAAGGACACTACCTTGGGGGACTCCAGAATGGATAGAATGGAGGTTTGATGTTTAGGCGATAATTTTCAATTTATATAAAAGACTGTCGTGCCAACCCTTGTCGAATGCAAGGTTTTCTAACACCATGTTTTGATTTTCTAAAACAAAAAGTCAAAAAATTTTATAATAACTGCTTGGAACATTTTGAAGAATGGGCAGTTCAATTAGAAGATATTTTTTCTTAATTTTTCTTTGTTCTTTATTTTCTTTTGTCGCCTGTCAGTACCTACTTGTTATATTTTTTATTTAAATAACCTATTAAATTTTAAATTTTGTCAATAATTTATTTATATATTCCTTACTTATCCCTTAGTCAATTATTATAGTCATTAATTAACTAAGTAAGATATTTTCAATTTTAGGTGGTCAGATCTAAAGAAACCATAGCTTACTTTGGAGTCTTTATGGCTGCAGTTGTTATAGTATATATTTCATCAGAGAGTGGACAAAGAATGGAGTTAGAGGTAAAATCAACTTTTCTTTGGATGTACAAACTATTTACCAAAATACACACACCGGCAAAATTAAAGAAACACCTTAAAAATGGGACATGTTTGATGTCTCGAATTTCCTAAACCAGTTGTCCGATTTGAGTGATTTATTTAGTATGTTATAGCCCTATTATTTAAGAATATCGGAGTAATAATATTATTGCTACATAGGTAAATGTCATTTTATATCGGGTGTAAAAATTATACTGTGTTTTTTCCTTAAAGTTCGGAACACCCTGTGGAATATTGTAGCATATATAAAATATTGGAATTATAACTCAATTATAGTCTTGGGCTTTCCTAACATTTTCTTTTTTGGTTCATTTGCTTTTGTTGGATAATAAAAAAGTTAGGTACTTTAACAACTAGCATGTTCTTCATCAATACAGGGTGTTTCTAAATAAGTGCAACAAACTTTAAGGGGTAATTCTGCATGGAAAAATAATGACCGTTTGCTTTATAAACATATGTCCGCAAATGCTTCGTTTCCGAGATACGGAATGTTAAATTTTTTCTTACAAACTGACGATTTATTTAATGCTCTAAAACCGGTTGAGATATGCAAATGAAATTTGGTAGGTTTTAAGAGGTGGTTATTGTGCATTTTTTGGCATACAATTAAGAATTTTATATTCACCATTGGCGTGCATACGGGATATATACAGGGTGTTTCATTAATAATTGTCCATATAGTAACTGGAGAAACCTTCGCACAAAATACGAAGATTTAACCTAAAACGCTTAAATAAAATGTGGTTCCTTACGGAGTTACAGGGTGTTTTATCTAAAAATTTAAAAATTATTTGTACTCAGTACTTTAAAACTATTTGGCGTATCCTTATCCTACTTGGCATAAAGTGTAGGTACTGTACACCCTACTAAATTAAGATAAACAAACTTTTCTAGCTACTACCAGAGGCGTACGACAGGGGATAGTGGCTGGTTGACCCTTCCCAAATTCTACGCCACTGACGAAATTGCTATTTTAGTGCAATTTTTTTATTTTTAAATACTTTTTATGTAAATAATATACTCTTTATTCGTAACGATAAAATGATTAGTTTTCGAGATATTTGAAATTAAAAATGAAGCGACACAATAAATTAATCAAAATAACCGTGTCGTTTCATTTTTAACTTCAAATATCTCGAAAATTAATGACTTTATCGTTAGGAATGAAGGGTATATTATTTTTTAAGGAAGTATTGGAGAATCCAAAAATTGAACTAAAATAGCAATTCCGCCAGTGGCGTAGAATTTGGAAAGGGTCAACCATTCACTTTCCCCCGTCGTACGCCTCTGGTATTAGCCAGAAACGTTTGTTTAACATAATATAGTAGCTTGTACAGTACCAATACTTCCTGCCAAGTATGAAAAGGATACCTAGAATAGTTTTAAAATTCCGAGCAAAAATATTTTTTAAATTTTTAGATAAAACACCCTGTAACTCAGTAAGGAACCACATTTTATTTAAGTGTTTTACGTTAAATCTTCGTATTTTGTGCTAAGGTTTCTCCAGTTACTATATGGTCAATTATTAATGAAACACCCTGTATAAAACTTGTATACCCGTATGCATGCCAATGGTCAATATAAAATTCTTAGTTGTATGTCAAAAAATGCGCAATAACTATCTCTTAAAACTTACCAAATTTCAATTGCATATCTAAACCGGTTTTAGAGCAATAAATAAATAGTCAGTTTGTAAGAAAAAATTCAACATCCCGTATCTAGGAAACAAATCACTTGCGGACATATGATTATAAAGCAAACGGTCATTATTTTTTCATGCAGAATTACCCCTTAAAGTTTGTCGCACTTATTTAGAAACACCCCGTATTGATGAAGAACATGGCTAGTTGTTAACGTACCTAACTTTTTTTATTATCCAACATAAGCAAATGAACCAAAAAATAAAATGTTAAGAAAGCCTAAGACTACAATTGAGTTTTAATTTCAATATTTATTTGATATATATATGCTAGACTAGAATATTCCACAGGGTGTTCCGAACTTTAAGAAAGAAACACAGTATGATTGTTACACCCGGTACAAAATAACATATACGTGTTTAGCAACAATATGATATTCTTAAATAATAAGGCTATAACATACTAAAAAAATCACTCAAATCGGACAACTGGTTTAGAAAATTCGAGACATCAAACATGTACCATTTTTAAGGTATTCCTTTAATTTTGCCGGTGTGTGTATTAACAAATACAGTGGAACCTCGATAAGTCGGACTAATCGGGACCGCGGCCGATCCGGGTTATCGAAAATCCGGGTTAGCCGGAGAATATGGTAAAAATTAATAAAATACAGATAAACTCCATTATAGTAATTGCAAACACTTGAAATACAAATGCACAGTACATCTAAATTACGTACTACCTAGTTGTATACAGTATTGTTCATTTCTTGGTAAAAAACTCATGTCAAACTGAAAAAATGTTTGTTTTGTCTGATGAAAATTGGTCCGGGTTACCCGGACTTCCGGGTTATCGGAGGCCGACTTATCGGGGTTCCACTGTAAATTAATAACTAAATTAGATGAGTACAAGGCAGGAGAACAAGCCGGATTTAGAAAGAGCTTCAGTACAAATAACGAAATAACTATCTTTTAACGATGAAGATATTAATCGAAAAGACCAATATCATATCCCGCTATATATGGCGTTTATAGACTTTGAAAAGGCCTTTGATAGTGTGGAACACTGGGCAAAAAAGTTAATTTCGTAGGAATTTTATTTATGTTCAAATGATTTTTAATATAGTCTACTATGGTCAAACATTATTAATATGTCGAAATGTTTAATTTTAGTATGCAAAGTTGGTCGAAATTCGGAATGAGTAGGTATTTTCTGAGTTTTTTTTTAAATGGATTTATTTTTGTATTGTACTGAATTGATATTGTATGGTACTTTTTTATTTCTTAAGCATTCCCTACACCTAACTGCTTTAATTTGTGAGCTATTTGTGATTCTTTAAGCCAAACATTAATTGGAACAAAAATTACGTGAAATTTTATTAGGTTGGCTGTCAAAATATTCAATTAAAGATAATTTTCGAAAAAAAAAATACATATTAATCTAGACCAGGGGTGGGCAAAGTGCGGCCCGCGGACCGCATGCGGCCCTTTAGACATTTTTTTGCAGCCCGCGAAAAAAAGTGAATTATTTTCATTTATAGATTTTTTTTAATTATTGCTAGTATTGATAATTAAATATAGATAATACAGCTATTAACACTTTCGCTGCAGGTGATTTTTGCGCAAATTTTCAAAATAACACGGGCAATTATTTGGGTTTCCAGCACAGTTTTGTAGGCTCTCTCAATGAAATCCATGAAATTTCAACAAATGGAAACGATATCCTTGAAGTAGTCAGAAACTGTTTGGAAATTTTTAAACTAACTCGTAACCACCTAGTAAGTGTAACAACTGATGGAGCACCAAAACGAGGAGCAAATATTTTAAAATTAAAGATTACGTTCATGAACAATCTCCAGAACATGATTTATTATTTTGTCACTGCCTAATCCATCAGCAGGTATTGTGCAAAAATGTTTTGCAAGTAGACATCGTCATTTCAATTATAGCTAATATTTTTGGTTTTATTCGTTCAAGAGGAATAAATCATAATCATCGTGCATTCATAGCATTTTTGGAAGAGTTATAGAAACAGAACATACTGATGTCTTATACCACAATCATATTCGATGGGTTCGAGAAAAGGTTCTCAAAATATGCTGTGGATTAGGGGAGGAAATTGCTTTATTTTTACAAATGAAAAACTGCGACAAATTTGCTAAATTTATAAGTTTTGAACGCAAAATGAAACTTTTAAATGAAACTCAAACTATTCATTGATTATACAAAAAAGCAAGAATTCGTTCAATTATTTCCCTCGTTAAAATCATTAAATAATGTACCATAAAATAAAATTAAAATTTATGAAGAAAAACTTTGTAATTTGCTGACGAAATTTGAAAATTGTTTAAAAAATTTTGAAGATATATTTTTCATTACCACTTCTAAGAAATCATTTTTCAGTTCAAAATGATTCGGTGCCAGTCTACATTCAACCAGAAAATAAACCACAATTTAAGTTTGCAATTAAATTTATTTGACGTTTCGATTTCCACTTCGGAAATATTCACAAAAACACAAATGTGCTTGAAATGTTGATTTCAAACCAAGTCCCCCCCCTTCCCCAAAATTAGAACATGTTAAGGTAACAAATATTGCGGCCCTCGGTAATAGACCAAAAACATTTTGTGGCCCTTACTAAAAAAAGTTTGCTCACCCCTGATCTAGACTGATCCTTAATTTATTAAGATTAGATCAGATATCAAAATACCTGCGTAGTTTAGATGTTACTTGTACTTAAACATTTGACATCATACTATTTTTATGGTTCCAGTTGCTTTGTTACCATTACTAATATGAATTTTTCTAATGAAGAACTTATTAAAATTGTTTTTGTGGTAGAAGAGTATAACAAAAATGTGCTACTATATAGCAATACGAATTTATCATCAGTAATTCCCTGATAGACGACACATACAAATCTGCAGAATCGCTATTTTACGTAAAACTATAGCAAATTAATGATACACAATTTGGGTTTCGCAAAGGCCTAGGAAGGCGTGAAGCTCTTTTCTCACTTAATATCCTAATACAAAGGTGCCTAAATGTCAATCAAGATATATATGGCTGTTTTATTGACTATAATAAAGCTTTCGATAAAGTAGGACATGAACAACTAAAAATTAAAGAAGATAGTCCTGAAATTAAAGAAGATAGACTACAATGACCTCAGGATCATATCTAATGTATACTATAAGCAGCGATCAAAAGTACGTGTTTACGAACAACTATCAGAGGAAAATGAAATTAGATGTAGGTCATGTGGGGTGAGACAGGGATGCGTATTGTCGCCAGTTCTCTTTAATGCCTACTCGAAAGAGATCCTAAAAAAAGCCTGCTCTACTAATGCCTACTCTTATAAGTGAAACAGCTGGAATAAATATAATAACAACATTAGATATGCGGATGACATTGTCATCTTAGCCGAAAATATTGATAAGATATTCAGAGACTGGTGAACAGAATAGCGATACATAGCCAAGAATACAGTCTAACAATGAACATCAAGAAGACAAAATTTATGAGAATATCTAAAACTCAAAGACATAACGAGAATCTCCTCATAGACGGAACCAATGTCGAACGAGTTGACCAATATGCATATCTTGGAACAATGATCAACTCAGCAAATGATTACTTCCAGGAGATTAAAATTAGAATAGAAAAGGCTAGAGCGATTTTTAACAAAATGAGAAAAGTGCTCTGCACAAGAGATCTAAAGCTAGAACTAAGAGTAAGGGACCGTTCAAGTATTACGTAACGCAGGCGGTGGGGGGGGGGGGGGCCAAAAATCTTTAAAAATAGCGTTACGCAATAGTTAAACTCCCATTAGAGTGCGTTACGTAGGGGGGAGGAGGGGTCAAAAATCGCGTTACGTAATACTTGAACGCTCCCTAAGGTTGGCTAGGTGCTACGCTTTCTCGACTCTGTTTTATGGAATGGAAGCTTGGAGCTTGGACTTTGAATGCGGCATCAATAAAAAACTGGAATCATTCTAGTTGTGGGTGTATGCAGTGGCGCACTCAGAATTTTCCTCTAGGGGGGTTCGCTTGGGCGGGGTTCGGACAAATAATCCCTGACAAAAAATCCCCACAAATTATCCCTGGACAAAAAATCCCCAGACAAATAATCCCTGGGTAAAAAATCTCCACAAAAAAATCCGGGATAAATAATCCCCACAAATTTTTTTCGATAAAATATCTCCACAAAAAATCCCCATGAAATATTTGCTACCGCATAGTTCTCTAAAAGTTTTCCCGTGAACGCAATCTACTCAAATGTTTTTCAGCCTCAGTGCATGAGAGTTATAGCAATGGCCATGAAACCGCTTTTAGGCATGAAAATAATGATTAGTAATTAAGATTAGGCATGAATTATTGTAATTACTATTACCAAATTTCGAATTAGAATTACATGCCGAAAATTTCAAATTTTACATGACCAACGAGTGTTACTAAACGCAACAGCAAGTGACAGTAAGTGACTTGCTGTTGCGTTTAGTAAATTTCAATTTCCGACTTATTTCGTATGCTTTAAATGATGACGCACGGGTAAAGATTCTCGAACTCAACTGTAACCTGTAACTAAGTTCAAAACATTGCCATTATCTGTGTGCATCCATGAAAAAAATTTGCGCTATTAAGAATGTTTAGCTTTGTTATGAAAACGCAGAAAACAGGTTTTTGACATAGCTTTGGAAAGCTTTTGAAGCAGGTTTCTGAAATGTTGCTTGCAATGAATTGAAACTAATGACTAAAGATTTTTCGTTATGCATTACTAAAAAGATTAGTAGTACCTACCATACGCCAAAGAAATAGTTGATGACTACCAGTGTGATTTCAGGTCCGGAAGATCGATTGTTGATCAAATATTTACTATTAGACAAATGCTTGAAAGGATTGGAAGTATAATCAAGACGTGCATTCGATCTTTATAGATTTCAAACAGGCTTATGATTCAATTAATCATCCTACACTATGGAATACAATGGTCGAGCTGGGCGTACCCAAGAAACTAACTGCGGTAACGCAAATGTGTGTAAGTAACTGCTTTACACAAGTTAGAAGAGGTGGGGAAATATCAAATGCTTTCTGCGTAAATTCTGGACTGAGACAGGGAGATCCGTTGTCTCCATTGTTGTTTAACCTGGCCTTAGAATATGCCATGCGAAAAATTTATCCAAAAATCAAACCAGACATAGCTGCTCGGGGAGAGGCCAGATGGGAGAAAGTCTGTAGGACGGCTTAGAAAAAGATGGAAAGATGCAGTCAGAGAAGTTCTGGAGAAAATGGGAGGGAGACAATGGGAAATAGTGGCACAGGACCGACACATGGAAGGCAATAGTAAAACACTCGCAAGGACACTCGAAGACTTATAGCACCATTGATGGTGATAATAACTAAATATTTTTGACGTTAAATTTACAAAAAGTAACAGGTTTTTTGCATTACAATCAAAAGTATCGTTTTCAGGATCAGCAGTTCTCATCACGAATAGGCAATGTTTTGAACATAGTTATTCAAAGCAGAGTGAGTAAAAGATTTTAGTGAATAATTACAACATGATTCCCACAGCCACACTCGTTTGTCATGTAAAATTTGAAGTTATCGGCATGGAATTGAAATTCGAAATTTGGTAATCGAAATTACAATTCATGCTTAATCTTAATTGCTAATCGGGGGCATGCACGCACTGAGGCTGAAAAACATTTGAGTCGATTGCATTCACGGGAAAATTTTTAGAGCACTATTCGTCAGCAAATATTTCTTGGGGATTTTTTTGTGGGGATATTTTGTCCAAAAAAAATGGTGGGGATTATTTGTCCCGGGATTTTTTGTCTGGGGACTTTTTGTCCAGGGATAATTTGTGAAGATTTTTTGTCCGGGATTATTTGTCCGGGGATTATTTGTCCTAGCTTCACTTGGGCACCGCAATTTTTTTTATTGTTTCTGAAAGACAAGTTACGTTTTCCTACTATTCTTTATATTTTTTTATATGCTCTGGGAGGGGTTTTAACCCCCAAAACCCCCCACCAGGTGCGCCACTGGGTGTATGGAAGAATTATGAAAATATCAAGGACAGAACACGTCACAAACAAAGAGGTTCTGAGAAAGATAAATAAAGAAATGGAAGTCATAAATACAATTAAAAGCAGAAAATTGGAATATCTCGGACATATTACATGTGGAGAGAGATACAACTTGCTCCAACTCACTATGCAAGAAAAGATTCAAGGAAAACGAAGCATAGGGAAACGGAGAATATCGTGGCTGCGCAACCTGAGAGAATGGTACGGATGTACAGCAAATGAACTTTTCAAAGCAGCCTCTCAAAAGTCCTAATAGCTATGATGATTGCCAACCTCCGTCGTGGAGATGGCACTTGAAGAAGAAGATAGCCAATTGGATTACCAACCTTCTAAGAAAGCTGGCGCATTAAGAAGAATAAGTATCGAGTACTCACAACAGGGCAAGCGATCAACATAATTCCCATCTACTCTGTTTAGTTTTGAAATAATTCTCACGTTTAATATTTATTTTTAGTGTGAAAGAATTTATCAAACAGCTCAAATGTATGATTGGTACAACTGGAATAAAAAAAATCGTCAGTTACTTATGATGTTTCTATTAATAACCAAAATACCTATGAGGAATAGTTGCCATGGTTTTATACTACAAAATCGCATTTTAGTGCTAAAGGTTAGTACACCTGTTACAAGAAAATTTCATATTCTTTGCGAAGTAGGAGTAACTACAGTATCTCATGGCACATCTTTACTCATTAGCAAATATCTCTTCTCTCATAGTTATTGCTCTTCTTTAAATGACTTACCCAATGGTGGCCGACTCAGGGTAATATCTAATAGTACTATCAATAACACAATTCTGCCTACTACTGTACTTGGGACTCCATCTACCTATTACTCCTCTCTACCATATTTTCCTCAGGTTACTGAAAAACTTATTAAACTTTATAAACACAGTAATATTCCTGTAAAAATTGCTGTTAAGAATGTCAAAACTGTCAAAAATTTAAAATCAATATCAATGGGAAAATCTCAGTAGCTCGCTGTATACCATAGTTAAAAACTCATACAGAAGTAAAAAAACTTCATTTGTATAATGGTATAAAAAGTTTATTAAAAAACTATTATAATCTCATCCAAATGGATTGAAAAACGTTTTCGATCTAAATCAGATCATCTTCAGTGCCTAGAAACGAAGTATCTCCACGTTAAAATGAAAGCAAAAAGGTTAAAATTGTAACTGTTAAAAAAATGTGGCAAATACTTACGTTCTACTAAGTAGATGAAACTAGCACACTATTAAAAGTGGTAACATCGAGATATATGAGTTACATAGTAAGATTCTAATAGATATATCGACTCCAACTCGATGTTAATAGATTACATATTAATAGTGCTCAAAGGGCAACATGGTTCCCTGTTGCCTAAAACTTCCCTTATGTCCCCTGGTGTCAAAAATATTTGTTTTCTAAAACGAAAACACCCTTGTCCCCTTTGGAACAAGTTAATATTATCTACCATATACCGTGCGCTAAATATAACTCATGCTATATCGGCCAGACTGGACGCTCCCTTAAAGAGCGCTTAACCTCCCATCGGAGTGATATCAACCTATCTAAACATTAGTGTGCCCTTGCTCAGTATGCTATTAATGCGATTTACCGTTACGATAAATTGCTCACATTTATCGCAGAGTCTAAACCAGCTTTTTAGGTGTCAACTCTTCTTTAAAAAGTATTTTGTTCCAGATGTGTCGAATGATGCATGGGTATATTACATATTATCAGTCTATGAATCGCTAATACCTACATATAAAAACAACAAAATATATGTACGAGTAAGCAATGCAGAAAATACATTCACATTTTAAAGTAAAGTAAGTAAAAGTTTGAATTTCAGTTAAAAAATAATTAATGACTTTGTGCTTTTTCAATTTTCATCTTTTTTATATTGAAAATTAGTCGCTATGAAAAAGATATCGATTAGATAATAAAATTGAATTTTAATAAAATCGTGTTTTATTTTCACCCATTTTACAACATTAAGAGCGTAGACGCTAAATTTCGGGCCAATGCTTTTTAAATGTATTTTTTTTTCGAATCCTGAGAAAACTGGGGAAGGTTTTTATTGTGAATCTCACCCCATCATGGCGAAAAGGGGGTTAATTATTCCCTTTTGTCTAATTGGACATCGGTGAATATTTTAGGACCACACGCGATGTCCGGGAGAAGAGAAGCTGTACTTTGATATTATATTAATGAATAATGAACTTTGAGGCAAATGGTTCTACGATTTTTTTGGTATTGGTTTAAAGCTACTAAAAAACGTGAAAAGGTTGTGCAGAGTAGAGAAATAAATTAAAGGGTTAAGCGACAAACATTTATTAGCAAAACAACGAATTTAACAAATAAGCGAAATATCGATTTTAGTGACAGATTTAAGTGACTTGCTGTTGCGTTTAGTCAATTTCAATTTCCGACTTATCATCTACTTATTTCGTATGCTTTAATAGTGCAGTCACTGAAGGTTTTTACCTCCGATTTCGTTGAGCCTCCATCTATTTTCATGAAAACTGGTGGGTAGTTAGAGGATACCTCAAGGAATAAAGGTGACATAATTCCAACTTCCGATTTTACCTTGGGGGTGTATACCACCCCTCTCGGGGGTGAAAATTATTTTATTAAAATAATACCATAAATCGATAGAAGGACAAATTCTAAGCAAATTTTGTAATATAAAGTTATTAATATAATTCAATACTTTTTGAGTTATTAAAGATCACAGATTTTATGATTTTGTAAAAAAATGCATGTTTTAAAGCTGTTTTTACTTATAACTCAAAAACTACAAGCTTTTGCAAAAATGTATGATTACCAAAATTGAAGATAGTAAAACATTGAATATTCTCCTTACTTAAGTAACTAAACTGATGTTAATTCAAAGTGAGTTATGGGTAATTGAATGTATATTTTTTTCGACGAGTACTCAAATCTAAGTATTCAAGCTTAAATAACGGGAAAACGATGCATTTTATAAAATATACCTTCTAAACACTTGTCAAAGTACTTCAGAATACCTATCAAATGAGCTCCAGAAAAAGCTCATAGCATCAAATTTAAGCAAGTTATGATGAAAATAAGAGAACCCTTTCGAATTTTTTAGGAAAAAATTAAAAATAAAACATACGCCATTTCCACAAAAATTAAAATTTGTAATAATCCTTACCATAATATCTTTTTATTAGTATAAGTAATGATTTCAACAATTTTGATCGGTTTAGAATGCATATTTTTGAAAAAATGATATACTTTTAAAAAAATAATGAGTTTTTAAAATTATCGCGTAATTTCCATTTTCTTTTGATAATAACTCCAAAAATACTCAATATACGTAAAAAATGATATACAACCAAGTTTTAGTTTTTTCTGTATAAAATATTTTACTTGTTTAACTATTTCTGTGGGGTAAAAAATAATCGAGATAGAAACGTTTAAAGCTTAAATTTTGCTGCGAGAACCATGTAACCGGGGCCATTTAAAGTTTTATCTTTAACAAAGTAAGGGGTTTTAAAAGATTAGATCTAACGTGGTTTAATAGCCCTTAGAATTAACTTTCAAATGGTTTTTACGTGAATTTGATATCTTAAAAATTAACAGAGTTATTTTAAAAGAAACAATAATATTTTTTGAAAAAAATTTTAAAAGATAATTTTTGAAAAATGTTTGGAGCATAAATTTTAATGATATCAGCTTGTTCGGTGGCTCATTTGATAGATATTTCTAAGTACTTTGACAAATGTTGCATAAGTTTATGCTATTAAATGCATTATTTTCCCGTTATTTAAGCTTGAATACTTAGGTTTGGGTACTCGCCGAAAAAATATACATTCAATTACCTATACCTCACTCTTAGTTAACACTAAAGGGTTTTTCTAGTAAGGAGTATATTTCATTTTTTACTAGCTTCAATTTTGTTAAGAATAACTTTTTTGTAAAAACTTATAATTTTTCAGTTATTTATGAAAAATCGGTTACGAACATGCATTTTTCTCACAAAAATTTAAATCTCTGATCTATAATAACTCAAAAAGTTTTTATTTATTTTAAAAACTTTATATAACACATTTTGCTTAGAATTTGCCCCTCTATCTAATAATGGGGTTATTTTTAATAAAATAATTTTCACCCACGAGAAGGGGTGGCATCCACCCCTAGGGTAAAAGCGCAAAGTGGCACCATGTCACCCTTGTTCCTTGAGATATCCTCTAACCACTCACCAATTTTTATGCAAATCGATGGAGGTTCAACGAAATTGGAGGTGATAGCTCATATCCACCTTCAGTAACTGCACTATAAATGATGACGCACGGATAAAGATTCCCGGACTCAAATGTAATCTTACATTATGCGTTTAAATTTTTCAAAAATACTTTAGTATTTTCGTTTAGTTTTCTCAAAATTCGAAAAATGAATGCATTTAACAAGCATTGGCCCGAAATTTTGCGCGTACGCTCTTAAAATAAATGTGAAAACCTTGAATTATCCATGTTTGTATGTTGGAGTATATGTAAAAGGGCAAAACTGACCGATAAGGGCATAAACATAAACGGAGAAAAGCTTAGCCATCTGAGGTTTTCAGATGATATTGTACTAATATATGACAGGATCAGGGCCGCGCTAAGGCTTTGAAGCGCCCCGGGGCAAGTAATTTTAGGCGCCCCTTTCCTCCTCCCCTTTTAAGTAGTTTTTTGCAACTTAGTTAATAAGTCCATTTACTCACGGTTTTTGCTCCGGATTTTAAAGCACCGCTTGTATTGAAACAAAATTTGGGATAAGCGTAGCTAACATGTCAAAGAAAAAAATTGATATTGTGCCGATGTGTGCTTTTGCTCTGAGGGTGAGTTTTACCCCTTCTCGGGGGTGAAAAACTATACGTTTAAAATAAGTACGGAAATGGATAAACTGACTAATTCTAAGCCACTTTTGTTCTATAGAATTTTTTCACTAAGTCAATACTTTTCGATTATTTGCGAGTGAATATGTCCATTTTTCAACAAAAAAAGACACGTTTTTCTTTCGCAAATAACTCAAAAAGTATTTTATCGAAAAAACATTCTTAGCAAAAATATAGCTTATAAAAAAGTGAAAAAAAATGGTGTATGCATGAAGTCAGTAGACCCAGATGAAGCAGAATTGTAGCTAATGAAAACTAGGTTCTTATTCGTCAAATTCCAAATCAAATACCTATTTCAACGAGAAATAAACAAAAAATGAAGCACTTTTCGGGGTAAACTCATTACAACTAAGTTTGATCGGTTCAAAGTGCCTTTAAAAAAATTGGTTTTAAAGTAATTTTTTTTTAATTTTGAAAAAATTACATTTTTTTCAAAAAAACTTGAAAATTATTAGTGATACCAAAAATCTCAAAGAGTAAAAAAATGTACGTTTTGCTTTTTTGAATATTTCGGATTTTTTGTTTTTCTGTAAGACAAACATTGGTTAATCAGCGGTAAAAAAATGTAAAACCGTGGAATTTTGAGAATCAACACCGATTTTAATGAAAATTTTGATTTAAGCTCGGTTGATCCTCTTCTTCAAAATCTACCCTATGCCGAACCGGGCTTCTGCCCTAGGGGTGAAAACAACCCCATCTAGGGAATGAAAATTTTTCAATCAAAATAACTATGGAAGTCGTTATATTGACCAATTCCGAGTAAATTTTGTTTTATAAATTATTTTTGCAAATTTGATATTTTCCAAGTTATTAGCGATTGAAACTATGCATTTTTCATTGAAAAAACTCACGTTTTATGACCGTTTTTCATGAATAACTTATATTGTTTTAATGACCTATGAAAGATGTCTCTTGTTTTCCCAAAAAAATTTCATCACATTCGAGTTATTTGAGATTGAAGGTTCTCATAATTCGGTTCTAATAACTTTCAAAGTATCAACTTTCCAAAAAAATTTTATAGAATAAAATTTACTCAGAATTGGTCTTTTTAACCCCTAGACGGGGTTGTTTTCACCCCCAGGGCAAAAGCCCGCTTTGGCGTAGGGTAGATTTTGACAAAGGTTAAAATCTACCCTACCCTGAAATCGACCTTGATTCTCAAAATTCCACGAGAAAATTTTGATTGGACAGATTGGACTATAAGATATGGCTGTTCAAAATTTGCATACTCTCGTGATTAGGGACTCGTTCAAGCCGTTTCAACTACAGCCCTTTCAAAAATAAGCACTTTGAACCGACGAAACTTACAGATAATAGAAATAATACATAAGTAAAGTAACTTGTGAAGCGGTAACGGTTAATTTCATTTAGGGCCAATTTCTCATATCGAGTTCAACTCCAGTTTAACCTGAACTTCTAGTAAACGTCAGTTTAAAGTCAAAATCGTCTTTCTCAATTCCCGTTCAACCGATGGCAGTTTAAACTTGAACGGTGGAATTCGGCCGTTCAAAGATTTCAGAACTCAGTTCAGATGAATTCATGGACTACGCATGCGTTGTATTAACACGAAACGCTGTCATAATATAAATATATCCTATTTTATTATATTAAGCCTAACGATAAACGATAACATTATTTGTGTTTTTATAATATTTATTTATAATTATTAAAATGACTATTTGACTATAAATACTTAAATTTAACTTTATTCAAAAACAGCATAAAAAAGCTAGTTCAAAATGGCGACAGTTTTTACCTTTTGCCATCTATTGGCATTTCTCGAAAGCTGTAGAACGAGCACTGACATGAACGCGCAATGAGAAATGCATTCCAAACAGAACCGGAGATCACCCGTGAACCCGGTTCAACTGAACCATAGATTAACGCAGGTATGAGAAATCGACCCTTAGGATGCTAGTTAGGGGGTGATTTTCACAATTTTTTTTACCAAAAAAGGGACCAACTTTATTTTGAGTGTAACTTGCTTACTTTTAATGGTAGAAACTTTTTAAAAAAACAAAAATGAACAAGTTATAATGAGTTTTCCCCGAAAAGTGCTTTACGTGGGTTTCTAAACGTGTTTTTGTTTGTTGAAAAATGGACATATGCACTCGCAAGTAACTCGAAAAGTATTGACTTAGTGAAAAAACTCTATACAACAAAAGTTGCTTAGAATTTGTCAGTTTATTAATTTCCGGACTTGTTTTAAACGTATACTTTTTCACACCCGAGAAGGGGTGAAACTCACCCCTAGGGCAGAAGCACATATCAGCATATCACTTTTTTATTTGGCAGGTTAGCTATGTGTATGCCAAACTTTAAAATTCGGAAGTTTTGCAATATTTTATTGTAAGTGAATGGACTAGAATCGGTATTCGGTATTCGATCCGTGCGTGACCATGGACCTAGAAACGATGTCACCGTGAGTAGTGGCGAAAATGACATTTTTGGAGCTATCTTTGTAATGTCATTGGCATTGTTGGTATAACAAATTTTATAAAAAATGGTAAATAAATGTTATCTATTTATCATATGCTTAACGTCAATTTGTGAGACCCTAAAAAGGTCAGGACCTCGATTTTTGACCCTTCGCTTCGTTATCGAACGTATTCGCTTCGTATCTGTTTAGTGTACAGATAGCGAATAATCGATAACGAAGCGAAGGGTCAAAAATCGAGGTCCTGGTGAAGCTAGGTGTTGCGTCAGTCATGCACGGAGCGAATACCTACAAACTATTTGTTATGTGTTTAGGAAAGTAATATACATACCGATAAATTATTATGCATACTATAAATATTTACAAAAAAAAACGATTACACCATCAGAGAACAAATATGGTTCAGTTTAATAAGAGAAATAAGGGTTCGTACAATTATGGGATCAAAGTAATACTTACTGCCATTTTTATACCTACCTACGATTGGTAAGTTTTAAATTTTACAAGATAATAAAATATTACTAATATTTCTGGTAATTTCGGTATTGTAAAAATTTTTTTTCGGCTCCTACTGGCGCCTTTTGAATACGGCGCCGGGGGGCTCCGCCCCCCTTCGCCCTTATGGACGGCGCGGGCCTGGACAGGATAGATGAAGCCAAAGAACTTTTAAATCAACTCTGCCTTTCCTCGCTAGAAGGGGGATTGAAAATAAAGACCCAGATACTCGAGTCTAGATCCCGAGCCGAGGATTAGCGGCGTGTAATTTGTGTTGCCTATATAAACTTGGAATCGCGAATGTTTATTATTCAAAAAATTACAACTGTACAAATCAATGACATTTGTGTGCATTTTTTTGGCATGAAAGTTTAAACTTGGCTTATGTCTAAATTTATAGACGTTGCCTTTAAGCACTTTTAAAGGGGCAATTGCATCCAATTTGTCGGGATGCGAACTTTTTACATGTCTTTTTAAATCATGTTTACGTTTATACACGTTTCCGCATTCCAAGCACTTATTAATTATTTCCACACCGAACATTTTCGTTGTCAAGAAAATGAAATACCTACTCAAAAGCAAACACAAACACAGAACTGTGAACAGTAGAAATGATTGAATCGGAAAATTGATCTAACAGCTTCACTGTTCAATTGATAATTATACAAAGAGTCTACATTCTACCACATCCAATACTATTTTAATATTAAATATCATGCAACCGCAGTAAATATCGGTTTTTGCCTGAAAGGAGGAAGACCTAAACCTTCGGTCCAAACCTAACTTACGGGTATTAGAGTGAGAGAACCGCAGGGCAGGAGGTATTTGACCGCTGCGCGCAATCACAACCCACCCTTTTTATAGGGCTTTTCATCGATTGTCATTTGTTTCGAGCTTCTGTCAAATGTTGTATAATCTGTGTATAATATTTATATACACGCATTATATGACATATGACAGAAGCTCGAAACAAATGACTGTGAATGAAAAGCCCTATTATCACTAAACGGTCTTTTCAGCGTTTTAAATAACACTCAAGGCCCATTTCGTTGATTCAAGTTTATATATGCAACCCAAATTACACGCCGCTAATCCTCGGCTCGGGATTTAGACAGAATAGACCCAGATGACAGGAAGAGCTAAAGTTCTTATGGAAATCCATTGTTGCCACATCTTCAAATATGAGAAGAGACGTCTATCAATTACTGTCAATTGTCATTGTCTGATGATCTTTGTTATGTTTGGTTATGTTGTTGACAAGTTTTGCACTTTTGATATGATAAGGATATTTTAAACACATTTTAAAAGAAAAAGAACCTTAGTAGTTAGTAGAAAGGAAAGCAATTTTAGATTCCAACCGTATTATTACTTGTGAAATATTATCATCTAGTGGGAAAACCGCAGTGATTGTGCCTTCAAACGGGCAATTTGAAAGGACAACCCCACCAAAATCCATTATAATTGTAAATTGAAATGATTGATATTAAAAATGTTTGTACCTATGTAATTGTACATGTAAAGCTGGAAATTCAGGTAAATGCAAACGTATAATTGGCACATTACTATATATTTTTCGATAAGTGATTACATAATCCTTTGATAAAAGAACCATTTCGCTGCAACTTTGTTTATAATTCTTTTTTATTGCTTACAGGCATACCATGGAAAATTTGAAAAAATTAAGCACCACAGACATCAAACAACAGTGGGGATAATTTAAAAAACAATAATACAACATAGTCAACAATACAGTCCTACCAGTCTGCTGATAAATGGGCTACTGATATTGTACTAAATTATGATTTAGCTCTATTTTACTCAAATAATGTTGAAGTAAGCTACAGTAACTTTGTTGAAATATCTTTAGCTATGCTAAACCAAACTGGAGAAGCATGAAAAAAGCTGACGTGTGACTGCAAGTAGCCGGGACAATTTATTGCCATTTATTTACTTATGATAAAAATAAAAGCCCAAGTTGGCCACTTAAAGTCAACCAATTGT
The DNA here is from genome assembly GCF_917563875.1 of Diabrotica virgifera virgifera. Taxonomy (NCBI): domain Eukaryota; kingdom Metazoa; phylum Arthropoda; class Insecta; order Coleoptera; family Chrysomelidae; genus Diabrotica; species Diabrotica virgifera. Next base: position 173,199,609 of record NC_065451.1, read on the forward strand.
ATAATTCCAATTTTAAAGAAAATACTGTACGCTTCCGTGGAAAAAAATTATGAATCAGTTGCTTTAAATATGTATGAAAAAATAATTCTAAGTATGACCGGCAGTGTCAATGGAATTGTTTCTGGAAAATGTCTAGAAATAAACTGTCCTCTGGCAGGTAAAACAAAATCTGCGCAATCAATTTTACGTGACCTTAAATATGTATGCATAATTGAGGGAAAACAATATTATGTTAAAGAAAAATCATATGTATTTATGGACAAGTGCAATTGCTACTTGCAGGACTACAAATATGTTATTTTGTAGTGTTTTGTCCATTTGATAAGTCCACACTTCTTATTAAAGTACCATTTGATGAAGAATTTATACAAGAAATGTTAAAAATTTTGGTAGAGGTATATTTTTACAATGTATTATCAGTTTTATTCCAATTATATAAGTAAAAAACTTGTTTTAAAAGATTGTTTTATTTCTTATAGGTACTTTTACTTGAAAAGAATATTCACACTTGACTACACTCATATCATCTGTGAATTCAGATAATATATACAGTAGAACCCTGATTATCCGTGCTATGGTTTTCTAATACTGAAGTTGCATTTTTGAGGTTTTATCAAAATAGCATCACCTTAATTCACTCAATGGAAACTCTGTAAGCCAAGAAGAAGACTCGTAATGAAAGATTCATTTTTTCTATTATCTTTTTATGGTAGGTACATATGTATGTATATACGTATATATGTATTATATTATTATATAAGAAATAAATTTCAATTATCCATGCCACGTCTGACCCCGAGGAGCACGGACAATCAGGGTTCTACTGTACACATAAATTAATTTTTATCATTACTAAGTATTGTTGTAAAAAGGTTAACAATACCTCAAATAATATTTATTTCAGTTCATATAAGGAAACTATTTAGTAGGAATAAAGTAACTTGTACTTTGATTTTTAAAGATTTTAGCCATTGTATAGTTCTTTCAATGTTTACACTTGCTGAAGCAAGTCTTATTAATTCAATTTTCTTCTCAATGCATTCATTTTTTATAAAAAAGTCTATATACCATTCTAGCATCCTCATTTGGTGTCAATATTATTTTTGTTGTTCATTTGAACAAACACCTGTCCAGCAGAAACATCTGATGGGATAAAACTTGTTTAACAGCTATTAACACACCACCTCCACTGTCGAAATTAATGGAGTCTTGTGTCAGGTCTTGTGTGTAGATATCGTAATTAAATAAACCAATTTCAGCATCGCTAGATGCTGTAGATATCGTAATTAAATAAACCAATTTCAGCAACGCTTGTATCAGGTGTTAACCATGTTTCAGTAAATATGATCACATCAAAGTAGCTGTTAGAAACATTTAGAGTCAGAGTTGTCAATTTAGTCCGAAGTCCTCTACCATTTTCAATAAAAATGGAGAGCTTGCCCAAGTCATTGTGGCTTAGAGGTTTTTTGAATTACCTTTGGGATATTATAATACCGTATCGACAGGTTCTGTCCCCTGCTTCCTGAGGAGACAAAAGCTCAAATTTTATGTACAGATTCAAGTACCTTCCCTTTATTAGGGGTCTGATCAATGATGATAAAGATGGTTTTAGCATGGTCAATGTGTTTCTGTTTAAGAACTGCATGTCTGCTGTCTGAACATTTTCAGTTGAAGATAAGAACACTTTAAATGGATGGTGCCCATTTTTATTTTTCTTTCCAAAGCGAGCTATTCTAATATTGTCAGAGACTTCATCCTAAATTTCGTCTTCGTCTTAGACTTCATCTAAATTTTTTTATATAAAAAACCTAGTTACTCTTAACTGAAATATAACTCAAAAAGCAATATAGGTAACTCATTTAAAATAAATATAATTGAAGACGATAATTGCAAACATTGCAGGAAACAGGGTGATCTTGATATCTTTTTTGAATGTAGGCACTAAGTTTTAACAGCATTTAAACTGCCTCTATAAAAATTTAATCAAACTTAATATACATGCACCATTCAATATCCAGTCTGCTGGCTACGGGCTCACAACAAAAATATAAATTATAGATTTCTTGTCAGACACATGCACATTTCCATAAGATTTGTATGCGAGCATGAAATTTTTTATGATTTCAGTTTAGATTTGAATCCTTTTTTTATCCTAAATGTACATCTTATCCGATATCCATTTTATTGTACCAGTATTGTATGGGATTATTATTATTGTATTGTATTAAGGATAGGATTGTATATTTGTTATTACAACTGACTGAATGACTAATGTCTATGCCATTAAGGGCGTAGGCGCAAAATTTCGGCTCTAATGCTTTTTAAATGCATTCATTTTTTTTAATTCTGAGAAAACTAATAAATATTTTTGAAAAAATTAAGGGCAGAATGAAAGATTACGTTATTACCGAGGGCCGAAAGTCCCTGAAAACTTCCATAATGTTAATTTTAATAAGTTACAGTTGTGAAAAAAAAACAGAAAATGTGTGATTTTTAATTTTAAATACGTATCTCATTAAAAAAATTTGTTTATTCTAAGGGACTTTCAGCCCTCGGTAATAATGTAATCTTTCATTCTGTGTTTAAATTTTTCAAAAATATTTATTAGTTTTCTCAGTATTCGCAAAAAATTAATGCATTTAAAAAGCATTGGAGCCGAAATTTTGCGCCTAAACCCTTAATAAAAAAACTCAAAAAGCAACTAAAATAAAATCCACTGGCAAGGGCAACAAAACAGAAAACAAGGCAAGCAAAAAATAAAAAATAAATTACTTTTCATAAATGACACTAATGACAGATGACAGTTTTCTCAAGATCAACTGGCAACGTTGGATTTCCATAAGAACTTTAGCTCTACCTCCAGATGACGACAAATCTTGTAGTCAGCGAAGGTATATGCGTAGGAGCAAGATCCATAGACCCAGGGGCGGCTCGTGATAGTCGAAGGTAATGAGGCACACTATACCTGAGGAATTTTATTATTATTGTTAGCTTCTATTTAATGGCCGGAAGGTCGATTTTGTGACGTCATAACGCTAGGACTAGTCTAGGACCAATAATCCCGGACAAAAAACCCTCACAAATTATCCCTGGACAAGAAATCCCCAGACAAATAATCCCCGGACAAATAATCCCCGGACAATAAATCGCCACAAAAATCCCGGACAAATAATCTACAAAATTTTTTATTCAAAATATCCCCACAAAGAATTCCGGACAAAAAATTCTCAAGAAATATTTGCTGTCGATTAGTTCTCTAAAACTTTTCCAGTGAATGCGATCGGCTCAAATGCTTTCAGCCTCAGTGCATAGAGTTATTTTGAATTCCAATTCCATATCGAAAACTTCAAATTTTACATAACAAAAGAGTGTGCGTTTTTTCAAAAATCGTGGAAGATATGGGGAATGAGCTAAGGCTGTGGAAATCATGTTGCAATATTATTCGCTTAAATCTTTTGATCACTCTGATTTCAATAACTATGTTCAAAAAATTTTTACAAAAAAAACACAACCACAACATACAACATTCTTGAAACACTTAAAAACTACTTTTGTATGTAAATGTAACAAATAAATAAAAAATAATAATTTATTAGTTATATATTTTACAGAAAAAAAAAACACAAACACAAAATACAACATTTTTGAAACACTTAAAAACTACTTTTTTATGTAAACGTCCGATGTGGAAGTGGGAACGTTAATAAAATCATTTTTTTAAGATAAATTGTGGCGTATTTCCCATTTAGAATAATAAATTACATAAATGCCACATAGGGGAGTGCAATTAGAACGAAAAGATACAATGTTTCGGAAAAAATCAAACAAGGTTATATTTTTCTAAAACTTCTTTTATTAGTTTATAAATATGTTAAAGTAAAAAGTTCTACTCACAAATTTCGCCGCTAATTGTTTATTAATTGTTTAAACAATAACAATTGTTTTGTATAAATAATGTTAAGAATATGGGTGAATTCAACATTTTATTTTGATAAAAAATGTTTTTATTTTAGTTTTGATTATGCTTATGCTGAACCCGAATCTGACATTACAATTTGCAAATTTAAAATGGCGGATTCAAAATGGCGGATTTTTTCCTAAAAATCCTTAAAAAGTAGTTGTAAAATCCGAATTTTTTTTATTAAACGTGTTTGTTTACATATATGTGGATAATTTTGAGAGGTTGCTGAACCTGAATCAAATTTTGATAATTTAAATTATAAAATGGCAGATCCAAAATGGCGGATAACTTAAAAAATAGTTGTAAAATCATAATTTCTTTACAAAATGTATTTATTTCTACATATATTTCTTTTTGAGAGCTTTGATAAACCTAACTTAAATGTTAACATTATAAACTATAAAATGGCGGATCAAAAATGCGGATTTTCTAAAAAGAACATAAAAAAGAACATTTTTCTAAAACATTTATTGTCTTTATTTTTAACAGGTTGTTGAATCTGAATTAAAGATTAAAAATTTAAATTTCAAAATGGCGGATCCAAAATGGCGGATATTTAAATGAAAACAAGTAGAATCCAATCAAACAAATATGGAATTTCATTCTTAAAAAAAAGATAAACAAATAATTTTCACAATAATATTAAAAATTAAAATGTATTAGAAAGAATATTAAAAAAAAAACAAATTTTCGATTAGAAGGATGTAATTACATATCGGGACATAGTTTTTAAATCCAAACAACTTTCCTTTATAAAAATTTTCGATATTGTGAAATATAAAGGTATTTTACTCATGAGTGAAATTCATATTTTTTGACATACCTCGTACAAAATTAACAAAATTTGATATTTGATGATTGTATCTTATGTTATATACGATGTAGAGTATTTTATAAAGAATAACTTTTTTTCGTAAAGCTGATATTAAAAAAGTTATCAATAGGTTCCAAGTTACGCAGACATACTGTATAAGAGCTAAAAAAAATTTTTTTTGTTGAACATTTATTATTGTTGAAGCTTATTATTAAATGTATTTTAGGTAAGTTTTACAGAAAAAAGTTTTGATCACTCTGTATATACATTTATTCAGCTGGTAATTTTCGATTTTTGTATTACATTCTTGTTATCTTTCTTAGTTTTCTCAAAAAGAAATTATTTATTTCATTTTTAAACTAAAATGATTCAGAGTTTTTTAAAGATTACATCCCAAGCTTTAAAAAATAGCAAACAAATTGTATTAGATTTATTCAAATTTGAGTAATACCGTCTTAAAATGGTGGGAATTCTGTAAAACTACGAAGTTTTCAAAAATTACATTTTTTGAGACATCCTATTATTTGAATTAAATTTTTGAATTTTTTTTTTGAACAAAACATCGTTTAGTAAGATGATTGAGAGGTAAGTTGTGCAAATTTGAGAGTTTTATAAGTAAAATTGTATTAGTTACACATGTTTAAATCATTTTTAAACAAAATTCATGTAAGGCTCACTTTCCGCCCACACCGTACTTATGTCCATAAATTTTATTTCTTTTTATTACAACCATAAGATAGCTTATTTCATCTTATTTCATGTCCAATTTGTAAAATTTCTTTTGATCCATTAGTTAAAGAATTACATTAAAAAAACTCAACCGTGCACTTCTTACAACGCTAGTTTACAGTGCGCCAATGTGTGTGAGAAGGGTGACTTTAGCGTTATAAATAAAAAATTACAGAAGCTAGAGATTTAATTTTAGAAAAATCTTTATATAAGGTTTTTTTTGTAAAATTTTCTGAATTTTTCAATGGTCAAGTCAGTTTTTTTCTAAAAATTATATTTTCGGAGTTATTTAAAAAAACATCTAACTTCGCTGTTCATTTGTTTAATAAAAAATAAAGCACCCACTTCTCGAGTAGAACTTTTTGATATGTTGTTTATTAAACATTTCTTAATGAAACTACAAAAAGTTTTATCTTGTTTGATTTTTTCCGAAGTGATAATCTAAATGCACTCCCCTAACAAAGAAATAGCTTTAGAACAATACATTAGGCGATAATGAACAATGATTTAAAATGAACAATGTTTTAAATACATATCCATAAACTCCTAAAATATACCATTCGTATATACCGCGTATGCATAGAAAGCTATGATCTGCAATCGAATTGGTGCTTGTAGTCGGTTCAGTTCGGCTATTCCTATTCCGTTCCGCGGAGCCTGAGGCCGTTCGGCTACTCCTATTCCGTTCCGCGGAGCCTGATGCCAGCCTCAAGGATGGATAAATTTTGTTCCTAGAATCGGTGGCACATTTTTCAAATTTTGCCGGTTTTACTGTTGGCGTTGTCCCATGTTGCAGATGGTGTGAGGCTAGCTTCAACTGTAATCTGTAATGATTTGAGAAAGTTGGAATAAGATGTATGATGGATAGATGCATATAATACTGGCACGTGGAAGACGGATAAAAAGATAAATAGTCAGGGCCGTACCGATTTTAATTTTTTTCATAAAAATAAAGGTATTTAGGAAATTTCAAAAAGCTAAATTATATTTAAAAAACTGATTATAAAACAACGAAATAACGTAATACTGATGAGGCACTGCCTCACCTGCCTCATAGGACAAGCCGCCACTGCATAGACCAGGTAATGGTCTATAAATATCTAGGTTATGAGATTCGCATAGGAAAAGACAACCAAACCCTTGAGATTTTCCGTCGCATAAGACTGACTTGGTCAGCCTTCGGCAAGCTGAATCATATTTTCAAGTCGTCTGACATACCAATATGCTTTAAAAGAAAAACATTCAATCGGTGTGTTTTGCCAGCGATGACTTACGGAGCGGAAACGTTGACCATGACAAAGAGAACAGTGCAAAAGATCCTTGTGTCTCAAAGGGCGATGGAGCGTGCTATGTTTGGCGTTTAACTACGAGACAAGATCCCAAACGAGACATGCACATTAGGGTGCATCGAAAAAGGCAAAAAAAATATTTTTTTGCGATGGAAAAGTAATACCTCACAAGGTTGCCCAATCAACTAAAGTTGCACAAGTTTGACTTGAATGTTTGAACTTGACTTGAGTTTGACTTAATTTCAAGTCAAACTCAAGTCAATCCTTCTGACAAATAATTCAAGTCAAGTCAAACTGGTCAATCGTACAGGTTTGTCAAACTAGTTTGAAAGAGTTTGAAAAATAATTTATTTAGTAGATATACTTTTTTCTTGAGATATGTTAGTTGCCAATTAAGATAAGAAAATTAATAATACAATGAGTGCCATATAAAAGTAACTTGATACAGGGAGCGATTATAATCAAAATAGGGTCCTAAAATTCTTGAAAATGATTCCTGTACGCCGTACGCTTAGAATTGCTTGCAGGCAAGTTTCGTTTTATCGATATCAATTTTTTATATTTTTATTTGAGTGTTACTAGATTAAAACAAATAATTCGTTAGATGGTTTTTTTATCACACCAAGCGTAATCTACTTTAACAAAAATTTATGAAGGAACAACAAAATATTATATTTTTGATAGAGTAGGTTTAATGAATTTTTTGTGACTTTGAAATGTCGTTTAAAAGAATTAGTTCACTATTTGTAATAATTTTATAAGGCTGTTCTTTATTTTTACATAATACAAGTATGCTTTTTCAGAGTTGGTCGTATGTGAAATACATTGTGTTTCAAATACTATTTAAAATACACTTAATGCTTATCTCTTAGGATGAATCACCTCTTTGCAGAGGTTACCTGGAGTTAAAATTAGGGGAGTAGGGCTCCTTAACCTGATCCCAGCAATTTACTTTATGGCTGTGTTTGTGGCAATTCAATTTGGATTATTTTATCCTTGTTTCTATAAAATACCAAATGTGTATTTACACCAAAGAATATTTTACACCACAAGTTGCGCACAACTAGTCTAACAATAGTTAGATATTTCCTAAAGCAATAAAGCATAAATCACAGCACGAACTAATAGTCCTATTATTCACTTCTTGCATTTTCGTCGTCAGAAACATGTGGCTGGCCAGATGATCCGTCCCGCCCGGCACTACGAAAGAAAAAATTACAGTAACCGCATACTTAAAATATGGGTTATTGTCTAAAAAAAAAAACTAGGAAGATTGAAAAATCAATTGAAATTTACAATTCGGAATATAATGAACCTAAGATTAAAAAAAATTTAATCATTTTAGATAAAAAGTCGACGGCGATGTGTTAAGAATGTATATGTAATATCTGTAATTTAAAATAACATTTTATTCAAACAAATAATTTTTTTATTTTCGGTTTTTTGTTTTTGAAAAAAATAGCGACGGATCTACGGGGAGGGAAAAGGGGGAAATTTCCCCCAATATGGTTCAAAATTAAATAAAAACAATGGTTGAAATATACAAATATATTATCTGACTGAAACCTAAACCACAGACAGACAAAGTCAACCCAATAAACACGCTAGTTAGAAAAATTGAGGGAACTTAATACATATAAGTTATTATTTATGTCTTTTATGCAGTTTGGATTTATCTTTCTCAAGTCTTTTGGTTAGTATTTCATTGGAAGTTCCCCCCTAAAGCAAATTTCCTCTCCCAAGGCAAATGTCCAGATCCGCAACTGCTTTGCATACAATACAGGAAGTAGGTATTTGTATTTTGAAAGTATTTTCAAAATTTTATTTTGTATTTTGTATTTGAAATACATCGATCGGAGCAAAGTATTTTGTATTTGAAATACAAGCTCAAGAGTATTTTTGTATTTTGTATTTCAAATATGTACTCATATACAGTATTTTGCCCAACTCTGTGTACTTTGCAATTTTCATTGTTTTGAAATCACCTGCAGCAACATCAAATAAATCAGTATATACATTTTTCTGAATTAATTCTGCTTCGACTAAAGATTTTTTCTTTTAATTTTTGCAGTGGGAATACCTTCAAAATCAGACTCAATTTGTTCTGGTACTTATTCTGTGCCGAAAAATATTCAGGTTGAGATATTATGTTTTCACAAAGCACACACTTCAAAAGGAACGTATTATAAACAAGCCAAGCATAGACTTCTTAATATGAACTACAAACTAATTTGCGGAGTAGTAGAGTACAGATTTAGACCTACTCAAATTAGTCAAAACAAAAGTCGGTACGCTCTTAATTAGAATTGGAAATATACACGTTGCGCAACATGATATTCAAACTTCAAACTGTTTGAAGAAGTTTGATTTCAAGTCAAACCTAAAGATATTAAATTCAAGTGAAGTCAAACTTTTTTGCAAAAAAAGTTTGGTTTTCAAGTCAAGTCAAGTTTGTTGAGTAAAATCAAACTAGTTTGACTTGATACATCTCTACAATTAACTGTTAAGTATTTTGGTAAAATTTTTTCGAAATTGGAAAATATCTTCTGCCCCCACAAGACAATTAAAAATTTTGAAAAAATGTTAACAGACGAAAAAAATTTTTATTTCGAAACGAAAATGTAATGTAAGTGTAAGATTGTAAAAAGTTGCCTAACACACTATTTAGTATTTTAGTAAAATTGCGTTGAAATAAAAAAATTTCTGCCCCCCAAGGCAACTAAAAATTAGAAAAAATACATTAATATGCGAATTTCTTTTGTAAGGGAAATGTAATACCTTATAGAACTTGAATAAATAAATTTGGTTTAAATTGGAAAATATTTTCTGGTTTCACAAGGCAATGAAAAATTTTACTTAAGAAAAGTATATTAAAACATTTTTTTATAACAAAATAGCCTAACTTATCCGTCTCCCTGACGTCACCCAAGTTTTTTAATACTAAAATAAATATAAAGAAAAGTACAAAATTAGGTATATAAATATTACAAGAAAATGTCTTCCGATTTAGCATTAAAGTGAGACACAGTTTTTCTGGAATCAATTCGGGTTTTTATAAATCCATCCTTCGAATATGCTCCACAAACTGCTAGAGAAGCTTGTGTCATAAGCTTGAAACAGCGTTCTACACATTGTTTGTGGCAGTGATATTTTTCTCAATATCAATGTTAAAAGGGTCTAAGTTAGGATTCTTAATAAAATCTCACAGAATTTCACACGAAAATCTAGAGAATATAGGTGGCTCTGTAAGGTGATATTCTTGTTAGTTAATTAACTCAAAGTAGTCGTTTGAATCAAAATTTATATAAAAGAAAGTTTGAAGACCCTCACGTTTTTTGATTTGGTCACTGGCAAACTTCTTTTGATGTCCAAGGGGTAGATCATTTGAATGTCGCAGACATACAAACTACTGAAACGGTTTTTAAGATGTTCTTCTAACAGCCGTATTACATCACCCTTAACGCCAGTATTGACGACTGTTTCGTCACATGCAATAGCTGGATTTGATACTTTCTGATATACCAGACAGCGGATACCCATATCCGAAATATTTGCACCCTGGCTCATGCATAAGTGTTATGTGTTCTTCCACGATCGATTGACCATAAAACTTGGTACTGTTTTTTACTTGAGCTGAAGTTTTGTCTTTACGTCGGTAACTTTCTTCTTTTACCGTTGTTCTCTCTCATTATATTTGTTTTTGATTTCCCTATCAATCTAGCTTATCACCGTTTTTTCTGGGACCTCTTTGGTTTAATAGAAATTCGCGATCATCCAGAGACACTTTTTGAGATTTACTACAAAGACAATTAATCAGTGTATCACATTTGCATGCTGCAAGATCGAAACGTGTAGTTTTACTTTTGTTCTTAAAGAATTGAGTTTTATTTTTGTAAAATTCACTGTCTTGCCTGTTCTGAAATGGTTTCATAAGTTTCATATATATTTGTCATGATAGGCTTTTAAAAGCTGAATAATTCTTGTATGTTAAATTATTGGAATTAAAGCCTTTTTCAATATTTCCTCCAATTTAATTGCAACCTGTTCGGCAATACCAGAAAATTCTGGCTCTTTCTTGCTGAGTTTTTTATCCTCCTGCAACCACAAAACTTCATCGCTTGTTTGTATTTCGGTAAAACATTTCCGGCACAGCACATCTTTATTTTATTCCCGATGGTCCTGATTTATCTATTTTAAAAATCTGTAATTTACAAACAACAATAATAAGAAAGTAAGGCATCGCACCAAACATAAGTGAAAATTACACGCACGGACTCACGAAGCGGGACATTTCAAAGGGGTTGAGGAGACTGAAAAAACAAATAAAACTTTAAATATCGTTTAAAATTGTAATTGACAACATTTTTAAGTTTGATCTTAGATCGAGTTAGCACATATTTTATTAAAAATAATATAAATTGAAATTTTCATAAAAATCAGATATTTAATAAAATTCAAGGTCGTGGGGGGGGGGGCGCAGAAAACTCGCTTAGAAAAAAAATTAAAAATATGCTGAAAAATAACACTAGCAATTTTTTCACGCTATTAGATATAATATTTCCAACTTTTATTTTTTCGATGCACCCTAATGCACATGATACCTGGTGGGTTTTAATACGTTGTTATTGCACATTTTTTTGTCATACAATTAAACATTTAATATTCACCATTGGCTCATGGCTCATAATATTACCTGTATGCACGCCAACGGTGAATATTAAATTTTTAATTGTATGTCAAAAAATATGCAATAACTACGTCATAAAACCCACCAAGTTGCATTTGCATATCTCAACCGGTTTTAAAGCAATAAATAAATCGTCAGTTTGTCAGAAAAATTTCAACACCCTCTATCTCGGAAACGAAGCATTTGCGAACATAAGTTTATAAAGCAAACTGTCATTAACTTTTCATGCAGACAGAATTGTTAAAGCACCTAACTTTTTCATTATCCAACATAAGCGAATCAATCAAACAAAAAAAATATTGAGAAAGCATGAGGCTATAGTTAGGTTTTAATTTCAGTACTCTACAAATGCTAGAATATCCACAGCGTGATGCAAACTGTAAGAAAAAAAAAACACAGTTTGATTCGTACACCCGGTATACAATGAAAATTTACCTGTTTAGCAACAATATTATTATAACGATATTGTCAAGGAATAAGGCTATAACATATTAAACAAATCACTTAAATCGAACAACGGGTTTAGGAGATGTAAGACATCAAAAATGACCTATTTTTAAGGTGGCAGGTTAATTTTGGCCCAGAGTGTATTTAAAAATTTCGAAAAACATCTTTTTTTTATTCTCTTTGCTTGTAACTTTAGAACGATTCATCTTGGAACAAAGTTCTACAGAAATAAAATAAAGATAATTTGAAAGATGAACTTATTTCAGGGCAGATACAAATGGAGATAAGCAGGGGAGGCCTACGTCTTCAAATGGATAACATGGGCTACATATCGCACCTACGCTAAAAAAGAGTCACAGCTCAAAAATCGCCATTATTGAGATGAACATGCTACAAGTATTAAAATAAGTCGTACTTTCTTCCATAAACGCGTCACTCTTATATTTGAACTATTTACCGCGAGATGGCGATGTGACACTTTTGTTTTTTACAGGTTAGCTCAGCATGCATTCCTGTACATGTACAGTGTCACCTTTGACTTTATAACAGTCGACACGTAGTACTTAATCCTGAAAAGAGTCATAATTAGAATTGTGACAGCTTTTTTAGTGAATTATTAGTTATATCTGATTATTGCATTCAGTAAAATACTGTTCTTTTTTGTGTTGTGACAGTTTTTTCGTTGTAAACGAGGAAAGTACTTCTGGGTGGTGCGGAGTAGTGTTACATTTTGAGTTGAGTCATTTTTTTTAATATGTAAGTATATTTTTTAAACTATTTTTGGAATATGACTGTTTTGCAGAACCGGCACATATGATTTTCAAATCCACTGACGTTTTTTTTTATGACGCTTTTTTAGAATTATTGACTGTTATTTTCTTGTTTATGACTAAAGTCCGAATTATAAGCATTTTGCTTTTTTTGTTTATATAAATAACAAACTCTCTCTCTCTTGGACCATCACTCCTAGTGGAGTATTGGGCGCATCTGCGTTTCTTGGCCGATAGTGTAAGACGGCTGGTGGCCAGCTCAGCGCGTCTTCTTGTGTTTATTCTCTGGTTAATCTGCGTACCAGTTCCTTCCATTCTCCTCTGTTTCTTGCTTTGTTTTTCACTTCCCCCCAACTTAAGCCGATTCTGTTGTGTTCTCTGGTTACTGTTTTCTTCCAAGTATTATCTGGTCGTCCCCTCTTCCTTGTACCCTCAGGTTGATATTCGAGTGCTTGTCTTGTGATGTTACTAGAATCTTTTCTTAACGTATGGCCGATCCATTTCCATTTCTTCTGTCTGATTGTTGCTATTATACTGGTTTGTTTCGTTCGTTTCCATAGTTCTTCCAGAAGAAAAAGATTCAATGTAGAAACCCTAAAGCAAGAAGAAACAAGGAAAATATTCACCGACAGACTTAAAGTAAACCGAAATATACACCACTGTAATGGAGACTCTGTGGAAGAAATATGGAAAAACTTCAAAGAGGTCATGATGAAGACAGCAGACGAAACAATCGGGTTGAAAAAAAAGTGAAAATAAAAAATGGATAACTAAAGACACGTTACAGCTTATAGAAGAAAGAAAGAAAATCAAGAAAGACATATTGCAAAAAGAAGGAACAAGGGAAGAAGAGATCCTTGACAGAAAATACAAAGCAAAAAACATAGAAGTGAAAAAGGCATGCAGAAACGATAAAAGGAATTACATAAACGAAATGCTAAAATCAGCAGAGAAAGCAGCACAAGATAATGATCTACGAACACAATACACGATTATACGAAACCTAACAGGCAATCGAGCAAGAAGTGTAAGAGAAATAAAAGATAAAAAAGGAAAATTAATTAAATCTGAGAAAGAAATAACTCAAAGATGGAGAGAATACTTTGAAGAAATATACGCCAAACATGACCGAACCCAAGAATTGGATGAGCAAATTGAAATACAAGAATTAGAGGTTAACACTGGGGTAATTACAAGAGAGGAAATTGCCAACGCACTTAAATTATTAAAGAATGGCAAATCCGCAGGAACAGATAATTTACCTATCGACCTGATAAAAGCAGACACCGAACAAGCCATAGATATGCTACATAAACTTTTAAATAAAATATGGGCCAACGAAGAACTGCCACAAGAATGGAAAGAGGGACTGATAATAAAAATACCAAAGAAGGGAGATCTGAGTAACTGTAAAAATTGGCGTATAATAACTTTATTAAGCGCCTCATCCAAGGTGCTAACAAAAATTCTGCTTGAAAGAATGAAAGAAGAATTGGACAAGAAACTGAGAAGTAACCAAGCAGGCTTTCGTGCTAAACGCTCTACTATAGATCACATATGCACCTTAAGAATCATCCTAGAACAAGCTAATGAATGGCAGAAAGACATAAATTTAAGTTTTATCGACTTTGAAAAGGCTTTCGACCGAGTCAATAGGGAACAAATGTGGAAAATTTTAAGACAGTATGGTCTACCAACAAAAATTATTAACCTGATCAAACTGTTTTATGATGGGTATAAAGCTAGACTAGAACACGAGGGAGCAATCACAGAAGAAATAGCTATTGAAAGCGGTGTTAAACAAGGTTGTATCTTATCTCCTACTTTGTTCCTTATCTTGGTAGACTGGATTATGAGGAAAGTAACGGATGATCGGACAGGCATTAGATGGAACCTCTTTAATCAGCTTGAAGATCTTGAATTTGCTGACGACGTCTGCCTGTTAACAGAACACAGAACTCACATGCAAACAAAAGTCGATAAGCTAACACAGTACTCTGATATGATTGGTCTCCGGATAAATACAGAGAAGACAAAAATCTTAAAAAATGATAACCCGCAAATTAACAAAATAAAAATAAAAGACAAAGAAATTGAATACGGAGCAGAAACTTGGAAGCACGACGAAAGCACAACAAAGAGGCTACAGACTTTTGTAAATAGGTCCTTAAGAAAGATCTTAAAAATTTACTGGCCTAATATAATAACAAATGAAGAAATAACAAATTACTATTTGTTAATAATACGATAAAATAAATGTTAAAAATAAATGTAATTTAATGTTAAAGTCCTTTATTCATACTTATATCATTATCTTCTTCTTCTTCTTCTTCTTCAGTGTCTTATCCGGTCCGGATGTTGGCGATCATCAAGACTATCATTTTTTTGTTGACTGCTCTGCGAAACACATTGTCGGAGGTTTTTCAACCACGAGATACGACGGCGTCCCGGTCCTCTCCTGCCAAATACTTTGCCCTGCATGACGAGTTGAAGAACTCGATATTTTTCTTCGTTCCGCATCAGGTGGCCAAGGTACTCAAGCTTACGTTGTTTTACTAAATTAAGCACTTCTTTTTCTTTTGTCATGCGCTGTAGGACCTCAATGTTGGTGACATGGTCCACATAAGATATTTTTAATATCCTCCTGTAGATCCACATCTCAAAGGCTTCAAGCCGCTTTTCAGTGACTTGCGTCAGTGTCCAGGCTTCAACTCCATACAGTAGCACTGGAAGAATGTAGCACCTCACTATCCGCATCTTGGTTCCCAAACTGAGATCACCGCAGCACAGTAAGGGTCTCAGCTTGATAAATGTAGACCGTGCCATTTCAATTCTGGATCTAATCTCTTGAGCGTGGTCCCATTGTGAGTTGAGGGTAGTTCCGAGGTAAGTGAATCTGTCGACTCTCTGGATCTCTTCGCTATCTGCCATTAGTGCCCCGGGATCTAAATTTATACGGCTGACAACCATGAATTTAGTTTTCTTAATATTAAGGTTCAGTCCGTATGTTACGGTCACAGTTCTCACACGGTCTAGTAAGGCCTGTAGATCATTTAGGCTGGTTGCTAGTAATACAGTGTCATCGGCGTAGCGGATATTATTGATGTATTCACCGTTCACTCGGATTCCCATCTCTAGGTTCGTGAGGGCTTCAGTAAAAATTTCCTCAGAGTATATATTGAAAAGAGTCGGCGAGAGCACACAGCCCTGCCTTACTCCTCGCATGATCTTCACTTGGTCGGTCAACTGGTCTTCGACCTTGACTTGAGCACGCTGGTTCCAGTATAAATTCATGATGATCCGAATGTCCTTCTCATCTAATCCTACTCTTTGTAGGGCGGTGACCATCTTCTGGTGCTGGCAACGGTCAAATGCCTTGGCGTAGTCAATAAAACAAGCATAGAATCACAACTAATATCGCAACATCTCTGAAGTAGAACTTGTAAGGTGAAAAGTGCTTCACGTGTACCCATGGAATCGCGGAATCCAAATTGCATTTCACCGACATTTTCCTCGCATTTCTTGTAAATTCTGGCATGTATGATTTTAAGAAAAATCTTAAGTGCATGACTCATAAGGTTATATCATTATATTCATGTTTAAATACAGTTTTTTTCTTGAACCTTGTTTATTTCATAAAAACTTTACTTATTTTTGACACATTTTTTTGCTTATAATAGTGCTTATTTTGACCTTTCTGTCATGCTTATAATCCGGACTTTATTTATGACTGTGTGTTATCCTCCCTAGTTTTTATTTATTATTATTTTTGTTGCAGCAAACAGGCTGGTTCCATAAGATGCAAAATTCATCGAGTTCAAGGACATACAGAATTATGGCCCTTGAAAAGAAAATCAAATCAGAGCTTTATGCACCAGATCAAGTGCGAAACTCAGGTAATCTGATATTGAATAATAAAAAATAGCGTGCCTGAATAACAAAGTTTTTATTTTAGCTATAATAATGTTTCTTCTTTTTCAGAAATCTTAGAGAGACATCTTTTACAAGAGGAAAATGCTGCACTTGTTACTTATGATAATTTAAACTATGTATAGCTACCGATAACGATAATAATTTTTTTTTATTTTTTATTTATTAATATTACGGGAAAACCCCATTAACAGTTACAATTAACAAATAGTAAAATGTAAGATGTATGTAATAGATTGAGAAAAAAATATAATCAAAAAACAACAAAAATAATTCAACCTGCAACAATGTTCAAACAACCAACAATTAACATTACAACCCTAAATTTATAATTAAAGTTTTACACTAAACTAAAGTATTAATTATTCTATGAAATTGATTCTATTAAATTGAGCCCTGAACCCACTCTCAGACATATCAAATATTTCCAAATGAAGTTGGATCTCGAGTATCTTTCTATAGGCAAATTCATACCATAATTTGTTCGATGATAGGGTATATGAAAAGAAGAGTAGTTATGTCTCCTATTTCGTGTGACAATCTCAATGTTAACCGACTCCAACAATTCAGCACTATCAATTTTCCCTGTAACAATTTTATGCAAAAAATTTAATCCAGCACAGATTCTCCTTTCTGAAAGTGTTTTCAAATTCAGTTGTTTTTCCAGAATTGAATAATTATGATCAGAGATCCCAATATATAATTTGAATCCACAAAATCGTAGAAACTTATGCTGAACCTTTTCTACAGTATATTTATGGACAGCTTGGTAAGGAGACCACACCACTGATCCATACTCCACTAATAATAAGCCTGGTACATCATTATTACGGGTTGACCTTTCACCAGAACTGAAAGACGACCTCCAAATCTCGGACTTCGTAAGCGATAATGATGATGATTCCGTAAAAGATCCAAACTATGAATCAGATTCTAGTAGCTCTAGTTCGTAGCAGCAACAAGCATTCAAGTACCAGACGTTGAAGTTGCAGACACTCTAGAAGCAAACTTACAAGCATCAGGACCTGAAGTACCAGATACTCAACTAGCAGACACCCAACCAGCAAACACTCAACCAGCAGACACCAAAATTGCCAGTCCTAAAAAAGAGGGAAAAAGCGAGTAGCAGTGGCAGAAAACTAGTTAAGTAACAAAGCCAAGAAATTACGAAACTCTGGTCAAGCATATACCTCAAGATCTAAATCACAAAAACCTATTGTTGCCAGGTGTATCAGACCTGCTTGTGGAGATAAATGCCGGCTGAAATGCTCTAATAAACTGGATGAAAATACCAGCAAAGATATTTTAAAAAAATATTGGGCCCTGGAAAATATAAATAGACAGAGAGATTTCATTCACAAATGCATGAAACCAGTCAAACCAGCGTACAGGTACAGCAGTGCAGAGAGGCCTAGACAACATAATAATGCATAGGTACTACATATTTTCATATAAATAATAATGAGCAAGTTCGCGTATGCAAATACTTTTTTATGGCTACGCTAGATATCAACAATCGAATTACAAGGACGGTCGTTGGCAAAGCTGAAAAAGGGTTTCTGGAAGTAGACTTAAGAGATAAACACAAAAACCATAAAAAAGTGGATCCATCGATTAAAGACGGAGTTCGTGAGCACATTCGATCGATTCCTCATTATCTTCGCAAACAAACCAATAGGGAATACATCGAAGGTTGAAAAAATTTAACTGATATATTTAATGACTATAAACAAAATTGGCAGAAAACAATCTACCGCACGCAAATTTAGTGATGTTCTCAAAAATGTTTAACACAGAGTTTAACATTAGTTTCTTTATGCCCAGAAAAGATCGCTGTGAGTTGTGTGATGCGTATGAAAATGCCATAGGAGAAGCTAAGGAAATATTGGAAAACAAGTATGTATTACATTTGGAAGAATAGTAAATTGTTTACCGGGTAGGAAAAGCTTAACATTCCTGGACGACTGTGAAGGTTGCTAAGTCGAGGCGCAAGCCGAGACTTAGCAACACAGAGTCCAGGAATGTGGCTTTTCCTACGAGGTAAACATACTATTTTTCCGCAAATCGTTTAAAATTCGACAGATATTGATTGATTAAAAAAAAACGCGATAATTTTATTCCCAAATAAATGGTGCTTTGAAATTCCTAATAAAATTACTTGGGTTACTATGGAAACGTATTGAGGTTGAATTGTCAAACTTGACGCTTATAAATTTAATTGCTGGTGTTCTCGAAAGTAAAATGATAAGTGATGATGAAATTTCCATTCCTGGGACTCCTCCAGAGCTGATTGAGGCAGTGAATACTGCTTCATTAGAATTATATAATGCCCAATCAGAATTATATATAGCAATGACTTCATGTTTTCAAAATATAAATTAATTCCTTATAAGCAATGTGTTTTCTATCATTTATGTAGAACACTAACAACTGTAAGGAAATATCATTTCCTTACAGTAAGGAAATGACATTTCCTTACAGTAAGGAAGTCCTGACTTTTTCTTCAAGAAATTTTGACAGGAATGTCAAAATTTCCTGGCGATTTGCGGAAAAAAGATTTATCGAGAAAAGAAAAGGACCAAGAAAAGGCGAAGGCTAATGCTAATCCCAATTACATTGTATCAGTCTATGACTTGTAAGCAATTCTTCCTACGCCGCAAGGAACTGTATCTGTTTTTTATTATAAATCGAAGTTGAATTGCTACAACTTCACGGTGTCTGATTTGAAAACTGGTTCAACGGAATGCTACTTTTGGCATGGAGGGCATGGAAATAGGGGGAGTGATGAAATCATGTGTACTTAATGTACTTAATTTCATAGAAAAATAACTGGGTACTTCTAATAATGAAGCTGGGCTTGACTTCGTTTTCTTTTCAAATAATTGTTGTGGTCAACAAAAAAATAGATTTTTAGTTGCTATGTATATTTATGCTCTGGGCAAATACCCTAAAATACGTTCAATAACCCATAAATATTTGATAAGTGGACTTAGTCAGAATGAAGGAGATTCTGTTCATTCAACTATTGAGAAGGCTGTAAAGAAAAGTTTAAAATCTGGTCCTATCTATGTGCCAAGTCAGTATGCACAAATCATTCGTTTGGCAAAAAAGAAGAAAGAACCCTACCATGTAAATGAATTCGGTTACATATTTGGATTTTTATTCGCTTAAAAAATTGTGTGACGATATAGGCATGACAGGCATAAAATCTTTGAAGATTACTGAAGTAAAGGTTTTTTAAGTTAAATCAAGAAAATCCTACCACCCTCTATTATAAAACCTCCTATAAAGATGAATAGTTCAAGCAAGTAGATCTCTGCCGAAGAAAAAACAATACCATTCCAAGTACCTTACAATAGGCCTACAAAAGTGTACTTAGCATTAAAGAGAATAAGAAAAAAGATCCCTTGGATTTAGTAAAGCATAATCACATTCCCAGTTATTATTCAGGTCCATGTCACCAGCCCCCCCATTTTCGATTTGAGGGTCAAAAAAAGCTCATTCGTTTGTATTGCGTTAGTACTGGATTGTATCACCCTTCATTCGTTTGTACTGCCCCCACCCTTTTAAATCTGCCTGGAGGGGCTGGTGACATGCCATCCCCCCTTTTTCGATCTGGGGGTTCGGATTTGGTATGTTCGTTTGTACTGCGTTAGTATCGGATTGTATCGCCCTTATTTTGTTTGTACTGCCCCCATCCGTCTAGATTGGCCTGGGGGGGCCAGTGACATGCTACCCTCTACTCTGCACTTTTTGCCTTCTGAATGTCGAAAATAGGCTATTTCGTTTGTACTGCGTTAGTACTGGATTGTATCACCCTTTATTCGTTTGTACTGCCTCCACCCTTTTAAATCTGCCTGGAGGGGATGGTGACATTCCATCCCCCCCTTTCTCGATATGGGGGGTCCGGGATGGGTATGTTCGTTTGTACTACGTTAGTATCGGATTGTATCGCCCTTATTTTGTTTGTACCGCCCCCACCCGTCTAGATTGGCCTGGGGGGCCAGTGACATGCTACCCTCTACTATGCATTCTTTGCCATCTGAATGTCAAAAATAGGCTATTTCGTTTGCACTGCATTAGTACTGGATTGTACTGGATTGTACCGCCCTTATTTTGTTTGTACTACCCCTACCCTTCTACATTTAAAACAGAGAAGGGTTAGTGCTAGGAGTAAGGACGCAAAATCAGCCAAACCTTGCACATAGTAACAACGCGGGTGTAAAATTTGGTAAATTCGTCAAAAATGAAACGAATTAAATTTTGAAACTGAAAAACAGGCTTGCAAGCCACTCTCCACTCTCCATGGAGAATGGAAATTTACCCCCTCAGATGGATCTCGGAGTAGGAGAGATTTAAAAAATGGTACATGTATTTGTTGGAGATATTTTGAACACCATTTTCAATCAGAAATCAGAGCAGCGACCTTGTCTTTTCCTACTAGGAAGAAATTTATCCATCCCCTCAATAAATTTTACAGTTTCAGACGCTATCGATATGAAAATCAAAGATCTTATGCGGCGCATTCCGAAATGCACTCTTCGTTGTACAATTTCAACCTCTCTAGATAACTGATTAACTGAAACGTACATAGGTACGGCAGAACATTCCGAAATGCACTCTTCGTTGTACAATTTCAACCTCTCTAGATAACTGATTAACTGAAACATACATACGGCAGAATTCATTGGAATCGAAAATTATTAAAAGTATTTGGAACATTAAATGAAAAATTCCCACAATCAATATCTTTCTTACCATCTAATGTCAGAGACCAGATAACAATAATTGCCGCTGCTATGTTATGGTAATTTGTTTTCTAGAAAGGTTTGTATTGTTCGTTTATGACTGCAATAAGATTCAGAATTTCCGTGTTTCATTTGTAAAATAAATATAGTGTCAAAAACTTGCTTATACATTTAACGCACTGTCCGTCAACATGTTAATTGACTTGCTGAGGCCGATTAAATGAACCAACTTAAGTTTTGTAAAGTGTATTAGATAGGTAGGGCATATCTTTATATGTAAAAAAATTAGCAAACTTCTAAATAATGGTCTACTTTTTGTTCAGAAAGTTTATAAAAAATTTTAACTTTAAAAAAAAAAATTAGAATGCAAAATTATTATGCAAAATCTATTAAGTGTATTTTATAGTATAGTATAGTATATCATAAAAAATTCAATTATCTTTATTTTATTTCCCTACGACTTTGTTCCAAAATGAATCGTTTTAAAAACGATTGAAAAGTTGAAAAAAATCGATGTTTTTCGGAATTTTTAAATATTTGAATGTTTTTATTAATGTTCCGGACATATTTGAGAAGGATCATAAGCCAATTATAATTACTGAAGTTGTCACCTAATTTTATCTGCAAAAATCGGAATGCCACCTCTCACATCCACTTCAAAACAGATCCGCCCTGGTCTATACAGCGATAATTCCATAGTAAAAAAATCGAAAATTGCACTGCCATTGTTTATTTAATAGGTCAGTTTGGCATTTCATATATTTGCAAATATTTTTCTATAAAAATGTCTCGTTTTGGCACTGAATCTGTAGAGTCAATTAACACGTTGACGGACAGTGCGTCAAATGTATAAGCAAGTTTTTGACACTATATTTATTTTGCAAATGGAATACGGAAATTCTGAATCTCATTGCAGTCATAAATGAACAATACAAACCTTTCTAGAAAACAAATTACCATAACATAGCAACGGCAATTATTGTTATCTGGTCTCTCGCATTAGATGGTAGGAAAGACATTGGGTGGAATGCATAAAACGTAGTATCTGCTAATGCTTCAAGTAATTCTACATTTTTGTAGTACTTGCTACACTTACAAAGTATATTGCTTTCCTCCATAGTATTTGCTACTATTTACCAGATACATAGAAGGACGTACTACGCTTTTGAAGTATTTGCTAGTTTAGTAGAATTTGCTTCAGTTTAGGTGAAGTTGGTGGACGAACGAATTCGGCGTAGGTGTTTTATGTTAAAAAATGGCAGCATTTATGAATGTTCGTCGTAGAAAAATCTACAAACCAGGAAGAAGATACAATGACGATATTTATCGTAAAATATTCAGGTAATTATCATGAATCGTGCAGTTTTATTCATACAGTGCGCTGGAATAAGTGTTACCCCCTATATTAACTCATTTAGTATAAAAACAAAACGCTCGGAGAGGTCGATTTTTAAAATAATCATAGTATTTTATAGCATCAATGTTTCGAATTTTAAGCAATCCTTCTTCAGGTGACAGTAATAACTTAGATTTTTTAAATGGGAGAGTAGGAGGGGAAGACTTATTTCAGCGCACTGCATATGTAGGTATATATATTTAGGTATTAATATAAAATCTTTTTAAAAAGTTACTTTCATATTTTTTGTTTTAGATTCAACAGAGAAAATGTAGAGTGGCTTGCTAATCATTTTCTTGACGATGACGATTCCGTAGAAACAAGAGGTGGAGCCTTGTCACCCACTCGGAAAATGGAGATATTTTTGAGAAGTTTAGGTTAGTTTTGGAAATAAGTTGTAAACTTTGAAAAATATAAATATTACCTTTTTAGGAGATCCTGGATATCAGGATATCAGCAGGGAGTTGCTGTTGATTTGAATGTTAACCAAAGCACTGTATCCAGAACCTTGATCAGTGTTTCAGAAGCAATTTACTTAAAGAGAAATAACTGGATAACATTTCCTAATACTAACGAGTTATTTGAAGTTGCTATCAATCAGTGGGCAAATACCAATAAGCAAATGCCCAATGTTATAGGTGCTATTGATTGTACCCACGTTAAAATAACAAAGCCACGTATCCATGGTGAAGAATACGTGAATAGAAAAGGAGTATATTCCATAAATGTACAAGCTACTTGTAACGCCCAAGAAATGTTTACCAGTGTCGATGCGAGTTGGCCAGGCTCCGTGCACGATAGTCGAATTTGGCGAAACTACGTAGTGCATCGAATTATGTATAATAATGTGCAAGGAGCAGCCTTGATAGGTGATGAAGGATATGGTATTGCACCGTGGTTGTTGACACCTTTTAAAAATCCAACCACACCTATTCAACAAAATTATAATACAATTCATGTGAAGGAACGTTGTGTCATCGAGCGCTGTTTTGGTCAGTTGAAAAGGCGTTTTCCAATGTTACAGTATACTTTTCGCCTAAAAACTGAAAACATTCCAAAACATATTGTAAGTGCATTTGTACTTCACAACATATCTAAACATCTGCAGGATCCGTACCATGATTTTGATCCAGTTCAAATTGTAGTGCAAGATGCAAATGAAGTGATACCTGAAGGAAATCAAGGACTAATTCGAAATCGAGGCACACAACGTAGAAATGAGGTTGCGGAGGCTCTATTTCGTAATGCCAACTAACACATATATTATTACCATAATATGTACAGGGTCTAATAAAAATTCGTAACCAATATTTTGATTTTTATTCTATTAATATTAAAGAAAATACAACATAATAACATATTTATTTAATATTTAGTTTATAACTTTGTTTTTATAAAAATACATATCTTCATACAAATTTTGTCACTGTACCATATCACGTTGAACTATATGGTTGACTAACTGCTCACCAGCTTCAGCAAACTTTATCAATGCATTCGCGGCTCGATTCTGAGCTTCTGCCGAAGACTGCTGAGCTCGAGCACGAGAAATTTGAGCTTCGGCTGCTTCAATTTGTTTTCGTAAGTAGGTCTTCTGTAGTTTAATCAGCGACTCCTCCTTCGCACTAGGACATTTGGAAGCTCTGCCTGTTAGTTTTTGGCAACCAGAACTGGAGCTAAACTGAACGTTTTCAACATTATTTTTTTGTGATGAAACCCCAATCTCCTCTGTTACACCGGCCTGAGAAGCACCTGGTACCCTGTGCAAGACTGGATTTTCTCCAATGTTTCATAACTCATAGAATTTTCTTTGCCAGTCAGTTAGTATGATTTTTTTGTTACCAGTTTTTTTTACGTCAACAATTTTTTTAACCTTTGTTTTCATGTTGATGAATTTCTTCATAATTTGTTTTGAATCCAGGTTTTTTTCGATAATTTCATTAAAGGCAGCAGTTAATTTATTCAATGCAGCTTCCTTTTCATTTTTAATTTTTGGTATCATTCTTTTATCAAATAAAATTTGATAGTTTTCAAGAAGATTAACAAACAATACTTGTTAGTATGATTTTTTTGTTACCAGTTTTTTTACGTCAACAATTTTTTTAACCTTTGTTTTCATGTTGATGAATTTCTTCATAATTTGTTTTGAATCCAGGTTTTTTTCGATAATTTCATTAAAGGCAGCAGTTAATTTATTCAATGCAGCTTCCTTTTCATTTTTAATTTTTGGTATCATTCTTTTATCAAATAAAATTTGATAGTTTTCAAGAAGATTAACAAACAATACTTGTTCATTTTTGTCCTCTCCTAACTCTTTTGTCGCTTCGGAATCTGAACCACTCATTTTTACTCACTACTCACTTATTCTAATAATAATTAAGTACGTAAAAATGTGAATTCACAAAACACAAGCAAATGAAAAACCACATGAAAAACTAGTTCTAATACGATTGGTGTGATGCGCACAAGGGCACTACGGCTGGCGCTACGTTTAGTAGTAGATCCTTCAGGTCAGTAGCAAGTACTTCGAATGTGTAGTACGGTCTTTTCAACAAAGCACCTCCTTTTATGTAAAAGAAAATGCTACAAACTAGATACTATTTGCTGAAGCAATAGCATCTACTACGTTTTATGCATTCCACCCATTGGGTGGAATGCATAAAACGTAGTATCTGCTAATGCTTCGAGTACGTACTACATTTTTGAAGAATTTGCTACACTTACAAAGGATTTGCTTTCCTCCGTAGCATCTGCTACTATTTACCAGATACATAGAAGGATGTACTACGCTTTTGAAGTATTTGCTAGTTTAGTAGAATTTGCTTCAGTTTAGGTGAAGTTGGTTGATGAACGACTTCGGCGTAGGTGTTTTTTGTTAAAAATGGCAGCATTTATGAATGTTCGTCGTAGAAAAATCTACAAACCAGGAAGAAGATACAATGACGATATTTATCGTAAAATGTTTAGGTAATTATCATGAGTCGAGCAGTTTTATTCATACAGTGCGCTGGAATAAGTGTTACCCCCCATATTAACTCAATTATGTTTAGTACATAAGCAAAACGCTCGGAGAGGTCAATTTTTAAACTAATGATAGTATATTATAGCATCAACGTTACGAACTTTACGCGATACCTCTTCAGGTGACATTCATAACTTTGATTTTTTAAATGGGAAAGTACATCATGTGACACCCCATTTAAAAGCTTCTGAAATACTGATTACAAAAATGTATAATATTTGGGCAAAATTTCGGTCAAATGATTTTTAAATGCATTCATTTTTTTTTAATCCTGAGAAAACTAATAAGAATTTTTGAAAATTTTAAACGCAGAATAAAAGATTACAATTATTACCGAGGGCCGAAAGTCCATATAAAAACTTCTATATTGTTTATTTAAATAAGTTACAGGGGTGAAAACGAAGAGAAAATTTAGTATGATTTTTAATTTCAAATAGGTATATCATCCAAAAGAAAATTTCTATATGGTTGACTAACTGCTCACCAGCTTCAGCAAACTTTATCAATGCATTGGCGGCTCGTTCTGAGCTTCTGCCGAAGACTGTTGAGCTCGAGCACAAGAAATTTGAGCTTCGGCTGCTTCAATTCGTTTTCGTAAGCAGGTCTTCTGTAGTTCAATCAGCGACTCCTCCTTCGCACTAGGATATTTTAGAGCTCTGCCTGTTAGTTTTTGGCAACCAGAATTGGAGATAAAAGAATGTTTTCATCATTTTTTTTTGTGATGAAACCCTAATCTCCTCTGTTACATCAGCCTGACAAGCACCTGGTACTCTGTGCAAGACTGAATTTTCTCCAATGTTCCATAACTCATAGAATTTTCTTTGAAAGTCAGTTCGATTTTTTACCAGTTTTTTTTACGTCAACAATTTTTTGAACTTTTGTTTTCATGTTGTTGAATTTCTTCAAAATCTGTTTTGAATCTAGGTTTTTTTCGATTATTTCATTAAAGGCAACAGTTAATTTATTCAATGTAGCTTCTTTTTCATTTTTAATTTTTGGGACCATTCTTTTATCAAATAAAATTTGATAGTTTTTAAGAAGATTTACAAACAATACTTGTTCATTTTTATCCTCGCCTAACTCTTTTGTCGCTTCAGAATCTGACCCACTCATTTTTACTCACTACTCACTTATTCTAATAATAATTTGGTACGTAAAAATGTGAATTCACAAAACACAAAAACACATGAAAAACTATTTAGTTCTAACACGATTGGTGTGATGCGCACAAGGGCACTACGGCTGGCGCTACGTTTAGTAGTAGATCCTTCAGGTCAATAGCAAGTACTTCGGTTGTGTAGTACTGTCTTCTCAGCAAAGCACCTACTTTTATGTAAAAGAAAATGCTACAAATTAGATACTATTTGCTGAAGCAATAGTATCTACTACGTTTTATGCATTCTACCCATTGATTGTGGGAATTTTTCATTTAATGTTCCAAATACTTTTAATAATTTTCGATTCCAATGAATTCTGCCATATGTATCTTTCAGTTAATCAGTTATCCAGAGAGGTTGAAATTGTACAACGAAGAGTGCATTTCGGAATGCGCCGCATGAGATCTTTGATTTTCATATCGATAGCGTGTAAAACTGTAAAATTTATTGAGGGGATGGATAAATTTCTTCCTAGCAGGAAAAGGCAAGGTCGCTCCTCTGATTTCTGATCGAAAATGGTGTTCAAAATATCTCCAACAAATACATGTACCATTTTTCAAATCGGTAGCGTAGAACTACTCCGAGATCCATCTGAGGGTGTAACTTTCCATTCCCCATGGAGAGTGGCTTGCAAGCCTGTTTTTCAGTTTCAAAATGTAATTCGTTACATTTTTGACGAATTTACCAAATTTTACACCCGCGGTGTTACTATAATAGTTTTGGCTTATTTTGTGTCCTTACTCCTAGCATTAATCCTCCCCTGTTTTAAATGTAGAAGGGTAGCATGTCACTGGCCCCCCAGGCCAATCTAGACGGGTGGGGGCGGTACAAACAAAATAAGGGCGATACAATCCGATACTAACGTAGTACAAACGAACATACCCATCCCGGACCCCCCATATCGAAAAAGGGGGGGTGGCATGTCACCAGCCCCTCCAGGCAGATTTAAAAGGGTGGAGGCAGTACAAAAGAATGAAGGGTGATACAATCCAGTACTAACGCAGTACAAACGAAATAGCCTATTTTCGACATCTCTCATGAATGAAAAAAGTAAACATAAAAACAAAAACATTATAGAAACAAAAACATTATTACAGAAAATACAAATCCTTAAGCGGTAGGAATAGAAAAGACATATAAACAGCAAAAGAAAGATGGTTAACTGAGCAGTGTGACGAACAGGCGTTTAGGTCAATTGACGCCCTAGGCAATTCTCTAGTAGCCGCCCTTCAACCATGTACCATTTTTGCGAAAAGAAATTGCAGAAATTTGCAAAAATACTAAAAATGGATTTAAACTACGATGTGTATATACCTATAACAGAAAAAATTGTCATTTCAGTTCGATCACATGTCAGAGACTTCTTTTCAAAAAAGACTTTTCAAAAAAAATTTTTTCTTGACAAAATCGACAACATGTACGTTCTTGCGTCATACTTGATGAGAAATTATTTTTAATTCTTGACATTTTCAAAAATGACCTTTCAGCGGACACGTTGGCACCTGGGATGCACAAGTAAATGTGCAAAGCAATGTCAAAATTAGGGAAAATATCTTTCAATCCACTTAGTGCAGTCACTG
This sequence comes from Diabrotica virgifera virgifera, assembly GCF_917563875.1. Classification (NCBI taxonomy): domain Eukaryota; kingdom Metazoa; phylum Arthropoda; class Insecta; order Coleoptera; family Chrysomelidae; genus Diabrotica; species Diabrotica virgifera. The sequence continues at coordinate 173,228,139 of NC_065451.1, forward strand.
ACCACTGAAGGTTTTCACCTCCGATATCGTTGATCCTCCATTTTTTTTATGAAAATTGGTGAGTAGTTAGAGGATACCTCAAGGAACAAAGGTGACATGATGCCAACTTGCGCTTTTACCGTGGTGGTGAATGCCACCCCTTCTTGAGGATGAAAATTATGTTTGTAATAATTCCATAAATCGACAGAGAGACAAATTCTAAGAAAAATTTGTTATATAAAGTTATTAATATAAATCAATACTTTTTGAGTTATTATAGATCAAAGATTTTATTTTTTTCGTAAAAAATGCATATTTTAAATCTGTTTTTCACGTAGAACTCAATAACTATAAGCTTTTACAAAAAAGTTATTATTATCAAAATTGAAGATAATAAAAAGTTGAATATGTACATTCCTTGCTTAAAGAACTAAACTAATGTTAATTCAAAGTGAGTTATGGTTAATTGAATGTATATTTTTTTCGACAAGTACTCAAATCTAAGTGTTCAAGCGTAAATAACGGGAAGAAGATGCATTTTATAAAATATAACTACTAAACACTTGTCAAAGTACTTCGGAGTACCTATCAAATGAGCTCCAGTAGAAGTCAATATCATCACAATTAAGCAAGTCATGATGAAAATAAGAGAACCCTTTAGAACTTTTTAGGAAAAAGTGAAAAATAAAACATACGCCATTTCCACAAAAATTAAAATTTATAGTAATCCTTACAAGAATTTCTTTATATTAGCATAAATAATGATTTCCACAATTTTGACTGGTTTAGAATGTATATTAAAAAAAAAGATATAATTTAAAAAAATAAGAATTTTTTAAATTATTTTAAAATTATTATCTTTTGATAATAACTCCAAAAATACTCAATATACGTAAAAAGTGATATATGTATAACCAAATTTTAGTTTTCTCTGTATCAAATATTTTAACTATATATAACTATATAAAACTATAGGGTACATAACTATAAGGTAAAAAATAACCGAGATAGAAACGTTTAAAGCTTAAATTTTGCTGCGAGAACCATGTGACCGGGGCCATTTAACCTTTTATTTCTTAAAAAGTAAAGGGGGGGTTTAAAAGGGGGTTTCAGCGTGGTTTAATAGTCAATAAAATTAACTTTTAAATAGTGTTAAGGCAAACCTGATATCGTAAAAGCTAACGGAGTTATTTAAAAAAAAAACTGTTTTGAAAAATTCTTAAAAGATAAATTTTGAAAAATATTTGAAAAAATAAGATTATGTTATAAAATGCATCATTTTCCCGTTATATAAGCTTGAATACTTAGATTTGGGTACTCGCCGAAAAAAATATACATTCTATTACCTATAACTCACTTTTAGTTAACATTAAAAGGTCTTTTCAGTAAGGAGTTTATTTCATTTTTTATTAGATTCAATTTTGGTAGTAATAACCTTTTTGTAAAATCTTATAGTTTTTGAGTTATTTATGAAAAATCGGTTAAAAACATGCATTTTTCTCAGAAAAATTAAAATCTTTGATCTTAAATAACTCAGAAAGTTTTGATTTATTTAAATAACTTTATGTAACAAATTTTACTTAGAATTTGCCCCTCTATCGAATTCTGGGGATATTTTTAATAAAATAATTTTCACTCCCGAGAAGGGGTGGCATCCACCCCCAGTGTAAAAGCGCAAGTTGCCCATGCCACCTTTGTTCTTTGAGATATCCTCTAACCACTCACCAATTTTCATGCATATCGATGGAGGTTCAACGAAATCGGAGGTGAAAACCTTCAGTGACTGCACTAACTCTCTTTAAATATTCCTATGTCAATTGGTGATTTTATTGTGGTATCCAAATGAATTCCGAATGCATTCGTGCATGAATGATGTATCTTGGTCGTCTTTATTTTGTACCGGATTTTTATCTTTAATAATTTCTTCATTGCTTAATTTTTGCAAATCTGTTAATAAGACGAAAACGTTGATAAATAAGTCGATAAGATTCAAGACGTCTATTCAGGTCTCTTATCAGAGTGTCGATTATAATATAGAATGTGTGGATTTTTATCTCATCACTAGCTGAAAAGTTTAGTTCATCATCGGCCCCCTCGTCAAATTGAATTTTTCTTTTTCTCTTTCTTATTTCTTTATTTGTTTTATTTGGGCACAATTTTTTAGCTTCCTTGCGGTAAAGTAATTTGAAAGAGCTTCATACTCTTTAATGACAGAACCCAGATCCATAATTTTTATATACAAATATTTTTTGTACAGTATTTGTGCCGCCCTCTCATATGTGCCGCCCTAGGCAACTGCCTATATTGCCTAATGGATACAGCAGCCCTGGTGGCGAAATAGAGGAATATGGAAACAAATATGATATTTTAAATGTTCATAGAAAAGTAAAGGAAATGATGTTGGGAAAACAAAATAAAAGACATGTTATAAAAGACTCGAATGGTAATTGATTGGTAATGAATTCACACGACACAGATACAAATAGACAATTAGATAGATGGACGGAATACCCAAAAAAACTGTTCGGAGATGACAGACAACAAATCAAAGCTGAGGAATCTGAAGAATCGGGACCAAAAATCGGGAAAAAAAGAAAAAAAGGCTACAAGTACAATTGAAATCCCGATTGGGTTTCTTAAACTGGTAGATGAGAAGTGATAGAAATGTTTGTAGGACTACTATCAAAGAGGTCTTTTACCAAAAGAATGACTAGTATCCACGTTCGTAATTATTCCTAAGAAGAAAAATGCAAAAGATTGCCCAGAACAGCATACAATTGAATTAATTTGCCTTGCCTTGAAAGTATTTTTACGAGTAATCCACAGCAGAATTTACAGAAGGCTGGATGACGAAATTTGTGAAAACCAATTAGGCTTTTTTTAAGAATAGAATTATAGAATAAATGAGGATTTATAAGAATAGACAACTAATTCTTGGCTGCGATGCAAATGTACACCACGCAGTACGTGGCAGTACAGGAATCAACAACAGGGGTGAGTACCTCCTAGACTATATATCTGCTAACAACTTAGATATTGCAAACAGGGGTAATAAACTCACATTTATAAACGCAATTGGGAAAGAGGTTCTTGATACAACGCTAACTAGTTCGTTTATAGCAAATAATAATATATACAACTGGCATGTCTCGAATGAAGTCTCAATGTCGGACCATCAACACATAAGGTTCGACCTGGGCGTATCTCAGGAGGGCCTTGAGGAATATCGAGTACCAAAAAAGACCGATTAGGACACTTATAAAGAGCGTCTCGAAAGCGAAATGGAGGAATTCGATACGTCGCTCGACACAGAGGAAAATCTAGATAGAGCTTCAGGACAATTTCAAAATGCCATAATAAAGGCATATGAATCAAGTTGCCCATTAAAACGCAAAACAACTAATAGAGGTGTTCCATGGTGGAACAAAGAGTTGGCTAAACTTAGAAAAAGGTCAGACAACTCTTCAATAGGACAAAATTTATAGGTAGCTTGGACTCCTAGAGAAGTTTCCTTACTGAGTACAATAAAGAACTCAGGAAATTAAAGAGGAACTCCTGGAAGAAACTGTGTGAAGGGATAACGGAATTTAGCCCTGCACAACGACTCCAAAAGGTTTATTCAAAAGATCACAAAAATGAGATCGGACTGATTAAAAATCCGAATGGTGAACTACTAAAAAATTAATCGCAAAGCATCCAGCTGGCAGAGGACCCAAAGGGCCCCAACAGATCCGGCAGGCAGCTAGCGGAAAAAATTTTTACAAAAAACAAAATCGAATGGGCTTTTAAAAGCTTCAAACTCTTTAAATCCACGAGCAAGGACGGATTTTTTCGTGCTTTACTTCAAAAATACTTCACGCAAATACAGCCGCAACTACAACGGCTTTTCATTGCAATCCTTGTGCTGTGTCACATTCCAAAAACTTGGAGGGACGCAAAAGTGGTATTTTTACCAAAGACGGGGAAACGTCCTACGGACGAACCGAAGTCTTATCGCCCTTATCTTATATGCCTCATCTCTTTTCTCCTAAAAACAATGGAGAAACTAGTAGATTACTACATAAGAAGCGAAACTCTAATTAGAAAACCGCTTCACAAACATCAATTTGCATACCAGACAGGCAAATCCACTATAAATGCTCTAAATTCCCTTGTCAAAAACATTGAAAAGACAATAGTGGCAAAAGAAATAGCTCTTTGCGCTTTCATTGACATAGAGGGAGCATTCGATGACACCTCATATGAATCCATAAAAAGAGCACTAGTAAAGAGGTACATTGAAGCCTCACTAATACAATGGATTCAGTCAATGCTAAAAACCAGAATCTTCACAGCTAGTATTTGGGGAAAGTCTGTAACTGTGATAGCAGTAAAGGGATTCTCCCTTGGGGTGCCCTCAAGAGGGAGTACTATCGGCCCGGCCTTCTAGTCGTGGATGACCTCCTTATTAAGTTGCATGATTCTGGTTTTACAACTCATAGTTACGCAGATGACTTAGTTGTTACAATTAGTGGCAAGCATGACCAGACTATATCTAGTCTCATGCAAACTGCTCTAAACGAAATCAAAAACTGGTGTTCGAAGGAGAGCTTCAATGTAAATCCGAGCAAAACGACTTTGATACCGTTTACAAGTAGACGTAAATACAATTTACAGGCTCCAATTATGAATGGCATCACATTAGACTATTCCAGAGAAGGAAAATAGGTACCTGGAATAGTCCATTGGCGGATCTAGACATTTGCCTTGGGAGGGGAAATTTATCTTAGGGGGGAACTTCCAATGAAACACTAACCAAAAGATAACCCAAACTATTGGGTTGAATTTGTCTGTCTGTGGTTTAAGTTTCATGTTAGCTAATATATTTTTATGTTTCAACAATTTCTTCTTTAATTTTAAACCTTATTATGGGGGAAATTTCCCCTTTTTCCCTCCCCGTAGATCCGCCACTGGAATAGCCATATTGAAAAAATATTATCCAGAGCCTTGGTGGCAAGTTGGACCTTCCGCAAGACATTTGGAAAGACTTGGGTCCTAAAACCGAAAATGTCTCTATGGATATACAGGGTGTCCCGAAAAGAATGGTCATAAATTATACCATAGATTCTGGGGTCAAAAATATGTTGATTGAACCTAACTTACCTTAGTACAAATGTGCACATAAAAAAAGTTATAGCCCTTTAAAGTTACAAAATGAAAATCAATTTTTTCCATTATTTCGAAAACTATTAGAGATTTTTTATTGAAAATAGTCATGTGGCATCCTTATGGCAGGAGCATCTTAACAAAAAATTATAGTAAAATTTGTGCACCCCATACAATTTTTATGGGGTTTTGTTCCCTTAAACCCCTCCCAAACTTTTGTGTTCGTTCCAATTAAATTATTATTGTGGTACCAATAATTAGACACAGTATTTTTAAAACTTTTCTGCCTCTTAGTCTTTTTTCGATAAACCAGCTTTTATCGAGATGCGGCTTCTTTTTTATATGTTTACATAAAAATTGTATGGGGGTTTCATTCCTTTAAACCCCCCAAATGTTTGTGTACGTTCCAATTAAACTTTTATTGCGGTACCATTAGTTAAGCACAGTGTTTTAAAAACTTTTTTGCCTCTTAGTATATTTTCATATTAGAAAAATGTAAATTATAGATTTTTCATATTATTACCAGGTCTCTACAATCGTACAAATATATACAAATTGGTAGTGGATTTGACAAATATTCAAAATATCTCGATAAAACTGGCTTTTCGAGAAAGTACTAAGAGGCAAAAAAGTTTTAAAAACACTGTGTTTAACTAATAATACTTTAACAATAATTTAATACGAACATACACAAAAGTTTAGGGGAGTTTAAGGGAACAAAACCCCCATAAATTTTTTATGGGGTGTACAAATTTCACTATAATTTTTTCTTATGTTCCTGCCATAAGAATGCCACACGTCTATTTTCAATAAAAAACCTCTAATAGTTTTCGAAATATTGAAAAAAATTGATTTAAATTTTGTAACTTCCAAAGGGCTATAACTTTTTTACGTGCACATTTGTACTAAGGTAAGTTAGGTTCAATCAACATATTTTTGACCCCAGAATATGTGGTATAATTTATGACCAATCTTTTCGGGACACCCTGTATAAATCAATTATTAGGCCGATGGTCACATACGCATTACTCGTATGGTGGCCAAAAACACAACAAACAACAGCTAACGCCAAGCTGCAAAAAGTGCAGCGGCTGTCTTGTCTGGGAATCACAGGGGCAATGTCAACATGCCCCCCTGCAGCCTTAGAGGCGATGCTGAACCTTCCTCCCCTGCAGTTCTGTATAAGGAGGGAGGCAGTAACCACCGTCTTAGAGCTGAGACAGACACGAATAATGAAACTTGGCGATCTAGTGGACCATCTTTAATCCTTGGAAGAAATTGCTTTGAATTTTAAGGATAAGCCAACATACGTCATGCGAGTCAAATTCGACTTTGAAACACCATTTGAAGTGGACATAAAAAACCACCAAATGGATGAAACAGTTGAACCGAAACTGGAGGAAGGTTCACTCGTACGGTATACGGATGGATCTAAGATAGATGAAAGGGCAGGAGTGGGAGTAACTGGGCCGAATTTCAGGCTATCCAAATCTCTTGGAAACGCCCAAACTATCTCTCAGGCAGAAATACATGGCATAAAGATCAGCGCCCAATAAAATAAAATAAAGCGTAAAAGTTTTCATTTTATTAGACAGTCAAGTTGCCTTAAAGACTCTAAAGTCATTTACTTGTGAGTCAAATTTGGTTTGGGACTATAAACAATCCCTTAAGAAGCTGGCGGTACGCAACAAATTAACTTTGATGTGGGTACCAGGTCACAAGGGAATTGCAGGAAATGAGGAAGCTGATAGCCTCGCAAAAGAAGGGGTCAATACCCCATTCCAAGGTCCACAACCCTTCTGTGGACTACCAAAAAGCCACATCAGAGAGGAACTCCGGACCTGGGAACTCAATCAACTTCAACTATACTGGTCTAACACACCAGGACAAAGGCAAGCAAAAAGGCTCATAAAAGTGTCGCCTGCTGCAACAAACCGCCTTCTCGAAATGAGTAAAAAATATATAAAAATGGTCACTGGCTTATTATCTCAAAAAATGGGCAAATCAGATAGTGAGAACTGTCGTTTACGTAACAACAAAAAATAAACGGCAGCAGAGCACATTCTATGCAATTGCGTAGCACTGTTCTGCAAACGACTAAAACTCTTAGAAGAGGTTACCCTAACGCCCTCTGACATAGGAAACAAGTCACCTAGGATGCTAATCAAGTTCATCAGAAGTATTGGCATCCTAGATTTTAACTAGATTAAGGTATGCACATAAGATCTTTAAAGGTCGAAGTGCGAAGAAGCTCCATAGCCTTAATGACCTTAGAACATAATCTATCTATCTATCTATCTAGGCTTTAGAAACGGCATGAGAACTAAGATAGCGTTATTTGGTATAAATGTGGTCATGCAAAGAAATCTAGACATAAACCAAGGCATGCACACCTGCTTTATTGATTTTGAAAAAGCATTTGACAAGGTACAGCACGATATACTAATTAATATTTAAAACTGAAAAACATTGACAGCCGCAAGTTCAGAGTAATTTCATACCTCTACGGAACCAGAAAGTCAAAATAATAATTGAAGATCTAGTCAGAAGAAATAAAAATTCTTCGGGGTATAAGACAGGGCTGTATAGTATATTGTCACCACTACCATAACGAAGCCGTCTTTGAAGTAGCTTTAAAGCATTGTATTTTGCCACTTTTAAAAGTAAGTATGTACATTATAATACAGAAAAAAACCCAATCTAACATAATATTATTTTAGAATAAGGTATATTAGGATAAAGATAAGACTATATTAATATATTATATAATAATATTACCATAATATTTAGTAATAAAACTTACTATAGTAAATTAAATAGTACATTATATTATTTTGGGACCGTTCTGACCTCTATAAACCATTTATTATCAGGAATTATCGCTGGCAATTATGCTAAGGAAAAACGATATTGTTAACTTATAATCAATATAAATGATATTATACAACAGATATTGTTTCTATCATATTTTTTTTAATTCGATTAATATTAAACCTGTAAATAGCTTCATTTTTGTTATTTCGAATGAAAAATTCATAGCGGTTATTTCAACTGGTTTTTTTAAGGCCTTTTCATCTAGTTAAAGGTAGTAACGATGACGGTAATTAAAAAAATTTATCACCTATTGTTCGGAAAACTTGATACTTATGAAGGTAAGTCACTGTCCATGCAGTTTATTTCCAAAACTATCACCGTTACCATCATCATGATCATCATCAACATCATTACCAATCAGTCAATCGCGTTCACTGCTGGACATAGGCCTCCCTCAGTTCTTTCCAGTGTTACAATCATACATTGATCTTATAGTCCATTTACTCACGGTGTTTGCTCTAATTAAAGAACGGCTTGGATTGACATGAAATTTGGCATAGACATTGCTAACATGTCATAAAAAAAAGTGATATTGTGCCGATGTGCGCTTTGGCGCTGGGGATGACTTTCACCCCTTCTTGGGGGTGAAAAAATATACGTTTAGAATAAGTCCGGAAGTGGATAAACTGACTAATTCTAAGCAAATTTTGTTCTATAGATTTTTTTCACTATGGTGGGAGCCCAAGCGGGAATTTTGCGCGTTACACGAGCGCGTTAGAAAATCACATGGGAGAAACCTTGTACCCTGTAATTGTACCTCTACCATATATCGACTCTTAATTCAGGGGCGTGCGTTGGGAGCAGTCCGTAAAAAAATCGATCCTTAGAAAAACTCGAAATCATCAGATTAAGACAAGGTAAGCTAAGTACATAAAGGGCAGTATATATTTTAAAAATCTGACGATTTCATCGGGGCGTAAGGAAATGGGCGAGTCACAAAGTTTCACAAAAAAGCAAATATTTGGCGAAATGAACATCAGATCGAAAAATTTAAAGACAATTGTTCAATATTCTTCAAAAATCTATCGAATAATACCAAACATGACCACCAAGGACTAAGGAGAGGGGTGGGGCGTAACTTTAAAATTTTAAATAGGAACCCCGCGATATTTCGCGAAATGAATATCAGATCGAAAAAACTAAAAGAAACGAATTGAATATTTTCTAAAAATCTATCGAATGATACCAAACATGCCCCCACGAAGGGGGGTTGAGGGTACTTTAAAATCTTAAATAGAAACCCCCATTCCCATTTTTATTGCAGATTTGGATTTCGTACGCAAAAATTTTTTACTTTGAGACATTTTTTCGAATTATGGATGGATTGCGCTATAATCGGAAAAAACGATTTTTGGAAATGGAAAATTAAATTAAAAATGGAAAATCTCCAATGAAATGGAAAACTTAACTTAACTTTTTGGCTTTAGGAAATAATCTTCACAACCCAATAAGTCCCCACGACGCTATAGTAAAACTGAAAATTTAGCATCCAAGCCTCCCCTACTAGGGGATCAGGGGGCTAGTTGTAACAATTTTCATAAAGTCAAATATATCTTGACAGCTATTTTCCCAATTATCACTAATTAAACAATAAAGGCTAGTTTAACTCTTTCTGAATAAAATTGAACTGAAGAAAAGTTAAGAAGACTGTTATTTTTTAATCAACTAGCATTTTACCAAAAAAGTGCAGTGTTACAACTTACCCCGCGCTTGGGGCTAGTTGTAACATCTATTGGGGCAGGTTTTAACATTACGAAAATGTGAATTTTTTGGAATATTTCGAAGAAAATACCAACGTTGGTCCTGTTGAAAGATGTTGCTCGACTTAATAAGGTGGCTTCTGGTGTTCTTAAATATAAATCTAGATTTCTATGCATACAATTTTGGACCCCATCTGGACCAACTGTATAATTTTGATACCAAGAAGAAGAAAGTTGCTTAGCAATGAGTTTTACAGCATATTGGTAAGGCAGTTTTCGCATCTTCATGGGAATAAGTCCAAAATATACTTCGGTGCACTTCAGAATATACGAAGCCATTTTACTTTCTTCTTCGGCTGTAAAAACTATCCCTGGTTTAGTACAGCCCACTTGTAGACTCTTAATGTTTTTCTTTTTTTTTTTTCTATATCGTTATAAAGATACATGACACGGTCCGTGCTGTTTTACTTGCTTGCTTTATGCCACATTGATTATCTAAAATTTCCGCTGAACCTAACTCGTAGACTTCACTTCCTGGCTTTGAGTTGCCACTTTCTGATTTTCTTTTATGTTGTCTTATTCTGGACTATTACTAAACTAAATAATACGTTTTTATATTGTAGATCATAAATTTAGTAAGATTCAGCGCAATTTGTAACGTGATAGGTACAACAAGCCCCAACGTTTTGTTACAACATACCCCGTAGCACACTTTTGTATATTTATTAAAATAACTGTAAAAATATCTTGCTAATCGTAAAATCGTTAAGTAACATCAAAGTATAACTAAATTGAGAAAAGAAATGAACACCGAAAGATTCATTTCCGTTTAAAACAATAGCGATAACCAAAATTTTATGAGAGTCAAATTTTAAATTGCCTCATCCAAATGAAGCACGTGCACAAAACTACTATTTGCAACTATCGGAGGATGGCTGGCTAGACGTTGTCATTTGCAGGGCGATAAGAAAATAAGATTGAGTCAGCTAAATTAGTTAAAAACGGTCAAATAATCTATGAAAAAGCCGTGTTACTACTTACCCCTGTTACAACAAGCCCCTTGTTCCCCTACTAAGTTAATATTTTTGAGTTATTTGCGAGTGAATATGTTCATTTTTCAACAAAAAAGAAACACGTTTTTAGACGGTTTTTTGCAAATAACTCAAAAAGTAACTATTTCGTCGAAAATAAAAAAATATGAAAAAAATTTTTTAAGAAACGCTTTTCTTTAGTTACGAGCGACCAAAATTAAAAATATTATAAAAAAATTAACTAAAAAGCAAAAAAATAAAAACAATTCAAACTCGAAGGATTATTCGAAAAAAACACATTCGTTAAAGAAAAGCGTGGCGCGTCTTCATTGAATAAATGGTTTTCGCCCCACGCTTTTCTTTAACGAATGTGTTTTTTTCGAATAATCCTTCAAATTTGAATTGTTTTCATTTTTTACTTTTTAGTTGATTTTTTTATATATTCAATTTTAGCCTCTCGTAACTAAAGAAAAGCGTTTCTTAAAAAAAATTTTCATATTTTTTTATTTTTTACTTTTTAGTCTTACACTTTTCAAACATTTAAATATATCGTCATGTTTATTAAAATATAAGTATGTATAAAACATTTATGATGTACAAACATAAAAAGTGAAATTATGTATAGTTCATATATTTAGCTACAATCTGTAAAAGTTTCAAATTTCTTCATTGTAAAAAACAAGAGAATTTAAGCAATTTCCATTAAAATCGTTTTTTTTTATTTACACAATTAATAAACATAAAAAAGTTTTTATTGACTATTGGTGTATTGTTCCCGCGAATGCATATGTCCTGCAAATTTCCATTCATTTGCATTGAAGAAAAGGCAGTCAAATTAACGTCCAATGATTTGACGCAAACTATTGAACTAAAGAAAAGCGTTTAAAAAACAATCTTAGCAAAAATATAGCTTATGAAAAAGTTTAAAAAATGGTGGTTCCTAGACCCAGTAGAAGCAGAGCCGTGTCTAATGAAAAATAGGTTCATATTCATCAAATTACAAATCGAATATTTCAACGTGAAACTCTATTTTTAAATCTTTTACTTTTTCGAAGTCAAATTTATTATTCTTCTCATGCTTTGTGAATGCAGTGGTGTTGTTCTTGTCATATTTGTAGAAACGAATTCTAGATTGAATCAGTTGACTAGTTTTCCCGATATAGATACGTACCTCACAGTTAGAACATTATTAGAACAACTAATGCATCTTTGAGCAAAACACAACATAACAATGGCTCATAAGGGCAACAATCTTTTAAATAAATATTTCTCCAAACTGAAAACAAAGACTCCAAAACTTAAAAAAGCACATGTTGTTTACGAGATACCATGTACTAACTCCGAAGATGTTTGTATCGGGCAAACCAGTCAACTGCTTCAATCTAGAATTCGTACCCAAAAATACGGTAAGAACAACACTAATTGAAATAAAAGAAATACTAATGCAATCAACGACAAAAAGATACGAACAACTTAAATAAAATATATCTAAATCTTATTTAAATAGTAATAAATATATTTTTTTAATGGCATAGACTTTATGTCATTCAGCCAGTCACAACATGAGTATTAGTGTCATGTGTAGTGTGTATGTTGAGTAACTGTCTTGTTACTTTGCAAAGTCGACGTCATTGTCTTTGCAAAGAGACGCTAATTGTATCAGAACGTCTGCGGTCCCTCCGGTGAGTACCGATCCCACAAGGACAGAAACTATATTCATTTATTAATTTATAATAAATGAAAAATTTCTGACTCTGGTGAGATTCGAACCCACAACCTTTCGGATTTTTTCGATCCAAAGGCAGACGCAAAGTAATAAATATAACACCACAAAAAATCCTCTTAAAGTCGTAACAAATGTCCACTTTGTAGCCTTTTAAAACAACAAAAGAGATACGCCACTGTAAACATAATTGCTATATTATCAAAGTAAGTGATGAGTAGAGAGCGGAATATATGCAACACAACATTACCAAAATATGCGCATATATATGCATTACTTTTACTACAAATATGCAGGTACTTTTGAAGTTATACTTCTTTACCGGCGATAGAGGGTAAATTTTTATATGGGAAAACCTAGCGACCGGGCGCATGCGCATTATAACTTTGTTCTGATTGGATGTTCAAATGACATGTCAAAAATTATTCAATATAGCGGCTGTGGCACAGCTGTAGTTAGATTATTTAAGGTTGTTGCGTTTTAAAATTTGTGTGAAAAGAAAACAAAAGTTAGTTAATAGTTTATACTGCCTTTTTAAATAGTTTTCATATACCTATATTTTTGGACTTTTGGACTATTTTGGACAAGGAAAACTCATTCTAATTTGGTAAGTAATTTTTATTATAATCATATTGTAATTATACATTTGTATTAGGTTGAAATACATACATTTATTTTCTCAAGAATGCGGATTTTAGAGAGAAATGCCAAATTAGGTTCGATTTTTATTTTTAAATTATGATTTTTTGGCGTAGATTTATTTATCTAGTAGGTATGTAATGCTTTGATTTACATACTTAATTTGATTACCAACAAAAGTTCTACCAATCTTCATCTAATATATTGTTTTCTTACTGTTTTGTTATATTTTTATATTTTCTTCCACAAAATTTAACCTACATAATTTAATTTTCAAAACAATTGTCAAACAGTAAAACGTTCAGTTACCGTATTTTTCCACATGATAAATAATGTGGGATTGGACGAGTGAGTCTACGCTTCGATTACGAGTCAAAGCGGCACGAAATTCAAGGGTTCAATTCCCGATGCAAGTTTTACTTTTTTATTTTTTTATGCATGTTATGATTGTAAGTATATTTGTTATATAATTTTTTTTCAGAAAATGCGTATTTAAAATTTTTGCCAACAATTATTATCGTTCAGAAATCATTTTTTCTTTGTGGCATTTTTCAATGTGTTTGTGTGCGTTTTATTCTTTTATTTTTTAAAATTTTTGGTATTGTTTTAAAAATCACATAATATGTAGTAGAAGTATAACTTCTTACGTGCGTACAAAGTACACACACATTCTTGTTTCTAAATTTGTCTAAATATGCAAATGCATATTAAAAATACTCAAAAATAAAAGAATATATTAAATATAAACATTTACGTTTAATACATATTTATTTTTCACATAAAAACAAATGAAATGACACACAAAAACTGATATTATAATTAAATTAAGAATCTAAATTATAGTATGAATTTATAATCAAATATTTTTCAAAATTTTCAACTAGCAACTTTCGCCATCTATCACTAAAAACGTGTTTGGACACAGAAAAAGTTCGTTCTACATCTACTGATGTTATAGGACAATATTTTAATTTAGGCAGTAAACTAATTTGCCAAGTCGTAAGATCTTCAGAAAAGTTGCCTTCAAAAATACGTACAACTTTCCTCAAACAATCGAAGCCCTCATTTTTTTCTAAAACATTTTTTAATTTATTTCTAATTGTAATCCCTGTATTTCCGGGAATTTTTTGACAATGAGCAGAAAAAGTGTTAACAAGATTAACCGAATCACTTAATTGTAAATTCCTTTGTTCTAATGACTTTATTAGATCTGGTAAAAAACTAAAATTAACTTTTATGAACATAAGTTCTTTAGAAAATGAATGTAACTTACGATTTTGGAACAGGCCTTGCAAAATACTTTGTCTCCACTTAGCTTTAACTCGGGAAAACACTTTATCCAAGCACTTCTTTGAATGGTAGACATATTTAAATTTAATATATACCAATCACTTCAAAACACTAAATACGATACAACGTTTACTTTAAACAAATGTTGGCCGGAAACTGACAAAAGAAATATTAGACCCTTAAAAGCAGGTAGGTACCTACGACTTGCTACGCTAATAAAATAATATTTTTCTGGGAACACCCATAATTGTTAAATTCAGGTAGTAATGGGAAAGTCCAGATAGATAATAATGAGCGATAGATAGATAAATAACGAGCTCGTTCATATCGAAGTTATAAATTTCCAACTAAGAGAGGAAAATTTTAAACTTTTATATAATTTATTTTTTAAAAATGCAAAATAAATCGTGTTTAGCTTAAATATGCAATGTTGTGTTTGTTGTCTGAAAATATGCAATATATGCATCTATATGCACTTAACATATATTCCGCTCTCTAGTGATGAGATAACAATTTTATTCTGTGTATGTCCAGTCCAGTACTGTTAGTGTATCGGTTTACGTGTTGATAGATTTTTTTAACATGTTCTACATTAACATATTGTCTTCATATGTGTGTATATTTTCAGAATTTTGACAAAGGCAAGGATTACCTGTCGAAACGTTGATTTTAAATGGAAAAATAAAATCTTATTCCAAGTATAACATTATGTATTCACTAAACCTAAGCCCAAGAAATACTAAATTATGTTATATATACATAAGCGACAAGTACCTATTTGTGTAATTTAATTTTTTTTTGTATTTACTGATTGCTATTATTTTTACTTATTTTTAGATGATCCTTTTATTTGGATGATTGACTGTGGAACTATGTTATATCGAAATTTTTTGCAGACATGGATTTCCATTTGTATATTTTGGTTTATTAATGGCTCATTCTTTATTGTCCTCATAGACATGTATTTCAGCAAACCTTCCGTTTCGAGAATGGGTGAATATCTAGCTACAACTTCTATTATGATTTATGTAAGTAATTAATATTATACAGGGTGAGGCAGATAACTGGCCTATTAGAAATATCTCGAGAACTAAAGGCAACAGAATCATGAAAATCGGAATGTAGGGGTTTTGAAGGATGATCTATTAAATGAAAATATTTTCATCTCTTTGCATTTTCCGGTTATACCGGAAGTTGCTTATAACTTCGTTGTTTTTAATGGGACACCCTGTATATTTTTGCATTTTTGGATTCTCCTTAATATCTTCTTTCTTAAAATATGAGGTTTTGTAATATTATGCAGGGTATTTTAAGAGATATTTACGTTTTTTTTATTAATTTCGTAGCAATATTCACACCCTGTGCCCTGTAGAATTGTAATAGTTTGAAATTAAAGACTCTGCTTACGTTCAAATGATTTTTAATATAGTCTAGTATTGTTAAGAATCATTAGTATAGCTAATTTTGAAATTTTAGTATACAGGGTTGGTCGAAACTCGGAATGAATATTATCTGAGTTTTCTTAAATGAAACACCCTGTATTTTAGTATTGTAAGCAAATGATATTTCACGGTACTTTTTTATTTCTTCAGCATTCCCTATACCCTATACCTAACTGCTTTAATTTTTAAGTTATTGGTGATTCAAGCTAAACATTAGTTTCAACAAAAAATACGTAAAATTTAATTAGGTTGGCCGTGAAAACAACCAAGAATACCCTCCTCGTAGTATCATTCTATTTTAATATATCCCCTCCACTATATTGGCTAATTGGAGCCTATTAATAAGTATGTTCAAAATCTCACCTTGCATTGTAAGTTGATTTGGAAGTTCTGCTCTTCAAATGTTTGTAATATATTCGTTTGATTGAAAACAAAATACCTTGCAAACTTGGGTCGAAATCCAATCTTATCTTAGTCCGTGGCGTAGATCTTCAAGCTAAACATTAATTTCAACAAAAAATTCGTAAAATTTAAGTAGGTTGGCCGTGAAAATATTCAATCACAAATAATTTTTCAGAAATAAATACATATTAATCCAGACTGATCCTTAAAATTACCAATAATGGTTTAGCTATCAAAATACCTACGTAGTTAAGATTGTTGGTGCGATTAACAATTAAGCACAAATTAAAGCAGTTAGGTATAGGGAATGCTTAAGAAATAAAAAAGTACCATAAAATATCATTTCATTACAATACAAAAATACAGGGTGTTCCATTTAAGAAAACTCAGAAAATATTCATTCCAAGTTTCGACCAACCCTGTATACTAAAATTAAAAATTTAGCTATACTAATGATTCTTAACAATAGTAGACCATATTAAGAATCATTTAACGTAATTAGAGTTTTAGATGTCAAACTGCTACAATTCTACAGAGTGTGAATGTTGCTACGAAATTAATAAAAAAACGTAATTATGTTTTAAAATACCCTGTATAACATTACAAGACCTCATATTTTAAGAAAGAAGACATCGAAGAGAATCCTAAAATGTAAAAATATACAGGGTGTCCCATTTAAAAAACGAAGTTATAAGCAACTTCCGGTATAACCGGAAGTAGCAAATAGATCAAAATATTTTCATTAAACAGATGACTCTTCAAAACCCCTAATTCAAATTTTCATGATTCTGCTGCCTTTAGTTCTCGAGACATTTCTAATAGGCCCTTTATTTGCCTCATCCTGTATAAAAAATAATAGTTTGTTATTTATACAGGGTGTCCAGAAACTCTACAGACAAATGAAGGCAGGGGATTCCCCAGATAAGTTTAAGACAATTTAACTAAATTCACCTAGTCCGAACATGCTTCCAAAGAGAGCTAGAGCTCTTTGAAGATGGCGTCTTGTAATTAGTTTTTCTTAAATACCTCTAGAACGGTTCTAGTTAGAAAAAAAAGAAAATTGGTACACATATTTATCTTCTTGAGATAAATCGATTCCGTTCATTGTGAATTTCTAGTACCTGTCACAGGGCCGTAACTACGATGTTGGGGGCCCCGGGGCAAACGTGATCTGGGGCCCCCTACCGGGAGGTCTGGGGAATGTACCCGCCAGCGGGAGGAGGGGGGTGAAGTGTGCGTGAAGTAACAATGTATTTTAAATGAGATTTACTTTTTCGCATTGTTTTTTGGCACACTTTCATATAATCGAATATCCTTAACTTTCGCGTTGTCATGGTGATGCCATGTGAGCAATAAATTATAACAAAAGTTTTGACAGTTTTGTGGTTTGAAAGAAGTTAGAATTTTTAAATGTCAAAGTTCTAAAAATTGTAGAATAGAAATGAATTTCAGTGACAAAAAGTTACAGTTTTTTTATTTGTTTATCGTAAATAAAATATTGTATGAAACTGTGCGTGAAATACTTTTTGCGAACTTACGCGATGTATAGCACCCGCTCCGCTGTCGCTCGTGCTCTAAACATCGCGTGCTTTCGCAAAAAGCATACTTCACGAACTGTTTCATAAATATCTATTATATTTAACCCATTGAAAACGCATTTTTCCTCCTGTGTGAACACCACACTCTCTTCTTTCTTTTGTTTTCGGCATGTCCTGCAATAACTATAAAATTAACAGCACTAATGATTACATCTTCATCTGTATCTGATATTGCGGACGGATCATCAACGAATGCGTTCGTTCGCTACAATGTAAATGGTCTTACTTTCTAGCGAACGAATAAACAAGTGAACATAAATGCACCTTAAAGTGCATTAAGCAACTGCAGTGTGAGTCAAACACACTCTGTGAAGCTGGTCAGTGTACGGGTGGGACTGATCCTAATGTGCTGATTCTATCTTACCCTTATCTTTCTTTTCAATATGTGATACCATGTGGTTCCTTTCACGTACCAAGATGTGGTCTGGAGTAAATTGGTTGAGACAAAGTGGCTGGGACCTGGGGCCCCTATTCCGGTTGCATTTTAGTTTTTATTTCGCCAAAATAACTAATTTCCTCAGTAACAATTTATATATTTACGAAAGGTCTCGGGGAGCCCAGCTCAGCGCCCCCTCTTCCAATGGCATTTTAGGTTTTATTACGCCGAAATAACTAATTTCCTAAGTAATAATTTAAATTTTTATGTTAAGGTATCGGGGGCCCCAGCTTAGCTCAGGCCTCAGGGGCCCCTGTTCTATTCCAATTGCATTTTAGTCGAAAAGACTAATTTCCCCAGTGAAAAATTAAAACTTTATGTTGCGTTATTTTTAAACGGTCTTTTTAAAATTGTGTCATTTAAAAATATTTTGTTGGGATCGGCTTTCAAAATACATATTGTTATTTTCCTCGTTAAAGTCTAAGTCAATCTCTGTCAATCAATGTAATATCTCGGCCAATCAAAGGGGACTTCTGCGGGGCCCCCCTTGGCCGGGGGCCCCGGGACACTGCCCCGGTTGCCCCCGGCAATGGTAGTTACGGCCCTGACCTGTCATAGGCGTCCGTTTTGGTTATTTTATCACATAACTTTTTTGTATTTAACTTTTAAACATTGTTGATACTAAGTTATTAAATTGTGAGGTATTCTAGTACTAAAAGGTACCTACTCTTGCTTTAAGTCGAAAGAATATACACCGTTTTCTAGAAAAATCGATATGAAAATTTTTTGTTTCCTGAATTAGAAAAAAAATTTCAAAAAAGACGGTGTATTTTACCAATTTAAAGCAAGAGTAACTTTTAGTACTAGAATACCTCATAATTGATCTAGTGTCAAAAATTCTAAAAAATTAAAGACAAAAAAGTTATGCGGTAAAATAACCGTTGACATACCCAAAACGGACGCATATGACCGGTACTAGAAATTAGCAATTAATGAAATCGATTCATTTCTGAAATATAAATAAACATACTAGTTTTCGTTTTTCTAAATAGTTTTTTTTTATATTCAAAAAACGAAAAATTTTCAAATCGATTTTTTTAGAAAACGGTGTAACCTATCGACTTAAAGTAAGAGTACCTTTTAGTACTATAATATTACCTTAAATATAACTGTTGGCCTACCCAAAACGGACGCCTATGACCGGTACTAGAAATTTCCAATGAATGGAATTGATTTATCTCTAGAAGATAAAATATGTTTACCAATTTTTGTTTTTCTAAATAGAAGCGCTATGGAGATATTTAAGAAAAACTAATTATGTACCAGAAAATAAATTGTCTTAACATTATCGGTTATAATATCACAAGAGAATGAGAATAAATTGAAAATAATGCGACAGTTTTTCGAAAATTTGTTGTCTGGCAATAGACACGAGAGCCCGCAGTGCTCGAGTGGCTATTGCCCAATGATAACAAAGTACCCCGCACAAACCTTATGGAAATTAGGTCCCAGTGGATTTCGTTCGTACTTTGGGAAAATACTCTTTGAAACATCCTGATAAAAAATTCTCATGGGCACAACTCAATCGTATGAAGGATTTTCAAGATATAGAGGCACAAACTTGGAAAGTTATAAGATTTACTGGGTATTCCAATTCCTTGAGTTACTGGTTATCTGACAACATGTAGAAGTTTGGACCAAGGAGAAGTACTAGTAGTCTAGGATTTTTTCCTGGCTATCCAATGGCAACTTTTACTTTGACCTTGACCTTCAACGGACGTCATCTTCTAAAGTTTCGATGGTTTTCGGCATTTAGTTGATGCAAATGAATTACTGGAGGGTTTTTTGGCACACGTATTCGTAATTTAATAAAGAATGACAGTACAGAGCCCAATTTGAAAAATATATTAATATGTGGAAATTACTCTGTAATTAAAGAAAATATTTAAAAAACGAGCCTGTACCGCCATTAAGAAGAACAAAAAAATACTCTTTCTTCAAATAAAGTTTTTTATCCGATGCCTAGATTTTGTGTCATTTTGGAACTACTAATGAAATAAAAAATTTTAGTAATTCCAAAATGACACAAAATCTAGGCATCGGATAAAAAATTTATTTAAAGAAAGTGTATTTCTTTATTGTTCTTAATGGCGGTACAGGCTCGTTTTTTTAATATTGTATTTAATTACAGAGGAATTTCCACATATTAATATATTTTTCAAATTGGGCTCTGTATCACCATTATTTATTATATTACGAATACGTGTGCCAAATATCTCGAAAAAATATTCAAAATTACAGCCGCAATCATGGAACGCGTTTTTGCTACCTGTTGATCGCTACTGTTTCCTCTTAAGGCACGCATGTGAAAGTTTGCAGAATGAGCGATAGCGAGTGCCTTAAAAATGTACTTTTTAACACGCATATCATACAATATTTTTTTACAAATGTAATTACAGGACAATATCTACAAAAACTTTTACTTGAACTTGACTGACATTCCATTTTTATATTTTTTTGACACTACATCAAAATTTCCTATACGGTCAATACGAACTACAGTGCCTTAAAAATTTTAAAGCACTAGTGCCTTAAAGTAGCATTTTTAACACTCGTATGGAGTGCTAAAAATTTCATTTTTAACACGTTTGTAGAAAATAAATATTATGCGTAGTATGTTTATACTTAAAAGATAATAGTGAACATGCCTTTTCTTAATACTACCTCTTGTTAATCCTTTGGAGGGAGTTTAACAATTTTGTTTATTGTTATTGATGCCAACAAGGCAATCAAACTACTGTTATTGCAGTTTTATGATAAAAACGATTTATGGTTTATGAATATAACTCTTATTATTATCATTTATCCCTTCCTGTTAATAAGATAAAAGAATTTTGAAAATTGATTTTGTTATTGCAATAAAAACTTATTTTTGTGATCTTTCCGGGTCCCATTAAAATGCGGGTCCGACGCAGGTGCCTCACGAGCCTAGTGGTAAGATATGCCCTGTTTTCACTATAATATCTTTCATAAAATGTGGTACAATAACAATATTGATAATTTCTGCCAATTGAAAGAAATACAAGGTGGGAGGTTACTTTTACCAGTGAGTGTACCGGGTGTCCTAATAAGAATGGCTCTCGGCCATATCTCAGGAACCGTTTATAGTACAGCTTGGAAAAAAAATACTTATAACAAAAGTTGCCTCGGGAAAAGCCTGAAAATTACTTTCATAATTGTAGGTCCACCGCTAGAGGGCGTAATTGAATATCAAAATTTAAAAAATCAAAAATTTACAAAATTTACATAATGAAAGGGCACAGGAAATCCAATCATCGTATTCTTCATAAAATTCTGCTCATATTTGATTTCACAAGTTCTTATGAAAAATGGCTGTAAGTCCGGTTTCGCTAAATCGAATTTTGCATACTTGGTCTTGTTGAAAACAGCTCTTTTTCGTAAATGTAAGTGTCTTATTTTCGAAATAGACTAATAAGTAATATGCAAGCTAGGAGGCGTTATTTAATTATTTTCAGAAATCTAGTTTTCTTTGGAAAATATTAAATACAAGTATGGATTTTTAATCCTGTATTACAAAATTAGACCAAATTACATAGAAACATAATACCGAAAACCGCATGTCGATACCTTTTTTCTATCTCGAGATATCTTAAGAAATGTGTAAGTTTTAAACATAACTCTTACTGTCACCGGTAAACGAGGTTAACGAAAAGTAGTGTGCTATGGAAAAACAAATAAACATTTTCCAGATGTAAACGTATATAGCTAATTAAAACAACAATAAGACAAACAACACTATAAAATATAAAAAAGAAATAAAAGCAACTACTTACTTAGTTTTAGTGACTGCCTAAATATTCAAATTGTTGCCCATCATTTTGGATGCAAGCATTTACTCTTTCAAGAGTAGATTGAATAGCAACAGATTTAACTGTTTTAGACTTTTATTTGTGGAAACGGATTAAAGACCTTGTTTTTGCCGCTAGGCCCACTACTCGAGAAAACATGATCTAGAATCTAGAGAATACGAAACGCCATTCAAAGCATTGCCAAAGCAGAAATTAAGACTGCTGTTCAATCTACTCTTGAAAGAGTAAATGCTTGCATCGAAAATGATGAGCAACAATTTTATTTCTTTGTTAGATTTTATAGTGTTGTTTGTCTTATCATTGTTTTAATTAATTATATACGTTTACATCTGGAAAATGTTCCTTTGTTTTTTCCATAGCACACTACTTTTCCTTAACTTCGTTTACCGGTGACATTAACAGTTGTTTTAAATTTACACGTTCCTTAAAATATCTCGAGATAGAAAAAAGGTATCCACACCACATGCGGTTTTCGGTATTATGAACTATTATAAACTTATTATTTCGGTACTATGTTGCTAATTTGGTCTCTTTTTGTAATACATGATTAATAATGCATAGTTTTATTTAATATTCTTCAAAGAAAACTAGATTTCCAAAAATAATTAAATAACGCCTACTAGCTGGCATATTACCTATTAGGCTATTTCGAAAATAAGACTCTTACATTGACGAAAAAGAGCTGTTTTCAACAAGATCAAGTATGCAAAATTCGATTTAGCAGAACCGGACTTACAGCTATTTTTTCATAAGAAGGTTCCCACTAGAGTTGCACAAGTTTGACTTGAATGTTTGAACTTGACTTGAGTTTGACTTAATTTCAAGTCAAACTCAAGTCAATCCTTCTGACAAATATTTCAAGTCAAGTCAAACTGGTCAATCGTACAGGTTTGAAAATTCAAACTGTTTGTCAAACTAGTTTGAAAGAGTTTGAAAAATAATTTATTTAGTAGATATACTTTTTTGTCGAGATTGACATGTTAGTTGCCAATTAAGATAAGAAAATTAATAATACAATGAGTGCCACATAAAAGTAACTTAATACGGGAAGCGATTATAATCAAAATAGGGTCGTAAATTTAAATTTCTTGAAAATGATTCCTGAATGCTTAAACTGCTTGCTGGCAAGTTTCGTTTTATCCATATAACTTTTTTATATCTGAGTGTTACTAGATTAAAACAAAGAATTCGTTGGATAGTTTTTTTATCATACAAAGTGTAATTTAATCTACTTTGGGAGCGTTCAGGTTCAAGTATTACGTAACGCAAGTTGGGGGGGGGGTCATGTAAAACGTTACGGCGCGTTACACGGGGAGGGGTAGGATGGTTCGAACAGCGCATTACGTAATAGTGATGTAACAAATGTCATTTTTTGAACATTCGCGAATACGAATGCGAATGCGAATATCTAATAACGACATTCGCGAATGCGGATGCGAATGCGAATGCTCAGTTTTTTTAATTTGTTTTTATTTTTGAAATGTTTTCTAAATTTGTAATGAGAAGTTAATTGATATTTAGTGTAAATCAATCTGAACCTTAAGCTTTATTACATTATGCCAAATAATAAAACAACGTGAAGGCTGATAATCTGATTATACGAGGTTAATTTACCTTTTTTTAATAAAAAAGATGAGAAAGAGAATAGATTTTAATTTTATTAATCTAACTTTATTTTCAAATTATTATTTCTCTTCTCTGATATTCATATTCGCAAAACATTGGCACAAATTTTGCGAATGCGAATATGCAAAAAGATGCGGATATTCCCGAATGCGAATACGAATACGAATATTCGTTACATCACTATTACGTAACATTGTTTTTTTAACTTAAATAAAAAAAACTACCGAATCACAATCTTCCACCTTTTCAACTTTCGTTTATATTTTACATAGAACCCCTGGATTGTATTATATTGCCCCCTCACCTCCACTCATGTTACAATAGGATCAAATAGTATTCAAGTGAAAAAATCTTAAAATTTGTATTTAGCAGTCAAGCACAGTAACATGTGTCTCAATGGACAGCTCAAAATAAAATGATTTGGAATTTTTATGACTTTCTTTTATTAAAAAAGGCATTTAAGGGCCAGTTAGAAAAACATCTGGTACATACCAATCTGCTAGTTCACTCGAAAATACAATACAAACGTATTGCTGTATATTTGTTGGTATTTCTTTAAAATTCAAAACTAACCATTGGGTTATTAGACCTGGATCCTGCGTACCAAAAAAAGTTGATTAATAGCAAGCCGAAAATTTGTTAATAGCTTAACGGTGCCTAGTTGGACAAACTTAGATGTACGGGAACACTGGAACGGTGGAAATTTTAATTGTGGAACAATTTAATAATTTGGAACATCAGATTACGAAAACGTCCCATATATTTTGTCGGACATAACATCCAATTGATTTGTTACCCTTTCATTAAACTCTCATGCAAAAATCAGACTGCTATTACTAACCATGATTCCTGTCATTTGACATGTTCTTCATGTTCCACTCATTAAAATGCCCAGTTGATGATAAACAGCAGTCTGATTTTTGCATGAGAGTTTAATGAAAGGGTAACAAATCAATTGGATGTTAATCAATCGGAAGTTCTATCCGACAAAATACATGGAACGTTTACGTAGTCTGTCGTTTCAAATTTTTAACCTGTTCCACAATTAAAACTTTCCTTGTTCCAGTGTTCCCATACATGAAAGTTTGTCTGACTAGACACCGTTAATCTGTTAACAAATTTTCAGCTTGCTATTAATCAACTTTTTTTTGGTACGCGGGATCCAGGTCTATATGGTTTTACCTACATTTATCTACAATTTAAATTTCTTTCGGAGACAGGCTACAAATGTTGGGTTTAAATTTTAAAAAAATTAATGTATAAATATGCATTAATAGTATGGTATAACTTATAACTAGTCCCAAACCCAGACATCCAAAATGAAAGGTATCCTCCAACACCAAATTGTTCTATATGGTCCACATAATGTTAAGAAAAAAGTCACACACACCATTTTCAGCGTCGGGTTTGGGGGGAGAGGGGGAAGAAATCGGTAAATTCGGAGATTTTTACGTTTTTCGTCAATATTTCTAAAACTATGCGGTTTCTAAAGGATTCTACATAAAATTTAAAACAAAAAGGTCCTATACATATTTGTTATAAAATCAGAGGTTCCAGAGTTACGGAGGGTGAAAAGTGGAAGTTTTCGATACTTTTTATATTTCTTGGGAAATTTATAATATTATTACTGATGAAAGAAATTTTCTTTAACAGGATTGTGTTTTGTAAATAAAATTTGCTATTTCAGTGGCATGTTAGTGATAAGCCCTCGAAGAAACGTCAACCTCACCACCCAAAATCATCATCAATTGCCCAAATTGGAAGTGTTGATTATATAACAATTATATATAGGACCTTTTTTGTTTTAAATTTTATGTAGAACAATTTTGTATAGAACATTGTTTACGCTAAAGTATAGTTTTAGAAATATTGACGAAAAACGTAAAAAAAATACTAATTTACCGATTTCTTCCCAATCTCCCCTCCAACCCGGACGCTCAAAATGGTGTAACTTTTTACTGCACAATATGTGGACCATATAGAACAATTTGGTGTTGGAGGAAGACTCTTTCTTTGGATGTTTGGGTTAGGCCTTTTTTTGACCAGTTATACTATACTACCTCCGTAACTTTGGAACCGTTCATTTTAGAAGGATTATGCAATGGGCCTTTTTTATTTCAAATTGAATGTAGAACATTTTTGTATAAAAGGTTGTTCATGCTAAATCGCATAGTTTTAAAAATATTGACGAAAAACGTAAAAAACTACGATTTTACCGATTTCTCCCCCTCTTCCCTTCAAACCCTACGCTCAAAATGGTGTGACTTTTTTCTGAACATTATGTGGACCATATAGAACATTTGGTGTTGGATGATAACTTTCACTTTGGATGTCTGGTTTATGCCATTATTTGGATCAATTGTATCATACTATAGAACGCTATAAGCTTTCTTAATAATTATTATCCTAACTGGCGCGCTTATTGGGTTTTATTTGTCTGTCTGCGGTTTAAATATCATATCAGCCAATACATTTCTGTTTATTGAAATTTGTCAAAATTTTTTGGACCTTGTTGGGATTGGGGGATTTCCCCTACCCCTCCCCCACCCCATTACTCCCCCCCCGTTGATCCGCCACTGAACAAATAAACACGTTGCGTAATATTCAAACTTTTCAAACTGTTTGAAGATGTTTGAATTCAAGTCAAACCTAAAGATATCGAAATCAAGTCAAGTCAAACTTTTTTATACAAAAAGTTTGATTTTCAAGTCAAGTCAAGTTTGTTGAGTAAAATCAAACTAGTTTGACTTGATGCATCTCTAGTTCCCACTCACCCCCACCTCTGATTTGCAAAGATAGACTTAAACTTGTGAAATCAAATATGCGCAGAATTTTATGGTAAATCATTAGGTAAATTTTGTAAAATTTTGATTTTTTTATTTTTGAAATTCAATTACGTCCTCTAGCGGTAGACCTACAATTATGAAAATAATTTCCAGGCTTTTCCCGAGGCAACTTTTGTTATAAATATTTTTTTCTCAAAGCTGTACTATAAACAGTTCCTGAGATATGGCCGAGAGCCATTCTTATTTGGACATCCGATACTTTTAAAAAATTTTCACTAGTAATACCACTAGAGGTCAAATTATTTCCGGAAATTTTTTTGAGATCATGAATATTTTGAAAATTTCCCGAGTCGCAGACGAGGGAAATTTTCTAAAAATATTCATGATCAAAAAAAAAATTCCGGATATTAATTTGACTTCGCGTGGTATTCGGTAAGAAAATTCCACACCAAATTTGCATTTGAAAATCCAAAGCTGCATGAACAGATTAATAGCGCGCCATAGCTTTGTCAGCAATTATTTAGGCTTTCAAATTCGTAATTTCTACTCATTGTAGTTGCATGGGAATACCATTTCAAGATAGAAAATAGTATATTCTTCAATTTTACATAAGTTTTGAGTAACTACAAGTGATAGAAAATGAATCAAAACTAAATTATGTAAACAAATAAAAACCAGTCTGTCAAAAATGTTCTGTTATTGTAAACGTCAAAAAATTTCCACTATAATTCGCTGTTGGGTACCCCACGAGCAAAAAATTTCCGATAAAATACCTCCGTTGCCATGGTGATCTGTCAAAATAACGTATTTTGATTGGTTCAAAATTACAGGTGTGGAATTTTCAGAAATATTTCTTGTTTTTAGTTTCAGATAACATATGGTTGCATCGTAAGAAACTTTAAAAGTATAAAATTAATGATAGATGAATTCAAGAACATTCAATTGGTTTACACCAGACCTGCGTCCAAAAGTTTAAAAGAAAAAATACAAAATATGAATGCAAAGTACAATAAATTTACCATAATATACAGTGCTATACAATTCGTAGTATGTTTCTATACTTTTATAACTTTCACTGACAAAAAAACGCACATTCTTTTTGTATTAATAAGAACTTTCGACCGGTACAATATCATAAAATGTATCACCTTATTCTGTGTCATGCCACATGGAGCGGTATTTTCTTTTGTTCCTATGTTCATTACAACTTATTTCACGTGGCACACAATGTTAAGCCTGAAAATGTTACATGAGCAAATGTTAGGTCTTGCAAATAGAGAACAAAGGGATTGCTGTAAGGATAAATATATTGACTGTGACATATGCCAAGAAGAAATCCAAAAGGAACTGTTATACTTTTATATACAATACAATAGAATTAAGACGTAAGTATGATTCTTTATTTCTTTTTCATGTACCATGCCCTTTCAGCAGTGGTGTAACCAGGATGATCCTAAGGGGAGGGGGTGGTTACGTCTACTTTCTACTGGGGGGTATGGAATAATAATGGTGTTAAGCGTATAAAGCTCAAAGTACGTCCAAAAGGGGGGGCTATAACCCCCAAAACACCCCCTGGTTACGCCTATGCCTTTCAGAACGTTGGTTACCATCATAACTATTGTAGCGATTACGCCACTAATTCTTTGAATTAATTAATTATTTAATTTAAAAAATTGGATTAATATTATCCCCTTTTGATACGCCCTTGACCGAATTAGGATGTTTTTCTACCATAAGAGGGCTTTTGTGCCAATAGTACGAGAAGCGAATAGGAGGTCGACATGTACCCATCTGCTTACCGGATAAAACATTTTTTTTATTAAATTTCATACATAGACAAACACGACCAGCATGGGTTGCCTATCAAAGTCGTGTCATAGCTATCTTTAAGGGGGGCCGTAGGGGTTAAAATCAACATTTTAAGCACATTTTTGTGAATTTTATTAAAAGTATGAGAGAATAATTTTATTTTTAAATTAAATAAGCATATTAAGTATAATTCAAAGAATATTCAAAAAGAAAAATTCAAGAAAAAATATTAAAAAATAAGCCAAATTTTAAAAACACCTCAAAAAAACAATAAATTTTTATAATATGATATGATAAATCAGAATTTATCATTGGATCATGGTAGACAAAAAATTCAAAATGATTTTATTAGCTTATGAGTTTCTCGAGGAACCGCTGTCAAGTTTCTTTTAGTTTTAATGATTTTTGACTTTTTAATATCACTCAGAAGTCAAAACAACGAAATTTTTTACAGAAAAAAAGGTGAAAATCAACATCAACAAATTATTGTTAAACAAAATATAAGCATAAAACAAAAAATATCCCGACAGTGTTACCTCAAGGAATATCTAAAGAAAATATGTACAAAGTTCCAGGTGAGTTGGTCAAGTAGTTTTTGAGTTACGATGTCTACAGGCTTTGAAAAAAGTAGTTTTAAGAAAACGCTTTTAAAGTGTTGTCAACTTTTATTTTCAATTTTTTTTGTCTGTCAGATCGTAAAGTGATGCACACCGGAATATGTTTTTGAATTGCGGGGTAATTTACAAAAAAAATGAAAACATCTGTTGACCGTTACTCACTACGCTCAAGCGCGCTGGCGCAAAGATGCTGCAAAGCGAGTCGAAGATAGGGAGATAGTGTTGAATATCCCTATCTTCGGCGGCACACATAGTGAAAGCGGTTTCCGCTAGCGGGCAAACCGCGCGACGGGTAAAAGCGAGAGAGATCGTTCAAATCTGGCAGTTGCGTCTACTACTTGTAGCAAAATGTCGTCTTCCGATGATGATATAATTGCTTTAGATTCTGTTTTGACTAAACTGAAAAGAAAGAGAGTTGATGTACATCCTATTAATCGCGAAAGATTAATTTATTAGTACGGGAAGCGAAGTATGCTAAATGTGCAGTCACTCGAGCGCTTTGGGGACCTATTGGGTTGTGAAGAGTAGGTCCTAAAACCAAAAAAAGTTAAGTAAAGTTTTCCATTTTAGTGGGCGCTTGCCATTTTTTAATTTAATTTTTCATTTCCAACAATGGTTTTTTCCGATTATAACGCCATCTATCCATAATTCGAAAAACTCTTTCGAATAATAGTTACTTATTTTTGCATAAGGAATCCAAATCAGCACTAAAAATGGGAGCTCCAATTTAAGATTTTAAAGTAACCCCCCACCCCACCTCCGTGGGGGGTCGTGTTTGGTGCGATTCGATAGATTTTTCAAAAATATTGAATAAGTGTATTTTACAGTTTTTCGTATTTAAAATATTAAATTTACTCCCCACCTCTCTCCGTGGGAAGTCTTGTTTGATATCATTCGATAGATTTTTAAAAAATATTAAGCACATATTTTTTAGTTTTTCGATCTGTCATTCATTTCGCGAAATATTAGCTTTTCTCTTGTGAAACTTTGAAACTCACCCATTTCCTTACGCCCGGCTCAAATCATCAAATTTTTGAAATATACACTCTTTTGCATGTACTTAACTTACCTTATCTTAATCTGACAATTTCGAGTTTTTCTAAGGATAGATTTTGTTTTTCGGGCCCCCCTTAACGAACTCCCCTGTGTTAAGAGCCAATATATGGTAGAGGTACATCTACAGGGTACCAGGTTTCTCCTTATATGCTAATCTGACGCGCTCGAGTAACTGCTAAAATCCCCGCTTGGGCTCCCCTACCATATGGAGAATATCATCATCTATTTCAAAAATTAAAAGATAATGAACGATTCTTCCAGTATATGAGAATGACTCAAGAGACTTTTAAATATGTTTTGGAGAAAGTGGAGTATCGTTAAAAACAATATTAAACGCTCAACTTACAGTCAACCAACAGAATATCGAAAGAGTTGAGAATATACATATCTGGGTACGAATTTAAATAGCGAATGGGACTACTCAGAAATTAAACAGCGAATAATAAAAGCGAAAGCAGCATACTTTAGAATGAGACCCATTTTCAACAGTCGAGACATATCATTAAAAACAAAATACCGTCTGTTGAAATGCTATATATTCACAGTTCTGCTCTACGGAATGGAAGCTTGGACACTAACTGTTACATCTATGAATCGGCTCGAAGCTTTCGAAATGTGGTGTTATAGGAGCATCTTACGTATATCCTGCGTTGACCGAATTACTAACGTGGAATTCCTGCGTAGAATGGGGAAAGAGTGTGAATTTCTCATAACCATCAAAACAAAAAAATTAGAATATCTAGGACATGTAATGAGAAATCAAGAACGTTACGGCCTTCTCCAACTGATTCTCCAAGGGAAGGTATGTAAATGGTAAAAGAGGACCGGGAAGAAGACGCATTTCCTGGCTTCAAAATTTACAAAAGTGGTATAATACCACTACCACTGAACTTTTCCGCGCTGCGGTAGACAAAGTCAAGATAGCCATGATGATCGCCAACATCCGGAACGGATAGGCACTTTAAGAAGAAGAAGGAGTATCGTTTAATTAAAAACTGGTGTAATTTACATAAGCAGGCTATCCTTCCGGAAGAAAGGCTTGTTATAACATTGAGGTAAGTAGTTTTGTTGTAAATTTATTTTTCAAGTACTGATTTAGTTAATAGTTAATACTGGAATGGTTTTAGAAATACAGTGGAACCCCGATAAGTCGGCCCCCGATAACCCGGAAGTCCGGCTAACCCGGACCGATTTTCATCAGATAAACATTTTGATTTTCATTACATATTTTGTATTTTGACAACGACAGCCGATCTGGGCGTCGAAATGTTAATAAAATTATTTTTCAATTTAATTGTGGCTTATTTCCCATCAAAATACATAGTTAATTATCAGACAAACATTTCAACAATAAAAATGTATGTAATATAATATTTGAGAAATAATACCTATTTGTGTAATTTGAACTACATAATATACCATAGTAAAAATGACTCATATCACACAACGTTCATTGTCGTGTTATCGAAAACAACAGGTACCTGTAAGTATCCTTTATTTATTTGAAACTGTCTTAGCATTATTTAGAAAAGATTAAAAGACTATTAAAATTCTTTTTCAAACAATGGTCTTAGTCTTCACTGTTATTAAATAACATAACTTCCTGGCGATTGAGACGGTATTGTGTGTAGTAAAGTCGCATTGTTCGCTTCCGTTTCTGTAATCCTCGTTCGTAAATCTATTCAGATTTTGTGTTTGCGTGTTTTTTGTCTACGTAATGGCAATAAAACGTAAAAATGTTTTTGTTTCAAAATGATATCAAAAGACAGTTTGGACAATCGGTGCAAAGCTAATAAAGCTAAAAATGAGAATCTCGACGACGCGACGCTTTGTATGTGTGATTTTGTGCGAAGCGCGAACGTGGTTTACCAGTGTCTGTGTGCCAGTTATAACGGAGTTTATCTGTAAGCATACCATATTTTATTAATTTTTACCATTTCCTCCGGCTAACCCGGATTTTCGATAACCCGGATCGGCCGCGGTCCCGATTAATCCGAGTTAACGGGGTTCCACTGTACCTAAGTCACACAAAATTACGGTTTCAATAAGATTGACTTTATTACTTTTGTTTATTATAATGTACAATTATTTATAAAATTAATCCATGGAGAACTATTAATTCTTATTATAAAAGAGCGAATAAACTAAATTATCATTGCAGTAAACATTAAAACCGCGCGGAAAAAACTAAATTCTCATTCTAGCAAAAGCGGTCAGGCGGGTTGAGGCGGTTGGACCGCGCTGACCTGCTTTGACTATGTTCGTGTATATTTAAAGACGTGCATTCTTTTTGAAAACGTTTAAAAGCGGATCCCGCTAGCGTTGCCCGCTAGCGGAAACCGCCTCCACTGTGTGCGCCGACTTCGACTCGCTTTGCAGCAGGTTCGCGTCAGCACGCTTGAACGTAATGAAGCTGTTCTCATTTTATTTTGTAAATTACTTCGCGATTCAAAAAGATATTCCGGTGTATATCATTTTACGATTTGACAGACAAAGAAGAAATTGAAAATAAAAGTTGACAATACTTTAACCGCTTTTTCCTCAAAACTGCTTTTTTCAAAAGCTGGAGACATTGTAACTCAAAAACTACTTGAACGACTCACCTGGAATTTTGTATATATTTTCTTTAGACATTCCTTGAAGTAACGCTGTCGATATATTTTTTGTTTTATGCTTATTTTTTGTTTACCAATAATAAATATGTTGATTTTTGCCCTTTTTTGTACAAAAAATTTCGTTGGTTTGATTTCTGAGTGATACCAAAAAGTAAAAATTCGTTATAACTAAAAAACTCGACTGAGTTAACTCGATAAACATATAAGCTAATAAAATCTTTTTGAATTTTTTGAAGTTATACTTCTTTAGACGCGATTTCATTGAGGGTGAAATTTTATTAATCTGCGCGCATGCGCACACAGACAGTATGGAGTTAGTTACTAAATGTTTTAATTTAGGTATGTATGTATCAGTCCAGAAAAGGTGTGGAAAGAATATATTAGTGTTTTTAAATATATTTTTCTACAAACGTGTTAAAAATGCAATTTATAGCACTCCATAGGAGCGTTAAAAATTAAAGCACCAGTGCTTTAAAAATTTTAAGGCACTGCAGTTAAAAGTGAATTGTCAAATTGTGAAACGTCAAAATATTTATATTTCATTTATTAACATTAATATTAATAATACAACTTGCGCAATTTGAAAAAGGTGGTTTAAAAGGTTTTTTAAAATTTAATTTAAACTGTATTATTGCATTTTTAACACGTTTGTAGAAAAAAACTATTAAAATTTGTTAGAATATACAAAAATAAAAGTAGATGTTATTCTGATTTACGTATTGACAATATAGGCAGTTTTGATGTAATGTCAAGAAAAATATAAAAATGGAATGTCAGTCAAGTTCAAGTAAAAGTTTTTGTAGGTATTGTCCTGTAACTGAGAATGAATAAATTATAATTGTTGATATACAGTGAGCACGTAAAGGTTGGAATAAATTCATTTTCTCAAGAACGGACGATTTTGGAAAAAAATCCCGTACCAGGTAAATTTTTATTTTTAAATTACGACTTTTTGGCGTATATATTATACTAGTGACGTCACCCATCTGGGCGTGATGACGTCATCGATGATTTTTTTAAATGAGAATAGGGGTCGTGTGATAGCTCATTTGAAAGGTAATTCAATTCTCTATTCAGTAATATAAACATTAACATAATTATTTATCCAGGGTGCCCAAAAAAAATTTTTTTGAATTAAATTTATTGACATAAAAAGAAGAATGTGTGTAATTTATTTAATTCAAAATACATTTTACTGCTATCAGAAAACAGGAAAAAATGTTTTGTTGGCAATTAAATATTGGTTTTTGCTTAAATTCAATATTATAGCAGACACCCACCAGCCTCGTAGTCCTGTCGCCAGGGGGGGTACAACGGCCTCGTTAATTCAGATGGACTTACCCAAATTTTTTTTATGTATTTTGACCCGTAGAACACGAATTTTTTGGGTAACAGTTGATCCGGATGTCGATAAGATTGTTATAGACCAAGAACTTGAGGAATCAAATAACAGCGATTTTTGGCAAAACAAAACAATATTTTGTATTTTTTGGGTCATTTTAAGCAAAAAATATTTCTACAAGTTTTTTAGTAGGATGCACAGTTTTCGAGATAAACGCGGTTGAACTTTCAAAAAATCGAAAAACTGCAATTTTTAAACCCGAATAACTTTTGATTAAAAAATAAAATAGCAATTCTGCTTAGCGCCTTTGAAAGTTCAAGTCAAATTATGTCGGTTTTGATTATTTGCATTGCTAAAAATTTATTGTGTTATTGCTAAACAAAGCTACAAACAACTAGTGCGTGAGTGATGTTTCTATGATTTCTCATTTAAAATCGAACGAGTAGGTAGAATAGGTACTAGTGCAATCAAGACTATTTCTACGTTACATGCGTTAAAACGCATGTAAAAGCACGGGAAACCCTACGTGTTTATAGCTTTGTTAAACAATAAAAAAATAAATTTTTACCAATGCAAATAATCAAAACCGATATAATTTGACTTAAACTTTCAAATGCGGTAAGCAGACTTGCTATTTTATTTTTTAATCAAAAGTTATTCGGGTTCAAAAATTGCAATTTTTCGATTTTTTTAAAGTTCAACCGCGTTTATCTCGAAAACTGTGCATCCTACGAAAAAACTTGTAGAAATATTTTTTACTTAAAATGGCCCAAAAAATACAAAATATTGTTTGGTTTTGCCAAAAATCGCTGTTATTTGATTCCTCAAGTTCTTGGTCTATAACAATCTTATCGACATCCGGATCAACTGTTACCCAAAAAATTCATGTTCTACGGGTCAAAATACATAAAAAAAACTTGAGTAAGTCCATCTGAATTAACGAGGCCGTTGTACCCCCCCTGGCGACAGGACTATCGTGACAATTTGAACATTTAATTTAAGCGAAAAGCAATGATTATTTTTCAAATATACATTTTTTCCTGTTTTGTGAGAGCAGTAAAATGTATTCTGAATTAAATACATTACATACATTCTTCTTTTTATGTCAATAATTTTAATCCAAAAATTTTTTTTGGACACCCTGTATAAATAATTATATTATTGTTTATATTACTAAATAGAGAATTGAATTACCTTTCAAATAAGCTATCACACGACCCCTATTCTCATTTAAAAAAATCATCGATAACGTCATCATGCCCTGATGGGTGACGTCACTAGTATGATATATATGCCAAAAAGTCGTAATTTAAAAATAAAAATTAACCTGTTTCGCGATTTTTTTCCAAAATCGCCCATTTTCGAGAAAATGAATTTATTCCAACCTTTACGTGCTCACTGTATAAGACGTTTGTAGAAAAAATATTGTATGATATAGGTACGTGTTAAAAAGTATATTTTTAAGGCACTTATGCCAATTGCAGAATGAGCGAAGCGAATCTTTCACACGAAACTTTCACATACGTGCCTTAAAATTGTACTTTTAACATTTATATCATAAATAGGTAACTATTATTATAATTTTTGTGTATTTGGATTGGACTTGTTTACCTAGGGAATAAGATAAGAAGTAATAATATTTAAAGTATTTTATAATTCACTTCGTCTGTGTGTCACTATGTCTGAGAAATCTTGTAGCCCGGATAAACAAAAGGGTATAGCTCAGTGGTAGAGCGTTGGACTGGAGATCAAGGGTAGCCCGGTTAGAATCCTGGTCTTTTTTAAATTTTTGGTAATGTTTTAATAAAAATTTTTGGAAAGTAGTAAGTAAAAATTAATTTAATCTTTAAATAAAATACAAATAAAATGTCCGAAAGTATATTTATTTCATTGAAATCATATTTAGAAGTATAACTTCTTACGTGCGTACAAAGTACACACACATTCTTTTTTTTTCCCAAAATCCAATGATTAGTTTGGATGCCTATCGCAAAATCCATTTTTTTTCGAGGTGTCTTTAAAAATTTGCCACCATTGGCTTATTTTTCAATATTTTCCTTGAATTTTTTTTGAGTGTTCTTTGAATTATACTGAATAAGCTTATTTAATTTAAAAATAAAATAATTTATTCATACTTTCAAAAAAATTCAAAAAAATGTGCTTGAAATGTTGATTTAAACTCCTACGGCCCCCTTAAGGATAGCTATGACACGATTTTGATAGGCAACCCATGCTGGTCGTGTATGTCTATGTATGAAATTTAATAAAAAAATGTTTCATCTGGCAAACAGATGGGTACATTTCGACCTCCTATTCGGATCTTAGACTACAACGTTGTCGACGTAATCAATTTTCGATAGGATCGGCAGTTCTGATCAGAATCTCATACACGTCGTACAATGTGCAGCAAAATTTCTCTTTCTCAAGCGGCGAATGTTTGGAATCCATCAAATAGACGCTATTTAAATGGACTAAGACTAAAAACATCATAAATACTATTTACCCAACAATTATAAGTTTAAATCAACAGTAACCAAAAATATACCAATTTAAGTATTAAAACTATACCGTAATGACGACCAATTAACAATCGCAAAGCTGCACACGGATTCCAGGTAAGGATTCAATTACATACTATTTTTTGGTATAAAATACCATCCATAGCTATTCCTAATGGTAGCGGCGCCCAAGCGGGGACTTTTGCAGTTACTCGGGAGCGTCATATTATCATATGGGGAGAAACGTGGTACCCTGCAGATGTACCTCTACCATATTATATTGGTTCTTAACACAGGAAAGTTCGTTCAGGGGAGCCCGAAAAAAAAATTGAAGGCACTCGTGGGAGTACCGACAGAAGCGAAAACTTCTTATAGTAAATAAATTACGAGCTCAATGCTTTTCCTCATCCAAAAAGAAGTGCTCTACCCATATCATACACGCGCTGCGTATGCCCTATGCTATTTATGTATACATACACATACATAATTTATATACGTACAAAATTTATTCCAGCGAAGTGATGACGGTCGCAAATTCAATATTTTTCTCCATCCAAGAAGTGCACAACGTCCCTAAAGAAATTTTCAATTAAAAAATTTATTTCGTCGAAGTGATGAAGTTCCCTAAATTAATATTTTTCCCCATCCAAAAAGTGCACAACGTCCCTCAAGAAATTTTAAATTTAAAAATTTATTTCGTCGAAGCGATGAAGTTCCCTAAATTAATATTTTTCCCCATCCAAAAAGTGCACAACGTCCCTCAAGAAATTTTCACTTCAAATATTTTTTATTTCATCAACGCGATGATGGTCGCGATGACGGTCGCTAATTTAATACTTTTTCCCATCCAAAAAGTGCACAACGTCCTTAAAGAAATTTTCACTTTAAAAAAATGTATTTCGTCAAAGCGATGACGGTCGCTAATTTAATACTTTTTCCCCATCCAAAAAGTGCACAACGTATCTCAAGAAGTTTTTATTTCAAATATTTATTTCGTCGAAGCGATGACGGTCGCGATGACGGTCGCTAATTTACTACTTTTTCCCATCCTAAAAGTGCACAACGTCCCTAAAGAAGTTTTCACTTCAAATATTTATTTCGTCAAAGCGATGACGGTTTCGATGACGGTCCCTAATTCAATACTTTTATCCCATCCAAAAAGTGCACAACGTCCCTAAAGAGATTTTCACTTCAAAAATTTATTTCGTCGAAGCGATGCCGGGCGCTAATTTAATAATTTTTCCTCATCCAAAAAGTGCATAAGGCCCCTCAAGAAGTTTTCACTTCAAAAATTTATTTCATCGTAGCGATGACGTTCGCTAATTTAATACTTTTTTCCATCCAAAAAGTGCACAACTTTCCTAAAGAAGTTTTCACTTCAAAAATGTATTTCGTCGAAGCGATGACGGTCGTTAATTTAATAATTTTTCCCCATCCAAAAAGTGCACAACGTCACTCAAGAAGTTTTCACTCCAAAAATCAATTTCATCGAAGCGATGACGGTCGCTAATTTAATACTTCTTTCCATCCAAATGTGTACAACGTCCCTAAAGAAGTTTTCACTTCAAATATGTATTTCGTCGAAGAGATAACGGTCGCTAATTTAATAATTTTTCAACATCAAAAAAGTGCACAACGTCCCTAAAGAAGTTTTCACTTCAAAAATTTATTTCGCCGAAGCGATGACGGTCGCTAATTCAATAATTTTCCCCACCTAAAAAGTTTACAACGTCCCCAAAAGAAGTTTTCACTTCAAAAATTTATTTCGCCGAAGCGATGACTGTCGCGATGACAGTCGCTAATTCAATACTTTTTCGCCATCTAAAAAGTGCACAACGTCCCTAAAGAAGTTTTCACTTCAAAAATGTATTTCGTTGAAGCGATGACGGTCGCTAATTCAATAATTTTCCCCATCTAAAAAGTTCACAACGTCCGCAAAAGAAGTTTTCACTTCAAAAATTTATTTCGCCGAAGCGATGACTGTCGCGATGACAGTCGCTCATTCAATACTTTTTCGCCATCTAAAAAGTGCACAACGTCCCTAAAGAAATTTTCACTTCAAAAATTTATTTCGTCGAAGTGATGACGGTCGCTAATTTAGTACTTTTACCCCATCCAAAAAGTGCACAACGTCCCTCAAGAAGTTTTCACTTAAAAAATTTATTTCTTCGAAGCGATGTCGGTCGCGATGACGGTCGCTAATTCAATACTTTTTTCCCATCTAAAAAGTGCACAACGTCCCTAAAGAAATTTTCACTTCGAAAATGTATTTCGTCGAATCGATGACGGTCGCTAAAAAGTGCACAACGTCCCTAAAAAAGTTTTCACTTCAATAAATATACGTACAAGATTTATTTAGTCGAAGAGATGACGGTCGCGATGACGGTCGCGAAATATATCCTTTTTTCCCATTCCAAAATAGATTTTACATTTATTTTAAATTTAAATACATCTATACAATTTATGTATACATATACATAATATAGATACGTACAAAATTTATTTCGCTGAAGAGATGATGGTCGCAAAATAAATCCTTTTCCCCATCGTAAAATAGGTTTTACATTTATTTTAAATTTAAATACTTCTATACAATTGATATATACATACAAATAATATATTATATCATAAGCGATGACGGTCGCAATGGTCGCGATGACGGTCGCGAGTGTAATGCTTTTTCCCCTATCCAAAAATCGCACAACGTCCCTATAAAAGAAGTTTTCACTTCAAAAATATATCCTTAAAAATACTCGAAATTGTCAGATTAAGATAAGGTAAGTTAAGTACATGCAAAGAAATGTATATTTCAACAATCTACGATTTGGGCGGAAATGGGTGAGTTAAAAAGTTTCACAAAAAAAGCGTATATTTCGCGAAATTAACGTCAGATTGAAAAACTAAAAACTACGTGTTCAATATTTTTCAAAAATCTATCGAAAGATACCAAACATGACCCCCCTACTGAGAGGGGTGGGTGGTAAATTTAAAATTTTAAATACAAATCCCGCGATATTTCTCGAAATAAACATCAGATCGAAAAACTGCAAAATACACTTATTCGATATTTTTGAAAAATCTATGTGGGGTGGGGGGTTACTTTAAAATCTTAAATGGGAGCCCCCATTTTTTATTGCAGATTTGGATCCTTTGCGTAAAAATAAACAACTTTTATTCGAAACATTCGAAAACCTTTTGTCGGTTCGAGTTAACATAAACATATCGAGTTCCCTCAGTTAAAAGAAATATGGATATCTATGAGAATACGAGAACGAATTACGTTTCCGATTTACCAAGCGATAGATTTGTGAGAATTCAACAACTTTCCTTTGAAACACAAACATGATTTTAACGAATTTAGAATACAGGATGAAGCGAAAATGATAATGATTTTCGGACCGTTACAATACAGAGTGACCTCTCTCTCTTGTTGTTTCCCATTTACTGAGGATCGTGATTTCTTCCAATATTCCTAACAATGTTTCTCCCTTGGTCTCTATCTTCAGCTGCTCTAAGAGCTTCGCAGAATGAGTTTCCAGCTGAATGCTTTATTTGGTCAGACCATCTAGTTGGTGATCGTCCTCTTGATCTTCTCCCCGGAACGTTTCTAGAAACAATTAATCTCTCCAAACTGTCGTCACCTCTTCGAACCACGTGACCAAAGAATTGCAGAATTCGTTGCAGACATAATGTGGACAGCCTTTTTTTAATATTGAGTTGGTTTAGAATGGAAACGTTTGTCCTATGAGCTATCCAAGGTATGCGCAGCATTCTTCTCCAGCACCACATCTCAAAGGCATCAATTTTTTGGCGCTCGCATGCGCGAAGAGTCCAAGTCTCTGCTCCGTATAGAAATATTGAGAATACAAGGGCATTCACCAGTCTCATCTTGATATTTTGAGAGATAGATCTGTCTTTCCAAACTTTAGTTAGGCGACTCATCGCATTTTTTGCCATACCAATACGCCTCCGAACTTCTGTTTCACAGTTACCATCGTTAGTTATACTAGACCCGAGATAGACAAAGGTGTTTACTATCTGGTATTCCTGTAATATGTTAGTCAGTTGAATAGTGTCAAATCTGTCGACCACCATTAGTTTTGTCTTAGTTTTATTGATTTTCAGACCAACTTTATTGCTTTCGTACTCAACTCTTCGCAGAAGATCTAACATTGCTTGCTCATTTGCTGCTTTAAGTGTAGTGTCATCAGCAAATCTTAAATTGGAGATTCTCCTACCAGCTACTGTTACTCCACCGGCCCATCCTTCTAAAACTATCCTCATGACATGTTCACCACAAATGTTAAATAAGTCAGGTGACAACACGCATCCTTGTCTAACACCTCTCTCGGTCTTGAATTGGTTTGAGAACTTCTGATCTAGTCGTACTGTCGCTATATTAGACTGGTAAAGATTTTTAATAAGTGTCACCAGGTGCATTGGTGCGCCCATTTCTATTAAAATTGATCACAGATTTATCCAGCTTACACAATCAAATGCCTTTTGGTAGTCTACGAAGCATATAATCATAGGTACTTGAAATTCTCTAGACTTTTCAATGAGTTGTCTCCGGTTCAGGATTTGTTCCCTTGTACCTTTACCCTTTACAAACCCCGCTTGTTCCTGAGGTATTTGGTAATGTAGATAGGTTTTTAATCTGTTTTTGATGATATGCAACAAGATTTTACTAGTATGTGTTATTAGTGACAGTCTGCGGTAGTTTTCACATCTGATAGTAGTTCCTTTTTTGTGTAGTGGGATATAAATTGAGGTACACCAATCAGATGGCCATTTTCCTGAATTCCAAACAGCGACACAGATAGAATGGATGATATGTAATCCTTTGTCACCTAGTAACTGTAGTATTTCACATGGTATTGAATCAATGCCTGGGGATTTATTTCTATTTAGTGATTTAATTGCATCTTTGACTTTAGCGAGTAAAACAGTAGGTTCTCTAGGGTAGTCAGAAGGCCACTGATTTTCTGCTGATAACTCGGTATTTTTATATAGCTCGCCACAGTAGTTTAACCATGTTTCTAATATTTCATCAGTATCGGTCTTTAAATTACCTTCCTTATCTATTACAGACCATGTTTGAGGTTTAAATTCTCTGGTAAGGAGTTTGATCTTCTGGAATAAGTCCCTCGGTTCATTTCGACAGCCATGTTCCTCTATCTCTCTGCATATTTGAGAGATGTAATCAGCTTTATCTTTGCGGCACTGTTTTCTGATTTCTCTCGATAACGCTCTGAGGTAACCTGAGAGAGGACAATAAATGCAAACAATGTCTCTCTTGTTTGTCCTTTGCGGAACAAAAATTGGGTTCAACTACTGGAGGATACTAAATACCGCCAAGTTGAGCTCAAGGTATATCCCAATGGGGGGTTATAACCCCCAAACCCTCCTTGGCTACGGCACTGATAGAAGGTAAAATGAGGGTGGTAGGCAGCTTT
Organism: Diabrotica virgifera virgifera; assembly: GCF_917563875.1. Taxonomy (NCBI): domain Eukaryota; kingdom Metazoa; phylum Arthropoda; class Insecta; order Coleoptera; family Chrysomelidae; genus Diabrotica; species Diabrotica virgifera. The sequence continues at coordinate 173,270,033 of NC_065451.1, forward strand.
TCTGTAGAATCTTGAAGAGTTCCAGCACGCCACTGATAAAACTGGTTTTTGCTTTTACTTTACTTAGGCCACTTTCATTTTAAACTGCTCATATTATATCTGTTTAAAGAAAATAACTTAAACTTCGGTGATTTAGTGAAAAAAATACGATATAAAAGTCCTACATACACTATATTTTACATTACTACAGTTTACTAATTTTTTTTGTAGAGCTTCAAGACTGTATAATGAAAAAACAAAATGGCGGCTTTTTTTAATTTCTGTTGGCGGTGGAGTTATATTAGGAACGATAGGAGTTTATACAGTAGTAAGTAACTATAAAATTATTTAAAATTTTAAAGGTTAAAATTTTTCAACTCGTAAATTGATATTTATTATAAATTAATACTAGATGTGTGGAACGCAGAAGAAATTCCAGGAGACTGGAAAAAAGCAACTACATGCCCAATTCACAAGAAGGGAGACAAACTCAGCTATAAATATATAGAGGCATATTCTTACTCTGTATGAGTTATGAGGTGTTCACGTGGATCATAAATCGGAGATAAAAGGCTAATTTATGTTAGGGAGCGTTCAAGTATTACGTAACGCAATTTTTGAAGATTTTTGACCCCTCTCCCTAACATGTAACGCACCGTAACGTTTTTCTGTACCCCCTCCCCTATCTTAACGTTACGTAACACCCAAGTGACCATTTGAACCTAAATGGAAAACTAGGTTACGAAAAGTACCGGAAACTCGGTAAAATAATTTTGTTATTATTTTAATCGGTTACAGTGGCGTAGCTAGGATGGGTGACACCAGGGTCGGTAATGGATGTTGTCACCCCAAATCCAAAAATAAAGATTGTTAAAATTAACGAAACATCGAATAGGTCAAAACATTCCAACATATCGTTTTGAAGTTTGGCTCGAAGTGTGAGTCTTGTATCGGAAGCTCTACCTCACCATCCATTCGTTTTTATTGTCATTATTCGTTTTTTGTCGCAAAATCTATTGCTTCATCTATAATAGTTCTTATCAACACGTTTTTCTTCAATATAAAGACGAAATGCCCCTATATATTTTGGTCACTGATTGATCAAGGTTATTTAGGCTTTTACTTTGTAAGTCAATCTGACAAAAATTTATTTCTCTTCCATCATTACAAAAGAAAAGATAACAAAGATATGTGAAATAACACATAGCGGGCATTAGGTTGTGTGCAGCACCTGTGGTGTCTAAATTTTCTTGTTGATTGCATAATTCCTCAATTGCAGCTAAAACACAATAAAAAGCTGTTTAACTGCAGCATAGTGAGCAGTCCAACTTTTTGTGGAATGTCACTTAACAGATACTTTGCTGTGTTTAATAAGCACTTCCCAGCAGCTAGTGGAAGCAGACAAAAATTGAAAATTGCCTCTACAATTCCGAAAATTGTTATACAAGATATATTTTGTGCAAGAGTGCTGGCCAAATAAATTAATTAAATGATCAATAGGTATTCCAGATGTATTTATAAAAATCAAGAATGATCTAAACAAGCAGTGGAAACAAGAATATTATGAATATAGTCAACACTCCCACTTACAATATGCACTGATACAACCCACAATCCCGACAATTTTGGTTTAAAAATCACTCTGTCCCACGTAGATACATTACATCTATTATCAGAATGAGATCTGGACACGCGTGTTATCTAGCCCATCTGGCAAAACTTAAAATTTTAATTTCCAATTTATGCGAGTATTGTCAAAAAGAAGCAGATTTAAACCATATTTTCTTTGAATGTACAAAATATATACAACAAACTGATGACTTAATAAAAAAAGAATGTGTGTGTACTTTGTACGCACGTAAGAAGATATTCTTCTATTATATAATAGGTAATTTAAACGAAGTATACTTAAAAGGTTATTTATACTTATTTTATTTAAAAATCAAACTAACTTTCTTATCTACCACTTTCAAAAAAGAAGAATATCTTCAAAAATTATATAATAATATACTTATAATCATAAAATCTATAAAAAAAAATAAAAAAATAATAACTTGCTTGGGGCTTGAACCCACTTCACGTCTACCGCGCCGTACGAAAGTTGACGCCATTTCAAACTGCACCAAACTCTCGTATACGTCATGTGGGAATATACACAAACTAAACGTTTACACCATAAATTTATATGAATTTAATAAAATTATTAGTTTGATTTTTGTCGAAATAAAATACAACAAAGTATAGAGTAAGAAAACGATATATGAGATGAAGATTTGTAGAAAGTTTGTTCGTAATCAGATTATGTAAATTAAAGCATTGCCTACTACATTATTTTGTTTACATTTTCCAAAGAGATAGGTATTGAAACTATTAGGTATTTCCAACTGAAACATTTAGAATTACGTACCTGCGGCTCTTCAAAACTATTTAAAAAGTCACTATAATTATAAATTTGATTTTATTTCTGTCCACACATCAATAAAAACTAATATTATACAATATTTTTGTTTACCTTCTTCTTCTTCTTTAGGTGCCGTGTCTGTATTCAGACGTTGGCCGTCATCATGTTTACAATTTCCTGAAATCTCTCTCTATCGGCTGCTGCGCGAAATAATTCTTCTACTGTGCAGCCACACCATTGTCTAATATTACGCAGCCATGAAAGCTTCTTTCGACCAATCCATCTCTTTCCCTCCACTTTTCCTTGTATTATAAGGCGAAGCAGATGGTATTTAGGTCCTCTAATTATATGGCCGAAGTATTCTGTTTTTCTCCTCTTTATGATGCTCATGAGCAGACGTTCCGAATTCATCATTTGAAGAACATCTTCATTGGAAGTGTGCGAAACCCACGATATCTTTAGGATTCGTCGATAGCACCACAATTCGAATGCTTCTATTTTGTTTAGCATTGTGGTTTTTAACGTCCATGTCTCACAACCATACAATAGGATAGACCACACATAACATTTCAGCACCTTCTTTCGAATATTCATTGACAGGTTTCTATTACATAAAACTGGTTTCCAGGTCATAAAAGCCTTCCGTGATATTTCGATCCTAGTTATTATCTCCTCATCAGAGTCACAATTTACATTTAACCAGCTGCCAAGGTACTTGAAATGATTTACCCGTTCTAACTCCTCTCCATCAAGAGAAAGCTGACCTTGATCTATATTAATCTTTCCAACTGCCATCCACTTTGTTTTTGAAATGTTGATTTTAAGGCCTCTCCGATAGCTTGCTTCACTGACTAGATTTAGTAGTGTCTGAAGATCTTGTAAATTTTCAGCAAGAATGGCTGTATCGTCAGCGTATCTAATATTGTTGATTACTTCTCCGCCTAGCCTTACTCCCTCTTGTCTGTCATCCAAAGCCTCCCTAAAGATTTCTTCAGAGTACAGATTAAAAAGGGTGGGTGATACAACACAACCTTGTCGTACTCCACGTTTTATCGGCAGTTTTTCAGTACGACTGTCTCCAATTTGGATAGAGGCTACTTGATTGTAATATAAGTATTTCAGCAGTCTTATATCGTAGTGTTCAAGTCCTGCTGCTTGCAGGCAATCGAAAAGTGTATCATGTTGTACTCGTTTTGTACTTTTGTTTACCGATAACCTCCATATTGAAAAATTATTGACAGATCATTTCAAAATTTCAACACCCAATCAGAGCCCGTATAACAACTAATACCATACTGTCGGTGTGCGCATGCGCGCGGATCAATCAAATTTTACCCTCAATCGATTCGCCGCTAAAGAAGAACATCTTCAAAAATTTAATCAAACATAAAATCCTTCCTCCCTATAACATTTGCTACCTTTTGTCATTAAATAATAAAACCGTATATGACTATTTAACAGAATTTATTTCAAAAAGTAACCTTAACTTATGAGCACAGTTAAACTAGTAACCTTTGTTTTACCCCATTTGTTTAAAACCTTTCCGTGACCCAGTCTAGTTTGTGTATTAATTTAATGTCTTGATGGGTCCCTAGACGAGAAGCGAGTAACCATGTGTATTCCTTACTGATAATCAAATAGGTATTGTGATAATTACTTTCTTTTCTTTGCTATAGGAAGAACTTAAAAAGTTGTGACTGGCTGAATGGCAAAAGCCTGTGCCAAAAAAAATCAATAGGTACATCCAAAGAAAATAGCCTTTTTGAAGTTATAATTCTTTAGGCGCGATTGAGAGTAAAATTTCATAATACTGCGCGCATGCGCACACATACAGTATGGCGTTTAGTTGCTAAATGTTTCAAGTTATTTACAGTCCGTCTAATTTACTTACCGTTGCACGTCATTATCTACGCCAGAGATCTAAGTTGACATAGTTGCTAAGGTATAAAAAAATCCTGAAACCATTTTAAATCAAATAGATCACATAATTATTGTAAACGTGGATTATACAACAAAACAAATTAATATTCAATGTAAATAAATAAAAAGTTAAGAAACAGAGAACAAGAATTAAGTTATAATCATTTAAGATTTGGAGTGCAAGCGTTATTGCACTGCATTGTTTAATTATTAAAAAACGGCTCCGAACTCTTGGGAAAAGCCGATAGGTTTCTTTGTATATGTCTACAATAACAACTAAAAAAGTTGTCAGATACCTCGATTATTCCAAGTCGTGATAAAATTAGGTGAAATTTATAAGAGGATCTTTTTATCTCTCACCGGAGGGACCGCAGACGTTCGGATACAATTAGCGTCTCTTTGCAAAGACAATGACGTCGACTTTGCAAAGTAACAAGACACTTACTCAACACACACAGACTACACATTACACCTGAGTTAGTGATAAGTTATACAATTACGTGGCTAAAGGTTCTAGTTCTAAACCAAGGCCAGAATCAGAGAGAGAAAAAAAGGATCTTTTTATAGTAAAGTAAATAATAAAAACAGTAAATGTAATAGAACAGATACTTATAGTAACGAATATAAACAAATACGAAGTGTCATCATCGCAACTGTCAAATAAATGTTACCAATTAGGCATTACAATGAAACGTCAAACATGGCCGGGTGTGGGCAAAATCTAACCTTACATCGACATTAATTTGTAAAGAAAATCCTGTTTGGTTGTTTTTTTATGTTAATTGTGTAGGGAAATCTGCGAAATTGTGATAACAAATTAAATATGAAGTAGTTTATCGCCTACAGAACTGAATTATCCCATATTAGTTACCAGTTGGTGTCAATAACTACTATAGAATAATTCAGTTCTGTAGGCGATAAACTAGTTTATATTTATTTGCTATCACAATTTCGGTGCACAATTAACAATAAAAAACAAAACCAAACAGGATATTCTTTACAAAAACTGATGTAAACCCTATATTATTAAATTTTTGCCCACTGCCGGCCATATTATATCACGTGATTTGGAATGGTCAATTTATTCTAAAATGTCACCTTCGTTCGATTACAGTTATAATGTGTTCCGAACAAATGTGCTTCATAAAAACGCTTTGTAATCCATGTATACAAATTAAATGAAACATATTATTGTGTATTTCTTTAGGTTAACATTAATAGAAATCTTCAAATATTATGTGTAGTGGCTGTAATTCCAGTGTACTCGGCAAAATGATTCTAAAAAAGAACACACCTACCGTCAAATATTTCGTGTTGGTATCATGCGATGTCACAGGCTATGACGCGGATGACGTGCAAGGGTTAGTAAATTAGACGAAGTATATAAATGTATCAGTGCAAGAAAAGCTGTGAAAAGAATATATTAGTGTTTTTAGTAAATATATTTATTTGATAAAAATAATGAACTTAAAGATAAAACCCATAACTAAATTAAAATTCATGGTGACGTTTCAATTATTACTTTAATCATCGTCAGAATAATAAGTTTCTTGAGCGAATGCTTTAAAATAATTTTAAAGGAACAAACAATATGAAAACGTAAAAAATGACATTGACAATCATTGGGTTAAGTCAATAATTTCAAACATGCCATGTCTTGTTGCGTGTTTAAGGGTGGCTTCAAAAGAAATATGGATAATGCCTCCTTGATGCTGAGTTCCGTTAGAGAACTTGCATGACCAATGATTGAGAAGTCCTTACGACTAATAGGGTGGTCAGAATCAGTCATATGTTGGAATACTGCTGAATTTGGAACTGTTGTTGATCGTCTTCCTAAGTGAGGAGTGACACCTAAGTGTTCGCAACATCTGACATTAAAGTGACGTCGAGTCTTCCCGACGTACGTAGCTGCACAGCTACTACATTTGAATTGGTATATAATGTTAGATGCGAGATCACTAGGAATCATGCCTTTCACATGGAAACGAGATCCTATCCTTTCCAAAGTCGTGAAAGCAAATCTTAATTATATAGAGGGAAATGCTTTTTTAATTATTCTACGGATGTTGCGTCGGATTAGTAAGCTGTGGTAACCAGTATATGGAAGTTTGATATATATCTTTTCTTTGATTTCTTCTACTTTGCTGTTTGGTTGGAATTTGTTATTGAAAAAACGTCTGATGTATCTTTCTAAGAAGTTCAACGAAAAACCATTTTTACTTAAGATCACCTTTATGTTTTCTAACTCTTCATGTAGGAATTGCCAGGTTGAACAGATAGTGAAAGCGCGGTGAACAAGTATATTGATTAAACTTGTTTTGCATTTGTTGGGAATGAAGCTATCTGCGTTTATATATAGGCCGGTGAAGGTTGGTTTTCTGTATATTAAAGTGGAAAAACCTGAAGGTGATCTGAAGATGTTAATTCCTAAGAAGGACAGATTTCCATTGACTTCAATTTCACTAGTAAATTTCATATTTTGGTGTTTCTGGTTGAGATAATCTAAAAAATGTTGAATGTGATCCTTATGTTTGAAGATGAGAAAAACTGTAACATTTTTTTATATACTAGGATTAGTTAATAATTAATTTACCCGTTGGATTAAATTTTAAACCCACTAGTACTCATTACGGGTACGCCTATGGCCGTTTCCGTAAATAACTACCCTTATAAAATTAGCCATCATAACGGTACTGGCACAATTCGTGTCGGTATGACCAACGCAAATAACTGGAGTCCATTATTATAAACGGAACCATTTTTTTTATTGCAGCTTTGCCGAACACAATGGTTTGGAAATAAACCTTGCCCTTATTTTATATAGCGCTTGCTATTGTTATCTGTTTCGCATAGAAACCTCACAAAGTTTACTATTAACCTTCCATTAGGTATGACATTTTATGCAAAGCGGCATGGTATTGCGATGTTTTATTGGACTTTCCGTTTCTGTAAGATTTCAAAGGAATCACTGTCCCTTTCGAAAACCTCCGTTAGGTTCGTCGCCTCCTCTTGCGGTCTGTTTGAAGCGCGACCCTATTTCAAGGGATCTATTTTTTTTAACACTTTACAACTCAAATAACGTTACTTTACTTAAAAACGCAAATAGGTCGGTTCCTTTTGAGAAACGCAATTTTTTTTGAGAGGGGATATACTCCCACTTTTTTTTTGAAAAAAAAGCATTGCAAAGATTGCGAAAAAGGGACTTAGCGGCTGAATGGCTAGAAGAACAGACGTGTGTCTCTAGAGTACCGTATATCTGATCTAACGTATATCTGATCTACCGTATATCTTATTTGAGTGATTTTCACTCTCGTATCGTATCTGTAATTGGATCTAACATCCGCTTAGATTCAATTACCAAATAACTTCAGTGTTTGCTTACTAAGTAAAGTAAATAATATAGAGTCAGTGCAAATTAAGAGGCAGAGCAACTGTAAGTGTCTTAATAATCCTACCTAAAACTACTTTCAAAAATAGAGCAATCTAAGGGCTATCTACCTCAACATATCATCATCTGTGGTAAAGGCTAACCTCCGATGAATCTCATCAGCGATTTCCTCAATAGTTTTTTATTCATTGATAAAACTTTTCATTATCAAAACTAAGTACAAACATTCACTACTTCATTAATAGCTGTGCGATTGGCTTTTTGTTTATAAAACCAAGTGCGGGATGGTTTTTGATTTTTGAACAGTAAACGTTTGTTAACTTTGTATGCTTGGCATTCAATTTTATTATATCTTTGTACTTTATATTTTCTATCAATTATTAAGTTTACCATATCCGTTATCTCGAGATAAGCACTAGACCAGTAAAGAGAGATTTCTCATTATAGATGCTTGATTTGTTTTTTTAATTCATAACCAGGCTCTCTTTACTGTGTTTTTAATTGTGCATGTTTTTGTTAGAATATGTTACTTGTATTTATTCCATCATAATTTTTGTTTATTTCTAACTGTACACCACAACACATTAATTGTTGGTGCAGTTTTGATGGGTGTATATACATACATTGTTTTCTCTTTATTTCTTGTGTTTTTTTTGGACTCACCCTTCTGGTGAGCCATTTGTTAATATATTGTTTTTTATTTATTTCACTAGTTTTATTTATCTACTATTAATAAGTTCCCTGATAAAAGAAATTACCGCTAAATATTAACTAATTAACTGTCTATATCTTTTCTTGTATTTGGTCTCAGAACCTCATTATCTTTCCTTACCTACCTGTTTTCGTTTCTAAGGTTTCTTAATTTTCCCCTTTCAACCCCAAAAAGTTAAGTGGCGCCCTGTATCTCTTCTCTTATCTTAGGTAACTTTACCTATCTATCTTTTTATCTGTTTCTCTCTCTTCTCTTATCTACCTTCTCTTGTCTTATCTTTACCTATTTCTTCTATTGGCTCCCTTCCACGTTCCAAAATCTAGTTTCGAACCCACGACTCGCTCACCACCTACCATCTGGCTGCCGTCGCAGTGTCTCCATTGGTGACCTTTCTAGCACCATCCAAAAAAAGGTTTCCGAGGTTACACATTTTTATGGCGCCCAACGCCCATTTTATGACGCCCAAGCAACGTGGAGCCTGATTATCTTCTTACTTTTCTTTATACATTCTTATCTAATCATTTTCTTAGTTATCTCTATACATTCATCTAACGCCCACGCTACGCGTGTCCTGATCATTTTTCATTGTTCTATTTCCATTTATTTTCTCCTTCTATTTGCTTTATCTTTATCTCAGTTAATTCTTCATTTTCTTCTTACGTTCCTTCTGGAAACACACTACAAAAGTTTCTCCATATTTAGCTACAAATTTTGAATTAAACCTGATCTTTCTTCGAGGTATTTATACTACATATTTTTATATTTTTTATTACCTGTAGACTCAAATTAAAAATGAATAATTTTGAAGTCAATTTTCTTACGTTAGACGAGATTACTTATGAATTAAAAATCAGAGGAATTATTACGAGTAGAAAAATAAAAGAAAAGAGGAAAATCCTCAAAAGATTATTGGTGAGGGATAACAGTAATCAATTTTATCTAGATACTTTAAATTTTGATAATGAAAAGACCTTCCTATTTTAGCTAACGATGTCTGTCATGTCATTAAAGCACTAATTGTACCTACGTTATACATTTACCTCGGTAGTAATTTCGTTAAGATTTTCGATCTTATTATAGATTTTTCTAAAAATACCTGGCTTACCGGCGATAATGACCCACAAAAACTTTTACGGAAGTTAAAAGATTTATTGGGATGTGCTCTTGGTATAGGCGATTTATAATAATTTTTTATAATAATATAAAATAATTTTTCGACCCTTGTCTCTCCTATAAATGACCTATTAAAAGGTAAAAAGAAGAAACATTCCGTAGAATGGACTGATTCCGCTGAAGACTCCTTTATTTTAATTAAGGATGCTCTTATCTCCGCCCCTGTCTTAACTCAACCTGATTTTTTAAAGCCTTTTATTATCCAATGTGACGCTAGCGATACTGGGTTAGGAGGTGTCTTAGCACAAACCGTGTCGATGGTTCGGATGTAGTTATTGCTATGCTAGTCGTACTTTATCTAGGGCTGAACGAAACTACTCTGTCACTGAGAGAGAATGTTTAGCAGTAATTTTCGCTATAGAGAAATTTCGTCCTTATATCGAAGGAGTCAAATTTCAAGTAATTACCGACCATCATTCCCTGTTGTGGTTAAAAAACATTAGCAATCCTTCTGGCAAACTTGCGCGTTGGGCTATGCGCTTATGTCAGCATGATTTTGAGCTTATTCATCGTAAAGGAACTTCACATATCGTCCCCGATGCTCTAAGTCGCATGTTTACTAACGAATCTATGTTAGAAAAACCACAGATATCTTATCTGGAAATCGACAAGAACCGAATCGATCCCTGGTTCGATGATTTTCGCTCTAAAATTTTATTAGAGCCCAATAAGTATCCTCAGTGGAAAGTCGAGGATGACTTTGTCTATAAATTAATCCCTTCCAAATTACCGGTTTCCATCAATAATACAGAGTGGAAAATTTTAGTACCGAAACCCCAAAGAAATGATATTATCACTTCTTGTCACGATCCCCCTACCTGTGCCCATTTCGGCTATTTCAAAACTCTGAATCGGATTCAAGAGTTGTACTATTGGCCCAGAATGCGGAAAGATGCACTTCGTTTTGTTAGGTCTTGTAAAACTTGTGGAGCTCAAAAGATGTCGACTTTAGCTCCCATGGGTTTAATGGGACGAGAGAAATCCGCTCGGTTCCCTTGGTAAATAATTGCCGTGGATCTTATTGGTCCGCTTCCTCGCTCAAAAAGAGGATACACTTTTCTTCTTGTTACCGACTGGTTTTCGAAATTTACGTTGATCCATCCTTTGCGGAAAGCTACAACGCAAAATATCGTTAATTATCTTGAAAACGACGTTTCTCTTATGTTCGGAGTCCCTCAATTTCTTATATGCGATAACGCCCGAAATCTTAATAATTCTTCGTTAAAGAATTTATGTAATAGGTATAAAGTCCAAAAAATATGGTTTAATGCCATCTATTCGCCCCAGTGCAACTTTGTTGAACGTAGCAATAAAACCATAGGAACTGCTATCAGGTGTTACATTAAAGACCATTCCGATTGGGATAAAGAGATTTCAAAAATTCGTCAAGCCATCAATACCGCTAGACACGAAGTCACGAAATATGCCCCATCTTTTCTCAATTTTGCTAGGTATGTCCCTATTGCCGGTAATTATTATTCTTCATCTGCAGAGAATAATTCCCTATCTTCCGTTACCTCCGATCAACATGATCAATATGTTTCCGAAATACAAGGATTAAGTGAAGTATTTGAGGAAATACAACTTAATCTGAATAATGCGTATCAGCGCAATGCTAAGACATATAACTTACGGCGACGCGATGTACAATTTCACGTCGGTGACACGGTATGGAGACGAAATAAAGTGCTATCAAAAGCCGTTGATAAATTTATGTCAAAATTAGCACCCAAATATATCTTATGCACGGTAGTTAAAAAGCTATCTCCCCTCGTATATACGTTCAGAAATCCCGATGGTTCAAACGCTGGCAACTGGCATATTAAGGATTTGAAACCATATGTCGGGGATTCTGATGATTCTTCGAGTGATGATCCATCCGATCATGACTAGATTGTTTACCAGATATTATCTATAGGCATATCTATATATCCACATATGGATATTATTTTTTTTATTTTCTCTCGTGTACCCCCTTGATTACCCCCCAAAGGTCACATATATCTTTGAGTACGGTTAGGTGAAAAAATATCACAATACCGTTATCTATTCGATCTGCGGGTGAGCTGAGCACTCGCTGATTTCTAGTATCTTACCGTTGAGTGAAAATCACTCAAACTATGTAATTATCTCTGAGCAAAACTCATTACCTTACCGTTAAGTGGAAAATCACTTGATTATCTTGAGTAAAGCTCATTTATCTTTGCTCACTATATTATCTTTAAGTGGAAAACCACTCAAACTATCGATGCTAAAGCACCCTATCTGGTCAGTAAATGGAAAATCATTTGCTTACTGTACCGTGAAAGTTATAATAACCTTGATCACGTTGTTATACTTTTAGTATCTACATATATAGTAGTTATAGTAACTCCTATATTACCTATTATAGTTTTTAGTTTTTATAAGAAGTCCTTTATGGATTTATCAACACAAAATGGCGATAATTTATTTATGATCTGACATACAACCAGTGATGAATCGAGCTACCATGAGTGAATCGTAAGAATATAATTCTCGACGTAAACTTTATTTTTCTTCTTCCATATTTCGGAATCTGTTTTGACCTTACTAGTTGTCACGAGAGGAACGGCTAGGACGATGATCTGGGATTCGTTCGCTAGGGACCTGTTGAGATTTTAAGGAAGATAGACAGATTCTTCTTAAATCTTCTTACTCTTTCATTCTTTCTTTTAGTACTTATGTTGTCTACCAGACCCTTTTCCCTGATATGACTTAGAAGTTTTCGTATGTTAACTTCAATCCGATTGTGACTTAACCGAATATGTCCCTAAATTTAATTTAGGCGTGTGATACGCGTAGCTATCAACTGACAACCAGGTACTTACTTCTTTCTTCTTCTTCTATTTTTTTACATTTATTTGAGTTTTTATTTATTCTTTTGTGATATTCACTTTGGCATAGGTATCTCAATGACTTTAAGATTTTATCGAGCGTTGTTAACTTAGCCATTTTAATACCGTATCTTTAATTAGAGATTTCCTAAAAATATCTCTTTCTCTAATTTATCTTGCCGAAATACTCATGACTACCGAATTCGATGTTATTTCTTCGATAGGTAGTCCTGTTAAATTGACATTTACTTTAGATGCCTTTGTTATCCTGACGTTGGGTTACCTCCTTCGTTAATAATGATAACGTTTTTATATCTTTATATTTAGCTTATATATTTCTCGAGGCACGTACCTCGAATAGTATTAAGGGCATAGAAAAAAATGTATCCTTAGGTTTTCATCAGAAACCACTGTCCTTCCTCTTCACCGGTTTCCTCTCTTGGGAGGGGGCTGTGTAACATTTTTTTATATACTAGGATTAGTTAATAATTAATTTACCCGTTGGATTAAATTTTAAACCCACTAGTACTCATTACGGGTACGCCTATGGCCGTTTCCGTAAATAACTACCCTTATAAAATTGGCCATCATAACGGTACTGGCACAATTCGTGTCGGTATGACCAACGCAAATAACTGGAATCCATTATTATAAACGGAACCATTTTTTTTATTGCAGCTTTGCCGAACCAATGGTTTGGAAATAAACCTTGCCCTTATTTTATATAGCGCTTGCTATTGTTATCTGTTTCGCATAGAAACCTCACAAAGTTTACTATCAACCTTCCATTAGGTATGACATTTTATGCAAAGCGGCATGGTATTGCGATGTTTTATTGGACTTTCCGTTTCTGTAAGATTTCAAAGGAATCACTGTCCCTTTCGAAAACCTCCGTTAAGTTCGTTGCCTCCTCTTGCGGTCTGTTTGAAGCGCGACCCTATTTCAAGGGATCTATTTTTTTTTAACACTTTACAACTCAAATAACGTTACTTTACTTAAAAACGCAAATAGGTCGGTTCCTTTTGAGAAATGCAATTTTTTTTGAGAGGGGATATACTCCCACTTTTTTTTTGAAAAAAAAGCATCGCAAAGATTGCGAAAAAGGGACTTAGCGGCTGAATGGCTAGAAGAACAGACGTGTGTCTCTAGAGTACCGTATATCTGATCTACCGTATATCTGATCTACCGTATATCTTATCTGAGTGATATTCACTCTCGTATCGTATCTGTAATTGGATCCTAACATCCGCTTAGATTCAATTACCAAATAACTTCAGTGTTTGCTTACTAAGTAAAGTAAATAATATAGAGTCAGTGCAAATTAAGAGGCAGAGCAACTGTAAGTGTCTTAATAATCCTACCTAAAACTACTTTCAAAAATAGAGCAATCTAAGGGCTATCTACCTCAACATATCTTCATCTGTGGTTAAGGCTAACCTCCGATGAATCTCATCAGCGATTCCTTAATAGTTTTTTATTCATTGATACAACTTTTCATTATCAAAACTAAGTACAAACATTCACTACTTCATTAATAGCTTTGCGATTGGCTTTTTGTTTATAAAACCAAGTGCGGGATGGTTTTTGATTTTTGAACAGTAAACGTTTGTTAACTTTGTATGCTTGGCATTCAATTTTATTATATCTTTGTACTTTATATTTTCTATCAATTATTAAGTTTACCATATCCGTTATCTCGAGATAAGCCCTAGACCAGTAAAGAGAGATTTCTCATTATAGATGCTTGATTTGTTTTTTTAATTCATAACCAGGCTCTCTTTACTGTGTTTTTAATTGTGCATGTTTTTGTTAGAATATGTTACTTGTATTTATTCCATCATAATTTTTGTTTATTTCTAACTGTACACCACAACACATTAATTGTTGGTGCAGTTTTGATGGGCGTATATACATTGTTTTCTCTTTATTTCTTGTGTTTTTTTGGACTCACCCTTCTGGTGAGCCATTTGTTAATATATTGTTTTTTATTTATTTCACTAGTTTTATTTATCTACTATTAATAAGTTCCCTGATAAAAGAAATTACCGCTAAATATTAACTAATTAACTGTCTATATCTTTTCTTGTATTTGGTCTCAGAACCTCATTATCTTTCCTTACCTACCTGTTTTCGTTTCTAAGGTTTCTTAATTTTCCCCTTTCAACCCCAAAAAGTTAAGTGGCGCCCTGTATCTCTTCTCTTATCTTAGGTAACTTTACCTATCTATCTTTTTATCTGTTTCTCTCTCTTCTCTTATCTACCTTCTCTTGTCTTATCTTTACCTATTTCTTCTATTGGCTCCCTTCCACGTTCCAAAAGCTAGTTTCGAACCCACGACTCGCTCTCCACCTACCATCTGGCTGCCGTCGCAGTGTCTCCATTGGTGACCTTTCTAGCACCATCCAAAAAAAGGTTTCCGAGGTTACAAAATATCATCCACGTATCGTCTATAAAGAAGTGGCTTAAAATCTATTGGACAGTCAGCTAACCATGTTTTCTCATGGTAACATAGAAAAGTCTTCGCGAAAACTGGTCCTAAAGGAGAGCCCATTGCAACACTTTTCTATGTCACCATGAGAAAACATGGTTAGCTGTCTGTCCAATTGATTTTAAGCCACTTCTTTATAGACGATACGTGGATGATATTTTTCTCATCTTCAAACATAAGGATCACATTCAACATTTTTTAGATTATCTCAACCAGAAACACCAAACTATGAAATTTACTAGTGAAATTTAAGTCAATGGAAATCTGTCCTTCTTAGGAATTAACATCTTCAGATGACCTTCAGGTTTTTCCACTTCAATATACAGAAAACCAACCTTCACCGGCCTATATATAAACGCAGATAGCTTCATTCCCAACAAATACAAAACAAGTTTAATCAATATACTTGTTCACCGCGCTTTCACTATCTGTTCAACCTGGCAATTCCTACATGCAGAGTTAGAAAACATAAAGGTGATCTTAAGTAAAAATGGTTTTTCGTTGAACTTCTTAGAAAGATACATCAGACGTTTTTTCAATAACAAATTCCAACCAAACAGCAAAGTAGAAGAAATCAAAATAAAGATCTATATCAAACTTCCATATACTGGTTACCACAGCTTACAAATCCGACGCAACATCCGTAGAATAATTAAAAAAGCATTTCCCTCTATAGAATTAAGATTTGCTTTCACGACTTTGGAAAGGATAGGATCTCGTTTCCATGTGAAAGACATGATTCCTAGTGATCTCGCATCTAACATTATATACCAATTCAAATGTAGTAGCTGTGCAGCTGCGTACGTCGGGAAGACTCGACGTCACTTTAATGTCAGATGTTGCGAACAGTTAGGTGTCACTCCTCACTTAGAAAGACGATCAAAAACAGTTCCAAATTCAGCAGTATTCCAACATATGACTGATTCTGACCACCCTATTAGTCGTAAGGACTTCTCAATCATTGGTCATGCAAGTTCTCCAACGGAACTCAGCATCAAGGAGGCATTATCCATATTTCTTTTGAAGCCACCCCTAAACACTCAACAAGACATGGCGTGTTTGAAATTATTGACTTAACCCAATGATTGTCAATGTCATTTTTTACGTTTTTATTAATTATTGTTTGTTCCATTAAAATTATTTTAAAGCATCCGCTCAAGAAACTTATTATTCTGACGATGATTAAAGTAATAATTGAAACGTCACCATGAATTTTAATTTAGTTATGGGTTTTATCTTTAAGTTTATTATTTTTATCAAGTTTAATGGTGTGTCCTTATCTACATAAATATATTTATTATAATGTTTGTGTCTTTGGATTTGTCTTCCTCAGGAGTAAGATGAGTATTATTAAAACATTTTATTGTATATTTATTGTACTTCACCGTGTCTGTTTGTTACCGTGAATTGTCATTAGGTACTTCCGAACCGATACAGACACAGTCCTCGTAGCGTATTTGGTATAGCATTCGGCCAGAGATCGAGAGGTGTTGAGTTCGAATCCGGAGCAATCTTATACTTTTTTTTATATTTTTGAAAGCGGTAAGCACAAAATTAGTTTGGTGTTTAAAAAAAATTAAAACAAACTGTTTAAAGTATATTTGTTTTTAAGAAATCATATAATAGAAGTATAACTTCTTACGTGAGCACAAAGTACACACACATTCTTTTTTTTTGTTGCTTTAATACTTAAGAGATTGTATTCCTCAATGTACGCCGCTCATAATAGCTGTATTCCTGTGAACGGACTTCATATTATCTCTAAACCATTAATTTCAAGTTTTTTGAGAATTTCGTTACTTAGATCAACTGCTTTTTTCCTTTTAATTGTTCAACTCCAAGAAATGCCTGTTTGACCTCGATTTTTCTCGGATTCGTGTGTTCAAAAAATAATATCGAATGGTACTCCGTTTGTAAAGTCGGATTGTAAAGTGAGGAAAGTTACACATTAACGATTAATTCTTTTGTGATCGGGTCTCTCGGGTGTCACCCCCGAAAGGGTGACACCCGGGGCAGACCGCCCCCTCCGCCCCACCCTAGCTACGCCACTGATCGGTCATTTGAAGTAATAATAAAAACTTACAATCATCATCCAGCCTCAAATATCCACTGCTGAACATAGGCCTCCTCCTCTCGTTTCCAACCACGTCTATCCTGCGCCGCTCTCATCCAGTTTTTATTTAGCGTTCTTACGTCGTCACTCCATCTTGTAAGTGGTCGACCAACGCTTCTCTTGTCTTCTCTTGACCTCTATTCCAATAACCTTTTTGTCCATCGCCCATCTGTCATTCTGGCTATGTGTCCTGCCCATCTCCACTTCAACCTGGATATCCTTTCGATGACGTCAGTGACCTTTGTTCTTCTATTGATTTCTTCGTTTTTTATTTTGTCTTGCAGAGTTATTCCTAATATTGACCGCTCGATTCTTATCTGCGTTACTCTTAGTTTGGTAGCCGAGGCTTTAGTTAAGGTAAGTGTTTCTGATCCGTACGTTAAGACTGGGAGGACGCACTGATCAAATACCTTTCTCTTTAGGCACGTGGGCAACTCGCTTTTAAAAGTTTCTCTCATTTTTCCAAATGCTGCCCACCCAAGAACGATTCTGTTATTCAGTTCATGTGTCTGGTTATCCCTGCCAATCGTAATTTCATGTCCCATGACATGAAATATGTATATCCAAAACTTACAATAATATTCTTTTATTAGTAATTTTACATTTACATTTACATTTTTCCTACCTGGCCCCATCCTTACATACATTTTTGGCTTCACCTTTTATTGTTCTTCTCATGCATTCTTCTATTTTATCTTTTTGAATAAAAGTTTAAAATAAAATAACATATTTATTATTTCAACATTTTATTTTGCTTAGTAAAAATTTTTGTATAACGAATAATATACGATGTTGCCAATAGTTTCAGAAAAATAATGAAAAAATTTGTAAAACTTTTTGTTCTTCAACGCCCTGTAACGCATGCCATTACAAAAACGCTTGAAAACGCATGCCATTACAAAAATTATTTAGTAAGCAAACCCCAATTATATTTCAATTTTTCACCTATCCTAGAGATCTTATTACCTTTTTCTGAAACACCCTGTATACATTATACAGTGCGTCCATAAAGTAACGCATAAATTTATTATTTCGTAAATTGGCGACTTTAAGGAAAAATCCCGACACACGTCGATTTTTATTTTTAATTTCCGATGTTTTGGCATATATATCATACTAGTGGCGCCATCCATCTGGGCGTGATGACGTAATCGATGATTTTTTTAAACGAGAATAGGGGTCATGTGATAGCTCATTTGAAAGGGTATTCAATTATCTATTCCATAATATAAACATTAACATAATTGTTTATACAAGGTGTTCAAAAAACATTTTTTTAATTAAAATAATTGAAATAAAAAGAAAAATGTATGTAATTTATCTAATTCAAAATACGTTTTAATGTTGTCAGAAAACAAAAAAAAAATGTTTATTTGACAAATAAATATTGTTTTTCGCTTAAATTCAATGTTAAAGCTGTCACCCACCTGTCTCTTGCCAGTTTGAACATTTCGTTTAAGCGAAAATCGATGTTTATTTGTCAAATATTTTTTGTTTGTTTTCTGACAGTATTAAAACGCATTTTGAATTAACCCTCCGTTAGTCGCTATCGGTGTCACACACCGACGACAGAATTATTCATTCGGGATTTACAAAATAACTCTTTTTTTCTATCGCCACTTTCTGTACCTCTTCCTATCAACTAACCTCGTGTTAGTATACATTCTTACCTACTTGGGTATAGTTGTGCGAGTTTTATAGCTATTTTCGGTGCAAGACTCCGTAGCGACTAACGGTGTGGTTATTACTTTATTGGCATAACTTGCAGTTCAGGTAAAGATTTAGCATCTTATTATTACATTTTATCGGTAAGTGTTGGTCAAATCTTATTTATAGATGTCTTTTGAAGCCGAACAAAAACGTTTGTTGGAATTATGGGAAATGGTTCCTAGCGAATATTTTTATATTACAAATAACAGTAAGTATATTGTTATACTAAGGTTTTTCATTTTATATCTGTTGTTTTTCAATAAAACATTTTCAAAAATATTTTTCAGTCATTCCTATACACAATATAAAATATTTGTATGAATTTTATAGCAATAACTATTTTTTTAAAATTGTCGGTCTCTTGACACCGTAGCGACTCTTGATGCTCCGTTTATCCTAGCGACTAACGGAGGGTTAAATAAATTACATACATTCTTCTTTTTGGCTCAATTATTTTAATTAAAAATATGTTTTTTTGAATACCCTGTATAAATAATTATGTTAATATTTACATTAGTGAATAGAGAATTCAATACCCTTTCAAATGAGCTATCACATGACCCCTATTCTTATTTAAAAAAAATCATCGATAACGTCATCACGCCTAGACGGATGACGTCACTAGTATGATATATATTCCAAAAAATCGTAATTTAAAAATAAAAATCGACCTGTTTCGGGATTTTTCCTTAAAGTCGTCGGTTTACGAAATAACGATTTTATGCGTCACTTTATGGACGCACTGTACATGTATAAGAAGGCACTTATGGAATAAAATTATTTCTGTCCTTGTTTAAAAAAATTCTAAAAAACGCTGAGACTTAGATTTTCATATATAAAAATGTGTGCTTTTTAAACATAAGTTTAAATGTACAGAGTTATTCATGCAAGCCTACCGTAGTCCATAAGCTTTATTTTTAATGGAACACTCTGTAAATTTTTAAATTTTTAAAAGCTGCTTTAAAATAGGAAAAGAGGTGTCTAATGGTTTTCAGGTAACAAAAGGACTTAAGCAAGGTTGTTGTTTATCTCCCATACTGTTCAACATATATATCGATGAAGCACTCAGGCACTGGAAGAAGAAGTGTAAAGGGATGGGGCTATCTATTGGGGATGAAACGTTATATACGTTGCACTATGCAGATGACCAGGTAGTTGTTGCCCAAGACAAAGAAGACCTGGAGTATATGGCTAGAAAACTAATGGAAGAGTACAAAAAATGGGGCCTCGAAGTAAATGTCCAAAAAACACAATATCTTTGCGTAGGAGGAGAAAATAATCCAGATGACCTCGACTTAGAAGATGAAACTATTAAGAAATGTGACCAATGTACATATTTGGGGGTAAAACTGACAAAGACAGGACGAAGTGATGAAGCCATAAAAGACAGAATAACCAAAGGAAAACAAGTTATAGGTGCGTTGAATTCAGTATTATGGCAAAAAAATATAAGACCGGAAACGAAAAAACGAATATATAATACCATATTAAAACCAGTAATCGTCTATGGCTCAGAAGTGTGGCAGTTATCACAAAAACTTAAAGGTAACCTATTGGCAGTTGAAATGGATTTTTGGAGGAGAGCAGCGGGAAAGTCTAGATTAGAACATGTGAAAAATGAGGACATCAGGAGACAAATGAAAGTACAAAGATCAATTATAGAAGACATCGAAAAACAACAACTAATATGGTACGGACATGTTAGACGTATGGGGGAAGAAAGACTACCCAAAAAGATATTAGAATGGGTACCACCAGAGAAAAGAAAACGAGGACGACCACCAACAACATGGATCCAAGGAATCTCAAAAGCAATGTCAGCAAGAAATCTATCTGAAGAAGACTGGCAGAATAGACAGGCTTGGCGAACGGGAACCCAAAGGCGTATTACGCTGTGAACGGGATATATATATATATATATATATATATATATATATATATATATATATATATATATATATATAACAGCTGCTTAACAATCTGATTTCATGGTCTTTATGAGTAATACAGGGTGATCATTTAAACTTATAATGTATGGAAACCAATTATGGAATAAAATTGCTTTCTTCATTCGTCATTATTTTAGAAAATTATAAAAACGCTAGGATACGTCAACTTTTAAATTCAACTATGGACGATTTAAACATAAATTTGAATATACTGGGTGATTCACTCAAGTCTAGCATAGTTCAGTATCTTTAATATTAATTAAACACCCTGTATATTTTTGTTTTTAGAAGCTGCTTAACAACCTCATCTCAAAAATGTGTATTATTTAGGGTCTATTATGAATAATGCAAGGTGAAATTTTGAAATTATGTATAATTTTCGTCAAGATATTATTCACATTAAAACTTTGAAAATAATAATTCAGGAATCACACTTTAAATAATGGTATTATTTTTTTAAATGCGTATCTATCAATTTCTTAAACTAAGTATCAATATAGTAGGTTTTGTATTTAATGCTTTTTATTTAAAGGCATTTTTAAATATTTTTAACTATTTATAATGGGAAATAAGCCACAATATTATTAAAAAATGATTTTTATTAACGTTTCGACGCCCAAATCAGGTGCCGTTGTCAAAATATTTTTTTTTACAACGGCACCCGATTTGTGCGTCGAAACGTTAATAAAAATCATTTTTTAACAATATTGTGGCTTATTTCCCATTATAAATAGTTAAAATTGTAAAAATGCCACAAGAAAATAGCTTCAGAACAACATTTTTAAATAATTTGAAAATTTGCGTATTTAAAACATTAATGAATACCTACTGCAGAAAACGATACTGCATGTTATGAACTTCAGAAAACATACATGATTTCTGAACATGTAGTTCCCTCTGCAACCTCTTAATCCCATCTGTATCTTTTCATCTTTTATTCTGGAGAAAGGTCCAGCTAATTATTGAAAATACATGTTACTGTGCTTCATCTGGTTACAAATTTTAAGATTTTTTCACTTGAATACTATTGTCCTGTTGTCGGAACATAAGCGGAGCGTGAGGGTGTAACATATTACAATTCAGGGGTCTATGTAAAACATAAAAGAAATTCTGTAGTTTTTTTTTATTTAAGTTAAAAAAGAATGTTACGTAACGCGCTGTTCGAACCCCCCCATGTAACGCGCCGTAACGTTTTACAAGACCCCCTCCCCCCAAGCTGCGTTACGTAATACTTGAACGGGGACGTGGACGACACGGTTGTCTTACGAGACACGTTGAAAAATCGTATGATATGAAAAGCATTGGCTAGTTTATCATACTTAGTTGGTAGCGGGTAGACACTTTTCTTCAATCCCGGTAGAAAATCGGTCTATCTCAGGGAAGCGACGCTGCCCAGGCGAGCCCAGTTTTGCTCTCAATTCCTTACTGAGAGAAATCATGTCCCATCCCTATATCCTTTCAAAATATAGTTACCTAATTCCTATCCCTCCCTGATGACGGGCAGCAGCGATCATCAGTACCAGCTCAAGGCGCGGGGGAAATTACACCGGCTTGAAATTGGACTACCACAAGCATGACTGGAACAGTTTGAATGGTTGTGGTACTGCGATGGGGAAGGCAAAGGGAAAACCATCCCATTATATTTCCCACAAATCCAAATCGCTAACGAAAACCAGAAAATGGCCGTTAGTTCCAGTCACCCTGTAAGTGGGGAAATGGTGCGAAGTATCCCACCGTTAACTACTATTGAGATCCAAGGAAATTAACAGAGAATCCAAATATATGACAGGATAATACGCATTGCCACCTGGAACGTACGAAGCTTATTCATGTCCGGTGTCTAATCTTGGGGCTCAGTGGAGATCTATCGCCTGTTATTGAAACACCAAAATCACTTTTATAATTTATTGATAGAGACTGACACTAGGGTACCTTAAAACCCCCGGGAGAACGTAGCTGTATCGATATGTGGCTCGTATGCGAATTAACATGAGACTCTCTTGATGAAACTACATATTGACTCGTTGAAGTTACTCGAAGGAATGAATTTAATGGCACATCTTGCCTGGTTGAGTTGATTCTAGCGAATAAATTTAAATAAATGCATGTTCTCTCTTGTTGGCAACATGAATTGGGTCATAGCCCACACGACCAAAAGAACAAAGGTTTTTACTTAGTCAGCTAAATTAATGTCCATTGCCAAAATATTGTTTATGATTTGCAACAATTAAACAAATTAAATAGCCTGCAAATGTTTAAATATGATAACAAATTATTTCATGTGATCTACGGGGTGATAAAAATATACTGTTTAATATCGGATATGAATTATGAATATTTGATATTGAACCTCGGGAAACTGGCAAACACTGAAGCCGAGATGAATGAAAATAGACATTTTGGGGATGAGTCAAGGGAGATGGCCTGGTTCAGGAAAACAAAAAACAAAACATGGATATATCTATTATTCGGGAGGAACCGACAACCGACAAAGAACACCAATATGGAATGCCCATATTATTATCAGACAAAATTGCGCAATCAGTCACAGACTTCATACCTCTGAACGATAGAGTAGCATTGTTGAAGTTACGAACAACCCATAGAATCCTAAATATTATTCAGGTCTACGCTCCAACAAGTGCCAAGTCTTAGGATGAAATCAAAAAATTCTATATAACAACATAGATGAAATAATGCGACTGACAAAAAAGGCGAAATAACGATAATCATCATGTCTTCTTGTTGTGAACTGATGTCGATTTTTCGACGTTAACTTTAAATTTCCATAGTTCAAGCCAGGTTTGTAGCACTTGTAAGTAATCTTGTAGTTTGTTGGCAGCACTTTCAGAATCTGTGTCTGAAGTTAGTTTTGCTGTATCATCAGCAAAATTAACCATTAGGATATTATTATTGGTCTGTATGTCTGCTGTATAGATGAGGTATAGGAGTAGGCCAAGGACACTACCTTGGGGACTCCAGAATGGATAGAATGAAGGTTTGATGTTGAGGCGTTAATTTTGCCTTGAAAGTACCGTTCATTGATGTAGGATTTGAGAATGAGATATATTTGGTGATGCATGTGTGTTTTCAATTTATATAAAAGACTGTCATGCCAACTCTTGTCGAATGCAAGGTGCCAAACATGTCAAAAAATTTTATAATAACTGCTTGGAACATTTTGAAGAATGGGCAGTTCAATTCGAAGATATTTTTTCGTAATTTTTCTTTGTTCTTTTTTTTCTTTTGTCGCCTGTCAGTACTTGTTAATTTTTTTATTTAAATATCAATTAGTCAATTACTATAGTCATTAATTAACTAAGTAACATATTTTCAATTTTAGGTGTTCAGATCTAAAGAAACCATAGCTTACTTTGGAGTCTCTATGGCTGCAGCTGTTATAGTATTTATTTCATCAGAGAGTGGACAAAGAATGGAGTTAGAGGTAACCTCCACTTTTCTTTGTATGTACAAACTATTAACCAAAATATTAACAAATAGATTAATACCTAAATTAGATGGGTACCAGGCAGGAGAACAAGCCGGATTTAGAAAGAGCTTCGGTACAAATAACCAACTTTTAAAGATGAAGATATTAATCGAAAAGAACAATATCATATTCCGCTATATATGGCATTTATAGACTTTGAAAATGCCTTTGATAGTGTGGAACACCGTGCAAAATTAATTTCGTAGGAATTTTATTTATGTTCAAATGATTTTTAATATAGTATACTATAGTCAAAAATTAGTAATATCTCGAAATGTTTAATTTTAATATGCAAAGTTGGTCGAAATTCGGAATGAGTAGGTATTTTCTGAGTTTTTTTTTTAAATGGAAAACCCTATATTTTAGTATTGTACTGAATTGATATTGTATGGTACTTTTTTATTTCTTAAGCATTCCCTACACCTAACTGTTTTAATTTGTGAGCTATTTGTGATTCTTTAAGCCAAACATTAATTGGAACAAAAATTACGTGGAATTTATTAGGTTGGCTGTGAAAATATTTAATCAAAAATAATTTTCGAAAAAAATACATATTAATCTATACTGATCCTTAATTTGTTACGATTAGATCAGATATCAAAATTCGTGCGTAGTTTAGATGTTGGTGCGTAAATTATTAATAAAAACATACAATATTCTACCTAGTTGGCTATAACTTTGACACTAACCTTACTTAAACATTTGACATTATAATATTTTTATAGTCCCAGTTGCTTTGTTACCATTACTAATATGAATTTTTCTAGTGAGGAACTTATTACAATGGTTTTTTTGGTAGGAGAGTATAACAACAATGTGCTACTAAATAGCAATAATAATTTATCATCAGCAATTCCCTGATAAACGACACACACAAATCCGCAGAGTCGCTATTTTACGTATAACTATAGCCGTAGATAATTAATGATACACAATTTGGGATTCGCAAAGGCCTAGGAACGCGTGAAACTCTTTTCTCACTTAATATTCTAATACAAAGGTGCCTATCAAGATATATGTACAAATACAGATATATACAAATCAAGATATATATGTCTGTTTTATTGACTATAATAAAGCCTTCGATAAAGTACGACATGAACAATTAATGAATGTTCTGAAATTAAAGAATATAGACCACAATGACCTCAGGATCATATCTAATTTATAATATAAGCAGCCAGCAAAAGTACGTGTTAACGAACAGCTGTCAGAAGAAATTGAAATTAGAGATGGGGTGCGACAGAGATGCGTATTGTCCCCAGTTCTCTTTACTGCCTACTCGGAAGAGATCCTAAAAAAGCCTGCTCTACTAATGCCTACTCTTGTAAGTGAAACAGCTGGAATAAAGGTGAACGGAGTTCCAATTAACAACATTAGACATGCGGATAACACTGTCATCATAGCCGAAAATATTTAAGATCTTCAGAGACTGGTGCAGCAGAGACAGAAGGTTCAGCATAGGTAGGAGAAAAATGACCTGGCTGAGAAATCTCACAGGAGAGTTTGGATGCATCCCAACTAAACTCTTTCGGGCTGTAGTGTAGTATACCGACTGTAGAATAGCAATGAAATGATGGTTGCCAACCTTAGTCGCAAAGATGGCACGTAAAGAAAAGACTGGCAAAAATAATAGCGATATATAGCTAAGAGTACAGTCTACCAATGAACACCAAGAAGACAAAATTTATGAGAATATCTAAAACTCAAAGACATAACGAGAATCTCCTCATAAACGGAACCAATGTCGATCGAGTAGACCAATATGCATATCTTGGAACAATGATCAACTTCACAAATGATTACTTCCAGGAGATTAAAATTAGAATAGAAAAGGCTAGAGCGAATTTTAACAAAATGAGAAAAGTGCTCTGCACAAGCGATCTAAAGTTAAAGCTAAGAGTAAGGTTGGCTAGGTGCCATGGTACAAAGACGCCAGGTACGATAGCCGGAATATCCGACATTCGGATGAGTTCGCGCATGACGTCACAATGAGAGTGATTTTAAATATTCCCCATTTAAAACATTAGCGCTCGGAGCACAATTAGTTTTAAATTGGTCATAAAGAGTCATTTTAATAGAATATAATTTATGTTTAACTACTTCGGATTTATTGAAATGTAGGTGTTTTATTATTTTGATTTAAAAAATTAATTAACAATACAATGAACAAAAATAAATTTCTAAAATAAATTTGCGAGTTATATTTAAAAATTTTTTTGTATTCGTCGCTTTTTAAATAAATTTTACGAGCTTGTTTTTGATTGGCTTGTCTTATTTGGCTCCAGTGTTAAGGAGGGGATCGAGCCATGGGCGTGCATATAAACATTTGTAGGGGGGCTAGACGTGAAGATGTTGCACATTACATTTTGTATACTTTGAATGAAAATATATAGTTTAAAGCACCCGAAAGGCCATGGGGGGCCATGCCCCCTACCCATATGTATGGGCGCCTATGAATCAAGCCTTCAGTTATTTGCAAGTAAACAGATGAAAATAATTGATGTCTGAAACAAAATCACAAAACAAATAAAACAAGATTTTAAGTTACAATTTTCTTTAATTTTCTCTTATTTCTCATATTTTCATAAGTTTAATTTCTTAATCCTAAAATACATGCGCGACCGAAAGAACAGGTGTTTGGTTTTGTAATCACATTCAATATTTTTAGACAAATCAATCAGTCTTTGCAAATATTTTTTCCCTGATTTTAACTGAAGTCCAGACCCATTGAAATTATTAAATATAGTATCCAGTTGATGCATTTTTACCACCAATTGTTCTGGAGGTTTCTTTAGGCCCCCATCGGAGACTTGGTCAATCCACGTGTAAGTGGAAGTATCCGTACTTTCAGGCAAATCTAACTTCTTGCAGATATACCCACTGACATATTCCAATGCATCATATTGTAATTGGTTTAATTCTTCGACGTCTGCATCCACTTCTTCTTTTTCTGCATCGTCAAATAAATCTGAGAAAATATTCTTATTAATCCTAAAAATTTTCAAACACTTGAGAAGAAGGTCTAGAAACGTATAATATAAATACCTAAATGGCAGTAAATATATACATGTGGCAGTATCTAAATAGGTACCTTTTTTTATTGCCCAATGCCCAGCCGGGGTTGAGTCACTGTAAGATGATATTAATTTTTTTCTAATAACGTTCAGTCGGAACTATTGATAACTGATACAAATTTATGTCAGAATTTTGTTTTGCGATAGGGCAAAATTTGATGAATAGGTAATTAGGTATTACTTTGGTCTTCAATATAAAATACTATACACAGCAATTTTGACATTTGAACTACATATTTAGCATAGGAAAAATATTGAGTAGGTATATACCGACATATATAGCGTAAATTGTAATTAAGAACATTGGATATAATTTATATAATATTTCAAACCATCAAATCACCAATGTTATACATAAGTATATAGTTATCCATCTTTAAATTTCAATCATTTCTGTAAAATTGAATAATTTGTTGACCGAATGAAATTTCAAAAAATTAATTTGTACATTATTTATTTATTAACGGTATCCATTTACAAAAGTTTTAAGAAAGCTATACTTTATAAACAATAAATTTTAAACTATCAAACATTTTAGAATATTAAACTACAACAAAATTATTTTAAGATACCCTTCAGTTGTTCTTTAAATAAACTAATTTTGGAGACAATACATTAAGGGGTAAATAATAATTTTTTCACACTAACAAGCCTATTGATCAACTTAAATCTCACAAAAATCTCCCCAAAAGCTAAAAAGTCGGTAAAACTTCCATATAAACGTATGTATTCCAGCAGCGTATACTCTCATTGTGACGTCGACAGAACGCGGTCAGCTGATAGTCGCATGCGCAATATCGTACCTGGCCTCTTTGTACCATGGCTAGGTGCTACGTTTTCTAGACTTTGTTTTATGGAATGAAAGCTTGGACCTTGAATGCGGCATCAATAAAAAACTGGAATTATTCGAGTTGTGGGTGTATAGATGAATTCTGAAAATATCATGGACAGAACATGTCACAAACAAAGATGTTCTGAGAAAGATGAATAAAGAAATTTAAAACCAGAAAATTGGAATATCTCTGTGACATATTACACGTGGAGAGAGATACAACTTGCTCCAACTCATTATTCAGGGAAAGATTCAAGGAAAAAGAAGCACAGGGAGACGCAGAATATCGTGTCAGCGCAACCTGAGACAATGGTACGAATGTATCTCAAATGAACTTTTCAGAGCAGCCGTCTCCAAAGTCCGAATAGCTATGATGATTGCCGACATCCATCGTGGAGATGGTACTTGAAGAAGAATATAGCCAATTGGATTGCCAACCTTCTAAGAAAGATAGCGCATTAAGCAGAATAAGTATCGAATACTCACAACAGGGCAAGCGATCAACATAATCCCCATCTACTCTGTTTAGTTTTGAAATAATTCTCACTTTTAATATTTATTTTTAGTGTGAAAGAATTTATCAAACAGCTCAAATGTATGATTGGTACAACTGGAATAAAAAAAATCGTCAGTTACTTATGATGTTTCTATTAATAACCAAAATACCTATGAGGAATAGTTGCCATGGTTTTATACTACAAAATCGCATTTTAGTGCTAAAGGTTAGTACACCTGTTAAAAGCAAATTTCATATTCTTTACGAAGTAGGAGTATCTATCTACAGTTTCTCATGGCACATCTTCCCTCATTAGCAAATATCTCTTCTCTCATAGTTATTGCTCTTCTTTAAATGACATACCCAATGGTGGCCGACTCAGGGTAATATCTAATAATACTATCAATAACACAATTCTGCCTACTACTGTACTTGGGACTCCATCTACCTATTACTCCTCTCTACCATATTTTCCTCAGGTTACTGAAACACTTATTAAACTTTATAAGCACAATAATATTGCTGTAAAAATTGCTGTTAAGAATTCCAAGACAGTCAAAAATTTAAAATCAAAATCAATGGGAAAATCACAGTAGCTCGTTGTATACCATAGTTAAAAACTCATGCAGAAGTAAAAAACTTAATTTCTTTAATACTATAAAAAGTTTATTAAAAAACTATTATAATGTCATCCAAATGGATTTCAAAACGTTTTCGATCTAAATCAGATCATCTTCAGTGCCTTGAACGAAGTATCTCCACGTTAGAATGAAAGCAAAAAGGTTAAAATTGTGACTGTTAAAAAAATGTGGCAAATACTTACGTTCTGCTAAGTAGATGAAACTAGCACACTATTAAAAGTGGCATCGAGATATATGATCTAGATAGTAAGATTATAATAAATATATCGACTCCAACTCGATATTAATAGATTATATATTAATAGTGCTCAAAGGACAACATGGTTCCCTGTTGCCAAAACTTCCCTTGTGTCCCCTGGTGTCAAAAATTTGTTTTCTAAAACGAAAACACCCTTGTCCCCTTTGGAATATGTTATTATCTAGCATATACCGTGCGCTGAATATAACCTTAGAATATAAAATAAATAGAAAGGAGTCTGTCATATATCAACAACACTTTAAATTTCTAGCGGAAGCGGCCATCTTGAACGTCTGTGAATGACTCATAAGTTTTTGTCAACGAGGTAGAAGGTGTTTGTGTATTGGATCAGCTGTGTGCATCGGCGTACCATCTGGTAAAGCTCCTGCATATGCAATCAATTAACTGAAGTTATTAGTATAATAAAATGTTATTTAACTGACTTTTCAACAAAATATTATATTAATACGTATTTTCTCTTGATCTATAGCTGTTTGTTTAACATCAAAGATGTAATAAAATCGTTAAGAATTTCTTTTCTTCCCTCTTTCAAAGGTACGTCACTGGAGATAGAAAGCAAATCTGACAGCTGATCGCCATTTGCAACCTCCTTCCTGGCTCGAAGTCATTTCGCATTGTGCTCCTTCCTGGTTTATTTTATATTCTAAGAATATAACTCATGTTATATCGGCCAGGCTGGACGATCCCTTAAAGAGCGCTTTACCTCCCATCGGAGTGAGATCAACCTATCTAAGCATTATTGTGCCCTTGCTCAGTATGCTATTAATGCGATTTACCGTTACGATAAATTACTCACATTTATCGCAGCATCTAAACCAGCTTTTTAGATGTCAACTCTTATTTAAAAAGTATTTTGTTCCAGATGTGTCGAATGATGCATGGGTATATTACATATTATCAGTCTATGAATCGCTAATACCTACATATAAAAACAAAACATATATGTACGAGTAAGCAATGCAGAAAATACATTCACATTTTAAAGTAAAGTAAGTAAAAGTTTCAATTTCAGTTAAAAAATAATTAATGAATATTGTGCTCTTTCAATTTTCATCTTTTTTATATTGAAAATTAGTCGCATTATATGAAGAAGATATCGATTAGATAATAAAATTGAATTTTAATAAAATCGTGTTTTATTTTCACCCATTTTACAACATTAAGAGCGTAGACGCAAAATTTCGGGCCAATGCTTTTTAAATGCATTTCTTTTGCCTGGACATGCTTCATGTCCAGGCAAATGATATGAAAGAATTAAGTAAAAAAATGTCCTCCAATTTCGATCGGAAATAACGTAACAATACCTATCCCTATAGCTTTGATAGAGCCAGAGGAGATGCTCGAAATATTTTGGGTATCATACAAGATAAAACAATTCACGGTTTATATAGAGTTGGTACGAAATACGGAACAATAAACACACTTTTTCCAGGAAAGCAAATAAGAGAATGCAAAGAGAATTTTCTTAATTTCGAAGATGTTCCAGACGTTAAGCTGTCTCTAAGAGAAATTACTACAAAAGATTCTAAATTTGGAGGACAAGGTTTCATAAAATACTACTGCGTACTGCAATAAGAAATGGTCTTCAAAATTATATAAGTGTAAAAGGTCTAATGTACTGTGCAACTCTAAATGCCATATAATGCCTTAATATGTGATAATAAACACTATTTCTTTTATTTTAATTACGACAATATAAAAATAATAAACATTAAAGTTAAAAAATTACGTTTTATTAAACCCAATTTAACAAATTACATTTTAATAGCTGATCGGGGTTTGACTAGTCAAACCACGATTTCATAAAATTAAATTTCGACCTTTTCCTGACCAACTTAGTCTCTCCTAGGTTTAACTAGTCAAAGGCCGAAACTGTAATTTATTTTGGGCTTTGACTGAGACCGTCAGTCAGACCTGAGGATTGCCTAGTCAAACCTAGGAGTGCCTGAAATTCGGGCTTTGACTCTAACATATCTACTAAATAAATTATTTTTCAAACTCTTTCAAACTAGTTTGACGAACAGTTTAAATTTTCAAACCTGTAACCATTGACCAGTTTGACTTGACTTGAATTATTTGTCAGAAGAATTGACTTGAGTTTGACTTCAAATTAAGTAAAACTAAAGTCAATTTTAAACATTAAAGTCAAACTTGTGCAACTCTAAATTTAAATACTGCATATTAGTGAGTTACGATGGTAGTCAATATAATAAACTTTACATTTCATCTCTAAAGGAATATTCAGTTCTGCACGCATAAATCACTCCAACTCCTCGGGACTCGGGACAGTCGGACTGAAAACCCTTTCCTAGCGGTTAGCTGGTAAACCCAAGCCACACGCCCACAACGGTAATAAAGTTAAGACTCCTTTCTCATAACTATCAGAATTATGGGCCCGAACGGCGGCTTGGCTCGTGAATAATGGCCCCGTAATGGTCCGGTCACGTGACCCTTCGGCGGGCGATAGAAAGGTGGTGTTCCTCGGGGATGGTTATGGTTATGAATGACAGATGAAAGTCGGGATAAAATGTATGAATTTATTATCAAGTCCCACTGTCGCTTTCATTGAAACTGTAGCGTAGCCCTCAATAAATTTCATTATAGTAAAGATCTTTAATCTGTAGAAATAAATAATAAGCGAAAGTTTTACTTTAATAAAATTAAAATAATATTAAAAATAAAGCTGTATTGGGACCAAGTTTTCTGGTAATAAACACCTTCGCGGTTTCTGAAATTTGCAAACCAATGAATGCTGGACCAAATAAGGCTGAGGGAGATCTAAAAGTTGCATCTCACTTCTCGTCTGTCAAGCGCGGGTCAAATTGCAACGAGAAATGGTCCCGCATACTCCGTTAGTAGTAAAACTAATAGAAATACATTAGGGGAGTGCATATAGATTTTCACTTCGGAAAAAATCAAACAAGATAGAACTATAGCGATACGCTGTAATTATTATTTCCGCTAATTTTAATTTTAATAGTTTTTCTCAAAAGCGAAACAACTTAGTCATTCGATATGCACATTCAAATACAAAAATGTTAAGAGTGACATGGCTTTACTCTGTCACCATCTGTTTTCTCACCCACATAAATTAGTTACCATATCAGACCATTATGTCAACAACTCACTCAATGCATCGAAATTGTTTTCTTAAAACTGCAAAAGTGTACGCCAGACCTAGTGATTTATTGACAGTTGGTCAGAGTAAAAGGAACACAAACATATTATCGTTTGTGGTTTTTTTCTTCAGTAACAACTCGGCAGGCATACGTATCGGGTCACACCCCTTGGCCGTCGCTAACATCGACCCTTTCGTCCGAGACCTAAACGAAACACATTTTCGTTACAACAATAAAATGCAAAAGTGTACGCCAGACCTAGTGATTTATTGACAGCTGGTCAGAGTAAAAGGAACACAAACATATTATCGTTTGTGGTTTTTTTCTTCAGTAACAACTCGGCAGGCATACGTATCGGGTCACACCCATTGGCCGTCACTAACATCGACCCTTTCGTCCGAGACCTAAACGAAACACATTTTCGTTACAATAAATAAAATATTTATCGTTCTTTTTATTACATTCATTTCAATTAAATTCCGCCATACACCAACCGGAATAGAACTTTTTGTAATCTCATTAAGAAATGTTTAATAAACAACATATCGAAAAGTTTTACTCAAGAAGTGGGTGCTTCATTTTTTATTAAACAAATAAACTACGAAGTTTGATGTTTTTTTAAATAACTCCGAAAATATAAATTTTAGAACAAAACTGATTTGACCATTGAAAAATTCAGAAAATTTTACAAAAAAAACCTTATATAAAGAATTTTATAAAATTAAATCTGTGTCTTCTATAATTTTTTAATTATAACGCTAAAGTCACCCTTCTCACAAACATTGGCGCACTGTAAACTAGCGTACGGCGAAGTGCACGGTTGAGTTATTTTAATGCAATTCTTTATATAATGGATCAAATGAAATTTTACAAATTGAACCTAAAAGACGAATAATTAAGCTATCTTATGGTTATAATAAAGAGAAATAAAATGTATGGGCATAAGTACGGTGGGGGCGGAAAGTGAGACTTACATGAATTTTGTTTAAAAATTATTTAAAAATGTGTAACTAATACAATTTTTCTTATAAAACCCTCAATTTTGCACAACTTACCTTTCAAGCATCGTACTAAATGATGTTTCATTCAAAAAAATCTCAAAAATTTAATTCAAATGATATGACGTCTTTAAAAATGTAATTTTTGAAATCTTCGTAGTTTTATAGAATTACCACCACTTTAAGACGGTATTACTCAAGTTTGAACGGATATATTACAGTTTTATAAGTGCTTTTTTAAAGCTTAGGATGTAATATTTAAAGTGCACTAAATTATTTTACTATAGAAATTAAATAGACTACTTCTTTTTGAGAAAATTAAGAAAGATAACAAAAATGTAATACAAAAACCGAAAATTACCAGCTAAAAAAATGTTTATATAAAGTGATCAAAACTTTGTTCTGTAAAACTTACCTAAAATACATTTAATAATAAACTTCAACAATAATAAATGTTCAGCAAAAAAAAATTTTTTTAGCTCTTATACAGTAGGGGAAAGGAGGGTAAGATGGAAGGATAGGGCAAGATAGAAATTACCTATAAAACCAGAACTGCGCAATAAAGCGCCCGGATCCACACTCACACACATGCAGGCGAACCTCTTCCATTTACAAACGACGGCTCAATCAGTTCAGGTCAGCTAATGAGTGTACACGCTTCCTTCTTATTTTTGCAGTTAAATATTACGCAATTATTGAATTTTTGTGATCCGATTGTTTAAACAAGGTGTATAATATTATTATTATGCATTTATACAAAGTATCTACTAGGTACAGGTTATCTGAATTGATATTTAAATAAGAGAAATAATAAAGCATTTTTAAAATATTGATATTTTTATTGGAAAGGGGCATATGGGCAAGATGGAAAATTGCAACTTAGGGCAAGTTGGAAGATAATAGTTAGGCAAAAATATCAGCAAGGAAATAGGAACCTGCGAGAATAAAAGAAAAGGTAAAGGAAAAGGGACAAAAACAGAAAAAGTTAAAAATATTGTACAACATTTAGAACAGTCTTCACAAAATGATGTGTTCTTTGTATGTGGTGAACGTTATGTTGAACCACCCACAGAGGACTGGGTACAATGTCCTGTATGTAATGGTTGGGCACATGAATTGTGTACCGACACAGAAGATGGCAGTTTTATCTGTGTAAACTGTAAAATGTAGTGCTTTCCTCTACATTCCATCTTGCCCGAACAAGCTTTCCATCCTGCCCTCAGGGTAAGGGCAAGATGGAATTTTTGACATTATTTTTTAATTATTCATAAAAACAATTTTACTTATTATTAATAATATTTAATGGCTGACTTTTGTAACTGTATAAGGTCTCTTTAAAGAATGATTAAAATGAAAGTTTTGTATTACGTTGTTTTATTTTTTTACACATCATAAAGTTAAGCCTTCCATCTTGCCCTCCCTTCCCCTACTTATACCAAGTCTGCGTAACTTGGAACCTATTCATAACTTTTTTATTATCAGTTTTACGAAAAAAGTGATTCTTTATAAAATACTCTGCATCGTATATAATCTAAGATGCAATCATCAAATATCAAATTTAATGAATTTTATACGGGGTATGTTAAAAAATATGAATTTCACTCAAGAGTAAATATCGTTAAATTTCACAATATCGAAAATTATTATTAAGAAAAGTTGTTTGGAATTAAAAAATTGTTTTAGTGTTCAATTACATCCTTCTAATTAAAATATTGTGAATAATAAAGGCACTTAACTCTTAAGAAAAATTCATATTTTTTACATACCTCGTATAAAATTAAAAAAGTTTAATATCTGATGGTTGTATCTTAGATTTTAGACCACCGAGATCATTTTATGAAGAATAACTTTTTTTCGTAGAAGTGATAATAAAATAGTTATCATTGTAATAAAATGATGATGAGTATCCGTAATTTGAGAAAAAAATGAAAAAAATCTTTCGATTAGAATAACGTAATTGTATATTTAAACATAGTTTTTTATTTCAAACAACTTTTCATAATAGCATTTTTTGATATTCTGAAATATAAATGTACTTTACTCTTTAACGAAATTCATATTTTTGACATAACTCGTATAAAATTGATAAAATTTGATATCTGATTGTTGAGTTTTAGATTTTTGACTATCCAGAGCATTTTGTGAAGAATACCTTTTTTTCGTAAAATTGATAATAAAAAAGTTTTTCATGTAGTTCCTAGCTACGCAAACATACTGTATAAGAGCTTCTGTATAAGAATTTTCAAATTGCAATGCCATATTCGGATTCAGTATAATCAAAAACAAATTAGAAACATATTTGATCAAAGTTAAAATGATGAATTTAACGATATTTTTAAAATTATTAATACAAAATAATTGTTATTGTTTAAACAATTATTAAACAATTAGCGGCCAAATCCGCGAGTAGAACTTTTTACTTTAACATGTATATAAACTAACAAAAAAAGTTTTTGAAAGATATAAGCTTGTTTGAATTTTTCCGAAACAATGCATGTTTTCGTTCTAATTGCACTCCCCTACATAATCGATTCGTTGTAAAACGAAACAAGAGCCGTCTTACATTTCAGTTCGTTCAGAGAGCGCCATAAGCACTCTAACGGTTTCGAAACTTCTTTTATTAAAGTAAAACTTTCGCTTGTTTTAAGCAAATGTCGCCATGACACCCGTATCACTTTGTATTGTTGTAATTCGATACTAGCAGCCCGATTTGTTTCAGTTTGTTCAGAGATAGTCATATAGTCAAACCAAATAACGTTTACAAAACGTTGAAAAACGTCATAATTATCACTAAACCACGTCAGTTTATCACGTTTTTTCGACGTTGAAAGTCACGTGAATTTGTCCCACCATAATTGATGTCATTTTTATCAACTTTTAAATACGTGATATCAAAAACGTTTTTATGTCGTTTTTTTCCAGATTTATTTTTCATTTTATGGTTTTAAAAATACACAAAAATTATTCGTATTTGCATTATTGGTATTGCAATTTTTTCATTTAAGTGTTTTAAATTTAGCCCATAGGCTAAAAGTAAAACCAAATGGAATACCTACTCTCTAAATGTATAGAATTACAATACCTTCAATGCAACATATTATAAAATTTTAACTTTTTATAAGGTATTTACTATGTCAAAACTGCAACAACATATAAACTAATAAATAATTTATCAACAAATTATCCAGCCTATCTTAATTTAACGGTACGCTATCCACTAAATCAAAAAGAATCATATAATCTCAGAATTTCAAGAAGATTTCGAGAAGAATTACTGCATTAAACTAACTCACATGAGCAAAAACGAATAAAAAATCTCTAAATTAACACGTTTCTTCAACTAAATATTTACTTAAATGAAAAGTCTTATTTTACCACACAAAGCACGTAAACAACAAATGAAAAATTTCTTTATTATGACCATTTAACGTTATAAACTAAATTGTTTGGAGTTAATAGATTTAAGCTCCTCCCACTTTTGTGACGTCGAATTTAGGCTGTCTCAAATGAAAACGTTTTTTAAACTTATTTTAACGTCATTAACCTTACGTATTTAAAATCACCTACATATGACGTCTATATGACGTAATGTTCAAACACGTTTATATATTCAACCAAAAACTGACGTTTCCTCGACGTTATTGACGTCACTTGGTTGCCTGGGCAGTTAGTGTGCTTATGGCGCTCTCTGAACGAACTGAAATATAAGACGGCTATTGTTTCGTTTAACAACGAAATGCATATTTATTTAAATAAATAATAGTTATTAATAGTTGTTCGTCCGCTCTAACTTTTCCCATGCGTCACGACTTATGTTCAAACAAATTAAGTCAAAACCTAAAGTGAAACGAACGTCGATGTGTATATATGTTACAGTTCAAGTTGATTATCCAGTTGGAGTTGACTTTTCGTAGTTCGACTCGACTCAAACGGCTGGTTTTAGTAAAAGTTGATTATAAATATAAAATGAAGATTTTCATTCAACATTTACTAGTAAAAGTAGACTCCAACTAGTTAAAGTATACTCTTCTCAATGCCATTTAGTAAAAGTTGATTCACATAAACAACCGATTCTAGAAATTAAATGTTACTGTATATTATGTTCAAATCGTGATATTTATAGTCCAGGCTGAATCGTCGCCCCCGTTAGGTAAATTATTCCAGTTTGATTTTTTTGCACAAACTTACTCAAAAAGAGGTCCTTATAACGAATCCACAGGGTGTCAGGTGGTACCGTAATCGAAAAATTGTTTAAACAGTTTTTTTTTAAACAAATTCACAAAAAAAAATCCCTTCGGACATTTTTTTACATCATTAATTTGGGTCATTCGGAGCAAAATAGGTCTTTTGTGATTTTTCTGTAAAATTTATTGTTCTCGAGTTATACTCGACTTAAAATTTAAAAATGCGAAAATGACCATTTTCAAGGCTTAATAACTCAGTTAAAAAGTATTATTATGAAAGTCAGAAAGTCACCAAATCAAATTTTAACGACCCCCCTACAAGGTACTGAAGAAATATTTGTCATTATTGTATTACTAAGCTGTTATTTTTAATTATTAACAATGAGCGCTAGGTGCGTATTGAGGCGGCTGTCAATGTGAGTGCGACTGAGATGCACCATTGGACGGTCGGAATGGAGAATCTTACTCGCACTCACATTGACGGCCGCCTCAATACGCTTTTAGCGCTCATTGTTGATAATTAAAAATAACAGCTTAGTAATAAAATAATGACAAACATTTCTTAAGGATCTTGTAGGGGGGCTTTAAACTTTGATTAGGTGACTTTCTTACTTTCATAATAATAGTTTTTAATCGAGTTATTAAGCCTTAAAAATGGTCATTTCGCATTTTTCAAATTTTAAATCGCGTATAACTCGAAAACGATCAATTTTAGAGAAAAATCACAAGAGACCTTTTTTGCTCCGAATGACCAAAATAATCTAAAAAATTTGTCCGGAGTGAAATACTTAGTTATTTATAAAACAGTTCGTGAAGTACCTATGCTTTTTGCGCACGCACGCGATGTTTAGAGCACGAGCGCGATGCTATACATCGCCTAAGTGCGCAAAAAGTACTTCACGCAGTTTTATACAATATTTTATCTACCAAAAAACAAATAAAAAAACTGAAACTCTTCGTCACTGTAATACATTCCTATTTTACAATTTTTTAGAACTTTGACATTTAAAAATTCAAACTTCTGTCAAACCACAAAACTGTCAAAACTTTTTTTGTAATTTATTGCTCACATGTCATCACCATGACAAGGCGAAAGTTAAGGATATTTGATCATATGAAAGTGTGCTAGAAAACAGTGCGAAAAAGTAAATCCCATTTAAAATACATTATTACTTCAGGCACACTTTAAACCCTTTATGTACTGCAATCTATATTTACAATTTTCACACAATAAAAAATAAAAACTTATACATAATAAATATGAGGTAGAGTAGATAAGAATTATTTTTGTGAATTTGGTTAACAAAAATTGGTTAAACAATTTTTACACCGCCGTACCGCCTGACACTGTGTATTTGTTATAAGGATGTATTTGTTTGAGTAATTTTGTGCAAAAAAATCGAATCAGAATAATTTACCTAACGGGGGCGACGTTACAGCCTGAACTAATAAGTAGTTGAAACGGTCAAAACAAAGAGACGCACACTCATCAAAAATGCACGTGAGATTATACTCGTATAAATTGTATAATCTAATTTTACTAACAAGAGTTAGGACGAGTCAACTTCAGCTAAATAGTAAAAGTTGATTTAAATTTTTCAAATCAACTTTTACTGCTCGTTTCAGTTGGAGTTGACTCAGAGCCGTGCGGTACATCTTTTCAATATGATGCAAGTTTTCAAAATGCCGCCCCTTACCTAAATATAATTAAAACTTAACTTTTTTATTAAATGCAACTGCACAAAATGAACACACTTTTATTTTAAAAATAAAACATAATTTAAATTAAATGAAATATCTACGTATTAACATTAAATAACATTTACAAAAATTACAGTTTTACCCTCCTGACTTTAATTTTGGCAAATTCGTCAATCTGATTTGTGTAGTTTAAAGTAGCAGCTAGTGAGGACTCTATTGAAATAAGTGCTAATTTTTTTAGTTTTGTTTGTCTTATGGAGCTTCTTAATAGTTTTTAATAATTTTTAATTTTGAAAAACTTCTTTCCCCACTAGCTGCCGAGACAGGGAGTGTTAATAAAATTCTTAGCGATACAACTACATTTGGGTATACAGAAATAGTTTAAAACTTCTAAAAGTTTCATGCAGTATGTTATCATTTGGGATATATCACGCAATTATTCTAGAAGATCATTTACCTGTATATTCGATTCTTTTTCTACAGGACTTTTCATTCACAGTCATTTGTTTCGAGCTGCTGTCATGTGTCACATAATATTAATATATATCTACATCGTACGTTATTGGTATATACCCTTGTTACAAACCAAAGACGTATGCCGTAGATATATTAATATTATGTGACACGTGACAGAAACTCGAAACAAATGACAATCGATGAAAAGCCCTATTGAAATTTTTTAATGAAGATTCATACAATATTGTTTTAGTGTTTTATCATTTATTTCCCTCAATTTAAAAATATCATTAAAAATTTACTTATTTATATATGAATTTCTACATAGAAGCGAAAATCGACCAATTAAAGAATTAATGGCAATGTCTCAAATATAGAATGAAAAAATTTATTTTAAATTTATCTTCTGTTACAAGCTAATTTATAGTTACATGAAGCAACATTTTCGAGACTAAATTTATATGAAATAAAATATCATGCCCAAAATCTTTACCGCATATAAATTTATAATTTTTAATATTTTTTGCTAATCCTCGTGCTTTGACTTTAGTTTCTGTATCTTTGTTGACTTCTCCTATTAGTTCGAATACTGCATCATATACAGTAGACTCGCGATTATCCGAGTCTCGGTTATCCGAGCCCCTCGGTTAACCGAGGCAAAAGTCATAACTGGTGAGTTACAACTTTCAACCTTGGCGCAACATCGCTGCCTCAAAAAGAGGAATGAAGCTTACGCAAAAATCAATCAAAGACGTTTTTTAAACAGTAATATTAATAAGGTAAATGTCTTTATCTTTTATAGACAGTACTGTATTAGATTTGTCATTAAAATATCCACAGTTATGGTTATTTACCTGTTTTTCTATCAACATAACCAATCTTAGTGTTAACCGAGTTTTTCCTTATCCGAGGTAGTCACGGTCCCAGTTACCTCGGATAATCGCGAGTCTACTGTATTTCACAAAATTGAAATCTTAAAGGTTTCAATGCATCTATTTGACTTGACCATCTAGTATCGCTTAACGGTTTTAGAGTTAGTTGAAAAAAAACATGGTTTTTCAAAACTTAACAACACTTTGTGGAATCAGAAAAAAAGTGTAAAGATTTTGTATAATACAAAAAAAAGTTTGTTGTTTTTGCAGAAGAAGACGCTTTCACTTTTAAAACTAAGTTTGCAAAGTGGCATGGTTACTCTTTAAACTCGAGTGACACAAGCCATCGGATATTTTTCAAATATTCTATTTTACAGACCCTTTGTTACCCATATGATTATTTTGACGAATTTTCATTTTACTACCCGTGTTGAGCTGCCCCCCCCCCCCACTTCCAAAAATTAAAAAACAAATAGCCCTGATTTATGAGCTATTTATGAGCTTTCATATTCCGCAAACTAAAAATTTTGAGCTCGTTCCGCTGAGCAGGAATTTAGTACTTTAGTGGGGGGGGGGGGGGGGCTGAGTCCCCCACTACTTAAAAATAGGAATATTGAATCGGTTTTTGCGGCAGAATTACGAGCTATTTATGAGCTCTTGAAATTATATAGTTTCGATTGTAACAGATTAATACTCACGACGGACCTGTAAGAGACGATTTATCGGTTTTGTTTAGTTTAAGTAAAAAAAAAGTGTGTGAAATCATTCTTGTCGGTGACGAACTATCGTTTTCGATAAAGAATGAATAATTTGGTAGTCTGAAATAAATCTTTGTTCGAATGAGTTGTCGCTTTTAATTTTTAGTTTACAGTTCAGGCGTGGGGTATTCTACGTGCTATAATATATCGCTTTGGCCGTTTATGTTATTGTTGTTTCTTGCGGTGCAGTTTGAACGTAATATCTATGCGGATAATTTTTTGTCTGGGTGACTAATTATAAGTGTTCCGTTAAAAAAATACTGGAGAGTGTACAATAATTTAAGTGATATGGTCCAAGAGCTGTGAGACATTTTTGAGTAGGTATTTTAGGCAAGCTGAAAATTTTTCAGGTGACTCTTCCATAATAGCCTAATACAAAAATGCCGGTCTGGCTGGAGGGTAGCGGTTATTTTCCCCAAAAATCCCCCCCAAAATTAAAAAAGGGTAAAAATTGTTATTACAAAAAATATCATTGACGTGACTTTAAAGTAAATTTAAATATTCAAATATTAGGAAAATAAACAAGCCAGGCGATTTGAGGGCGATTTTAGCTCTGCAAGATACTTGCATGGGCGTCCCAGGATTATTTTCAGGGGATACATATTAACTTCAGAAGATTTTATCTGAATCTGTACATACTATTAACAAGTATAAAATATACAACTATACATGCATAGCTATGTATATTCCTTCTGGACAGGGAGGTACAATTGTTATTTTGACAGGGTATTTTTTAATATTAAAAATAAATATTCTAAAAAAGGCAGCTTTTTGGTGAAATTTTTCAACTGCCATGTGATCAAACAAATTACGGGTTCATATAAATGAAAAGCGCTATAGGTAAGCAGCAGTGTGAGAAAGAGCGTATACCGATAGCTGTTTGCGTCCTCTGTTCTAGCGAAGTGAGTCCGTTCGCTCGAGAAAAATCACGTGACCTGGTGATACCCATGTTGTTGTGCCTCGAAACGTTAGAGTAATTGTTATATATTATAGTTTTTTAAGTAACTTTTCCTTAATTAAAGGAAAATAATACGTACTATACAATAGATTTTGCAAATATGATAGGAAATGACAAATTTATTATTATAAATATATAGGTAGAAAATTATAAAACTATAAACTAAATAAATTCTGTGTCCGAATCTTGTACTTCTTCTTCAAACTCCTCATCTGAGCTTAAATATTCATTATTTTCTTCTTCGTCAGACTCCCCTCGAGACTCAGATTCTTCTTCTACATGAACTGTAGATAGTTGTAATATGCATTTAGAATTTATTAAAAATTAATTACTGATTAATTAATTGATTTGCTACGTATTCTCTGTCATTTTGTACGGAGTCGAAGCCTGCACAACCACGGGCGCATCTGAAGAAAGACTTGCCATTGTTGAGATGTGGTGTTATCGAATAATGTAAAAAAATAATGTACACAACACGTAACAAACGCGGAAACATTAAGAAAGATGAAAATTAGACAAGAAATACTCAACACTATGAAGGAAAAAAATTAGCTACTTTGGTCATATACTAAGAAATAAAAAACCTGATGTGATTGGTTATATAAGGAAAAGTATTAAGTATTGGTTTTAAAAGAAAGAATACGTAGCAACTCAATTAATTAATCACTAATAATCTTTTAATTGACTCTAAATACATATTATAACTATTTACAGATTAGGTAGAAGACGAATCTGAGTCTTGAGGGGAGTCTAACAAAGAAGAAGAGAATGAATATTTAAGCTCAGATGAGGAGTTTGAAGAAGAAGTACAAGACACAGAATTAATTTAGTCTATAGTTTAATACTTTTCTACCTATATATTTATAATAATACATTTGTTTTTTTTTCTATCATATTTGCAAAATCTACAGTGATGAGCGCGCTAATAACCGGCAAAACAGCTCAAAAGATGGAAAACATAATACATCTCGAAACAAAAAGAGATGAAACTCTTTTTGTTTCGCAATGTGTTATGTTTTCAACCTTTTGAGCTATTTTGCCGGTTATTAGCTTGCTCATCACTGTATTGTATAGTACGTATTATTTTCCTTTAATTAAGAAAAAGTTACAACAACATGGTTATCGCTAGGTCACGTGATTTTTCTCGAGCGAACGGACTCGCTCAGTTAGAACAGAGGACGCAAACAGCTATCGGTATACGCTCTTTCTCACACTGGTGCTTACCTATAGCGCTTTTCATTTA
Source organism: Diabrotica virgifera virgifera (assembly GCF_917563875.1). NCBI lineage: Eukaryota > Metazoa > Arthropoda > Insecta > Coleoptera > Chrysomelidae > Diabrotica > Diabrotica virgifera. The sequence continues at coordinate 173,313,805 of NC_065451.1, forward strand.
TATGCACCCGTAATTTGTTTGATCACATGGCAGTTGGAAAATTTCACCAAAAAAAAACCTGTCTTTTTTAGAATATTTATTTTTAATATTAAAAAATACCCTGTCAAAATAACAATTGCACCTCCCTGCCCGGAAGGAGTGTACATAGCTATGCATGTATAGTTGTATATTTTATACTCGTTAATAGTATGTACAGATTCAGATGAAATCTTGTGAAGTTCAGATGCATCCCCTGAAAATAATCCTGGGACGCCCATGCAAGTATCTTGCAGAGTTAAAATCGCCCTCAAATCGCCTGGTCTGTTTATTTTCTTTATATTTGAATATTTAAATTTACTTTAAAGTCACGTCAATGGTATTTTTTGTAATATCAATTTTTGCCCTTTTTTTAACTTTGGGGGGGATTTTTGGGGAAAATAACCGCTACCCTCCAGCCAGACCGGCATTTTTGTATTAGGCTATCATAGAAAAGTCACCTGAAAAATTTTCAGGTTGCCTAAAATACCTACTCAAAAATGTCTCACAGCTCTTATACTAATAAGAAAGTGTTCTTTGTTTAGTTTAAATATAAGGTTTAAACTATAATAGATATTTTTTATTTGTTTGTTAATTTAAAAATAAGTTTTGAATTAACTAAGTTATAGTTTAAATATAAGGTTTAAGCTCTAAATTTAGACATTAATATACGGTTTAAATAGATATTTATTTATTTGTTAATTTAAAAATAAGTTTTGAATTAACTAAGTTATAGTTTGAATATAAGGTTTAAGCTCTAACTTTAGACATTAATATACGGTTTAATTATACGGTTTAAACTATAACTTATAAGATAGAATAAATATATCAGGTAGATCCAGAAGTAGATAGAAAAGATCCTGTTCATCAAGCAGCACAGAAAGTTCTTGTCGTAGATATCACAAGACGCCAATTGTTTCAAATTGAAGCCAGGCACCTTCAAGACGACTGAGAGTGAGTACAAACCATATATTTACCAGTACCAGACGACTGAAAGTGAGTACAAACCATATATAATATGTAACGGTACCTAAGAATAATATGTATTCTTATTGTATTCCAATGAATATTATATTCCATGTATGTATATATTATGTATTCCAATGAATATTCCAAGGAATAATATTCCTATGAATAATATGTATTCTAATGTGCATGACTAAAAATAATTCTGCTAAGTATAATGCATGTTACTTTATTGATTGTGGTGTAAATGGCCATGTGTTTAGGGGTTATGTTGGTTCGGATAGCAGTGCTCTTAGTTACTTCACGTTATATCCAAGCCAAAATGTTGAATTTAGATCTAAGATCTGTAAAAATAATGTTACGTGGTTACGGCATAGATATGGTAACCTGTGGATTAGGAAAGGTGTGGGCCGCTCTGTGAATCGAGGTGTAACGCCAATGTTAAGGATTGAGTGGTCTAGCCATCTTTGTCTGTCGCATGCTCGGGATTGCTTGGTTAAAAGAGATGGGTTGCGCTTCTTTCCTCAGTATGCCTTGTCTACGGGTTACGGTGGTGGATGAGTTTTTGCAAACTCTGAGATTTGTATTGGTTTATTTATGTGTAATGTATTGGTTTATGTAATGGTCGATTTAGCATTAGCCAGAGTTAAGGTTCTAGTTGTCCCGATGCTTTTGATAAAACGGTTTTGTGCGACTGCCCCGATGGTTTTGGACGACGGTCCCGATGGTTTTGGATGACGGTCCCGATGGTTTTGGACAACGATCCCCATGATGTTGGACGACGATCCTCCTGTGTTGTGGACGACGGTCCCGATGATTTTGGATGACGCTCCCGATGGCTTTGAATGACGGTTCCGATTCTTTTGAACGGCGATCCTATGGTTTTGGACGAAGACTGTCTTTCAAGTAGGAAGAATGCTGTACCAGAGGTACGAGCTGTTGACGGTTCCGAGACAGTCTTTCAAAGACTGCCGTTTAACGAGGAAAAGTACGTGACGTAGTACAAGGACTTTTAGATAATGACATTATTCGTGAATCTAATTCACCATATGCCAGCCCGATACTACTAGTTAAAAAGAAAAATGGAGAAGTAAGGTTATGTGTTGACTACCGTACATTAAATTGGAAAACAGTCAAGGACCGATGTTCCCTACCTCGAATTGATGATCTTCTAGACCGCCTCAACGGTTGCCATTACTTTAATAGTTTAGATCTAGCAGCAGGATACCATCAAATAGCATTAGAAGAAGACTCTATTGCTAAGACAGCATTTATCACTTCCACGGTCATTATGAGCATCTACGCATGCCCTTTGGATTAGTCAACGCTCCAGCAGTTTTCTAAAGGATAATGAACGAGATTCTAGGTTCATTTCGTTTTACTACTGCTCTTGCTTACCTAGATGATATTCTCATACCATCGGCAAATGTCGAAAATCGTCCTACAGGTTTAGAAACGGTGCTAGAACTGATTAAGAAGTCTGGCAGAACACTAAGACTTCAAAGATGTCATTTTCCACACGGTAACATCTCATACTTGGGACACAAGATATCCGGCGATGGTATAAAGCCCGGAAAGGAAAAGGTAATGGTAGTGTCAAAATTTGATAATTTTCCTACTTTATTTGATAATTTTGATAAAATTTCCTACTCCCACCAACGTTCATCAGGTCCGCCAGTTTCTGGGTCTCAGAAATTTATCAGTAATTTCGCAGCTATTGCAAAGCCACTTTCTAATCTGATGAAAAAGAATATCACATTTAACTGGTCAGCTGATAAACAATGTGCATTCGTAGATCTCAAAGCAAAACTAACGTCAAGGCCACTGCTGGCGATATACGATCGCGAGGCAGTTATGGAACATCACACAGATGCTAGTAAAATAGGAATCGGAGACATCTTACTACAAGCGCAACCAAATGGAGAATTAAAGCCGATCCAATATTTTAGCTGGTCAACTACCAAAGAAGAATAAAACTACCACACCTATGAGCTTGAAACGCTGGCCGTGGTTAATTCGCTGAAAAAGTTCAGAGTATATAATTTGTTAGGTATTCAATTTAAGGTTGTCACCGATTGTAATGCGTTGCGTGTTACACTAACTAAACGTGATCTGATTTCAAGGATTGGTAGATGGTGGTTGTCTACTCAAGAATTTGATTTTGAAGTCGAATATCGTGCTGGCTCAAAAATAAACCATGTCGATGCCCTAAGCAGGAATCCTGTTGTCACCAATGAAGAATATGATGAGCTACCAATCCTACATATAAATATAAGTGAGGATGATTGGGTGCTATCTGCACAACTTACTGAAAACCGCTGTAAAATTCTACACAAAATCTTGCCTGGAGTACCCGCTAGTGCAAAAGAACGAAAGGTTCATCAGGAGTATGTTCTAAAAGATAACAGAATTTTTGGAAGGAAGGCGTTGGGTGGTACCCAACGCAGCAAGAAAGAATATTTTAACGTACTACCATGATGGTGCAGGCCATTTCGGATTGGATAAGACCTTGGAGGCTATTCAGAAAAGATACTGGTTTCTTGAAAGGCGAAATTATATGAAGAACTATATCTCGTGTTGTTTAGGTTGTCTATATAATAAGAAACGAGCCGGTAAACGACTGGTAGTCTAAACCCAATAGAGAAAAGGGTAATACCAATGGATACAATCCATTTGGATTATATGGGCTCCTTTACGAAGAGCAAAAGAAAGAACAGCTCTGTTATCGTGGCTGTGGATGGATTCACGAAGTTCACCTTTATGAAAGCAGTGCCCAATACATGTACGAATCCTTAATAAAATTCCTAAATAAAATTATAGAGATTTTTGATGTTCCACGACGCATAATCTCGGATAGAGGCACCACATATACAAGCCAGACTTTCAAAAGCTTTTGGGCTAGCCTCGGAATAAAACACGTTTTATGTGCCACCGCTACTCCAAAGGAAAACGACCAAGTAGAGCGGATGAATCGCGTCATTCTTAATGCTCTGACTACAACAGTCTAAATCGAAGAGCGTTTGGATGAAGTGATTAGTAAGGTTCGGTGGGGAATAAACTTAACAGTTTGTTCTACTACCGGCAAATCGATTTACGAGATGTTCCTGGGTAATCGGCCTAGAGACATAAAGAATGTATTCCTTAGCGTTGAGGTATGCGAAGACGAACATGAGGACTTGGCGGAAGTTAGAGAGGAGGTTTCTGATAGGTTTGCCGAACAACAGCTGGTTCAGAAACGGGCCTACAACTCCAGACATGTTCGTCCGCATGTATACGAAGTCGGGCAACACGTGCTCGTAAAGAAGGCGAAAAGCGCCAATGATGGTAAAAGTACCCAGCCGAACATGAGGATTTGATTGTAGTTAGAGAGGAGGTTTCTGATAGGTTTTCCGAACAGCAACTGGTTCAGAAACGGGCCCTACAACTACAGACATGTTCGTCCTCATGTATACTAAGCCGGGCAACACGTGCTCGTAAAGAAGGCGAAAAGCGCCAATGATGGTAAAAGTACCAAGCTCGAGCTACGCTATAAGAGTCCCTTTATAATAACGAAAGTACTCGATAAAGATCGATATGTCGTAGAAGATATGCCAGGAGTGAAAAGTACGCGCCTGTCATACAAGGGTATACGTCCCTCTGATAAAATAAAGTTATATAAAACGGGTGTAAGCTCGGATACGTCCGAGGAAGAAGTCAACTTACACCAAGACGCTTAGGCTTATTACGGTAACTAATTTATGCTTTTGTTTCTGTTACAGGTAAACGTCACTGATTCTTCTAAGTCTTCTCGAGGACGCGAAGATGTCAGGTTTGGCCGACTGTAACAGATTAATACTCACGACGGACCTGTAAGAGACGATTTATCGGTTTTGTTTAGTTTAAGTAAAAAAAAAAGTGTGTGAAATCATTCTTGTCGGTGACGAACTATCGTTTTCGATAAAGAATGAATAATTTGGTAGTCTGAAATAAATCTTTGTTCGAATAAGTTGTCGCTTTTAATTTTTAGTTTACACGATTTTTGAGCTCATCCCCTTCACCCCCAAATAACCCTTTAATTGATTTAACCTAAGAGAAAACTGCTGAGAAAACTTAAAATATATCGTATTGCGGATATAATTCCTATAGCTTATATACTCTAAGAATAAACTATTAAATCACGTGCATTTCGATTATTGAGCTACAACCCCTTGGCAAGAAAACCACCCTATCTTCCCGGCTAAAGAGAAATTTGTACTTAAAATGCATTAAATTAATTATTTGGCGACTACATATCATTTAATAATTTATAAGCTTCCAAATTACGCGCATTTAGATCAGTAAATTGCAAATTATTTTGTATAGTGCAGTCACTGAAGGTCAAAATCAACGATTACCTTCAATTTCGGTGAACCTTCATCGATTTTCACGAAAATTGGTCAGTGGTTAGAGGATACCTCAAGAAACAAAGGTGACATGGTACCACCTTGCGCCTTTACCCTGAGGGTGGATACCGCCCCTTCTCAGGGGTGAAAATTATTTTATAAAAAATAACTGCACAAATCTATAAAAGAATAAATTATAAGCAAAATGTATTATATAAAGTTATTAAAATAAGTCAATACTTTTTAAGTTATTAAAGACCAAAAATTTTAATTATTCGTGAAAAAAATGCATGTTTTGAAGCGGTTTTTCGTAAATCACTGAAAAACTGTAAGTTTTTACCAAAAAGTTAATAGTAGTTTAATTCGTATAGCTTATATTATAAGAATAAACTCTTAAATCACGCGCCTTTCGATTATTGAGCTACAACCCCTTCGCAAGAAAATCATCCCATATTCCCGGCTTACGAGAGAGTTGTACTTAAAATAATTTAAATTAATTATTTGGCGACTAGATATCGTTTAATAATTTATGAGCTCGCAAAATATACGCATCTCAATCATTAAATTGCCATTTTCTTTCTATAGTGCAGTCACTGAAGGTAAAAATCAACTATGACCTTCGATTTCGGTAAATCTCCATTCATTTTCACGAAAATTGGTGAGCGGATAGAGGATACTTCAAGAAAGAAAATTAACAATAATAACTTAGCCGGGGGTATATGTCACCTCTTCTCGGGGGTGAAAATTACTTTATTAAAAATAACCCCACAAATCAAGAGAGGGAAAAATTCTAAGGAAAATTTGTTATATAATGTTATTAAAATAAATCAATACTATTTGAGTTATTAAAGATCAAATATTTTAATTTTTGTGTTGGTCTGTGCCCATTGAATTGGCAAGTACCTAGCATCTTCGAGCAGGGAAACATGGTGCCCTTTTAGCATGTGTTCCATTATATCTATCAACATCGACTTGTAGTCATAAAATTTTACCAAATTATATTATGTAAACCATATATTATGGGGTTACCACTATATACAGTGTGCTAGTTTCAAACTACTCGGCAGAATGCACTGAAGATGTTCTGTATTAGAACGAAAACGTTTTGCAATCCATAACATTTTAGATAGTTTTTAAATAAACGATTTTATACCAGAATATATCTCGAAGTTTTTTACTTCTGTATCAGTTTTTTTCAAAAAGTATTGATTTATTTTAATAGCATTATATAACAAATTTTGCTTACAATTTGTCCCTCTCTCGATTTGTGGGGTTATTTTTAATAAAGTAATTTTCACCCCCAAGAAGGGGTGACATATACCACAGGTTAAAACCGCAAGTTGTTATTGTCAATTCGTGAAAATGAATGGAGATTTACCTAAATCGAAGGTCATAGTTGATTTTTACCTTCAGTGACTGCACTATAGAAAGAAAATGGCAATTCAATAATTGAGATGCGTATATTTTGCGAGCTCATAAGTTATTAAACGATATGTAGTCGCCAAATAATTAATTTAAATTATTGTAAGTACAACTCTCTCTTAAGCCGGAAATATGGGATGGTTTTCTTGCGAAGGGGTTGTAGCTCTATAATCGAAAGGCGCGTGATTTAAGAGTTTATTCTTAGAATATAAGCTATACCAATTAAACTACTATTAACTTTTTTGTAAAAACTTACAGTTTTTCAGTGATTTACGAAAAACCGCTTCAAAACATGCATTTTTTTTCATGAATAATTAAAATCTTTGATCTTTAATAACTTAAAAATTATTGACTTATTTTAATAACTTTATATAATAAATTTTGCTCTTAATTTGTTCTTTTATTGATTTGTGCAGTTATTTTCTATAAAATAATTTTCACCCCCGGGAAGGGGCGGTATCCACCCTCAGGGTAAAGGTGCAAGGTGGTACCATGTCACCTTTGTTTCTTGACGTTTCCTCTAACCACTGACCAATTTTCGTGAAAATCGATGAAGATTCACCGAAATGGAAGGTAATCGTTGATTTTTACCTTCAGTGACTGCACTATACAAAATAATTTGCAATTTACTGATCTAAATGCGCATAATTTGGAAGCTTATAAATTATTAAATGATATGTAGTCGCCAAATAATTAATTTAATGCATTTTAAGTACAAATTTCTCTTTAGCCGGGAAGATAGGGTGGTTTTCTTGCGAAGGGATTGTAGCTCAATAATCGAAATGCACGTGATTTAATAGTTTATTCTTAGAGTATATAAGCTATAGGAATTATATCCGCAATACGATATATTTTAAGTTTTCTCAGCAGTTTTCTCTTAGGTTAAATCAATTAAAGGTTTGTTTGGGGGTGAAGGGGATGAGCTCAAAAATCGAAACTATATAATTTCAAGAGCTCATAAATAGCTCGTAATTCTGCCGCAAAAACCGATTCAATATTCCTATTTTTAAGTAGTGGGGGGGGACTCAGCCCCCCCCCCACTAAAGTATTAAATTCCTGCTCACTGGAACGAGCTCAAAATTTTTATTTTGCGGAATATGAAAGCTCATAAATAGCTCATAAATCAGGGCTATTTGTTTTTTAATTTTTGGAAGTGGGGGGGGGCAGCTCAACACGGGTCATTTTACTTATTATGCCGCCCTCCTTGTGATGCCGCCTGATGCGACCGCCTCACCGCATCATAGCACCGCACGGCCCTGAGTTGACTCGAACTAGGAAAAGTCAACTCTAACTGAGAATCAACTTGAACTGTAACATATACATTTTGTATACTGTATACTATATACCACACACATCGGCGTACGTTTCACTTTAGGTTTTAACTTAATTTGTTTGAAAATAAATCGTGACGCATGGGAAAAGTTAGAGCGGACGAACATATTACTATTGTCCATGTCTTTAGAGATAATTGTCCAGTTATACTAATTAGTTATAAGTCGTAAGCTGACATAGGTAGCTCATAGTGTACAGTGGCGGATCTATACATTTGACTTGGGAGGGGAAATTTGCCTTGGGGGGACTTCCAATGAAACACCAACCAAAAGACATGATAAAGGTAAACTCAAACTATATTAAAGACATAAATAAAAATTTATACGCATTAAGTTTCCTTAATTATCCTAACTAGCGTGTTTAGTGGGTTGAATTTGTCTGTCTGTGGTTCAAGTTTCATACCAGCTAATATACTTTTATGTTTCAACAATTATTTTCTTTAATTTTGTACCTTGTTAGGAGGGGAATTTCCCCTTTTTCTCTCCTCGTAGATCCGCCACTGAGAGTGTATCGGTCTCTAATATTTCTATTACCATGTAAGTTTGCTATTTTTGTTGAGATAGGCGAACCCGTGGCCCCTCCAGAAATCTAAGAAATTCAGGAACAAATAGGTTAAGTATTTTCCTAAAATGTTCAAAAAAAGAAACAATCAAACTTACCTTATTATTTGTCTTGATTAAAATTTGTTAGAGTTGTAGTTTTGCTGTTCAATAGAAAGAAAGATTGTCTGAGAAATTAAACATAGGTACTTTGTTCTTTGTTCAATACTGGTTGTATTTAAAATAATAAAAATTCGGAATTTACTTTGGTTTTATAAAAATTTACGTGTATTTACTTTTACATTGAGTACATTCAGAGAAAATAAAGAATACCCCATCCAAATAAACTGTCACTCTGCTTTGCACTAGGCACTAAGTACATATGGAAGAAGATCAAAATAATGACAGGTATATATTCTTTGTAAAATAGATTCATTAAGGTTACATTTAAGAATCAGAAGCTGTTATCAGTTATGGGTTTTTACGGTTTTCTCAAAAATTGAATGATGGTGGTGGTGCTTGAAAATTGATCATTCACTCTCATCAAGTCGTCTTCATCACTTCATCCGGTCTGTGGTTAGTTGGTTTAAAAATGATAATAGCTCTTTTAACAATATTGGTTTATTAATATACATATATATCGAAAATAACAAAACAAATAACACTTAAAATTACGCAGAGTAATATTCACCTTTGAAAGCTAATGACAACTGTATAAATATGGTACTCATTCATTATTTTTATTCACAGAAAAGTTAAATGCAAAAGCTAGTAACACTTGAAGATACCCGCATATTACTTAATCCAACTAATACTCTTATGGTTTATACAAAAGGGTGTTTTTAACATCATACCATTGTTTAAAGGACTTTTTTAAACAATGATAATACCATTTAATCCGAATAATGTCCGAATAAATAAAAAACAATAGACCAAATAATAAAAATAAGAAAACAGAATAAAAATTCAAACGCGCATAAGAAATTTAAATATATTCTCAGTAAATGCAGCAACCGAAGAAGCAACAGATCATAAAAAAGAATTCTACAACTCTCTAAGTAAGCTATGCAAAGAAGATCCTGGCCGTGACATCAAAATAATATTAGGGGATATAAACGCAAAAGTAGGTACAGAAGAGTACTCAATAACAGTGGCAGGAAGACATATTCTACATGATGTTGCAAATGTCAATGGATCACGAGTGATCGATTTTTCGACAGGCTGCAACTTAGGCATCAAAAACACCCAGATTGCTAGAAAAAAGATCCACAAGACAACATGGAGCAAAAATAAATGATCAAATAGATCATGTTTTGATTGATGGAAGACATTCTAGCAGCGTAATAGAGGTAAGAACTATGGGAGGACCAGATAGCGGTATGGATCATTTTTTCGTGAAGGCCAAACTCAGAACAAGAATTTCAATACAAACAATAGATAAACAGAAGACAGGGGAAGACAATAGATATCAACCAGAAATAAGAAATAGATTTCAGGTTTTACTAATAAATGAAAATGAAGATTTAGATCAGCAATTTCACTCCATAAAAAGCAATGTTACAGAAGCAGCAGAGAAATGTGACGGAAGAAAGAAGAAAACAAAAAGAGAAAGATGGTTCGACGAAGACTGTGACAATGTGATAATCGTTAATATGATACATGATAAATGACCACAGGTAGAACTTTAATTACACACTGACGACCATAAAATCACAAACCACATACATATTATATCTTAATCAATTAAGCATAATAATCAAAAATATTGGGTTATTAGTTGCTCCGAAATAATAGTCATTTTAAAGGGTAAAAACAAATCATAATTTAATATTTTATACCTCTACTACAAACTAAAGTGCATCAGTTAGTGCTGAAGTTACGGTCAATTATGTAAATTGGACATTGACGTTAATGGCCGGGCATTGTCGTGAATGTCCATTTTCCTTGGTTATTAACGACAATGCCCGGCCATTAACGACAATAACCGTAGCTATTGGCCAATGTTGTAAAAACTTAACGTAGAATTAGATTTTTCATCAATAACCGGTCAATAACGACAGTGCCCAGAAGCAAATGGCCAATGTTGATAAATCGATGCCTCAGAAGATAATAATCGGTGTGAGTCAGTAAGTGTTTAAAATGAGATACTAAGATGTGTCTGAACGTAGTTGCAGAAATATAAGTAGTTATTAAAAACAAATAAAACGTCTTTATTTATCATAATAAGGTAACATATTCATAAATACAAACAAGGAAATAATAATATTTTTATATACAGTGTGGTGCAAATATGAAAGGAATAAATTCGTTATTTCTTAAACCGGCGACTTGAAGAAAAAATTCCGAGACAGGTCGATTTTTATTTTTAAATTATGATATTTTGGCATATATGGCGTACTATAGTGACGTCATCCATTTGGGTGCGATGAGATGACGTAATCGATGATTTTTTTTAAATAATAATAGGGGTCGTGTGCTACCTCATTTGAAAGGTTATTCAAATCTCTATTCAGTAACATAAACACTTATATAATTAATTATAAAGGGTGACAAAAAAAATTTAATTAAATTATTTAACAAAAAAAAATGCATGTAATTTATTTAATTCAAAATACATTTTACTGCTGTCTTGAATCAGAAAAAAATGTTTATTTCACAAATAAACAATGGTTTTACGCTTAAATTAATGTTTAAACTTCCAAGAGGCATGTGGCTGGCTTGATCATTGAATTTAATCGATAAGCAATGTTTAATGGTGAAATAAAACTTTTCTCTATTTTCGGGTAACAGTAAAATGTATTTTGAATTAAATAAATTACATCCATTCCTCTTTTTTTGTCAAATAATTTAATTCAAAAATTTATTTTGGACACACTGTATAAATAATTATGTAAATGTTTATATTACTGAATAGAGAATTGAATAACCTTTCAAATGAGCTAGCACACGACCCCTATTTCCATTTAGAAAATCATCGATTACATCATCACGACCAGATGGATGACGTCACTAGTATGACATATATGTCAAGATATCTTGATTTAAAAATAAAAATCGACCTATTTTGGGATTTTTACTTAAAGTCGCCGGTTTACGAAATAACGAATTTATTCCTTTCATTTGCACCAACGAAATACGGATGGAATGGCCCCGTCCCATTCAAACAGTGAAGCGAGATTGCGACCAACATACAAGAGAGAGGTCCTAGAGAGAGACAGAGAATACCAGGGAAAATTTGACAGGCAACTCAAAATTTCGTTTCACTGGCGCACCAACGCTACTTGTCTTATTTAAAGATTTGAAACTGAATTTTTCGTTTGTTGGCCAGCATATACAAGGCATTAATAAATACTATTTTCACATATTTCATTTCTATATTTAATTTTTGCAGTAATTCTACATCTACCTATTTAGGTACTTTTTGACTACTTTTTTTTTACTAATATTTATATATTAAACTATAATTTCATATGTTATGGATAAAAAAAGTATGGCCGGTTACAATAATTTAATTATATATTTCATCATAATTGATTTAAAATATATTTACAGCTGCAAATATTGGTATTCTTAGCATTTTGATACTTTTTACAGTTTTTTTTTGGTAGTTCTTCTTTAATTACTTTCTTATTTTGTCGTAACTTCTCAAAGCCCAAGAGAATATATCCATTCATTGTCATATTATACGTTCTTTTTATACGTACTATTTTTTCTACATTCTTTTTATACGCACCACTGTGTACTCTAAAGTGCATTTAAATCCTGTTTTATTACTTATTTTCATCTACTTCTACTTATTCTTATATTTCCTAGTTGTTTTCTTATATTTATTACCCATTTTCTATAGCTACCAAAAATTTAGTCGTTTCCGTCGAACTCTCTGTTCGGATGGTATATGGTATTTTACTTATATGCTAAAGATAAAGACAATTTTAGTATTCTTTTCTTTCATTTAGTTATTTTATTATTCTTCTTCTTCTTTACTTATTCAAAATAGTAATTTAAACCGTACTTCTTCTATACTTGTGTTGAATTTCAAAAATTTTTGTTCGTAATGCACGATATTTTATAAGCCTAAATAATCTTAAATCGGGGAAATAAACCTTATATTTTATTAATTTCAACACAAAACAATACACAATATACACACATGAAGTAAACAATAGTAAAACTACACATAACCTATCTTTTATTCAAAATATCAACACTGACCGATTAACAGCGGGCATTGTCGACATTGGCCGGGCATATGTTATCAAGAATTAAAAATTATCATCAATGTCCAGTTTCTATGGACAATAACGTTAATGGCCGGCCATTGTCGACAATGACCAATTCAACCGGCCATTGTCGTTATTGGCCGGCCATTAACGTTATTGGCCGGATTTACATCATTGTCCGTAACACTGACAATATTATCTCAAGTGAGTAGCATTTATTTTCGTAATATTTTTGCAACAACAACAAAATAACCTTTAATATTACCTACGGAAAGAGGTAACAAAAATTCCACTTCGGTCTTGACCAGTTTTTTGGACCGGCCACAGGACCAGCTCAACTCCTGACCAAAAAAATTAATAAAATTACTTCAAACAACAATAATACTACACACAACTCCACTAAACACAGTTACTCAGATGCCGTAAATTATTTTAAACATCCTACAAAAGAAGACGCAATAGTCATTTCCAGCATTGAAGATACAAAAATCCATGATTACGTCGTAGCTGTTGGATCACTAGTGGGTCCAATTAATGGTACTGTTGTGAAAACAACAGTTATTTACATTAATTTGCTTTTATAAAAATATCTCTCTGTAAATCTGTTGGGACAATCTGTATTGTGTTTAAAATATTTAATTCTCTGAAAAACTTGAGTGTAGCGTTGTGTGTTTCATAAAATAGACATCTGCATTTTTATCGTTTCGGGGTAAAAGCAGGTCATTTTGCCAAAGAAGTGTAACATGTGTTTTGCCCTTTTCAGGGCGAATAGTGTAAACTAAACTATCAAAGATAATAGTGCAGAGATTTGAATAGAATTTCAGCAGTCTCTTTCTGCTCTCAGAGTTGAACACTTTGTTCGCTTGTGCGTCTCTTTTCGCCGTAAAAATACTCTCTCCGCAATAATTAATAGATTAAAAAGACTCTTACTCTCTCTCGTTCGCTATTAAGAATATCATTTATCGTTAAGCCGCTTATTTAGACTCATATTATTAGACTCTTATTCTCTCGCCGCGCTTGTTAATTGACAAAAAACTCTCCAGTGTAATTTAGATTTTGCCGCGTATCGATAGACTCTCTCTCGCCGTGTGTTCAATCGAATTCGGGATAGAAATGGAAGACCTCAAGAAAAAAAGGACGCCTTTGAAGGCTAAAATTACAAGGATCGAAAACTGGCTCTCACAAAAGGCTAGTACGGAAAAGGATGCGCTACAATTTCAATTTCGGCAAACAGAATTAAAAACCTGTTTTTTAAAATATGAAGAAATAATGGATCAGATAGACGAGATTGATGAAGCCGGTACTGAAGCAGAAGACAGGGTAACAACTGAGCAAAAATATTTCTCTATTCTCGCGGGCCTACAGCGTAAGATGGACGAGTTATTGTTGGGCCCCCCTCCTCTCAGATCAAATAGCACTCAGTCAACTGTGGCCACTGCTAAGGTTAGGCTTCCGGAGATCACCATGCAAACGTTCTGCGGGTCATTCTCTGAGTTCAACTCGTTCTACCAGCTCTTCGAGACGCTAATAGTGAACAATGAAGAACTCAATAATGTGCAACGATTTATTTACCTTAAATCGTTCCTGCGAAATGAACCCCTCCAGTTGATCGACAACATCGAAGTTATCGACGAAAATTTCGATATAGCTGTAAAAACTCTCAAAGATCGTTACGAAAACAAATCGCGAGTGATTAGCTTACACATTCAAAAATTGTTAAAGGCTCCATCTCTAGTTAAAAGTAATTCAAAGGCGTTACGCGAATTTTTAACTCTAGCTCAGCAGACGCTGCTCGCTTTATTTACTATTCGATTGCTGCTCGATTTACTATTAATTGAAATATTTTTACAAAAATTAGATTTTTCTACACATAGGGCCTTTGAATATGATATTGGGACAAAGACCTTACCTACCCTTTCACAGTTTTTTAAATTTCTCGAGAAAAAGTGTGATATTCAGGAAAAATTAAATGTTTCAGATCATGATAAAAAGGTTAATAACAGGTCTCAATCAAAAACATCTTTCTTCTCATCAGTTGACCAACCATCACACTCTTTCTCTGATAATAATTGTACTTTTTGTAGAAGTAATGCTCATAAGGTTTATCAGTGTAATGATTTTAAATGCCTCTCTTTACAGGAAAAATTTAATTTTGTAAAAGGTAAGAAACTGTGTTTTAATTGTTTGGGTAGTAAACATTTCTCTCAAAATTGCGGCTCTACTCGATCATGTACTTTGTGTGGGGGTCATCATCACTCATCCCTCCATGGAACCTATGAAAATGTCTCTTCCTCTAGGAACATCAATAGGCAATCTCTCTCTCGTGAACGCAATGCTCAAACTCCTCAAAATTCTCAAGGTGCTTCTCGTGTTGTCGCTCCCATATCTACTCAGCATTCTTTTAATAATCGCAGCCAAAATGAAGCTTCTACTAGCTCATCCAGACCTCCTTTAGATATGCAAAATTCTCCAGATTCTCAGGCAGCCACATCTCTCTCAGCTTTATCAGTTAAAACTGATGTATTGTTGGCTACCGCTTTAGTAACCGTTTATTCGAAAGACGGCAGACCCATGTATGCCAGAGCGCTCCTAGATAATGGGAGTCAACATTCGTTTATCTCTCGTGATTTGGTTGAGAAGTTAAAACTCATCCCTTATTTTAAACAGCTACAGATATCAACCATATCCGAAAACACCTCACTCTCAAACGAAATGTTAAACTTAGAATTTTTCCCCTATAATGTAAAGGACAGAAGTTTTAAAACTTCTTTCGCTGTACTCGATAGTATAACTTGTAGGCTTCCTAGAGCTACTATAGATAGAAGTAAAATAAAAGTCCCACAGGATCTCACTCTCGCAGATCCCTCGTATTCTGTTCCGGGTAAAATTGATTTGCTTCTAGCTGGTGATATCTATAGTGAATTATTGACGGATGGATTTATACGGTTAGGAAAAAATCTTCCCATTCTTCAGAATACTCACTTAGGCTATGTTATTTTTGGTACAATTAATCCTCAGGTTTTTCACCGTAATTCACATTTGGCTATCTCTCAGTCAAATGTTTCTCTCTTTGTTCAATCCGAACCCGAAGAAAATCAGTTGGATAAGTTGCTTCAACAATTTTTCGAAATTGAAGAAGTTCCCCTCGTTAGTAAATTAACTCCCGATGAAGAATTAGCGGAACAAATATTTAGCAAAACTACTCTTGTGTTACCTTCAGGCCGCTTTCAAGTAAATCTTCCATTTGTCTCTGAAAACGCTAATAAAATGTTAGGTGAATCCTTTAAAATGGCCTTTAAAAGATTTATGAAATTAGAACATAGGCTCTTAAAAAACGAAAGTACATACGCTCAATATAAATCTTTCATTAATGAATATCTTCTTCTCGAACATGCGAAAATAGTGCCTCTCTCTCTCACCAACGAAAAGTTAGAAAATAAATATTTTCTACCGCATCACTGTGTGTTTAAGGAAGAATCTTTAACAACAAAGCTTAGGGTTGTTTTTGATGGTTCGATGAAAAGCTCTAGTGGTTATTCGCTCAATGATATTTTACTCAAAGGTCCTACTCTTCAACCGGAACTTTTTGACATTTTGCTACGGTTTAGATTGTATTCCTTCGTTTTTACAACGGATATACAAAAAATGTATAGACAAGTTAGAATAAATCCTGCTCAAACCTCTCTTTTAAATATTCTGTGGCGTGACTCCCCTGAAAAAGACATTGCGTGTCTTGAATTGCAAACCGTCACGTATGGAACTAAAAGCGCTAGCTTTCAGAGTACTCGCTGTTTAATGGAACTGGCACAAACTCATCAGATTGAGTATCCTCTGGCCAGTGATGCTCTTCAAAATAGTTGTTACATTGATGACATTCTCTATGGCGCTAATGATGTACAGACTCTCCTTAAAGCTCATAAGGAAATAACTAGTTTGCTTGGAACCGCTTGTATCTCTCTCCATAAATGGTGTTCTAACTCAGACTTGTTTTTAAAAAATATCTCTTCTCTCTCTTCGAA
Organism: Diabrotica virgifera virgifera; assembly: GCF_917563875.1. Classification (NCBI taxonomy): domain Eukaryota; kingdom Metazoa; phylum Arthropoda; class Insecta; order Coleoptera; family Chrysomelidae; genus Diabrotica; species Diabrotica virgifera. The sequence continues at coordinate 173,330,679 of NC_065451.1, forward strand.
CACTACTTATGTAATAGCTCCAGATAATGGCTCCAATAAGGTTTTAGGTTTATGTTGGAATCCTATTCTTGACACCTTCTCAATCTCTCTCCCAAATTTTACCTTAAAGGACTCGTACACCAAGAGAGAAGTACTGTCAATGATTGCCCAAATATTTGATCCTCAAGGCCTAATTAACCCAGTTACAGTTGTCGCTAAATTAATCATGCAACAAATTTGGATTTCCAAAATTAATTGAAACGATATCATAGATGCAGATACGTTGCATGAGTGGCTAAATTTTGTTCGCAGTCTCTCTAATTTTAAGGATTTAAATATACCTCGGTGTCTCTTTTTAAGTCAAGAAATCACTAGTGTTGAGATTCACGCATTCTCGGATGCAAGTTTAAAGGCTTATGGAGCTTGCATCTACCTACGTGTGATTTATAGATCTGAACAAGTATCTTGTTCACTTTTAGCATCTAAGAGTCGTGTCGCTCCGCTAAAACCCTTGACTCTCCCAAGATTGGAACTCATGGGTGCGCTATTGTGTAGTAAGCTCACAGCAAGGATTGCTAATATTATTGAAGAAAAACTCTCTCGCTTAGACTCTATAAATATGTGGTCGGATTCAGAAATTGTTCTCGCTTGGCTTCGTTCGCATCCCTCTCGTTGGAGTCAATTTGTAGCAAATAGGGTTGCACAAATTTTAGATAATTCTCCTAACGCTCATTGGAGGCACGTACGATCCAAAGAGAATCCTGCCGACATACTCTCCCGAGGAATGCTACCCGCTGAAATACTTAAATCTTCTTTGTGGTTTCATGGTCCTCAATTTTTGAATCAATCTCGGTTGGATTTGTTGAAATACAATCCAAAAGTTTATACCTCCAAGTTACCCGAAGAAAGGAAAGTAACTCTTCACATTCGAAATGATCAAATAGATTTTTTCACCTCTCTTTCTGATAGGCTCTCTAATTTTTCAAGGTTTGTAAGAACTTTAGCATTTATATTCAGGTTTGCCAATAATGCCAAATCGCCTTCTCATAAGTTATCAAATTCTCTTGAAGTAAGCGAACTTCAAAACGCTGAACTGAAGATTGTTAAGATGCTTCAGTATTCTTCTTTCTCGCTTGAGATTTCTGAGATTAAAAAAGGTAAAACTCTATCCAATAAGTCTATTTTACGCTTAAACCCCTTTTTGGATGAAAATGAAATGCTGCGTGTAGGAGGTCGCCTTGGTAACTCAGACGTCACATTTGATCAAAAATATCCTCTTCTCCTTCCCTCAAAAAATCGTGTAGTACGTCTCATTCTTCAGAGAGAACATATCAGACTTTGTCACTCTGGTCCTCAAAATACTTTATCTCAAATTCGACTTAAATATTGGCCTTTAAATGGACTACGTGAAGTTAAAAAGGTCATACACCAATGTATGGTTTGTTTTAGATTTAATGCCAAACCCGCTATTCAGATTATGGCAGATTTGCCAAAGGAACGTTTGCAATCCTCTCGAGTATTCGCTCATGTAGGATTAGATTTTGGTGGCCCCTTTCAGATTAAAGCTTCCAAACTCCGCAAAGCTCCCTTGATAAAATCTTATATTGCTCTTTTCGTTTGTCTATCGACTCGAGCTGTTCACATCGAAGTCGTGTCCGGCCTTTCTACAGAGACGTTTCTTCTCGCTCTAAAACGTTTTATTAGCCGTAGAGGCCTCCCTCAGACTATATTCAGTGACAACGCCACGAACTTTTTGGGAGCTCGTAATCAGTTATTTGAACTTTATAAGTTTTTAAAAGAAAAAGAAAACTCTCGCTCTATTAATGATTTTTTGGCATCATCGCATATTCGCTGGAAAACCATAGTTCCTCGAGCCCCTCATCATGGTGGCATCTGGGAAAGCGCTATAAAGAGCGCAAAGCATCATATCCGTAGACTCATGGGTGATATTAAGCTCACTTTTGAAGAATTTACCACTGTTCTCACTCAAATTGAAGCTGTGCTCAACTCTCGACCGCTTTGCTCCCTCTCAAATGATCCCTCTGATCTAACCTATCTGACCCCTGGACATTTCTTGATTGGACAATCTCTTACGTCATTTCCTGAAAGGGATGTAATCCACATTCCCGAAAATAGATTAAGTTTATGGCAACATCTCTCTAAACTCCAGCAAATGTTTTGGAAAAAATGGTCAATTGACTACTTGAACAGACTCCAAAATCGCCCTAAATGGTTTCTTCCTCATAAGAACCTAGAGCCCAACGATCTCGTCTTGTTGATTGAAGATAACACTCCTCCTCTTTACTGGGCTCTAGCAAGAGTGATTGATGTCTTTCCCGGAAAGGATGGCCGAGTAAGAGTTGCATCGGTCAAAACTAAAGATGGAGTCTTCAAGCGCTCTATTAATAAATTGTGTCCTCTACCAAATGACTGTTAAAATTAAGTTAAGTTTAGTGTTTTCGCTTAAGAACGTTGTAAGTTGATTTATGTTAGGTTAGGTTTATGTTAAAGCCAGTGCTTCAACGCGGGGGAGTATGTTGTGAAAACAACAGTTATTTACATTAATTTGCTTTTATAAAAATATCTCTCTGTAAATCTGTTGGGACAATCTGTATTGTGTTTAAAATATTTAATTCTCTGAAAAACTTGAGTGTAGCGTTGTGTGTTTCATAAAATAGACATCTGCATTTTTATCGTTTCGGGGTAAAAGCAGGTCATTTTGCCAAAGAAGTGTAACATGTGTTTTGCCCTTTTCAGGGCGAATAGTGTAAACTAAACTATCAAAGATAATAGTGCAGAGATTTGAATAGAATTTCAGCAGTCTCTTTCTGCTCTCAGAGTTGAACACTTTGTTCGCTTGTGCGTCTCTTTTCGCCGTAAAAATACTCTCTCCGCAATAATTAATAGATTAAAAAGACTCTTACTCTCTCTCGTTCGCTATTAAGAATATCATTTATCGTTAAGCCGCTTATTTGTTAAATTCGTTGTTTTTTTTGTTAATAAATGTTTTGTTCGCCGGATACCCTTATTTATCGCTAATACACAACCCTTTCTATCGTATTAATTAGCACCTTTAAAACCAGACCAAATTAAATTATTCGAACCAGTTCTCCTAATAGTTCACTGTTTTGTACAATCGAAGGACAATTAAATTACTTTGGGGACATGCGTATGGTCCAAAAATATTTACGTATGTCCAATTAGGCAAAAGGTAAAATTAAACCCCTTTTGCCACGGTGGGGTGAGAATCAATAAAAACTCACAACAGGTACGTTTTGCCTCCAGAATTGCTAACAACAGGATGTATATACCTTTCTTAAAAAAATACTGTTGTTTCTCTTCTTCATTCTTATAAATATATCGAAATAAATGGATGTCAAGTCGAAGTAAGAAGACTAATTTCTCCAGCCCAGAGACTTCTAATATCTTGTGCATGCCCTTTAATCCCGAACAAAATAATTGAACAAGAATTACAAAACTTGGTATTCACACTGTATCCAAAATGACTTTTCTTCGAGTAGGTATGCCTGAAAATGAGTACAGTCATGTTCTGAGCTTTATATAGAAGGCAATGGTTGAGCTTTAGATGGCAATCGTTCATTACCCCCTTGAAAAATATGTCCATTCCTGACTCATTTACAATAACTCATGACAATACTTCCTACCGGCTATTTCTTTCCACAGACGGATTCAGCTGTTTCAATTGTAAAACCATTGGTCACCAAGAATCAGAAAGCACTCATATTTCAAACTAAATCTCTTCAACCACCCTAATAGGTTCAAATCAAACCTCACCATCATTATATAAACCGCATGAACCTAATGATACCCCTTCAACTACCCTCTTAGACTCAACCCAGACCACATCATCATTAATTAATCCTCACGAACCAAATGATAAAATATATCAATCTATGGAAACCGATCTCATTAAAAACATTTCACAAGAAAATCCACACACTTCGTCTTCTTCTTCCAAAACAACATTATCAACTGTAGATAACACCGAAAATACTACGGCACGCAGAAACATCAATAACCCCAAATAAAGTAGTCAACTCAAACCAGCTAAAAAGACATAACTTATCATCTCCAGAAATAAACGAAGACAATCCGAAAACCGATTCACCCATTTTTAATACCCTAAACAATCAAAACCAAAGAAAAAACCCAAAACTTCTTCCAAAATCTCCCGTGAAGATATCATTCAGTCCTTAGAATCCATCAAAGACAAAATCGAAAATCGATCACCTCCATTTGTGCTACATTTCAACGAAATATGCGATTTTACGGAAAACGTGTTACACTCTCATAACCCTGAATTAACTTCTAAAGATTATTCCAACGAACCAGAGGAACGAATTCAGATCCTTAACTTTGTTTATTGTTATACACAAAATTCTAGGTTAAGAAATAATATCACCCGACTAGAGAAAACAATAAACCCTAACCCTTCTTCAGCTGACGAAACTGACGAATCATCAGTAATTGAAGGAAAATCAACGCATGACTAACTCATTTATAGTGCAATGGAACATAAATGGGTTTTATACCCATTATGAACAGTTGAAACTACTAATCGGCGAACTTTCTCCTGTAATTCTTTGTCTTCAAGAAACCCACTTTAAACAAACTAACATAAATTTAAAAAATTTTCAATGTTTTAATAAAAATAGAATAGCCCAGCAAGCTAGTGACGGAGTAGCTAACTCCTCCGATCCACTGACTGTCAAACATATTCTGCTCCAGTGTCCGCATTTCAAGAAAGAAAAAGATCCCATGGAATCACAGATGATGAGCTCAAGACAATTCTCACAAAAAAAAAACTTCAACAGTGTTAACCTATTTAAAAGACATCAAGTTACATAATTGTTTTAATGTAATATTTTTTGTATTTGTTATATCCAACAATATTATCGACAGTTGTTAATATATAGGTAGGTATGTCAACACCCTTTTATATAATCAACACAATACCAACATATTACCTAATCTCTAAGGTTCCATAGGTTCATCTGCACAAAAATATGAGTTTTGCATGGAATATAACCTGTCAATAGGGTTCAGTCCTGGTGTCCCATTGTGAGGAATGTTTTGGTGGGCTACAGGAGGCTGCATAAATATGGTCTGTCGATCCGATTCTACGTTACCAGGAAAGGCGAGGCTCAAGTAGCTGTCTTCTCGTCGTTTGTTGATGTCGAGACCTTAAACAAATAGAAATCGACATAAGTATAACGTTGTCATTTTAAATTAAGAAATTTCTTAATTAAATAGAAACTATGGTCATATTCTCATTTTTAAAACTCAACTTCAAAATAAAAAAAAAAACGATATTGACACAATCTTTCTTGATACTTTTCCTTTTCTCATCCTACTCGCACGTCTAACTTAGTCATAACTAGTGTTGCCCAAATGCAAGACCAAGACGAGACTTTTGGTCTTGGTCTTGAACCAATACACCTGGTCTCTTTCTTGGTCTTGGTATTGCACTCCCGGTCTTGGTCTTGCAGCAGGAGTCTTGCAAGTCTCGCAGTTACCCACTAGAATATTGCTATTTATTAAACGTTACTTTAGATCTTAGAACAACGTAACAGTAGGTATAGGTACATTTTCAGCTTGACTTAACATACAGGGTGAGGCAGATAACCTTTCTATTAGAAATATCTCGAGAACTAAAGACAACAGAATCATGAAAATTGGAATAAAGGGGTTTAGAAGAGTGATCTATTTAATTAAAATATTTTTATATATTTCCTACTTCAAGTTATACCGGAAGTTGCTTATAACTTCGTCTTTTAAAATGGAACACCCTGTACATTTTTACATTTCTGAATTCTCTTCCATGTCTTCTTTCTAAAAGTATAAGGTTTTGTAATGTTATAATGAAGTGTATAAAACCGGAAAAATACCTCAGGAATGGTTGGTGTCCACCTTTGTACCAATACCTAAAACAATATATGCCAAAGATTGTTCAGACTATAGGACAATATCACTAATAAGCCATACCCTCAAAATATTTCTAAAGGTGATTCATGGAAGATTATACAGAAAGCTAGAAAATGATATGGATGATACCCAATTTGGGTTCCGCAAAGGACTTGGAACAAGAGAGGCATTGTTTGCATTTAATGTCCTCTCTCAAAGATGCTTAGATATGAACCTGGATATTTATTCCTGTTTCATCGACTTCGAAAAAGCGTTCGACAGAGTCCGACATGAAAAACTAATAGAATTATTGAAAAACAGAGATATAGACAGACGAGACTTACGAATTATCATCAATCTGTATTGGAATCAAAAGGCCAATATAAAGATAGACGAACAAGAGTCCGAGAATATTGATATAAAGAGAGGGGTAAGACAGGGTTGTGTACTGTCGCCGCTACTGTTTAACGTGTACAGTGAAGCCATATTTCAGGAAGCGATAGCGGAACTAAGTGGTGGAATCTCTATAAACGGAAGAACAGTAAATAACATAAGATTCGCTGATGACACCGTTATAATGGCAGACACCCTTGAGTCGCTACAAGAATTGTTAAATAGAATTAACGATTATTGCATTCGATATGGACTCAAAATAAACAAGAAAAAAACTAAATTTATGATTGTCTCAAAAACACAACATGGAAATGAAAGGTTAATACTAGAGCAAACCCAAATAGAAAAAGTAAAGACATACAAATATCTGGGAACCTGGGTTGATGACAAAAATGACCAAAGCAAAGAAATTAAAGTCCGAATTGAAACTGCAAGGCAAGCATTTATAAAAATGAAGACACTGCTTACAAACAAAGATCTTCAGTTGCCTGTCAGATTGAGGGCTCTAAGATGCTACATATTTTCTATTTTACTATACGGAATGGAAGCTTGGACATTGAAAAGGCAACATATAAGAAAAATAGTAGCGTTCGAAATGTGGTGTTACAGAAGAATGTTGAAAATTCAGTGGGTTTAAAGGATTATCAATGTTGAAGTGCTACGACGTTTAAATAAGGAGTTAGAAATTATGAACAGTATAAAAACAAGAAAACTAGAATATTTGGGTCACATTACCAGAGGAGAGAAATATGAGCTGCTGAGAGTTATTATGCAAGGAAGGATCCAAGGAAAAAGAAGCATAGGAAGAAGACGCATCTCCTGGCTAAGGAACCTTAGAGAATGGTTTAACTGTAGTTCATTACAACTGTTCAGAGCAGCAGCCAACAAAGTGACCATAGCCATTATGATATCCAACCTCCGCTAGGAGATGGAACTTTAAGAAGAAGAATGTTATATAGGGTACCTAGTTTAAAAGATAATTACGTTTTCTTATTAATTTCGTAGCATCTTTCACACCCTGTAGAATTGTAGTTATTTGACATCAAAAATTTTATTTATGTTCAAATGATTTTTAATATAGTCTACTATTGTTAAAAATTATTACTATGTATATCTAAATGTTGCATTTGATATACAAGGTTGGTCGAAACTCGGAATGAAAATTTTCTGAGTTTTCTTTAATGGAACACCCTGTATTATAGTATTGTAATGAAATTATATTTTATAGTACTTTTTTATTTCTTAAGCATTCCCTATACCTAACTGCTTTAATTCATGCACCAATTCCGATATTAACATATGGGGCATAATTTGATGCATGCATTATTCCGATATTAACATATGGGGCACAAACATGGACAATCACAAAAAAGAATATGAACATAGAGTCACTCAACACGCGATAGAAAGAGCAATGCTTGGCATATCACTTAAGGACAGGAAAACAAACACACGGATAAGACAGAAAACCAAAGTCGCCGATGTGGTACAAAAATCATTAAAATTGAAATGGGAATACGCTGGACATGTAGCTAGGAGCGATCTTAACAAATGGCACAGAACAATTCTAACCTGGAGACCATACGAACACAAAAGACCCAGAGGCAGACCTCCTATGAGATGGACAGATGATCTGAAACGAACTGCCGGGAAAAATTGGCTACAAGTAGCGTACAACAAAAAACAATGGAAAGAAAAACTTGAAGAGGCTTATGTTCAGATGTGGACGTGAATGGCTAGACGAAGAAGAAGAAATAACTGCTTTAATTTGTGCTTAATTGTTAATCGCGCCAACAATGACTGCGTTCACCAGATGCAAACACGTTCACAAATGTTTGCGCTTTGATTCTAAACTTGTTGACAGCGAGCTGAACGGTTGGTTGTTTAGGTTAAAATTTGACATTTTGCTTGCTTGGTTTGAACGTAACCTAAAATAAATTTTCTCAATAAATACGTTTTTGAATTTTTTTTTATTAAAGGAAAAAAGAAAATTTATTTAATAGATAATAACGTAGCAGAATGTCTTCAGTAGCCTTTATTTTATATATAAAACCCTTATCAATATATTCTACAATATATGTATACAATTTAAATTCCCGCCATATTTTTTCAATATTCAACACGTTTGCAAAGTTCAACTGAAATATTTTATGTTTGCAAAAATGGCGACCGCTTCCCAAACATGTTTGACGTTAGCAAGTCGTTCAGAAGCATAAAGCGTAAACTGATTGCCAACGTTTGCATCTGGTGAACGCGCCCAATGTTGACTACGTTGTTAACTTCCGAAAAATTATTTGCGATTGAATATGTTCACGACCAACCTTAAGAAAACTCAGAAAATACTCATTCCGAGTTTCGACCAACCCTTTATTCTAGAATTAAAAATTTAGCTATACTAACAATTCTTAACAATAGTAGACTATATTAAAAATCATATGAACGTAAATAGAGTTTTGATGTCAAACTATTACAATTCTACAGGGTGTGAATATTGCTACGAAATTAAGAAAAAAAAATCTAATTCTCTTTTAAACTACCCTATATAACATTACAAAACCTTATATTTTAACAACCAAGACATCGAGGAGAATTTAAAAATGTAAAAATATACAGGGTGCCCCTTTTAAAAAAAACGAAGTTACAAGCAACATCCGGTATATTCGGAAATAGGAAATAGATGAAAATACTTTCATTAAATAGATCACTCCTTAAAACCCCTTCGTTCCCATTTTCATGATTCTGTTGCCTTTAGTTTTCGAGATATTTTTCTAATAGGACATTTATCTGCCTCACCCTGTAGACATAGTAAAAACCAACCAAATTAATAAATGTCTAAACAACTCACTTCGGGTGGGGTTTTAACCCACGATCTAAACTATCCCTGCCTATACTCTCACTAACTGAGCTATCTACCATATCCCACGGGAGTTAGTCTGTTTCTTTAAACATTTGCATTGAATAACCTTATATTACATATGTGCTAAAACATCGTTAAAACACAAAAAACCAAACAAATGACATAAACTTGACTGTATTAAAGAACATTATCTGTCTAAAAGAAATTTTGTTTGACCCATTGATATAAAATTGCACACTC